>NC_088100.1:22882562-24132562 GCF_036370855.1 Dromaius novaehollandiae
ATGCAACTAAAACCAGGCCCACAAACTAAATAATCCATGGTATGATAGTTTAAACTATTCCTATTTTATTTACATCAGTGTTGCCTGAAATTACAGCCTTAATCCTGCAGTAAGTTTTATTTATATGCTTAATTTAAATACAACGAAAGCCATTAACATGTGTAAAATTAACTATTTCCCTCAAACCTGCAGGATTAGCACAAATTTCTATTTCTACAATTCACGCTTAGATAGGACAAACAACAAGGAGCTTAAACTGCAGCAAGAAAGATCTAGGATATATAACAGACAGTGAAACACTAGAACAAACTGAAAAGGAAGGTATAAAGTCTCCTTACCTAGAGGTCTTAAAGAACAAATTACTCTACTATCTAGCAAGAATTCCATTTATAGTAGAGCCTACCTTGGAAAGGGAAAACATATGCAAAATGTCTAAAATTCAATTCCAGGTTTATTTTTCTTGATTTTATGATAACCTGCAAAGTCAAAAAACAAAACATCCTCCCAAAACTCAAATATATTTGTCAACTGCTGAAAAGGGGGGCTGAAGTCTCAAATCTACTCTTCATGAGCCTATTTCCATAGGGAAGGGACCAGCTATAAGAGATCACCATCTACTGTCAACACTGTCACTAAGCAAAACCAGAATGCTACTGACTGCTATCATGATTGAACAGGTTTGTTTTGAAGTACTAGAAGAAAAATGATCTAAAAAAATAAATAAGTAAAGCCATTATTCAATAATCTATTAATTGTAAAACTGAACAAATATTTATCCACTCTAAAAAGAAACAATATCATGCTATCCTAAATTACTTTATTGTTATGTAATAACACCAATATTTTATATGCACCACATCTTGATTCATTTGTAGATTTTAAATAGAAGCTGAGCAACTTTGCCGTAAAAGTTCTGGACTGATACCTATATAAGGATATCACTCAGTTCTGGTAGTGCTGAGAGGGCTGTTTCTTAATGTTTTATTTCACTTAAGTCCACTTATAAAAATGAATGTTATAGGGCTAATTACAAGTATTATGACAGTTAATTTAGCCATGTTTGCAAAATACAGAAGAAGGGGTATGTACCTCTAATATTTGAAAGGAGACCACAATGAATAAACAGAGATTATAGAGGGTGGAGGAAAGGAAAGGGTGCTTCAATATTTGAACAAACAGCTTGAATTCAGCACGCTTTAGAACAGAAAACCAATGAACTGTCCTAGGAAGCTGTGTAATTAAACTTGAGGATAATATAAGAAGAGACTCAGGATTCTGAATGCAGATCCTATCCAACGCCAAGGGAAAAAGCACAGCATGAAAGTTGCACAGTAGAACACCTTTCTGCCCATAGGCCCAGTAGCATCAATTTTTACTGTTATTTTGCTCTGATAAAATAATTTCTTCCCCAGTCCAAAAAATACTTCAAAATCATTTTATATTGAGATTCCTGATATGCCACCTTAACGCATGCTGCACTTAGTCTTTTAGACTACTTTGAAGGTTTTCCTTGAATTCAGATTCAAACATTTATCAAGGTCCCTGAATGTTTTCCCCACACAAAGGTGAGATGCCTTGTTGCAAATTACACACAGTGCTGACCACAGGCTTTGTTATGAATGGAGCTCAGACTGCAATGCAGGCCCAATTTCCAAGCTAAAATTTTACCCCCATGGATACTGTTTTCAAAGGAAAGGCAGACTTGCCTTTCTTTACCTCAGATTGAATCTCAGATTTTCCTTAAATTTAGGCAATCACCAGGCCAAAATAGATATAGTAACTAAGTAAATACTGCTTATCAAATGTATTCCTTCAGGAAGCTCTTCTAGATTTTCTCTTTGCTGTAGACTGTCCTTAGCAGCTCTCAATAAGGCAGTAGCAAATGACAGTGAAACACAATTTTGGAGAATCCTACATATCTGCAGGAACATAGCAAATAGAAAAAAAGACAGTAAAAACCAGACATCTAAATGAGTTTGTCTTGTCTAAGCACAGCACTTCTCTCTAAAAGAGACAATCAATTTAATTCTGGTAATGTCATTCAAAAAAAAAAAAAGCCATGCTTTTAACTGGGGTCAACTTGCAGCCCACTTCACAGATCTTGTGCTTCTTCTCTTGCATCCTTTGGCAACACTAAACATTGGTTCTGAAGTTCTCTGGTCACAGTTTCTCATGAGAAAGCCTCTCCGGGCTTATAGATTGATATCTCCCCTTATCACCTCCAATCAAGTAAACTTCTGGTCTAACTGTGATGGGTAAATTTGACAAGCGAGTTTAAGCCATTGTCTAGCTCCTCAGAAAATAGCGAGTAAGACTTACCGAAACAGTTTTATCTAACAATACTCATAAAAAATAGTATGCCTGTAAGCAGGCATGATGTGAATAGACATGTGGCACCTGAGTGGGTGGAACTGCAGTCAGACTTTGTCCTCAGTTACACTTAATGTAACTTCAATAACATGAATGGCACTGCATGGCTAGAACCAAATGCCAAACCTAGTCTTCAAATTCTAAAATAGGAAGTTAACCCACATAGATACATATCTTCATTTTGCTTATGTTGCAAAACAGTGACACCCACTGGCAGCAACAGTTTGAATACCTAATTGTTGCAATTTGGATTTACTTGATAGGAGTTGCTAGAAAGTTTCTCTGGGAAAAAAATCATGACAACTTACCTGTTGAGTCAGCACTACTCTCTGAGTTTTCAGAAATTGAGACATTATCAGTATCTGGAGCAACTGCAACATAACCCTCAGGAGGAAGATTCACTGTGTACATTCTCCTTGGAGGCAGGATTGTATTGTCACTACCTACAAAATAGAAAAGCAAAATGTCTGGCCATTGATCTCAGTATAGATTTTCTCAAACATTTTCCCAAATACAGCAATAACAACAAGAAGTCTCAAAAATTCTTCAGAGAGGACAGAGAGTGAGAGGGAGATGTGGGACATTAAAATTTTCCTATGATTAACAAAATTGCATTGCATTCTGTAGCAGCTACAAAATAGAAAAAAAAAACACTCCAGAAGTTTGTTCTTTCCATCAGATGCATGTTTTTTCTTATTTCAGACAATTCTTCTGCCACAACTTTAGAAGAAGCTTCCATTTAACAGTGATACTTGAAAAGACACTACACACTTCTCCCCATTCAGCTTGGAGAGACTGTTTCTGTAAGAATTGTTTCATAAAAGATGGATGCAGAGATGCAAGCCAATTACCAGAGCAGAAGCAGTAGAAGTAAGTGACAGAACTGTGGTTCATCAATTTGGAGACTTTTTAGATTTAGTCCAGCTGCTGTTCTTAAGAGCACAAAGACAAAGAGAGTTTGAAAACTATTACTGAGGCTTAGTCAGGTGTATCTGTCCACCAAGAGGGCTCATTGCCTCATTTCTTCTCTGCTTCAGAAGTTCTTTCTGAACATAAGGAAAAACTTATTTACTGTGAGAGTAACAGAGCACTGGAGCAGGTTGCCCTGAGAGGTTGTGGAGTCTCCATTCTTGGAGATACTCAAAAGCTGTCTGGACATGGTCTTGGGCAACATACTCTAGGTGACCCTGCTTGAACAGGGCGGTGGACTACATGATCTCCAGAGAGACCCTTTCCAACCTCAACCACTCTGTGATCATGTGCTTTTTTTCTGAAGGAAGAGTGTTTGGGGCTAGTTTTTCCAACCATTTCATTGTATATGAAACTTCATTGCAACGATGGCAGTAGAATATTTTTGAAAGATTTCTTTCTCCTTTAAAAAAGGGATTTTAAAATACATGCAAGATTAGCAGTATAGGCTTGTCATTTGTTCACTAGATCAGAAGGAACTTTGTACAAATGACAGAGAAGCATCTCTGTTCCAGTTATATGAAGCCAGTCCAAATAGCAAGCTGTATTTTTTGCTCAATTCCCATTAAAAAAAATGACATTAGAGATTGACCACAGGGAGACAAAAGCCTTTCCAGAAGGCCAGGATGTTCATGGTGTCTCCAGATCCTGCACTAATTTTAGATGGTTCAGTGTGTTCTTTTTACACTCAGCCAGCTCCATAAGCCAGTGCAGATATAGCACTACGAGTTTCCCTTTTGGGGGGCAATTTGCCCCTTTAAAATAGACAGACAAAACTGCTATATAATGTACAATATAAATGTCTTTGGCGGGTTCATGCAATTAGCTTCTTTTCTCCACAAACTTGCCAGAGGATCAGAGATGATCCAAGCCCATTACAGAGCTGCAGCAAGCGTTCAAACTAATACCTAAATATTTCAAATGCAGTTGAATCTAACAACAACAACAACAAAAATCCCGTTAGGAATGCATGTTTCTACAATCAAATAGCTTTGGTTTACCTAAATCAGACAGACATCTTTCTACTGGGACAACACACTTACCCAGACATGTAGCTATTTCTCAGATAAAAAAATTCAAAAATTCAAACAGAAAAAAGTTCAGCATGATTGATCACTTTAAGTATCTGTGATAGATACATTTCAGAACATTAAAGATACTTTTGACAAGCTACGTTACAGTTGCTTTCAATATCAGGATGCAACCATTTTGTTTGAGAACACATTAAAAACTGACAGCTTTTCTTGAACAACCCATTATTATTTTAGCACCTAATAAAGGAAATTAAACAAATAATACAATAAGATGAAAAGTAATTACATGATTTGGAAAAAGATCCACCAAAAATTATATTTATAAGAATTCTTCAACAAAACCATTTCACCAAGATGATGCCAAATCACTGAACTGCCAGTAGCTGGGTTGATTTTTTCCTCTTTCTGCGTTCGTTAATGATGAAATAAGTGTTAATCAGTGATGTATGAATGTTTCCGAGTTATCCCCTACTGAACAATTACAAAATTTTCTTTTTTGCCCTCTGTACTTTCTCTTTTTTTTTCCTTACATACTAGTTCTGTAAAACAAACCAAAAAACCCATGAAAATATTAAATTCAATTTGCAGTACTCATGACTAACTTAAACCCTTTAGTCTTATAAGCAGTGATAGGATTCAGACACTTGTCGCTGCTGAAAGACAGACAAAGAAAAAAAAAGCTTCTTTAGGTTTTCTATTATTTAATCATGACAACACTTAAATGCAAATAGCAGCATTTATGCTGGGACATCTATAAACATCTTTGGACAAAGTACTTAAATGAAAACTTTTGGGGGAAAACTAAGACTTAATCTTCCAAAGAAGAACAGTAATAGTTTTTATTATATAAATGAGTGATGAATCAAAACTTTCTCTCTCTCTCTCTCTCTCTCTCTTTTTTTTTAAAGTCTATCTGTTCAAATGGGAGGCCCCAAAGGACATATTTACCCCATACATGCCTTGAAGCCATCTGTAAACCATAAATCATGCTCTAGTCTTTGCTAATCCCGTACATCAACCCAAACTGTTACCATATCATAAACAAAAGTATATGCATAACCATATTTGATAGATTGTCTTTATAGATAAACAACATGAACTGCAAGAGCAAAGCTATATTCTAATCATTAGAACTTTTCAGTCTTTCAAAAGCTTTCAGAAATCTGGGTCCTAATAAACTTCTGAACAACAGAGATAAGTTAAGAATACTGGATAAAGGGAAAGAAAATCATGCATCAGTCAAGCATCATCCTACCTTAGAAGCTAAGATAGCAATGAAGACACATATGGAAGACTTCACTTTTACCTCTTAGTAAGAATCCTTGATTAATTCACATTCCAATATGCAATTAAAAAAAAACAAAAAAACAAACAAAAAAACCCCCCCACACAGTGGAAAGTCCTCAAGACACCACCAGACACCTTCCTAATTCAGCTGTTTGTTCTACGATAGTAGATAATGTTTTTTCTGCAAGGAGCCTAGAAGTGAAGGGAAACTTGACAGAGACTGAAGCCCACCAGATCAAGAACAAAACACAAAGACAAAGGCTATAGAACTTTTGACTCAAGTATAAAAGGCGGCCCCAGATCTAGTTAACACCGTAAAAATGCTTAGCCTTTGCTTGTGCAGGATGCTGCTGTACATTCTCTTATGATTGTTTTTTGTGGATCAGAAAGCACAGAAACCAAGGAGCCAGCAACAAGTGTTCACTAATGGCAACTTGAGCATCACTTCCCAATGACCACATACAACCCCTCTTTTTCGCCGCACAGTATAGACACACTATCTTTTCCCCTGCGTTGATTAGCAGGACAAGTGTCTTTGAAGATGGTGAGAATCTGAATCCAGGGATAGAGAAAACTCTCTCCTCCAGAAAACTTTTATAAGCTTATAGTGTAGCAAATGTGATATCAGCAACTAAACCACAACAGTAGACTCCAGAACATACATACCTTGAGGCTTCTCCTGAGCTATGCTGCTGAGAAACAGGTATCATCCCAGTTATTAATGCAAAGACAAACTGTTCTTCATCAGTATGAAAAAAAAAAAAAAAGTGATCCTGAATATCTCTTTCTCCTCTACCTCAATTTATACATATTTTTGTTCAGCTGACATCCAAGTTCCTAACCATCAAGCTATAGTGGCTTTAGACCTCCCTGGTAAGGTATGAGAGAATAACTTCAGGGCCATAAGGTATTATATTGCATATAGGGATCCACCTCTGCTCACAGGTTGACTTGCACAGAATTATTTTCCATTTGCAAGTCCACAAGCGTGCACACAGTTTCTACAAAGGCAAAACCCTTTACCTCAGGTAATCTCCTGTGCAACTAGAAAGTCTAATTCTTTTCCTCAGAGTGCTGCACAATTCCTGCTGCTTGAGCAGGATTTCTTCCCTCAGTATTGAGGTATTGTTACGGGAATGGGTAGAGAGGGAGAAAAATGGTAACAGTAATAAGCAAATTAATAAAGAAATAATATTCACTTCCTGCTGGTTGTATGTTTTACTCAAATGATAGCCACCACCCAACTACAGGCATTTTGTGCAACTTTTCTAGGTGGAGTAGTTCATGAATTCTTCCTGTACAAAATCACCACTGCAGGAAGGCATTCAACTCTCACAGAATTATGGAATCTCTTTATAAAGATATTAACAAACATCATTTACTAGTATGGTCTAATTTCTCCAGCTTGTTTAAATCCTCTGAAGGGGCAAAAATCTTCTTATTTAGCTAATCTAAAATAATCTTTCTTTTGTAAATAGTAGTGTCCAGTTCACCCCCCCACCCATACTTTGTTGTATTGAACAAGGAAGAGTCAACTAAACACAATTTTTGACTGAAAAAGATGCACTCCACTCCTTCCAAAGGTTCTTCAGCACTTCCTAAATAAAAGTTTATTGGATGGCTTTCAGACAACCAATCAGCCTATATTAATTTGTGTTTGCCATGCATTTTATTGGTACCAATGCCTGTAAAGTTAATCCTAGAGTTGCAAACTGTTGGAAAACACAGTGGGGAAGTTGTACAGTATGCTTACTTTATTCCAAAACTCTTTTTGACAATACTATTGGCCATCAGGTCCAGAATACTGGTTTAGAGAGCAGCACTCAACTTTTGGATTGATCCAAACTTGTGTTATTGGGTACGCAGTTGTCTCCAAAGAGAAAAGTATTCCATTGTCCTTTGATCTTCAAGAAATAGCATATTTTTACTGCGTTCATACATTTCTGATAGCAGCCTAATCATGTTGTACAGGACTACTCCTGATTCTTAGGGTGTATACCATTTGTGCCTGGTGACATGCTCATTGAAGTCAGTTCATTCCAGCCTCCATCCTAATATTGCAAGTCACTAGAAGTGCTTCACTTTATTAAAAAGACTAAGCCTAGGACTACAGAAGCTGCTCCTTCTTTGCAAGTCATGGAGATGAGTATAAAGAAATTTTTAGCTCACTAGCAATGTGAGCCTCTCCTAAGCATTCTCTTTATCACTTAGTGATGTAGCAAACTAATTAAATAAAGAAAGTAGCTCTTCAACACATTTTCAAATCAAAATTCCTTCTACTGTCTACAGCCTCTGTGGTTCTTTGGTCTGTGCTCACTTGTGAGAATTATAAAACAGCTGGAAAGCTAGCAAGATGCAGGAGCAGTTTCTTTTTCATCCCCTCTTTTCCACACATGCAGAAATAAGACTAGCATATGATCATGACCACTTGGTCTCTCAGGAACAAGGTTACCCTAAACAGTTCCCTACGGAACTGGTATTTGCCTATGGCTTAGCACAGACAAAAGGTCTGGAACCAACTCCTACAGCAACTCCCTCCCCAACTTCCCTCCCACAGGGAGGGTGCACAAGTTTAACAGAATGGCAAACAGAAAGAGTAACAGAGTAACTTTGGCCAGTCTTATGAAGACAATGACTAAATTTTTGAATGACACCAGATCAAAAAAAAAAAAAAAAAAAAAAAAAAAAAATCACACAGTGGTAGCCATGGGTTTTATGTGATGGATTCCCAAACTGTTGGGAATCTACTTAATTATCATGCTACATTTCAGCCTGCTCATTCAAACATAAATATGATTAGAGGGGAAGGAATACAGAAAGATAAATAAATCACACCATCCAAATCATGATCCTCACCTAATGTTAAATATGGCACTACTTGTAGAAGTATTTGAGACAGTGCAGGCATCCTTTTGTTGGGCCCTGTGTACTTTGGGAAGGCCACCTGCTTTGGATTTTATTTGTTCTGCTTTTAAATTGTTTTGTGTTTTAAACAAAGTTTCCATTTTATTAAAAGCTACTAAAGAGGTCCAAACACATCTTGCCAGGTCATCTTAACACTTCCTTATTCAAACTCAATTTCATAATCCAAATGAAAAACATCTACTAACTACAGTGGTTGTTGTTATCTAGTAGCAGAGATCTTCAGCTCTTAAAATTGCTCTTTTTTTTTTTTAGGTAAACAAACAAACAATGGCAGACTCCTTTATTGAAGATATTAAAGATTTCAGTATGGATTTTCTATTTTTTTTTGGGGGGGGGGGTGGTAACTGTTTGACCATAATTTTTCAAAACTCTCACTATTTTGCTGGCCTACTGAAGTCCTTCCCACACATTAACATTTTGTCACGCTGTCTTACTTCTGATTTCCCTTATTCTAAAGGTTGGTAGTTTATTTTCACCAACACATTTGCATATATATATATAATGTATAAATATTATATATATATATATATATACACACACACACACTATATATATATATAAAGATTGACACACTTCTTATTTTGCTTTTCACTCCTTACACACATTTTGTGTGGTTAGTAAAAATGACCTATAATGTTTTACAAGTATGTTTTAAACCAAACTTTAAGATTCCTAGTGAAATAATTGAAAAAGTTATCAATGAAAGTATTAAATCGAGACAGACACATGGAATTTATGTTCCTCATTACATGAATGAGGAATTAGATTTCAGGTTGAAAACAAAATGTTTGATACAACTGTACTCAGAGAACTAGAGCATTTAAAGGAACAAAACAATATGAGAAAACCCTCAGAGGTACTTCCTCATCTCTTCCTTCAGCTCAATGGAGACTAAGAACAGCTTTGGATGGAAACTGAGGTCAATAAAAACATAAGCATTTTTAGAAGGCTTGAATTTGTGATGGGAAGTTCATAAAAGGCAAGGAACAAAAGACAGCTCAATTTTATTTCTCTCACCACCTCTCCCATGTACGCTGACTTTTAGATCTTTTTAGACACCAAGAAAGGCTGTGTTATAGCCCATTTTATTGAAGACAAGATTTACTAATACAATTCAGTCCCGGTTTCACTACAGAAGTGACAGAAATTCTGCGTCACAGAGAGAAAAATGGATTAAAAAAAAAGTAGTGAGCCTTCTTCTCTTGGTCTCACCCATCAACCAAGAAAGAACTTTTGCCATGAACTGTTAAAACATCTATATTCCTTTGAACCAACAACAAAAACAAAGCACAAAACAAAGTGGGAGTGAAGCAGGTACAAACCATAGCTAGGGAGCAGAGAAATAACAGAACACATTTCAGAGTAGAATCTGACTACAGGTGGACAGCTGTTTTAAAATCATGAGACAGTTAATTTATATAGTGATACAAGCTATTTTTTATTTTGTGAAAGTTAGATATATGAGGTAATGAGGAAACCAGCTTTATAGCTAAGAGTTAAGCCATTTATATAGCTTTACACCTTCAGAGTCTTGTATACTTCCTAGTGTATGTCTACAGGCAATATTCTGGTTAGATGTGTAAGAATTCTAGTTGTATAAACAGGAGAACAAAGCCTCTTAAGAATGTTAGGTTAGCACTTAGCTCAGCTGTTTCTCCTAGTGCTGTAGATCTTATTACTTCAATGTGCCCTCCAAAAGCCAAATACAACTCTGTCAATCAGTGTAATTTCCCCTCCCCCCCAAAGGCATTGCAACACTGAATCTAAAGGGTCATGTCTATGTTGCAATTAGTTAATTATTCTCACTGATTAAGTGATGACTTCCGTGAAACTAGTCCAGGAAGTAAACAGATGTGCTGATCAGAATAAAAGTAAAAACAAAGTTTAAGTTTTTAAACTAATATTTTTTTCAAAGCTTACTGTTATTCAATAATTGGAAGTAATCAATAAGAGTTCACTCCTGTTTATATGCAAAAATAATGCAAACCACAGAAGCACAAAATATACATTTATGGGGGGAGGGGAGGGAACAACAGCATTTGCCTTGAACTTGGTTCAGTGCCAAGTTATAAGCTATTTCACTAATTTCAACTAATGGTTGGAGGGTACAGTTGGTGGGAAAGACAAGTAGGAAGTAAGCATGCATATCATCAGAAAACATGAAATTTGACTCTTAAGTAACTACCGTTTTGACAGTGAAAGTTTAACTAATGCATTCCCCAGTGTACACAGCGGCAGCAGAGACATCTTACATGACCTGTTTTGTGATCACTGTACTGAAAATAATTTCAGACAAGGAGGCAGGGTGGACAGCAAAAAAGCTAACACACACACACACAATTACTAAACAGTTAGACTCACCTCAAGTTCATTTGTCAGCACCCCCCCGCCCTTTCCCTTTCTTTCCCTGGCTGAAAGGAATACATTTTACCAAGTTCTTGGACACAAACCATTTTCTGTTTTCCTTCTCAAGATAATTAGTTTTCCTGCAGCTGGCTACATTTAGGTTTAGAGATTGTTTACACTTACAGCTAATGCTGGCATTTTCTACTCCAATTAGGCAACTGCTACATACTATTAGATGAACTATTTGTTCAACCACTTTCAGTTGTCACAGAAGCCAGCAGATTTCCCTCTGGCAGCTAAGCTGTTTGAAATTAAGATGTAACCCAAAAAAGCAGTGTTTGTGTGCATGTGCGTGTGTGGAAGAAGACTAAGAGGAAGGAACAAGTCAACCAGCAGCAAAAACAAAACAGTAACAAAAAACACATTGCTAGGAAAACTTGAGACTGACCTACAGGGCAGTTTCTGTAATGACAGAAGTTACAGATATTGTACACACAGCCCACCCGATCTAAACAGAGAAAGAGGAAGAAAAAAAAATTCCCCAAATCCAGACCTCTACATTCCCCCAACCATACAGCCACCACCTTAGAAATCCACTTCGGTACCATTTCCACCCCAGTCACAAGACCTGGGGTTCTTTAGTTAAGAACTAAACTTTAGAACTAATCATATTTGGATATCTGTCCCATTTGCACAGTACAACACCACTGTAATAAAGCATGTAATCAGAGTATTTTTAAACCCCTGAGAGAAGACAAGAGTGTGAGACACCGCTTTGTTGTGTAATAACTATAATCTCCATTGCTCTTTAGCTTATTCACAATAGACAGCTTTTCAGAGTAATTAACAGCTAAAATGAACCTGAATTGTTTAATCTGTCTTTAAAGCTGTTTATTGCACTGTGTACTGCTAGAGTTTAATTTCTTAAGCATATGCACTTTGGCAATTTGATCAGCCTGGCAGAGTGAATCCTGCCCATACATATTTTACACACAAGTTTCATCTTCTACACACTTCTGCCACAAATTGAAGTTTTCTATAGAATAATGACTAAAGGAAGACAGGATGAGGGTTGCAAGGAGACAGTCCAGGTGACCCAATTCTGATGATTTCCGAAACACAGCATACCGAGAGCATAAATAGTATTAATGGAGAAAGTGAGCTGGAACACACAGAAAAAAAGCCATGCAACTGTATTGAATTCTAACAGGAACTCCTTATATAGGACAGTAATGCAGGGATATTTCACTATTGACGGACATTCACATTTTCATTCAAAGAACATAGATTAAATTGCATTTTGTCTAGCTACATAGCATTATATGATTTTTCCTTTTTAATTAAAACTTAGGAGTAATACTAGCTCAGCTTTTTTCTTCTTCATCAACTCTTATTTAAAAATAGATCAAGTAGTTTGTCTCCACAAGATTTCTGACGCGGGTGAGGCTCTGTGCATTTCAATACCCTTCCTCAGAAGCAGGGGAAAAAACAAAAGCCAAGAGTGGAACTGAATACTGCACATCTTACTAGTAGGCAATTATTCTTCTTCAGCCTCTTCCTTGTAAAAATTAAAAGTTGCTGAACACCAATCAGTAAGCCCAAATCCTTTAAACAGGGGTTAGAATCCTGACCAAGGAAAATGCCTGAGACTAAGAAGGCCATTAAAAAAGCCAATCCTACAATTAGTGAGTCTGCAGGCAGAAGCATGTAAGTCTAGTTTGAATTCATACTGAAAGGTACCATAAATGATAAGCAAGATTGGAAAGCACCAAGAAAAGTAAAGAAATCACAGAACTACAGATCAGAGAAATATCAACCTGTAGGTTGATATTAAGCTGTAGGTAGATCCTGCCCTAACAAGAGTCAGAAAGCAAAAAAAACCCCAAAACAAACTTAATCCTCTTTGAATGCAAAATTTAGACAGTTTATATCCAAGTGAGTCATTCACACTTAGAAATGCTTTCACAATTAATCCTTTGCCAAATACTTTTCTGAGATACAACAGGCTCTTAAGCATTTGTAATACTGCACTTGGAGACATACTGGCAAGCTTAGTTGGAAGAAGGAAAAATTAAGTCCTACTATTTGTAGTGGCTTCTTTCAGTTTTCCATTTGTTCTTTTTAACACTGTCTGTCAGCGAGGTTCAGGCTAATTTTACACTTATGCCTAACTTCTAAGTAGCTTAAGGTAACTCAGCTATTTATCTAGACCCTCTCTAATGTTACACTGAAAGCAAGGAAAAAAAAAGTATTTTCTTACATCTATTGAAATTAAGGACTACAGCTCTTGCAATGGAAGAATCAGGTTCTTCAAAGGAAGAAGTGTTTAGAAAGTCTCATCTAATTTTTCTATTGCTATACAAATCTCTATTTTGGTTATATGAATTTTATTATTGATTATTATGGTAAAATAGGAAAAGATTCTTATGTAGGAGAACCAGAATCCAAAGAGCAAGTACAACTTGCATGCTAGTATGTTATAAAAGGGAAGTTTTGGCTACAGTAATAAGCTGACTTTTAGAAAAAGTGATCTCTCTCTCAGAAAAAGGGGTCAACATGTAATGTGATTACCCTTGTCTTTTGGGTTTTGAAGAAAAGTGGTCTTTCCACACCTTTCCTTCCATCCCCAACAAGATTACCACCTTCCAAAAAAATGCATTCAGAAGATTAATCTGTAACCACAAAGGCTATAAATTTTCATTCTCTTCACTTGTTCTTAGTGTAAAAATTAAAGCAAACAACATCTCATCATATAAGGCAATCAGATTGGTCAGGCACAATTTGCCTTTGGTAAATCAAAACTTGCCTGTTCCCAATCCCTTTCCTGTCTTTCACGTGCTTGGAAACAGCTTCCAGAAGGATTTACTCCATAAAGGCTTGCACTTTCCTAGACCCTCCTTTATGTCTTTCTTGAAAATGCATTTGATGTTTGCCCTTTTCCAGTCATCTAGGAACTCCTGATTGACATGTCTTTTCAAAGATGATAGAAAGCAGCCTTACAATGACATCAGCCAGCTCCCCTGGATGCACTCCATCTGGTCCCATAGACTCGTGAATTGGCTTATGTACTTCCTAACTCAATCTTCTTCTATCACAGGTAATGCTTCACTCCCACAAACTCTACCACTAGGTTCAGGGACCTGGGAGGCCTAAGGAGAAGCCTGACCAGTAAAAGCTGAGGCAAAACCAGCACCAAGTACTTCAGTCTTTTCCTTGTCTTCTGTCACTAGTCCTCTGCCCAGTGAGCAGTGGGCCTGCTCCTTATTTTCCCTATCCTCCTGCTTGCTGTCCCTGTCCTTCTTGTTGCTTTCCACATTCCTCATGAGTTTCAACTCCAGCGGAGCTCTGGCTTTCCTAATTTCATCCTAGTATACTTAGGCAATGTCTCTATATTCCTCTTAGGTAGCCGTAGCCTGCTTTCACCTTCTGTTACTTCCTTTTTGTGTTGTAAGGGCCCAGGGCACATACCTTCCCTTCCTAGGAGTTTAGCTGCCTGCACTCAGGGCCAGCTCTCTGATACGGTGCTGTTGTTGATTCAGACTACTGTAAAGAGCCCTTTGGAAACAGCAGGGGCTCCCCTCCCTTTACTCAAAAGCTGCCTGTAAGCTGAGCCTTTGGCCCTGTTTCCCTGTCTGAGCTGGACTGCAGTCATTCCTGTGTAACACGCCACTAGAGGGGCGTCCTGGATTCTTTCGGATCCCCAGATTCAGTTGCACTGAACTCGAGAGCGCATCATTTGTAAAGCGTTAGAATCTGTTAGAGATGAGAGGTTATAACAAAGCTAGAAGTATAGTAAAGCTAGAAATGTAACAGAACAGAAAATATGTACAAGCATACCTCAGAGATATTGTGGGTTTGGTTCCAGACCATCACAATAAAGCAAATATCATAATAAAGCAAGTCACAGGAATTTTCGTGTTTCCCAGTGTATGTAACAGTTGTGTTCACGCTATACTGTAGTCTATTAAATGTGCAATAGCATTATATCTAAAAAAAAATATTGCATGAAATATTGCAAGAATTACCAAAATGTGATACAGAGACATGAAGCGAGCACATGCTGTTAGAAAAATGGGGCCGATAGACTTGCTCGAAGCAGGGTTGCCACAAACCTTCCATTTGTAAAGGCCACAATATCTGCAAAGCACAATAAAGCGAAACACAATAAAATGAGGTATGCCTGTATACATATCAGAGCTCCACAGTTAAATCCCAGGTGCATGGTAAAGCAATCGCTCCTGCCCTTTAAGGGCCACCCTTTCAGTCTAGTCTTCCCCGGTTTTACCTCACCATGCTGTTGATATCAGGGGCATCTCTGCTGATGTGGGGGTCCTCAGGTCTACACACCAGCTGACCCTGGGTTCCAGTCCACACCAAACCTATATGGCTTACTCTATTTTTACATCCAGTCTAAACAACACCAACCCACAGCTACACAAAAGCTGTATGCCTCTAGTCAATAACACATCAGCAGGTAACCTCCTGCTCAGCCCACAGCCCCGCTCAGTGGGTAACAACACGCCCATTAGCAGGTCATTGTGTGGGGAATGCTCCACAGCAAGGAGATGTCTATGGTGTGGGTCTGCAGTGTCACTTGCCCTTTGTCTGGACTTGTCAATCGTGGGGTCATTACAGGGTATGTCCCCAGGCTACAGCAACCCCACAGTGTGGTAGCTCCTGTCATGGTGCACCCTGCCTTTGTTAACTCTTGGGAAGCACCCTGGAGCAAACCCCTCTTCTATTGGCTGCACCATCTGGTGTCCCACGCTTGCCCGTGTGGCAGCTGTCAGCCTGTCCCATGCCACATACCCTTACAAATTTGCCTTCCTAGCTTAATCTCAGACCTGTCTTTCCCCTGCTGACTTGCCTGGCGATTGCCAGACGGCTGGATGAACCTGGTTACTGTCACAAGGCCTCCTCTGCTCTCGTCTTTCAGGTACTGTGGGACTGTTCCCACAGTGAAGACACTGCCCTTCTGCCTGCCTTGTTCCAGCTCACCTTCCCTGATGTGTGTCTGAACTCAATGAGGCATTCTGCCACGCTTGCTCAGTTTTATACATGTTAGAATGGGCCATTCTTGTGCTTTAAAGAGGTTATTGTTGAAGACCAGCTAGCTCTCCTGAGCTCCTCTGCAATTCGGAGCAGTCTTCTATTGGTTCCTGCCAAGCAGATCCCTGAACAAGACAAAAAACTGTTCTCCTGTAGCCCAGGTTTCCAATTCTACTACTCATTTTGCTCATTTTTCTCAAAGTTTTAGATCTCCTGCTCCTGCTCCACACCTGCAATCATTTTTTCCTTGTTTGTGAGCAACACGTATGAGAAAACAATTGCCCTAGCAAAAGGTCTTTTTTTTTTTTTTTTTTTTTTTTTAAAAAAAAACTCTCAGGAGATATGCCCTACTATTTTTGCTATAGGTTTTAACCTTTCAGGGATAACAGAGCTTTTAAGCTACATACTCTTTCAGTATCACTGGACATAAATAACGTCATGTACCTTTTGGTTACTACAGCAGACCACCAACATTGATCAATATGGGAGGGAAAAAAAGTATAATAGCCAGGATAATCTAATAGCGTATGTTTTATCACAGGAAAACATTTTTGCATTTCATTTTGCTAGCACTATCCACAAATTCATCACAGAGTTCAGAAGAGCTTTAGATTCTCATACCTTCTTTAGTACAGTCCATATAGAATAGCAAAGATTTTCATTCAATGACAGGAACTTACATATATGTATGGTAGGGGAAGGGAGAAAGGTAGAGCAATAAGGAGGATCTGGAGAAATAACTGTGATAAAGCAGTAGTAAAAATCTATACATGTACACCTTAAAACAGAATTAAACAACAAAAACTTTTAGTCCATAATTGAGACTGAAAGATATGTCGAATGACTTTCCAGAATATGAATATTATTTTCAGTTCTACCTCCAACTATAAATGCAGCATAACACTTTTTTCTGAGCAGTACTCACACCACATTCATTTACTCCAAATCACATTCTCCAGATAGTACTGACTGCTCACAGTACACAGGGCAAAAAAAAAAAAAGCCAGTTTAATGACCTTTTTCAGTTAAGGCAAAACTTGATTTTAGGTGAACTACAACATCAAGCAATCCATGCTCATTCTACACATAAGTGCTGAGCCTATCACTCACAAATATCATCAGTTACCCATTTTACAACCCCATCTTTTGGTACAGCATCCACATTTTATAGATCATTTGAAACAGGACTTTTACTTACCTGTCAAAATATTTACAGGCCACTTTAATTCCATCCACATAAGCTGAAAATAATGCTTTTTACTACTAACACACTGCCTGAATTGATTATATTTGCCTTCTCTTATATACACGTGCACCTGGGCTTCCATTCTAACATGAGGATAGGAAGAAGTGCTGAATCACCAACTCCCTCTAATCTGTGGGTGTATCTTTAATTACTGCTAAAACTCTGCTCAGCTTTTTAACTAATCTTCCCACTGTTCAGCAGACATTACACCAAAGATAATCATAGCTTACACTGTTGTTTCATATTAGCTACTGCTAAAGATCGCATACGCACATATACATCAAGACCATTTCCTTACCTTTCAGATGACTGATGCACTGACCTCAAGTATTCCAGGTATCAAGTACCACTAGCTCTTTTATTCAAGTTTGTCTGTGGGTATCAATTTGATGAAAATCGTAGATACTACGGTATACTCAGGTAAAGGAAATATGTTTAGAAGTATGTCATCAGAAAAAGGACTACCCATTCTCACCTTGAAGTGATGTGCAGTGTGTATCACCTGATGTGCTGGCATCTGCTGACAAAGTCTGAACATTCTCCAAATCCTTCTCTTTGGATTTTAAGTCCATGTTTCCAAGAACCGCCTGCTCTTCTCTACTTGAAGTATGCACAACAGAAGATGATGACGTTTCAGCAAAGAGTCGTTTCAGTACTTTCCCTATGAATACTGTAGGATAATAAAACTCTTTTAAACAAAAAATGCAATGATTTAAAGGTAGTTTAAGTCTATCTTCTTTTTTAAACTCTAATTCATAAAAGGCAGACTTGCCTTGCATATGACAGAAGCTATATTCAGCTGTCTTTACCTCTCACAGGTACTAAAGCTGAGACTAAAATGTTAAAGTCCTAAATTGAGTCAAAAAAGCAGCTTTAAAACCCAACTGAGTTCACTAGCAAGGTTACATACACAAAGTCCTCTATTATTTAACTACATTTTGGTAATAAACGAACACATTACATTTGCAGACCAAAGTAGTAGTGATATCTCGGTATGCATACGTAATCTTTAAATTTCTTTAAAACAAGAATCTTCCTACATGAGTGTTGTAAGGCTGCTCAAAATGCAGGTCTCTTCTGTCACGGAGACACTGTAATCGAATCAGTAAATTACAACTATTCAACCATATTAAAAAAAAAAAAAAAAAAAAAAAAAAAAAGAGCAGGCAGCCACAGAAACACATGGTATCCCAATTATTTCTACAGAAGTAACAGCATTCTTATACGCCTCTTCCTCTTCTGGGCCCCCTTCTCATGACATCTGCAATCTGCTACTAGTTACTCAAATGCAAATATCATTTGATTAAAGAAAAAGAAATATATGCAAATAATCTAATCAGTAACAAATTATCATCTGTATGTGGATACATGCATATTTCAATCACTTGAATGTATTATATAAAGTAATACTAAGAAATTGGTATTTATTACAGAGCACCAACAGTTTCCAAAATTCTACATGATCAAGCAGATATTACAGGACTGAGGGGTGGGCAGATTTGGAGAAAAATATGTAATCTTAATTCCAAGATTAAGTTTGACAGAAAAAATGTGTGTGTACTATACAAGTGACTTGGTGATGATTCTTAACAAGATAATTTTGCCTAGAGAAAAGGATGTGTGATAACAGGTATAGCTTCTATTGTAGCTAGCAGAAAAGTGTACTATCATAAAACTCTTTTCAATATATGTTTCCTTCACAGCTGAAGTTTAACACACACGCTAAGAAATCATCTTCACAGAGTTGGGAAATCCTTGAACCACTAATATTACTTTCAAAGTTTCAGATGCAAGACACCTGCCTTTTTTTTTTTTTTTTTTAAATGAATGGTATAAAAAAAAGACAATGATTCTATCCCTAAAAAGCATTTAAAGCTATCATAATTAATCACTTATGAACGCAGTTATTTTCTCACTGAAAAACAGGCTTGTAAGTGTTAGAAGCGGGGAGAACATGTCAATGCATTACACTGAAACAGGAAGAATTGGAATAGCCTGTATAGCCAGAAAAGGCTGAATAATCTCATTTAAGAAAAGATTAGTATCTTAGAGAGAACAGGAGAAATATTTGAAGTATTTCCTTATTACAAGCCCTTAGTTAGGATTCAATTGTGTAGACTATATGTACACACACAAAGACACTAAGTTAAGCTCTTGATAAACTTTTTTTTTTTAAAGAAAAAGAAGTTCTCTATTAAGCAAACAGGTATTTAGAAGTATGAGCACTAATGAACAGAATTAGAGACAGCAATAGCCAATTTATTTGCAACTTTCAGTACCCAGCAGAATTCTAGATTTTTGTTACCATAGGTAGAAGTAGTCACAAACACAGGACTTCATCTGACTTCTCGATTCTCAAATAAACAAATAAAACAACAATAACTACAAAATCCCCAAAACCCCAAAGCAAGAGAGGTCTACCAGACATCTCTAGCTAGGGAACTAAAGCTCTTAATTTTAACTAGGTATTAAAAATTATGGGAAAACTAAAGGCTAAGAAAGGTACAGATTTTATGTTCATTACAATTTTATCCTCTGTATACCATCTGCAGAAAACTCTCCCATGTTTCTGTCAGATACACTTACCTTTCCCATCTCTCTCCCTTTCTGTTCTACGAACTATTTCTCACAAAAAGGGATCTTGAGGGCACCTAAAAGAGGTTCAAGCAGCAATTTATAGTTAACTTTGAAATGTTGTCCTGAAGTTTTGGATGCTGAAACTGTAAGTGGTTGAAGAAGCAACTGATACAAAAGAAGTCTGTCAGGAGTTAACTGTGACCGTAGCTTTGAGCACAAAATCCTCCACCTCATCCCACAAACAGGGGGTTCTTTTCTTGACAGTGAAGCCTTCAACCAAGAAGTTATATTCCAGATTGTAATTGGTATCAATGTTAAAATTAAATCTAGAGCCAGGAAGAAGAAACAGGCTTCTTCTGCCACCTTTCCACCATGTCTTGGCATGTTCAAAGGAGAAAACGTGACATGCTCTGCATGTTGGAAGAGTTCCCAAAGTTTGTGGTCCTACTCAGTTTGATACATGTTTTGTTCTTCATTGGCATCTGATGACAAATAGTCTTCACAGCTTCCCTTTCCTAAATAGCTGAGAAAACCTATGTCAGAAGAATCTTCTTTACCAGAATTTAATAAAGGTAAAGGGCATCTCTTCAAAGGACTACAAACTATCTTCCTGCTATCTTTCCACATGGACCCTGATGGTGTGTTTCAATTGGCACATAAAAATGGGGGAGAATATCTTGTTAGACTTTTTGAGCTCTTACTAGTTTATACTTCACTTACTCTTTGCTTGGACCCAATCTTTACAACAATCATTAACCTTACAAAAAGGCCTATGACAAGAGGCAAGCCGGAAGAGATACTTGTACAGAAAGCTTTGCCTAAAAAGCGTGAATTTATTTTTTCTATGCTTATCATCATTCAGTGACATGAAAAATCCAAAAGAGAGTGCCAGAGGTGTCCCCTTCAAGTAATCACAATCACATTTTGCAGATTAAGGGTTAAGACTACTGTTCCCAAAAGGAAAGATATCAACAGCAAATGTGTATTGAATATGTATTTCCTCTTCATCAGGTTCCCCTGTGAGGATGTTCTACATTTAGAAAGTCAAAGCCCGCAGTTATTCTCCTCAGAGGATAAGTAGAGGAAACAGACAGAAATGAGCAGTGTACCAAGACAAGGTTAACTGACTTCTGCAAATCTCTGACTCTAAAGCAAGTTATCCAAGAGGCTGACCCTGCATCCTTTCCCCAAGTATGACTACTAACACTACAGCATTTTAATGAGCTCTAGTAGTCCTGTTACTAAATTAACAGTCAAGCACTTTTACTGATGAAACTGTTCTCCCAAAGCAAATGATCACTGAGATACTGATGAACCTATATAACGAAAAAGATTTTCTCCAAGTGTGCAGAGGAGAGGCAGTCTCATGTTGCTACAGTGGATTTCATGGTCCCCGTCTTGAATTCTGATTTCTCTAGCCATCTGTTCAGATACCCACATGCAAAAACTAATGCTGTCTTTTTCTTCTCTTATTAAATACAGGGACTACACTCACACTCATGCACAATAGCACTGGTTCAGAAAGCAATACGAGATCAGTTTTCATACATTCATTCCTTCTTATTCTCACGGGGCCATCCCCATCTGTAATACCTATGTTTGACTACAAAAGTTGAATCAATGCTTGCCTTTGAAGGGCCTGAATACAGAGGGAACTATTCTTTCATAAAAATCTCTCTCACTTAGAATAGATATAAGTGGTAGTGAAGGATTTATTCCAGCAAAGATGGGGTTTAGCTGGCAACACCAAAGAACCACTCAATCTTATTGGCTAGAGGTTTCAGCACAGACATAGAAATAAGCTGACTGGGTTGGGGTGGAGGTCTTCTCTGCCCGCAGTATTTTCACAGCTCTGTCAGCACCCTTGTCAGCACTACAAAGGCATCCATTAAGAGGAGTAGTAAATCCCAATATCCATGGGAATCTGCAGCACAGAAGCACAGACCACGGCATGACAAGTTACCTGTTTGGAACCAGATGTATTTCAAGCCTCCTGAGCAGAGCAGGAAGTAGTGTATCCCAGCAATACACCTTTCTCAGGAGAATGAAGAGGCAGTATTACTAGAGGACAGGTGAAAAACTGATTAGTTTAGTCTGAAGTATTTGGAATCCTAAGCATATTTTAACCTAAAGAAAAAAACAAAACAAAAACAAAAACATATCTGCCTGTGGCCCAAAACATTTTTGAACAAGTTTGCCCCGCATATCAGTGAACAGGGAAATTAGGCTCTGTGGCATATCTATCCTGCCACACTCCGCATTTGTAGCATGTAAAGCAGCTGAATGCTTCTTTAAGAGTCCTTCTTAGAGCTAAGCTACCAAAACATTTTTCAGATGGAGGTTGCTCTTTTTCCTCAGAATTTTATTACTGTGAATGCTTAAAGACAAGCCCTGTAACATCCATGAGTGTTGGCTTAACCACAGCATCAGGCAAGCCTAAGCTCCTACAGGGCAGCTTTTCTCCCCTACTCAGAACTCTCCTTAACCTGATGTACTGACCTGTGATACTACGTAATGCCAAAGACATCTGGCACAAACCACTCAGATCATCAACAGCAATTACCTCTTGAGATGAGACATCCAATATGAGTGGATATGAGGAAAATCATCTGCTTCTAAAGACAAACTTACCAGTTCCCAAATAGAGTAAGACTTGCTCTCACCATACCAGTAGCACAGCTAAGTACATGCATGTATTTGTTGCTGTTGTTTTCCAGTCAAAATAATGGAGAGAGGATCTGCACAGATTCATGTAGTCTTTCAACAGATCCATCCAAGAACCCTTTTCAACTTTTGGTAGCAGACTGATGAACAAGCATATGCTTTGAGATATGTTTTTGGAAGACCTCAAGAGTTGTTTCTTGAGCAAAGAGAAAAGACAGATACACTATTTGGAATCAGAACTTAAGAAACTGCCAGATTAACATACAGCATTAATGTGCAAGATGCAAGAGTGAGAGTTTAATAACTCTGACTGAATAGGTTTTGAAGGACATCCTTGAAAACTGTGTTCATTTATTACAAAACCCAGTGTTCCATTCTGGAAGAGGGGAAAAAAGATAGCAAAAGATAGTATAAGAGAAATTATCATTATCTCTGGAACCAAGTCCATAATTGAACAGGAAAGAAACATGAACAGCAATAAAAGGCCTACTACAGGGAAATGAGAAGCCTTGTTATAAGGGCTACTGCAAGCATATCTCCACTCTTAGAAGAAAACAGTCTCTTGAAGTAAAAGATGAGGAACAGGAAGCAAGAAAGGAAAGAAGATAAGCAAAGAGGTTTGGAGACAGGAACAAAAGTGAGATGGGGGCTGCTGAAAGCAATGCAGAATCTGTATGAGCATTATCTCTGTGTTGCTTTCGGCTGTCCTTATTTCCCCACAAAATCTGGAACTGCAGATGGTAATCCAAGAAGTTTTATAGGGCATGGACCAGATAGGAATTATTCAAAAGACAACTTAGTTTGCCCAATCCACAGTTAACTTTAAAAAGCTACCATAGTGTTTTTGGCATACCTTCATTTCTCTGAGGTACAATCTCATTACTCCCAACCCACAAAAAATTAAAGATACTTTCTGAGTTCTGTAGGGAACGTATTCTGCAATCTGAGGAAAAATTTCCCCATAGCTATACATGACTGAAGAAAGGCATGGTTCTGAACTCCTGGTCACAGAGTGACAATTAAAAGAAGTTCTAGTTGCTCTAGCCTAGAGGAACATGGGAGAGGTACCGCCATATTTTGGAGTTCTGTGTTAATATGGCAAATTTAGTTACCATTTTAATTCAGGAAAGTATGTGGAAAGATTTATCCATTGCTGATGTCTCCAGAATCCAGATAAAGTGAAAAACAAAACTGTGAGAAAGAAGTGCTTGCTATATATTGAGGACTCTTTCCCTTCCAGTAATCTGACAGGATTTAAATACTACACAGATAGATTCTTTTTACAGTGTAAGATACACATTGTTGAAACCAAAGACACTGAAGATGAGAGAAGCAGGAGTCTTTCTGTTATCAACTAAAGATTGCTTTGTACTCTGAGCTTTGCTGGATTTGCCAGACCTCAGTGCATGCGGGTGTGGTGGTGGGGCCAGCATTGCAGGTGCTACACCAGTACTGCTGAATGGATTTAATTCAGCTCAAAATTGTACAGGGAAATGAGATTCAGAATATGGTGCCTAATCAAAAAGGAAGCACTGCTCAGCAATAGTATTAACAGAAGTATCTAGTCCAAATCCTGGAGGTTTAAAGAGATCCTACACTATTTTGCTTTAGGGAAAGAGTTTGGCTGACGCTGCCTCTGTTTACAAAGCTGGCAAGTTTAAAGAGCTAAATCAAACCTTAAAGACTATTTATTAGGATCACCATGCTTAGAAGGACAAAAAAATTCCTAAGTGGAAATTCATCAGCTCGAGGTGATGAAAGCCTGTTGTATTATGATTCGTGAGAGAGATTCAGTCACCACTATGATTAAGGTCATGTATGATGCAAACGTAATCCAAGACCCTATTGGGCTAAGCATTCTTAATCCAAGGTAGGAAAATATAATATATAATATAAGAATCTAAAGACACCTCACTGGAAACATTAACAACCTTAAGCCTATTGTGTACAAGCTAGTTGAACTCAGAGCAGGTACAGAAAAGAGTTCTTCAAATAATCAACAGGACACAGAAGAACAAGGAGAGCTTGGACTGCTTAGCCTAAGAAAACAAACACCAAGAGAACTGTAAGCATGAAACAGTGAAAACGTTATGCAGTTCAAGGCTAAGATTGCACTGAACCATGCCACAAGTAAATACTGGAAACTAACAATGAATTAGAATCACCAATCTAAAACCTTCCTGATGAGCATCCAGACATTTTGCAACAATCTTCCAATAAACAGGGCAAAATAAAACAAAGTAGCTAGGAGTTAGAGCTTGATGTAAGAGACATTCCTATAAACACTACAAAGTTGCCTGCAACAGAGAGGACTAGAACTGAATGGTCTCAAAAATTGCTTTTAATCCTACAGCCCTGACAGCTGACTCCAGGGTTTCTTGCAGTTGGTTACTGATATGCATATAAAATAAGCCAGAGATCAGGTGAATGTGATCCATGTCACACTGGATCCTTTGTTTGTTAAAAGGAAGTAGACAAAATATATCTTAGCTATTTTGAAGTCCAGAGGAAAAACAGAAGATTCCCAAACATAATGGTACATCTATTATACACAACAATTTTTAGATTCATTACATCTATTATACGGGACAGATTTAGACCTACAAGATCTAAAATAGCTTTTTGTGAGGTTAAAACTAGCAAAAGGGAGTCACGGCATATCATGTAATACCAGATAAGCTGACTTTCACTACAGCCACTACTAGTGTGCAAGTCAAAAACTCATAAATGAGTTACCAGTTGTACCCACTAAGTATAGCTCATTTTTTGAAAGGGGGAGAAAAATACATAATATCCTAGCACAGCAACCCAAGAGCAGTAAGTAAAGATGCATGTATGCAGCTCTTGTTTACAGCATTAGGGTGAGATTTTGCTCAGCTTCCTGAAAGAAATACAACTAACATCAAGTTTTCTACTTAAAGAAAAGGAACTGCAATTTGGCTTACAGTAGTGGTAAACAACAGTTTAAAAAGCCACCAGAGGAAGTCAGTCATCTGTACAGCCACTGTATTTTCATTCAGAATATAATTAGATTTAAACACACTTTCAAGCTTCCTCACAACACTGTTAAAAGCCATTTTACAGTGGAGTACATAGCTCCTATTAGATGTACAGGAATGGTAATAAATGTAATACATTCCGTGAGAGAAAGGAGAACAATTTTGTCTGAAAATTTAAAATAGTTAAACTCCTTCCTAGAGGAACAGAAAAAGCAACAGTAAATTGCTACATCTTTTTAACTGGATGTATTTGCTTGCTACTAGCTTGTATGTTCAATCATTAATGCGAGGGTCAGACAGGTTGTACCAGAGCAAATCTCGTTTATTCTCAAGAAAGTTCAGACTTTGTTACATTCCAGTACAATTGCGTTATCACTAAAGCAACAACGGAAACAAAACCACAATTTCAGGGGGAAGATTAAAAAAAACACCAAACACAAAACCTAGACAAATTATCCCAGCTTAAACATTCAGTGATCAGGAAATATCCCTAATTGGCAAAATCAGAACATAAAGTACAGTCTTCTGTCCCCCTGGATGTGAACTCCTATCTAAAGGTTTAAACACACCGGAACAGAAAGCTTTCCTTGCCACTGCTTCAGAGGGTCTTCTGAGGTTTATCAGTATTTTCATGGCTACCAGTCTTGCACCTCTGACAGGTATGAAGTTCACTCAGAGATACAGCCATGACAGAAGGAAAAATGTTCTCTGTACTTAATAGCAGCATTTTTCTTTGTAGTTCATTTGTATTTGTTTGAGGCTCATCAATCTGAGAGCACTTAAAGTAGAATGGGTAAGATACCATATTTAAGTGTATTTATACCCCAAGATGGCACAAGCTATTATAAAGCAGTGCTCTTAATTTCTCATATTGCAGCTGTTCAATTATACAAAGCAAGGGCAAACGGGAAGTCCTAACACAAACTGCAGTTTCTGTGCAATAAAGGCACCCATGCCTAGTCAGTACCATGATAGAGAAAGGGATCTGGGCTAGAGGTCTTATGTATTCTCCATTAGCCCAGTATTCTGGGTTCTGTGATTATACTTTTCATACTTTCATCTCTCTTTAGGTGTTTTATTGCAGAGACTGTATGAGTGTGTAAGCAAACACTGCAAAGCCTACTAGTCATCATGCATCAGATGTGCATCTCTGGTGACATATAAGTTCTCACCGAAATTTTCACTGCTAGCCCTGTGTGCAGGGCTGGGGTAGGATGACAATTCTGTTTAATCCTCAAAATAGAGGCCACTCTAGAAAGTCTTCTTTCATGCCTTGGCATTAGCTTTTTTATGAAGTGCCATGGGCTATGTATTATGTTTGAATGTATATTATGTTAGAGAGATTACAAAGCATTTTAGCTGTATTTCAAGTATACCACGTGCCATCTAGAAGAAAGTTTCATTTAACTGAAGCTAGAGAGATGCAAACGGCTGGTGCACATTTCAAAAAGAAAGAGCTGCCAAGCTGCTAACTAGTCTCCATTTACAGCCTGCACATACTGTTAAGCAAGAAGAACCTGATATCATTAAAGAGATCTTTGTGTAACTTACTCTAATTTTAAATACCTTAAAAATTCTCTTCTTCCCTGGTCCTTTCCTACCCTTCTGTCTTTCCCTTCACATGCCCATGTAAAAAGATGCAAGTTCTAACAAATTACTGGCTTTTTTTTTTTTTTTTGGGGGGGGGGGGGGAACGACAAAAGGATAGATTCCCCATGCCTGCACATACATCTAGCCACACTGCTTGCCAACTCTTACTCCGTATTTGCTAATTTTTGTCAGAATTGCTTAAAGTATTGAAAGAAACTGATGTTTCTTTATAAATCAAAGTAAGCATCAACACAACCAAGAACACTGGAATTGACTTCTGTATTTCATGCAACTAAATCCAGATTATCTGATCTTTCTTGTGACCATTTTAACATCTTCAGAACCCCTAGCTGCAATGCTAACAAATTTTGAAAACATGCTTTATCTGCTAAAGGAAGGATACAGCTCCTTGCAAAATAAGCAGACCCTAAGCACTAGCAGTACTCAAACTACATTTAAGCTAGTGAAACTTAAAGATGTCTAGATCTCAAACACATACCCAAGACCTCAAATGCTTATGGCCTTGAGTTTGAAGTGCAAAGAACAGTAAATACAACATTAAGAAAAGTAGTTGATGTATTTCAGTAGAAATTTTTTATTCTAATAGACCAACAGAAGTAAAAAAGCATGCACGCTCTAGTCTTGACTTCTGAATCAGTTTTCTATTTAGGTTTCAAAAGTTAAACAAGCTCATTTTCCCACCAGCCAAACTACCAGCCAGTAGGTGAAAGTACTGAATGTTCCTACTGTGCAATGATATTGAAGGAACACCAGAAGACCTATCTTTCGATGAAATCGTTAGTGAGGAGGAGACAGTATTTTCAGAAGTGAGAACAAGTTGCAACAGGTACCACACTAGTTCTGCACCTAGTTCTTGAAAACTCTCAGGTAGAAAATGTGAGGAATAAACATATGCATCAGAAGATTGAAAAGGCATCAGGTGTCTACTGCTTGACATAGGAGAAACAAAGCAAAATACAACTCCAAGAAAAAGGCTACAGAACATGTGCTGGCTAGTGATTCAAACTAGATTAACATCCAGGATCTTTGTAGTCCTAATTACTAATTTTGTAAGTGAGAAGAGTAAAGAGATAAAAAAGCCTTCCTTCAAATAAACACATTGCTTAGCACCTAAGTATTAAACAAACACTACTTCAAGTTTCTTGTATGCATATGAGCAAACTCCCCACAATTACGCACATCAGTATCAACATACCATCACAGATTTAAAAAGGTTCCCCAGTGGTTGAGAGCATTATCAAAAATTCAGTTAAGGCTACAGACTGTATAACCAATGCATGCTGCATAACTAAACAAATATAATTCCAATCAACATCAGAAAAGGTCCCTTCCAAATGAATGTGGGAGGAGATAGTTTCCTCAAAAACATTTCTGTGGAGAATGCCTGCCATGCTCTTTTGGTTACTTGCCTTAAGTACTGCATGCACCCCCACCATGTATCTCACTTGGTCACTTGCTGTCTACTCAAATGCAACTTGGACAACAAGAATAAAGTAAAGGGCATCAAGAGTGTTGAATGCATTAGAGCTCTGAGAAGCCTGCAACTTGCTCTGTTTGTTTTTTGTCCTGCAAACACAGAAAGAGTCAGGAATTTCTTCTGAAGCCATCCCACGTGTAAAGACATTTAAAAACCTTGCTCCTGTTAATGCAGAATAACAAAAATACAGTAGAGCAGAACAGAAGATGGAAAAAAGAGCAGAAGGGATGATAATGCACATGCAAAACACATGGACAAAGCTTCATTAAATGTTTAGTTCATCTCTATTAGTGCAGAACTACTCTCCAATATTTAAAAGCATTTAAATCCTTGAAGTCTCCTGTCTTGTGTATCACATACCTCCTACAAACACCACGTAAAGAAAGTTACTTTCCTGAAAGGTCACAGAATCATCGAGAAGCTGAAGTTGCAAGGGACCTCTGGAGGTCATCTGGTCTGACCTCAATGCTCAAAGCAGGGTCGACTAGGGCAGATTGCTTATGGCCTTGTCTGGCTGGGTACAACAACTCCATTACCCTCTTGCTCAAACGTTGCTCAATAGCCCATCCTGATCAGGGATGTGAAAAGGGGGGGGGGGGGGGAAGAGTTAGATGCATGGATTCCATTAGGATCCAAGAGATGAGGTATTTAAAAAAAAAAAAAAAAAAAAAAAAAAAAAAAAAAAAAAAAAAAAAAAAAAAGGTTTTAGAGTACTGTCAAATACAGAAAGTATTAGCCAGTGCGATATTCTTACCAGCTACAAGGCTGAAAATTTATAATGGGAATTTCAGGCTAGGGGCTGAGATCCATCCCCTTAAACCATTCCCTACAAAGTTTAACATGTTTTCCCTCTGCCTTCTATCACATAAAATAAGGTTTCATGTCTTAAGTCTTCCACATTACTTCTGAAGGAGTTGCTCAGCTGGCTGAACTGATGAGCAAAGGTCTTCACTCTAACATACACTGATCCTGAGGTCATGACCCTGTAAGTCTCAAAAAGACCACAACCAAATAAAAGCATCCAATTTAGACTTTAGACACTAGGGGCAGAATTCAGGCTACAGTTATGATACTTAACTGCAGGTATGTGCTAGGTGTCATACTCTGTTTATACATTACATATCTCTCCATAGAGACCCAATCCAAGAAGGCAATTCAGCTGACCAGCCGCAGTGTAAGATAAGATACTAAAGTACTATCTAGAGTGACACTGCACTGAATACAAGCTCCCATTACAGTCAATAGAAACCAATACCTGGGACATCTGAGAACAATTAAGTATATTAAGCTTGACCTGAATTTCACAATACATTAGAAGCCACATATGCATCGCTTCCACACAAAAATATACCTCAAAAAACACCCCAAAACAAAGAGGCCACATCTGATAGGTCAAAGACCTCAGGACCACTGCTTTGAGTGGCAGAGACCAGAGGCTTGGCTGAAGCCAGTTCTGCACGTGTGTGTGTGTGTATATGCAAGTTTGAGCCCTGGTGACAACAACTAGACATTTAAACATTCACTTCAAGAAGCTTTCAGTCAAGATTACGTAGCAGCAAAGAAGATTCCCAGACTTGAGACACCAGTTCACTCACTATCAACAGATTTAAATCAAACAAAGAGGAAAGGGAGGAATTAACTAGAACAAAACATTCTATGACAGCTGAACAGGATATCACTTCTGCCTCCTCCTTCCCCTTCTTTTCACTACCTTCCATACAACTTTCCTATTTCCAAAAGTGTTCTCAAGCTGCAAGGAAACAAAAGGAAGAGAGCAGGAATGCAGTGACACGCGATTACATCCTGTATAGCCTGACAGTTCAAAACATCACAAGGACTGTTTGCCATATTTAAGAAGGGATATTCTTCTTTAAAGCAGGAGGAAGACAGAGAACAAGTCATCTTATTTTCCTGCTACCAGAGGCCAGTTTTGCCAAGATCTGGCATACTTTCATTCCACCATAGATAAAACATGTACAAACCAAAGCAAAACACAATCATGGGGATAAGAAAACTGATCTTCCAAGGGACAAAAAAGTGCAAGATAAGCAAAGTTCTGGCTGTGGATAGAAATGCAGAAAATAGAGCCTGAAGTGGACTACCTCTTGAAAGAGGCACTTGTAACGTCTGTTTAGTTTCTGGGTTCATCTACAAGACCTTGTGCTTGGTCAAAGAGGATACCATTCTGCAGATCATCCACAATACCTTCCGTTTTCATAACGTAGACCTGACTGTATCTATCTACAAGTGCACTGCTCTACATATTTAGCTCTGTTCTTTAGTTTCAGGAAGTCCACTAGTTTCTGAAATTCCTCCTTGAGAAAGATATCAAACAAATTTTCAGTTTCAAATTTCAAGGCAGAATTCACACTTCGATCTTAAGGCCAGAATGACCACTAGGTCATCTTGACTGAGTGACCGTAAGAAATAATTTTACACAATTACTTGCATTCAAACAGACAACTTGTGTCTCCATAAGTTTAATATGTTCCAAAAGACTGTGGAGGCCCTTCAATAAGCAGAGAATCCAAATCATTCACACTAGTTTATTCCATTGCTTAATCACCTTTGCCACTAAAACCACAAACTATGTTTGTTATTTACATTTGTACAACTTGAGTTTTTTGATCCACATTCTTTTTCTGCCTCTCTACATTAAAGAGTCCTTTATTATGTACTAATTCCTTTTCTGTGAAGATCTAAGAGTTAGAAACCTGGATTCTGAAGAAAAAACCAAAGTCTTTCAGCCTAGCAGGCACTGTCTCTCAGCCCCAAATCCCTAACTTTTTAGTATTTGCCTTTGCAGATAAAGTGCTTTTTTTTAAAGGCAAAGGCTGTTTGCTTCTTCCTCTTGTTCTCCAGTATAGATCTATTATCATCTGAGTCAGCAGAGCTCAAGGAGGGTGGGTTGCTTATTTTTGTTTTTTAGAACTAGCAATTGAGTGGGAACACTGGGATAAAATGCTAGTATCAGAGATTGAGTATTTTTTAACTTTATCATCTTCTTATATGATTCGTAAATTCTACTATCCTGATGAAACCTGAATGATAGATAAAGGGAAAAATGTCATGTACATTCTTTCAACTGCATATCCCCATGTAATGTGGGAATGGTTCTCACTCTTCCAGTTTCACAATTTAATTCACTTTACATTCCACAAGACACAGATCATTTCACTCTTGAATTGATAAAACTATTGTTATACATTCAGGTCAAAAAAGGAGAACTCAGACCTACAGTCTGGAGATCAAACAACAGAAGAATTTACTTTGATCCAAGGTCGCATGAATTCTATGCTTGAACTACTAGATGGGTACTGAGATGCAGACAGCTCAGTTGTTAACCGAAATATCATGGGGAGCTGCACAGGAAGCTCAGATGCTGTCGTTTTTAAGTTTAGCGCATAACGCTAACTTCACCACCTTATAGTTTGTCTCAAAACCTCTGATGTTATTCTCACTGAAACAGCATCTATTAGAGCTCCATGTCCCATCAGACAGTAAAATTGGATGCTAAATGCCTAGATTTTATTCTTGTCTTATTCTTACAATTTGGTAAATGCATAGTGTAAAAAGGACTCCAGTTTTGTGATTAATACAGCAGTCCACAAAATGTTAGGTTCCATTTATCTTTTCACCTAGCGGTATCTAGTCTTTTATATAAGGAAAAAAAAATCACACTGTTCCCTGAAACTTGAATAATACACAGTCCTCCTAGCGTTGAGGCAGCATTTGAACAAGAGCAACTTGTTTTAGTATACATCTTGACACATGTCTATAGGGCAGGAAGGAAGGAAAGGAAAAAGTATAGTGATACCATATCCCACCTTTATGTATTCACCTAAATTAAGAAGCAAGTCACAACAAGAGTTATTTTATACTTTCACCACTGTGTGCATACAGCTCAACACAGCTCACAGCAATCGCAGATACAAAATAAGTAAGTTATTCACTACAAAAAAAAAAAGCAGGCATTTATTTTCTGTTAGCTTAGATGAAACTGATTCAGCCTCACTAAGCACGATCTCTGTGTCACATTGTAGCTTCTAATCAAGATGACTAGTGTTACAGCTGTCAGCCTATTCTGCATGGCTGTGTAGTTCAATAAGAATCTGACTAATGTTTCATGCCATCCTGTCTTAACAAAGGCTTTGGAGATCTCTCAGTAGGCCACCTTAATCGCGACTGTGAGCTCCTAGACATCTAATAAACTTGACATGATACAGGAGAGACGTGATAAGAAGCCGCATAGCCAACACAATGAGAACATCAGCATTCTGTTCCGGCTGTTCATAAGAACTCTGCCTGCCTCAGAGCAAAACTTGTCATAACAGTACTCTTACCAGAGTCCTAGGAAAATGGAGCATTTTCACCATTATTTTGATTTGTGCATGTTATCCATGTTTCTAAGAATCTTTCACAATACATAACAATACATTTTTCATACAACAATCTTGATCCTACCTGGCACAATCAAACAGATCTCACACAAAATATCAGAAGATATCTCACCTTCCCTTACTAATACTCAGCTCTGCTGACAGAAGAAGAAAAAAAACCAATTAGTAATTCTGGCTACTCAAAGGTAGCTAACTTTTAATCATAATAGTAAGAGACTTTCTTCCAATCCTGAGACAGAAGTTGGAGGAAAAAACCTAAAGCCTTGAGCTTAAAACATCATCCTCTTAGGTCCACTAACCAGTGCTCATACGTCTACAAAGTCTTTAGCAAAGCAGCTGATGCTTTACATGGTTTCCCTTCACATTACACCAGTAACAAAACTGACAGCGTCCTCATAATTATGAACAGGGAGTTGGAATTAACATTCCCAATGTACACTAGACAAACAAACAAATGAACTATAAGGACACCAACAATTTACTTCAGAAATGAGAGGAAACAAATGCCTCTTGTACCATACACGCATCACAGTAGTCCAATTACATGATCATGTACTATTTTGTTTTGCTCCCGCTATGACCCATGCCTTACTCAGAGCAGAGATCAGCTGCATGACAGCATAAAATTAAGGTTGCACAAAGAGTTATAAATCTGATATTTCATAAGAGCATGACTGAATAATCTCTTTGGTTGTCAAGTCCAGCCCCCTGATTGTGAAATTTAGAAAGTTTATCGATACATTAAGTTTAAACCTTACTTCAACATAAAGAACTCTTACCACACTTTATGCATGCAGAGAGAAAACAGCACATGCCCTAAAAAAAGTGTCAAACCAAAGCACATATCTGGGCTAGAGTTCAAAAGAGTAGCCTTTTCCTTTTGAGCAACTACAGTGAGAATTTTCTAAACCTCACAAGATTCTTGTTACATTCTAATTTAGGAATATCTTTGGCATCACCAAGTAACTTTACAGTAGATACTGTTAACAACACAGAGAACAGAAAAACAGTGCTATAATGGCCTGAAATATTGCCATAAGAATAGATGAAGACTAGTGTGTGTTTGCGTGTGTGTGTGGGGGGGGGAAGGGTCGCTCAGAGTTTAGACTACTGAACAGAAAAAAAAAATCTGGAAATTTTAAAGAGATAACTTTCTCTCTCTGCTTAAAAGAAACTAAAATGAAGCTCAAAATAATACCACAGGAAAAAACAACAACAAAAAACATGAAACTGGTGGGGGCAGCATCACTGACTACAGGCAAAAGTTCAAAAAACAATGTCTCATTTAAATTAAATTGCAAAGTAATCTTTCTAAGTTCATATAATATAAAAGAGAGTAAATACAATCAAATGTCTACATGACCTTCCTCAGGAAGTAAATATAGTACAATTTCATATGACTTGAAAATTTGATCATGACATAATACCCAATAATTTCTGCATAGCTCCCCACATATGCATATAATAGAAATCGATACAAATATCCCATTGACACAAAGTACTGAAATTTTTAAGAGGAGGATTTCATGTTTTTCTTTTCTTTGCTGGTTATGAACTCAGAAAGGAGTTTTAGTATAAGCCATTATGCAACCCTTAGTAGAAGTGCAAACTTCTAGACACATGGTTTTCAACCTTTTGAACTGCAGGCAACTGAAAGCTTAATAAAGAAAATGTATTGCATATTGGATTTTTTTTTAAATAGATTACTATAGATTCAACTCCAGGAATCTACTAACCACAGCCTGAAAACTAGTGTTGTTGAGTGAAACACTTCACATGCTAATTGTTCTAAGAAAACTAACTTTGTAAAACAACAGAAGTACCTAGACCTGTTCCTAGAAATATCTTTAAATAGCGTTCTGTCTACCAGTTGTGAACCATCCTGTCTCACTGAAAACGAGATAAGAAAAACTCTTTCTAAAAAAAAATAAATGCAAGGCCACATTACGTCAGGCTACGGATATTCAACAATCTGCAAGCATGAGTTATCCTCACAGACTTTCTAAGTGCAAAGTCGGTGGATTTATCATTTCTGCCTTTTCCTTCCTTACCATGCTGGCCTGCCTCCCTGATCAGACAACTCATCTAGGCACAAGCAATGAAAGACGGCCTATGAAAACAAAATTTCTCGTTAAGTTTTAATGGCAGATTCAATTACACTTGCCCTAATGCAACTTCTATTTTCACCCTAAGAGACATTCTCCCCCCGCAAAATTATTTTTTTTGTAAAAACTGACACAAAATGTTTTCAAACAAATTATACGAAGACTTGAAAAAAATCCCGTGATCTGTAAGAAGCAAGGTTATTCTTAAAACAGAAAAAAAAAAAACACTGCTGTATCTGCAAGAACTAAATATTTTCAGATATCTGAGTCTTTAAACATCTCCCCCAACATAAGGGACTGCAATCACAGTTGAATCCCTATACAAATATGAGCCCAATAAACAAGTCATTTTACTCATCACAAAGAGGGCAAAATAGCATTCCTTGATGCAATACTCCCTACATTGTTTAAAATCTTTTGTTACTGTTGTTGATGACTTTCAGTTGACCACATCTAATTTCCAGTATAATCTCTCAAACAGGAAATCTCCTGTAGTACTACTACATTATCTTTTGTGTTGCATAGTAACTTTCGTAGCAGTGCTTTCTATCAGCAGTTAAGGTTAACCGTGTATACCTACACCAATATCTTAATTCTACCATTTAGTAGCTGGAACATCAGGCTCATCATCCAAGCATCATCTCAAACATCATCTTAAAGGCTCTATAGACAGTGTTAAAACAGATGAGACGGTGTTACCTTGGAACTACACACACATTCAAGAAGAAAGGATTGAGGAATATGGCTTTAAAGATACAATTGATGATGTTTATGAACAGTGAATTCAATAGTTCAGTGGGGGTAAACATCCCATGAGTAGACCTGCTAGTTCCTCCAGCCTGTTACTTAGCATCAGTGTATGAGCAACCAAAAATAAATAAAAACTTTGCACTTTCTCAGTTAGAGCTGTCCAACTCTTTCCTGGCAAATCAAACCTTAAATACATTTTGCTTACTTGTACTGCTAACTTCCTGTCTTTTAGTTATTTCGATTTTCTCTTCAATGAAGGTTAGCCTTACTGCCAATCTGCCTACTATAGATCAGTTATGGCCCCGTTCAGTACAAAATTAAAAACTTGGATTTTCCTTTGTAATGTGGACAAAATCCATCTGAAGCATCTTCTATCTTCTCCTATACATTGGACCAAAAATAACCTTAACAAGAAGTACCTGAACTTTCTTTTTTTAGCTCTTCTGGCACACCTATCATTTTCTGTCTGTAGATTCACACAATACTTTGTCAACTGTTTCCACAGATGCTATCTGCAACAGCAGAGCAAGGTTGCGATCTCTTCCAATCTTATTTCATCCTTTATTTTCCTCCCAGGGTGACCGCATGACATCCCATCATCCTTGTGTTCCCTGCTATATTTTCTTCCCACCGTTAATACTAGTGCTGATCATTCAATCCTTAGCGGCCACTGAAGAAAACATTATTGGTTTCTAACCTTATACTGTAAAGACACACAGCATGATCATTTAAGCCTTCTTTCACTCGCACAGAAGCAAGTGGTTCTTTATTTGACCTCTAGTTTTAAACTGTTCCCTGCTCTCATCCCCAGTGTCACCAGTTTATTTACAAGTGAAGAAACTCGCAGCTCACTAACTTCTTCCCATAAGACAACAGTGTGCACTTCTCTGCCTTCTGTCAAAGGAGGTCTACACTATGTGCAAAACAGTTACTCCATCATCCTTCCCTATCACCTGCAATGGAGCTGCATCTAAAACAGAGACTACTACTCCAGTCTTGTACTCCCTTCAAAACTTCTTCCCACTAGCTACTTACAGTCACCTAGCAAGTAGTCTATACATCAACCCTTGGTGCTCAGTCATGTTCTCACATTCTCACCCTTGCAGGAAGGATTCACATTTCAAGATGCTGGAACCATTTGAAAACTTGAAAACCAGCCAGAAAATCACTACAGAAGGTAAGCATTTCACTCTGTTGTAACTCAGCTCTACTCGAAAACGCCTAGACAATAAGATATCACTTAGCGAACACCTCTATTTGTATTATTATGCTATTCCTGCTCAAGCCCATGTCTTATAAAGCAAAAAGTATAATAAAACAGACCAAAATTCTGCTTGGATTAAGAAAAAAATATTTTTGCAAACAAACTGTGTTGGCTATTTCAGAATTGTACTAACATGCTTTAAGTAGGCCAAACTATATAGTCATTTACAGTCTGCAAGAGCACATACACACGTGCATCCTAAAGAAAAGGGTGGTCATCTTAAAATAATTTGTGATTAAAGAACTAATTTTATTTTACTTTCTTCTTCTTCAGGCACCAATACGCATCAGGAGTTTTCCCGGGTGCCTCTGAGGCAGAGGCGTACAGGACAGGAGCTTTGAGAAAGGGATACAAAATTAAGTAGCACAGCGGCTGCCCAGACAGCCATGCCCCTCCTCGCCTTGCACCCCTTACCGACCTGACTGCTTCGCGCCTCCCCACAAACTGCCACCGCGGCGTCCCGCAAGCAACACGCCCCGGGCGCCCGCCTGTCGCCTCACCCGCTCTCCGGCGCGGCCCTCCGCTTCCCACTCTCCCCGCCGCCCGTAACGGCCGGCGAGGGCGCCGAGGGGGCGGACACAGGAGCCCTCCGCCGCGGGCCGCTGCGCGCGACTACAGCAGCGCGCTCCTCCCGGCCAGGAACGCGCCGCCGCCGCGGGCGGCCGCACCCCCGACCGTTAAACCGCCGCGCCCCCCGACCGTTAACTACCCCCTCCCCCCGCCCGGGCCACACAGCCAAGGGCGCTCACCGCCCTCCGTTCCCAGCCCCAAGGAGCGGTCACGCGGCGGCCTCATCCCGCACTGCCTCACCTTCCCTCTTGCTCACAGCCATGGCACGGCCCCACGGCTCCCCCAACACCCTCCCCGCGGAGCCCCGCGCCGCCAGGAGCTCGCCACTCGCTCTCCTTCCGGCTCGCCGCCGCGCCTGTCGATCAGCGGGCGGAACGCGCGCCATTGGCGGAGGCGGCGGAGGGGCGTGTCCGCGCCGCCCGGCCCCGCCCCTCCCGGCCCCGCCCGCCGCGGCCGGCAGGCGCTGCGCCCGCGGGCGCCGCCAGGGGGAGCGCGGCTGCGCAGAGCCGGCGGGCGCCGCCGCCGCTGCCGCGCGCGCGGGGGGGGGCGCGGGGGTGTCCGCGAGCGGCGAGCGCGGCGGGCAGCCCCGGCGGCAGCGCGCGGGGAGCGCGGGCGGCGCGGCGCGGGGTAATGCGGTGTACGCGCCGCTCCTCCGCCTCCCGCCCGGGTGCCGCGTCCTCCTGAGCCGCCCCGCGAGCCGCCCGCCCGCCCCGCGCCTCCCCGCGCCGCACCGCACTGCACGCTGATATGTCAGCGCTGAAAAAGGTAAGGGGCGGGCGGCGGCCGCCGTCGGGCCGGGGCACGGGCGGGCGCGGGGCGTCGGGGTGCCGCGGGGCCGGAGCCGGAGCCGTCGGGCGGCCGGAGCGGCGGTGCCGCGGGCCGAGGGCGCACCCGGCGCCCGTCGGCGGTGCCCGCCGCGAGTGGGCGCGGAGCGGGCGGCCGCCTGTCGCGGGGTTCCGTGGGGCGCTCGCCTCGCCGCTGCCCGCGCGGGACGGGTGCGGAGCCGCGCGCCGCGGGGCCAGTGGGGCCGGAGGGAGCCGCCGCGGGTCTCCGCGGGGCAACGGGGCCGCCTCCGCGCAGGGCTGCAGCAGCGGGCGGCGATCCCGGTCTTGCGGAGCGGCGTCTTGGGGCTGCTGCGTGCGGAGGAAGCCCGGGGCAGCGGGGCCGAGACCGGCCGCTCCCCCCTCCCCTCCCACCTCGGTGCCAGACCGCGGAGGGGGCGGCGGGGGGACGCGGTCCGTCCGCGGGGCAGGGCCCCTGCGCGGCTTCCCGCAGCTGCGGGCGCGGCGCAGCCCTGCCGCCCGCCCCCGCCGGGCAGCGGCGGGCCGGCTCCGAGGGGCCGCCCTGCGCGGGGGGAGCGCAGCGCAGCGCGGCGGCCGCTCCGTCCCGCGCCCCGTCGGTGCCGACGGCGAGGCCGCGGCGGCTCCGCGCCTCCGCCCCGCCGCGGGCGCGCAGGGCGCCGCGCGGAAACCCGGTGGCCGGCGCCGCGGCTCGTAGGCGCGTGTCCGCGGGGGCGCACGCCCGGCTCCCGCCGCCCCGGCAGTGGGCAGCGCCCGGGGCCGCCGCGGCGGGCGGCTCCTGCCAGCGCAGCGCGGTGCGGCTGCCCGCTGCGCACCGCTCCGCAGGGGCGGCCGGGACCCCGCGGAGAGGGTCGTATTTACAGCCGGCCTCGCGGGGCGCGTCCGGGAACCCGTGCAACAGCGGGCAGAAATAGAAATAAGGAGGCGGCAGCTCCCTTCCCACCTGCGCCCGCCTCGCGGACAGGCCGGGGGCGGCTCGGCGCAGCGGCGGAGAGCGGTGCCGGGGGGACCTCTGCTGCTGCCCGGGCTTCGTCCCCCTCCGTAACCTACTTCGTACGCTGCTAGTGCCCCAGTTTTAATAGCGATTTCGGGATCCTGCAGCTTGGCGTTTGCTTATAAATGCACATAAGTGGTTCAGACTCAGCTTCCCTAAAACTTAAAAGGGTTTTTAATCTTTAGCTGTAAATCTTTTGTTGTTTGTTTCCGTTCGTGTTTTGTTACAGGCACAGGCTTACACTGGTTTAATGTGTCTTGGGAGCCCGTGATATTTGAATCTCCTCCAATTTAAAGCACTTACAACAAAATCAAGTGCTCCCGTTGCTCTAGGTGCGAGCCCGCGAACGAGGCTGTGAGGCTGAAGAGCTCTCCTCATTGCTGGAGTGTTTTGTGTATATATCTGTGCGCTTCAGAGGAGCTCCAGAAATGGAGCTCTGGCAAAATTCAAAATACTGAATACTTTAAGTTAGTTAGGTGCTACCTGCCTGGAAGCAAGCATGCTTCTAGGTGGAGGTGTCTCTTGAACGTGAGTAGTAAATCCAAGTGCAGATGCCTGAGAAGTCTCGCATGGGGTCGGAGAACCTGAATCCTTTGTAACATAGTTTAGGATGTGTCAGGGGAATGTGGTAGTTGTACTGGATTAATGTAAAAAAGTGACCCTGGTGTAGAGCAGGTGAAGACATCATTTTATAATGCAAATATATTTCAGATAGCTGCATTATATATCTATGATCAGCTTCCATTTCATCTTTGTGTTTTATCTGGAAAATAGATGAAATAGGGATAGTAGAAGTTTTATATTTCTGTGCTTTCAGCAATATAGCAATTATATTTCCAAAAGTCATTTTCAGATGGATTACACAAAGCATTTTCTTTCAAATTTGCAAGTTTAAATTTTACTGGGTGTAGCAATTTTTACAGTGTTAACTAGATTTTATCTTTTTTATTTAAAAGGTTATGTGTCCCCCAAATCATTTGGCTTGCTTTTCAGGATGTCTGGTGTCTGCTTAAAATGGAATCAGAAGATGTTTGGCAGTTTCATGAATCAGAATGTTATGCACTGGAGATTTAAGTCTGAGTGCTGTAGTCAGGCCCGGTGTGATCTGACATAATATTTCCAAGTTAAAGAATGTGTTTATTATGCCATTGTTCAGTTAAACATGAAGTAAGAACTAGGGCTGTCAAATAAGTTTGTTGATTATTTTTAGCTTTTCAGTTTAGTACTATAAAGTGATATTTGCTTCTGGTGACACACATATCCAGTTTGCATTAGAACAATGTAAGGCATACCTCTTGGTTACCTTTTTACAATTTTTAGGCCCTCTTTGAAAATTGTTTTAATATTTACTATCATTTTAAATTATACTAAGAACAAAGGCATAAATGCTCAAAACGAGCATTTGAGAACCAGTGGACAAAGATTTCTTGGCAGAGACATTGAGGAGAACGTGTTGCGTGTTTGTAATGTGGACTTGTGCGGTGGAATCCGAGCTCCGCTGGAGCTGTGGTTGTGCTCCTAGCGACTTAGTGGAATCGCGATTTCACGTTTACGTAGGGAAAAGTCCCACCAGTATTAGAGGTGATGTTGCTGGTTATGGCAAGCTATTAAAACAAAAGCTTACCAGATCAAGACTTCTAAAAAACGTTGTGCACCTCAAAGTCCATTATGGTTAACTAATAATTGTATTCTGATAAGATCCAATGTATAAAGTGAGTTAATATTAGTATCTGTGATACCTGAACAGTCGTTCTACCTGATCTTGAGAAATGGTTGGGTATTCAATTTTCACTGTGTCTTAACACCATTAGCATCCTACCCACACTATAACCTCTATAGGTTTCCCTGGCTGTTGACCACCCTGGTCAAGTTGCCACTTCACAGTTGCAGCATTTTATTTTGACGGTGGATGGTCTGATAGAAAGTATTCATAAATGCTGTCTTAATGACTAAATTTCAGCTTGATTGAGAGCTTTATCTGCTGAAATTATGGAAATTGGAATAATTTATGGGACGATTTCTGTGGTGCTTAGCAAAGGTTGAAAAATGTTATTTTACATCTGTCTTTAATAGTCAGGAACATTTTTTTCCCTCCCCATTTGCAATTACACATACTCAAAGCAATTTCCCTGTATAGCTATGATAATCCTGTGAGTAGTTTTGGTAATATAAAGAACATTGAAATAAACCCTTGTTTTTTCTAAGGTGTACCATCAGGGGGCCCTTTCAAACTACATCAATCAAACAAAAACAGCTGCTTCAGTTCTACTGCATGAACAAGACAATTCTTATTAGCTGCTTCAGTTCCTCACTACAGTGAATTAGTTTATTTAACCATGCATGGTAAACAGAGGACTGAGTATCACTAATGTGGAAAGTTAATGTTAGCTCATCAATTACGATTGTGTTTAAGGGACGATTTCAGTTCTTAGAAATGTAATATATGGACCAAAGTATCCCATCTGAATCTAAAATATTATGCTTGTTAAATGGGTAATTCTGTTTAAATAACTACAGAAAAAAATAAATATAATTCAGTTTGCCTTGCAAAAATTCCTAGGCATCCATGAACCATATGGCTTTCTTACCTCTAGTAGAGAAATGCATCTATGCATGGCAGATACAGTATGTCAACAGCTATGATCAAATGTAAGTAGAGGCAGGCATGGATGAATCAGAATCCCTTTTAAAGTAGACCTGGCCGAGACCACAACTTCTCATATTTCAATCCATAAATATCTCCATTAGAGAACTATATTTCCTGAAAGAGATTATATATACATCACCACAGCTAATTTCTGTCATAGGGGCCAAAATGATTCATTAAAGTAAAATAAGTACTTTTCCTATTATATTTATTTAGGAAATGTCAAGTAGCGGTTTATGTATTTAGCACACAGTTGTGATGAGAGGATGGGAAGCATTGCACTTAGATTTCTCAATTAGTGTTTCTACGCGTGCTTGTACATTTGGTCTCACTTTTTTCTCACTGTGATTTCTTAAACGCTGCTTTTGTGGAGAGAAGTTACTCACTTACTACGCATTTTCATTCTGTGTTTTTCATGTTTCTCTATCCCTGCCAGTTTTGAAAAATGAACAACAAAATCCTTCCAATATGGTGTTAGCCTTCAATCCTCTAAATTGTTTTTTTTTTGGTGCTTTTATAAGCATATATTCTTGCTATTTAAAAATACCTCCACCCACACTTTTGGTGGTAAATGTAATATACACCTACAGTCAACCGAGATATAGTAGATATTCCGTAGCTAAAGGCTTTTATATCACAAAGGGAGTCAGTATCTATTGTCTTCCATAGACATTGTTACATCTATGTCTAACGAAGTAGACAAATTGACAATAATGAAACATATCGCAAAATATGGTCAAATAGCTACATAAATCAGAAAATGGTAAAACCTGTAATTTGGAGATGCAGGTTGTACATATGTACAGGTAATACAAGAAGTATACAGAAGAGCTTTCTATCTCGCAAGGGCTCCCTTTCTTGGGTCCTTCCTACGTGCTCTTTCTCCTCACAGAATCCTTCCCTCACTCTTAATCTTGTATCCCCCCTCTTGAATACTCTCTTTCAAATGCAAATTTGTCACCTCAAAGGAAAGAAGAGAGGTTTGTCAGATTGACCTGAGTTCAGTTTGAACACTGAACAAGTTGTTGCAGAATAAATTTTAATCTAGCAAACTCAAAGGTTAAGTCTTGATAATACGGTTGGAAACAGAGTTAGAAACGAAAACATAAAACTAAGAAAATACAAATTTAGGAAGTATAGGACACGAGTCTCTTGTGTAGTAGTCATTTAGGAAGACTGATGCATATTTCAATGTGGAAGCTGAGAGGCTGGTGCAGCAGCCGTCAGCCCCTGGCATGCTGCCTTTCAGAGTGAAAACTCCCCTGCAGTACCCTAGAGAGGCAACAGGTCACTACTGAGAATGGAGATTCAAAGCATTTTTTGACCTACCTCCTTATTGTCTTTCTTTTTATCTTTTAATTTAGGAAGAGTTATGCTGCTGTACTTTCAATAAGCTCTAGGGGTGGGTGAGAATGCATATTAATTGCTTAAGCTTGTCTGCATTCTAATTGCCCATAACATGCAAGGGTTTTCTAATAAGTCGATTTCCTACACTAGATTTGTTTTCATGCATAGGAGGTCAACTGAATTAGTTTACTGTGGTTCTTTCCTTCTTGACAGTGACTTGCAGCATAAAACTTTTTAATGACTTAATATTATATAAATTACATATCATAAAATATCAGCAAATTATCCAGCAATTCTGATAATCTTGCAATTGGATAGGCTGGTGACTTTTTATAGAAACTGTATCAAGTATTATTAATGATGCAGATAATCAAATTAGCATTTTAGGAAGCTTTGTCCAAACCATTTCATCATTGCATTGTCATTTTTAGAGCTCATGTAGCTGCAGGGATACAGAAGCATATTTTTGTATTATTGCGTGTTTTATTGGTGGTGAGGAGTGGAAAGAACTTCCCAGTTTTCACGCTTTCTTTCTAGCTTCACAAGTAGCCCATAAAAATAGCACAGAACAAATAGCTTCAATAGCCGCAAGTGGGAGGTTATTTTTGACCCTGTTTTTCCTCCGAATGGCAGGCAGTAGAGAAGGAATCTCAAGAAGTTACTACACCATTTATTCTCTTATGGTGATCTATAAATGGGGGCAAAAAGGAAAAAAATAAAAATAAAAAAAAAACACTCAGAGGATCTTTCACCTCCTTATTGATTTACGGCTTAATAAGTTGTTGGGATATAGAACTACAGAGTATAAACACTCTTACTCAGTTGAATTTGTCTAAACAGGGTCAAAGTAAGAGGAAAAGATGACACTTCTGCTTCCTTCCTGTGAAGTGAAATTCTCTCCAAAGAGAATCAGTACAAGGCCTACTTTGTATCCTCTGCACGGTGACAGATTTCACCTTAAATGAACAAATTCTTTCATTTTAGCGATTGATAACAATCATCTTCCCTGATAGGCAGAAAGCGGGGCATAGCTTGCTTTTCTTCCTTTGATCTCTCAGGCTTTCAAATCCTGTGTAGTTGAAGCTACAGTAGGAGTCTGGGCCTTTTTTTACACCAGAAAAGAAACTGAAGTTAAGGTTCTTGAAAAATTTGTGCAGCTGTGTGACTTCTGTGTTACTCCTTAAAGAGGCTTCCTCATGCTAACGTGATGTAGATGAAATGATATGTAGGCTTTGTAATGCTTATTTGTCTTTTCGAATTTGGGCATGGAGACATTATGTAGCAAGAGGATGTTGTGTAGGTAAGGAGTATTCTTGTCCTCTGGCAGGGAAGACTTTGGGCTCCCGTTGGTAAGAGTGACACAAGGTTCACCTTTGCTGTGAAGTAAAATTCAAGCCTCTTTGATGTTTCTAGCTCTTTCTGGCTGTGGAACATGAAACTAACTTTTATCTTTTCTTTGATGGCAACTCTTGGCTTTGTCATCCAGCGTCTAGCCTGTTTTGTGGCCGACTCTATTTCAGGGTTATCTTTGCCGTAGTGTTTTACTTAAAGGTAAGACATTTTTAAAAATGTTAGTGTGTTAAGTGTGCAGTTATACATTGGAATTTGATTTTTATTTTCAATCCAAAATGTTGCACTTACGCATTTAAGGGTCTGTTTACTAGTAAAGCCATTTAGGAATAACTACTGTAGTTTGTATTCATGCCTCAAGTATCAAAAACTAGTTTTCAAATTTAGACAAATTATTGGATTTAGGAGAATAACTCTGATACTGAAGAGACTTGCTTTAAAAATACCCAGTGTAAGTAATGTTTTCTTAGTAGCTATATAGGAAGTAGCAAAATCATGTGTTCAGAAATTAGTTTGCTCTCTTCTTGCTGGAATTCAAATGGATAAACAGGACTACTGTTTTTTTCCATAAGTCCTAGTAGGCTAAGGAGTCAAAATGTTACACATAGCCTAGGCATGGTTCCTTCACAGCATATAATTTATTTAAACTGCAGTGTATTATGACTTGTAGATTAGAGTGCTTTTGTCACAGGTATCTGCAGAGAGCGCTTTACAACATTTTACACAGAAAATGCACCAGAGCATCTGAAAGTGCAACATTACTTTTGCTGTCTGTCCTGAAATGCATTTTACTGTATAACATATCCCATCTTCCTGTATCTCACTTTTTATTGATTATGCAAGAGGTAAGTTGTCTCAAAAGAAATTTTGATAAAGTTGAAGAGGGATATAATTAATTAGGATATCCTGTTCTTTTATACTAATATTATTAATATGAAGTATAAAAGTAATTTGATAACACTTTTCTTAAATGGTAATTTAGAATTTTACTACTTCAAAATCTTAATATATGCAATACTTCTAAAAGAGAAAGCTGCTTTGTCACTACATTGTTTTTCAGCCTTATTCCTACCTCTGTAAATTAATACAGGCTTATATAACACTGACCTCTCTGAGGAAAACTTGGACTATTTAATACGCTTCAAGATTTGAACTGCCATAAGACTTAGAAAGTTGTGCATTACATTATGAATTCAAAGAAATGTATTTGGACTTTTGAAAATAATGAAACAGACGGTTAAAGCATTGTAATAGAACTAAATAGTTAAGCTCAATAGTTTGAAGATTTCTGGAAATTTCTTTTCAAATTAAGAAATGTTACATTAATTTTATATGCTTCCCAAAGTGTCTTCTCTTTTTCCTCCAAGGGCCAAAAAAATTGTTAAAAGTTACATAAATCAGTGCAAATATCTTTAGATCAACCAGCAAATGATCATCTTTAGCAGTATGTGTTCATTCTTGAGATCATTTATAGTGCAGTAATGTTATTTGATATTGTTTTTGAGTTTTCTTTTCTTTTTGCCATACCTTTCATTCCTCTTCTTACTAACTACTATATTTCAAAATAATATTTTTGTTTTCTGGTGCTTTTGGAGATTGTACATGCCTAGTAAATGATACATATGATACAAAGAAAAAAATGATACATTAATACTGTTGTCCTTTAGACCAGGCTGGTCCTTTTTAAGGTGGAAGTCATTCAAAAGACTTCTATTGTAAAGCAAAATTCTACTCTCAGATACTCCTTTTAGTGTATAACTTAAAGTATACTTTCTTTGCCAACCAAAGTCAGGTCTCCCATTGATTCCCTGTGAATTTCTATTTCTTTTACTTTGTAAAATTGTCATGAATTGCAGTCCTACAAATGGTGCAGAAAGTGAAAATATAAAGCCAAGAACTACAGTGTATACCAGACTGTGCAATTCTTTTTTGACCAGTTAAATACAAAAGATTCTCCCATAGAGCTGTATTATATTCAGACTACAGTCTTTTTCAGGAGCTTGCCTGACATCTCTTTGTAAATAACCTGCTATTTTCTTGTGAACCCAAATAATAAGATACATTTTGTTTTTCTTTGCATTTTTTTTGTGGAGTTAACAAATGCATTTCTTTAGCTTGCTTTAAAATTATCTTTTCCATCTGTTTATTAATTTCTTTAATTACATTTCATTATTTAAAAAAATGGTGGAACTCTTATTGGCTTTGGTTAAATTTTGTTTAAAATGTTCTGATAATTTTCCATCTGTTACTACACAGCATATACATGGACACTGAAACTTATCAAACTGCAAAATGTGATATCCAGGAAACTAGAGAATGTGGGAAGGCTTACACTGTGATTACAATATTGAAAGACAAAATTTTGCTTGTCTGCTTGAAAGATCAGTGCTATAAGTAAAGCTTATCATGTTAACGTTTGTATTTCTGTGTACTTAATGTTGCAATATATCAGCTAAAAGGTCACTTACTAGAGTAAGCCCATGTTGACGTTAGAAAGGTAGCCAAAGTGGAAAATACTCTGGAAGGGTTTTAGGGAAGCATTGTGATAGTGCTTGGGACTAGAAGAAAAGGAGGCAAAGCATCAAGGATATAGATAAAAGTGTCTGAATCTAATACGAAAACCAGTGAAAAGATCTTAAAGGCTTCCAAACTTCAGTATTTTTATGGGTGCAAGGTAAAGCTGTGCAGACTGTGGAACCTTCATCAGCATCAAATAATGCATGTTAATGTGTAAAAATATTTTGACGAGCCTCATGCTGAGGTAGTGATCAGGCTGTGTTTCTAGTGTTCTTTACTTGGAAATTAGTTTACCCGTAAAATAGGCTGACCGGTTCAAAAACCTGAAGAAATATCTGATCAGTTATTATGGCTTACCACAAAGCTTGACCAATGGAACAATGTTTTTTTTTTTTTTTTTTTTCTGAATTTGGAGCGCAAGGAGCAAAGTATTCTTGGCAGCCAGGCTCTTCCTGTGTGAACTCTCTTCCGAAAGACATCAGCGTCATCATTCACTTTTTCAGAGCAAAACATAAAAACAACTTCTCCAGCCTTGTCCTCCCTTTGTAAATATGTCCAGCTCCTGTAGTCACCATCAACCACAAGATCTCCTCTGAAAGAAGAACTGCAAGAAGTATCAAAATGAATAGAAATGTATGTTCACACAAGATGTTCTAGTCAGGAAAGACTGAGGGACACGCTGAAAATATTACTCAGTGAAAACTTCTTGATGCATTGCCTTTAAAACTGCGTGTATGAAAATTTTCATTACCTTCCGGTGTTCCTATATTTTGGTTATACCTACTAATATTGTGTGGTTTGGTCTAGAGGGTTTTATGGTGTTATTACTTGACTGATTTTTCATATATTTTAACACAATGCCATGAAAACCCATATACTGTAAATTTATTAAAAAATAAACTTTTTATATAAGCAATAGATTGTGATTACACCAAAGCATTTAAATACCTGTCCACAAAGGAGAGTGGAGAAAGAGTTAAGACTGCAGCCCTAGCAGTAACTTGTACATCTTTAGTATCTTAGATTTCACAGATATTTTAACAGTAATTTAAATATTTCCATAGGAAGAAAATAAAATAAAAGTGACTAAAACCTGGTAAAATAAAACAGTTGAAATTCACAAGAGAAGGTAGAATTAACAAGTTAATATGGAGCAATAGCAAATCAGTATTAGTACAGTCATTCTGAAGATAAAATTAGTAATAATTTCACTTTTTTTCCAAAAGGAGACACTTAATTGTTTCTAAGTGTATGGGAAAACTCTCCTGAATTAAGAGGGTAAAATGGGATAGGCTGGAGTCCTGTAAAAATTGAGATATGATACGATATCACTTAGGGGTTATTCATAAAATATTTTTCTTTCTCATGCATGATTCAAAACATATTTTTACTCAAAAGTGAATTGAAAGAATTTCCTGGAATGTTGTGTGTATGAACAGGTAATGACAGTGATGTTGCTGTTAACTTATCATGATAAGTTAACACTGCTTCCACTGCTTATTTTTCCTACAGATGTTTTCAACAGATTACTTGGAAATTTCAGCTGTTGCTGGAGTGATGTATTTGTGAGTTCACTTAAAAACACATTCCACCTGTGTTTCTGCATGAATCTGGGCCTTCATTTAGTTTCTAGGTGCAGTAGGAGGCCTTTCAGAGGACTGAAATCCATCCTTGCATTTATGGCGTGGGTCCCGTGAAAACTGCAGGCTTTCTCGTCTGCGCTGGCGGTTTGTTTTGTCTGTGCGTACTTGCTTTGGTGTCATTTGAATCACTCTGAGGGCGAAGGGGAAATTCTCATTTTTGACACGGGGGAGTATTTCGGCAGGACTGCCTGTGCTGGAGACTGGCCCGTCATGGCCCAGCGCCGCTGGAGGTGCCGTGGCACGTGGCAGTGGCCCTGGCCGGTCGGACAGAGGCTGCGTCCCTGGCGCTGTAGCCTGGAGGCATGTTGGGTGCTCTAGAGTGATGCTTTGGCCTTCAGCCACTGCTCCAGAGGGGTCTCCTGAAGCCCCCGTGCCACGTACACCAACTTGTTGCATATCTGCCAAACTCCGGTATCTCAAGGCTTCTCAACTAGACGCCTATTTGCAAGCAACCAAATCCTGCCCCAGGCACGCGTTTCAGTCACAGCAAAGGAAGCTGTTTAACAGGCTGCACCTTACTGTAAGCATTGGCTTTGATGCAAACAGCTTCATAGCGAAAACTAATGTAAAGTTAACTGATTCTAGAGGTTTAAATGTATTAATGTTTACCATTTGGTATAATAAATGAGCACGCAGAAAAATGCACTCCTGATATAACTGGAGAACAGTGCTGCCTGCATGCAAAGTCGAGCTTTCACTTGCTCAGACTCCAGTTTATTTGTATTTAGTTTTCACAAATTAGCCTACTTACCACTGAAATCTAGCCATCGCAAATATTTGAAATGTTAGAATTCAGCCACTTGAATTAAATGTGAATGAGAAGGCATTTGCCTCTGAATGCAAATCTGGGCTTTTAGGCCCTAATTCACTAAGGGATCCTTAAACATGCGCCTGTCCATGAGGATTTTGTCTGGGCTGTGTCATACTTCCATTCTTTTGATTGTCGCTTTACACAGAAAGAGTGACTCAGAGATTTCAGCTAAATGTGCTTAACAAAAATAATTATCTAAATTGGGCAGAGAGTGAGTATATGGGCATTTTCAAATCGTGTAAAGAGCTAAGGTTTGTTACAAGAGAAGCTATATTTTTAGCTCAACTATATTGTATACAAGCAAGTGATCCACATTCATATTTGCAGTATAATGGAAAAAAGATGGAATTCCTTGGCTTGGAAACAGCATTTTCCTTCTGTTCTTGCTCTTCTTAGAGGACTTGCAAAATAACCCAAAACACTGGGCTAGGATATTGGTTTAGTGGTGATTAAAAAGAGAGCACCACTGAACGTTTTAATCACCTTTCTTCTGTAACATGTGCATAAAATGCTGAAGGTGTGCCAGGCATCCGAGACCAAGGCTAGGCTGCACGGGTTGCCATCGCGTAACCGGCCTTGCCTCTACACATGCCGCCTTTGGGCTTGGGATGGACTGGAAATTGTCTGCCAAGTGGGCAAATGTGTTGTTCTGTGGTGTTGTGAGTTGCCCATCTCTGTGTGGACTTGCTGCCTGCTGCCTCAGCAGTCACTAGCACAATAGGATTTATTGAAATATTTGGGGCTGTTCCTTCTATGGCATTGGTGCAACCTGAAGAAAGAGAAAGGCCTTGACTAGGGAAATGTGCCTTCTCCTTGGAAGAGGCTGTTTTCAGGCCATGCTAACACTAAGAAGCATATAGTCTTTCACTACCAAACGGCAATTTCAAGCTCTAAAACTTGCTATGGAGGCCCGGACAGAAGGCCATGCCTGCTGCCATCATGCCTGCCGCCTGGACAGTGCTATCCCTTCAGGTTGCTGTGTTTTGGGAACATCACAGTCAGCACTCTTCTTTGCTGATCTCAAGAAATGACTGAAAAAGAAAAGGAGACAGGTTTTGTTCAGTGTTTATCCAGCGCAGAGCCACGTGTGCTTTTTGATCATTTTTAGAAATTTCCTTTGAAAGAGCTAGCAATGCATCATCTATTTTAAATACTGCTTCAGAAGATGAAATTATTTTTGGTCTAAATGAAATCAATAAGACAGTATTAAATATAAGATTAGGCTTAAGTGAGCAAAAAAAAATCCAGTGACCTTCAGTATTTATCATATATTTCAGGGCTGGTGTGGCAACCTTTATTATCTAATAGCTAATATCTCCCTTTTGTAAAACAAATAGTTTATTAAAGAAAACAACAACAGCAAAACCTTCTTGCACCTAAGTCCTTTGAAGGCATATCAATAAATAACAGCTGCACATTTGGTTCATCCTCCTTTACTCCAGACTTCTCTTTCTTTCCCAGGGTCCCTATTGCAAGTAATCCTTGACCTTAGTCACCCCGGCTTCCACATGTGTGTCAGGAAATGTTTCTAAGCTTGATCTGCGTAGCCACGCTGAAGTCAGGTGCCTGTAAAATCCTGATTTGTCCGTCTCACTTGCGCTGTTACAAAATCCTCCGCACTGATGCTGTGCAGTCTAGCCCTCCAGGCTCTGGTGTCTGTAAAACAACACCGTTGCCTCACAACAGTGCTATCGCCTGACAGAAAACACACCTTTCCTCTGCCCCTACTCTCACAGTCAAACTTCTTGGAATTGATTTGATTTTCAAGCAGAGGCGTGCTTTAAATTCTTTATAAAAATTAGTGGAGCTCTTCCTTTCCAGCTTTGCTTCTAGCGGTCTCTCTCTGCTGCCTCTTGTCTCACAATCAGAATTCTGATGTTGTCGGTTCTTCCATTTGATGTATTGAATGTTTTCTGGAAGAAATAGGAACATTACTTATATCTGTGAACAATGCCAATCCCATACATATGGTACTAGGAAGTGTTGCCTAGCAAATTCTGTGAATCTTGATGAAACACGTTAGTTCCTTTTCGTAACTTACATCTGTTATTTCTCACAGTATTTGATATATTTTACATGCTTTTGTGATCCTGATTTTAAAGCAAAGAGAAATTATGGTCAAATGGACTCAAATTTTTCTTTGAGACTTTTGTCATTGGACGTGAGATTCATTTGATTAAATGTGCATGTTGAAGTTGTTTCTATGTGAACAGTAACTACTAGTTACTGGTAACTCTTGCTTCCCTGTATAGTGAGTGGGGTCAGATGGGCACCTCCAAGGGTAATTTAATCCTGAAAAGTGCCTGCTATCTCAACACGGGAGCCTGGGATGACTGGCTCAAATGCAGATTTCTATAATAAAAGATGTATACATTGATATGGTGAATTCCATCTGGGAAATTACAGCTAGTCTCTTTTTGGATATATTCCCATAAAATTTTGGACATATGGTTAAATAGGTCTTGAAGGAATGAATCTGTTTAATCTCAGTTTCTCACTGTTGCTAAAGATGCTTTTCAAATCAGCGCCTATGAATAAAGAGAGCTAAAATATCTGATTTGCATTAGTGTAAGACTGCAATTGAACACACTATTATCATGTATTGAATTCTCTTCTATGGCAAGTGGAAAACTATCATAATATTGCCTTAACTTTGAGTTTTATGTCCTGCGTACACATCCTTGTTTTTCAGCAGAAAAAGTCTGATTTCGCGTACTTGCACAGGAGCAGGGTTTGTGGTATTTTTTTTTCCCCAGTATATATTTTTGCCCAGTCTTCTGAGACACTTGGTGATTTTATCCTTTGCTGAGCAACAGGAGGTTAAGAAGAAAAAAAAAAGGTGTATCTGGAGCTTATTTGGAACATACCAATAATAGCAGTTGCTGGTAATGATTCTATTTCTTATGAGTACGTGACGTGCTCCTTCTCCCTTGTGATAAAAGCTTTAAATGTTAGTATCCAGGAAGTCTCACATTCTAATTGCTCCCTGTAGTTAAGTACATAAAAATATCAGATGCATAATATATTTTGGCCTTAAGAAAAATAGATGGGTAAAGAAATCGGATACAGTTAAGAATTCAGGAATGTAAGGCAGAAGTGAAAGTGTCTACTTACAATACCAGGCTCCAAAGATCGGTGAGCAAAGTTTAGCCACCAAGGATAGTCATGTAAGAAACAGGTGTTTGTATCCCCTTACCAGCTACATTTGAACGGGGAAACTTTCCTCCCAAAGTTGGTCCTCTTAACATGAAGATTTTTTTGTTTTGAGGTAGTTGTCGTCTTGGTTTCATAACGCTAAAAAATGGAAAACTGTATAGTAACCTGGAAACGTCAACTCCATCTGTACTGTTCTTGGAATTTACACGTTCTGTATTTACTTGGCTGATTTCACTATCAATTTCAGAAGCGGCAACACAGTAGTGTGCTACCTTTATACTCTAACTTATCCCAAAGTTAAAATTAAAAAAGTAAAAAATGAATTATAAGTGGTACTGAAAAGTCTTTTAAAATAAAAATAATTGTTATGCATTTTAACTCCAGCTGAAATTATTTTGGTGTTTTAGTTAATTGGAACTGCTGCTGACCATGTGAGTGTTAAAGAGAAAATTGCCACTGAAGCTGTGTGTTCAGTCAAAAAATATACTTCCTGCTAACGTGCAAGTGATTACTAAAATCCATTGTATACATATCCATTATTTTTGTCAGTAGCAGATACACCTGATAATTTACAAAGCTTTTTAAAATTTAGCATTTTTAATTGAAGGAAGTCTTTAATATGGGTTTTAAAAGAATGTGAAGTTCTTTTTTACAAATCTACAAACAACTTTTTAGAATTGATACAAAGTTTCTCTCAAACTGAGTCAGTGTTAGAAAGTTTCAATTGAGAATGTCTGGAAAGATTCAGACTAAGACTTCATTTTTTTATATGTAAAAGATTATGCCAACACATGTTCTATGTGTGAAGACTTTGAATACCTAAAAAAACAAAATGGATGATGTTGGCACTGTTCCATATGAAACTCTTATAAGTCATTGTACTCCTACTGAGTTTACCATCCTCAATAGAATATGCTCACCATTAGACGTAAAGCCTTCTCTGTTGTCCTGTCAAAACAAATCAAATTTTGTGGTTCTGTACTCAAAAAGCTTTATAATAGATTCCTGATTCTTCTCTTTAATTAGAAAATCAATTTTTTTCGTCCTCTAGAGAGCCTGTGTGGCCCTCAGCTAGCAGGTTAGAAGGACTCCAATCTTTCTTAGATCCTGTATAATCTCTCCCAGCTTCATGCAAGGCTCTTGAGTAACTAGGTATTCCCAAAAGGCATTAGACACCTGTATTTATGCAACTGACTCAAGCCGTATGTATCTAAGCTGGATAGCATAGGTCAGTTCAGGTGATCAGCCGCTGTGTGCACAATAAGCACAGGTATCCCCTTGGCATTTTAGATGTTCTAGGTTATCTGAGACATTTGCATGGCTTAAAACATATGTTGTAGGACCAACAGAGGATATATGCTCTTCTGAAGTGGCAGCTGGAAGTTAGGTAGGATACCCAAGAGCATTTCCAATGACACTAGACACTGGTATGTGAGCAACTGAATTGAGCTCTCAGTGTCCCTGTTGACTGTAATAGAAATGGCTTAGAAGGCATTTTGTTAACTGTAGACACCTCATTTTGGGTATTGTAGATCTGTGAGTTGAATTCCATGTTACTGAAGACTTGAATATTAATATAACATAATTTTCTTGTTTGATTATTTGCCTATGGCAACTCAGAACTTTTTTGTCATGTGTATATAGGAAGCTCCTAGTCCATCAGCTGAAGAGTCCCATTCCCATAAACTAACCCTCTCTCTTGTCCTCACCTATAAATGTTACTCAGGGTTTTCACTTAAGTCCGAACAATTCCCTGCTTTGTACTTCTTCAATGTCTGAAATCTTTGGTTCCCATGAACCAACATCCCAGTAGGTAGGACCATGATTGGCAAGTTACATCTGGTCTTTATTGAGTCAGACTTCTATTACTGAAATGTCACTCCAGTTTTATGAACCTCAAATACATACAGTGTGGGAATCTGAGGTTTATTGTGAGCTTCTTATCCGAGTACAGCTGGGTAGCATGAATAGGCCAAAGTCAGGGCCAAAGTCAAACTCCATAATAACAACAATAACAATACCTCACAGGTGATCACCTTTTGCCTAAGGATTTTAGTGGTTTGCAAACATTAATTAACTTCACAACAGAGTGAAGTGTATACTGCTAGCTTAAGCACATGTCTGTGAGAATGAAAAAGAACCTGTGAACTCTTCCTGAGACCCTGCGAAAATCATTCATACTGTTTACTTCTACTTCTCTATCTGGTGCTTCTTCCCTATTCAGTGGAGAACTGGGAGGATATACTAGTCCATCTAAAATAGTAAGTACAGGGGTGTTTTTGCAGCCAGAAATATTGCAAACGGGGGACTCAGTACATGCTTCTTATTTGCATTTATCACAATGTGTGGAATTCATACAGTGCAGATGTCTCTATCTGAGCTTGTTGCCCTCAGATCCCTTTACAGTCAGTGGAGATCTAGGCAGTGTAAAATGCAATTAGTCTCATTCAAAAATAGATGTCTGAATAGATCAAATGAATCAAGCCTCGGAATAGCTTATCTACATTGACTGTAAAGGAAGCCTGGGGGGTGACTAATTCAGATGTAGGAGAACAGAATCTCATCCTACCTGTTCTGTGGGCAAAACTGCTATGATTCTGTCTTTAAGAATATGCATTTAGTTCTACTGTGCTACAGTTAGCATGCCAGATGTAGGAATATCTTAGAATAAATCTGTTCTAAGCATTTACCACAGATTGTCATATCAGCATTTTCATGTAATTGAAAATACAAAGTAATTATTTCATCATTTTATACAAACATGAGGCTGGATACCCATTATGTCTGTATGGGTCATCCAGAGCAGCAAGGAAGGAAATGAACACAGTTTTGCAATATAGGACTGAGGAAATTTCTAGGACTTCTTAATTCAGTTCATCTATGCATTTCCTTAATGTTATCTCTTGGACCAGTGTTCAGTTTCCCCACACACAGTCATCTAATGCCATACTGGATGCCCTTGCATATCCTAGCTTATCTCCAGCTGCCACTTTAGAAGGTCTGTGTAGCTGGGTAACTTGTGTAAACAGCTACGTTTGGATCTCTTAAAGCTATTCGTGTCTAGAAGGAAATGATGTTCTAGACCCTAGTTTCCAGCACTGAGAGCTTCTGAGCAAACATGGATGATCCACACTGGAACTACACAAATTTGCTAATCTGAGCTGTTATCCTGATTATCTATAGTTTCCTTCTGCCCCATTTATTTCACAATCATGCCTGATTTTCCTATTGGGAAACAGTCTTTAAAAGTAAATAAGTAGGATTTAAGGCATACTTAGTATTATTCTCCATAATCAAAGTTCCTTCTCTTATGATAGCTAGATGTTAACATTCTACTTCAAAAATTAATACAAGAATTGTCTTATTTTAATGAATTTCCACAACTTTCAAAACTGTTGCTTTGTTTTTCTTTTTTTTAAATGTTTTCACATGCTGATCACGCTATTTACTGGTGAATTCTTTGAAATTCCATTATGTATTCAAAAGATAAATGATTTAAATAAGAAGAAACACCATGTTGCTAATTCACATTAAAGTGGATGAATATTTAAGCTCTCCTTTTGCTATGAAACCACAAGTGGTTCATTGTGGGACATCCATAGCAGTTGTAAAAGTATATTAAGTGATTCATAGGGTATTTTTCCTAAGGAATATATATTCTAAGCAAGTATGGTCAGTCTAGCTATAGAACTCAGATATCCTGAAACCTATTCAAGTGCCGTAACCACAAGGCATGTATTTAATATCTTATAGTTTAAAATTTATCATCTATTTTTAATGTTTAAACTCAAGAAAGTTCAAATGTAAACTCTTAAGTTGGAAGAAAAAGTCCATTAGCACCAATCCAGATTTAGTACCAACTCCAGAGCCCTTTGTCTTGCTAATGAAAATGCTAGGCAAGAGGAAAGTCCAGATGTGTTAGCAGTCTGCCAGTCAGGGATTCCCGCATAAAAGGGAAATTAAAAAAAGTCTATAAGATTTACAGAAAGCATTTGAGTTGTGTTAAGAATCAGTGTGAATCTAAATGAAGTGGAGTGGACAATTGTGTATTTGCTTTATCTGTAGCTAGTACACAGTAGTACACATATTCACTTCTCAGTTAGAAACAGTGTAAATGACGTAACTAAATGGAGGGATGATAAAGCAAATTGTAAAGGAATATCTTGTCTAGTCTAAAAGCTATGAAATTGTGTGGGGGCAATGCTCTGCGCAATCTAATAAGTCCAGCTGTGTCTGTGAATGCATGTGTTAAATTGCACTTTTTATGATTTTTCTTGCCACTTTTGCTGACTATCGTAAGTGCTTGGCCACGATGTATCTTGAGAAAATGCAACTCATCATGCATATTCAGAAATGAAATGCCTGGCATTTAGGTAAAGAGATAAATACAAGAAATTAACAAACATTTCAAAGTAAGCATATGGAAAGGAAGCTTTTTATTACATTTACCACTTCACTGTGAAATTTATTTGAAAACTTTAGCGTCTGTAAAGTCATCAAGGCTTTTAATACTTCATATGGAAATACCATTTGGGATTAACCTTTTTTTCTGAATTTAAACACTGGTTTTCCTACAGGAAAACATCTGTTTTGCATTTTTTGAGAGATTTTTGCTTGGGCAGAGGGTAAAATCTGACCAGATTGGGATGATAGTATATTATATTCACATTGCCCTCATTTTAAGAAAAAATTTTAGATCAGTCCTATTAAATGTTTTATTTTGTCTTCATGTGATTGCATTTAAATAAAGGTATTTCTGTCCTAAATGGAGAATGGAAAGCAGAAAGGTATTTCTATCCTGAAAGGAAAATGAAAAGCAGATTAGTAGTACAACCTCTTCACTTTCTATTCAAATTTTATCTCTAAATTTACATCAGGATAATAAGTAAGAACCTAAAGTGCAGATTTTGAAATCCAGAATGGAAATGACTATAGGAAAACATTGCTCTAGTAGTGTTAACAGCCGTTGTAAAAGTTAAGAGTTGACAGAAGAAACCTACATTATATGAAAGATAGGGAAGCAGTTCAAAACATGATCAGATTATTAAGAGCTTAATGCAAGACTATGCTTCATCAAATGAGAGCTTATACTGTCTACAAAATCTTTTGTTGTACGGCTTTTGGCTCTGCACCTCTCTCCTATTTTCCATTTTAACTGATTTTACTTCATCTTACTCTAGTCACACCCTTAATCACCCCATTTGTATTCTCCTGTTCTTATCTTCAAGCCCTTGCTGCCCGGTCCTCCTGCACTTAGCCATGCCTCCATTTCTGTGAATTTCGCTATGAACAAAGCATTTCCAAGAGCCCCTATATTCTAAGTTTCCTCCCAGAGTACGTGCTGTTGGAAACACAGTTCTGTTGACTTTTAAGGACTTGTATTTCAGTCATTTATGACCAGCTGTCATCGATAGGCACAAACGCAAGAAGATGGCATGAGAGCAGCTGACTTGAGAAGGAGATGAGAACCCAGAAGGGCGGTGGACATAGCAAAATTCAGAAAGCTTTCTAACCGGATTTCTAACCATTTGCTGATCAGAAAACAATGACTCTCTTGAGCATAAGGTCGAAACAATGAGCCCTTAGATAGTAACAGCTATTTCATGGAGTGATCCAGATACAATTTCTAGTCAGGAGGATCTGAAACCATCGATTGTTGAAAGCCAGCTAAGGATCATTCTGTTTCTTCACTCTTTCCCTACATGTCTCCTCCTAACCATTGGTGAAAGCAGGACACTAGTGTTAAGTGGCCTGCTGACCTGAGTTAATATAGCCATTTGTATGTTAATCTCTTAGAGGATATGGGCATTAGGCCAAATCCTGAGTTAGTAAAAATTCTTTAGACTTGCATTAAAGGAATTACAGAAGTTTACATAAACTGAGGTTCTGTGTTAGTGTGTTCTGTTTCTTTGAAAGTATTAACCATATGTAGGGACTTAAAGAATTTAAATCTAGTCTTTCTTGAGGAATAACTTACATAAAACAGTGTCTGCTTCCCAGTCAATAGCTTGGAAAAGTGCTCATCAGCAAGGAAAGTGAATTAGCAGAAATACTTTACTTCATGTATCCCATGTAAGCCTTTGGCTATCAGACTCTGGCTGTCTAAATCTGTAATTACATACTGTTACGCCTTTGCAGCTCGAAAGGTTGGCCCTTCTTTTAGCTTTTCAGGTTATTTTACTGGGAGCATAGATTTTGATTTACTGTTTAATTTCAGAGAATGAAGTAATTTTTTTTTCCTTGAAAAACATGGAAATATTTCTTTGCTTGCCATTTCAGCCCCTTCTTGTTCTTTACACTAAGGGCTTGGCGAATTGCAGCCTAGATTTTGGATGTGCTCTTCTTGTTTCAGTTACCTTGTTCCCTGAAATAGTTTTGTCTTCTTACATGTATATTCAGTGAAGTACGGCTACTATCACCGTTAGCAACAGTAGAATTTCCTTAGTCATTAACATAATTTTATATACAGAATAAAAATTATTTTGTGCACTGAATGAATGAGTTGGGAGTCTTTCTGGTCATCAGTCAATCACTATGTAATTTAATTTTGTATCATAATGCATATTCAGAAGGACCAAGGTAAAGGCAGATATGCATTTCGTGTTCTCTGACTTTCAAGTGCCTGACTTCACACCCTAAAATATTTTATTCTATTTTATAATACTAAAAGTATTAATCTACTTTTCTAGATCTCTTTTAATGTAAGAAGAGCAAAACCAGTGTTTTCGACAACCTTTACATCAATATCATTTACGTATTAGTTACCACATGCCTCTGTCACTCATGCTTACGAATTCAGTTTATCCAACAAGAGGAGAAGGCAGTTTTCTGAGGTAGAACAGTCATGGGAAGAAGACAGGCAATACTGGGATTGGTGGGAGATGCATTCAGCAGTAGCCAAGCACAGATACTTGGCTGACTTTGAGCTACATGTCATAGCTCTGCTGTATTTCTCTCATCTTTACTTATTTGTACTGTAGTAGTCCATATGTCTGAGGGACTTGACTTCCATTTGTTTCTCACAATCTGTGTGAGTAACACTGTATTAAAAAAAAAAAGAAAAACAGTAAGCAAGAAAGCAAACACCCTCACAAAGAAGTGGAATGTCTTGTCCAGGGTTACAAAACAAGTATCTCCTGTACAAGACCACAGTGCACCAAACCAAAATGGGAGAGGTCTCACCAGGTTGTGCAGCTCTGCTCCTTTGTATGGCCCAAGAGGTACACAGAATTCAGAGGACCAGCAGAAGCAAAGTTGGGACAGATGGTGCCGTACTTCGCAGAGCTGTGCAGCTTCTTCACAGCCAGAGAAGCAGCAAATCAACAAATAAATAGATACAGAAATACAAGATGCGGCAGAGGCGTCTGATGACTGTTGATGATTCTTTTCCCCTTTTTTTTGTCCCATGTGGCTATTGGACTCTGCTAGAGTGAGGTGCTGGAATAGGCTTGCCCAATAAACAAGAATTCCATTAAAAATGACTCTACTTAGGAATAGAGTATTTAAGACTGGAAAGAATCACTTGGATCAGTGAGGTAACAATGTCATATACCTCAATAAGATTGATTTCACTCCCATTTTAATTGTAGATATTGTTGGTTATTTTTACTTTTGCCCTTATTTCATATATTGGAAAGCTGTTCTAGATCCTTGCTACTCTCAGTGTTTAAAACCACCTAATGTATTCTTGGCCATATGAAACAGCATTTATTGTGGAAAAAGGACAGCCTTTGTCCACTCCCTTTCTCCTTCCCTCCCAACTCAGTACCATCAAGGTGTTTCTCTAGACGGTAGGAGACCAGTATTCAACTCTTGCTTTGCCTAGAGTTAGTGGCTAGACTTAATTTGTCTCTTCCATGTCACTGGTGAGTGTTCTAGATATGAAACTATTAGCTGTTTTTCCCAGCCTCACTGAGAAGTATTTTCAAGAACTAAGTATTTTTCCAAGTAAAATATCTGTTATCAAAATGTTCCTAAACAAATTTAACTCTGACACAATGTATGAACATCAGAAATAGAATATTGAGGAATGTTACCACTTTGACAGCAATGCACTGTGCTGTCTGAAACATGGACAAGAAATGCCTGTGATGAATGATCTTCTCCAGATAAAAATGGATTTTTTGTGGGGCAAGGCAAAAAGCACCTCCTTGATTCATGTGCCTGCTAAATTTTGAAGCCTGCAGAGAACTGTGAAGAGAATACTTCAAAGCAAAAGGATTTTATAGAGGAAATTAATACATAATAGAAATACAAGAATTACTGCTTCTTCCCTATCCTTATCTCAGAGTCTGCAGGAAGATAGTACTCAATACAGGCAATACTTAGGTTTGTGAATTTACCCAGTTAAATAAATTGAGTTACTCTCATGGTTAAAGTTAGTCATATGTTTTCAGGGTTGGAACCGCATGCTCCACATGCTGCTCCAGCTTCCCAATTTCACAGTGCATCTTTGTTCTCAGCTCCCTCCAGGCCTTTCTTGCATCAGAATTCCTCTCCTGGACATCATGACTAATATCTCAAAGTCCTCTATCCCTTTATATCTATTTTAGCAGTTTTTCTGGTATCTTGATAGGTCTAATTCACACTTTCATTTCTCTTAGACAGGATGTATCACTGTCAAGAAATCTCTGTTCCTCATATGCACTGTAGTGTCATGGGAATTTACAACTTGTCCATAATAGTTTTGTTTTCCCTATCTTCCTTTTGTAGAAATATCCTACTTATGTACAAATAGTACCTGTCAAATGGTGTTTCTGCTGGGTACCATATTCCAGCTACTTGTGCTTCACTAGTTCATAGACTGTAAGAGTAAAAAGCGCTGCTCTGAATATCTGAACTTGCCTCCTGAATGTTGCTGGTGATGGAATAATGATCCTCAACCCATGTTGAGGACTTCAAGACTCTGCCTATTCTTGCTCATGGAAACTTGAAATTAAAAAGTCTAAAATTGAGGCTGACAGGGAGAGCAAAATACGGTGTTTTCCTGAACTGATTACCAGTTTATGATTGTTACTTATCGCTCAGCAAAGAGTGGGGAGTTCCTTCCCTAAAATTTCATCCAAGAATTCCTGCCTCAAGTAATCAATGTCTTGAAAGAAAAAGGAGATTATTATTATCATAGAGGGAAAAAGGGAAGAGAGAAGTCTGGCTGAGAGATGGAATGACAGAAAATACAGAAGGGAAGTAAAGCAGGTAATTTGCTTTTTCCAAAAAAAAAAAAAAGAAATTAAACCAGGCAACAGCAATGAAATAGAAATGGAGAGAAGACATTGCTGTTACAGGCAGAATACTGCCAGATGAATTTCCCGTTGTAAGCTTGCCATGTGGCCAGTGCTGATTAGGCAGATTTAATAATTAACCAATCGGTGCTTTTTCTTCACCTCTCCTATGTGCCTCTCTTCTTTCAATGAATAAGCTGTAACTACAGGCAATGCAACAGGTACAGCTGTGTTCTGGTTATCTTTTCTGTACATTAACACACATTAAGTAGTATTAGAAGACTGCTCATGAATATAACATTTTCCACTGCTTTTAGCTTGTCCTTCTACTGTAGCCTAAAAAAAGAGGATTTTACAGCACACTTTGAAGGTTAACAAACCTGAGCTTTGAGAAACCCCGGGGGTAAGTGAATCCTAAACTGAGACCCCATCACTAAAAAAGCCTTCTCATTTATACCATAAAAACACAGTTAAGCATCCCTGCGGGTCTTGGCGGCAGTAAGATTTCACACGGACAAAAGCAATTTCTCAGGTAAAATGGTCCCAATTCACACAAGGCATTGTAGGTCACAGCCAGCATTTGTCTCCCACCTGGAAATGTATTGTATTTTCATTATAGTATAGAAGAGATTCAGGTACTTTGTTTCTCTTTATTAGAAGTTTCAAATTTAGGCCACAGGCCTCTTGCTATGAACTCCTGAATATGCCTATTTGCTTGCCACAGGAGGTGCTTGCGTAAGGGGTTCTTAGGATGGGGAATCAGTAAAGCTGGCTATTGGGATGACATAAAACACTGCCAGGTGTTCATTAGCCTTTTCATTATGGGCTGCCAATGATTTATAGTCCCACTTTTACCTTCATTCCTGTGTTGTTTTCCTACTTTCCTACATGCTGCTTTGGCCATGGATCTCGGGTGAGATAGACATTGAGCCTCTCCTGCTGCAGAGTTGTTGGGTCAGGCAAAGGAAGCCTCGGCTTAGGTAGGCAGCCTCAGCTCTGTGACGGGGATACTGAGTACCGCATTTGCTACTGAATTGTAAGTCTCAAGTGTAGCATATTTTGTACTCAGTCTAAGGCCTGCTGACGTCAGTGCAAAGACTTCCACTGATTAGGATGGCCTTTGGATGTGGCCCAGACCTATCAACTAAAATGGATTTAACTGTAGTTTAATGAACAAATAATTACAGCTAAGTATTCACAATTAAATGAAAAACAAATAAGCTAAATTATTTTCTGAGTCAATTCTGTTGATTTCAGTGGAGTTACACAAATAACTGATTTGACCCAGTATTTTGCTTACAGGAGAGCTTATGAAATGCTAATTATATTGGTCACATCAGTGAGAAACAAATAGATCTCTGCTTTGTTTGTATGGTTAAACAATATAATCATGAATACTGGAAATGACAACTAAGTGTAATTTGGAATACTGAGCTCTAACTAAAAATGCGTAAGTGAAACGCTTTGTTGGGAGTACATACTGTACAGAAGCTGGAACATATTTTTGGACGGCATCCCTGGCTTTGCAAATCAAATGCTAGGATTCAGTGAAGATGAGTCTTGAAGGTAAGGAACACTTTAGCAGAAGAAAATTGTGATATGAGTGTTAGTCATGGATTGCATTGCATTGTGAATGAAGACTCAACTGAAATAATTTAATATTAACAAAGATATTTAAACCATCTCTAATTCAGTACATTAAAGCAATTTGCCCGTTGCTTAATTTGCTGTGTTTGAGAGTTAGTGTTTCTGCTTTATGTGAATGACGCTAATCTGAAGAAAATTACCCATGCTAAATAACAACATGTAGATGTAATTATAATTGATTTTCTTTATATTATCCTGTTTGGCCCAAGCCAAATCCTGGCACAATGTTCTAATATGAATCTGTAGAACAGAAGATACCACACAGAAACAGAATTTAACAGTACTTTGTTATAACCAAAACACATCATTTAAGTTTAAACTACTCTCAAACCTGTTTTGTTAGACCCAGTGGAGCGAATGGTATCTAAGGCACCACATACAGCAACATTACATGATAAATTAACATAATATTTTAAAATAAAACCACTATATGCATTTCAAAGGAATTCTTTTAATATGGCCAAGCATATTTTCAAATTACCAGTCTTTGATTGCAGGTTTAGATGCAGATGCTTCCGAAGGTATTAGAAAGTATTGAAAAGGTAGTAATTGTTAACTACATGAAAATCTAGTTAAGAAATATGAGGTGGAATACCAAAACTGAAAATCTTTACTCTCTTTTGCTGTTCTGTGTTTATGAGAACAATAGCATTTACCAGAAACAGAGGTGCTGCACTAGCTTTTGCCATCCAACTCAGTAACTGTGTTTAATGCTGATGTATAGCTCCACTTTAAACATCCCTACCGCACTCACCAGAATTGCCGGCAGTGATGAACTGTGTGACTGCTGTTCTGGCTAATGTCCATTAAACAGGGCAGCCACACATTTCTCGTTATAGATTCTAATACACCCGTCATAGATAAGCAGCTATTATATTCACCCACTTAGCCTCCTACTCTCTCATAATACACCCTTAGTTCACTGTCAGAAATATCTCTGGAGTTCAAATGATTTATTTTTGCTTAAAAGGTATTCAGAAACACTTGGGGAGTTCTTTGTTTTCATTACACATTTTTTCTTAGTAACCAGTGGGGTGAAGATTAAAAAAATTAAGCCTTTGCCTCTTGTAAGAACAATTTATAGTTTTAGAACTTCTCTTTTCCTAAAGGACCCTTGTTCTTTTTTATTATACCTATGGAGAGTATTTCAAGGACTATGTTACCATACCAGAAAATGGTTTGCCAGTTTTTCAAAGATGTAGGCAATCACGTATATACAGAGGAGTAGCAGTAAGAGAGGTTTATATATTTTAAGAAGTTGCTTATGAAGTTGTCAGTTCAGACAAAAGTTCTTCAGGCAAAAGTCCTTATTTTGCATCAAACTTTACTGCTTCTTAGCTGACCAGTTAGACAGTCTAAGAGTGCACCATTAAAATGCTTGCTCCTTAGTTTGCCTATTAAACCCTTTTAACGTTAGAAGCTTTTGGTTGCTACTTTGTGGCTGTACGACAATTTATTGAAAGTGTCTATTACTCTCTGATGTTCCAACTCATCAACTTAAAACTACTTTTTGGGCAGGGATCAACATTCACCGTGGTATGCATCTGCACTTAACACAGATGAGTCTGCTATTAAAGCAGTGATTCAGAATATTCTGTTAGGAAGTTTGAATGTTATTTCATTATTAAAATCATTCAGTCCAAAGAAAGTTGAAGAAACTTCTTAAAAGGTCCATTTCCAATTATTTCTACTCATAAATTGATTTTAAAATTTTATTAGAGACTGATGGGTTTTTTTCCTCCAGCCCAGGAAAGATTGATGCAATATTTCAATAATTATTTCATAATTTTATTAGGCTGTTTCTTTAAGGGAAAGTTTATCATTTTGAATAAAACAATATGAAACAAAGCTTTCTTCTGGCCAATGCAAGTGACAGAGGCCCCCATATCATTCAGCTTTCACTTCTGTCACAGTCTAAGATCCACCAGGACAAACTTCAGCTGGTCTACCAAATAGAGGCTATAATGAGATTTCCAATCAAACTCATGCTGCAGTACAGTGCTTAAAATCCTTTTCAGCAATATTAAAGTCTCAGGGGTGCCATCATACTGCAAAAATACTAGTAGAAGGGTAGTGTTACTTGATATTTTGTTCTCTCTTCTTTGTTCCTTATGGCTTCTCTTAGCTTGTGGAAATTAATAGACTAGACTTGAGTATTGCACTTTATTCTCTCAGTTTAGAGATTTATATCTGTTCCTTCCCACATTTTTTTGAATAATGAGGAAAGGAAGAAAAAAGCATACTTTAGTGGGCTGGGTAGATTCAAATATCAGCCACTGTTGCCCTTTCATTGGTTTTCAGCAATCTTTGTGAGACTGTTTTGGGAGCGTCTCCAGCACATGAATTTGCAATCTGCTATTACATATGCTACAGAGTTGAAAGTGTTTTTCATTTATGAGAAAACTCTCAGAGCATCTTTAGGATTCCAGCACTGATTCAGACCACCAGCAGTGTTATCCCTTAAACTACATCAATGTTCAGCAGGTGAGATGAGGCATCAGTATTGCTAGGTAACAAATTAATTTCGACTACTAAAAAAAATATATATATACACTTGTCTTTCATATATTACTAACCTGTACTACAACAGATGAACTTGCTATATTTATGCAGAAAACATTTTACTACTTTCATAGTTACAATATCAATTGTATAAAGCCTTGCTATTACGTACAAAACACACTCAAATGTAAATACAAGGTTATACTACTGCTCATATGTTCACACTTAGTGTTACTAAAGTAATTTTATTAATTTCCTGACTGTACCTGGGGCATGGTCTCCTTTAAGTTTAAAGGATAAAATTCTGAAGTGTCTGTTAGAATCAAATAGTTTAAGAGTTCTAGAACTCTGAAAGGTTGGTCTAAATTAAGATTTATTCTTTAAAATAAGAAAAAAATAAGATGATGCAAAGTTTATAGTTCAAAAAACACCCTCCTTAACTTCCCTTTTTCATTGCAAATAGAGAGTAACTTTTTATTCTTTTATAGAGTTTATTAAAAAATGTTTTTTGGGGGGGTTGAAGACCATACCCATTGCAGTCTGAAATCTACACAAGGAAAGGTCTCTCTTTTACTTTCTCATTTTTTAGAAGACTTACATTCTTTTTTTTTTTTTTTTGACTAAATGACTTAACATTCATAATACATTTGTAATATGTAATTAAAGATTTCCATAAAATGTTCTGGAAGTGCCCAAAATATTATTAACTGATCATTACAAATTACTATCAAAGTAGTTAATACTGAACCTTAAACAAAATAGATATTTTAAAGTTTTGTTCCAGACCTGGGACACACGTACTGAGACAATAGATAAAGCTATATGGCTATGACGATGGTGTCTTCCTTGATGCATAGGGATCCCCTACAATGAGAGAAAAACAGAGATTTTTTAAGAGTTTCCTTAATTATCTCGCATATTTGTGTAATTCAAGTAAACAAGGAAAATTTAAGCTTATAAATTTTTATATGGACCAAGTGTCTTGTATATGGAAAGAATTGTGTATGAAAAGGATAGTTCTTTATATACAGGAAAGCACGATTTAAAAAAGCTGATACTATAGCAGTACATTGTACTTATTTTATTAGTATTCACTTTTAAATTGTTACAGAACTCCATCTGACAGCAAATGTTTTCTGTAGAGAAAGGTTTACGGACTAAAAAATGGTGGCCACCCAGCTTAGTCATCTACAACAATGTTTTAAACCCAAGTGATCTCAATTGTGAACAATAAAAATGTGCCCTAAAGTTTCCAAGATACTTATTAGCTCTTTTTTTTAAGTTCTCCATCAATAAATCCTCTGAAGTGTAAGACAGTTACTTGAGCAAATAACTCAGTTTCATCATATTCCTATGCAAATGATTATTTTTCAGCAATTAGCAATTTATAGCTGATTTGTTTCTCACTCCAGCATGCTCTCTCTCTTAAGTTCAGATAACTTTCATTACCCAATACTTCTTTAACATATGGTAGATACATCTGGATAGAGCATAGCCTGTTCTATAAAGAGAACTGAAAAATATTTTCTATCTCCACCTATCAAAAGTGAAGTCATATATTTCTAGTGTTTGTGTTATCACAAGTCGTCCAATGGAAAGAGAAAACTTTCATTAAGGTGAACATTGCTGTTGCCTAAACGTTTATAATTGTCCTTTCTGATGCATACCTAAAAGAAAAAAAAAAAGAACCCTTGATTTGCAATTACACTTGTGCTCAGGCCAAGGTCAGAAATAATGATCAAATGCACTAAGGTGAAGGTTTAAAGGTAAAATATGAGCATATAAATGTCAATAATCTTTACATTAAATGTTAGTTGTAATACCTCATTTGATGATAAGATGCTTTGCATTCCTTTTGTCTCATGTATTTCTTTCTTTAAAATTCCCCGAGTTTCATATCAGTTCAAAGAATAGTATGCAATTAGGTAATGTATTAGCTTCAAGTAGTATGAAAACATTAAGCTGATAGATGTTTTAGTGTTCAGTACTTAGATGAGTTGGTTATATTTATTTGAGTTATTGCCTATCCTTTAGTCTTCATACTTCAAAGGACGCTTTAACCAAATGACCCTCTAATATTACATCTATATTTTCCTGAATCATCAGGGGGTATGGCATCAAGCAAAGAATATACACAGGACTGAATGAGTACTTTGATTCATTGGGTCATACAGAAGCTTTGATATAATGACTGTTTTAAGGAATTCAGTTAGTCTTGGCAGTTTGAGGTAGTATTAATTTAAGAAAGTTCAGGATTAAGAAATGACTATATATATGCCTATGGGAAATCATTCCTTAGAATTCTGATACATCTTCCTAATTTTTGACCCAAGCATTAATAAGTTTATAGTTGAGATAAAATTGTTCAGATTCTTCTTTACACAAAGGTACAGTGTGCTATTCAGACAACTTAGTAGCACACTCACTTTAAGACACCTTTGTCAATGAAGAGATCTTAGTGGTACATCCACAGAAGACCTATGCATTTGATATCCTAGCAGTGCAATTCCCAGGTTTTGATCCCTTCTTCTGGGGCAGAATCCTGAGCCCGGAGATGAAGTCCACGGGAATTGTATACCTCACGTGGGGAGAGCTGAGCGTTTCAGAACTGTATTTTAAGCAGCTAGCATGTTGAACAAGAAAACCCTTCAAGTAGCTCAGTGTGAGGCCATGTAGAGCTAGTCAAAAATGATGCTGAGTGTCCTAAATAGATGTGACCTACATTTTAGACATTTGTAAGATTCAGATACCTATTGCAGGGTGCTCCCTGAGCTCAGGATTTTTTTTTTGTTTTGGTAGGGTTTTATTCAAACAAATCCAAACCCCTTCTGAGTTCCTGGTCCTGTTCTGATATCCTCGTGCATTCACAAGAAGCAGTGTCTCATTTTTACTTTCCCCTTCTGCCTGAGAGAACTGAAGTCCACACCTCTCCCCTTCATGTAGGATCCTGTAAGCTAAGGAAGGATTCTCAGTGCCTCTTGTGGATATTGTGTCTGTTTGCATGGGAACCTACTTCCTCATACTGATCTAGTGCATATGAGAGTAAAGCCCAATAATACTAGAAAGTCCTCCTGTAAAGTCCTAAGATACTGAAGAGTGCTTATTCCAAAAAGAGCCTTTGAAATTGGTATTTTTGATGACTATACTACAGTTTATATACAGTAAATTTGTCAACAAGAATAAAGTGATCCAGTTAAATCATTGATTTTAGAAAATGTGGACTATATTTTCAGTGACATTATTATCAAAGAGAATGTAATCTGTGATGTATGGTATGTATCATATACCTCATATAATGATCTGTAAATTGAATATGGTACCAGGAAGCCGTATGCTTCAAAGGCCACTGTGTTCCAAAATGATTAATATTTTCTGCTAGCCTTTGCATTGCTGCAGGAGCAAATGAGTGTGAGGTATAACCAAAAAGACCACCAGTTTTCTGTTTCCTGGCCCTGCCCAAAGCAAGGGGTAAACAGATCAGCCAGTCTTGGGAGAGTGGTCAGTCTCAATTACTTTCTGTGCTGAGGGTCAGGTGAGAGTTCTGGGAATACTTCTAAATAAATCCAATGTAGATAATCTAATCTGCTTAATCCAATCCAATCCAAATAAATCCAATTTATTATTTAGAAACACTAAATAATAGTATGCACAATAATAAATTAATAATAATAGGTATAAATTCTAAATCCAATGAGCAATTATCTGTTGCTAATATTAGTATTATTGTGCAGTGCCTGGGTGCCTGTGAGGCTGGCTCCGCGGCTAGGCACCCTGAGAGTGTGAAGTGAGGAGTTCGTCTGTTCGAATGCAGGGACAGACCGAGCTCATCTGAGGCTTGTCTGAATTTTGAAGCTCTTGCTTCTGTCCTTGGTGGAAATGGCAAGGTTGTTTTGCGGGTTTGCTCCCCGACTTTTGCCAGACATGGCTCTGTGGGCAGCACAGTTAGTTAATGCTGTTTTTATTATTATCTGTCGCTCAGGTGGATGTACTCTGCTATCACATGTCAGATCCTTTTGTATGTTTTAGTTTGTCGGGGGTATATTTTGTCACTTCAGTTGAATTTGACGTAAAATTTTGAGAAAGCCAAATTGTCACTTTGTCCTGTAATGCTGAAATCTCTTCCCCATACAAGACAAGCCTGATCGGTCAGGTATACTAGCGTATTTTCTTTGTGAAACAATACATGGTGAAGCAAGAATTTTGACCTTGCTGTATAGACTAAAACTAGTGGGAAGCATGGATAAATTCTCCAGCATCATACAAACTGACTTGATATGTACAAATAGTATATATTGGACTGAGAGATGAGCTGTACTTCAATTTTGAGTGTTGAGAGGCAAATCAAATTAACTTTTACTTTATTTCTGAAGGCTAAAATAAAAAATATTTTTCTGGTTTCTGAATCAAAATTAACTTGCATTGATTTGATTTGATTTTACTTAAGTGAAAATGTCTTCTTCCTACTGTAAATCAAACCAAAGAGCTTATGGTATATGCCATGTGGCATATATATGCTATATATGGTAAATGCCAGTATAGCTAATAGAGATATTTTTGGCTTTATCTACATTGCTGTATGCAGCTTTCAGGACTAGGTCCAGACTAATGTAGCTAGCTGCACATCCATGTTGCTTACCTGTAGGAACGCCCCCTGAAAACAGCTCCGATGCAGCCCTAGAAGTTTTGGGGGGAAATTTAGATGCCGCTTTTATTAAGAGATCACTCCCTCCCCCAGAATTCCCTTATCTCAAGAGTAACTGGATCCAGGTCTTCAGCTATTGTATTTGGCTTTGCAGTAGTGTGGCTGAAAATACAACTCAGTGTACTTTCTTGCAGGGGTTTGCTGGGAAAGCCCTGAAGTTGCTTGCTTCAAGGCCAATGTGATTCATAGGCAGCCTGGAAATGGCTACTGCTCAGTATAGGGAGGCCCATCAAGTAGCTGCAGTAGCTGGACATCATCCAGGCTCTGCGTTACCTATCCTTGTGCCAGCACTGTGAGCTGGGGCATGCTTGCACAGGGAAATCAAGGCACATCAAACAGGGAATGGGTTTTGAGCTAAGATGCCGAAAGCAATTAAATAACCTGAGTGCAGCACCACAGTGTGTTTGGAGTACAGTTTAGGTGCTCCCAGTAAATGGAATTACACATTTATAAAGCAGCTATTTCCTTAGTGTAGCCCTTTCTACAAAGGACGTACATAAAGAGCTAAATCTTCGAAGACTTCTAGGCAGGAGTTAGGAGTGCAAATCTAAAATCGAGAGTCGTAAAGCAGAGAAACTAGTTTCTGTTGGTAAAGCTCCATCTGCCCCTAAGTAGAGGACTGGCCATATTTGTAGTGAGAATTCACTGGGGTATTTTCTGGAACGCACATCTTCCTACTACCAAATGTGACTTCTCTGGTCGTTTTTTGAAAGAAAGGACATACTTGTGCAGTTTTTGAACAAAAAGAATTGATTTCCTAATTCTACTTCAGGGCTCAGGGCTTAGTGCTTCAGTCACCAAAGAGAAGGGAGTTCCTTGCCATTGTTTGCTGGAAAGCTTTTGAATTCCAGAGAAGAGTAAGTATTAAAGTACTCCCAATTCTGTAATCTCCAATAGGTTACCTTAATGTGCTGACTTATATGGGTCTCACTCTTAGGTACCTCAGATTTTGGGGGTATGGTATAGGAAGCCTAAACACTGAATCTTGAATGTCATTGATTCTAGATATCTGGATAGTCACTTGTAATGTAGGTACTGCGTTGCTTAGCATTGTGGGAAAAAAAAATTCCTTGAATACTATACAAATAATAGCAGTTTACTTCCCAGACAGCCTTCTGTGTTGTGTAAGGCTTTGTCTGTGTCCTTTCAGGTCCAATTTACTAGCTTTTTGACTACTTGTCGGTTGAGTTGTCACGTTGTCCGAAGTGTCCATGGGATACCCTCAGAGCTTTGACAATGTTAATTTAACAATAGCACTGTTGTCCAGACATGATCCCTTGTCAGGCACAGGTCAGCTCTGTGGTGCACACACTATAGGTCCAACGAGTCTCAGATATGCTGGCTTCACTGTGAATTTACCATGTAGTTTTTCCATGATTCTGCCTGCAGAGTTCCAAACGAAAATTAAACAACCTTCCCAGAAGATCCAGTTCTATGCTCTATTCATATATTTTTATGCCAACACAGAACTTGCCTGACTGCACTGCTGATTTTATTGATTTGACCCAGGTAGTGCCGGTGTTAGTTAGCATCATTATTTTAATTTATTTTACTTAACTACATGACATCTCCTTTTTTCCCAGTACGGTATCACATCTCTTGGGTAGTGTAAGGGAGCATTCAATACAGTAATGCACTGTATTTGGCACTCGGTGGACTTCTGATTACCTATGTTGGTATGCTGATTATCCTAAACAAGCTCAGTTTTTCTTTAATCTAATCTTTTGTATGTGTTTGCAATAGATAACATCCATCCTACTTGGTGAATGGATGAGTAGGTGATTCAATTACAGGTTTCTTTTGTATTCCTGTATCTTGCATGTAAGGAGCAAAAGGATTGTTCTGAACTGTTTACAGTTTGTGATGGCAAAGCTAAATACATCAAAAAGCTTTTTTTAATGGTATGATTGTTAACCTGCAGTGTGTGTCGCTATGCTTGCTTGTTTCATGCTACATTACTGTGTTTAATTGAATTAAAACCTGCTTGGGACCGTAGTTTTATTTTTGTTTTATGTGCTCACCACATGTACTTAAACCCCCTTCCTTCCTTTTTTTTTTTTCTCCCTCTTTCTCCCATTTTTTGGGGGTAAGGTCATCTTCATTTTTATCAGAGTTTCCCCATTTCTATTAATTCCTCATCTTAGGGTTTCTCATCCGCTGAAGCACTAGTGTGACTACCACAAGTTCACCCACTGCTGCTACATGTGAGTGCCTGCAATGTGCGCAAGGCTCAGACATGGGGACAGCTCAGGTACTGCTTTAAGCTCCCAGGACAAATGCCTTTATTTCTAAAGGAGACTCTGCACTGTGAACGCAGCATGACTCTCTAGACCTTAGTTCAGTGGTGTGGTCAGACGTGCAATACCACCTCTGGGGCAGGGAGAGTAAGCAGAGGGTATTGCTCCCAGACTTGTCACTCCCCCCACGGTGGCATTGCCAACCCCTCCTTCCTCACCGATATGCCACGCAGTAACCTGCCAAAGCGCTCCATTAAACCCCCCAACTGAAATATATTTAAGCTAACCTAGATCAGCGTGATAGAACCAGGTTAAGGAGAGTCTTCTGCTGGGGTTGTTCTGACTGGTCTGTGGGAACAGCAGCCCTCCAGCGATGGAGAGTGGTGGGTAGTAACCTCCTACCGCGGATCCATGGCAGCCAGAGCCGCTTTCCTGAAGGTGCCCTCAGCTAAGGCCGTGCATGCGCTCGCTCTGCCGCCCTGGCTGGTTTTGAGTGAGATGAGCAAAAGCAGAACCGCTCCTAGAGGAGGGTGTTATGCCAGCTTAGAAGTGGCAGTATGTGGCACAAAGGAGAATTATTTGTGTCTGATTATGTGCATTGACTGTTGGCAGAAAATTTTGCGCATAAAAATGTTTTCCAGAAAGCTCTTTAGTTGCTTAAATGCTGTGAAGTCTTTATGGCTAACACTTCAGTATTCCAACACGCTAACAAACAGAATAATTCTGTTAAAACTAGAGATAATTAACATTCTTGGGAAGAAATGCAAAGTTGCCAGTTTTCATACTAAGAATACTACAGCAATGCCCTCTAGTGTTGTTTTAGTTAAAGTGTGAATAGTTTCAGGATAAAATCACATTATAAGGAAGGCTTCATCCTTCGTTCTCTGCTTGCATCAGTAAGCCATGGACAAAATACACATAAGAAAAAGATCATATTCTAAGTATTTGGTCTTTTCCTCATATGAAAGTTTTTGTCTGAAAAAATATGAGTGTGTGTATTTATATATATTTCCTTTTTTAACAGACTGAATAATTTAAAAAATGATAATAATTTTCTACTGTAAGATTTTTTTTCTGAAAACTTACAACTCAAGAATTAAAGAAAAAAGTAAAGGTCTAGGCCTTAAGCCCATTTTAGGTGTTCATGTCCTGTTGGAGTTTCATTTAGTTTTATTACATTTAAAGAACAGCATGTTACTGAAATTCTGAAAATGCTTGAACTGAAATAATTTTAGGTTTTTTATTTGTTAATAGCTAATTAATTAACAGTCCTGTAAGTGAAAGAGCAGAACTTGAAAACTGAATTTTGGGTTGTAGTATCTGATATTAGAGTCAGTTATCATCTCTATTAACTATAAATAAAGCTAAGTATTCTGCATTATATGTACTGCAGATCACATACAGATGTATAGGTTCCATTTTCTTTGTGTGGTCATTTTTTGTTGCCCAATATCTCTGTAGTCTAGAATAGTGTACTATTAAAGGTATATCTGGAAATATGGATGAAAGGTTCATCCAAAAACTCTCATCACATGAAATGCAGCACTTACAGATCCTGTTTTTTAAAAACACAACAGAAGTTGTCTTCTTTCTAGGCTTTGACTTTGGTTTCTAATTATACACAATAATCATAAAGTGGTGAAAAATGAATAGTGAAAGTGAAGAGAGGATGGATGCAGTAGAAAATGCAATTTGTTTAAGTTATTTATCTCATATACTTTAAGAATACATTTCAATATCAAAACTGATTCTGAAGGAATGAATGTAGTAATATGGAAATTTCATGGAGAGAAACTGAGTAATCAAAAGGAAATTAATCTAAGCCCATCTTTTGCAGATACATGTTTCAAATTGGTTGAATCTTATTGTCATCTTTATATTCTAGATTCACTAACCTTGAAATACTGAGGGTTATTAGTTTTAGTGGCTCTCGGTTCCTGATCTGCTTTTCAAGTAAACTGTTGGCCATTAGTATGGGCAGGCTACTTCTCTTTGCAGTAGTGTGAGTGATAAAGTTTCTAGAGAGTTACTCTAGAGTTACTAGAGTTACTATCTCAGGCAGTGCCTGAGATATAAAGGCATGTCCTTAGGAAGGAGGAAAATATATATCATCAGAGTAAAGTAACTCAGTAATAAGTACATTATGAATGAATCATAAAGATCATCACCTTTTCCAGGCCTTGCAATTTAAATATATTTGTTTGAATATAAGGTAGCTATAATCTTCAAAGCTATCTTCTTTATTGCATTGTTTTATTTTCTAATATCTCTTTTCTAATCTCTCTTGCTGACCTAGATGAAAATGTTAATCTTTTATGTGCTCTTATCTTAGATGCTTAACTACATAACTGGAAAATGTTGTGGGTTCTCTGGAATAGACCAGCTACAAACATATAATGACCTCTAAAATCATGCTTTCTGTTCACAGTGTATATGGTGCATTAATATAAAGCAGCTTTTGAATTGTATTTTATTCGTTTTTTCCTTTCAGCTTACAGTTATTTTCAGCATTAAATATAACCACAACTCTAGCAACTTATTTGACAAAATATCTAGCATCCGATGTATTTGTATGCAGTTGTTCTGAGGCAGCCGCTACACTCAGAACTGTTGCTAATCACAAAAGTGAAGAGCAAAGTAAGAAACCTATGTTTTTGTAAAGACTCACAGCGTAATCTGTGCACTCTGAGGGCTTAAGCAAAATTTAAGTGATCCACAGGTCTTCTACTGCCCCTTTGCCTGTAAACCATTTTGCACTCATGCCAGCAGTTCTGAACCATTTCTGTATGTGACTGCATGTAATGACAGAGCGATTTGGGGGGAATCCCCCCACCCCCCATAAATGTTGTTGCCTTTTCTAGGCTATTCCTAAGAAAAGGGAAGCTGCTTCCATCTGAAATCTATTCAGGGTTCTCTCTTGGTGGAAGGATCAGGGAGAAAGGACGTATAAATTAGTCTACGAATAGTTCCAACCTCATAAATACAAAAAAAAAAGTGATGAAAAACAGGAAAGCATTATAACAATATGCTTCTTTAAAAAGAAAAGCACCACCCAAAACTGGGGGACAGAAAAAATGTGTTATACTTGCTTTTGGTGAGCACAGTACTGAACCTTCATATCATAATCAAATGAATTTACTTTGTAAGAGTAATTTTTTGTTGCAAGTGAAGCAAATGCACATAACAGATATAAGGTAATCTCTGTCTGTTTAAATATATAAATTAAATCTGTATGCAAAGTGCTGTTTGCACATGAATAATTGCTTTGTGCCCCACTGCCAGGCAGGCTAACCTACTCAACAAACACGCAAAAGGGGCTTGATTGCTTTCTTCATCTCTGCTCTTATTCCATGACTATAGCATTTAGTTTTTGCTTTAAAAATGTGTTTTTGCTGCAGGGTAACTAGTTGATACAAATCATGCTAAGGTAAAGTTACTGTAGAAAATCAGTGTGGTTTTTTTGTTTTTCAAAATGTGAAAGAACACGAAGATAGCATGATATCTCTGCCTATGGTTGACTTGGCCTAGTTTATCTCATGATTCAACTAAAGTGGTTTTTCTTCAGTATAACCTTATGCAGATATGGCTTTTGTGTTAGTTATATCCCAAGGTCAAATTATACCTTTTCTGACCAGGGAAGTAAAAGTTCTTAGAAAGTGTGGCACAAGAAGTGATGACACCATTGTCATTTAAAGCAGAACACTTAAAGCAGAACACTAACTTGTGTCTCATTTTTGGTTAGGCTGCTGAACTGTGATAGTCTACATTTCTAAATTTTTTAAATTTCTAAATTCTAAATTTAAGACATAAGCAACTGATTTCCAAGACTATGCACATGGGTGTTGATCGTCCGCATGGTCAGTACAAAGAACTTTTCTCTTCTAGTGTGTATGCTATGAACTTTAACTGCAAATATGATTATTTATTTCCCATGTTATTTTTATATCCAAACACACATAAATTCACCACAAATCCAGATTTCAGAGAAGACTAAACCCATTGGTCACAGTTTCTTTTAAAAAATAAAAATAAACAGTTACCAAACTCTGAGTTACTCAAACAAGGGCTGTAGTTAGTACATCATTGATTAAAAAAAAAAGAGCAGCCATTTTGATTTTTCTCAAGAATCCTGAAATCTGAAAAAGAGTTAGTAAAACGGAAAAACTCACGAAAGAGGAACAAGGACAAAGAAGGACACGGAATAGCTTCTGAATGAGTAACTGGTAGCACCTCTTCTCCCTTTCTTCCTGCACAGGAACAAGGGGTATCAGCTCAAGCTTGCAGGTGGCACATTCAAAATATATGAAGGGAAATGGTTCTGCATACACCACATAGTTAAAATGTGGAACCCTTTGCCGCAGGATACTTCAGATGCCAAAAGTTTCAGAGCTTTCAAAAAGCAATTAGATAAATTCATGGAAGAATAATATATCAAAGGCTATTAAATCCAAAGGGCTTTAATGGGTTGCTGGCACCTGTGTCTTCTAGTGTCTTTTGAGATGCTTCAAGGTATCCATGACATCTATATGGTACTGTCACTGGATTTGTGGTAGACCTGTGCCCTTCTGGAAGGGGAGATGGAGGCCGGGTGGGGTATTGTTGGGCATCAACAAATGGCACTCAATGCCTGTGGGGTAGCAACTGAGTGAGCCCAGCGGTACTGCCTCTGGCCAAGCCACTGGTTGCTGGAGGCGGGCACAACATCACTGAATTATTGTGCTGTTGGTGGAGCTGAACTAGATGATTTTCAGAGGTCCCATCCAACGTCAACCTTTCTGTGATGCTGTGGGCCATGACTACGTGGCTCTGGGAGCCCTGGAGACACGTCACCCCAACAGTGGAGGGAGAACTACATGCCCAGTGTGAGTGGCTCTGCTAACACTTGGCAGGTAGGGTTAGTTGAAACGGTGTTTGCTGGAAAGGTGATATGATTGTTTCACTGGAGCACAGTTATCCAGTATTGAGGGGCAATCTAAACAGCCTTAAAATGAAGCAAGTGCTGGTCTGTGACACGTACCAAAGGACACCTACTGAGGTTTGTGTCTGAGCAGTGAAATGAGGGGAAACATGGAATCCACAGGTTTTAATTTTGATTTCCAAAATATCTGTTGGGTTGCCAGAATTTGTCAAAGCTCTGAAACATTTCTGTTCAGATTAGATATTTTTGTTGACTTGGGTCAGATTTTTCCATTTTTCATAGAAATTTCAATACTATTATAGGCCTTTTCTAATGGCATAGCATTGGTGGTAGATTCTAGCCAGCTCTGCCAGTTCACACTGTGCTGGGTTCCTCAGCTTCACTCAGGCTGACGAGCTTGTTCATGGCCATACCGGGCAATGAGAGAATTGCTAACGTAGAGGAGAACTCTGGAAGTACAAACCTGGAGGGCTGCCCTCTCTTCCTTCAACATTGTAGGACATGCTGGGAGAGGGGTTGGGAAATACAGGGGGTAAATGGTGAAGAGCAGTTCTGTTAATCTCCAGGCAGCCTATAGCTTTGGATGGATTTTGTGTTAGTGGCATAGATTAATGTAGTTTAGTTGCTTCAACTGCTGCTGGGCCTGGTCCCTCCTTGAGTCGCAGAACCTCAGCTTGCTCTCTAGACATTATCCCTTCTTAACAACTGAAGGAGCTCAGACGCAGAGAACCAGGCCCTATTTTGCTTTCTGGATCATAATTTATGGCATTTTGGCTTACACAAATATTCCAGAAGCCATTTTAGGACTTTGCTGTATTGCTTGCTGTTCTCTTGTTTTTACCTTTCATCTGTAAGCAGAGAATAGATAGCATTGATAGCTTCTAAGTGGTCTGCAGCAGTCTTAGCCCTGTTGCCCTGAAAAAATAAAATTTATGTGCAGATGGCACATTAAAAAAAAAAAAGATCAAACAAAAAAGCACCACTGCAGGCTTGCACTGTTATCATTCACTTGTTCCAATTAATGCATTTTCTATTTATAGTGACTGAGTTAGAACTCTCCATCACAAAGCAAGCAATATCTTTAATGGTTGGCTACAGCTGATCTTACTCCTTTTGAGTCCCAAATCCTCTTTTACTGCTATTGTTTTTTATTCTGGATTTTAGGAAGTTCTTTCTGAGTGCTGCACACACTATGAGTCCCTTTGAGAGCCACATGGTTTGACTGCTGAATAGTTTATCCTAAGGCTTTCTGAAATAAATCTCTCCATGGGCTGTAACTAGTGCACAGTGATACTAATATTATTTTAATATGGTTGAAACAGATCGAAATGAGTAACTCCAGCTACACGGGAGTTTTACTGGCTCTCTGTTGAGTCTGCCCGATGCTTTATAAAGCAGTGTGTAATTTGGATCATATGTACAATGACCCTGCTCTGCAGTCTGTGCCATGTTCCTAAGTTTTCATAAGCTGGCTTGTTATAATCTTGCATTTTTTTTTCACAAGTAACCAGTCCCATATAACATGACAAACCAGTACAACATGAACTTTTGTTTATCCTAAACAATGTGAAAGTCGTGACCCAAAACACGTACCAAAGACAAAAAAAGATATGAACATAGTTTTCAAGTTAAAGTTTATTTTTAAACATTTAAAGGAAGCATGGATTTTGGGGGGTAAAGGTTAAGCAAGTATTAATAGCAAAATGATTTGCTGATTTTGTTGTAAATGATCATGCTGCATCAGGCATACAAGTAATGTAATCTAACTCAAATATTTTGGCTCCTGGATGTTTACTTGACAGAATTTCATGATATGTTTGCACTGCTAGAAGTTAGCTTTGCCCAGTTAAACTTCAGCTATGGTAGCCTGGAGCCCTAAGCAGGATGATTTACTTAGCCCAGTTAGCTAAAGGTACTAAACTGTGTATGTGTGTATATATACATGATGCTATATATGTATATATGTGTGCTAAGGCACCCATCACAGAATTCACCGCTGCTTCTCATTGATTTCTCTATGAGCTGTCTTCACCCACATGTTATCTATTCAATGAATATAAGATATGATATGGATTGTATGCTATCTTCTTAAGCTTCAAATATGAAAATTAGTTCTGAGTGGGATTTATCATTGTGGACCTACTGATTTAATCTAGAGTATGCATAAATATATCTTAGCCCTTCTTCTGACTTACGTTTTCTATAAGTGCTGAAATATTTGTAAAGTACCATTTGATTGTTTTCTGTAAATGGTGCCACTTACTCCGACTTTAGAGAGTATTGCATTATACCATGCTAAAAATGCTAGCCAGTGTGTATGTAGACAAAGGCATAGCAGACAATGAGACTAGGTTATTTCATGAGAGTCTAGATGAATGAACTCAAGCAAGCAGTGTGCTTATCCTAACAACAGACTAGCTGAACAAAAACCCCTGCAAGGTTTGTAATAAAACTGAGAAAGTTTAATGGGAATTCGAAGGTCCTGATTCCTTTCATTCATTTGCTGAATGCACACTCAGCCCTGTGCTACTGAGGATGTCGCTGATGGGAAGAGAGAATAACTACTATGTTGCTAGCTTTGATTTCTGCACTACCCCCTTTCTTCGTATGTTCATACTGTGAGCAACAATCCCCCCAAAGCTATGTTCCAGCTGTGCTCTTTAAGTACAATTCCTTTTTTTCAAAGCCCAAATTGCTCCATACATCAAGGAGATGTGCAAGAAATAGGGACAGTTACTCTGCACCAGCTGAGGCCTCCCACCTAAATCCTGGAATTTATAGAATACGCATTCATTTACCTGTAGGGTTCATTCTGAGAAACCACTTTCCAGTTAGTACTCTGCACAAACAAAGCGTGCCAGAGAGCAGACCCCTTTTCCAACAATAAAACAGCTGGAGCATTCCCAGGTAGATGAAGTGGTGTTCATTTCCCTCTTCTGTTTGAAGGAACTTTGACTCCACTCTTCCACTTTACAGGCAATAGGTCTGAATTTCTTAGTTCTTTCTCTTTGGAGTTTCTCCTTTTGCAAAAATAATTAAATCCTAGTGGGGCAAGAGAGAGAGAAAAGGATGCTAAAGCTTGGTGTTGACAGTACTTGTCTGGGAGAGGCAATGCTCGTGTGGTCCCTGGGACTGTGCACACTTAGTACTCCATACTCACCTAAATAGCCCCATACTCACTAGAGGAAGGATTGATTTCCACCTCTCCTGTCCTGTATATTTTTCCCACTCTATTCCACAAAAAGAAAGATTACTCCAAAAAATTATTTCATGCAAGATGGAATAGCCGTAATAGGAGGGATCAAGAACGTGAAACTCCCCAGCAGTCTAGTAACCAGAGAATTCAGCTCAGTGACAGAAGATTCTGGTTAAATCTAGTTAGATGTGGCAAGAACTTAAATCCTGTTTTTTCACATCCTGTAGGAATTTTAAGCACTCCAGCTGTATTTTGTGGGAAAGAGCTGCCATAGGCACCTAGGTACACAAGAGAATTCCAGATTGGGAAATCCAGCAGCCTGAAATTAGGTGCTTAAGAGAATGAGGGTTCATATCACATTTGCTCTTAATTATTTCCATAGGCAAGCCTAGGCAATGCTCCCACGCAAGTGCTGGGGTCTTGCGCTTCCCTGTTTATGCTCATGAGCTTTACTGAGAACATGTGCTCCTGGGTCCCTGACAGTTTTGCTGGTTGCTCTAGGCACCTGAGTCCATTTATGAGCCTCCCATTTTGTCTCCTTGTCAGTAAAACATATAGCACTTTGTGAGCAGTAAATATATAACATTATAGGCATGCAAAATATAGAGTTCCTCATTCAGGAAATTATTCTAAACACTTGCTTGGTCCATATGTATTGAGGGCACCAGACGCAGCCAGGCAGGCAAGCAGCTGCCTGGGGCAGGTCTCTGGAGGCAAGAAGGTGGTGGTGGCTGGAACAAGGAATCTGAAAGCCAAAGTGGGGGAGAGCCAAGAGAGGGCTTCTCATGTCATCCTCAGGGCTGGCAGCAAGTGGCTGGGTGTGAGCATATTAGCCTTAAAGTAGTGCCTGACGGAGACACCTTTCTTGCAGTGCCTTTCTAATAGCCCTCATCAAAACTGTACAACATAATAGTCTTGCATTTGAACTTGGACAATAGCATTTTGGTACAGACTGCCAGAGAAGTCACGTTATCATTATGAATATTCTCTGTCAGATTCTTTGGTATAAATAAGCTATTTTGCATCTTGCATAGATTGCTGTGTACGTCACTCCTTCTCATCAGATTTGGATGCTGTGAATACTCCCACATCTAGTAGATTTGAGGGTATCTTGATTATTTTGTACTGCTCTTTACAGTTAATGCTCTTCTGATCATTGCATACATGCTGGTCTTTATTTTGGACATTTTTCCCCATAAGATACTATCACTGAGCACATTTGGAAAGACATTTCATTAATTAGAAATTAACATTTATTGTTAAGAAAGCACAGTTCGCACAGGTGGTTTGACACACCTCTCATTTGCTGCCCAAGATTTCACATTCCTTCCATATGCACCACATTTAGCTGTCTGTGAATAGACTGGATGATTGCGTTCTTTTTGTGATAGTCTGATTTAAAAACAGACTCTGGGCACACTGAATGCATGTATCTTACATTGTCCATGCTCTCAAAGCAAAATTTTGTTCAAGTTAGGATCTTACCTACTGGTGCTTCACACTTTCAAAATATCTTTGGCTCTGCTGCATTGAGACTCACTTTCCCAGTACCTTGCAGCTGTCTTTCCATTTCTGACTTGTGTAAGAGATGTCAAGGGAATGACTTAGTGGAAATAGACCTGTTCAGAATGAATGAGTGAAGTGTTTTATAGGCTGGCCATGGTCTTGCCAATGAGAGCACCCTTGAAACACAATGTGTTCACAGCTGAGATAGTCAAGAAAAAGCACAAATTCAACTGCCCAAAAGGACTGGTGCTAAAAAAAGGCTATGTTTCTGAAAGAGTCTTTTTGGAAATGGAAATGAAGTGATTGAGGATCATCTTTTCCTTTGAAAATGGGCTAAGCTGTGTAAGCGCAATAATTTTTCCAGCAAATTCTGTGGCTTCTTCCAAAACTTGGCAAGTAAAGATAATTTAAAGCGTTGTGTATTTTTTTTAGCTTTTATAAAAATAGATTGCTTTAAACTTGTAATACCAGGATAACAAAATAGTTTTTAATTTGTACAGAAACATTTTAATGGAATACAGAAACAAGGGTTATTTCCATATTTTATTGCATAATGGAGATAAATTAAGAAACTAATTAAAGTGAGGCTAAATTGGCCACAGTTCAAGAGTTCTTGAGGAACAAAGCCTTTTCTCAATCTTTTTTTAAAAATGATATAAAATATTGGAGATGTGCTTTAAACAATTTGTAAGCAAAAGTACAGCATTTTGTACTTTTTTTTACAACAGTAAGCATTTTGTAACAAAAGTACATTACTCTCAGGTAATGAATTCCATCAAATAAGTCTCTTAATTTTCTCCTTTATTTTTCTTATATTTCAAAATTTATATTCTGATTCAAACAGACATGGCCTCTGCAAATTTATACTCTCTCAGAGTACTAGAAAAACTGGCTGTAAATTGAGATTTGCACAATGAACTGTCAGTGAAATTCAGCTTTGTTCAGAGATCTGGAATAGGAATTATGCTACATGTAAGTCACATTAAGGCCTCTGTGGAAAATCAGATTGTTTAACTGTAAGATAATGCATAATTGATTTTATCTTGGAAATGTATACTCTTACTCTTCTTTGTATAAGAAGAATGAATCTGACAGACAAAATGTGGCATTTAAAAGGCAAAAGACGAATCATTGTCCTTTCATTTCCTTCCTGTCTTTATGGGGACATCTGAATTCTTTCTCCTTATTTTCTTCTATTGGAGTTCCAGATGGGTTTCCTCATTTTCTCCCATTGAGTTTATGCCTATTCATTAGTTGTAGTAGTAGTTATATTACTAGCAGTGCTTCACCTCAAGAACCAATCTGGAGTCATGTGCTTTCTGCTAGAACTGTGCAGGCAGGTAACAATGAAGCAGTAGCAAAATCTAGATCTCTTTGAATTGTAATTACACTATTTACTACTGTGTTCAGAAGAAAACAGCAAAATGGTAATAAATGCCTGTAACTAGTTATATTGCTATGGCATATATTGCCGAACCAAAGAAAAGTGGTAACAATAAATATAAATTACAAGTTGCAGATGAATGATAAAGGTGGTCAAAAGTGCCAGTGAATTTCAGTAGCCAATTAACCAATAAGAAAACATTTTAAACATGTATTGGAAGCCAGAAGATCATTGGGTTATTTCTGTGCACAGCAAGGAAAAAAGTTAATAAAAAGGCCAAGGTACAAGTTGGGTTAACTCTAGAGAGAGGCAAAGCAGACAGTTGTTTAAGGCAGCAGGCTGCTAAGAGCAGCAAAACAGCCCTGGCCTTGAGGCTTTAGGTAAGCAAGGCCTTGGAAAGGCAAAAGGGCTTTTGGTGCTACTGTGAAATAGCTAGTTGCCTAACAGGGAAGGAGTGGGCCTCTCAGGGGCATAGGGGGCATCCCTTGCACCCTTCAGTTGAGAGGAGGGCATGGGAACAACAGCAAGCTTGGCTCTGAGGGGCTTTCCCTGGCTCCTCAGCCCCAGCTCTGCCTCATACCCTTCCCTTTCAGTGGCCGAGCTCTCACCATGGTCTCAGCAAAATGCAGGCAGCGATGAGCCAGCCTCAGATGAATTTTCTGAGCTTTTTTAGTTTGCCAGTTCTGGGTGATTTGTGCCCACGAGTTCTGGAGAAAATAGGTGAGGGGACTCTTGAACCACCGATGGGAATCTTAGAGAACTCAGGAAATTTCAGAGTTGGAAATGTGCTGATGCAGTCCAAATGTCTGAGAAGGGTAGAAGATGGCTCCTAGAAATTCCCACCTTGCCTGAATTTAGACTCCAGGAAAATAATGGAATGGTTAGCTTGGGACAGTGAACAAAAAGGGTAGGTTAAAAAATTTTTAAATAATGTAAATAAAATATAAATAATGCCAAATAATGTAAAATGGTTAGATGGAAAGGAAGCCATCAAATAAATCTATTATCTTTCTTTGACAAGATTATAGATTGATTGATGGAAATAACTGTGTGGATGTAGAAGCAATTTCATTTCTCTAAAGTGAGACTCTTGGGCAAATGTCCTAAAAAAAAGAGCAAATGCTATCTTGAGTGTATAAGGGAGGAGTATTAAATGGAAGTTGAAAAGAAATTTTGTCCTGAACTACAAGCCCTAACTGATAAGGCCACCGTCAGAATACTGTGGTTTGCTTACCACATTTCAAAGCACACACAGATGTCCTTGAAAGAGTTCCCAGCCAGACTGCAGAAGAGGTGCAGCAGCTAGATGGTGAGCTATGAGGTCTGCTGCTGAATGAGGCAGAGGCCCTGGTGACAAAGGGTATAGAGAAGGCAGAGATACTTGCTGAATTCCACCTTTGCTTCAGTCTTTACTGCTAAGACTGGCCCTCAAGAATCCCAGACCCCAGAGACCAGGGAGAAGGTCTGGGGAAAAGAAGACTTTCCCTTGGTGGAGGAAGGTTGGGTTAGGAATCAGTTAAGCAAACCTGACATGCACAAGTCCATCGGCCCTGATGGGATACACCCACAAGTGCTGAGGGAGCTGGCAGATGGCAGATGCTAGGCCACTTTCAATCATCTTTGAAAGACCGTGGTGATCAGGAGAGTGCCTGAGAACTAAAGAAAGCAAATGTCACTCTAGTCTTCAAAAAGGGCAAGAAGCAGGACCCAGGGAACTACAGGCCAGTCAGCCCCACCTCAGTCCCTTGAAAGGTGATGGAGCAGTTTGTCCTGGACACCATCTCCAAGCATACGAAGGTTAAGAAGGAGTAGTCAGCATGGCTTCACAAAGGGGAAATCATGCTTAACCAACCTGATAGCCTTCTATGACGGAATGGCTGGCTGGGTAGATGAGAGGAGAGCAGTGGATGTTGTCTACCTTTGACTTCAGTAAGGCTTTCCACACTGTCTCCCATAACATCCTTGTAGGCAGGCTCAGGAGGTGTGGGCTAGATGAGTACACAGTGAGGTGGACTGAGAAGTGGCTGAATGGCAGAGCGTGGAGGGTTGTGATTAGTGGTACAAGGTCTAGTTAGAGGCCTGTAGCTAGCGGTCTCCCCCAGGGGGTCAGTACTGGGTCCAGTCTTGTTCACCTTATTCATCAGTGACCTGGATGAAGGGACAGAGTGCACCCTCAGCAAGTTTGCTGATGATACAGAACTGGGAGGAGTGGCTGATACACCAGAGGGCTGTGCTGCCATTCAGAGGGACCTCAACAGGCTGGAGAGTTGGGCAGAGGGGAACCTCATGAAGTTCAATAAAAGGAAGTGCAGAGTCCTGCACCTGGGAAGAAATAACCCCATGCACCAGTAAAGGCTGGGGGCTGACCTGCTGGGAAGCAGCTCTGCGGAGAAGGACCTGGGAGTCCTGGTCAGTCCTGGACAGAAAGCTGACCATAAGCCTGCAATGTGTCCTTATGGCCAAGAAGGCCAAGTGTATCCTGAAGTGCATTAGGAAGAGTGTTGCCAGCAGGTTGAGGGACGTGATCCTTCCCCTCAGCACTGGGGAGGCCGCAGCTGGAATGCTGCGTCCAGTCCTGGGCTCCCCAATACAAGAGAGATGTGCTGCTCCTGGAGTGAGCCAATGAAGGGCAACTAAGATGATGAAGGGACTGGAGCATCTCTCCTGTGAGGAGAGGCTAAGAGAGTTGAGACTGTTCAGCCTGGAGAAGAGAAGGCACAGGGGGGATCTTATCAATGTATACAAATATCTGAAGGGAGGATGTAAAGATGATGGGGCCAGACTCTTTTCAGTGGTGCCCAGCGTTAGGACGAGAGGCAATGGGCACAAACTGAAACACAGGCAGTTATGTCTGAACATGAGGAAAACCTTTCTAACTGTGGGGGTGACTGAGCACTGGAAGAGGTTGTGGAGTCTCCATCCTTGGAGATATTCAAAAGCCATCTGGACATGATCCTGGGCAACATGCTCTAGGTGACCCTGCTTGAGCAGGGGGGGTTGGACTAGGTGATCTGCAGAGGCCCCTTCTAACTTCAGCCATTCTGTGCTGTGATTCTGTGGATTTCCTCAAGATCTCGTCTGTTCAGACAGTCACAAGACCACTCAATACAAGTACTTAAACAGAGTTGAGAGGTCTGATAGGAGCTTGCTTTTCAGCCTTGCAGACAAAGTCACAGCATGAACCTATGGCTGGAAATTAAGTTAAATTAATGGGAGTTTTGATTTGGAACTTTGGAATTTACCCACAGCCCTTGAAGTAGAGCTTGCAGTCTGGACATCCTGATCTAGGTAGAAGAGGATGATACAGCAGGATGAAGCAGATAGTGAGGCTGAGATTAGCCACTATATTTAATACTCCTCACTGCCAGCCTCACAGTATGTATGACTCTTGCAATGATGGCAGAGTTTTCTTTCCAAATGTGGATGTTATGTCTCTAAATATCTCTGTCCAAGAGGTACATCTTGCCTCACAGGTAAAATATATGGCATTTTTTAGAGCAACAGTGTTACTACCCTAGCTCCAAACCTAGGGAGAATTTTAAAACAGAAGTAAACCTGGCTGCCTCTATTAGCAGGATGATACAAGTCTAATCCAAAGCCCATAGAAATCACTGAAAATTGATTGCTGTTTCAAAGGCTGTGGAAGAGCCTAGCAAAATATTAAATGGATTATGCTAAATTCTCTTGAAATAACCAATAATGAGATGTATATGATTCTATACATTTGAGATATGGTATATTTAAAAGCATAATAAAAATCTTGAGTAGCAAGCTTTCAAATATATTCATACACAAATTTTTTAAAAAACAATTATACTTGATAGTGAAGGCCTGCAATGTATTTTTTAAAATTTTCACATTGATGTGTATGTATATGCTAAATATAGATGTATGCAAATATATTTTAATTATAAATATTATAATAAAAAGTCTTCCATCCCTTTCATCATGGAATATAAAAGAAGCAAAATATGAAACTGACTGGCAGGTGATTATAGTATTTAAACAAGCAAAAATGAGTGATTTGTTTTCAAAATTCAGGGGACATAAAAATCCAGCATAAAGTGTGGGCTGATTTAAAAAATGTAGTTAATACAACTTTAATGAAATCATTTTACTTTATTTTGAGCAGTAGACTACACAGCTGTGGATGCTGTGTAGTTGGCCTTCATAGTCAATGGAGAGAACAGACCTTCAGAGATGTCTCATCTATCTGCTGTAGAAACCCATCTGGACTGCTCTCTCAGGATGCCTGCCCCTTTCTGTTGCCTGTGGAGAGTATCCAGGGTGACAAACTGAGATTTAGCTGTATAATTTTCTGTCAGCTAAGTAGACTGTGAATCCCAGCTAAGTAGATATGAATCCTATCCAATATTTCTACATCATATACAGAGTTATGGTTGTTTGGCCTTTTACTATTCCAGTCCTCTTTGGTAGGCATTTGTGGCTGTCTGTCCCTGTCGTGGACCTGGTGGGCTCTTGTTTACAATCTGCTCACATCCCCAGATCCACTGCTTGAGTTTGCCCATGTAAGACCTTGCCCCAGAGCTCTTGCATTATTGCAGTTGCTGGCTGTCTGCTTATAGGTTTTCCTTTGGGGCACAGTCCGTTATTAAAAAAAACCAAAAAAACCCAAAACTGCTACCTGTGCTTCATGAGATCTAAAACCATCATGATCAGTGAAGCTGTGTATTGTGGGATGACTGCTTGTAATTTCTGTTTTTAGCAAAAGATCACAGATCTTTGGAAGGCAAACATGTCTTCAGGAAAGGACTCTACTTAAGGGAGCTTCTGTTTTAAGAAGCTGCATAGCCTGCAGTGACATGAGGCACTGGGGATAAAAAAAGTAGGGGTGATGGTGGATATCAGGCAGAATTTTGTTCTATGTGAAGCAGGCTGGAATACAAGAATTCCTGTTCCTGAATAAAACACTGCCAATTTTTGCATTTTTTTTCATACTATATCCAGGTTTTTCAATTTTTGAGGGAAGAAAGAAGACAGTCAGAGTTATGGAGCTACAACAAGCCAATAATCCTAAGGGCAGAGCCTTTCCTTGTGGTAAAAGAGGTTTGGGGGCATTATTGAGAGCATTATTTGTTGACACCAGAGCTTGTTACACCAGGCGGTGCTGTTGGGCTAGCTTCTGCAGCAGTGGTATCCCCTGCTTTCCTGACGTCCCCTCATAACCATCACTCTAGTACTGAAAAGATCTTGTTTTTTCAGGCCTGCCTGATCTCTACAACTTGACTTCTGTGTGCACCCTTGTATGCTTGGAGCTTTTCACTGTCCTGACCCTTGACAGCATTCAAACACTCCTGAGATACAAACTCCAAGGCTGATATCTCTTTTCAAGAGCGGAGCTCTGTGGTGCAGTTCCTCTAGCCCTCCAGGCCATGTTGACATGCTGTTCACCCAACAGCTTGTGCACAATTTCTTCATGTTTTCCCCATGCTGCATACTCTGGATTCCTGTCTTATTCTTCAAGGCCTGTGAAAGTGAACATTAGGGACAGGCAGGCTCCTGGCAAATACATTGCTACATTAATCACACTTTATTCCTAGGCAAAATACAAGAAAGAAGCACCTGCAAACCATCCTTCATATATACCAGTATCTCCTTTCCTTAAAACAAAAGAAATGATGCCAAGATGCAATAAAAAACATAATCAAGGGTACAAGCTTGCAAAGTGTTCATGAAATAAAATAGAAATGTATTAGTTCCCTGAGGCAGATTCCCAAACTGTCATATTTAATGTCTACTATTAGTTCAAACTTACAGGCACTTCAGAAGAAGTGAGCCAGGTGAGAACAATGTGCAGTATCATGTAACGACATACTGAACAGTTATGAATAGCAAGAGCAGGCAGAATATGGAGTGTGCTCTGTTCGTATGCTGAGGCAGAATCATGAAGACTGGTTTCACTTTAATTTGTGTATGTTTTGCATAAATATTATCAATGGTTTGTTTCAATAAAATAAATGCATTGGAATGTTCTGGATGTTAAAAGCACCCTTTAAAACACACAGGGAAGTTTTGTCAGCACATTGGTAGTATATTGCATGGTAAGTTGCTCTCTGCTAATGTTTACAGCTACTTCCGTCCACCTAATATATGTGTGTCAGAGCTTTCCATTTTTATTTTGCTCTCTTTACTGCATGACACACTGTTAGGGCTTTTAGTCACTGATTCTTCTTTCCCACAAAATATAATCATTTAAATATTTTTCATTTGTGTACTTGCATCCCTTTCTATAAAAATATTTTTATTTTTGGCTAAACCTCATACTTGCAGTTAATTAAAAGATACTGTCAACAGAGCTAGAAAATTGTCACCAGAGAATGGTCTCCTGCAGCTAGAGTGCCGTACTTAATGTTCAGACATTTATTAAAAATAAATGTAAAAGGAGAATAGATGGACTGTGAGACATTTATCCTGTGACAGTATTCAGTGCCAGTGACCCCTAATCCCTACACTAAGGGATTAATTATGTTGATTCTTCCTCTCCCCCTGCTCCTTTTTATGAGCATCACTACAGCGTGTTTAAAAAGCTGCACTGTGAGAGCAGCTCATGAATGAATTTGTGCGTTTCAGTCACCCCCGTACTCACCGCCTGAAAATGTGAGCTGCTCTCCATCTGGAGTAAGAAATGGAATATCTTGCCTATCTGCCTGACAGCTATGAAGTACGTCCCTCCATCTTTTTCGTTTAGTCTGCAGTCTGCTTTGGAAATTTAGTATCCACTCCAATTACAGAGCACCTTAGACATTATGGAGATGGCTGCTAGGTGACAGCTGGTATAGAAAGCCTTAATAAAGATGGATCATTCTGTTTCATTCACTACAATTTCCTGTTTTTACTTGCTTTGATCTGACCTTCATTTTCAAATAGTGAGTTGCTTCCATTTTCTCTTTCTAGGGATGTAGGAGCTTCCATACAGGTTCAGACTAGGGTTTCTACTAATGTAATATCCTGTCTATATCACATTCTTCAAAAGAAAATGAAACTCCTATTTGGCAGACTTGTAATTAAATATGCCTTTGCAGGAGAATTTTCTCAAACTACTAACAGCCCTATTTAATTTTAGATAAAGAGAATATAATTTTTATATAAAAAGATATAAATTTTATATAAAGATGATATAAACTTGTCGAATAAGGCTGCATATTCTTTATATTTTTCAGTAAAGTAGCTACAAAAATACTTATATCAATGTCTAGTGCTTCTTCTCTTTTCAAAATTGCTTTGTTTTCTGCCTTTCCAAGTCAATAAATTGTTTAGGCCCCACCAAATTCATCATTTCTCTTCATCTCCTGTTCAGTAACTTCTTAAAATTATAATTTTCAAGTTATATATAATTATATAACTGTTAGATAAGTCACCATTACTTTCCATTTTTATTTGGAGGGAACTACAGTATTTGAGCAGCATCTATACCTGTAGATGGTTTAGCTTTTGTGAGTGTCATTTTGCTATGAGCAGTGTTTACTCAGAAAAGAATCCATCTTGTTAGGAAAAGTGGTTGGTACTGAGCATGCACTAAATACACCTCCTTCTTCCATCTGTTTAATATCAGATAAGGTAAAAGATTTGAAAGAAGCCAGCTGAGAACTGCTGAACACTAACAAGTGGTCTAGTCAGAAAACCTGCAAAGAGGCCAGAATTCATCCCTGTTGCCTCCAGCTCTCTTCAAATATCACATCCCCTCTGCTACTTTAATTCTCTTTAATTCTTTCCATAGTTATCTTCCACGGATTCCATGCTTCACTGGGATCTACTCCTGTGAAGCAAGCCGACCACTTCTCTCCCGACTTTCTTTTGAACTTGTTTCCTTCCCCCATGTATTTTCTTGCCTGGTGTGCAGTGCAACTGCAGTCTTCTTTCAGTCAGTTCTGATTCGTGTTTGTTGATCTCTGAACATACTTCCCTGTTCCCTGTGAATGCTTAGCGTAGACACTAGCCTGTTATTCTGTCTATTCCATATTCTTTCCTGTTAACACTCACTACTGCAGCTGGTAGCATTATGTGATACAAATAAAATAACTGATTAACTGATTAGCTCTCTTCTCTCTTTGTGAAGCGGTTACATAAACTGATTCTATTTGTTGTCAATTTATGCATAAGCCTTTGCTGAGTACTTCAGATACATATTTTCTAGTCTGTGGGTACTTCACAAACTGCTTACTTTGATTATTAGCTTTTCAGTGTGTGATTAGTCATCTAAATCACAGGGTATCAGTATTGCCAACTTTAAACATCACAAAGTCATGAGTCAGTCCCCAAAAATCATGGGATTGTTTAAAAATGATGTGTTTTTTTTTCCTTTTAAAAATGCTTTTGCAGTTTGTGTTTTACTTGGCTTCTGAGCCTTTAGGTTTGATTTGCTTCATGTTTTCAAGTTTTTCATTTCAGTGCTGTAGATTAGAAGACTTTTTAGTTGAGAATAATCATTTTGCAATCACCTGATTTAATGATCTGGATCTTCAAGAAAAAATTAAGAAGACCAAAATAAAATCACAAGAGTTGGCAATGCAATGCTATACTTTCTGTTGTCTTACTGAATGGCTGAAAATTTCAACACAGAAAATAAGGAATACCAAAAAAAAAAAAAATAGATGAATAAATATAGTAATTTTCTGTATTTATTTAAATTCGTATTGTTTAAAGCCTTCACACTAAAAAGCATTAGGCCCCAGTCTCATAATGATTTCCATGCAGCTCCTGGGGGGAAAAAGAATGTAAAAATGTGTATATAGGAAGCTGTTTAACTCAAACTTGCAATAAATGGTTGAAGCAAACAAACAAACAAATAAATAAATGGAAAAACAGACTAGGGAAAATGTGGGGTCACTGCTAAATGAGGCAGGGGCCCTGGTCACCAAGGACACAGAAAAGGCAGAGATACTGAATACATTCCTTTTTTCAATCTTTACGGGTAAGACTGGCCTTCAGGAATCCTGAGCCCCTAAGACCAGGGGGAACGTGTGGTGCAAGGAGGACTTACCCGTAATGGAGGAAGGTCAAACTGGACATAAACAAGTCCATGGGACCTGATGGGAAGCACCCATGAGTGATAAGGGAGCTGGGCAGTGTCACTGTGAGATCACTCTTGGTAATCTTTGAAAGGTTATGGTGATTGGGAGTAGTTGGCATGGCTTTACAAAGGGGGAATCATGCTTAATCAAGCTGATAGGCTTCTACAGTGAGATAACTGGCATGGTGGATGAACAGAGAGCAGGGGATGTTGTTTATCTCGACTTTAGCAAGGCTTTTTACACCGTCTCCCATAACACCCTCATAGAAGAGCTGGCAAAGAATGGGCTAGATAAGTGGACAGTGAGGTGGGGTTGAGAACTGGCTGAACAGCTGGTCTCAAAGGGTTGTGATCAGCATCATGAAGTCCAGCTGGGCTGGAGGCCAGTCACTAGCCGTGTACCCAGGGGCCAACACCAGGGCCAGTGCTGTTTGCCGGCTGTGTGCGGCAGGACAGGAGAATAGGGAGAGGAGGAACCAGGTGGTGGGAGTGGGACCCTCCTGCCCTCCTCCCACTGCTGGTGGTGCTATGACTGTCTGGATGTCATTTCTGAACAGTCGGTGGAGGCCGCGATGACCAAGAGAAATACCTGAAAGTGGGAAACCACCTCTGCAGCTGCTTTTTTCTTTCTCTTGTACTCCACACCACCTCTTCAAGCTGCTTATGCCACTTCCATCACCTGGACACCACATGGGTAACAGTGAAAGGGCATGAAAGGGCAGACAGTCCACTGTGAGGAAACCCTTTAAATATGATTGGGAGGGGGATGTCAGCTCTCAACACTGTTAACCTTTTGGCATTGCACCTTACAAATCATAAGGTTCTCTGTTCTGTGAGAAAGCATGTTTATACAAAGTCACCCTTACAACAAGTAATTTAAGTAAAACTGATACAAATTTGCACTAAAACAAAGTAAATGTCATGCTTAACTTATCTTATATTTCTCATAAGCTATACCAGATACAGCTTAGTTAAAGGCTCAAAACCCAATGTAAACAGCTTAAATAGTATAGTATATTTTGAATCATACCTGTGTCACAGGTGCTTGAAAACATTACCATTAGAATTTCAACCTTTTTTGTCAAAACTGAAAATTCTGAAGATTTGTTACTGGCCTGAATGACTGCCAGCTCAGTCTTCAGCAACTTTTGTGTGATTTCTCTCCTCTATTCTCCAACAGGACTTTTTTCTCCATGCCACTGACTTTTCCGTAGCAAAGAAATCTAGTTGTCTCTGTAGGTAATTCTAGTTAGAACTCATCTCTCAAGACCTTCTGTTTAACTGCTGATACTGCTCTTCTATGCTCAGCAATAACAACCCTTTCAAAGACTTAAGTGTTCCTCTACGTCTTGGCATTTGTGTTAGAGCAAATTGTGACCATCCTAGTGTCCCTCACCACCAAGACATGTAGTCTAACATTTCTACAAATTAAGCACTCACCAAGATGAAAACAGTCATGAACAAGTCCTGTGAAGCTACATTTCAGTTGGGCAAAAAAGCTGATGATTCAGCTATTGTAGGCAGGAAGGTATCGATACCCCTAGGCAGCTCACAGATCACAGCGGTGTTTAGAGGACAGCATATGATACATAACTTTACCCCTATAGCATCTTTCCTCTCTTGTAAGAAAACTGGCTTTGAGAAGAAAAACAGTATCAGGGCTTGGGGCTGTGCTTATGTGGGAAAGCCAGCACTCTTTTAGCACTACGCTCTCTTGGTAGTCAGGCTCCAGAATTTGCATTCCCTTCCAGCCCTGTTCACAGATCCCTGCCCAGTCTGTCCCCAGGTTGCTTTGTTGCTTGATCTGCTTATCCTCCAGCACCGCCCTGTCTGCTTTACAGCTCTCTGTGGGTAGATCCATGGTGCATTTACAGCAGCCTCCAATGCGCTGCTCATGACATTGATTGAGTACGGTGTGTCTTGGCACACTTGATGTGAAAGTCAGGGATTTTCCATGCTGCTTCAGGCACCTCCTTGTTTTCTTACCATGTCACAGGGGGAAGGGGCAAGCTAGTTGTCACTGTGCTCCTCCAAAGCTACCTCCATGGTGGTAGTTACCGCCATAGCACTACGGGGGTCTTGTATACCACTGACCATGAGCAAAATGGAGCTGCACCTGAGCTAGCTCTGACTGAGCTATAGCAACATGGACTATGCACTGTAGATATACCCTAAGTTGTTTCTCTCTTGTACCTTTTTCTTCTACTTTGCGTCACAGTCTTTTCCACATAGGAAACAAATATCTCCTCCAGGCTTCTTGCTGCAGCTGCAAATATTGCACAAAATCCTTCTATCCACCCATTCATTTCTTATCAGTGTTTTCTTTCAACAGCCTTCCCACATACGTTGCATGAGTAGCTAATTTAGTGGAGTTCAAACAACAGCTGCTACCAAAAATTAGATAGCTGAAACACCTGTTTCTAGCCAATATGCTGGAATGGAAGGGCAAAAGATGCTTAGATTTATAAAAGCATAAGACCAGTGTGATGAAAGTATCAGTTCTGCTGTATGGACTCATACATTGTATTGTATTGATTCTCCTTCAAAATCAGTGTGAGATGTGTGTCGGCGGGTACTGCAAGGATGCTAAAAGTAACAAACATAACCATAAGAGCTTCTTTGGGTACAGCTGAACTGGGGGATTTTGGAGCATTTCCCAGCCCCTTCAATTGAATACCCAGGCCAGATCTTCACTGTTTGTTGGACAAAAACCCAAAACACATGAGTGAGCCATGGTGTGCTCCTCAGTGCTCTCCCATCTGGAGCATGGAATCAGGACTTTGTAATAGCTCCAAAGCATTTGTGAGCAAAAAAAGAATAGTGAAGGACAAGTCTGCTCAATTCTTCTCTCTAGATAATATGCATTAACAGTTCAGCTGCCATTAGTGCTTTGGATCAGTGTAGGTCTAAACCACAAAGGACTGTTGCAGAACTGTTGCTCATTTCCTCTTCCAGAAAACTGACTAATACAACATTTTAAAAAGTGACTCTATTTATGACTTTAAAGATGTGCTTTTGCTGTCCCCTGCTGTCTTACATGGGATGTTGTAGGGAAAAAAGGACCAACTACATTAGGGTTTTGTAACTACAGCCCTTGGCTTCTGGAAAACAAAGAAACCTCAGGAAAGGACAGAGATGCAGCAAGATATGATTAGACTGAGAATGGAGAGATGTAATGCTTTTGTTGCATATTTAACGGATTGTTTCCAGGCATGAGGGAGCCTTGTAAATCACTGGACATGTGGAAGATAGCACATTAGTGTAAGGTCATAATGATAATCTATAATGACAGAATGAGAGATCAAGTATATTTATTTTAATATTGTAATACTTAGTGAACAGGAAGATTTCCTGGGGCCAAAGTACAGACAGCAGAATGTTATTCTATTGACAGAATTTCATAAGATGTTGTGAATTTATCTGCAAATGAGTCCATATGCTACAACATCTAACATTAAATGCAAGAGCAAATTGCTTAAAGAAAAATTATCTTTGTATGCAGTATGAGAATAAGACCAGCTTTGGAGCAGCTGACTTATGAAAAACGTTAGATAAGTGCAGTCAGGGAAATGCAATTAAGACTCTTGGGTCCACATCCAAAAGGATCTTGAAGTTGGGTGACTATCTCTGGGAGCCGAATTCACAGGGGTTTATCTAAGCCCTAACTTATTACATAATAGCTTTCTTCCCTGGCAGCTGAGGAAGTCTAGGTTTTCAGCCCTTGGAGGTTTAAACCTGAGTTATAAGTAAGTTGCCTAAACTGCTATGGGTCATTTTAGAGAAGAAAAACCCTGCACTGCTTTTCTTTTGAAGTTTAACTACTCTCCAGGAGAAAAGCTGATCAGGAAGATGCTGACTTTGCAGCCCTCTGTTCAGCGCTCTCCACTGGGAGCAGAGGCTTGTCATTCTGATCCCTGCTTCCAGGACTAGCTTATGTATTTTTCTTTAGGCAGTCACTGAACAAAATCTAGAAGCCATCTGGGGAAATTCCACTGCTTCAGAGGTTCTCCTTGCAGAAAAACACAGTGAACTGCTTTACCAAGTCATGCTTGGTCCTTAGCCTTTTTCCTCAAGATCCTTCCACCTGCATTTATGTCATCTAGATGCAATAATCTTCCACTATCTCTGGCCTGGGAGACACATGACTGAAATGTTACCAGAAATAGCCGACTCCACATACATAAAAATTTTGAGTGTTTCAGTTGAAACAGTTTATAACGTCACCCATATTTCAGAAACTGCACATAAATTCCTTTGGCAATCTTGTAAGAGAGAACCACTTAGGCAGACATATAATTTTTCAGCTGCTTTTATGCTTACAGAGCACTACAGAAAAGAGTTTTTCATAAGATGGAATCATTCATACATAGTAGTTTCACTGTCTGGGGACTTTGAAAACAGTTCAGGTATGTTTTAAAGAAAAAGAAGGCAAAACCCACAGCCTAAGCATTGAACAAAGCTAATTCTCTGGATACTTGATTTTTAGTCCGTGATCTTGATTTTTTTAAAGATATATTATTACTGGCTGTATTAATACTCAGAGATGACCTTTGTCCTTGATGAAGTTTAGCTGATCATGTAAAGACTCCAACATGGATTTCTCCTAGGAGTGTTTGATTACAGCCAGATCAGGTTCCTGCTTTTCATGGCACTAAGCAGAAAGTTTCAGCTGAAAGCTCTTCTGACTCTAGCCTTTCTCCAGTTCTTGCAAAGTAACTATTTTCTTTTCCTCTTAATCTTTGATCCTTTAAGTTTAAGCTATTTTAAGTTTTCTCACAAAAGAAGTAGTAAGGTTGTGAGCTGAATTAGGTAAGTCATGCAAAAGAGTTCCTGCTGTGGTCTGCCCTTACATACTTATCACCTTCACTCCTCCCACTGAGGATATTGTCCTCTCAGTTCCAGATCAGTCCCATCTAAAGGACTTGGTTTAACTTTTAAGCACCTAATAAAAGGGTTTCCTGCTGAAATCAGCACTTGTTAGACTTGGGGTGAGGTCTGAGGAGAACACTGAGCTCATCTCTCTCCAGCCACTGGTTCTGCTGCTATAAAATGGGGTGGTTCTGCTCTGTCTTACCTCTCCTTGTTCCTGATGAGGTGGTCCTGCCCTTTCTCTTAGGCTGATCTAGCTCCATAAGGCAGTTGAAATTCATTTGTTTATTAAGTCATATATTTCTGGATTTGTTTTCTGCCACCTATAAACTGAAACTCTGTGTAGAGCTGAGCAAGGAGCAGAACCAGTATAACAGGAGCTGGCTGGGCAGCAGGACGGGACAGGACAGCTTCTACTGCTGGCAGCAGCCCTGGCTCAACTTGTCTCTTTTAATGACCTTCTAGGACTCTGTGCTGCAAACTGTGGCAGCTCAGCAACTATTACTTGATGGTCTGATAGCTAAGCTAATGTGGATGTAACTTCTACAACAAGGTTAGTGTGGGTAGTGAAGGGCAGGAACCACAACAGCCTTCCCAAGGTAAACCATCCTCACTTCTGCATTTGAGCACTTTTGTTTTCTTTTCTCCTATATACCTAACTCACAGGGATGAAAAGGTTTTTTATAGACTTTCCAAAAGCAGCAGGCACAATAAAACTCAAATTGTAATTAAGCATCCCAGATGCTGTTTTGGATGAAATCAGCTATAGAAGGATAATTTTGGAGAAGGAGAATGAGCAGGTGAAAACAGTGAGGTTATAATGAAATTGATAGACTTAATTATAGTATTTGCTGCTGTGAAAGCTATAATGCTGTCTAATCAGTTTAAAAATGTGGAAAGACTAAGGAGTTACTGTTTTGTCTACTTAAACTGCTATTTTTAAGGTTTATTGAATAACATACCATGCAGAATGTAAAGGTGTACGTGGAAGTATATAAGCTAATTGTGTATTTGGAAAAAGCACAAACTGATAATGCTTTTCTGAAGCATCAGAAAGCATGGTACAGCAGTATTGCAGGCTGTGCATCTGTATCTTCTCTCTTCTTCTTGTTTACCTGATCAGCTCTCATTGAAAAAACTTCACTGTAGTAAATCAGAACTTTTCTGTGTAAATTAGAAAAACAAAAGGGTATTATTCCTAGCTCTTACTGGAATAAATATCATTAGTAATATACTGATACTGTTAAAAAAATACTGGGTTAATTTGTTTCATTTTTCTGGTCTAGCTGTTCTATGATACTTTGGTAATGATTATTTTGCATCACTGATAGAGCCAGATTTGACCAGTGAATTATTTGAAATTTATGTTTTTTGCTTCTTCGCTTTTGTGGAGCTGGACAAAGCAGCAGGGGCAGGGAATTATCCTCCAGATTTGAGAGACGGTGCAGCACATGTTCCTTTTTGTTCTGTATTTCCTCCAATGCTGTGGCTCTTTAGAGATTAGCCACATTCTTATCTCATTTGTTTTAGTAGACATCAATAAAATACAATAAGTATGGCTAGTGTTAGTTTAAATAAAAATAAATAAGGCAATTAGAAAAAAAACCACAAATGCATTCAGATAAAATGCATACACCCAGATTTTGACTTACACTGTATAGACTTACACATACAGGAATATAAATGGTATATTCTTCTTTTCCATTATACCCTCGGCAGTTCCTATCCTCTTACTCCAAGCCCACTGGCTCCAGGTAACTGAGCCAGCAGAAGTGGTGCTGCTGTTGCAGGGCATCCTCAGGAGACTGCTTCTGATTTAGTGAATGTTATGTATCATCGTTTTCTCAAAGCAGTACCTGAAAGAGGAATCTTACCCTTAGATGCTAAAACATAAAGCTATTGACCAAATTGTTTAGAACTTTTCTTTACCCATATGAGCAAAGTATTCTTGAATGAAAGAGTAATCAACATTTCTAAGTGCTGCAGGTTTTTTCACAGTATAGGATACTAGTAATTGGAGATCAGCAGTATATTCTACTAGCTTTGCTTCTGCAAAGAAATTTTGAAATTCATTCTTATTTTAATACCAGTATTCAAAGCCCTGCTTGCTGATTACATAAGCTAATCAGTTGCCAATCAATTATAATGTTCAGCTGTCCAATATGATATTTCTGTCTCTCAGCAAAAGGCTCCAAAATCTCAAAGATGTAATAAACTATGTTTAGGGCAACAATGAGGTGTGCTAGCACCTGTAGTGTGAGTGTGATGCAGTGAATGAAAAACTTGCAAAATATATGGATATTAATGACAGCATCATAGCTGTATAGCTACCAAATGATAGTGAACATGGATAAATGTTTGCTTTTTGCATTATGCTCACTACATTAAATTTTTCAGCTGAAATGCTCATGCATGTTGGTTTTAAAGTTGTAACCCAAACATATATGTGGCAAATGTTACTAGATTCACTAACTTAAACATTTATTAATTTAGGAATAGTTTTACTAGTAATAACATCTGGTTGTAATCCAGCAAAGCACTAAAGCACATACTTAAAAAGTTAAGCATGTGATTAAATGTGAGCAGACTGCTGAATCAGGACTGTAGTCAGTGACTTGTGAATAGATATTAATCACAACTAAATATTAAACTCAAATGAGCACATCTGTGCTCCAATAAAACATCATTGTGCTGAGTCAAAGAGCAAACACAGCAGGACCCTGGAATATTTATCCTGGTGTTTTGTGGCTCAATTAATACGATTTTGTTATGTTTCCTCTAGGTATATATTGATTTCTGTAAATCTTACTCTGTGCTGACATTACTGTGCAAATACCTTAAAAAAGGCTTATTCTTTTGTTTCTCCCCAATAGCAGTTGTTAAATCTGTAACCACGTTCAGACTTTCAATATTTCTTGTTTTTAAGTGTCAGATTTCATGTAAAGAATGCTAAGTGTCTGTTTCCCATGTCACACTGCTCTAATTCTTTGTTATTAAGGATGAGAAGCGCACAATACATTTCAGTCAGGAGTCCAGTGCTGGGAAGTGGACCAGCATTCAAGCTGTTTTCTTTACGATCGGGAATGGACTCTATCATATCCATGAACTTGAATAGGTTACATCATGAATTAATTCTTTCTTATATAAATGAATAGGAGGAATGTCTACAAATGTATTTTCATTAGTAACACAATGTAGAAAAAAATAAATATTTTCTTGTATGATCATATATATAATCTTGATATTTCCTTCTAGGCTTGTTATCTTAGATATGAATAAATAGACAGGAAATAGCAGGTTACCTGTGAAAGACAGGAGATGTTTACTTACCTGTCACATAATTCAGTATGGTATTGAAAAGAACATCCTTTGCTGGAGCTGAGTCAAAGGGAAATATCTATGGGTATTAAAATAGTAATTTTTTTTTGAAAACCTTAATTTTATTTAACACTATTTTTAAAAAAATTACCATGATATGAATTTCTGCATAATGTCACATAACAGTAATGTTTTTGCTCTGTCTTCTAGCTCAAAATGTCTCCTGCTGGTGTTGTAATGGGATAGTTCAACAAGATGAGTTGCCACTAATGCCATGAAATAGGAAAATGAAAAATGATAAAATAAATCTCAAAATTCTGCAGTGATATTTCAAACCCCCCAAAGTTTCCTAGCATTTGATTACATACTGTTTTCTGTGCTGTCTTTATTGGTTGCAGCAAACCCCCAACTTTTCATTTTGTATATACTGGGCACTGCAGGTTCAGTTACCACCTGACTTTTTGTGTTTGAATAATAAATACCAATCTAAGGCAGAAGTCTGAAATCCAGTGGGATGTTATACTACTTCTTCCTTAAACTGTCAGAAGAGTTGTGTATTTCCTATTAACTCCAAGCAGGAAATATTTTGCAAAATTTTATTCCATTATGATCTGGGGATATAACAAGCATTTTTCAATGATAGTCACTCATTCGGGAACCACACCCAACATTTCAGTTGCACACTATGGTTTTCTTAAATGTCTTTCAGAATATTTGGGTAAATAAATGGAATGGAAGGAATGGAAGGTTGGCTGGTATCAAAATAACATTTTTGGTAGCTTTCTTAATAGCATTTGGCTGGAGTAAGCAATAAAAATGGTGAATGGCAGAGCCTTGTAGTATTTTTCTGGACAGTGGTATTGGAACAGGCTCAGGCAATTTCATTGCTAATTCTAGATTCTGGTTTGAAGAGGCAGAGTTCAGTTCCTGGAAAAACGAAATTGCTGGTGTTTACCAGTGATGAAGTAACATCATTGCTGAAGTGTCTGAAGATTGGATGACCCATGAGAATAATTAAAATGCTGAAACAGAAGCATATGTCAGTGCAGACAGCTTGTCTACTGGTCAGGTTGCTCATTCTTTAATATTTTCAGTGGTCTAGACTTGTCAGGCAAACTGGTTATATAGTTCAGCATTGCATGTCGTAACCTTTTGTTCTCAGGAAGTGACATTTTCTTGAAAGCAATGTGAAGGGAAGAATTAAAATAAGCAGGCTGAAAACAACCAATTTTCAACTGGATGGCCAAGACAGCAAGAAAAAAGAATAACTCTCAAAAACTACATTTATTTCAGCTTATAGTTAAGAAAGCATACATGTAAAAGCTCTGTTATTATATGTATACAGTTACCAACACAAAAATGTTCTCCTACTGTTCTACAGTTTCTTGTACTTATTTCTCTAACGGCAAAGGAAAGCTACAGAATCATCACCATAAAAAAAAAAAAAAAAAAGCCACTAAAAAATTTGCACAAGTCAGAAAACTAATCGCTCTGTGCAGCCCTATTGCAAGGCTTATAAACCCCTCAAAGCATGCAGACCTATAGGAAGGTGTAATTGTTTCCTTTTAGGGGAGCACTTAGCATGCTCTTCTGAGATGTAGCCGACCAAATCCAAATATTCCTCTGCTTAATTCAAAGTGTGATGTCCACCTTTGGGCTTCTTGTTCCTGCGAGAGTGCCCTAACTTGCACTGATACTCTAACATGGGGGATGTTTTGTTGGGCTCTGTGAAAGTAATTCTACATTATGCAAAGTACTTAAATGAGTGTTAGCATACAGGCTTGAACTTGTCCTTTTTAGCAAGTCTTCTAACCACTAAACAGTAGAGCTCTTTGTGGGCTGCCTAACATTAAGCGAATTGTGCAAAATGGAGAATCTTTATCAGAAATGGTGAATCTCATCTCATAATAACTATTAGACAAACAAACATAGTCTTTTAAAACATAAAAGGCTATCATATGTATTTGGCAGAGGTTTGATTTGCAGCTGAATCTCCCATATTCTAGATAAGTTGTGCCACCTTAGCCGTTTCCTTAAGAGGTGAGACAGCACCATCACCTCCAGTACTCAGTTTAAGACTATCCCAGTACAGGTTAGATCTTTGGTGACTGCTAACTTTGGTAACACACCTGTAGATTCCCTTGGCTCCCTCTGGGTCCCTTCCACAATGTTGGAGGAGCATAATCCACAGAAAACTAGGCGCTGGTAAGGTTAGGGGGGACCTCTTCGCAGGTTTTGGATCTATGTTTTTTTACCTTTGTAGTCCTCAAAATCCTTTCTGTGATCCTTTGGTTCACCAAGTGGTATGTAGACCCCAACCTGACTATAGATTAGAATAGCCTATGCAACCTACATAATTTTAAGTGTGGTATCATCAGCTCCCAGATTAAAACTGCCCTGCTGCTCTTCCTATTTTGTGTTCTCGAGAACTGACTGCACAAATTATGCAGTCTCCTTCCTCAAAAGTCCTTGCCAGAAGCAAATCTGTTCAACTGGAATAGAAAAATGATACCCTGCTTACTGAGACCTATCCTTACTTTATACCAGCAAAATCCTTACTTCAGCAAAATCCCCCAAAATGACTGGGGCCTGCAATACGCTCTAGTATTGTTCAATATTGAATGAAACATGAGTAATAAAGACAAATTATTGTTTTAAAAGAGAAAGCTGTTATTTCCATAAGAATGCCTGCTTGTTGGGGAAGAAGGTGTGGGTAGTCAATTTATGTTCTGAAATCTATGTCCCTCTGTGCTATGAAACATTGCTCAGGGCATGAACAAGGCTCAGGCATCTTTGTCTGTCTGTTCTCTTTGCATGAAAGATTTGCGTAACCTAAATCTGTGAAATAAGTATTCCCCAAAATAACCCTTCCTTCTTCTCTGTTTTTCTGCCATCATTTGCAGTTGTCCATCAGGAGTGGAATGTCCCAGTTCTGTTCTGCATATGCATGGATTCTGTAGTGTACTGCTACCTCAGTTAGTGTTTGGGCCAAAAGGTGATCAAATGGACTTGACTTTCAGAGGAGGACACTTTAGAAAAAGCTGTCTTTGGAAACACCATGGCTGCTTTCCAATTTTCAGGCTGTCTTTCACCTGACCAGAGGAAATAGCTAGATACAAATGCAGGCATCTGATTCATCTCTGCAATTGCCCCACTGAAGATAGATAATACTACGTATGTTTAGATACTGTTTTATATTCTCAACTTCCCTGAAGTGAGAAAAGTTTAAAAGCTACCTTTGACATGTAATATCAGATAATTTTAATATGTATACTCTGGTCCTACTGTAGTGAGGACTGCACTTGCCCACACTTACATAGGTGACTTCTATTTCTTAGCTATTAATATCAATGAACTTGAATTACTGAATAGCTTCTAAAATCAACCATATATCAAAGTTAAACTATTAATGAGTTGTAAAGTAGTAGAGGACTTCTTTGCTAGTTCAAGTTGTGATCCACCACTGCTGATACATGACTTATTCTTTGATTCACAGTGAGAAAGGTCTGTGCTATCAGGACCATAAGTGCAGGTAAACAGTTAGGATGTTGGTATTTTTTGTGATAACATCTATACTTAAAACATCCTCTCTTGCCTTACTTATGGCTTTTGAATTTCCCTTGTACATATGTGGTTCCTACACAGTAAAATAAGCAGGCCATTGGGATAATTTTGCTGTCAAGTCCTAGTACAAAACCATAAAATTTAATTTTTAATGAAGATTAGTTTGTTTCTAACAATGATGCAGGGAAGGACTGTTACTCTATTCTACATGTTTAATTCTACGCTTCTGCAGTGCAGATACAGGTATCAAAATCTTTAAGATTCTGGTTCCATGTACGCAGAAATAACACTCAAGATTCACTGCCAAAATTTTGTATATATTATTATTATCTTAATAATAGGTGCACTTGAATCACACAATTTATTAAAGTTGTGAATTAAAAAGACTTCATGTGGCAAGCCATAATATAAACACATCCTACTGCACTCTGCCTCCAAAAACCTGGGGGTGGGCAAGGTATGGCTGGTTTTGTTCAGCAGTATGTGGGTGAGATGGAAGTAAGGAGAATGTATCATCTTTTCTCTAATAAAACCTTTGAGGGGTTAACTGCTGCCCAGTGAGTCACCAGCCGCACCGCGGCCATCAGTGCTGCGAGGGCCAGCCTTCTCGGCGATTGCCAGGCACTTCCACGTCCACAGCGCTTGTTGCGAAGTGCTCGCAGGGGAGACTTTTCCTTAATCAGAAAGATTTTTTTCCTCTGTGTGTTTCTGTTGCAGGCTGTTGCAGGCACAGCCATGTCTCTCTGATGGGGATTCAACTCTGAGCCCTGTGAAAAGAGCAGTTTAGCCTTTAGGATTCACTGTGACCCCTGATGAGGACTCTGTTCAGGAGAAATAGTTTACGAGACGAGACCTCTCTGTTGCAGGGAATCCAGCGTCTGCATCTGCAGGGTGTCTGCCAGCAGTCTGTCAGCCGACGTCAGTAAGTGAAGAGTGCTTTGAGATGGCCAGAACCTATCTGTTAAAGGATTTAAAATTCTCTAGGCTGAAAACATTTATCATGGTTTGCTGTAGCCTTACTCCATACTAACTTTTATCAGCACAAACCATGTTGTCATTTCAGTGGGGAACCTTATAGCACCACAATAATAAGGATAATACCAGGGCAGCCTTTTCCCCTGGAGGACTGCTCTCTCACAAACAAATTTATCATTTATCTATACCACTGTAGTACTTTAATCTCCAACTAGGAGACCTCGTAGTCTAGGCATTGTAAGGTACATATGTACTTTATATATAATATATACATACAAGGGAGAACTATTACTATCATTTTTGTATTTCAGAGAAATAAAATGTACATGTTTGTTCTGGTCAAATAAATATAGATAGCAAGCTTGAGACTTTTTTCTGATTTGCTCAAAACACAGTCAGATGCCTAAGGATAGAAAAATCATAATAACTCGGGAAAGATTTATTTTTATAAACAATGTCTTGCCCCAAATCACTCTCCACAGCTCGCTCTTAAATTTGTTAAACAATTGTAGCCCTGGGGTGACTACGTTATAACTTCTGAGGGAGTAGCTCTCTTTAGCTGACTCCTAAAGTTGCTATGCTTCTGTCAGGTTTGGGGGTTTTGGTTTTTGCATGTGGATGTAAATGCCTTCATTATTCAAATTTAAGATTCATTAGTAGAAACAGAAATTACATATGTTTGTTACAAATAAATTTTAAAGGGGAGGGAAGAACTGTTGAGTTATAATACTATATCTTAGTGGGATATTTGAGTGCAATAGTATATGAAGTGTACTGCATTAGAATTGTAGAATAATTTAGGTTGGAAGAGACTTTTTGAGAGCTCATCTAGTCCAACCCCCTAGTCAGTGCAGGGCAAATTTCTAAGTTAGAGCAGGTTGCTCAGGTCTTTACACAGCTGAGTTTTGAAAATTTCCAAGGATGGAGATTTCACAGCCTGTCTAGGATATTTTTCTTGATGTCCAGTCAGAATTTCCTTTGCTGCAGCTTGCGAGCATCACCTCTTGTTCCTTCACCGTGCAACCTATGAGAAGAGTCTGGCTCTATCTTTTCTATAACCCTTTAGGTAGCAGAAGTGGACTTAGATTCCTCCTTAGCCTTCTCTTCTCTCTGTCAGGACCCCTCCTGATTGCCGTCATCTTGCCATCATCAAAGATGACAGAGCGAGGACTCACAGTGACACCAGCCAGCTCTGTCAACACCCTTGGATGCATCCCACCTAGCCCAGTGCAGATAAGCAGCTCAAGGGTGTAGCCTAGAGGCTGGGTGAATCTCAGCAATTGCTCTGTGACATCCAGGATCTGGGCTCTGGGCAAGCAGCAAACTCCTGAAAGGAGTGTCGTTGTCCCCTACAGCAGGGAGTATTCAACCGTTATTACCCTTTACTTTCTTTTTTTGACCTGTTCATCAGGCTCAGTCACCTTCCAAACTCTGGAAAACACTAACTACCAGCCTCCACCACTGTCCAGCACTGGGACACTGTGAGAGTCCCAGTCTGCCCCCATCCTAGAGTAGACTCTGGTCATCCCTCCATCTGTGCAATATGAGGCTTGGACTTCTGCCCCCGCAGAGACTCCATGGAGATTTGTGACCAACCTTTGCAATATTAGTGGATTACTACAGGTATTTCTGATCCACGATCCACATGAGCCACACCAGAGAGTAAAAGCTGTCTCGCATCTAGGTATGGCCATTTGGAAGGAGATGCTACTACTGCTGATGGTGGTAACAGGTGGAAGAAAAGTTTGTGAAATCTGTTTTATACCAAAACCTGTTTCTCATTTACTTTACATATGTTTTTAGGTAGCTGGGTGTGGTTCAAAGTCTCTTTGTCTTCTCTGTGTCTTCCCTGTGTTTCTGCACCTGATTGGAAGTGAAATTGAGTCTGTTTAGGTTGGTTGCTTTATATGTAGTACAATGATTATACATGTCTGATGAGTAGGTTAGAAATACTACTTTGAAGGAAAGTTGAAAATACAGCTGAATTTGTCCTGAAATTTATTCTCCTCTTGTTTTGCATTTCGAAAAAGGAATTACAGAATCAATGGAAAAGTCTTTTGTCTCTTCCTCCCAGCAATGTTACTGTATCCTTTTGGGGGCTTCATCATCTCTCTGAATCAGAGATGTTTTAGGAGATCATGGACTTGGACATTGCTTGTTCCAGATTTTGGATCACTTCAGAACAGGATATGTTGCAAGCTTTCAGAATACATGTTGTTTTCTTTTTTTTTTTGTCTAGCTGTTCTATTCACTCTGCATATTATATTCTTATATGGAGGCAGTATACTTTACATGATAACTTCTAAAAGATTTCATGTTTATAAGTGATTCTTAATCATGGGACAATTCTAATGCATCTTACTGCTGACATGAACCTGAAATCTGTCATAGTGATGATCATGTTTTCTTTCCTGGGTCATCAAGAAGTGAGGTAACTTTCAAACTCATCTTTGAGCTTAACTTGGCATGGTGATTTTGATGGCTGCGTGGTAACAGGAATAACAAAGCTTTTATTAGTGTAGGGACTTTAGCTATGCTATCTGAGGTCCTTTTAACAATATTCTTCTAAGTTTGCTTTCCCTTATTTAATTTTTGTTCCGATATATGAAATGGATTGTGCATTCAGTGGGTTCCTCATTACCTAAATCCTCTGTCTCTTTTAGTTGAAAGCCCTTTGCTAAAGAAACATTACTTCTGTTGTTGGTATCAGTATTTCCTTTAATCATGGCAGTGATCTTAGAAAATTTCCATCTTAGTTGAGACATAATACAATCTGAAAGAATACATGTATGCATATTGTAATATTTTCAGAATATATCTGAGATTTATCTTCTTCAACACATTTCCTTCTACTGAACAAGAAAAGGAGACAATATGCATATTTAAATATATGATAAATATGTTGATACGATACGAACATATTTGATATGCTACTATGAATATGTCTTTTTCAGTAAAACTTGCCCTTTCAACAAAATCTCCATGTTTTATTTATGTTCCTGATACTTAATTGGGAATGGTGGAATAAGGTAGAGGATGATATGAGAAGAAAATATTTCTATTAAAAAAAAAACAAAACAGATGAATCGTTAGCAAGTTCTATTTTGACATTAAATTAGCATGAAAGTTCACCAGAGTGTACGTGAATTTGTACATCGGACAACAGCAGTCTAGTAGAATCTTGAAGAGACATAACTGGACAAGCCTGGGACATCTCATCAGGATACAATGAAACCAACTGACAAGACAGGCTTCCCCTGGAGGTGCAGGGGGCAGGAGGCGTTTGGGGGCAGCCTGCCTCTCCCGCGGGATGGAGCTCCTCAGGAGCCATGCCGGCGGTCAGGTCCCAGGGAGGGCAGGGAAACTGGCAGCCAGCAGCGAAGGATTGAGAGCTCTTGCAAAATCTCTGCTATTTTCAGCAACACCAGATACACTAAAAATTGGAGTCTAAATATTTTCTACGTGAGTAATGAGAGCTGGAGTTGTGCTGTTATGAGTGGAGTCGGTGTTGCTCAGGCATGGGAGGTGTGCAGGTTGGGGTGAGGCCTGGGAGGGCAGAGCAGCAGCAGACTCTGCTGCTCTCCTTCTCAAGAGCCGGCTGTTTCAAGGACTGATTTAGTCAGTAACTGCTGCTGATCCCAGTGAGTGTTGTTTCAATAACAGCTTCAAGTAAGGCTCAGAGAAAAACCACTGGCAATCTCAGGTTGCTTTTGGATACCTTAGGAACTGAAATGATACCAGATGTTTGTTGATATGACCCCTTAAAAAGCATAGCAAAATATAATTATGCTCGTTACAGTGGAATGAAGTTCAGATTTAGCTTCTCGTAAACTGAACCCATTGCATGTTGTTAGGAAGCTGAAATGCAATAGCTTGGTGCAATGTTTCAGCACCTGGTTACAAGTACTTGTCTGCTCTGAAAGAAGAAATAATGGCAAATCGCCTTTGATTTATAATGGTTCATATCATGCAACAGCTTGAGAACAGGAAAGCTTGACTACTTCTCATTCCCTTTCTGGGAGCAGATACCTTTAAGGCACGTTAGATAGTTGGCTGCTATAAAATCCTGAATCGCAAATCCTGAATATTTCCTTTTTGCTTAAACAACAAGCAGGGACTAGGTTACAAAGCAGGATCTTCTCCTTTTAAGAGTGTCATTGGGAACAGAAATGTCTAACATCCTCAAGTATGGAATCCAAAAGTGAAGAAAACTTAATAATAAAAGGAAATCAAAATAGAATATGTTCCCGTAATGGCAAGAGGTAGCAAGAGACATTCAGAGAAGTGAAATTGCAGCAGAGAGAGTTAGTGCTGACTTTCAAATATTTTTAAGATCTAGCTGTTTACAAACAACATCTTGAAACATCTCTATACCAGTTGATGAAGAAATCTTACCTAAAACAAAAGCCCTGAGATGAAAATAAGGATAAGCAAATAAAGTGATGTAATGAAATATGATCCTTAGACCGAAAGCAATTAAAATTTCTTCCACTAGATTTGTGAGGATAGTAGGAAAGCAGCAATGCTTAATACATAGCAGTGGAGTTAGCAGTGTCTAGGATGCGCCTACCTTTTTAAAAGAAGTGAGGCAACATTTGAAGGACAAGAAGATAGGGATTGTCTTACTGGATCAACCCAAAACATCTGAACTATTCTTTCCAATAATGTACTGCTCCAGCAGAAGATGCAAGGGACACTTTAGGGGATAACTATGCCCTAGGACCATTTCCTTGGTTTCTTTGATTACAAAATCATCATTGCATGAGTAATGCTCCGTTCTGAAATATGTTTGCTTTATGTAACTTTAAATCTATAAACACACATGTTTTTGTCCACTGTATCTTTGATATATATTCTTCGGACTATTGCCATATTCTTGCAATCAAAATTTTTCATATGCTAAGTGTAATAATTTGCTGGGGAAGGGAGGTCAGGAGAGAAGGAGGGTTATCTGAGAGGCAGTCCTTGGAGGTGGTTGGACATGAGCACAAGGGCCATCCATGTACATGGCCTGTGAGGTTAGCATGGCCCTAAGGATGTATTCTGACTTTGCAACCTTTGGAGTTGCTGGGTTGATAAGATGTATAAAGCAGAGACAAATGCCCACATCTCCCTTTGAGACCTGAAAATCATGTTGAGGTCTTTTCTTCTGGCAAGTTATATACACAGTAAAAATTCTTTACGTCGACTTCTACCTTGAATTTTACCTATACAATGCTCTGACTTATTTTGGGTGTTCTGTAATTTTGGACCTGTAAAACATTCATTTTCAGTTGACTTACTTCTCAGCAATGGTTTGTGATTTAGTAAACATAAATTTAAACAGACAGGAGAAAATAGTATCCAGCTCCCTCTCCTATGGCCATATTACCAGTACAATTATATCTAGAGTAGTAAGCAGGCAGAACATCTTTATCATTCAGTACCATAGGGAGGCCTGAACACATTTATGCAGCAGATTCTTTTAAGTGAGCAGATATCAATTTCACAGAGACATTTTTCCATAGTAGAATCATTTTGCTTCATATGCTTCAGCTTCTCTGCGTGGGGTTTTTTTTTTTTTGTTGTTGTGTTAGGGGTTAACTTTCCAAACTTAAAACGATTCTATAGGAATTAATTGTACTTCCTATTAAAACACTCTAAGTATTTCAGGCTGAACACTCAAAAAGCCTCAAATGTTTTGTTCTATTATGAAATCAAGGAAATTTCCAAACATAGATGTCAAAATAGGAACTTTACTAAATTGTAAACTACTCTGTGTTGCTCTGAGAAGCTTTCTGCATATCTATGTAACATAAATAAATACAGATACAAATTTGAACATTAATTATGACAGTTATTTACATATACCCCTGATCAATATCTACTGACATCAGAATTTTTCACTTCATTTGAGGAATCTTTCAATCAACACTATGATCTAAGATTTACTCCTGCTACGTCTGAAAGCACAGCTCTATACTGTAGACCAGAGATAATTTGGCTACTGCTAGGGAAACACCTTGACATTAAGGACATGCTACCTGCTGTAGTATTTATTCTATTTCTGCATCTATGAAAGTCCATTTTTAATTTAGTATTGCAATTCTTTAGCTCCCAGCTGGGAGCTTATGAAAGAACTGCAGGTTAAATCTTCAGCTTAATAGAATTGATACCTGTTTCTCTTTTGTTAAGGAAAAAGATGTATGCTCTAAATAGTCTGTTCCCTCTTTTTTCTTTTTTCTGTATGTGGAGCCCTACAGCTGCTGTCAGGTTTTGATTTCTATAGCTCCAGTCACTCCAGGTCTGATTTGGATGAAGATTCTAACTCAAATTGTCTGTCTAGGTAAAGTTGCACACCATGAAAAAAAAAATCCAGGGTTTGTCTGTAAAATTAAAGAAAAACCTCTGAAAAGTAAGGCATTTTAAGGACTAAGATGTGCATTACAGCATGCAAATGAAGGAAGGGAGCAAGGGAAAGGAGAGACATGTAGAAGGAAAGGTGACAATTTTGCTGAGGAATTCTCCTGTCAAGTCCTCCCTAGGGAGGAGAGAAACGGAGTGGGGAGAAAGTGGGAGGAGAGCAGTTTGAAGAGGCTCTTGGATACCATGGAGATGGATACAGTGTAAAAATCTGTATACTGTAGATAAGCAAGTGGGAGGCTGGTATCAAACTCCTACCAGCCAGAAAACAGCTTTGTACAGGGAAACCACGTTACAGGGGTGGGGAGAAGGAAGCATTGTTGTAGCCTCTTCCATGCTGTTTCCATACTTGCCACTTAAAAGAGAGGAAGGAAGGGACAAGTAAATGTTTTTCAAGCTTGTGACCTTTGGTATGACTATTCTCTTATCTATATCGAGTCTACCAGAAATGAAAAATTACTTGCTAGAGCTTCTTGCCATTGAAATTGTCTTGCTACCCCAGACTGGCTTTTTCTGTCTCTTCTCTTAATTTCAATCTTAATTTGTTTAACTGGGCCCTCATAATAAATTCATAATACTTCTCCATGGTTTATGAATGTGGGGAAGAAAATGTGACAGATTTGGTAGGAACTAAATGATACTGTATGTCTGAGTAAAACAGCGTGTTTTTGAAATTCAGTCTTTGCGTAACGCTGCTTTGAAAGACTGTCTCTGTTCATTTTAGGATTTCTTTGTTTTCTGCCTTTAATTGTTATGCTTTCAGTACCTGTAGAACTGTGCTGTTATTTATATCCATGGGCATGAGGAAGATGCTGTAGTTCATAAGTATTTTGTTGTACTCCTAAAAATCATTGGATTTTTTAGGTTTAAACTTTAAGAAACACTTAAGAAGCAGAATGGTGACTGTAGTTTTCAGAAAATTGTTATTCATGCTATTGATTCTTCTTAAAATACAAGCTTCTTGCTGTCTATGAATCAGTGTAAGGCAGGCTGATACTATGGTACAAGTGCTATTCTATTGCCTTAAATAGTCCTACTGGAAGCAAATAGGCAAGTTCTGAGACTCCTTCAAGTGAAAAGGGTTTCTACTTAAGGAAACAATTTACTTACTGAAAGCTCTTATGCATACCAAAACAGATGAAGAGCGACAGTACTTAGCTGGCATAGCTGAGCATGCAGAAATTCAGAAATAATAGATTTATACCTGTCTGCTCCAGCTTTGCTTCCTTGGAAGTGTGCTCTATGCGCTGTGGAGCAGCCGGCTGATGGGGAATTCAGTATGTGATCCTGGAGTTAAAGATTGTATTATAATGCAGACACGCAAGACATCAGGACTGAAGTTGCACAGACAATAATGACTCTAACACTACATACTTGAGCTTGCTGTCTAAACAACATTTTTTTAATAGAGCTTCCTTAAATAACTTTTTTTTTTTTTTTTACATTCAGCTGAAACAACCTTCCCTTACCCTGCACTGACAGTGGGATTTGAGTGCTGCCTAGGTAGTTGTGCAGCTCAGAAGAATGGGCCAGTACTTTGGCACTGAATACATTAATTTAAGGATGGTGGGAGCTGTTTAAATGGGGTTACAACAGAATAAACTAAAGAGCAGTGCACATCTTGGAAGTAGATGGGTGTAATCCTAACACAGTTTTCTTTCTTCCCTCATTTCAAGGGTGGCAATGGGTGATGTGTGAGGATTTTGTGTCATGTCTACGGAAAGAAGCATTGGTCTGGCAGCTTCCAGAAATCCTGACAGTTATAAACCTACAGCTCCCAGAGACAAAAGTGTGTGTGTGTGTGTGTGTGTGTACACGTGCGCACACGAGTGCATGTGCGTGTGTATGAAACGGGTATTTGAGAGTTAAGAAGAATAAGCTACTAAGTCAGTCAGACATGTTTACATGACGTATAGTAATGTGATAAAGCCCCAAATGTGACCATAGATTGTACTTGCAACTGAGGCGATACCCGATAGTCTCTTGCGGGGATCTGCTAAGACATCTCCCTTGGACCCAGCTCGATTACCCTGTGCCTAACCTCCTCTGCTCAAACCCAGTTTGTTTTCCCCTTTATTGGCAAGCTTAACTTTAGGATTGAACCAGCATTGGCAAATCCTTTGTTTAAGAGCTTATATTTAAGTGTTTTGCCTTTGGTAGAATTTAGAGAAATTGGAGGAAACTGTTTTGTCCCTCCTAGTTCTCCCCACTGCCTTTTATCCAGGACAGCTTTCTGACCATTTATCGACTCCTGAGGATGCAGTGGAAGTAAGAGCGCATCTTTGCAGTGGCGCTGCCTCTGCGTGTGTGCATTCAGGAGGAAGGATGGAGCAACAAGTTTCTTAAGCCTTTAATTTGTTGTGCTCGGGGGCTTACAAGCCAAGGTATTGGCAGCATCCGGAGTCCCCCAGTGGGGTTACTGGAGCATATATTGGAAATGTCCCGCAGGGAGAGCATCCATGGTGCTGCCACAGGCGCAGTGCGTGTCTGACTCTTAGACTTCTCATCATGTTTACCTTGGCCAAACAGGAAGAGCATTCCCTGTGATAAATAAGCATGTCTCTAGGCCCTAAAGTATTTTCCTTCCTGAACTTCAAAAACTTAATACAAACAATAGAGCCTTGGATAATCTTAGTGCTTAAAAACCCAGCATTTCCAGACAGTGGTTATGCTGGGCTCCTGTTTGGTAGAAACTAGTAGGATTTTTGTTATACTTCTACAGACTTTAAAGGGTGTATGACCCCGAAGGGTGAATTTAAAGAGGCCATCTGAGAGCATATTTTTTAACTGGCTTTTCTCTGAAATAGCAAAGGAAAATCTATTTAACTTTGAGCTACAGTTATAAAGATGCTGACAGCATTGCAGAGGATGTTAACTGTAGATTTCATAGTGAAATTAAAATAAGTACAGGTCACTGCTGGCAGGAGGAGAAATGGGGGCAGGAGCTGGGGGGGAAATAGGGGATGGGAGAAGGGGGAGACACATCCTGCTGCTGAAGCTGCGGGCTGGTCTTTCTGCTGACAAGGGGTGAGGAAGGAAGGGGAGGGAAAGGCTGGAGCTTCAGCTGCAGCAAGGAGAGCCGTCCTCTTTGACCGTTTAGGCAAATTCACTACTTGAGCTCCTGCTGCCAGAAGCAAGGGCTTTGGGCTGAGTGGACCTGTCCCAAAGCTGTTGAGCCTTTTTATGATGACAGACAGCACCAGAGCCAGTCCTCTGCACCAAAATAGGTGGCTTCAGTGCCTACCTCTGTGAAGAAGGGTAAGCTCCTGGCTCTAAGGCTGTGCTAAGAGCTGGGAGTGGCAGTGGGAAACTTCTGCATTTCTTATTGGCTGCCCTTGGCATCTCGGCATGGTGGACGCAGTGAACCACAAGTCGAGGACCATATCTTTCCCTGTGTGTTTGAGTTTCCTACCAATCTGGGGGCAGTTGTTAGCTACTGGAACTGGGTGTCTGGAAAGTGAAATGCTGTCTTCTGGAATTTGACCCTCAGGCATTTATAGTAAGCTAAACCTAACAGCCCTAAGGAACAATATCCACTGTCCCATTTTTATGAGAGACAGTCTGCAACATGTACAGACCATGCGGATAGTCAGTAATGCTACTGAAGAGAGGACTTGTGTTTCCTCCCTACTCTTCTTAAACCATGTGCTTTAGCTATCCCTTGCTTTCTTTTACCACACTGAATGGACAAAATGACTAATAAAAGGTATTGTAGGCAATACTCTCGTGAGACATCTGCTGTTTTTATATATACAGTGGCAGTGTTTCTTAGCTCATCAAAAGGAAGTCATATTAAATCAAACGGCTGTTAGTATTCATCTTGAAACATCAGGGATGATCCCAACATTTCCTGGCACAGGTTATTTTTGTACACTGAGTAATCCATCAAAATCTTGTCTTCTGATGACCCTCCATAGTCTTTCATCTTTAAAGAAGTTTCAGGAAAGAAAACTGGCCTAACAGACTCCAGCACCTCTTTAGGAGAACCTTTTGGAAGGGACAATTCTAGGAAATAGCACCACTTCATTTATAATTCAGATATCTTAAAGAAATTTGTAATGCACTTATAATAAAAATGACAGTTAGTACTAACGTTTGTGGTAGCTGGGAGGAGTATTGTACTGTTGGGCATTTTTTAGGTAGGGGACATCCTGAATTCTGTAGGTATAAACAAAAGCATATCCCATCTCTTTCTAGGCACGTTATTGAATTTGCATGGTTAGTTAGATATATAATAAGTCCTGATTTTTAAGAATGGGAACTTAAGCTGTTATTGGTGAGAGTTGTGGGCAGTCTCTCAGACCAGATCACCTGAAGTCTAGCATCCAAGATCATTTGCCCAAGGTCACACATACAAAACACCTGATGTACACTTAAAATTCAGGTTTGCCGGCAGGTCCCTGGTTGGGGGGGGGTTGTTATTATTCAGATCTCTTAAGACTTGATGCTTGTAACTGCACTCCAGTTGTGTTTACTTAGAGAAGAATGAAGCTCTGCCAGTGTCTGCTTTTCTAACTGGTTCATAGAAAAATATCAGTCAAACAATTTTTGCAGTGCAAGTTGTTGGATGATCTGCGCTGCATATTAAAGAGGAATAAAATACATATAACAAGGATCAGTTTTCCTGCCTATAAAAATGTTATAGGCATGCTTTAAAATAAACATCCAGGAGATTTACTGGCCTTCCTGCTTACCCTGTTTGCCCATCAATAGATGATAACAGCATTGGTAAGGATAAATGAATGAGTACAGTTGCAGTGTTCTGGCTCAATACGTTAATTCACAGTTGAGCTGCTGTAATGGTCTGTGTGTGTGTGCTGTGAAACCAATCAAAACTACAAGAGAAAAGTTCAGAAAAAGAAGCTAAGCTTATGAAATTTACTTCAAAACTGGGGGAAGCGGAACATATTCAAGGCCAGGAATAGCAGCTTCATTGACTGGTAGTATATTATCTTGCTTTAAGCTCAGCATATTTAATTATGTGCTTATGTTCTTTTGCTGCGCTTTTTAATATTGTTCTCCATGGGAGAAGGTAAGATGAGCTTTGCAAGCAGTTAGGAAGCAGCTATTCTCATAAGAATCTTCTCTGGGTGCAGTTCCTAATGAGTGGGGTTAAAATTTGCTTTGTATAATGTTTCATATCCAAAATAAGAACACCAGGCTTGATCAGATGCATACTGCAACAAACATCGGCTCTTCTTCATATAATGTTAAATATGTATGTATATTAATGTCTATTTCTTTGTTGCAATAGGTTCTGCCTGGCATACTGCAGAAGCATTGCTGTATTTTACCTGACAGGAATACAGGTAAACTTTTTTCTTAATAAGTTAATATAGCTTGTTTGTAATATGGGGAAATACAAACACAAAACTGAATAGAATAGTGAAGTCTTGTTTGTTATTTATAGTCACTGAAGTTCTCTTCTGGGAAGTGAAAACTTGGATACTTAATTTGTTTAAATGATCTGCTTTCATGTAAAGATTTTGTCTTCTATAAAATTTCAGGAGTTACTGTTTTTGTAGAGACTGCAATCAGTTCTTGCTTATGAAGGTGTTCGTATGAACCCTCTGAACTGTCTGCAGTGTTAGTTATAAGGGTATATTTTTGGCAAGGAGAGAGGTTTAAAACTGGAGTGTCTTTGCAGTCTGGTCCTCTTGATTTGCAAAGGTGCTAAGCAGTAAGTCTTACGTGTAAGTGACCGCAAATAAATATTTGCTTTATGCTTATTTCCCAGAGAGTAAAGGAGTGGAATCTAGCACACTTTGAGAGAGTATCATTAATGATGCCTTGCTATTGTGCAGGAGACTTAAAGCAGTAAGTTTGTGATCTAAGGAAATCAATTGAAGAGAACAATAATATGAGAAAGAAGTGATGATTTAAAATCAAATTATTTTATTACAGAAGAAACAATGTATTTTACAACAAGTTTTAAGATCCTTTTTAGATTTTTATGAATTTGATTAAACTGATTGCGTGTGGAATTGTGAATATGATTTAACAGACTAATTTCAGAGTAATTTTTGGTATCTGTTTAATAGAATATGTATGACTGGTTGCATCTCTTAAGATTTCATTCCCACTCCCCCCAAGTAGCTACAAATTAAAACAAACCAGTTTGTTCCTTGGCTTGATATTACTAGCATTTCAGGTACAATTTGCACTGGGCATAATTGCATAGGGAACATGACCACTGTGTTGAACTGTTGTGTGACTCGTGGTTACCTGCAAGTGCTCAAAGAAAAGTTGAAATCTCATTTCCATTTTCATCTGTGAAGATGAGAGGAGTACATTGTAGTAAGACAGATAATAATATGCTTCTTCTAGCAAGACTTTGAAAGTTTGTAATTACTGAACAGATTGTAGACAGACTTTGGCCTTTAAATTCTTTTCAAATTTTCCTGAAAGCTCTACTTAAGAAGCACTGTAGAATGACCACAGCCAAATTTGTGCGTAAGGATCTCTAATCTATAATCTGTGTCTGATCATCTTTTTTTTGTTGTTTAATCTGTAATATAAGAATTTGATCCAGGTTCTGTCAATGACAAAACTCCTCTTGACTTGTATGTTAGTGTATCAATTAGATCTCAAAGCCGGTGTTATCTGCAGTGATTGCCTGGAGCTGGGCAGTTAGAATCAGACCCTTTATCTAAACAGAGTGAAATATGTCTTTATAATCAATATTTAAGAAGATGCTTATCTAAAGCACCAACCACCTACCCAATCCCAGTCACCTTCAAAAGTGCCTACATTTGGATCTAAGGGGAGGAGGGAGCTTTTAGTGTAAGATTTGGTTGGTAAAATTTTGACCTAAGCACTTTAAAGAGGAATCCTATCAGTTTTTGGTATGTAAAAATTGCTGTACAATTCAAGCACGCTTAACCATGAAAATAACTATAACTTCTATTGCTTCTATGTGACTGCCAGGAAAACTATTTTTTATGCATACCTATTATGTAGCTCAGAATTGCCAGCAGGTGGCAAACTAAATAATGCAGGTGTTCCATTTTCCCCATTTATGGCGTATAAATACTTGGTGGAGAGGAGAAGAATAAAAGGTCAGACAGGATGTGGGGGATTTTTCCGTTCCTTTCTAGATGAAAAAAATGACTGAATTTCTAGCAGGTTACAGATGCAGTTGCTGGACCCCAATACAAAAGAAGCTCAGTGAAGCTGAAGGGAGGAACCGTGTGTTGGCTTAGTTGCAAGCCCTCGCGCCAGAGTTTCGGGTGCTTAGACTTTGTCAGTCTGTTGTCCGTGGGAGGAGCTGTGCTCTCCAGGAGCTCTCTTACAAAAAGAACTGCGACTTTCACACGCCACAGCAGGACTCACAATTTGTAGCCCTGAAAGGAAGGGTGCAATTTGCTTCCCATACTATTCACCATTTTGTGTGGAGCTTAGAGTGGTGAATTAAGGCTGTACATCCGTTCTTTGCTCCTTCCTATCCCTATCTCCTGCATGTTTGTGCTTTAATGGAGAGAGCAGCAGTTTGGAACTACTTCACAGTGCTGGATTTACGTTGCTGAGAGGTTGAGTTTGACTGATTGAGTATGGTAGATATAGGTGAATCATTTTCTGGTATGATTATATCTGAATCCACTAGTCTACACTATGAAAAAGAGATTAACTAGATACATGTAAACTTGGAACCTGCTATTTACATGCAAACGTATACATCACATATGATCTTGTCCAGCCCTGTTCTCATGAAGGAGCCCAGAAAAGTGGCCTAATCGCATCCTTCAAATCTGCCTTTATGTTCAGCCACTGATACTTGGAATAATTTAGGATTGTGCAGACTTAAGTGTTGTTCCTACTAAAAAGGAGAGAACGAGAAAGGGACATGAACTGGAGAGAGGGGAAATGGGAGGAGAAGAATGAAGGAAGAAGCATGAAATTAGGCTTCCAAAACCGTTAGGGAAGAACACAGATGCTGCGAGGTCTAGGATGGGTAAAAGGGAGAAACACAGTAGTAATTTCCCCACTTTTTTATATCTGCAGAGTAGTTCAGGAGTGTCCAGCCCTGGGGCTGGAGCTGCTGGTTCAAGTGTGCTCCTACAGCCAGCCTCTGCCTCGCTCCCGGCACAGGAGCTGCGGCCCAGAGACGTGACTCCTTGGGAGCAACAGGGCCAGTGCTGCCAGGCCAGCCCTTCCTCGAGCCGCGTTTCAGACCTAGCGTCATGGCGATTCTTGGGGAATATCTGTAATTAGTCCTTGAATTAGTGTGGCCCTGGATTGCCCATAACCTAGAAAGCTGCATGTCCTAATCACTCTTCCTGAACTATGTAAGAGCTTGAAGTGGCAACATTTATGCTCTCAGTCTTGACTTCTTACATTTACAACTCAAAATACAGAATTATACATGGAAAGAAAGGTTTGTGTAATCACCGATCATGTTTCCCGTGTGAAGGTATGTTAAAACTTATGCTATGAACTCTTATTTTCAGTGTTTATAACCTGGCTATAAAAGCATTTCCTACAGAGCTCAGCTTTTCAAAAGAGACAGTAGCAAATTCACTCAGCTGTTAGGTAGCAATGGAGTTTCTGAAGGAGATATTCTGTAGTTACATGAGACTTGATGTTTCAAAGGTGAAAGCGTGATTCATGTTTTCAAACATGTAAAGCATTTATAAAATCCCATTCTCTAAGTAAAAGCACTGAATGCTGCAAGTTGGTTGCTTTCATTAAGCGTTTCTTATTAGGTACTGATGTTTCATTTCTTGAATTTTATTTTTTGTGGTTTCTCCTTAATCATAAATATATTTTCATTATTAAATTAAAAGTGCACATAGCATTGACTTGTATAATATATGTTCACTATTATGTTATGCTTGTATCCAGAACTTGCATTTGTCACATACCCCCCACCTCAAGACAAGAGGTCCAGGATCAGAAACCTTATTTTGTAGTTCTCTTTTATATTCCACAGCCACAGTTTAAGAGCTGTGTTGATGTTCCTTCTTGGTTTCTTCGCATCTCCCATGAGTTAACCAGCCAGCAACAACTGGGGTGAATTAGCAGTTATAAAGTTAATGGGAAGAAAAACAGTTACATGCTCTGTACAGGTGTTACTAACAGGATTGTAAAGGGAAACAGTGCAAAGGTACTAATGACCTGGTGGGGAGCAGCTTGCTCATTTCCTTGAATTATATCCCTCTCTCTCAAGCTGGGAGTAATAACCCACTCCTTTTGAGGGACACCCACCACCCTCTGAGTACACATGCAGGCCATGCAGCCAGCTCCAATTCCCCTTATAAATATTTCCCAACAATGATCCATCCCCTACCTGCAGGAATTCTTCAGCTAAGTCAGAAGCCTCCCCCCCCCTTTTTTTAATCCAAGATGACTTGTATAGGCTGTAGCCAGATACTAATGCTGTTCCTCTCCTCCTAGCCCTTTGCAAGGTTTGCAGTTATGATAATGGTTTACTGACATCTTTGCACAGTACAAGCAATGCACTTTGTTTCTACCCTGGAAATGAAGATAGCACATCCAGACATGCTTGTTAGCCTTTTAACACAACATACTTCGGCATTCCTTTTAATATATATATGTGTGTGTGTGTGTGTGTGTGTGTGTGTGTGTGTGTGTATGTATATATATGTGCATGTATATATACACACACACATGCACTTGAGGGGTAGGAATGCAGCTTTGAAACAAAGTCAGTTTAGAAAAGAAAAAGTCAGTCAGAAAGTCAGGTAATGTTCCTTAATGTGTATGTTATGGTTTTCTCTGTTTGTTTTTTGTTTTTCCCAGCCTTGTTTTAAATGGTTAGAGCTCTTCAGGTGGTATATGAGTTGCTTTAGCTGTAGAAAACCAGAGAAAATATATATGTGAAAGTATATGTTTTTGTGTATGTGTACATACACATTATGTGTAAGAAGACTTAGAGGAGATAAGTGAATTCTGTGGGGTTTGAGTCTTGTTTCCACCAGAGCTCCCTGTATCCTGATCTGGCAGAGCGGATGATCCTCAAAGCAAATACAAATATATTTGGTGTAGTATAAAATGAGTTATCAATGGGAACCATTATCAGAATATGCTCTATGGAATTTTTACTATTGCCACAATTGTTAAATGGACATTCTCACACTGCAGAGATACTGATATCTGCATGCTTTGTTTGTCATTTTTGCATTCTTGATGCATAATTATTAGTTTCATGTGATGCAAGAAAATTGGACAAACAGCTTCTGTGCTACCCTTTTCCATCATATGCATGAGTTTAATATGTTTTGGACTGCTAAATTTGGGCTTGTTGTTTCCATTACAGATCCCCCCAAAAAGGAAAGAATCAATAGTCACCAAATGCTTATTGGGCTGATTTGTTCTCTGATGTTTTAAGCTTGGATTTCCTCGCATGGTGAAGTAGAACGTAGGTTCAATACAGTAAACCTACATGAACCTGGCTGATTTGATTCTGATAATATCTCTGTTAAAGTTTAAACAGCACTCTTGTAAAAAATGGATTTATTTTGTCATATGTTTTTTCTTCATCATCCATTTTCAGGTCAGCTCTTGTGTGCTGATATTGAACTTGCACAAGACATTCAATCCCTTGTTATAATCATTTTTTTGTCCACTGTGTTGGCTAAAATTACATTGGTTACACTTTGTTTCAATGTTCTGTTCTCTACAGAAAATGGATAATATCTATTTGAAAAGGTGGTAATTGCTTTAGGTACAAAATCAGGAGTTTAATAATAACCAATCTTGCTTGAGTAAAGTATTGCCCAAGACAGTAATGTTTTACTCTTCTCTTGTTTGATTTTATTCCTGTTGCTTGCAGAACAAATATTGGACAAGAGAAAAATCTAAGATGATATTAAAAAGAATTCCTCCATGAAGCTTTACTAAATAGGGTAAAGAAGCTAAAATTGTCTCTTCCCCCACCCCCGGCACACACACACTGTATCTACAATCGGGTTGCTTTAGTTACTTTTAAAATAAAAGTAGTATGGATTTGTGCTCAAAAGCAATGATGTGGTTTATAACTCGCAAATAAGTTACTAACTGCTAGTTAATTATTTCCATATTTATTTATTTATTTATTTATTTATTCAAAGACAATGCCTGTTTATAAAAAGAACCATCCAAATGACTGGACTCAAAATGCATGTGTATGAACCGTATAGCAGCCAGTTTGATTTCTTAGAAAGAGTTATATGATAGTGTTTAGAAGCCAAATTTCTCATTAAAAAAACAAAGTCACTAGTATATTGCACCTGATCATTTTGAAATGTTTTATTAATCACAACGGATGTGCCAGTGAGATAAAGCAATTTTATTCCTTTGTTTTACAGAAAAGAGAGTTAGATGATCTGCTAGTGCAATACAAGAATATTCACCAGGGTTATGTATAATCCTGTTTAGAAGTCCTTTGCTTAACTTCAGACTGTCCTTTTACTTTTAAAATGTAGCTATAGATTTTAGACAGTTCCTGCAGGCTTCACCTGCTGTCTGCTTGCTGAGTTCAACATGAGCGTGCTCATTCAGCTGCTCAGCTGCAGACTGCCTGCTGGTACTTTCCAGCCCTGTTTCCATGGAAATGAGAATTAGAGGGGTGAAAATAAAGCAAGGGTAAGTACTTTCTTAATCTTTCTACTTAATCCGGAAGTTCTCATACCTTGGTATCAAGGTTGTTTTGCTTTTAGCTGGCTAGTCATATAGTGCTAGCTTTTGCTTAAAAAAAAAACGTAATTTTTTTCCTGACAGTCGAGCTGCTTTGAACAGTAGTTGCTCCTGTAACTCTGTAGAGGTTTATGGGCTCACCAATAAAGTGTGAAGAAGGAAGAATTGAACTGGACTGTGCAAGGATAAACAGATGAAAGGGTGAGGCAGGATCAAATGGCAGAACTGATAACCATGACAAAACTTCTTGTCAAATGTTGCTTGCATTATGAAAAATGTTGACAGTAATTAATTGTTGGATAGTGGCACATTAACTTGGGGGAGGAAAAAATTCAGAGAAGGACTAATTTAAATGCTCAGATTGAATTTGAAGCAAAAGATGCCATCTAATGCATTCTGAACTTAATGTAGGTTTCTCTTTCTCCCTGGAGATTGCTGCTTTCTCTTCTCTTTTTCTCTACATTGCTGAATCTACCACATAAGAAAAGTCAGGATTGTGGAGACATTAGCTATACAGCTGGGAACATGGTAATGTAAACTCTCTAGTTATTGCAGGCATCATATTCTCGTATTCACTCTCTTGTCCTTTCCCCACTGATTGAACCTTAGCCTATGCTTCATGTTAGCTTTTCCTTGGGAAGAGGAGGTCCAGGGTCTCTGGAGCAGAACACTGTGTCTCTTGTATTCGCCAAAAGTGATAAATAAAACTAGCATAAATGAAGAATGGGAAGGGTCCAGGTCTATGTCATGCCTTACCCCGAAGTAGGATCAGCTATACCTACATCTTTCTTCATGGATGTTTGTGTAGCCTATCCAGGCCTTTTCTTCAGCTTCACTGATCTTACCACTGAAAACTTTTCCTTATGCATAACCTGATTTTCCTTGCTGCAAATTAAACTCGTTAACTGGTACAGACAATAGGTTCATTCTTTTTCTCAGCTCCTTGCAGATAACCTTTATATATCTGAAGATGGCTGTGCTTTCTTCCCTCCCTATAGATTTCCTCATCTAGGTTAAGCAATTCCACTTTTCTGCTCTTTTTTTATAATATACTATCATACATGTAAACTTGACCTGGATTTGTTTAAAAAAGAATACAGGGTATAGCAGGAATTAAATTGTAAACAGTTCTCTACACATGACATGATACTTGATTAGCTAATATCCAGATGTTTCATGTCAGTTTGTACACTGCATAAACTGTCATATACATGTAGTCTGTGACCTTTCTTCTTCTAGAAGACTTGGTTGACCATACTAATATGGATATAGACTTGAAGTGTTTGTGTGTGGGGGGGTCTGTTTTGTTTTTTTGGGGGGGTGGGGGGACCTGGAGGTTAAGTAGAAGTCTGGTTCTGGAATGGTGATCTGATAGTAGGAATGAATATGATTTATTTTAAATTGTTAAAAACAGGGAGGTTTGAGTAAAGATACTGAAATCTTTTATTTTAATACTCCTGAGTGGGTGGGTTTCCAGTTCTTGATTTCCTGATTCTGTTCTCCCCACCATGCCAGCCCACAATGTTTTCCTCTAGCTTTTCTGATATCAGTGTAAGATCAGCAGCACATGGAGCATAGCCATAAGGGACTAAGGCATTAGTTACTTCCACTTTCTCTCAGTGATTCAGCACCTGGATAAGGAGCAATTGGCAAAAGCTGAAATGCAGATAGTTTGCAGTGATGTTGAGGGGGAATCAGCAGGCTGTGTAAGAAATCATTTTCTAACATCAGCTTGCATCCTTTGGGTCGTTTTGGACTTCTTAGTACTGCTAGATGTCTAGCAGGAACTAAGGACCTCCACACTTTCAGTCTCACGCCAGCCAAAAGACTGCCTGGTCTTAGTGGATTCAGATTTCTTAAACAGCCTGCTGCTACTGTCTTTGCACAGTATCCTAGCTGGATGGTGAGCTTAGTCCAAAGTACTTTCTGGTACTCAGGATCCTCCACTATGATCAAGTCCTCCAGAGAGATGGTTTTTCCCACTTACTGCTATTATGAGAAGTTGTGGTTGTGTTTCACTGAAAATTATGTAGTTGTAAAAACAAAACCATGCAAGAGAATTCACTGATGTTTAGATGCCGCATTAAATGTTCCAAGATCAATACAACATGTTTCCCTAAAAGGTGAGTGCTGACTAGCCCCTATGCTTTGGGAACTGAATATAAACCAGTAACTATAAAATACAATTTTCACAGCAATTGCACCTTTGCATGTGCATTGCACTGTGCATGTACATGTATGGGGGGAGCAGGGAATGAAGAAGGCACTCTATTAACTCAGTGAACTTTAATTCTGGGGGCAGAAATATGCATGAGTACGTGTGTTTGCAGTCTCTTTGTCTAACACAATAAGAGTCCTGGTGGCTGAAGGTGTGTAGGAAGGAAATTCTCTCCAGAAAACAGTATCCCTTGTAAGAAAACTTACTTGACCTTTATTGCTGAAATGTTTTATAAAGCATTCCCAGTGTGGACAGCTAAGCTACTGAGGGAAGAGATAACAAATACACCACATCAGCAGCACAAGCTGCATGCAACTCTGATAACTATGGTCATGTTTAGTAATGTTACTAAGTATTGCTAAATGAAACCACTATGTAGAATGACTGATTTCTGTATGCCGGAGTTTGATTGTTGTTTTTTAGTGGTTCCATTTATTTGTGAAATGGTTGCCTAGGCAGTACATAAATCATGTGGACTGAGGGGGAGTGTATGTGTGTGTGAGTGTACTATGCACAGGCATTCTCTTGAGGAGGAATACAGTTTTGAAGTCCACTGCCAAAATCTATGACTTGCCAACACAATGCAGTGTGTGGGCAGAGTTAAAGAGCATGTAATTGAGCAGAGAAATCAAAAGATAGAAATTTCTACTCAACACAGCAAGTAAGGTAAAATGTGTTTTTGAACAAGATAAAATGTTAGTACTGTTTTGTAGAATAGCTACCAATTAATAGAAAGGAGCACATAGAGCTCATATAGGTCTCAGAGGAATATAGCAGTAATGCCAGAGTAGTCTTGGATTCACTGGTTTCACATGGATGCAGTGAATCACACTGGTATTTCCCTACCACTGGAGGATCTGGCTGTGGTTATAGGCCAAAAGATACTGCTCCCTCGCCTTTACAGGTCTTGGGCATGCCTACAAAGAGATATCTTTGCTCTCTGTTTCAGTAGTGTCTGGCCTCACTCTAGCTGCTGTGGAGGCAGCTCAGATGTCTGGACAGGTTTTTTGTCTGGTATGCGTTAATTATGCCTAATTCAGTTGTGCAAAGCATAGAAATAATAGATATGGTAGTTATTTTTATTTGCTGCTGATTTCTTAACATCTTGATTGTATTCTTTATTTTCTTTTGATAGGATGATGTTTTTTCTTAAATCATAATTCAGTTGTTCAAATGGATTGTTATGCTAACTTTTCAGTTATTTCTAACTTTTTAAGAAAATATCTAATTCAAGAAACTTGTATTTGTTTGTCCCTCCCCCTGCCCCTAATTTTTAGGATTTGTGGAAGAGCATGAGGACTCTGGGTCTACATCTAAGACACTCAGTGTTGGATAGCTTTTATTTTTATAAGATGCCTAAACAATGCTCGTTTGCTGTAAGGAGTGCTGCTTAATCTGGAGTAGTCTGATGCATGTTTTGAAGGAACAGATTAGAAATGATATAGTATACAAACCTCTCCATGCCATAAGAACATGAGATCTGTCTTTTATTCTAATGCTGCCTTTTCTAGAAAAAGGCATCCCACTTCCACTATGGTAACTGTGGAGACTTCTTCCAGACATTCCTTTTTTTCTTTCAGGTGACTTTATTAGTGTACATTTTTTCCTGTCCTCCTTATTTCTTGTATTACTCAGGGGTGTGGGGGGGGGGGGGGGGATAGAGTACTAAAACATGCATTTTGTTATCAAAATATCTGAGCTGTCCATTCTTTCTATTTAAAGGTAAACTACAATGATATTCCATAAGCTTAAAATGTTTTTTCTATGCTAGAATGATTTTATTTGTAGTAATGCTGCGTGACGTGGTTCTACTGTCTTTTGGGATACTATAACATAATAGGCACTATAAATAACAGCTGCTAATGTCTACAGTCATGCACACCAGGCAGTAATTTATCCACTTGTCTGCTTTCTGTCATGGTGGGAAATACCAAACGTTTCTGCACCAATAATGCATAGGATCATCAAAGTTAGTGGTGGTTACTGTAGAAGTGTATTACCAGAGGTAGTGCTACACTCTGTGCACTTGAAATTAAAACCAGGCAAATGCTTTCACACATGTGGTTGAGTTTTCTCAGTATGACTCTGCCTGGGATAGGTTATCTGCTGTATCTTGGAGAAGCTCTCCCAAGCTGCTGTCCAAGAGGAGCAATGCTGTTGAGCAGTGAGGACAAGCAGGTGAAGAACCCAGGGAGAGCAAAACCTGTCCTGTTCACACACACTCCTTGCGCAAAGGACAGTGGGGCAGCGAAGAGGAAGGTGAAGGCATTTCACCATAAAGTAAGGTGATTCGCCAGTACACTCTGTGAATATAATTCCATAAAATTAGATGCACATTGTCACTTGTAGATGACATCAATCTCATTGAAATAGATTGGATTGCTAGATTTATGTGGTTAAATGCTCAAGTTAAGAAGTGTGAATTTGTCGTTGGCTAAGGGTGCTGTGAAGAGCAGAGAAATAAGGGCTCTCCGAGGCTTTTTTGCCCTTTTCAGATACCTCTAAAATCAGGGAAGAAGCCATAGGGAGGAGTACGGTACCATAGAAACTACGAGAAACACAACTTGCAAATGTGCTCATCTGACAGCAAACCCTGGGGATGAATCATCTAAAGATTTTTTAGTGGGATATAAAGGAAACCTAAACTTACCAAAGAATAACGAGGGCATGACAAAAAGCCATGGGGGCATTTGCAGGCTTTCATATGTTATGTAAATGCTTCTTGAGTGCCCTTTATAAACTGAGGACTGATCCTTTGTACTATACCTTAAAACTTCTTGTGAGCCAGGAACCTCCGTCCTGAACATGGGTAGAACAATGCTGGAGGCTTCAGCTGACAGAACTCTAATTCATGAACCACCTTCACAAATATATTTGGAAATTGTGAGTCACAGAAATCAGCCCACAAGGCAGAAGAAATTACATCATGGTTAAGCTGTAGGTGATTATAAGTGTAAGGGATAAGATATCGCATAAGCTTCAGAGAAACGGGGAAATAGATTTTCAAAATGCTTCAGTACTTTCTTCTCACCTGCTTGTTTGGAGGGCAGTTTGAGGAAGCCATATGGAATTGAAAAGCCTGAGGAGGAAGAACTAGTATGGTGTGGACTGAAAACAAAGGTTTTCTGTAGTTTATTTATGTGTGTTAAAAGAAGTGTTTTTGTGGTACCATAAAGAGTTAGAAATAATGTACAGTCATGAACACCTCTGCATTAGGATTAGCGATCCATGTTTAATATACCTGAATATAAATCTTGCTGATATTTTGCAAGCACTAAGTATATATTTTAATGATTCTTTAAAAAAGATCATTAGAATTTGTTGCCCAGTGCTGAAATTTTAGAACTCTATCCTGTTTCTATGGAAACTGTAATAGAAGATACAGTAAACAAATACACTGCATTATAAGCCTCTACTTTTGTAGGGCATTCATTTTATTAATATCTGTCAAAATTACTCTGGTGACAAGTGTTGTGCGTTTGACCATCCAAACAGTAATGTATCTATTTCCTTTTCACTGAAGACTTACCTTTTAACGTTAGGGGCTTTTGCTTCTCTCTCCAATCATTTTCTAAACCAACAGTGGGGTGGTATGTGCCAGTAGTTAATACAGTACTGCTGCTAATACATGCTTAGCTCAGAGTAGTGAGTGCTTACTAATGTTTATAAAGTGCTTCAGAAATGGGAAAATCTTAAAATGTAGAAGTATAATTATTCTGGTGAATGCAGAAATCTGAAACTTCTTTCTCCTGGGACTCTTTGAACCCGTTGGTTGTGTGGTATGGCCCTCCAGGGGCGAGGCTGGAGGGGCATAGCCTGCTGTCTAAGAGTAAATGATATGCTTTGCATGGAACAACGTACATCTCACAAAGTGGAGGGTCACTTTTTGGAGCGATGCACAATTGCAGTCCTTGAAGTATGTTGGGCTGCAGTGGGAGCACTGTCCTGTTCTGGACTGCCAGACACCGCAGAGCCTGTGAGGAGGCTCACCTCCACTTACCTCTGCTCTACACAGCAGAAGTGGCTGGTTGTAAAAAGGAGCGTGTAGTGCCTGCTCGGCAGGGCTGCGGACCCTGTGCCTCACGGGCACGTGCGCCGAGCCAGGCAGCTTGAGGAGGCAAGCTCTGTACTTGCCAGGGATGCAGTGAACTTCTCAAGATTAATGACCTGACCTTCTGTTTTAGGAATGAACCTTCCCTCTGTGAAACCAGTTTCAGGACCACTTACCACTGCTGAAAAGGGCAGTCAGATTCTGAAAGCCTAAAAGTGTGGAAAAAGAGTCCAAGTGGCTCATTGAATTGTATAGTAAAAGGCTGAGGTTTAGACTAAATACACAGTATGATATTAGAAGGGCCACTTTTTCTGTGTTCTCTCTCTCTTCATGGAAAATAAACAGGCCTAAGCCTTCAGAAATCTAAGCTTTTGATGAATGGAAAATGAGTAAAGCAAATTCTAATAGCAATAGTTATTTGTTTGCATCATGTCCTCACTGAAGTAGGATTTTTTTTTTCTTTTCTTTTAACTTTGAACAGAGCCTTTTGCAGACTACGCTGAACTTCTTGGGTGGTTTATGGATAAGGCTGACTGCTCAAGAGGCACCTTGGAAATGGGAAAGGGGTGAGGGGGTGTTTAAAAGGTTTGGGAGTTAATACTGGGGATGGAAAAGTCAAAACTGAAAAAGCCGAAGTTAGGATGAGGGAAGCATATTCAGTTTGGGTATGGTGAAGAGACCGCTCGTACTCAGGGACATGAGGATTTGTTCTGAACTCTTCCACTGTGTTACAGGATGGCAATGAGGCCGTCATATTATTATTTAATATTACTTCCATTTGTAATATTAAATTAACATCAGCAACTTACAGAAAGCTGCTATATAAAAAGTGAGATACTTTTTTTTTGCTATGGATAGTCTGTAATACTTATTTTGGTGAAGAACTGTGTTAAGTGTTTGATGAAATCAGTTGATAAATTTATTTAGCAGTAGATGCTTTAAAAATACACTAGAGAGATTGATGGGGGTGGGGGTAGAGAAGGAAAGATATTGATCCTTTCCTCAGGAACGCAAATTGTAGCTTGAAGCCTTGCCGCTCCTCTGTTGCGGGGGGAAAGGGGAGGGGAACCAAAAAGCCAATTTGTAGTTTTCTCTTTTCGGATTCATTTAGCAGTGTTCTGCATATCATTGATGCTACTGACATGATACATCTGATTCAGAAACTTTTTGGATGTTGGATACAATGGTGGCAAACAGTGCTCTTCAGAGGTGCAGAATGCTTTGATGTCCAAAAGAAGTATTGAATTCATTCAATACTTCTATTTACTTCAATAATTCAATTCATTCTTCAGTTGAACTGAGCTTAAGGTGTGTACTTCTGTCCATATGAATGTGAATATCTTGGTATCATCCAAATGGGATTGCTACTTTAGGCTGGCCATCAAATTTGACAGAGACCCTTAATACACATTGCAACACTAGATTTTTAGAGAGACCGGCTCCATGAGGAGCACCCTGTGCTAAAACAAGGTTCTTCATAGCTGATGAACTCAAGGTGCTAACGAAGGTGCATCGATTTACATAGGTTGAGAAAGTGGTTTTGAACAAGATTATCTTTTTTATTATTATTTTCTTTGTTGTTTCTTGATGGGATTTTTGTAAGCCTTGGATATGACTGCCTTTCAATTTCTTGTATCAGCTTAGAACAAAATAGGTTGCACTGTACTTTTTTCTTCTTTTTTTTGGCGGACTTCATGTTATGGTGAATTGCAATTCCATAAGAGGTAACTCTGACAGATAGTAGATTGTTTGTCCTTTAGATTTATATGACATTTGCCTACATAGAGAGATGCAGAAATTGGCCTTAAGCTTGACTTCATCAAAATCTCAACCTTGTAACCACAAAGATATTATTCTGGTGGGAATCGTTACAGGTGATAGTTGCTGGGCTGTATTCATGGTTTTCTGCTAGAGCTGTACTCTGACTTGTTTACTCGAGTAATTTATATATGGGGAGGCTTAGTAATCTCTCTTCTTTTGAAACTCTACTGTACAAGTCCTTGTGGAAGACATACTATGTCATTTCATTATTTTTATTTTGTTGAGCTGTAACTCAAGAGCATCACAGATCACAGATATATTCTCTGATGTTTTGTGTTTTCCTTTTCCTTAGGGCCTTTCAGAACTCAGCGTACTCAGTAACTCCACTTCTTTCCCTTGCTGGTAGATCTTTTCATCCTTTTTCTTTTTTTTTCTTTTTGTGGGAGAGGGTGGGGGGAGCAGCCTTCTCACTTTATTAGCTGTTTTGTTGATTTCCATACCTAATATTTTGCTATTCCCTGTAGGAATTTTTGCACTTACCATATACTTTCTGCCACTTTTTTGATCTTCTAATTTTGCTCTTTATAACTTATCTTTTATTTTTTTTCAAGCATGTAAGAAACACTTCCTAGATTGATATTCACTGTATTTACATTTAATTAATTTACTCTTTTGGGCTTGCACATTCTTAATTATTTGTCGTTAATGTAATTCTGGGCTGCAAAAATCTTTCAGCATATAGTCATGCAAGTTATTGACAAACAGCTCCCTACAGTAGACCGCAAAGCATCCTTAAGTCTCGCAGACTTCTCTGCTTGGCATTCTGGAAGACATACGACTTGCTAGAAAACTGATATGATGTCTATGACATTATTTGTCTTGATTTTTTTATTCCCTTACTGTTGAATCTTCTGACTAAGGTTAAAAAAAACTGCACCATAAATATTTCTCCCACCTTTTAAGGAATCTGCTGTTAGTCAAGGCTTAACCCTCATCATTCTAGGAGAATCTAGGAGGTTCAACTTCCAATACACGTCGTTGTTCATTCTTTGCTCTTTTTCTCTCTGGCATCAGCCATACGTACATAACACATTAACTCTTGGATTTAGTGTCTCGAGCCATATGAGTGGGATGGGATAGGAGTGCTGAAAGTCAGCTTTCTTTTTTGTTGTTGTTTTTGTTGTATATTTGCCTCTATTTCTGGTATTGAAAAGCAAATGGCATAGGCCAACACAACAGACCTACAAAATCAATGCTTCTTAAATGGTATGAATTGGAATCATAAGAAGGAAGGCCTAGTTTCAAAGCTGTTTTAAGCTTTGAGCTGTTTTAAGCTGTGAGCTTTTTTAAGCCAGCTATATTTTCACTTACGGATTGGCTCCCAGTTATGTAGGAGCTAAGGGCACAGTAACTTCTTCATTATCAAATATACTTTTTCTCCATTCTTTGCTTTCCCTATCCCTTCATCTGTGGTAAAATAAGCATTTTTCTTAAAGCATTCTTCGGTCTGTATGTCTCCTTACCTATACTATTTAGTTTATTCCACTGTATTATTTTAGAACTGATCTTTCCAGAAGGGCAAGAAAAAAATTTCGTGTGTTCTTGTTAAGTTCAGACTTGGAATTTTTAACATGAAAGCTTCATTTATGTTATAGTAAAGGAAACTGTGATTTATTGACTTTGGGATGCACAGATAATACTGGATGAGCAGCAGTCAATGAGTAAATGATAGTCAAAAATCAGTTGGATGACTACAGTGGCCTTGAGTATTTCTGTATTTAATATTGGCATATTTTTGTAAAACAGCTACCACAACAGTGATAATCCTTGTTTGTGTTACTTCAGTGTTTTTAATTGAATATGTTCACATTCAAATTACATACTGAGAAGTAAATCTGTAGGAGTTTAATGACTTTGTTTTTATGTTATGCAAAATATACAAATTCAGTCAGCCATACTTCTGCACTGATGATTTTGAACATTAAATATTTTATGCAAAGGAATTAAAGAGTATATTTGCCTATAGTAAAAGCTGCATAATTAATTTCCTTCTATCTAGATTTTTTTCTCTTGCAAGTTTCTTTACTATTAAAATATAGTATGGATCATCCGTAATATGGATGTAAATATGAAAGAATTTCTCTAAAATTTGTATCTGAAATGAATAACTGGAGGAACCAAGAATAGCTATGAGAATGGCAGGTTATACAGTTTGATCTCATTTCTGTCTAGTAAGCTGGACCCATTCTAGTAAAATTGTTTCCGTTTGTGGGAAAGCAAAATTGCCCATTAGGAGCGAGAAAGGAAGGTCATGATGCTAGAGAAAATCAAAGAATATATTCTCGGAAGTTGCAACTTTCTCCATTCTGTTTTGGTTGACAAGCGGATTGACATTTTGTTTTAAGATCATGCTGGGAGTTAAAGGGCTAAATTAGTGTTAGAGTGTCTAAACAGAGGACTAACGAACAGGAATGGGGAATGGTTTTAACCTTATAAATGGTGCACTTGAATTTGGCTTAGAACATTACAGTTTTCTTTTTGCTTGGATTTTTTTTAGTGATCCTGGAAAAATTTATGATTATGCAGAAAAGAGCAAAATAGTATTTCAGAGCTGGGTAAAATGTCTCACAATCACACACAGAGCTTGATCTTTAGCTTTTCAGAAATGGGGGTGTATTTTGGCTGAGCTAGAGAAATATCACTCCAGAGTGAGAGCATCATCTACTACAAGATTCTTTAATTTATCTGAGAAGAGTGGAACAAGATCCCAGAAAGGCTGAATATAAACCCAAATTTTGCAGTGGAGAGGATGGTTAGCCAATTCTACTTCCTGTGGAGTGAATTCTTCATCTCTGAATAGCTCCTGCTCCAGTCTGTTTTGCTACTGTCACGCACAAGGAATTTTGGTTTGACCCTTTCGGCTCAGAAAGGCAGGCTATACCTGCCTCTCAGGTGGGAGGTTTATTTGTATAATATGCATGAGATATGCACCAAGATGATAACTGTCCAAATGATAACCCTGTCGAACGACTGCCTCCTTAGCCTTTCTGCCCTTGATTTATTGGAAATTGCAGGTCAGATTCCTTATTAACACAGATCAGGTAAATATAATGACCTTAGTGTTTGCTGTTAATTTATTTACTTGCATAACAAGGTGCATGCACTTTTTGCCTTTAATGTTGTAATTGTTGCTTGCCAGTTTTGCTAAATTTAAAAGTTATATATTGGCTGTAGTGATGTTTTCCCCTCTCTTTGTTATTCCATGTGCACCGTTTTCTCATTTTTATTTTTCTGCAAATGCTTTAAGCATCAGAATTTCGGGGGCCAAGATACAGATGCTACTGCCAGTAAGATAACTACATAGACCTGGAGTGTGCTTCTTTAAAAGCTATCCTTTAAACAAACAAACTGGCTGGCATTATTGTGTAAAATGTAGATGTCTGTGGAGAAATGGAGACTAAACTAGACTATTTAATGATCCTTTCCAGCTATTTGTGGAAACAGTGAACTGTATGTGAGTTGCTCTTCAGGTAATTAAGGACTTCAGGAGCAGGCCCAAAGTTTGCCAAATCTGAAAGATACTGGGCATCTTTTTATTTTTATTTATTTATTTTTAATCAGATCCTGATAGCTGTACAATGCAGGCTGTATAGTCTCCTGAAAATTGCATTTAAACTAGTGGCTTGTTCCCAGTCGTCTGTAACTTCAGAGCTTGTAGCTTTGATCTTTATCTCGTTGTGGCTGGATCTCTCTGCCTTTCAAGTAGTCCTTGCAGAAGCGCGCATTAGCTGTGCAGATGAACAACCTGAAGAGCAGGGTCGTAGCAGTACTGCTGAATGAATCTGGATGTTGAGTGTAATGTATGTAAATGTTACTTATGATGCATATGATGAAGAGGATTTGCATGAGATTAAGAGCTGAGGCATGTTTCTCAAAACATTGAAAAGTGCTTCGTGAACAAAGTAGCACAATTTTTTTCCTGTTGCATGTGCAAATTTTGTCATTGTTGTAATGAGACTTGTGCACATCTTTAAATACTTTTCCTTGATAAAGAAGGACTCAAGCTGTTGCCGAAGTGTCTAGATGAACTCAGGTTTAAAGCTACTTTGAAAAAAGAAAACCCTAACTTTTAACTATATTCTTACTATGTAAGTGCCTTGTCTACCCAAGAGAGTAATTAAGCAATTTTTTTTGAAAAAAAAAAACCCTATATCACAATATCAATGCACTTTAATTGTATTTAATTGTATTTATAGAAAAAGTTATCTTTGCTAGTTCAGAAGCATGTAAATTAATTTAATCAGACATGATAGCAAAGGTATCTCTGTTAGATGAGTTACTGCATCCTTATAAATTGAAGCAACAGTTCTGCAACCCTATCTCAGGGATAATCCCTTTGACCAAGTAAAACTATACTGATTTTTAGTGGGTTCCTAAGAGGTTGTAAGCTTAGTGGTCATTGAGTCACAAAAGTTCAGAGAATCTTGTCATAAAACTGTAGTTTTGCCAAGCATATCCAGAGTAGAAAAGCGGTAATTCCGACGGTTGAATGAATTAGAAAATAAATACATAATGTTCCTATGTTTTAAGCATTTTATGAAACATTTCTCTTTTGTACAAATATAAAGAACAGTTTTACTATAACTTCTTATAAATTGATAAGTCTGTTGTTTAATAGCGAATCTGCTTTTGATGGCTGGAGCCATTGGCCAAGGCAGGCTCCATGTATCATGCACTGCAAAAAGATCAATCCACTATTGATACAATCCAAGATTGGTGACAACCTCTTAACTGGATTTTATAATGCAAATGATAACGCTCGCTTCAGAGAGTAGAAATTTTAAACATTATTAAAAACTAAAAGCAATTACAGTGACTCAGAAAAAAACAAATATAATAATTGAAACTAGAAAAGACTATAATGAGATTATAATGGTACAATAATAATAAAAACAAATAATAAGCAAAGGAAGATTACACTATCAAATATGTAAAGCTCCAGACAATAGCTGCTGAAAAGGACGGGTAAGATAGATGGGGAGCATTTTGGACACTCGACGAGGCAGTAATCATCTGTGAGGTATGTCACCGAGGCCCTGCAGGTGGTAGGAGATGGCCCGCTTGGAGAACGGGCATGCGTGCCAAGCCTCAGCCGCTTCAGGTATGTGCTGGCAGCGGGCAAGGGCCACGCAGCGGGGACACACTACCCACTCTTTTCATCGTCAAGTTGAAGGCGGGACATGCCTTGAATGACTCATGTTCAGTCATAAATTAATTTCCCATAGTACCAATTCTGGCCTGAGGTGCTATCCTATTCCAGCAGTCATATTAGAATCGAAAAGTGAGACATTAGGTAGGAGAGAGGTCTAGATGCTGTTTTCCTTTGTACTGCGCTAGCTCCCAAGGGTATCTGCTGGAACCTCTGATTATCCTTGGTGGTGTTTCTGCAAAATCACCAGTGATGACACCATTGACTTAGGTGCTAGGACTCGCCTGAGTTACCCGTGCAGCAGCGTCCCCGAGGGGCTCCCCCCTTTGGAGGGGCTCAGCTGTCCGTCCTTGCACTGTGGTCGCGGGAGGGCTTTGCATCAGTGCTGACACTGAGCGCTCATCCTGAGCTCGGCTGCCCAATCCTCCGCTCCCTGCCACGAAGCTCGTGCAAACTTCAGTGCAAGCATACAGCAATTGCACCAACCCAGATTAAAACTCATGCTTTTAACATGGATTAATTGCCAGTTATGCAGCTACAAGTCCCATTGCAAAGGTACAAGAAATGAGTGTACAGATGTTGGAGTGGCAGAACTGCCTCTCAAAAGCCCTGCTTGAGTTTGCTGGCTTAAACTAGAATTGCAGTGTTAGGTACCAAGAGAGGTTTACTGCAAAGTAGACACTAAATGTTTTTCGACAGCTACTCTCTGAGTTTCCAGAAGTTGTTTTTTTCTCCTCATGTCACATTTTCCAGTTTTAGGTCCAAATATAACGTTATATAATATAATATACACCGAAAGAAGAAGTATTTTGTTCCCATCCAGGATTACAGAACTTTAATCCATTTACCATGATTTTTGTTTTTAGAAGATCAGTAGCTGGATATTTTTGTCCCTCACAACAGGTTGTGAGATGAGCTCTTCTTACGAGAATATGTTCAAGTTCCACTAACTGCCTTAGTGTTATTTTAACATAGGTTTTGTGTTGATTTTTATTTCTAGATTGCTGATTTTATTTTTTCTTTGTTTGTTTGTTTAATTAGAAATGACAGATATGTTTTCATCTGAACCGTAAATAAGGACCTAAACTACATCAATGTTAGTAAACAAAACAAGGCAGGACACAGATTCTCTTATTGTCGCATCATTTTCCATACTATTAAATTGTTAGCATAGTTCTGTCACTGTTTTGGCTGGGGCCAATTATCGCTCACTCATACAGCGCTTAGGCACAGGCTGGTAATAGCATAGGCTAAGGACAAGACCAAGTGGGCAGCTTTTTGGATGCAGCCTCTCTATTTTGGTGGGTAGGAGAGTTGTGGGGACATGTTGTGCATGTTGGCCTCATAGTAAAAGAATGTTCCCTGGTGTATTTAGTTTTCTAGCAGAAATGTGACACAGACCTTTGAACAGAATAGGCAGTATCAGGAGTGGGTTATTTATAGTCTGTAGTCCAGGATGGAACAAGAATGGGGTGGTCTGCCAGTGGGATTCAGAGCTTCTTGCTATGATACCAGAAGAATAACACTGAGTATCAGAAATCCGGAATCCTTGATGACAGTCAGGATTATCCCTTATGCTGTCTTATTTCCAACCTCTCCCAGCTCTGATTCTGCATCCCAATGCTACTACTCACTTGCTCAGCCAGCCTGTGTCTCTCCCCCTCAGACTCCCCACTCCTGCTTCTCTTGCCTAGGAAGTCTGAGTCTTCACCTCTTCTCATTGCAATCTCTCTGGTGTTGCTTGGAAACCAGAAATACTTTGAACCCTGTATCTCAATTTGGCTGTTGCTAGTAAGAATATACTTTCTTGCTGGGGGGGAGGAGAAAGATTGCTAACTGGTGATCTGACCCAACCAAAGCAGAAGAAGGCTTCGAAGGCTTGGGTCAAGGCAATTAATATTCTTCATTTGGTCTCTACAAGTTGCCCTGAAAGTCTGTTTGGACCTGACAAGTTGTACATCTGGGTAGAAAATTTAGTATCTGAAAGAAAAGGTCACAACCTCTTGGAAATCTTATACACAAGGATTAAAAAAATAACAATGGGCATTGCTCATGTGGACATTCAGATGGATCGATAAAACTCTTAAAATATAAATAGGATATGCAGATGCCCTCAATGCAGAGAGCTGTCTTTGTTTCTTCATAGTGATTGCACACATATCTGAGGTCTACTTGTCTCTTCCAATAAAAAGGTAAATGAATCTGACAGTGACCTATTTTGTTTAAGAATGGAGGCTGTATCACTCTAAAGGTCTTTCTTCAGTTGGCAGCTTTGTTAATATCATACTGTTTGTACTGTTCTTTGGCAATTAGTTCAATTGGTTCAATTAGTTTTTGCGTGCTCTTCACAGAAGCTGTTCAGTTGCTTTTTTTTTTCTTTTTTCTTCCTAATGTTGAATACTCTCGCAATGAACACTCTGCAGTGCCATCTTGGCACCATTGTAGAGCCTCTTCTGGAAGTGGTGGGAACTTGGGATTTGAAAAGGGCATGGATATTGAATCACCAACATCTTGTATTCTGATGAAAAATAGATTTGACAGTGTTACAATGACATACAACTTGCTTTCACTTAGAAAAAAATTCACTCAAATGTTAAAATGACAATAGTAATGAACTTCTGGTTGCACATGTTTGAAGATAGACTAGCAGCACTGGAAAAGGACAGGGTTAGACCCTTCCAAGGTTGGGGTCTCCTGTGCCCCAGCAGTCACTGCTGTGTGTCCTCTGGAGGTCCCCAGTTCTGCCAGCTTGTTCCTCTGCTTCTGCCAAATGAGCTTGCTTAAAACAGCAACACACATTTTATAGTGGGGCTATATACAGCCACCTTTGTCATTCTATGGAAAATGGCTTAATCATGTATAGACAGGCAAATCAGAGGAACTGAGGAGGCAGTAACTTTTTTACAAGTAGATTTGTTGCCACAAGGAGGGCAGTTGATAACTGTATAACCTAGGCCAGTGGCATCTAGGTTAGTTGAATTGTTCCTGTGTGTGCATTCAGCAGCTTCATGCAAAACTTTTGACATGGAGGATACTGTAACACACCTCTGAGATCACCTATGATCAATATTTTCTATCTAAAATAGAAAACTATAGAGTTTGGGCAGGAGATCTCTATATGCAGAAGAGATTTGCCTACACCATTGGAGTTTTTTAGTATATTATCTGTTTTCTCAAGTTTACGATGTACAGAAATGTAATTTAAATTATTATCTTGAATTCAGATGCAAACAGGAAGTAAGTTTTTCAATTTTTTGTTGAAATGCAATTAGTGATGCACAAAATCTTTCAATGGAATGTTAACATAAAAATATTTTTCTTGTTATCTCTAGCATTGTTTCTTTGCTGCCTGTGAATGGAAGAAAAACAAATTATTTGTTACTCCAGTTAAGGTCCCACAAACGTTCTTCATGGCAGCATCTAATATTTTGAATATCACAAGGTGAATATGAATAATTAATTTTTAATCTATCTTGTTTGATCTGTGCCCAAAAGCCCAGTCTGTGTAAGGGAAATACCAAATGCAAATTTCTTTCAGTCAATTCTTGAGGTCTAAGGAAGAAGACATTTTCTCATTCTCACTTTAATTTTTTCAGCTAGTTTAAATATCTCCTATCATCTGAATATTTGGAGAAGTCTCAATGTTATTGCATTGTGATTCTAACTAAACTATTTTATTTTATAGATTTATTTTAGGAAAAAAAATGAGACAGCAAACATTATTAATTGCAGTGTTCATAATGGTCTGAAAGTTTAACTTAAAAAAGGAGGCAGCCTGAGAACCAGAGAGGCTGAAGTCTTACTTTCAACCACACTAGAACTGCAGCAACTTTATCTCTTCACAGCTGTTTGTTTTTTATGTGAATAGTTGGACAGGAGGAAGCATCTGCAAGGAGGTCTGGATGGATATCAGTGGCACATAAGGAAACCTCAATTCTCCTGAATTACACTGTGGACCTATGGAAAGCGGCAACCCCATAGAGAGAGTGAGTAGACTGAGGTTATAATTAGCATGGCTATACTCAGGTAAAGTGAACATCAAGCATAGTAAAATTATACATAACTAGCTGAACTCAACACCTCAGGAGTCTGGTTGTTAAATAAGCTTTAGTGTCTGGGAATCTGAAGGTTAACTGTAGTTCAGTTTTCCTTCCCTCTGAAAGAGGCCAACAGTATATATCTTTTTACCTAAAATATCTATTATGCCTGCTGTTACTGAGAGCAAAGAAATCATCCTTTTTATAATATTTGATGATCATTTTTGCAAACTTTAGTCCCAAAACATGTCCTTAATTCCATGAGTGCTATCTCATGCAGTGCTTCCCTTATAGTAGTGGAAAGCCTGTGTGGAAAAAAGAAAAATCATTTTCATTTGGGAAAATGGAACAATAATCATAGGAAAACCTGAATAGAAATAAAACACCCACAGCTTTTATTTAAGAGTGTTCTCTTGTCTTAGCTCTTCCACTTGCTAGTGCAAATGTCAAATGAATAAATATAGAAATATCTCTAATAGGATCATTTTTCTTTCTTCTTTTCTTCTGTTCAACCCTTTACCTGTTCGCTTGTTAATGATGGAGTGCACTCTGGCATGTTTGTGTCCGGTCCATAGGGAATATGCTGTCTGTTTTCCTTGAAAATACATGACAGACTCCCTCTGTGCTATCCTTTCCTTGTCTTTGCCTCTTGCTGCTACTGTATATTAGTGTCAGGCCCAGGCTCTGACTTAAGCTACCTTCTGTGGCGCGTCTAGCAGTGCTTGCTAGGAGATCCGAATTGTTTTCTGTGTTGGCCTGAGGAGTTCAGGTCATTGGGAATCACCTTGCTGAAGTGTGATTTCAGCCCGGTGGTGCAAACAGTGATTGCTCAATGCTATCACTACTCGGTGAAGTGGGAGATTCAGGGGCCTAAGCACTGCACTTGCCCATCTCTTCTGTGAGGCAAAGCCTCGAGGACAAATATTTTTCATAATCAACGATAGGAATGTCCTTCTGTTTTCTTTAGTTTTGTGCAGATGAATAATGATCATCTTGGATCTAAAGCTTTAGTGCAATGCCATTTCTTTCAGGGGCATCAGCTACAGTTTCATTGTCTTTCAACAGGGATACTGCTTCTTTGGCTCTCTACCAGAAATCTGAATTAATGCTGAATGAAATAACCCAGATGTTCATGCTGAGGGCAGTGCATAACAAATGGGCAGCTTAGGCAATGGAAGACCCAATGCACAGTCTAAGGCAGACTGTTAATCATCAAGAATACTTAATATTAATAAAAATAGATCAACATTGTTAGAATATCATGTGGTCATCATGCATTAACTTCCTACAGTATAAAAGAAAACTGGTGTTAATTCTACACCTCTGGTCACTGCATGTCATCCCAGCCTGGAAGCTACTCAGAACATCACTAAACAGCAGCCTGTACTGGATGAAAATCCCATCCTGAAATAAATCTTCCCAGAATCACCCTTCTGAGCATTCAAACTACCCCCAACTTGGCTAATGCTGTTGTGCACAAACTGCCTGCATACTGAAACGAATCAGGGCATTAGTGTGAACTTCTGAACTTAAACTTCACATGTCCACACAGGGGAGAGCCGTCACATAAATTTCCCAACAACAGAACCAAATCATTGCATTTCAGATCATGGTATTGTGCTTAGTAAGATGTAACATACTTTATTCAGTTCACCAAATGGCCTTAAGATAGCTGTATGGGTGAACTACTGTTGTCATCTCATGCATCTCTTTTGAGGTTTGCTGTTCTGGTTTTGGACCTAAAGTGTGCTCCCCAACTTGTCTCTACTCTCCCTTGCGTACTTGAATAGTTGATTAATAACAAATTTTTATCTCTATACATAATGCTTATTTTCCTGGTGAGAAGACCTATTTGCTGCCTCATTCTAGTTCACCAATAGATGGTGTAGAAAGTGCCTTTAATTATTTAGATTCATTCAGATCATAGCTTTATTGTAGATTAATTCTAGCCTAGAATAAGTTATGTAACTTGATAGCAGCTTTATAATTGCTAAATAAAATGAAATTACGTTAAAGTAACTTGACTAAACAAGGGTTCTGACAGAAAGACTTCCTTTTACCTCAGCCATTCTTTGGTATTCTAGCACTGAAGAAAATTTTTTGGAATATACTATTGTACACAGCTGTTTGGTAGGAGGAAGTGGGGGTGTCTTCAGTGAAACACATAAGTTTTCCATGCAAAGACTACTATTTTTGTTCTGCATTAATATTCAGATTTGGTAAAGTTAAACTGGATCAAGAAGAAACAAGTGTTGTGATGAACAGATTCTTGACAGTTACCAATTCTCTGACAGGGATTTCATAACTAAATGTCCTTAACTTAGTATATAGCCTGCCAAATTAATGGCAGTGTGTACCTCTCAGAGAATAAAATGAAACCCAGTATGATGCAGGCATTTATTTTTTCCTTTTCTATGTTATGTTGTTATGATTTATTATTCCTGAATCTCTCTGTAATAAAATGTGAAATGAGATTTGTTTGACTTTATCTACTTGGTGTTCTTAAGCTTTGTGATGTGAAACCTAAAAGTCAAATGTAAATGCTATTTATATTCATGTAGTACTTCTTTAAACTGTGAGGGGTCTTTTAGTATATATAAAAATCAGGCTTACAGAATAGAATTCATACAGAGTGAATAATAAAATGTGTCTTCTCTTTAGAAGTGAAATAAATAACCACTGCACAATTTAGTACTTATACCTGTCTTGCTCTTACCTTGCTTCTCTTCCATTTATTCTGTCAAGTGTTGTCTCTCTAAGGCAGTGATTTGCACACTTGATCACTGGATGATGATCTTCTAATGCCACTGAAATTCAAGAAATATGGAAAAGGTCCTAGCAATTTTATGGTTCAGCATTTTAGCTAGCTTTTACTTTTTTTGTTTGTTTTATTTGTTTTTTTCCTCCCCCAGAATTACAAACCACTTGGGAAACATAGGCTTGAAAGTTCAATTAGAACAGAAACATAGTTAGGTCCTTATTCCACTGTGGTAGTAGGCTTCACAAGACAGAGCGGGACTGCAGCGGTGTCTCCCTTTCAAAATGCCTGCAGGCAGAGAAGTGAAGAGGTACCCCAGGGTGAAGTGAAGAGGATACCCCAGGGACTGGGGTATCCCAGATGTGAAGGCACTCCAAGCCTGTGGAGTTTGACTACCATACCATTTGTCTAGAGGAAGGGTAATTTTGATTAATCATATAAGCCAGAACATTTTCAAAGAAATAAAGTATTTTCTCATCTGAAACCTTTCTGTAGGCAATCTGAGGTTGTGTGGTGCCTGACACCTTTTATTTATTTATTTATTTTGATTATTTATGACCACTTAAAATGCAATAGTACTATTAAGCCCTAATTAGCAGTGAAGTCTCTTTTATTGCCCACCTGTATAGTCCTGTGATGTGAAGAGTTAAGTCTCCTGCTGATAGTTGCTTGAATTCTGCCCCCCTCATATTCTCCTTGAACCTGATGCCAATAGTGATGTCTGTGTAAATTGAAATAATAATAGACACAATGGGAATTGCCTGTACCTGCATTTGCTTTCCCTTAAAAAAAGGAAATAACATTTTACTAAAGTCCATTTCTCCTGGCTGCTTGGAAAAGAGGCCAGTCCTGTCTTGTGGTTGCTCATGCTTCAATTCTGCTGCTGCTTACAGCTTGGTCTTGCTCTTTCTTCTGCACTCTCAGTGCCGTGTTAAAATTTCCTGCCAGACCAATGAATAAATAGTTGATGACTGTCCTTTTTGCCCAGCCAGGTATGCCTGTAAAGGAAATACCTGATCTGAAAGAAAATTGGTAATGAGGAAAAGAATCAGTCTTTGACCTGAGCAACAAACTATTGTGATATGCCTGAGAATGGATTTTAACCCCAGTCCTGAATCACAATTCAGATGTATTTTGACATGTTCCTGGCACAAAGTGGCCAAGAAGCATCAGATGCAGCTTCTGAAAGAGCTCTTTTGGTGCTGGGGCATCTGTACAGCTCTTCAGGCCGTGACCTGAGAAACCGAGGCTCAGCACAGCTCCTGACAGCTGGACCAGTCATTTCACAAAACCAGAACAGACTAAAAGATTTTCATTATGTTATTTCTTCCTTTAATTTAGAGCCATTGAATTACCATTTTTCAGTGATGTTCGTAAAACAGGGATTTTTTGTAATAAAGTAAAATATTACTTTTATGATTCATTTTAACTTTACAAGTAAGTCAGTCCAGACTTCTTATATGTATTTTGCAGTCAGGGTAAAATATGGATATCAAGATGGAGGTGGAGGCCTAAAGACATAAACTTATCTGTAGTTCTGTTGATTATGAACCCAGAAGGTCTGTTGCAGTTGTCTTGCGTGACTTTTGTATACCACAGTTCATGGGACTTCTTCTAAATAGTAGTTATTTGAAGAAAACTACATCTTTTGGGGGGGAAGAAATCTGACTCTGTTTTAAAAAATACAGTCAGTTTTAATAAGGACTGCCCTTTCATTGTTCTGTTCCTAACACGTCTGAGCCACAGACTTAACTGTGATTTACCTTAGTGCCATTTCAATCCCCGGTGAAAACTTTTTCATATATCTTATTGCAAGAGCATAGATAATACCCAGTGCCTTCATGGGACTTTGTTAATTAAGCTGCAATTATTTCTTATTTCTTAATGTAGTGGTTCTGTAGTATGCTATCAGATAGACTTTACACAACTCTTTACTGTCTTTATGTCTTTTTGTATATTTGGACTTCCTAAGAATGGTTTTTATTTTCAGTAGCACACTTTTTTAGAACTACAAGACAACACACACAAAAATTAGAGAGTTCCTGACTATATTTATACATCTTTTGTAGTGAAAAATGTGAAGTCATTAAGTTTACCATACAGTATGCAATCAAAGGGGAGAGGGTTAGCTTATTGGTTGTTGGTGTTTTTTCTCCATTATGGAGTTCACAGTGTATCCAGGATTCCAGTGAAGAACCACAAATAAAAAAATCAACGTTTCCCAAATAAAATAGTCTTTAATTGTTTTTCTCAGTAAGGACTTCTTCCACCTCCACATTAATAAGCATTCTTCTGTGCTTCAACTAGCTACCCACTCGCTTTCTCTCTTTAAAGACATCGGCTGTTCCAATTACCATTGAGAATTTTCGGTCTCTCATTAAATCTGGAGCAGTCGGCAATTTAATCAGGTGGTGATCAGTGTAACATTAGAAAAATGACCTTTAGAAAATGCATCTCTTCCAAATAGGGATACTCTGTTTTATCAAGCGTGTCCTTAGTGTTTGGTTTTAGTTTACAGTTCTTTGGGAAAAAAATGGTGACTTTTGGACACCATTGGGACACATTAAAAAAGTACAAATAATGTATTTCTCTGAATGTTATTTGTCTTTACTTTCAGTATCATCTCCTGCATATCAAACAAATGTGCAATTTTGTTCTGTTCCACAACCCCCAAAAAAGCTGTTTGTACAGGTTCAAGAGAACCACAAACATGGAGCTGAGGGGCTGGGACATTGGTTACAGCACAATTCTCTGGACAAAAGCCACATTCTGGCAGTTTTTTTTCCTACCAGAAGTTTCATGTGTCTTTTCTTTCGTAGAACGAACAGTTTAGCGAACAGAGATTTTACTTTATGAATGCTGATTTGCAGCAGCTGCATGGGCTGTGGGAGCTGGGCTATAGGTCTGTGGGAGCTGCAGGTGACCCAAAGGCGGTGAGGCAGCAGCTGCCCACCATCCTACGGAGCTTCATCTGCTCTGCTGTACAGCCTGGGACTCCTGGCTTAACAACTTCTAGAGATCCCTGTTCCAGAAATCTCTAGAGACTTAAGGCGTTACTATGTCAAAAAGTATGCTTAACCTCCAGCAAATGTGTAAACCAGGAAAACTGCGAGACCCAAATCATTTTTATGCTGGCATAGCATGGTTTGGCATGGCGCTTGTTCCAATGAAGCATGCTAATCTGTTTGGTGTGGTTGCTGCCTCTGCTTATTAGGAGCTGGCAAATTATACCTAGATGCCATTAAGCCTTTGCAATTTTTGTTTGTATAAACAAGATCCCAAGAAACTCACCTCCCCTTGTTGTGCTCAGATCACATCTCTGTTTTTTTTCTCCACAGTCATGAGACTACAAACATGTGCAGTCCTTAAAAATTCTGGAATATGCAGCTTTAAGCCCTTAGACTCAAAACCCTAAACTCAAAACCCTAGACTCAAAGCTAAGTGACTAGGCTTTTTAAGTGTAATCCAGACCAGTTAAAGCTGTCCACTCATATGCCATTGGAGATGCTATCGTGTCAGCATCACGCAAGGTGAGTAGCAAGTTGGAAAGGTAGAACTTGACTTTTGAGGGAGTATATATTTTGCCACTTCTCCTCCAGCACTAATATAATTGGGTCTATGCCCAGGAGTTGTAGATTCAATCTATTTTTTTTTTATTTACTATTTACACACTAGCATTGTCTGAGAATCTAAATATCTTTTTAATGTTGCATTACATTCAGTTCTGCAATATAGCAGTATTTAGCACTGCCAGCCACAGAGGAAGATACATCATCCTCTTCTGTGAATTCTGATCTCTGAATTCCTTTAAACATCATTATTAAATGTTTCTTTGGGTAAGCCCCTCTCATGTGCTTTTTTCAGTGAGGTATCCATAATAAAAGTTTTCATGTCAAGGAAGCAGGACTAGTATGTTCTAAGAGAGCTAACTTAAAGGTGTTATTGTTATAGCAGTTCTGCTTCAATTTTGATGATGAAATCTGGATCAGTTCCCTGATCTCCTGTTTCACGAGATCAGAATTAATGAAGATGCACTGATTCTTCTCCTCTGTGGATTAGAGAAAATAACAAAACAGCATACCAAAATTTAACATCCCAATTCTACCCTGAGTACACATCCAGGAAGAAAATTTGACAGTGAAGCAGTATTCAATACTCTTTCTTTTGCAGTTAGTGAATAACGAAAATACTCAGCAAATGAACCTCAAGAGAGAAGCCAAACTCAAGAGCAACTAAGTGAAAATTAAAAACCAAAAGACAGAACTTTGAATGACTGTTTTATCTTAAGAGAAGTGGGTTCCCAGTGCTGTCTTCTTCTGGATTAAAAATCACTTTTGCAAAATATTAAACCAGAGCATTAATATACTAGCCACTGATACACACTTCTATAATTTGTTAAATATTTTAGGAGTCTGCCTTGAGTTGTTGTCTCTAAGCAACACATCAGACAGGGTTGCACTATCTAATATAACTATAAATATATATATATTTTCACCTAAATAGTGAGATTGCTAAAACCTTTGAAGACATCTATGTTAAAGGGTGGACTAGTTGCTAAAAGTCAGTAGATCTATACCTAATTGTTTCGATTTTTCACTGTGAGCCTCAAATGGGAAAGCTGCTCATCAAAAACTTGCTTCGAAACAGGACAAAAAGGTAAGATTATGAAACAGTATGCTTTTAATATCTTATAGCGCCTAAAATTATCATTAAGTTTAAAAAAAAATTTAAACAATGTGTTCAGTAGGGCTTAGTTTTAAGGGCATACCTATATCCTTATTCAGATATGTTGATTCCTGAAGTGTATAACAAGAGATGAATTGCAGAAAGGTCTGGAGGAAATTTTACAGATGTCCTAGTCATGAGAAACTTTGTAAAAAGCTTGTGAAGCTGCCCACAGATTTGAAGCTGTGAGAAATCTGAAATGTCATGGATGACTATGATGCTACTTAAAATTACTGAGGTTAATGGACTGCATGGTAGGTATCATGAATGTCTCTTATCTGCACTGCTTTTACAGAAAATAGTTTTTCTCTTCTCATAATGTTAATTATGAAGCACACATATTCTGAGACAATATAACGGATGCTATTGTTTCATTTGTGAAAACACTTGATGTTTATCAGTGCTTGTGAGGGACAGCATACTGCATAATTCTGCTGTACTTAATTTTATAATGTTCATCATACGACACTGCTTCATATATACTTTTTGCATACCAGTAGAACATCATGTTTTTTTCTTTACATTAGAACATACAATAAAAAGCTGTTCCCATTTTTATTATAGTCAAGAACGCAAAGTGCACCTCATCCAATACCTTCATTATTTTAGAAAATGAGTGAAGGATTTCTTCAACCTAGTGAGTATTCTTTTTGAAGAAAATTTAGTCTGATCTTCAATACCTTCAAGTTTCTAATTACTGGGTTTTTTTCCCCCTACAGGTCTCCTGACTTTTGTCTACTGCAGAACTAATTTGGATTAAATCAAGACATAAGCAAACTTACCAAATATCATGAAACTAGTGTCAAGGGCGTAAGAGCTGGTAGACTGCAACTGCTAAAGAGAGTAGAGTGCTACATTCAAAACAATATTAACTCCTGTCCCCTTCCTTTCCTTTCCTCTGGAAAATGTAGGAGATGGGACCATTTCACTTTTATCCTAGATATGCAAATACATATGTCTTAATAAAGACTACTGAAAATTTGTATTTGTGGGTTTTGGTATTTTGTTGTTGCTGTTATAATCAGATGAAGTCAGAAGACAAAGACCACTGATGTTCATCTTAAAGCACTTTCTACAGAATGAGACTTCATCAAATATTTCTTGCCTCTATGCAGAGAAATATTACTCTAAGATTTGAATTATTCCTGGAATTTCACTGGTAACCCCTCCAGATGTAATTGATATTGGTCATGTATGTTATTTTACCCTCCTCTCTCACCCTCTTTCAACTGACTGAAGCATTTGAGATTGGGAAGGAGTTTTCATTTGCTGTTATGACAGCAAAGTTTAGAATATAATAGAGATTGACAATACCCCGCTATTTCAGGAGCTCAAGACCCTGCTTTCTATAATATGTGTTTCCTACTAGATTCTGGTAGGTTCAGAGCTTAAGTACTTTACAAACTACAAAAGTGTCTTTGAGCTGTGTTTAGCTGTTTCTGAAATGCTGTGAATAAAACATTCTCTGCATCTTTATTACAGGAAAAGAACCATTGATTTAGAGACAAGTTGTTGAGGATTTGCTGTACTGTTGTTCATTGCTCTGAGATAATAAGTTACAGAAATTTCTATTGCGTTCCCCTGTCCCACACCCATTTCTAACAAACTGTTTTACTGAAGGCTTCAATTAACAATATTGCAACAATAAAATTCACAGCTATTGTTCAGATCCGTACTCAGTTGCTGTCTGCTCTCTGAGAACTTCCAGACTCAATAAAGAATAAACTTCATCCCCTACCCCATCTGGTGTTGCAAAAAAGGACACACTAATTACGTATGTTAATAGACTGCTTTAAAGACATTCTTCACAAAAATGGTGCGTATGGAGAAAATGAAAATGATAATAGTTTTTAAGTGAAAAACATGGAGATTGTTGATGTTAAGTATTCTAACATGTTGCAGTTGGGAAAGGACACCACTGAGTGCTCCATATGCTTGTTCTTTCTGAATGCCTGGTTTGGGCTTCCTTTGAATTACCTGTCTGTAAAGGGAAAAAAAACAATCAAAAAAAATGAGAAATGTCTCTGTGCCTTTTACAAATGAAACTTTTGAAAATATCTTTTTAATACACAGTTCAAATTTGGCTTGGACTTAGTCTTCTGTGACACATGTTTAAAGATGCTTTGAGTTAGAAATAACTTTTTTAGCTCAGTACTGACTGAAAATTATGTTTTTGCTCTTCAGTGGACTATGTAAGATGAATCCAACCCCTGAAAAATGTCATCATAATCAGCAGAAATCTAGTCAGTTTTATTATTTTCAAAAAAAGATCATTTCTGAGCCCAGTAAGTCCTTGTCCTGCCATCTCAGCTAGGACGGTGAGCCCCGTTAACTGTCATGATGTAGGAAGCATGTACAAGTACTACTGCTGCTCTCAATGCTCCATCAGATGAAAGACCTCAGCTGCTAAAAATGTTAGTCTGTAAAGTGCAGGCTTACTGTCCGCTTCCCTTTCGTTACTGTTGTAAGCAGGCATGGTCTGTGATGGGGTTGTACAGGGAAGGAAGTTCCCTTTCCAAATGCCATTAGCGCTGCCCAGTGCTCCTGTACCACTGATGCAGATCCACAGAGCCCCGTTTGCACTGGGGTTTCACCCTGATGGCCATCCGGACTGCAGTACTTACAATCAACGCTTAGCCTCTGTGTTTTCCTCTTGAACTCCTGCAAGTCAAATAGACTATGATTACAATTCTTCCTTGAAAGAATGAAAGGGCGATTATAAAAATGAGAGAGTAGCAAAGCATTTATCAGAACTCTGTGTTTTAAAGTGTGTGTTTGAAATGGTCATAACTAACCTTTTTTTCCTCGCTCCTATAGGCTATATTGTATGTGTTGTCAGTGGAACACAAATTCAGAGAATACATAATGTATTGAATGCTACACAGTCACACTGAATTCTTCGCTAAGAGTTGAATCCCAAAAGTTTTATAAGATTGCCTGAGTCATTGACTTCAAGAAGGCTAAGCTCAGCAACAGTTACTAGGCCCAAGTGTATTTGCTGTTTAGGCCAATCCTCAGGGAAAATCTCATCGAAGAAGCTAATCCCGCTGTCTTTCCTCATGTGAGCTTGGACTAAGCAGTAGAAACCATGATACATATTTTGATTAATGGTAAATATGGGAATTCAGAAACGAGTTATGTTTTATGAAATAGGAAGCATACCCATTCATTCAGTAGTTTTGAATGGTAGGAGGTTAAACGGTGGAAGAAAGATAAAGTTATTATTATTAGCACACATAGGTTATATAACATGCCATTAATTAGTGAATTTTCAAAATTTCTATCTCAAAAATCAATGTTGTGAACCACTATATAGTGAATTTAAGCATACTGACGCTAGATTTTTTCTTTGTTATCTTTTGTGGAACCCTTAGTCCATGGAGTACTAGGAGTCTATGGATCACAAGAAAAACACTGATTTCCTCCTAGTATCTAAAAAGTCTGCCATTTTATTGTGTATTTCTCACAAATCTCTGTCTCAATTCTGTATGGAATTCATCTGCAGTCAGCCAGGAGGCAGGAAAGAGATCTCCCAAAGGCTAATTAATTACTTGGCCATCTGTTTTGGATCAAGACACTATGGAATTTGATTTTTGGAAATATATGTTCTCGCTGATCATCCATTTCCCCTCTTACGAAATAACAATTAAGAGAATGTATTCACAAAGGTATTGTAGGAGTTAAATAATATGTTGAGTAGCTTAAAGCAGAAGCACTTTGCATGATTAAGTACTGTTTTAGTTAATTAGTTTAGGAATTTGATCATATTCTGTGTGGACTTCTACAATGGTTCATTTGGAAGAGTGTCCTGTGATCTTCCCATGGGAACATAGAGGATGTTGCTTCCAGAAGACAATGAGAATCCTCATCTCAGTCCCTCCAAATTAGACAGCAGTCATTGTTTAGTAGAGAAGTTCCGTTTCTTTGCATCTTCTGCTCCTTCAAATAACTAATTACTGAATGTGAGTGGCTATGGGGTGGCCAAAATTACTCTTGTTATTCTACAAAAGTATTAATTGGACGGGTTTACGTAAAAATGTTGGAGTCCAGAGGAAATATTGGTGCTGTTTCACAGGACTGCATACACGATTGTGCATTATTTTCTTAACTCTCTCCTTGATCCTTAGGACTAACAGCTCACATACCATGTTTTACAATATGCCTGTGATCATACTTGATATTTGGTATACTGAAATAGAGTTTGGGAGGATTCTACCAGGTCTTCTCAAGTGTTTCATTGCAGCCTGCTTGGTCCATTTTGTGCTGCTTGGGAGATGTCAAAGGGGCACAGGAAGTCAGGCCCAATGACTGAATTCCCATCTCTCCTGCAGAAATAAAAAGTTTTATGTGGTTGTGCAAGTTTGTACACGTAAACAATAATAGCTTGTTTTTCAAGGCTGCTCTTCTCACTGGAAATTGCAGATAAGGCAGTCTTTATCTGGGCATGCAACGCTGACTATGATGGGTGTAGTGCTAGTAATAACAGAATGCCAAGAGCAAGAGTGAGGACGGAGCACTGCGGTGTTGCATTTCAGGAGTACAGAAATTCTCTGGTAAACAGATCTGTTCCTCTATAAATCAAAGACAGAAGTGCAGTCTCTTTTGTGATAAAAAAAAAAAAAGTTCACAGTAAGCGCAGATTTCTTAGGCAGCACTCTTCAATTATAGGGGCAAGTGCACAGTTGGATGGAAAAAATAAGACAGTCAAGCTTCTCATTATTTTTGGTAAGAAAATCTTGCTTGCCCTTATTTTTCTACTCCTTAAGGAGAGAAGGGAAGAGAGATTATTTCTTGATACTTTGCAGATGTAACCCTTCTTCCAAACTTTATAAGACTGCATATAAGCCCAGCATTTAAAGACTCCTCTCTTTCTGGGATTTGTATGTTTGACCTTTCACTCCTTCTTTCTCATCATTAGTCTCCTTCAAAAATATCTGTCAGTTGAGTTGTGCTCAGGAAGTGCATCACTTCTTGGACTGGTTAATACTTACTAAAATGCTTGCTTTGCTTTGGGTAAGCTTTTGTAATATTACTGATTCGTGCTTTTGAGGCCACCAAGCTTGCAAATGCTTCAAGTATTTGAGGAATTTTAGCCACAGAGGTAGTTTCCCATTGCCTGAAAATCACTATGATCTAGCTCTAGACAGATAGTCACTTCTGAGCCTTTTGGTCTATTCTATGCAAACTCAGCTCTACTTTTAACTTATCTCCGCTTTGCATCATTTCATTTGCACTTGTCCTAAATTGTTAGCTCTCTGTTTGGTGGCTAGCGCAATGGAGCCTGATTCCAGATTGTGGCTTCTAGATGCTATGGAAACAGAAATAAATATTTTTAACATTTTTTGTACTTCGTATTATGTAAGCGCACTAGTGACAATGCATAGCACAGGGAATGCAGTAATTGAATGTACTGTACTGAGCTTACTCTTTGTTGCTTAGCAATTAAATGTATGCATATAGCAGCAGCACTGATAAAAATGCTAATAAAAGGTGACAAGTTATATCTCCAGAAAAAATTACACAATTAAGGAAAAAATCTCTGACAAGATACAGGAACAGCAGCAAATGGTACATACTGATAGATCTTGTCCCTCCTGAAGGCAAGATCTTCAGGTACTGGCCACTAGAGGGGCTGAGATGATGGGAATAGAAGGGATCCACATTTATAGCATGGGCTACAGACACACAATTGTGCAAACATCATGGTAAGGCTTTTTGTTGTTGGTGTTGTCATTCCTTTATTATTTGTACGTGTTTTTCTCTGTAAAATGTCTAAGAAACATGTTCTGTTTTCTTTGTTTCATTTTTTCTCCTTGCTGTTCAGGTTTGCAGATTTTTCACAGCATCTGTTTCAATCAAATTTCTGACTTTCCTAGCAGATGCATATGTCACAGAGTAAGGTTTTATTTATATAACGTGATGCAACCTATCGTGTTAATATAAATAGGTTTATCTATAAAATTGGTTCTTTAATAATGCTGAACTGCTTCATTTTTTTTAATTCAGAGCAAACATGAAGCAGAGGAACTGCATTGTAGTCTGCAATTCTGAAAAAGCCCAGCATTTAAGGACTCCTTTCTTTCTGGGATTTGTATGTTTAACCTTTCACTCCTTCTTTCTCACCGTTAGTCTCCTTCAAAAATCTCTGTCACTTGGGTTGTGCTCAGGAAGTGCACCACTTCTTGGACTGGTTAATACTTATTGAAACGCTTGCTTTGCTGTGGGTAAACATAGTGGTCAGGACCATTTTAGAGCTTTTGCCAAACAGTCTTGACACATTGTTGCATTAAATTCTTTTCACTCTGTTGAATTAGAGAATTGTTTACAGGCTGGAAATAATTGCTGTTACATAGTTTGTTAATGTCTATGGTATTTAGCAAATATTGCTAGTTATGTACAGGATTTCAGTACTTTTTCTTCTAGCAGTTCTTTCTTTTTTTCAGAGCTTTCCCTCATTAGGTTTCTTCTGACCATAGCGCTGATTCTGCAACTGACAATCTGCCTACATAGTGAATTGCAGGATCTGGGCCCAATTTTGATCTATTTATATTATAGTCCATTTCATTTTAACTGAATGCAACTACTGACCTGTCCATACTTGCTTTCAGTGTTATCTCAAGTTGTGCCAAATCATCAAACAGTCCATTTGGAGTTTTCTGTGCTTTGCTGAAACTCCTGTGTTTTTGGTCAAGTGCTATTGAAAAATACTGCTATTTATCAAACAAAAGTAGGCTAACTTGTGGCTTGGTTCAGCTATCCCAATTCCCTATCCCTCTTCTTAGAAAAAAAAAATATTACCGAACCAGGGTTCTGGGTGCGGAATCAGTGCAGATCAGATTGTCTTCTGGGGAAATGAAATGAATCAAGCTTGTTTTAATTCATGTATTATACTTAAGAAATAAAAATGAAAACGCGGTAAAAATAATGATGACAAATCAGAGCATTACTTGTCTTCTCTTTCCTGGCTTCTTTATGAGTGTATTGATAGAACAGTAATTGAGATAACTTTTTGCACACAGAGCAATGCCATCATATGATGCAAGCAATAAAAAGCTGTTTACTCAGAGAGATTTTTCTAGTTAGCTCATTTTGTGTTCACTAGTTATGGGGTTCCCTCCCATTAAGAAGTCTTTTAGCATGAGTTAAGCAGGTAGGAATTATTCCGTACAGATGGAACTATATCTAAACCCCCAAATCTTTCCAAGACAGCTAGAGTAGGGAAATCAGAGTGCAAATTGGAAGGGTATTAGAAGAGCAACAGATCATTGTGATAAAATATTTTGTATGCATTTGGTTGTGATCTTTTTCAGTGAGATTGCTTGTATCTGATTCAGAGCCTTGACTCAAATGTCCTGAGAAGGAAAGATTTGAATCCACTCAGATGATATAAAAAACAAATTTTCCTGATTTCGCTCTTCCTTCTTTCCCCCACTCCACTAAATGTTATCATGGCAAAGTAACCTTTGAGGGGATCAGTTTGATTTGTGAAATACTCTTCTACAGAAGCTTCATTTTGAAAACTGTCTCCAAATAAGCATGTGCTATCCAGAAGTAAGAAAAATGTTTTATGCCATAGGAAGATTTTTGAAACATATTTATGTGTTTCTTCCTTCCCACATTATCCTGCAGTGACATGCAAACATGGTGTGTACACGTTTGCACATATGCGTGTGTGCTTGTGTGTGTGTATATGATGGTATATAGAAAAGCAAATACTTTATAGAGATGCCTATTTAAATGTCTGCCTGCAAATACATGCAGTATGTTCTTTTTTAAGTAGCCTCCTCCTGGTAGTACCTTCACTAAGATTCACACCAGTTCCCATGTAGTGTTCTGTAAATACCCTGTGAGAATGACTAGCAGGGAGGATGGTCTTGCATAACAGGCAGCTGACTAATATAGAACAGAAACATTGATTTACAATGATAGAAATAGTCTCAGCCTTCTTCTGATTTTGACATTTGAAGTTTTGGGATTACACTTGTGAATATTTCTGTAGTTCAGTTTCCGGAACTCACTATGGGTGTTCAGATATTGTACCATTTTTGGGTGGAGCAAGAAAGTCCTAAAGCCAGAGAGAGTAGGATTTTGTGAGTCATGCATGTTACTGACACACAGAGAGGTTATGTGAAATTTAGGTAAATGATCTCTACCCTATACCACTTCTTTAAGTATATAGCATAACAGACCTCCATATTTTATCCATCTTTCTGAACATGCTGCCTTGTCCTCTCTATTTTATTCACCTTGCAGAGCACTGTATCTTGTCCTAAGCGGTTCCTCTCTTTTATCCAACTAGACTATTGCAGGGTTTAGTAAAAGCACTGCCTCCAGAGATTTAGTCATGTAATGGAAGCCTCGTGTCCATCTCTCACCTGCATCTTCCTCAGTTTTGGACCACTCATGTAAGGACTGGGGTTGTGGGATGTGTTTCTGAGGTACACTAGTGGTGCCACTTCTGTGGCCATCTAGCCAACTGATTTTCCAGATGTTGATTTAAAAGTCAGTGCAGCTCTGGCAGAGCAGGACATTGCAATGTGGCAGGACTTGCCTGAGGACTGGTGTGTTGGGAGCGTGAAGCCAAGGATCGAAGCTTACAAGGTGGGAATGTCTTTGAGCAAATGTGAGCACTCATCAGAGCTGCTTGGAGGATGGCTCCATGTTTTCATTTGGATGGTATATACAGATTCAGTGCCATTGAGTGATACATGGTATTTACAAAGACACAGGAGAGTCCCCATGGTGATTGTAATTTCTTTGCCATCGCTGAGCTTGCTCTTCATCCATGATCTTGCACTTTTGTTAGAAAAGACCTCACAAAACTTCAAATACAGTATCATACATTTACTACATAAATAACCATACATCACGCTTTCTTTGCTACCATAAAAATGTCACTGCAACTAATTTTATTTAGGGTAACGGTGAACTGGATCTGAATTCCTAACGCAGGAAGAAGTCAGGGAAGAAATGACTGTGTAGTTTGCCAGTTTTAAGCAATAGTTTCTAATACCTAAGCCCTGAGAAGAAATCAATGCTTTATGGAATATACACCTACTAAAAGAAATCCCAGCTCTTAGAACTGCAAAATTTGTTGTGTCTGCCTCTGTTTTTAGCTTTGTATTTGTATTGTAAAAATACTGTAAAAATACATACCAAATGAGAGAATTAAAGAAAAAGAATAGGTTAAGAAAAGAGTAGCCAGTTGTGCAATAAACGTATTAGGAGAAGGAGCATTCATTTGTTCTTTTTTTCCCCAAGCCTGTCTTGCTTACAATAATCAGCTCAGCAGTTTTAATCTTAAATTGGTTCACATTTACTGCTTATGCCTAACTTCCAAAATGCATCATTATGAAAGAAGTAAACTTGTTTGACTCTAAATTTTCTTCTTCACTAACAAGCACAGTAAGAAAGTGATGGGTAAAATTGAGAACATTGTTATATAATAAATGAGTAATCTGAGTAAATTTAATGCATGGAAAACAAGAATCTCTCCTTCCTGTGCTTGTTTAAAACTAAATTTTTGACTGGAGTAATATCAATTTATAAAAGATGCATATGTGGTGATATATAAATTGTGAACCTTAAAAACAGTAAAGAATAATAATACTATTGATATACCTGGTTGCCTATTTGAATAAGCCATTAGGGGAGTACAGACAGTACATTGTAATTAAAAAAATGTAAAATTGTGTAAAATGAAAGTTTTTAAAATCACACTGTGATACACGTTTTGGCCTGGGATTGGGAGAAAGAGGAGTTCAGAGACATCTACTCACAGGTTTTTTATTCCTGAGCAGCGCGGGAGAGTTATTCTGTGAGAACAGGCTGCCACAGAACCCAGATCAGAGCAATGGAAAGGATGAAGCTAGACTTGCACATTGTCACTTTTGAAGTGTGGTTTGGTACTCTCAGGATTGTCAGACTCCATAACAGTATTATTATGTTGCTGGAGATATTTCCTAACTGATCAATAGAAAAGAATAGCTTGTTCTTTGTTCCTTAAAAAAAGCCTTTGCAAGAGAAAGGATTAGAAACATCATCTTTGATAGTCTCAGATAGCATTTTAAAACATTTCTTTAACTTCATACTAAATACCAATCTTATATTCTCTACTAAATAAAACTACAGATGTGTTTATCAAGATCTCAGTGGGAAATACTTTGGCTGCTGATTTCTTGAGGAATACCAGTGGTAAGGAGTTCACGTTTCCTTTGTCTTTGGGATCCATTCACTTCACTGGAATTAAAACAGCCTTTGATCTGTGGCATTTTACAGATGTTGTCTAGCAGGCTTGGTGTTGGACACTGTTCCTGGGAAGAGGTAGGTTTTGGGGAAAGCCTGGTGGTATTTTTGGCTGCTCGGACTTTGCAGAAGGCGCAGTGGCTGAGCCTTGAGGCCAGTCTCTGTGTTCCCGCTGGAGATGGCTGCCACAGGGACCAACAGTTTGGCAGGCTTTTTGGCATATGTGCTGACCTGTGGATAAATAAAAGACATTAGAGTTGCAATTATGCCATTATAAGAGCTGGAGGAATATTTGCCCTCTAGATGGAGCTGTCCACTTGTATTACAACCGAGTTAACTAAAAGCATAATGATTAAAGATGAAATCTTTCTACTGGAAGATTGGTCGGCAGAGCCCTGTTGCCAGCAGACACCCTACTCAAGCATGGCAGTGGACAGTAGTTACAAACTTCACTTTGCTGGTCTTACACATATGGGTATCATAGAACAAGCTATAGGGCAGATTTCTTTATGATAGAGACTTGTGTCTCTGCTTTTATGCCTGGCTATTTTCCGCCTAGCTTTCTGTACTTCTTTTTGTTCACTCCTTGCAGCTCACTTTGTCTCTTAGCATCTTCCAGGCCCCCAAAGTTACCATTTCTTCAGCACCTTCATTTTCTCTTTAAATCTCTCTACTAACTGTGTTCTATATGATAGTGTCATTTTTATAGCTGTATTATCTTTCTACTGTGTTCTCAGTTGCAGTGTGATTGTGCGCTTTATTTGTCTATGCTTTATGTAAAGTGGGGGCATGCCTTCTGTGTGCTTGTACCTTTTCTGAGAGTGCCTTCTGATGCATAATTCAGAGGCCAAATAGTTCATTTGGCCTGTTTACAGGCCAAAAGGAATCATTTGATCCCTAGCTTGGATTACTTTAGTCTGAACAAGGTCTTTATTTTTTACAAAGGATAGTCGCAAATATTGTCACATTGGAGGTTACCTTGTTTATGGATTAAGATATTTTGTCCTGTCTGCTCTGTATCTAGTAGTGTTGCAGCTGAACCCTTATATTAAGCCATATTTAGGGCCAACTGCTAGATTCCCAAGAAGATGGGGCTATGAATTTTCATTACACTGGATATGTGTGTTCCCAAACAGAAGAAAATGTGTTTATGTGCCAACCAGCTTGTAACATATTTTAAGTAGCATGGTGTGACATACTTAATAGTTAGGATACATAGGTCACTTTAATTTTTTTGGCATTTCTCCCAGGAAAGAAGGCAGGAACACAAATAAGTAGGCAAGAGTAACAGAAAACAGCTTAAAAGCCATAGAGTATCGCTCTACCAATAAATACCAGCCTTTCAGTTTTCGCCCTTTCTACAGTTACCCAGCTTTTATAAACTGCCATTAAACTGCTATTCTGTTTTGGTGGAACCCGGATACCAGTGCATTTAGTAAGACTTCATCAGAAAGGAAACCTATTTCACATTTTCATTTATATTGAAAAATCCTTAGCAGAGAGTTGTTCAATACTATTTAAACCAGTTTCTCTGACTTACCTAGATATTGATGATACCTACTGAAGGCTGCCTTCTGACATGTTTGTCCTTGAAAGTTGGAGATTTCAGGCAGTGGATTGAACTGTTTTACAGTAATATCTGAGCCCTTTGAACTTGTAGAAGGTACCTTCCTGCCCATTCTTAAATGTACCTAACTGGCATGAATAGAAATTATGCATCAAAAAGTGAGTATTGCCGATTTGTTCTTTCTTGTGACACTTAATGCACTGCCCAGAGTCTGTAATTCTGAAAATTGGGGATTACAGGAAAAGTCTTTTTCTTTTTTTTTTTTTTTTAACATTGAATTAAAAATTAATGGTGTGGGAGATAGTATAAATAGTATAAGTTCTTACAGATTGGAAATATGATCTGAATATACTCTAACAGCTCAAAACTCAGTATCAAAAGAAATTTTCATTTCTATTTTTAAGAAGGTGAGTATGGTTTTGGGAGAGCTCCATTTATGACTTTTTGGGGGGTCGCTGTCTGGGTATTTGGGGCTGGCAGTACTAGAAGAGATTACGTGCAGGTGGGCGCTGAAGGTAATAAAGGTATAAGGTAATAAAGGTAATAAAACTGCCTGAAAGGCAAAAAATAAGCCTCTGAAATCATCACTTCTTTAAAAACTATGATTCTAGCTCAGTATAATTCCTGCTGATGGTTTCAAATATTCTACCTGCGTGTCCTGTTGTCAGTAAGTACTCTGGTATTGCTCAAAAAGAGGGAAAAAGTTTTCAGTAAAACCTTTACAAAGGACCTCATTGAGGATGTGAGGAGTAATTTTAAGGACTTTCATCTAAAGGGATCATCAGCAAAATCAGATAGAGGGAAAATGAAAGGAAATGGCTGCCCTCATAAAGGGTGCATTGATCTGCCTCTGTCACAGATGTCCCCGGATGATTAAGGGCAATTAGCTGCAAGGCAGTACTGAGGCAAAGAGAGGGAGAATGGGTTACTTAGACATAGGGAAGTGGGGAGTCTTGTTCAGCAGGTTTTCAGAATAACAGGCAATAGCAGTGAGCAAAATCACCTGGTGTGCTGGGAGGAATTTCAGCAGGAAAGCTACCTGCAGTAAAAGAAGAAAAGTAAGAAATGATTTTTAGTGACTGTGAAGGACTCAGGCATGGACACAGAAAGAGGAGTTTATGGTATATGAAGTGACAGTGAAGTCAGAAGAAATATTAGAAGGGTTATCCAGTCCGATATTTATGTAAGAATTCTAAAAGGAAGTATCATGCTATAAAATAAAGCAAAACAAAAAAAAAAGTTTTATGCGTAGCTATTTCTTATTACAACAGACAATCAGGGAAGACCAACTTTTTATTTTCTTAAAAATGGAAAGATTTACAGTAGTACTAAGTGTGTTCGTCTGAATTTGGCTTGCTAAATGCACAGCTAATGCTTCTCGTTCGGCATCCCGGATGGCTTGTGCTGGCTTTCGGCTTCGCCCTGGCCAACAGCAGAGCTGTTCCTCCTACAGTGCTGAAGTTCTATCTAATAAAGCATTTCCATTGCAAGGTTTCTAGTGCAGTAATTTTCACTGTAAACAGATATGTATTAATATGTTTCAACTAAGGGCCTAAACTGAAAAAGATAAAAGCAACACAGCTACTTATAAAGCACAGAGCTTTTTTTTTTTCTGTCTGAATAATTTTGGTGCATTTGGTGAATTTTAATGCTTATGGAAATGAAAGATTTTATTGGAGGCAAACCAAGTGTAGGCAGTAACCATAGTGACTTCTACACATACAAGCTTTGCCAGTGTGCTTCAGTTCTAGTCCTCAAAATCCTAGTTATCAAACATTGGTAGGTTCTTTTTGGGCAATTTCGAAGAACAGCTGATGCAGGGGGTTATTGTCCTTTACATAAAGGACTAGAATCACAGAAACACAACAGTATTGTGCCAAGTTTCTGACTGAGGTGCAATCTAAATTAGCAAAACATTAAAGGTTGCCATGGGATATATATTAATATTATTGCTGATGCTTTTCCTCTGTGAACTGGCAGGGCTAAATAATCTATCGGTGATACCACATTTTTGTCATATCATTCTCTGGCCCTCAGCCACACTTAAAGAAGAGCCAGTTGACAGATGTACTGTAATATGCTTTTATGAGGTATTACTAGAGGATTTTACTGTTATTCCATACTGCTATTAATGGATCGGCTTGTACCAATTGTCTTTCTGAGAGAAGCACAAAAATTAAGAGAAGTAGCTTATTGAAAACATACTTTTACTATTTTGTTTGCTGTGTCAGAAATAACTTCACTATTTTTAGTAGCCCTGCTAAACAGTCCTTCCACTGTACATTTTAACAGTGCTTATGCTAGAAGCCTCTGGATTTATTCAAGTAAAAAAATGGATTAAAAATGGTAGTATAGGTCAGCTTGAGAAGTTTGTTTTGGAGCGGGAGCAAGGTTCTCTGAAATGAAAATGTAGGCTAATAGAGGAGGAGGAAGGTCTAAGTGCTATTATATGAAATTATTATCTATTTTAATACTAAATACCGTAAGGCTGAATATTGTAAATAATTTCATTGAAGTATTCTGGGGTTTATTTCATTACAAAAAAGCAGTTTCCCTGGCCTTTGTTGTGAATGTTTTTCCCCTAAAAAGAAACATTAAATGTAATTCAACTTAGTTTCTAAAATAAAATGCAGAGTCCTTAATAAAGTAAGTTTCTTAAGTATTGTGATAAGTCAACATACACTATCTGTTATTTTGATGTTTGTAATACATGCAGCTGTTTAATTTGCTACTTTAAATTAACATGTAAAATTGAAGAGAATTTGCATCAGAATGTATTTTTACTGCGTATTTTGGGATCTAGTGCACCACATTTTCACCCATTACCATAGTAGGGGTTTTTTTGGACCTAGCTCAGGTTTGGCGCTGGGGAGAACTCACTGATGCACTGCAGGCTTTTCAGCCTTTGAAAAGCTTACCAGTGATATGCTGATACTTTAAAGTTTGACTTCTCAAATTTGTAGGGGATGAAAACAGTATATTATTAAGCTGTTACACATATTCATCACTAAGGAGGGCCTCAGAAGAATGGCCAGTCAAGAGGGCTTTGTAAAATGGATAGTAAGTAGCAGGCAGTCCTTGCCACAAAGACCTCTCAGTTTATTTAAACAAAACAAAAAGTCTGGTCTCCTGATTCTCTTTCAAGAGAATGTAGCGAGGCATTGGTGTTTGAACTCAGCTTTCTGGAGGTTTAATCTGGTATTCTGAGATGCTCAAAAACAGCAACAAAAAAATAGCGAGCTGCATACTTTTTCCTAAGAGCTAAATCGTTCCATCTCACTTAACTAATGTATTGATTGACTTTATGGAGTCTGTAATAGTTCTCAGTTTATGAGCTGTGATGCCTGGAAATGGATTAGTGCCAGTGCCTGCGATGAGATATGGCCAGAAGATGACTATTTTGTCTCATGGCAGCTTTTGAGGTTACAGAATTTGACTTTATTTCACCTTCAGAACAAAGTTTATCATCTTGGATCACTGTGTATCAGCCTGAACAAGGACTTCAACATGATGTCCATCCCCACAATGTGTTTCAACTTGAGAAGGCCAAAACTCTGGTACTCCAGCTGTTACAACTCAGTACAGTGCTTCCACATGCGAGCCCCATGTGTGTGGGCCTCATCCTTTGGGCTCACAGGTCCCTGACAAAGCTTTCTGGCTGTCTGCACCACTGACATACGTCTCTCTTCCCCCTCCTCCCAAAATCTGCTTTATCTGCTTTTGCTTTTTTGCTGGTTCGTTCTCCTTGGTTTCTTATAGAAAGCCAAATCTCAAAGTTGTATTTTTCACAAAGCTAAAGCTATCTGAGCTAAAAACCTCAGATCTTCCTTTTCTCTTCAAGTAGAAGTTCAGCTTGTATTATAAGTGAAGGATTCCTTTTTCCAATTCTTTTATTTTTTTAAGACATACAAAGCTCATATTAAAAAAGACATATTAAGCTCAGTAAAGCTTAATAATTAGAGGAAATCTTATCGAGCATGATTTCCAGGAATTCAGACTTCATAATTCAGGTGTGGGTTTTTTTGTCTTCAAACTGTGTAACCAGGAGCTTGGTCCTGGTAGGTTCACTGCTTACCAGTATTTTAGTTCTTAGGTCTTAGTCTAATACCTGGCAAGAGCCTCCGTGGCTGAGCATAACGAGTAGCAAGCTTTTCGCAGTGCAGATCTGATACACCTAGAAAAGATGTTTTACCTGTGTTTGAATTTCTTTACACTCACCTTAGTGCAAAGTATTCTTAGTTATTTACAGTGCTTCATGTTCACCTCTGCAAACATGCAATATGTACACCATGCATTTAAGACCCGGAAGCTCAAACCTAGGCATTCCAGTCTATGCCTTTGTTGTCTTCACATTTCATAATTATAATTTGTGGTCACTACAGTCAAGTGTAAAGAGGGAGATTCCAGCTTTAGAGAAACTTACATGTTTTCCCCCTTGCATACAGTTGACATGAGCATGTCGTAAGCCCGCAGTCCTGTCCCATTGTTATTCTCTGAGATGTTCTGCATGTGAGGGGCGTATTGATCACGTGTACAAAGGGACAGTACCATTGTCCTCCTTCAAGACCTACTGGGTTCTGCATTGTGTCAATTCCTAGATATAAGATTTAGCCAGAACCTGACCATCGTTAAATCATCTTCAAGTCCCTCCTCTTTTCTATACTTTTTCCATAGTTCCCAGAATAATTTCTTAAGAATGGCCTTTTTAATTTTGTCATAAAGTCTACTGTTCATCTTTCAGGACACCAGGAATGCATAAAATCCTAAGATAGGAAAACATTGCCCTGCGTCACTTTTTAGTCTATACAAACTTAGACATTCCTTCCTCCCTTCCTCCCTTCCCCCCCTCCAAAGAAAAAGAAAACACTGCAATGCAAATGAAAAAGCTGTGCTTGTGATGTGACATAGATTGGGAAACAGAAGGTTACGGTGATAAAAGCCTGTCATTTATTGTAAGTTACCTGCAACTGTTTTTATTCAAAAAAATAGAGGCTCAGAAAGCCCACTGACAATGCTGACATTCTCAGACCAGTGATTTCTGAGGCAATGTTACCTGAGAAAGATATTTGTAAGTTTGGTAAAAATAAAGCCCTAGTTATAAAGTGTGATAAAATTTAGTATTATAAAGTTGAGAGACTTCCGAACAGGTATAAACTAAGAAGTCATCACAGAGAGGGCAAGTGTTTACTGTTTATTTTTCTTTTCCAATAATCACTTTGAGGTACTAAGTTGTTGGGTACATTCTGGAAATACTACTGCAATGAAAAGGGCTAGAGACTCTGAAAAGGAAGAAAGAAAAGGTAGGCTATTAAGAGCCTCTAAATTAAGCCCTCTGGAGATATTGGTAAGAAGAAAAAAGTGAACTGTTTTGTCATCTTTAATAGAAAGTATTTGTGGTCTTTTTCTTGTGTTATTATTGGTATATGGTCTTTCCGTATGGTCTCTCACTTTTTGTTGTTATTGCTGCCATTCTTCAGCACTTGCCTTGCAGGCCAGCCAGAAGTATGTTTTCACACTCTTGCTTCCAGATGGGTCATGGAAAGCTTCACAGAGCAGTCCTGCTCACAGTGGCGTCTTGCACCTTGGCAATAATACAGGCCTACAAAGCATTTCTGATATCCTAACCTGCAGTAACCCTCTTTTTGCATGGCACAGGCTTAAGACCATACCATAGCTGTGCTGGTCATTGATAAGACCATTTTGTAACTTTGATCTTCAGTGGAGAAGACTCTTTCTCCATGAATTATCTGCCTGTTAATGAAAATATTTGGTCACCATAGTTATAATTTATAGAGAATACCAATTCTAAATGCACTAAGAGTTAGACTCGTAGGAGATGAGGATGAAGTCTTCTTAGCAGCTGACCTTTGGCTCTTTCTACTGGGCATCCTGCAGTATGGAAGTTTATGGCAGAAGAGAGTATTTTGTTATGGTTTATATTGAGCAGCATTTTGGACAGCCTCTCAGGTCATAAGTATTTCAATGGAGCTCCCTTTCAGAGCAGTGGGGAGTTGCACTGAACATACAGGGACTTAGTAATGTGCATTGTAGTTCTCGGTTTCAAATGGAGAACGACATTAGACAGAACTTTTTATCCATTCCTTCCAATCGCCCAAGCCATGGTGATTTATTTAGGAGGGTCACTAGTTGCAAACCATGCTAGACCCTGTCAATTAAAAAATGAGCTAACGGAGCTTTGAAAAACGAAGTGAAGTGCCCCCTAAAATTTTTAATGTTTCTGCTCTCCATTATTTTAATATTCATATGGAGATGAAAATAATATATTTTCTCATCAGAACTTGTCACTTTTTATTTGCTAGATATTTTTTACAGCTGTATTTCTAATGGAGTGTGAAATTAAAATTAACATTCCTGTTTTCTTTGTGGTACCAGGTTTGCAGTTGGTGATATACAAACGAGCTCACGAACAAAGTTTTCTTCCTGATTATTTTGGCCATAAAATAATCATTTATTGTGATTATTATTATTAAGAATTTATGGAGGACTGATGTAGGCCATAGATACATCTAGCTTTTTGTTGGGAGTAATAGGATTTTGACAAGTAATTAAAAACTTGCAGGTTGTTCTTCAGTATCATTATTATAGTATGCCAAATTGCATTTGAGCATAAGAGGTTGAAAACCCCCTTTGGAGTTTTCTGTGATCTTGCTATAGTGGTGAATCTCAGAGGGATTTAAATGAAAATCTTTGCTTAAGCACATCTGTGTGATGCTTTTCATAGTAATGTCCATCCAGTGTGTCCTATGACTTAGGCTCAAATCCTCAAGAAATTTTAGACACAGGTAGACCTGGCTAAAAGGAGGAGGATGCCGTGTTTAGCCCTTAGTATTTCTAATCCTAGCTGTAAACTATAAAATTGATAGCAGACAAAAATGTCCTTGTCTCGCTTAATTTTCCTGTTTGCTTGCTGCAGAAATGAGTGGAGGTGCAAGTTCTTGTAAGGTTTTTCTTTGTCACAGTGTTCACGTTCCTTGTTAATAAGCACAAACAAGAGGTGACCTTAGTATCACCATTAAAGGAAGCATCACACAACATGCAGGAACAGTTCTCCTACTCTGCACCTGGAAAAGGATGTCATGTGAGAATTCACCTTTTTATTGGTACTGATTTGTTGTTGTTTGCATTTTAAAAGGAAAGCTTTGCATTCTTTTTTTTTAATATAATTTTTTGTTCGCTTTGCATTTTCGCACTAATTAATAAAAGTTACAATGGTACTTATTGGTGGCAGCAGGGTTTCTTGCTACTTAAATTAGCAGATAAACCTCATTTAACTGAATCAATTCTTTCCATCTCTACTTTAAAGAGACTACCTCCTAAGAATGTGCAGATTTATAGACTGGCCTTAATGTGTGGAGAGATTTACTTTCCAAGTATGCTAGAAAAGAATGAGCCTAATAAAAGGAAGACCATAGAAATTTCAAAGATGGTCTATGGACATTTCCAGTTGTTTGTTAGAGTATCATCAGTTCCATTTCTGTTTTCCAAGTGTAAAGCAAAGACATTAAGAGGGATAGGCTCTTATCTTGTGTCACATATCCCCTTTTTGCTTGTTTAACATTAGGTGTTGAAGCTTATGACAGTCACCCCTAGATAGAATACAACAGCTTTCCTTTCACTAGCACGACTCTTCCTTTTAGTGTAATCATCTAGGCAATTCTTGAGACAAAAATATGTTTGGGACATTTTCTCACAGTATTGCCCTACACAAATGATAACTGCTTGGAAATAACGGTCCACTTTCTTTAGCACTCTCTCTCATAAAGTCTAAGTGTCTTTAACCAAAGATCAGAACCATCAGGAAGGCATCTTCCACTGGACCATTTTTAGCATCCTCCTCTGCATGGGAAAGCTGTGTTTGCTTTAAGCTCCTCACTGTGTGCTATGGTAGGCTCAAGAGGTTCACAGAGAGTGGTGACATCCTTTCGCTCAGGTTACTGTTTTAAAAAAATGCATGTTTTCCCACTGTGTCCTGGAACATCCTTAAAAGTCTTCTTATGTTACCAAGAAGATCTGACATTGTTTGGTCTTTTCCCAAGGCAAGCCTAACTTTGATGGAGCAGTGATGAATATTCATTTTAGCTATTTTCTGTCCTTTCTTTCCTCATTCCCACTTCATCTTCTTTTATCTAGCCAAGAGAGAAACTTCTAGACCATGGATCTCTGTTACACTCACACATGCTTCCACTTTCTGTTTCTTTTATTATCTTTATCTTTTGTCATGGAAACATGGAAAATATTTATGCCATCTGGGCACACAGAGTATATGCTTTTCTACTTCCACCCGGTACTGAAATGAAGGGGCTACAATCCCCAGAATCAAAACTGTATTTATGTCATTGCCTAGACAACAAATCTCCAAAGGCCAACAAGCACTATATTGAAGCCGAGCAAAGTCAGGAGAGGGGGAAGAAGGAAATCACGTATTGCTCACATCTAAACTACTATTTGGTGCTCTGAAATGTGTTTCTCTGTTGATTTCAGTCTCCATTGAAGTTCTTCTTCTCTTTAGGGTGTTTTTAGCAAATCCACTGACTTTTCTCCATTGACAGCATAGCTATTTCTTGGAGCCATGGATGCTGTAACGGGGAGGCTCAAATTTTGCTTTCACCCCATCTAGACGTGATGTGAGTCACTGAGGTAGTAGTCATCTCTGAAAGAGGCCAGGACCTATTGTTACTAGTAATATTTGCACCACTTACTTTTGGGACCCTCTTTATGTGTAAGACAGAAATTTAGTGAAGGGTGGTCCCCTTTTATGAACTAAAAGAGAGATACAACAAGGGTTTTCCAGAGCAGAGGAGCTGTGTGTTGCAAAGTGGACTGTACTGTGATAGAACTACGTAAGTGGAAATGTATATAAAGTCACCTCAGTTTTTGTGTTTTTAAGCATTAAAGTTTTCTACCCTGAAACCTTAGCTTGACTGAAGTTCGAGTGAGCGTTCAAACACTAATGTGGATGGATCCTAATGTCATGCCTTTCTGTCTGCATACTAAAAAGGAGTTGTTTAGATGCAGCTCAGTCTATTCAAAGCAGGACTATGTAAACCATGGTTTTGGGAGATACTATTGGAAAATGCACCTAGACCTCTGTAACTTTTTGAAACTAAGAACCTTCTTTTCTTTTGAAATTCTTAACCAACTTCTGCCTGGAAAAATATTAAATGTGAAGTTCTCATTCAATTTGCATTAGCCACTAAGAAAAACAGAGTCCCTTGGGGAAAAGGTGAGGAAGCAGGGGAACCTTGTATCACCACTTCTTTAGCTCTCCTCAGATCTCAGTTTGTTAAAGCAGGGAGATGGCAGCTGATTTCAGCTAGCTGTGACTACCATAAGATTTCTCAAATATGTGTATCTAATGGAATGATTTTTTAAGAAAACATTGATCTGAGAAATACTTACATGCAGTTAGACCATGGAGCAAACCAGTCTAGCAGACTGATTTCAAACAGTCTAAGGATAATTTGCTACAAAGTTTATATTCCAAGCTACTGTAGCGTGCAATTGCTAATTCTAAAAATATTCCATATGAGTGGACTAATTTGTGCATCTTTGAAGCATTGGCCCTTTTTGCTGTCAATGTGCATTTTGCAATTGCAACAAAAGAAGATATACAGTATCTACTATTTGTTAGAGAGAAAGTGCAAACTACACTTGTTAACGGAGAGGGATTTTGTTCCTGTCTACCAGTATCCTTGTGAGTGCACGAGGCATTTGAAAAGGTGCCATTGCAATGTGGTTATGTCTTATTTGTCTTTGCTACCTCTCTAGAAGGATTTTTTTTTTTTTAAATGAGCTCCACCAGATAGGTTTAGTGTTTCTCTTCATTTTCAGCCTTTTAGATGATAATGCAGGATTCATGATATCACATCAGCAGAAGCCGCTGTAGATTGATGGGACCCCATCAACCACCCTGCCCACTCAATATTATAAAGATTTGTGTCGTCAGTGGTCATGACGTTTGGTAGGAAGTTGCCCATTTATGGATACTAGAGCAAATGATATCATCACAATAGGTGGCTCCTGTCTAAATAGGATCATTTGTGAAATGAGATTACAGGCATTTATCTGGGAAACAGGAGACAGAGGCACCTGCTTTATGTAATTGATATCCTGGGGAATTATTGTGTACAGTAATCAAGAAAAATCTTCATTTCTAATTCTATTATGTGGGAAAAACAACCTTTTTTTCCTGCCTGCACAAAACAAAGCCCACTTCCACATGGAATAAGCTCCAGACCATGTTTTCTATTATGCTTGAATATATGGGACATGCATTGCAATCCTATGCTTGCCACACTGCTGCAGTATACTTGTTTTGCAGAGCTCTGTAGCAGGCTGGTCAAAGCTGTGACTAACCAGACCCTTGGATACATACTCTAATCTCTGGCCTTTATTTTTACAATGAATTTGATTTGTTCATTGATTGTATATTTTTTCTGATTTGTGAGAAGCTTCATGCTCTGTATTTGGATGCTGACTGCAATACAACAATAGTCTTTAATACGGTAAGTCAAAGATGACTCATTTCTTACTCTCATGCTTTCAATTTATACTTTCTACAGCACCATATCATCAGGTAGAAAATTATGTGTTAATTTACCTTAAAGTAGTTAATTTTCAACAGATGCTCTTCTCCTCCCTCCCCCCAGTACTTTGCACCATGTTTTTTTTCCTCCCCATGAAAGCGATAGGTTTGAACTGTCTTTAAGTAAAATACTCTTACTCTATTATTTTTAATCATATTGCCAGCATTTTGTCATATTCTTTAATTTCAACAATACAAAGGAAAATAGACCATGCACACAAAATTGCAACTTAACATGTGACGCTAAAATAAGATAAGTTCAGTTCAATATTAACGTTTATTACAGTGAACACAATTTGAAAGGCAAGGATCTTTTGGGGATTAACACTTTGGATAAAGTAGAAGGGCTTCAGTTTTCATTTGAGAATGAATACAGTCATGTACCTACAGTTACAAGAGCCATTATTTTAAGTGAAAGCAGTGGGGAGAAAATGTCTTACAAAAAGACAGTTTTCTTTGTAATGCAGTGTGCAGAAGAAGATTCGGTAGCACCTCTTAGCAAGTGCACTAAATGAGATAAAAGAAGAAAAAAGAATTATTAGGTGCACAGTGATAGCATTATATTGTAGAAATATTGTGAACAAAAATGCTATCAAATAGAAATATTCTTTAAAAAGCTTTTAAAACAGTGCTGTCATCACACTCATAATGTGCACTCTTTCAAATAGCTAACTTTTTAATTGTACAGTAAGGGTTAAGATTTGGTCTAAGAATTTTTTAGAGAAACGTACAGTTAAGCGGAGGTCTGGAGGATCACTGGGTTACTAGGTCTCCTTTGGTAAGATTCATTCAGTCCTGGCTTTAGAACTGGGCAACTTTGTAGCAAGTGAACAGTGTTCAGATGGACTGAAACCTTTGGATCTGGGAAGTATTTTTTCTCTCTCTCTCCCCACCCCGCCCCTCATGTCTGAAACTTTTCAACAGTAGGTTTTTTCCATTAAGTCCTTCTAATTAGGATATGCCTATCCAAAATAAATAAATAAATAAAAATAAAAATCTGTATTTGCCAGTATAGGCTGTTTCCAGTGATCAAGTAAAATAGCTCACTTTCAAAAAGTTTATTCAGGAAAATAGCCAAAAAAAGGGAAAAAAAGTGAGGTCTGTATGAAATAAGAACAAAGATATGTCTGACTGTGATCTATTCACAGATTTTAATTATTGCAGCTTTTTCACTTCTATTAAGAAATTTTAAGGTTTGATTTCTGTATTACCAAAGTGATTATTTTGCAGACATGCATTAATATTAGCTCTTGCATTTGCTCAGATGTTGTTCATGGATCCATATCTGTCATGTTTTCCTGTCATTTGAGACAGCCTACATCCTCTTTATTTAGCAACAAGTGATCAACCTGATCACTTAGTGCCCAGTGCAGTACATTTCAAAATGTATGCTCTGAAATATAAAAGCAATTAAATAATATTTACTAGGTTTATAAGATCTACATGTTTAGCAAACTTTGTGACTGCAGGCATCCAGTTCTGAATTAAACATGCGATTTTAAAATGCTAGAAGGCAAGTAAAGGTACCTCAGCTCATAAGCATATTAAGCAGTAGCATACCACCAGGCGTTATCCTTTGCTTTTGCAAATAACCCACAGAATAATGGCTATTTTTGTCTAAAGATTGCATAACTAGATCTGCTTAATATGCTTTATGGAAATTATTTCACTGTAAATGCCTCTTAAAGTGATCTAGAAAAATGAAGACATTTCCATAGCTTTCATTTATGCATATTAAGCAAAACCTGTAGGAGAGTGGCATATACTGAATGTAGAGGCCAAATTACATGCTCTATAATTCAGTCATACAACTGTTATGTAGCTTAGCTGATCAAATTTTAAATAGCAAGTGGTTTGCAGCATGCATCTTTCAGAGAATAAATGTGGACAAATGATAGTGTAGTCATTGCTTTTCATAGTCCACCTACAATTTAATTTTTTTTTTCAAAAAATGTTGTTAATAGTTCTCTATCAATTTTGCCTCTGCCTTATAATTTTGCATTGAAGGACAGCAAATTTTACAGAAGCTTTTTAAAAATAATAAAATAATTTACAAGTAATAAGAAAGAAAATCAACATAATTACAGTAATAATTAAGCTGAAGGACATAAATAAAAGTATTCCATCTGTTATGTTTAAAACAATACCTACAGTTATTGATTGAATTTAACAAATATAGAGAAGGAGGAATGGCCATAGCACAAAGCATACAATGTTCTACTTTTGCTTTATCTAATAAGTTTTTAAATTGTATATCCAGGAGTCACACAACTATGTAATATAGATTACATCATACTAGTCATGCTCCATAAATTTTCCTTATTGATAGTATTTGTAGCAGTCTAATATTGCCAGTACGTTAGAAATCTTAGCCATATTTTTTTGAAAACTTTATGATCTTTATGCTTGAAATTTACATTCTTATACACTTAATATTATGCTCTTAGCTTAATCATTGCAATAAGTTTATATAGTTAATAATTAGATTGTACATTTTTTAGAAGAATGTCTAGAATCTGAACTGGAGTATATCAGGGAAAATCAAGAATAATTGCACTTACATACATTGAAGTTTCATGAGTATAGGATAAATGAGATCAGATAGATATCTTGATACCCTCTTGAGATGTGAATATTAAGGTAGCTAAAGCATGCTCACTAAAGAAAAAATATGAGGTCCACACTTCTGTGTTCTCTAGTTGCCATCAGGAGTAAAGTACTGGTAAAATATTTGTGAGTAGTAAGGAAAATCAGGCAGCTTTTTACACTCAGTTTAAAAGGAAGCTCTGTTCACTGATAAGACTTTAGTATGGTGAAGGGTTTGCCAGCTTCATTTGCTCTGAATACAGGCAATACTTTTTTTCGTTTTTTTTTCTTTATGCACTTCAAAATGCTGCCCAAGGTCAGTGCGAAGGGGTGGAGTATGCATGAGACCACACATCCTGGACTAGAGAGCCCATGGCTAGATCAAATTGAATTGCTTTTAGTTTCTCATTGTGTAGTATAAAATATTCATACCTGCAACAATGAAAGATTTGCATTCATTGGTCCGGTATGAATTATATCTGTTATATAATTTAATTGTCTTTGACAGATACACTTGCAAAATTGATATTAAAGCCTGAAAATCATACAGGACAGTGCGAATGCCAGCAAAGTATTCAGGAGGCAGCTAAGTAATTCTGCTTAGCAAGCTATTAATTCCTCTTAGCAGTACATTACCAAGGCACAAATAGGGTAACAAGTCTGTTACTGTCAGACAACTACAGCAGAGCGCTTAGTGATATATAGAGAAAAGCACGTAGTAGTTCATAGATTTCTTTTACTCAAGGAAAGTGAAACTGCATCATAGTCACCATTAATATCTTAAGAGTTACAGTTTGCAATTAATAACTGCAGCATTTATGGTAGCCATAATTACTTGCTGAATCAAAGTCAAAAAGATTTAGAGGTGACCACTGCCCATCAAAAGGAAGAGAGAATGAAGAAGATCCAAAGCAGAAAATCACATATGGATCATGCATTTCCGTGCAATTTCTGAGAAAGACATTCTTTGTCATTAGACTCAAGGTTTAGCTGATCTGTATAGTAATGTGTTGTGAAAACAGTTATGTGTTGTCTGTCCTCCCGATTCTTACCACTGTGTTTGTCTCTTGATATGAGAGCAACGACATCCCTTATAAATTTTTGGTTCATCTTCTAGGTGACCCGCCATCATAAAGTCCTTGATATCTAGGGCTTGAACATGCTTCTGCCAAAGCTGATGGCAAAATACTTACTGTCTTGACTGGGATCATGATGAGGGCAACCCACCGTTTAATAAAACAGGCCAGGAGATATCAGGCTGCTTTTTCACGTCAGCTCCCTGCACTGTTCCTGCAGGCAGACATCTCACCCCAGTTCACGAGGAGGAAGGACTCTTCCAGACCTTGCGTGCCTTCCCCTGAGAGAGGAGGAGCAGGAGCACGCTGTAGGGGTTAAGACAAATATCCTCGTAAGGCAGTGCGGAGGATGGCAAAACTCCCACACACTGCTCCGGGCAGCAGCTGACGGTGGTCCTTGGCCACGCGCGCGGGAGCAGCGTGCCGCGGCGTCGGGGCCCGGCTGCCGGCCCCCCGCTGCAGGCTCGTGCTTTGAACGCACAAGGCGCCCGAGCAGACGCCTGAGCGTTTCAGAAATGAAACCAGGGGATTGTGATCAGGTGTGAATCCAGCACAAAGCCAGAGGAACTCCCTCGCTGGGCTTCTGCTCTGCTTGGGGACAGCAGAGCCCAGGCAGAGGCTGGCTGCTGCGCTGGAGGGGCAGCGAGCTCGGCCGGGCACTGAGGAGCGGGCCTTATCCAGGTGCTTTTGAGGGAATCCGACTGTTCATGGGAGGTGCTTGTTATTAGAAAGCCCATTTTGTTCTGCGTCTCTCCCTTCAGAGGAGAGGACTGGGTTAACCGCCTGCAAGCCTCATGCACCTCGCCATTTGCCTGGGCTGAATGGCAGCGGTAGGGCACGGGGTTCGGGGCCGTTCTCTACCCTTCTCCAGAGGTCGTCTGCTAATCCCAGTTTCCTTTATGTATTTTTCATCGTACAGATTTTGTCAATATCTCTTTAAATGGGATATTCTCATCTTCACAATCATTTTCACATCTGATTTGTTTTCCTTCCATCCGCCCAACTGCTGATAGAAGTAATAGCCAAGAACTGGGAGAAATTAAAGGCATATTTTTTCTGTTTACTCGGTGTGTTTGACAGCATTTTGTATCTATTCAGTCTCACTGTTTCCTCAGTGCAATCATTTGGTGTCTTCCCATTTGTGCAGGCTTAGTAGCAGCTGAAGGGAGAAAACATCTTAAACCAAGAGAAATAATACTGTAATATCATAAAGACTGGCAGGCAAAGTAGCTGAATCTCGTAGGGGTTCTCATTTTTATTGATTATATGGAGTCAGTGGTATTTTTCTTATAAACATATAATCCATATACATTCTGATAGGCTTAATGAAAGATAAGTTATACCTTACAATCAGACAATTAATTTCTGTTACTGCTCTGAACTGCCTTCTAAGCATCTATTTCCCCTCTAGACTTCCTTTTTCGTTCTTTCAATGGCTCAATGAAGAGGAGTGAAGCTTTGATGTATTTTTGTTGCTGGTGATGTTTTGGTACAAATGCCTGGTGGCCTCTTTAACTTAAGTTGTGGCATGATTTCATTATTGCTTTAGCAGATCCATTTGAAGAGGTTTTCCTCCTGCCCACAGCTACTTGTTCTTTCCTGGTCCCCACCAGAATTACCCCCAGTTGTGTTGAGTTAGCTGTTTCTGTGACCACACTCTAAACCACAGCTTTGAAGAGATTTGCTTTTCTAAAAGCACATGCAAGCATGCTTAATGAGCTTTTTTTTTTTTTTTGCATAGTTCCATTTTCTTTGACTGTACAGTTTCATGGTTCCATTTTAAAGTATATCAGATAACTCGGTCATTAGCACGACTTGGGGTCTTTGAGGCTGTTAGAGCAAAAGAGCTGGAACCAGCAGCAAGATGAACATCCAGTAAGAGCCTCTTAAATCAGAGCCACAGCCAAAGAAATAGTAACAAGCCTGATTGATAAGTTTATCTAATCTAAACACCGGATTCCTAAAATAGATAGAATGAATAACCAATGAATAACCTCTTGTGAGGGAGCAAGTATCTGCACGATTTTTGCAACCAGGTTTGATCCAGTGTTTCTCTTTAACATTACTACAGGGCAGGATGGCTTGTTTGTAGTTATAATTTCCATTCTAACAACACCTGCCATTCAAATTAAGGATCGAGACTTCTGGAACTTAGCACCGTATGAGTAAGATCTTGTTTTTATAGTAGCAAGCAATGGTGATCCCCTGTTCCTTAGGGTTTACAGGGCAGCTATCAAATGGATTCAGCAGGTTGATGAGAGAGATCAAACCAGGTTTGGGATACTTAAATATAAAGATTTTAAAATAGCATATGGAGGGGAAGTAGAATGCCATAAAACACTTCTGAGTGATAGCATCTAGCATTGTGCAGTCCTTTGGGGTGCTTTGTGTCTTACAGTGTTGACTTATAAAAGAAAGTAGTTTTGTGCATTTGGGTGCACTGTCGATCAAAATGAGTATGAGCTTCCCCCTGATTTTAGTGGTCTTTGATCGGACTCTGTGGCAAAAGGGAAATGTATTTTAACCTAGTAAACCCTCCTTCCTGGGGCTGTGCATGTCACCTCAGCCTTTTCTGTTCAGTCTCACTCGAAGCTAGGTGTAGCACTACTTCGATGGGTGCCTCGTACGGCTGCCGTGCAGCGAGTGCCTGCTTGTCGTTCGCAGGATTCCCAGGAAGGGCAGAGCTGTCCAGACACTGACAGCTTGGTATTAAACCCCTCCGTGTCTGACTTCACCTTGGGGCTTCATGGACACATCTGTGCTTTAATAAGCAAGAACAGATATGCATTTATTGTAACATAATCTTGAGATTCGCTTCTGATTTCTGTCGTCCTCCTGGGATCTTGTGTCTTCTGTACCTGGTCTCATGCAGGAATGCTGTGGTATGTGAGCAGAGGCAGGCGCGCGCTTGCGGGTGCACACACACATGCACGCCTTCAGCCAGAGCGGTGGCAAGAGCAGCATCCGCCTCCTCCGAAATCCTGCCAAGGAGCCGCAAAGGATGTTCAAAACCAGCTGAGGCCTTCCCGCAGATCATAATTGCGCATGCAGTGTGATTAATGGTGAACTCTGACACCAGAACTCTAGTGGTGGGCTTGAACTCTGGACCTAATTGTTTTAAATATAGGTGTATAATTCCTCAGGTAATTCCTTTAAGTATTGCCTGAATTTTAAATAACTAAATGAGGAAAAGATGAAATTTGGCCTAATAATTATTGTATAGTAATGGGATTCTAAATAAAACTGTTGATAAGTTAATTTTAAATTCCCACACCTAATTTATACACCAAGTATTAACAGCCTCCTCCAAACTCTTCTCAGGGTTACAAATTAACCATTTCATAAATCAGTCTTCACTCTTTCGTGCAATGACTGTTTATTCTATCTTTGTAAGCCAGGCCCCTGTGGGACCGCTACATGATTCTTCAAAAAGGTAACAAAACAGTCACATTAACTTCTTTACCAGATTAATCGCTCTGATTCAGATATTCTTCTTTCACTTATGCTCATGCCATTATCTGCCAGCAGATAATACAATGATAAATGATTACCTGGCTAGAAAAAGAGCAGGACGAGTTTGTCAGGTACCGTGGTGGAGGGTGGAGATACGACTATGCTGAAAACATTTCTGGTTGTCAATAAGTCACATAGTTTCCCTGCAAAATAGCAATGATGATACTTCACCATATAGCACAAGGCTGTCTTTTTTGAGATAAATATGCAGGAGTTGCCCACTTACTATATTTGGGAAGCACTACTGACATAAATTGATAGAAATTACGTCTGATGGTGCCCATAAATGTTTCTGTGTAAGTTCAGGAAGGGGAAATTGTGCTCACAGAAGGGCACGCATTTCCCTCGACTCTCATCTGTCCGTTTGCTGGAAGGCTGTTTGAAGATGCCCGCTGAAAGAGTCTCTGCATGCAAAAATTAGTGAAGACAAGCAGGGAGGCTGGCCTCCAATGTGCTCGCTTTCAGATCTCTTCTTCAACCTTTTTTTTTTTTCATTTCTTTACATTCAAAACTAAAATTATAACAGTAGTCAAGCAGGAACAGCCTTAAAGGCCTAATAAAGCATCTGTATTTGCATCAGTTTCCAAAAATTAAGGCTTTGAAATTGCAAATATATAAAAGATACCGCCACTGGTGTGATTTGGTTTAGGACTACTATAAGGAAGTGTTTGAAAGTACAAGTCTTTTTAACATGTTCTATGCTATAGAGCTTACTTTTATGAAGGCAACTCATATTTTAGTTTTCAAACACTCTGAAATATAGTTAGCCTGATAGGCTCCAGGTGTGTCCTACTGCATTGGGCATGACAACAAAAGGGAATTTCTCCACAAATCCACAAGTAGCCTAGAGCCCTGGAAGTCACCTGGATATTCAAAATTATGAAGGTTACAAAATAATGTTAATTTAATAGTACAGTTCCTACTTTACTTATTTCTATTCCAAATACTATTAGCAGTTAGGTATCATGAGATCAACCATTACCTGTTCTGTTCTTTTCTTTTTTTCACTGCTAATTTTCTGAATACAATGACAACATTTCCCCACACATTCTCCAAGAGTGAAATAAAATGTTTTTTTTTTACTTTCTGGAGTTTTCGCTCGTGTGGAATGTACAACACAAATTATTGTAACTGCCTGTCTTCAAATGAGTTACTTTGAAAATAAAAGAGACTGCCCTTGAATTTCCAGGTAGCTTGCCAGTAAGAATCTGAACTGGTTTTGAACAGATGAAAGTCCCATGGAATTACAGGCTGTGGGTCTGTATAGCTCCGCTCACGTGGCTACGGCACCTGCATCCCTGCTCCGAGGGAATTCAGACAAAGCTGATGTGCTTGTGATTTCTACAGAGACTTTGAAATCTGTGAACAGATCAAACCTTTTTTGGATATTGAATAATAGAGATTCTTCCAAACAAACCATTTTAAATTAATGTTTTCATGCTTAAATTTAAGTGGTGTTTTTCATCCAGCGATATTGTGTCGTGATCAGAACAATAGCGATTGAAAAGAACAGGATTCCTAGCTGCTGTTTCAGACGCAGGAGGGGACACTGTGATTACCTTGCTAGCAGCTGTTCTCTTCAAATGAAGGACACCCATATGGAGAAGTGATATAGAATGTGATAGCAATAAAATAAAGAAGTCTCTAAGGAAAGTGAGATAGGGATCTACTGAAGTGTCCCTAAACCTACAAAATCAATAGTTTAAACATCTGACTGAGAATTCTATAGGCTGGTTTCAAAGTGATGTTTATCCGATTTTGATGTACTTTTTGACGTAAGTTTGTAAAATCCTCTCAGTCAAATCTTTGGGGTATTTATTAATGGGCAAAATCTGAATGAAGTAAAAGTACCCTGATGTAAAAGTAACCCTACCCCTAGCCAGATAATTTTGGTTCTTTCTGCTCAACACAATGCCATCTTAAGCTACAGTCTTGGCCCTTACTGACTCATGTAGCAGCTATTAAAAATCATATCCATGGCTTTAGGGAATAAAGTTGGAAGTCAGGAGAATCTGTTAGATGCTCTTCATACATTCACCAGGTTCGAAATAACATTAATGGGAATGCTCATGGAAAATTATAAAATATATATTCTGAAAGTCACTTGATTCCCCTCACATGTTTTATCCATGGAGGCATCAAAAGGGACCTGGACAAATCAAAATTAAAACAATCTTACATCAGCGAGAGACTTTTTAGAGCTTTCTTTTCTCTCTATTAAAACAAAAATAAAGCAAAAAAGTGGTGATGCAAACTTAAATGAAGAAAAGAACATAGCCTAGTATATGGCCCAAATAAAAGATATAAGGCAGATAGATGTATTGTGGTAATAAGATATGAGTAGCATCTGCTGTTGAGGGAGAAAACAAAGCAAGCTTTTTGCCCAAGAATGAAGCATAAATCTGAATTGAGAGTTGCAAAATCCTTGTTTTCAGCAAGACAACATTGATGTGTGTAGATTAATAAGAGCATGTTTATATTACAAGTAAAAACTTCTTGTAAAACTGGAGATCCAGTTTGGTGGAGGGGTTAGTGATAGCATTTGTAAGCTGGAGATTATCTTTTCAATCACTAAGACATTAGTTTAAATTATTCCAAGTCTGAATCACTGTAACTAAGGCTTAGTCTGGGGAGCTGATTTGATTTCCTTATGTGTTAGCTTGGACTAGATTGCTCATTCCCACAAAAGCGCCCATTCCCTACCTCCTCTGCTCAACAGTATTTTTATTTCACTCACCACTGATGTACTACAGAGGTTAAATATACCTATCCCAATACCAAAATTAGTTCTTTAGGCAGAATGCTGGGCTCCCTTTTCCTACACTGCTATTCAAAGCTTGTCAGATAACCTAGAACAGTGGAAGATTTCCACCATTTTTATTCTGCAGAAAGTAGATTTCTTTAGAATCCACTTTCAACAAGGAGTAGTGTTTTTTTCCACCAAGTTATTTAGCAATTTTATGAGATATTGTTGTTATAAAAAGACAGGTAAACATTCATCTGGTAATCTCTTCTGTAATTCTGAGCTATTGTACAAGCCTGTGCAATCAAAAAGTATTTTAGTACAGATGATTTAAAACAGTGCTTTTCTTTTAATTAAGAAAATAGCTGAAGTGATGTACTTAATATCTATAGCAGTGTATATTTCTGATTTCAGAGCTTTTTGGGGAGATGCTTAAAATAAAAGCTTCTTTATATATGTGACAATCATGGTACAGAGCAGTAATTTAAAAAGGCTTAGATAATACAAATGGAGAAATATTGGTAGGGATGTATAGGGAAACCAAATAGAAAATTCAGTAATATACACTTTTTCTGCAATTGCATCTTCCCTTTCCTCATGAGAAGTAAGCAGAGTAGGACAGACCTGGATGGAAAATGAAATCCAGATCTGAAATTTCAAAGTTGTCCTGAATTTCTTCTGTTTAAAACCTAATCTATTTTATTCTGATGTATTTGGAAATTTTGTTGCACTAATTTTCACAAGTGACACAGAAAAGTTTCAGGTGAGGAAACGTAGTTTTTAGTAAACTGAAATATTTCATAACTATTTTGATAAAATTCACCTCCTGTACTTTTGTTTTGAAAGAAAACTTAAATTTGACCATGTGGGTAAGCTACTTAAAAGACATTTCAGTATGAGGAATAATATTTTTATAGAGGCAATAAGACTCATGTCTTTTTCTGTGTCCATCTTCAGTATGGTCCAGACCTTTAGCTGTAATCTGGCATCCAGTAGGTATCAGCACAAGTAGGCACCTAAGCAGCTAGTGTGGCTCCATGCCCCAAGCACAGCTCACAAAGAGGGAATGAGAGTCGCTCACGCTGGAGAGTGGAGGAGCTCTGTTTTTTCCGCAGAGAATGTCTTCTATGAGCACGGAGGAATGTTTCCGCAGCAGGCAGCTGGCCCTGATGTTTTTGGTACATGGCACAGCATCTGGTCCTCCAGGAGCTCCCCTTCGTGGGGAGCATGAGCCAGCACACTTCCTTCTTGACAAGTGAGGGTTTCACTGTGCTCCCAGGTACAAGTTAGTCCCTGTAATATGTTGGTAGATTATCTTCCCGGTTACCTGAATGAGACATCCTAGCAATGCTGAGTTCTTCCCATGCTGCAGAAGCACCCCTGTAGAGACCAAAAGTGTTTGTGTTTTCGGCCCCACAGCAGTGGCAGAATGATGCAGTCGCATGTTTTTTTTTTTTAATTTCTGCTGGCAAAATGACACCTGTGTAAGTCCACAGACATCTACAGCTGTAGGAGAATGAACATTGTGTATATTTAAACTACAAGTTCTATGAGAACAAACCCAGAACAAATACCTCAAGAAATTATAGAATTCCAAAAGAAAAGTTAGACACCATAAAAAAGGGTGTTTATGGTATCCTGATGACAATAATGTAGGCAACACATGATTTGTATTACAGTTAAATTATCTGAATATACTCACACAGGACCTACCAAAGTGTGCTAACCCTTTTTAGCAGGGAGATAGATACACCATCTAAAGAACCATAAAGAACCACTGCATTGTGCATGCTGATTCATTGCGCTGTGGTGCTGACATGCAAGGTGGAAACACGAACCGTGTTGTGCCAGTTTTCAGTAAATGCCTTTTCTTTGTAGGTGTTGTCTCGATTTGTCTATATAGCGTTCTTTTGATTATTGTTACTGAATAGGTAGTCATTATATAAATTCTACTAAGAAATATCTGTGGTTTTGCTGGAGATCTGTCACACAGTTTCAATGGGATTGACCAGCCCTGTTTATTAGTGCAACATTTTATTAGATGCTTTTTTAATATCCCTTTTCAGCAAGCGTAACTCCAGTACTTACTACAGGGAAGATACAATAATGAAAAATATAGGAGAATGGGGTCTGCACTGTGGTTCAATGATGGCAGGAGATCAGCATGTTTCTTTTAAAGAGGTGTGGACCACACTAAAGGAAATTGTTGAGAATCTCTTCCTTGAGCAGTTCAGCACCTGTGAAAAAGCGGTACGGATTTGGAGCCAAACATCTTTGTTTCTTTTTTTTTAAACTTATTCATCAGCTCTGGCTACAGGCTTGGTCAAAATCCTCAAGTTACCATGGCTTGGCTTAAGTTTCTTTGATTTAATTGTATTCATTGAGCTAGAATGCTGCAAAAGAAGGAGGAAAATGATAAGAAAAGTCACTCTTAAAGGTAGCTTAATAGCTTACACACAGACAATTAAACTTACAAGGAGATGCACATGGTGCAGACTTATTCTTGCCAGAGTTTCACAAGCAGGCATTTCCAGATTCTGGATGAAAAAAGTTGCACCAAGCTGTGTCAATCTGTCTGTGTGCAAGGCTGACTGTCTCTTTGACTCATGGTTATTCTTTAATATCATGAGTGCTACTGAGGCAGAATTACTATGTAACATATTGTGCATGGCTATGCCTTGCTCAAAGTGCTTAGGGCTAAATGCAGCTCTGGCAGGAAAATTAATGTCTTCCTTTTCCGCTTTATTTTATTTTAATTAAGGAAAGTAGTAAAGCTGCTCAAAGAGGCTTTCATTAAACATACAAAACAAAATTCCAAACAAGCCCACTTATATATGCTCACAATCAACATGTTGAATGCCAAAGCGGCAAAATACCTAGGAAGAATATTCCACTAGTTGTGCTAGATGGATTTAGAAAGTATATTGTAAAGATATTTATCTTTACATCATCTTCCCCCTTCTAAACAAGCTTTATTGCTTGCTGATTTTAGGAAAGCACATGAATCTTGGGATGTTGATCTAAACTCCCTGCGCGAGGCTCTTGAAATTTGTCCATCACTAGGAAAAGACGTGTGTGTGTGTGTGTGTGTGTGTGTGTGTGTGTGTGTGTGTATGTACACACTAATAAACTAATGTGATCCTGCTACATAAATAGAGTGAACTAATGTGATCCACACTACAGCAGCCTGCTTCAGTCTTCATCTGAGCACCCCTCTGAAGTGGGAAAAGCTCATTATCCTTATTTTAAGAATCAAACAGAGGCTCGGTGACTTCCCTCGTGTCACTTAAGAAGCCTTTGGCAAAGCACGGAACTAAACCCATTATTCACCAGTCTGCTGCTACAGCCATAACCGCTGCCCTGAATGATGGACACACTACAATTGTCTCTGAGCTTTCATAAAAGTTACTCACAATTTTTTTTCCACATCTGCCAACTGTATGTAACAAAATAGTAGTGAAGCAACATTCAGACTACTTCTTAAAACTGGTATATATAAGCAGATTCATCACAAGGGACAGGAACTTCAGTTGGTATAAATTGATCCTATTGAGACATTGCTAAAATGTTTCTGATATACATCACTGAGAATCTTCCCTAAAGCAGTAAGTGATTTTATTGGCCTTGCTCAGACCATGATCAGCCTCAATATTAAGTTGGAACTGTTCTAACTTTTCTGTAAGTGAAAAAACTTAAAACTCTAAAGCTAGGTCTTATTAGAACAGAAAACTAGCAAATCGGAGTAACACTTAATAGAGGAGATTTTGACTGCCTGTAGTGCCATTGCCAGAGAGTTTCTCCTTGCTGTTGCTGTGGTGCTGTTTTTGAGTCCTGCATCCTTCTAAATTTTCAGCATTGAATCAACTCATGAAGTTTCATCTAGGTCCTTAGAAAAGTTTTTTCTGGTCACTTCCACAGGCCTTTTCCCAGTCTGCATTTATGCTGTAGACTTGCCCTTTGCATTGTCTCATGTGCTTTTGGCCTGGGCTCCTGTTTCCATGCTGTGAATGTTCGTTGCTCTCAGGGCTAAAATAATCTTCCCCTCTCTCTGAGGGGGTCCCTGTCACACAGAGTGTCAGGGAAGTGCAATCAGACAACCTTCCTCCCTGCCATCCAGCTTTGCTGTACGCACAGTATACATTACATTCATATTAAATAGAAAATAAAAGGTTTTATCATTCATCATAGGCACATGCTTTCTATTTTTATGCAGAATTATGCTGAAATGGTTGTTGAAGGAAAGCTGCACCTTTTCAGTTGTATCTGATGATGCATGGCTGGGTGAGGAGGAAGGGAATGGGTCCCCAGGACAGCCAGCATGGTCAGTGTTGTTTCTCCAGTAATTGTGCTACAGCTTCATATACCCTGTACTGACTCAAACATCCTTTGCTACCTGGATAATTTGGTTCCTACCTGGAAAATTTGGATCTATGTGAATATGGAATCTGACAGCAGAGGGGATAGAAAATTTTGCACATAACTTGAATGTCGCTGTTCCTTGAACTGAGAACAGGAAAATTCAGAGGTACTCCCTCCACAGTATGCCTGACATAGTCTTGGGACCAAATAGCTTGCATCCTCTACATAGACTTGAACCATTTAGGTTCAGGGATAGGGTTATGTGGGAAGCTAGGGCTGCCTCTTAGTCAAACTAGGGAGAGTGTATGTGACGGTCTTTTCTGGCTTGCCCAGTGTGCAAGCCATCTTCATACTTGCATACAAGCATGATGGGACTAAACTCAGTCATTAATGGGAACACAATGTGCATTACTAATGTCAAAATCGTGTTTAAGTTCCATCAGTGCACAGTGTGAATATGTGCTTTTGATGCAAGAAATCAAAGAATGCACCTATACACTGTGATAGAATGAAGTGTTAGTCAGATTGTTTGGATAGGCCCTTAGAAAGTACCATACTTTAGTCAGTAAAAATAAGTGACAGACATGCTTCACAGATAATAAAGACCTGATTGGTAGACTATAGTTAATTTTCTCTTGAGATATGTCAACACTGTTCTGTCTAATTTCATCTGGAATTGCAGTAATATATGATCCTGATGTAGCCATCAGCAACTGTGTATCAGGTTTCGTGGTGCACTCTTCCTTTCTGAATGTAATTCATAAGTGTCCCTTCAGTCTGACTTTTATTAATAAAAATAGCATGCTAGGTGAAAAAGTTAATCATTTCCCTTTTTAATTGTCATGTTTGAAAAATGTGCAGGATACAGGAAAAGAGACTTTTTGTATCCTTCCTTTGTTCCATGTCAATGTCTATGAGTAATCAGTAGGCATAAAGATGTGACCACTGTGAAGGATGTGAAAATAAAATATTTGATATCATACAGTTGTTTTCTCTTTTTCTTAGATGTAAAAAAAGAAGACAAAAAGCAGAATTTAAGAGATTCCCAAAGCAAACAGCCTAACGTAAAGTCCTTCAGAAAACCATGCTTTTGTTGGTATCTCTTATTCCTTGAGTAAATTTTACTGTGTTAGAAATGGCCTTCACATCGGTAAGACTGTCTGTGTGGGCAAGAAAGGCACATCCTGTAGCAAACACTAAAGGATGACAGCAGTAATTATCCAAAGCCCATTGAAGTCAATGGAAAGATTGACAGGCGCCTTGCATTAGTACTCATAAGAGCAAAAATACATCCCAGTATTTTTTTTATCCTGCTTAGAAAGATTCAGCAATGTTAACTATTACTCATCTTCTGCACCTCTTCGAAAATAGTTTCCTCTTGCATGTGTACTTACCAATTTTAACTTTATCTGGGATATATAGCTAGAAATAGACCCTGTGCAGGCAGCAGTGTTTTTGTGATGCGGTCTGTGAAAAATATGTGCCTGTAAGCAAGTACAGTGCGTTCAACTATGCTGCACAGATTGGAGAACGTGTATAGATGATACCTGCAGTGGGAACAAGTGTCTTTTCACACACACTTCGGTGCCTATAAAACAGCAAGAACTTTTGTCTTTTCACAAATGTTAAAAAGAACAGCTGGACACAACTGAGCCATAATCACTCTTATTCCCCTTTTTGTGTTTTGAATCAGCATTGGGAATTGACTAGGATATGCCATGATTTGTTAATTATAAGAATGTCTCTGTTCTTAGATGCAACCCAGTAACTAGTCTGTAGAGAGCTGGAGAAGCAGCACTTTGCGTTCCCTGGCAGAGCTCTGAAGCCTGGATGTTGACAATGAAAATCAGAATTGACACAAAAGGTGGTGTCATACTTAGGCTCCAGTGTGTCCTCTGAAAATTTGTACTGACACTGCTGCTGGGTACAGAATTTGGTTACATGTGACATGCACACCGAAGAACCCCCCAAAATAATTCTCTTCGCTTTAACTTAAACCTTCTCTTTCCTTCCCACACACTGTTACATCTTTCTAGAGCCCTTAATTCTCATTTGCAGATGGGAAGTCTCATAGTTTTCACATCTTCCCTTCCTCCTCATCTTTCCAGGCTAAGCTGCCTTAAAGCAGCTAGTTGTTGTGGAAGCGTTAGACATTGCCATGGCATCGTGGCTTGCAACACCACGATGAAAAAGCCTGATTATTCTGAAAACTCATTTCTGTTGGTGTCTGATGTGTGCTCTTTTAGTACAGCCCTCAGAGAAGCTCCTAAAACTGCAGTAACCTCCAGTCAAGAGTTAACAGCTGTTGCACACTTTGGTTCACGTATGTAGCACACATAAGGATGTATATACATCATCTGTACATCAGGGTGATAAAGGTAGTGTGACAGTCTCTCTGCTCTGTAGTGGAAAGGGAGCAGAAACTATTTCACAGAGAAACTGCTGATAATTTCCCCAGGGTCCTGGCTCAGAGAAACGGAGGTAGAGTTGTCTCCAACATGGGGGAGCTCCAAGGGCAAGGGATATTTTTAGGAGAGGAAGCTAAAGGTGCTGAGGCATGCCACAGCTGGGCCAGGTTCAGCTGGCAGACTGTGCCCGAGGCTGCCCTCACCAGGTCGGGGCAGAAAATCAGAAAATCAACCGAAATCGTGAAGCTACCAGCTGGCTCCAGTTTCTTGGTTACCTATGAAGAAACTCTGTGCCTATAGCTTAAGGTCTGGCATGCTTGTTGAGGAGATGAGCCTTCTTTAATCCATCCTGTGAGTGGGTTTAACATCTTATAAATAGTCGCTGCAGCGGCACGCTGTGAGTCTGCTCATTTCAAGTAGGAGGAATGAGGAGCAGGTTTAGGGAGTAGTGTCTTCTTGAAGCAATGTCTCCCTGCTGCCTTGACTTTTCCTAGGGTAGCCTTTTGCACAGGCCAAGACAGAGTTCAGCGTATGGGCCAATATTCATACGAATATGTAAGCAATGTCTCTAAACCGGGGGTGAAAATAGTACCAAGAATTAGCAGCACATTGCATAGGGCTTTCAATTATTCATTGAGAGCCTACTTATATTTCTCTTTGGCATTACACTTAGAAGTGTAACCATGCATTTTCTATAGATTTTATGGATTAGAAAATCATAGGATTAGCCAGTCCATAAATTAATCCGTGATGTATATTAAGTAACTCATCTAAAAAATGGATGCTTCCTATATGGGAAATGAATAATTAATTTTGTTTTCCTGGTTAAAAAAAAAAATCCCTCAGGTGCTTTTCTGTTTTCTGCTGAAGCTGAAAATTTTTAGTCCTCTGACAATGTCTTAACACCCTCCAATATGTCTTGTTTCTATGGAGACACCAATGAACTGCAGCTTGCATTCTTCTGCATATCACAATACAAGGTTTCTTCAGAATTTTCCTCATGCTTCAGTCTCTTCTCTTTTGATTAGAAATTAATCAATAGTTTCCATACTGTTGTCTCATACACTCACAAATGCATGCACATACCCGTACGATCCCTGGGAGTTACTGTGAGCCTGCCTATAAGCACAAGGTACACGTTCTTAGTTTTATTTTAGAGAACAGCACATTTTATCTTGGGGCTTATAGGACTATCATTCGAAACTCTTTTGGATAGAAGGATGGGAAGATGGGAATCTTGTATGCAATAGACTAGATGGGAGGATTGTATGATACGTCATGCTTTTTAATAACAGGAAGGAAGAACAGAGTTCTCACATGGCTGTAAAATGTCAGGATCTTTGAGTTTTATTCCCTTAATATTACCTGCATTATTGTTTGGCCTCTTTGAACTCTCTTAACTTTTACGTGGAATTCCCCCCCCCCCCCCCCCCCCCGCCCATCTGGAATGGTTAATTATTGCGTGATACGTTCTTTAGATTTAATTCTCCAAGCCGTATTCTTCCTTCCCTCTGTGTTCATGGCTCCTCTTGAGGACAGTGGAAGGTAAACCATTTTGTGGCAAAACACAATGTGTTTGCAAAGCACATAGGAAAGAAACTATGTAAATTACTTTTTTATTATTAAAATTTTCTATGAAGTAAACAGTATTTTTAATTATGAAGAATCAGTGAGATTAAATGATGCCAAACCGGAAGGTGTATGCTACTATTAGTGGGCCCTTTGAAGTCAGTAACAAGCCTTGTACATCTGCAACACAGCCTGAATTTTTTTCACACAGTTAAATTCAACAGGCAAATTAGTGCCAGGATTTGTTATTACCATGAGATTTTTGTTATTAGTTCATATTTTATTGAAATGAATTTCCAGAAACAATTCAAAATAGTATTTGCAGAGGCCTCATAACTGATGTGTTATAAACCACCTGACGATGGCAACAAATTATGTCTAAGGCTTAGCTTGTGCGCTCATGTGCCGAGATGTACGCTGAGCAACTTCTTTTTTATTGTTTCTTTGTGCTACACATCTGTCTGTCTCCTCCTGCTGTCTCTTATACTTTGGTTGTAGTCTCCTCTGGACAAAAAGTATATTTTTGTCTTCTGCTTTTTCCCAGCTTATTTCTAAGGTAGGACTGCAGTTCTTAGACGCTGCAGCAATTCAGTCAAAACCACAGAGTTTTGATGGGTATATTGCTGCCCAGTATTTATAGCCAGTATGTTCATATATGTATGTGTGTATATACAAACACACATATACATGCGTACATACATATAAGTGCATGTATATGCCTTTTGTTACCCTTTTTGTTGTCAAAAAAGCAAAAAATTAAATTAAGCATTTTTATGTAAGATGCATGCTTTGTTTGAACTCTGTGAATATTTATTGCACTCTCAATTTATTTTAGCTGGTCGGTATTTTTGTTAACATACACAAAAATCAAGGTTTAACCTCTAAATGGACCAAAGAACATTACTGCTTTCTCAAGGATAATAATTGTAGCTATGCAAGCTAGCACATAACAGTTAAATATATCCTTGCTTTTGACAGAAGCTAGTGCAGTTGGAACAGAGATGAACATAGCTTATTAAATATAGCTCTTATGAAGACTGCTCTATAATTACTGTGATTTTTCTTTGTATCATTATGATCATAGGCTGATCTGAAACAATGAATCGTGTGCTTTCAAGAGGCCGAGAACTATTCAGCCATATAAAGAGATCATAGCTAGAGTAACAGCCCTGTTAGTTTTCTATGAGTAGTCTATGTAAATAATACACTCTAAAGGTTAAATAGGTCCTTCCACTGAAGTTCCTGATAAAAGTTAAAAACTTGGAGAATGCTCCAAGGAGGACCCAAAACACTTCATGCCATGAAATCTCATTCATATTCATGAACAAATCTTTTGATACTCTTTTTTTTAATTGAGACGAGATTCTTGGTATAAAAAGGGATTTGCTGATTATTTTTGCATGTCTGGAAGTGTTTTCTGAGATCAAAACCTCAGAATGAAATGACCTATATATCCAAAATGTTATGAGTTTAAAAATGGCCAGTCTTCCTGTGCTGTTGGCTCTCACACTCCAACACATCCAAAGTAGATCCAGGGACCTGGACTCAAATATTTTCCATCTGCTCTAACCCATGAGAGTTGAAAACATGGCTTTCGATGCTGTATGGAGAAAAATAGCAAGGGCTTGTTCTAGTCGTCCCGATTATTTCCTTTTTTTTCCCAGGCCTGTGTTGATAGGCCTGGGAAGGCCGAGCCTCACCTGGCTGCCCTGCGCAGCGCGGGGGGAGCAGAGAATGGGCAGAAACCGGGGCTTTTCAGCACAGATCTCTGCCGGCGCTCAAGGCCATTGTTTTCAGCAGCGGCCTTGTTTGTGAAGCTTTTCGCTATGCATATTTATTGATAACGAATGGTTCAGAGGTCAAAATTTTAGCACTTGAAATCTGAGCTGCCAGCATCTAGCTAGCAATGAAGAAGGCTAATTATTTCACCTGGTTGTTTTCAACTCTCATGAGGCAGCTTAGGTGCATCAAAAACGTGCAGTATTACTTTCAGACGTTCAGTGTGCTTGCAAAGAAGCAGGAATCCTAAAGACAAAGTTTCTGTTTAAGATTTGCTGTTATTTACGGCCGGGCTTGTCGAGCTGGCAGGCAGATAGGGCCAGGCACGCCTGAGACGAGGGCTGGGTACGCTGCCGTTTCCAGCAGCCGCTCGGCAATTCCTCCCGTGAACCGCTCCAGCTTTGTGTAAAGACAGTAGTTTCGTTGCCTTGGCTACGTGTACTAGAAGACTGATCTGGAGCTTCACTTTCCTGGTTGTTTTTATATAGCGTCTAATTTCTAGCCTAATCTATTCACAGTCAGCCTGTTCATGGGCCACCAGTAACTACTAGGTAAAACAGGTCTTTTCCTTCTCTGTGTTTATTTGTTTTTAATGTTTAATAGAGAAATCTCTCTCACACTTCACTTAGTTATGGCAAAAACATACTTGGAACAGTTTGTGTCTGTCGTCTGTTCATATACGTTCATGCTATGTGTGTCTAGTTAAAAAAATAATACTATCTTCTATTAAATATTATTTGTTTGTTATCATGTATTCTCCTCTCACTTTTTAAGCAACTTCAATTGTATCAATTGCATGGAGTTCTTTGAAATATTTGAAATCTGTAAGGGTAAAGTAGCATATAAAATAGCAAGTATGAAGAGATTAAATAGAAAGGAAAACTGAATTAAATAGTTTAAATTCCATTCTGAACCAAATCCAAACTTTCCTGTAAGTTTGGTTTAAACAAGGACAGAAACATAAATAGGCAGCTTTTCTATGCCAAGGTTTCCCAAACAGCTTTCTGGTAATGCCACAATTAAACATCAGTCAATTCTACGAATAAAACTTATGGAAACCATTTAACAGGGATGATTTTGACAAATGGGCTTGTAGGCCTTGCTGCGGAAAACCTGGCTGATGACACATTCCGGTTGTCTGATGTAGTACTGTCTTGATTGGACTCCGTTTCAGCCTTGTTTAACAGATTCATTAATAGTATTAAAGAAAGAAAGTGAACAGCATGTTAACGAAGTCAGCAGATGATGTAAACAGCAGGAAACAGAAAATACAACATACTTAGAGATTAGAAACATGAGCAAGAGGAGTTAGCAATGTATCATATTCAGATTGAGAAAAAAGATAAGCTAATGTATCTGGGATAAATTAGTTCAGAACTGACTCTATATAGCTAATACATATTAAGGGTACAGAAATATGCACACACAGTTACCCATAAACAGTCTTTTTGTGGTTGAGAAAGGACCAGTTTGTGTTCAGTGAAATAACAAAAGGGGCAATACTGTCTCTGGAAGAATATGTAGATAGACTGTTGTAAAAGAGTAGACAAGTAATTGCTGAGTTTTACATATATAGGTGAATTGTAGGAGCAATTTGCTGTTGTTCAAGCAATAGCAAATGAAAATTAGTGGTTGAGGGGACTGATTTAAGAGAAAAGATTGAAATGCACAGACTTGAAGCAAAGAAAGAATGGGGAGGAACACTACAACAGTCTACATGCCTGGAATACCTGTAAGCGTTTAGGCAAAAAAAGGCTTTTTTAGCATTGCCAAGAACTTGATAACATTTCAGGGGAATGTTCTATATTAGCTGAAAACAACCATACCATTTTATGTCAAAGAAGTAAAAAATAAATACCTTGAGGTTGTATAACACAACCTAGTATCAGTGAATGGAAACCTAAAATAGACTGTAGACTGCAGCTCACTAGCACCTGGAAAAGCTGAGTCCCTTGCAGGGGGTGGCAGATGCCCAGTGTGTCCTCTTGCCCCACCACACAGCACTGAACCCCTAAATTGTTAGATCCCGCCTGTTCTTTCTCTCTCTCTCTCTTTTTTTTTTTCTTTTTTAACAATATCCAAATTATAGGAGAAGAGACTTCCCAAAAGCTCCATTCAGCAAACCCAATCCCACACAAGCTTTAAAATATTTCCCCTTCCTCGGTTGGCGACATGCACACTGCAGGCAGACTGACAACTTCCTCCTCCAGTTAGAGCATGTAATCATCAATACCATTTTAAGCTCATTGAAAATGTGACTAACTCGAGTCTCAGCTCATACATGTCAAATCCCACTTGGTGAGTCTTGTTCCTGTTCCAGCTGGACACGGGCCCACACTGGAATTTGGGAATCTGGTTTTCATGTTCCAAACCTGAACAAAGAGACTCAGACTTGTTTCTAGATTTAGTCTCCTAAACTGCAGTCGTGTCTGTAAGTAAAAAACTGAAACACTAGTTGTCTGGGAAAAATAAATGAGTGATGACTTTAAGAGAGATGCTGTGGCTACTCAGTGCAGTAGCTTCAAGCTTTTTGGTGCTGTTCCCAGAAATGCTTCAACCATGGTGAGGAGCTCAATTCTCTAATTAAAAAAAAAAATTGTATCAAATATTTTTCAGCTTTACACTCTCAAATTAAAGCTTAAAAACCTCCAAGGAAGGAAAGGAGGCCAGATTGGAGGGGGAGGAGGTGAGAGGAAGGAAGCAGGTGGAGAAAACCACTATATTCCCAAGATGCAAGGAAAGTTGAAAAGTAGAAGAAAAAATATATTAAATCAGTGTAAACTAAGAGGTAAGTTTAAGGCATTTTTTTACATTGAATGTATGGTTTTTTGGGGTATTTTTAGCAGTAAAATTCTGTATACTTTAAAAACATTTAAAATACATTGAAGTGAGGTGATTGCTTTTTTTCACTTTGTCTGCTATAAACTTGATCTATTTTTTTATTAAGATCTATCCAAAGATGTGTTGTGCTGGGATTTTGCTACGTTTTTGCTGTTACTGGTTGGAACCATCTATTTCCTTACCAATGACCTACATGAAGGGAAACAACATCCCATGGCAGCAGGCAGGGTGCTTTGTTGTAGAGCTCAGCTGTGGAAGTTAATTGTTTATGGAGATTTAATGAGCATCGTGCTCCTACTTACCTGCATCACTGTAATTCAGTAGTGTGCTGCTATAGCTTGGGAAAAGAGGCTCGAACATCAATAGATGTGGGTATAGTTGGGAAGACAGTTGACCTGTTCTCTTAAGTTAAGGTCAGATCAGTGTCTTTTATATATATATATGTTGTTTATTAGTGGTGGTGGTGCTGCTGCTACTTGGGATGCTGCCTATACAGGGGTTGTAAAAGTTAAGTTTTGATCAGAGACCACATGCCAGCAGCTGAATAGTAAAGTCTGGCGCACTTTTAAAAGCTCATTTATTAGCAGGATGTTTGTTGCTATACTGCCAAAAGCCTGCCAAAGAAGCAACTGAATAAAAATATTGCTGATTAATACAACTGTGCTTGTGTTGTAACACCATGTGATATCAAAGACTTTGTCACAGATGAGTTTAGAAAGGAAGGGAACAGAAATCTGGAAAAAGTAGATACAGGTGTTACGCATTTCTACACAGCTATATCAGACAGCTGTGCAGAGTGGGGAGGGAGAGAAATTCTTGCAGTCCTCAGTACTTGCCTCTAGTGTATAAATTGCCCTGGGTTATTTGTAGCATTTTCACCTTTCAAGCTTGGGAGTTGGGTAGGACAAGTGGGTGACAAGTACCATTATAGGAGAGACTAGAGGTTTCAGTAGCTGATGCTGAAGGGGGCTGGGGAGGGGGGGTGTTGGGGGTGCTGCCTTTCTCCCCTGATACTGCCCTAGGTCCTGATGCACCCGAGTCTCCTTGGGCTGGCGGTCCTACTGTGCTTAAAAGCTTCCGATGTCTCAGCTGGTCACGAATTTAACTATTCTTGGTTTTGAACCTGTTTATGTTATTGGTCTCATAAATATGTCATGGAAATGGGTTCTACAAATTAATTGCATTGTGTTTGTTTTAAACCTGCTGTTTGAGGTTTTTATTGGTTGCCTCAAGAACTTTTATTGTAAAAAGTGAATATTATTTCTTACAGAGGTGCTTATAAATGCCACCTTAAGATGTCTAATTATAGGCTGAAAAGCTGTGGTCTGTTTAGATTCCCCTCTGCTACATATATCTGATCACCCTCGTTGTCTCTCTTTGTACATTTTCTAGCTCTGCTATATTTCTTCAGTGTTTCTGATGAAAATGTTAAAGGTTTGTTGCCTTCTGAAGAGATGTCTCCCCTATCTCTCCTTGCTTGTGCTCACCATTTAGCCTTCCTTAACTTTTCTAAATATTTTTTTCATAGTTGTACTGAATGCTTAAATATTTCTACAGATAGCAGTTACATAAATATATGCATGGCAGCTGTGCACTTCAAGATGAATATATTATGGATGAAGAGCTTGAATTCCACAGCATTTGTACTATTTTTATTCAGGCACATCCTGAGAAGTTAGTATCAAATGGCCTAATTCTGTTCCAACTGAAGCTAAAACCAGTGAATTAAACCAGAAACTCCTCCTGGTTTCAGTGGTATCAGGATTCATCTCACCTGCTAGTGAACAGAACTTGACACTGTTTTTAGAATTGTTCTGAACTGTGCATATTGCACAATAAACATTGTGCATATTAACAAGTACAACCTTTAATCTTATGCCGGAAAGAAAACTTAAGGCAGAGGAAATGCAATTGTTTAGAGGATGCGATATTAGGATTGAGGAGAGGCTCGAAGATGGGGATGGTGGTGCAACAGGAGGTGCAAGAAGTGTGCCGGGAGAGCGGGCTGGCAGCATGCCCTGTGGTCCACCACCAGAAGCTGAGGGGGGCCGTGGTGCCGATACATAGTCAGATGTGCTGAGGTCAGAATTTCTTCAGCCTTAGATACCAAAGTCCTGTGAACAGGAATTTGGCATCCCAAGGCACCTCTGGAATTGTTGGGACAGAAACAGAAGTAAAGGGCTAGGTAGAAATGACATTTAAGGACAGACCAGGCATCTGGTGACTTTAGCAGTCTTTATTTTGTTTTGTATAGATTAATGGAAAGCATTCTCCTCAGACAGTTTTTAAAACATGACCTATATCTGAAAGAATTTTAAATAAATAATTGATATGGCAATTTCATCAAAACTCTATCACTATGCAAAAGTATCCAACCAAGAAATTAAACATAAGGGTATCTTTTTCAGTACCTGGCATCTGTACTTGTGCTCTCTTTTCTGGGGAAGTTTTGAACAGTGAATGGGTTCCTTTTAGGCTGATACAGTTTAATATGGGACCAGAAGAAGAAACATATGTTTAAAAGAGGTTCTATATGGAAAATTATTTTCTTCGACATTTTTCTTTAAGTCAGATGCCTTTGCTCATTGATAATGGAATAAAATAGAGCTAGGATCTCAAAGGGGCAAGACCCAAGTTGCTAAAAATTCCATATATAAAAATTCAGCCTTTACTTGGAAACCAGAAACAGCCCATACAAGTTAATACATTGGTATTAATTTACCAGGTATGTTGCATCAGCTTCACTTCCCCATGGATGTGAGATGTAGAGTGCCATGAAGAAATCCAGACTGGCAGTAGTAAAGCTATGCACAGTAGCTCTTCTGGAAGAAAACCGGACTCTTATTGCATATTTGATAGTTTAACAGAATGTGCAAACAGAGTGAATCTAACCAGCTGCTAACAAACTAGAGTAACAAACAACAAATACACTCTTTTATCAGGTGTCACTATGAGCCTTGCTGTATCCTCTGACTAGCCAGGCAATACTTTTGTCTTATATGGAGCAAGTCTTGGTAATATTTCAGCTAGTGTTCACCCAAATGCAACTGGATTAGACTGAATGGAAAATATACAGATTTAAGGACCCTTGGACATTACTTTTGACAATAGTTCTACTGGTAACTGGCAATACTAGAGAGGCTTTCTAACTGCATAGTATCGCCTTTTGCCAAATTTTGTCCCCTTCCCCTCTCCCATGTCGTACCAACAGTACACCTTGTCCCTCTTACTGTGTGTGACCAATCCCATGCATTAAGCATCCTCAGATACCTACATTTTTCAGTCTCCAAGCAATTGTCTTTCTCCATGACCACTGGGCGTAGCTAATAGATAAATGCAGACAAGAGAGGAGAAAAGCATTGAAGGCAAATCCTTCATGGTAGATAACATCTCACCCTAGGTAAAAAGGTTTAAATGATGAGTAGACTAGCAAAAGTAGAAAGCAAAACGTCATTTCTTCTATCTTCTTCCTTCTGAGGTCCTTCAGCCAAAGGAAGGAAAGATCCTCTGTTCTCTGCAACCATTTATATCCCTGCAGGGGATGCTTCCCTCTCCCTCAGGGAGCCCTTCCCCTTCCCCAGTAGTCCCTTTCTGGCCAAGAATTCTGTGTGAGAGCAGTTCTGTAGCCACAGCAGCTGTTGGAAAACCACAGAGTTCCTAGCAATAGATGTCTGAACTTCATCTCTTTGCTTTTCATCATTGTTATGAATACAGATAAAAGTAAAAACAAGTTCCTTTAATATGTTCATTTTCTTTTTTACAGATGTTATTTAAAAAATATTACTATGTGATGAAGTGCATTACAAATGGCCAGTCATTACTAGATTGCTTTCCTGTCCTTGCACATTTATAGGCATTGTTCAATAAGAATTTCACACATGGCTCCCCATGTTGGCGATTCTGGGGCAACACAGGTGCCACCGCCAGGAGAGAAGGCACCGGTCTGCTTTCTGGTTAAAATAATTTTTCTTTTTCTTCGAAAGAGTGTAAAGTTAGAGTAGAAAGGAATGAAGGAAGTACTGAAAACTGTTTAATACCTCTTAGAAGACTTACTGATTTTTATTTTTACAGAAAAAGTGTTTCTAAGTCGAGGAAGAAACTTCAGCACCAAATTTGAGATGAACTTTGCCAAATTTCTTAACAAATGAAATAACAAGTGTTTTAAATAATAGCTTTCATGAACCCAAGAAGAGTTAAATATTTAGATTTTCAATGGCTTCCAGATTTTGGGTGCTTACACTGTTATTTTAGGTGTGTAGCACACTATAACTTAGATATGAATATTAAATGACTAATGACAAACATATATCCTGAATTTTGTGGCCCTGTCAAGGTGTAAGGAAAAGGAGCCTTCCTCGCACCCAGAGAGTCTCTTGAGCTCTCCTGAGCTATACAAGGATAGGAAAGTGATTTTTCACTGTAAGCTGAATGAAGGAGTAAGGAATGGATCTCAAGGAAGCTATGCTTCCTAATTCTCTTACAATGTCTGTGGCAGGCTCTGTGTAGAAGAAGGGATCTGCTGTTGGCTTGAGTCAGTGAAGCAGTATTGTTCCTTGGAACAACGAAGGAGTTCAGTTTTGGAATAGTTTGCTTCCTCTACAGTTTGGCTAAGCATGCTACCTACAGATAGCCCAGAAGAAACCACAAACTGCATCTGAAAAGGTAAACTATGCAGGGAAACAGGAGAAAGCTATTTTGATGGAAAAACAGCTTATGCACTATTATTTTAGAGTTATATACATTGAATAATATGGTAGTACTGAAATACCTTTTTGACCATACAGTGACCTCTAAATTGTATGTACAGAACTGGTTATTTCAAGCATTGGCCAGTTATCCCACTTCAGTGTGGTATTCAGTAAGAGAAGGATTAGTAAAGAAAAGAATGTGGATTAAGTCCAGTTAAGAATCGTCTTTCAAAGAAAAAAAAGGAAGTGGATATATATTTTTATCATCTTTATTTAATGAAATTGCCTAGACTGAAAAAGTGTTGTTCCATGCCGACATTTTTCTGAGAAAGTTGCCTTGCTAATGCAATAATAGCATTAACTTTTGTGTACTGTCAAGCCTAAGATTCTCAGGCAAGAAATACCATACTGACCTCCAGTGTCATCTCAAGGATATCTATGAGCTCCTACCTGTTCAGTTCACTTCTGAGACCACAATCATGATTTGAACTTTTATGTTGGGGGTTCGTGTTCAACAAAAGTTTTAAAGTGTAGTTATTTCATAGAATCACAGAATGGTTAAAGTTGGAAGGGTCCGCTGGAGCTCATCTAGTCCAACCCCTCCTGCTCAAAGCAGGCTGCTTTGGATAGTTTTTGAAAGGTTTTGGATATCTCCAAGGATAGAGACTTCACAACCTCTCTGGGCAACCTGTTCTGGTGTTTGACCACCCTCACTGTAAAGAAGTTTTTTCTTATGTTTAAGTGGAATTTCCTGTATGTCAGTTTGTGCCCGTTGTCTCTCATCCTCTTCACTAGCTACTACTGAGAAGACTCTTGCTCTGTAATCTTTACACCCTCCCATGAGATATTTATACACATTGATAAGATAACCGCTGAGCCTTCTCTTCTCCAGGCTGAACAATCCCAGCTCTCTCAGCCTCTCCTTATATGTTAGATGCTTTAGCCCCTTCATCATCTTTATGGCCCTTCACTGGACTTGCTCCAATATCTCCATGTCTCTCTTGTACTGTGGAGTCCAGAACTGGACACAGCACTCCAGGTGTGGCCTCACCAGTGCTGAGTAGAGGGGAAGGATCACCTCCCTGAACCTGCTGGCAATGCTCTTCCTAATGCAGCACAGGACACTGTTGGCCTGCTTTGCTGCAAGGGTGCATTGCTGGCTCATGTTCAATTTGTCGTCCACCAGGACCTCCAGGTCCTTTTCTGCCAAGTTGCTTTCCAGCCATTTGGCTCTCGGCCTGTTTTGGTACCTGAGTTTATTCCTCCCCAGCTGCAGGACTTTGCATTTCCCTTTTTTGACCTTAATGAGATTTCTGTTCGCAATTTCTCCAGCCTTTTGACCTCCATCTGAATGGCACACAACCATACTTCCAGAATCTAGCTGTTCTTGTGTATCTGGTGGAGGATAGTTACAAACAAATGAGAGGCTATTCCAGTTATAAACTCCCGTGTATTCCCTCTGTAAAGAATTTATCTGAGCACAATAAGTTTGTAGATACAGTTAACCAAAATCTGTGTGTTGCAATGAGATCGTAAATTATATCAACGAAAACAGTTTTTTCCAACACATCTATATTTAATTGAATATCATAAGACTTTCAGATCCTTCAGCACCTAGTCTCTCAGTGAGCCAAGGCAAAGACTGGTGTCTGCCAACTAGCGTATATGAGGTGAGTGAACTCAGGCCTGTACAGAATGTCTGCAGCAAGGAAGGCTAATGATGGAAAATCAAGACCGATCATTTAAGGGGCTGGTTGGAAACATGCAGAAAGAAAGGACACAGACCATCATGTCATGAAAACATCATATCTTCATCAAGAGGGACAGATTGTATACCAAATACAAATTTCAATGCTAAGTGCTAAAACATACTAGACATTTTTGAGGGACATTTGTAAACTACAGAAAATTGCGCTACTTATGATGCAAAGGGAAGAACATATATATGAAATTATTGTCTTCATTCTATTCTTTAGTTTAAATCTGGGACAATAATCTTTCTTTTTAAAAAATAAGCAGAACAGAATAGGTAGAAAGTAAACATGAGCAAAAATTAGAATTTGGTGCTTTACTTTCCTTCAGTGCCTTTGCAAAGAGGTCAAATCAATCCTTTACATTCAACGTGTTTTCTAAACAAGTTCAATGGGTCCCAGTCCCTCAATTGAATTCAAACCCAGTAACTTGCAAGACTGCAAATCAGGTACTGTGTAATTTTGGATTGTTTCAGGGTAATTTAGGACCTGGATTCTCCCAGTAGCTTTGTAGAGTGTCAGCAATGACCTATATCACCATGCTTCTGCCAGCATTATATCTTACTGCAAGAGAACCCTCATGTGCTGATCATCTCATGGAAGTCCGAGTGGCAGATAAGGCCAGTCTCTAGGACAATAATGTTCAGCTGTATTTCATGACCCAGGAAGCCATCCACATCATGATCCAGATTGATACAGAGTAAAGCACAAAGGCAGCCACAGTGCATTATTTACACAGTGTTGATGCCTCTAGGTGGATGAAGATTTTTGACTTGTCTTCTGGTACACATTCATAGAGAATGTTTTGCTAGGAAAATCTATTTATATTCACATTTACTATTCTCCACAATAATCTTTTCTCCACTTACGAAAAAAAAGTAGCCAACTGTTTTTGTCATTGTAATTCACAAGCTTAGATCATTCTACAGGACTACATAGTGCAATGGATAAACATCCAACATGGTTTCTTTCATTTCTGTTAGTATTTTAGCAGCCATCAGTGCTCTCACCAGAGTAACGCTGAATAATACTTCACAAATGTGGATGGCTGGAAGCCATTATATCATAAGCAGGTGATGGGTGATATATTTGATTGTTACCTGTAAGAAACTCTTGTATGTAACAGATTAATATTTTTTTTCCTCTTTGAAGAGGAATTAAAGATTACCCTGTGGTTGCATGATGGCGTGAAGATGGAGAATAGCCTAGATTTATTCCAGGTACTTTTTTTCAGCTAAAAACTGGTTTCTGCAGTCTCCCTATGCTGTCAGTGGGAGGCTCATCTCTCTCTCACCCCATTGGCTGTAGAGGAAAGGAAGATTTCCAGCTTCCATCTTAGGGAAATGCTCAAGGTTAGGTGGAAAGAACTGAAACTGATAACTGCTTTAACAGGATTAGTCATGTCACCATCTAATAACTTAGCCTTCTAAATGGATAGGTAAGGGTGAGCTGTGCAATTTTAACTACAGAGAATCCGTTCATATGTTGTAATTTCACTGAATGTTAATGCTATTCTGACTTCAGCTGTAAGGAAAGTAAGTGTTCTGATCCCTTTGACAGCAATTTTGAGTGGCAAAGATATTATTAGGCAGAAATCTCTGTAAACTAAATGGTTTAAAGTTTTAAGACTTCTCTGTTGTTGCAACAATACCACAAGTGATAAAAATTAATTTTGCTCTAATAACTAATAATACTTACTGAAAGATGTAAGGGAAGCTAGGGCTCTGCCTTGCTGTAGGAATATTGTTTTACATTGATTTTGAGGGACATGAGTCATATCTGATCCTGAATTTCTCTTTTTCACTCCACTGTACAAGTTATGCTTTATAATTTTGCTCGTCCTATTTTGCTGAAAATAATTTTTCTGTCACTGTGCCAGTGCCACTGAAGATAACAGAAGTCCTTTTCATGTATGCCTTCATCTGACTGGTAAATTATTTGGATAATATATAGTGAGATAACAAGGAATTTTTTTGATATTTTTGTGTATTTATCTGTGCAGGTGTACATGTATTAATGTCAGGTTTATTCTGACTCATTCACATCCATCCTGAAAAGCTTGTTTCCTGATTCAAAGATATATTGATATATATCAGTGCTGCAAAAATGGCAGCAAAATATATTTTCAGCTATTTTATAAAGCTTCTAACCATCTTAAATGTTTCAATCAGATCAAATTATCAAAATTATCAAAAATGTATTCTATGAATACATCTACTAAATATGCATTTGATTTGCATGCCCTTGCATGAGAACATATTTTTGTGAGTCTGTCTGTCATATAGAATCACTGCAAAAAAAGGATATGATGTTTAAATCCTTTAAGTTATTGCATACTCATACAGAATTACTGTCTCCACCTCCAAATGCAAAGAAATACCAAGGACCTGAAAGTTAAAAGTTCTCATGTCAAAATGTATGATAAACCCCATGCTGAAGACTCAACGGTGTGATGGTAAGGTCTGACATGTTGTACTAAGGATAATTCATTTCTGTAGACCAAAATTTCTCTTATTCATTCTAGGGTGACTTGCATCTTACTAAAACTGTTGAACTTTGGTTAAGTAGGTAGATTAAGAGGATAACCTAACAAATAAGTACAAATTCTATTTCTGAGGAGTATCTTTACATGTTTTTTTTTTTAGTTATCATTGTTGCAAGAAGACAGGTGTTTTGATATGTTTTAAGTCTGCAGTAACCATCAGCATCTTCCTTTCTTTCAATTATTTCCTTTGTGTTTTCTCCCAAGCTGCAAAGTTATTTTTTTTCTTGGGTGAATAGTTTCCATTGGTTTCTTTACAGCTGGACTTTGCTTTTGTTTTCACAGACTTCTTTACCTAGCAAGAGCTCATTCTAGCAGTAAAAGAAAGGAATTATCTGGGAGAGTAGGAAGCTTGAGCGTGTTAATTTATTTTCCAGTCCTCTTTAGCATATTTTACTAAAAAGCAGATGCTTCAAATATTAGAGCTCCAAAACACATTGTCACGTGACATAAACTTGAACAAACATTAAAAGCTATCAAAGCTGATAAAACTGTATGAAGTACACTTTCAAGTTTGTTCTCTTCATGCTCTCACAACAGTTTAGAGATTTCCCTACTAGTCTACCCTTTAGAATTTTTAGTCTATATTGGTATAAAAATGGCAATAAATGACCACTGAGAAAAATAAAGTGCTGGTTATTAAACAAGTTTTCATCCTGACATACATCATCTTTCCTTCCAATCTTACCAACGTTTGACTAGAACAACCGGCATAACCAGGGTATAGCTTTAAAATGACGATGCTGTAAAACATTCTTTAAAACAACTCTAAACAAAGGTGTCTATGATAGAAGTAAAAAAGTATATTGAAGGACAGTGTAAGTATATACTAGAGGGCTGATAAAATAGGATCACTTAGGTTCAACGCTTTCAGATTTCTTATAAGAAATAGATATATGGAAAGTAGGAAAAGAATTCAGAATAAGGTTTAAAATCAAATCAAATCAAAGATGTATTAATGCATATGCTGTCTAAGCATAGATGCTGCAGGGAAAACAATTGCTGCACCATCATAGGTTCAGTTAGTCACTGGATATTTCAGATAGTATGTCAGGGGAGTCTGTGTTATAGAGAGCTCATTATGAAACAATTTCAGAGGTGAGATGTAAAAATATGGCATATGGATTTAAGTGAAGAATAATTATTAACTTTTCAATATTCTTCGAAAGCACAAAGGCTGGCTATTTTTAGTTTTTTTATGTTTATGAATAAATGGCATTTTCATTAGTTATCATTGCTAAACAGCAATGAAACAAGTCAAGCAATAATTACAAAAATATTGGTGATACTTCTTGAATACTGAACTGACCCTGCAGGACTGCACATAATTGCGCTAGAAGAATAATAGCCTCACAAATCTTGAAGGAATGTGTATGCTGAGAATATGAAGATACCACCTGGCCAGTGGTAGATCTTCAGAGATTTCGGGGATGTGCTTTCAAAGGAGATATGCAAGCTGTGAAGCTGATGATTCACAGCTAAGAGAACATCCCTTAGCTGGTTAAACCATCTAATCTCTCTCACTGCAGCACAAAAATTGTCACCCTGATATGTTTTCCTAATGCTTTATCCAGTTTATAAATGACACAAGAATTTAAAGGCTTCCATACTTTTATAAAGAGATTATTTTACAGTCCAACAAATTCCATGGCTAGATACGGCTTCCTAATAAACTTATATTAGTCTCAGCTCAGTGTCTCCAAAAAGGGGCAAATCCCCTGCCCAAAAAAAGAAAAACAGTAGACAAGAGACCTCTTACATTCAATTAAAAGAAAGGAGGCACAACTTCAGTGTTACACCTTCATATATATTATTGTTCTTAAAATCATTGGTGTAAAATAGAAAAGGTTAATTTATTTTTGTTCTCATTAATGGTCTTGATTAAAATCTTGGTAAATATATATCCATGTCTTGCAATGTGGCAGAATGTCATTGTACTCCCTTCCGGGGGTTTGTGCTCACATGCCTTATGCATGCAGCACTGAGTCTGTGTTACTGACAGTCTTATGTTTCTCTTATTGGTTTATGCTTTCCAAGAGGAATATGTTTTGTGTATTTATGACAATATGCACTTTCAAATTCTCTAAAATTTGTTATACTCTGTGTCAGGTTTCCTTATGATAACCAATTATCTTTGACATATAGCCTTATCGAATGCTTCTTGAAAAATGCATACTGTCCACGTCATTCTCTTATCTATCACGGCAGCATTATCTTCAAAGAGTTCTATAGACTTAGTTATGCAAGACATTCCCATTATACATTCATATTGGCTGACTCTAATGGAATTAAGCTTTGCTTAGTACTCCCTTGCCAGTTGCTACGAAATTGTTTTCAATATGCATTAAGAAATGTTAAGCTAGCTGGTGATTATTTATTTTGCCCTATCTCATGACTTCTTTGAATAGTGGTGCTGTGGTCTCAACTTTTCAGTCCTTCAGGAATTGGATCTGCTGTCACAGAATATTGACTGCGAGAGCTCAATAAATGCTTTACTAATTGGAAGGCAGTAGTAAGCAAATCACACTGATGTACTTAAATGACAGAAACACAGAAAGAAATGGCGAATTTCAGACAGTGCAAGAGAGGAGTCTAAAATTTAGAGGAAAATTGTCAGTATCAATAATTAGAAAACTACAAGAATGCTAAAGAAAATTAACTTGATGATGCTGTAAATATCATACCTTTAAAATAAGGTCCTGAGGGCCTGGAGAACTTCAAAAAAATTTTCATTGCTTTTAGGAGTAGGAGGGTTATGTTTGTTATATTCCTTATTTTTATGTCATTGGCATAATTGCATTTTAATACTTGAATTATACTTATTAGTAGATTATCAACTTAAGTGTTTTGAAGTGAAATGCAGTATATAGATATAAAGCTAGATATGTTAGCTGATTATTAATGGTGTATCATCAAGGCTATTGCCTCAAAAACAAATGTCTAATGGTAAATAATAGAATGCCTGAAAATAATACAAAATGGGAAATAAAAAGAGACTTAAAGACATGGTAGAGGTAATAATCATCTTTCTTATCTATGTGAGGACAGTTTACCAGCAATACAGTCATTATATGGCAGAGTGAAAAGAAGTAAATGGTAGAGATTTGCTGTACAGCTTTGAAATGGAACCATACCTTTGCATTCATGTTCATCATCTTGCAGGGAAGAAATAGCTCAGAAAAAAGATACATTTTGTTAGGAGATAAAATAGAATGTTGTACTAAAGGTCTTCTCCCACAACTCATGATAAAGCTGAGCAAGTGAAATAAACATAGATTTTGCATTGAAGAAGCAGAAAAAATCCATGTTTGTAGAGAGGGAAATTCATATTCTTTTCAAATATTGGAGAATATGCTTTAGTTTCCAGTAGCAACTGGATCTATTGTGATATGTGTGATATAAATCTCAAAAAAAAAAGAAAAGTAAGCAAGACTTTGGAAGGCTGTATATCACCTACACTATGAAGCACTGCGAAATAATCCATTGATTATATAGTGGGAGTATGGTTAGATACTGTAAACGTAATGAATAATTTGGTGAAAAGTGGATATTGTTTTCTTGCAAAACTCTCCCAGTAGACAAATAACCAGTTTGTCTCCTAAACTGAGAACTAAATCATTACTAGTAAGTTGAGTGCTGTAACTTTAGCAAATTATAGATCTTTCTTTCTTCTCACTTAAATCAGTGGGAATCCTGATCTGCTGAGGTTTGGTTAGCTCTGTGTTGTTCACAGAAATGAGTTATATTTAGATTTTTGTGGGAACCACAATTAAGAGAAACCTAAATTAGCTACATCTCACATTTACTTGTTACTTTAGAACTGTAGATTTATTTGGCTATTATGTAAAATATAGAACACAGTATTTACAACAGAAGAGGTAAGTGAAATAATGTTACATGACTTTTGTTAGCTTTCTTCGTAGTGAAAGAGGGTATATATCAATTTGTTTAGAAGACAAATAGTTTCAGAATAAATCCCATAAATTGCCGAGAGGTGACACATCATCTGGAGTTTTTTTTCTCAGATTATTATATTTATTGCATTGAGTTGACCTCTTAATGTCTTTAAGAGAGAAGCTGGGAACTAAGGTAAAAAGAAAGTTAAAGAACAATTTTCTCCATTAAATATTTAACAAATTTGATGATCGTGTAATCTGAGTATATACAAGCATGAATTCTGATTGAGTCAGCCATATGCTTTCAGATCCATATCATGTATCATCCAGGCAGTGAAAAACTTAAAACTGGATCTGATTTTTCCATCAGATATTGAGAAACAATTTCAAAGGTTTGTCACATTCTTTAGAAAGGGTCTTTCTTCTTAGTTTTCTGTTAAAAATGCATGTCACGTAGGCATCCAAACCATTATGGTGGTGATGGCATAAAAACTATTCATTAAGTCCAGATAATGCAAGGAAAATCGAAGAAGCAACTTTTTTCCTTTTATTTTCTAGAGTTTGGTTTATATAAATATGTGTGTGTATATATATATGTATATATTCATTCATGCATGTCTAACATTGGCAAAATACTTTTCAGTGAAATACTTCACTTAATGTACACATCCACCTTATGTTTACCAGCTGTAAAAAGAATGCAGAAGACAGTTGGTAGTATTAGCATCAGATCTCATATTGGCAGGGAAAAATTGATTCTTGCTAGCACGTTATGCATTCTCAGGAGTCATCTTCTGTGTAAATGACTGTAGTGCCCCTGAGGGCTGCCAGGCTGCCAGTGCTCTCCACTCTGGTCTTCTCCCAGGCTCTGCCCAGCACAGGGGGCACCTCTGCAACTACCCGCCCTTCGTCCTGCGCTGCCGGGATGAGAGACAAATCCCCATGTCAGGGTTGTCTCTCTCCTCTCCCCGGGACATTTTAGGGTTAACTTGCAATTTTAGGGGAATTTGCAATTAGAGTCCATTTGTCAAATTACAGCTCTCTGAAACAGGAGGGAATTGTTACATTACCTAACCTATTCTTTTCTTTTGAAAGTTTATTCCTTACTGCCTTTTTTCTAGTGTTTTGTTTCATTAAAGTTAAGGTGTTTTGTAGCAGAAACTTTGATCTTTCTGAAAGAGAAACAACCCTAAACACTAGTGGTTTTTACCGACTACTAGGGAAATTCATACTTCACAGATTTTCTTTGGTTTGGGTATGAATTTTCAAATGCTGAACATTTTCAGAAAGGGAGATTTTATTTCAGATTTATATGCATGCCATACATTTAGGAAACCCAAACTCTGGCTTCACAACAAAGTTACTGGTGAAACTTCAGTAACTTGTTACTGAATGTTCTTTTCCTAATAACTTTATAGAGCTCCCTTCTGCATTGTTATTATTATTACATACACACTTATGCAGAACAGAATGATTTTGCCTACCAACTGAGTTAATTTTGGAAACAAAATGGGCCTACAGCACCTAGCTGGATAGGAACAATAATTATACTGTTTTAAAGCCATGAAAAGCACTTATTTCTAGAGCCTGATAAAATATCAGGATAAAATGCCTAAGAATTAGAGTGGTGCTATTACCTTCTGCCATATTTTAATTCAGTTACTTGTCTGGTTGTTAAAGAAGCTTTTGTTTACATTGTCGTAGTTTATTTGGATATCAAGATTCAGATTGTTGTTTTGCTGAGTAAGTAAAAAGGAAAAATATACTTCTGTGATTTGTATTATGGCAGTTTATATGATTTACCATATTACATTTTTTACTATAGTTTCATTGTTTTTTGAAAGAAAGGCAGAAGAACATTGTAAAAGGAAAGGGTACAAGACAATGAAGACATTTTTATCAATACTTTTCTTTCTCTCATGGCTGACACTTTTGAGGCAGGCAGTCAGCAACTCCTATAGTAGTTGACAAACTGGTAGAGTCCCTTTAGCTTTTCCAATGTAGTAGTGACTATTCTTTAGTCCTAGTATTAGGGCAAATTTCTTTACTACCTCAATATTTCCTTCAGTATTAACACAGGGGGAGTCACAGAATCACAGAATGGTTCAAGGGACCTGTGGAGATCATCTAGTCCAAATGCCTGCTCAAGCAGGGTCACCTAGAGCATGTTGCCCAGGATCATGTCCAGATGGCTTTCAACTATCTCCAAGGAAGGAGACTCCAAAACCTCTCTGGGCAACCTCTTCCAGTGCTCTGTCACCCTCACAGTAACAAAGTTTTTCCTCATGTTCAGATGGAGTCCTTCAGTTTAGATCTCATCTTGACAGTGGTTCAGAGTGTTTCAAGCTTCTTCATACAAGACATTAATAAATAGCTTAAAAGGCAGTGTGTGCACTCCTTATTCAGTCAGAGTACTCCCTTCCCTCCCTTATTTGACCTTTATAGCAAATATTTGATAAAACAAGTTAAGCTCTTCACATAGATTTCATTGTTTATGCCTTGTTTAGCTGCATCTCCTTAGCTGATCCCTTTGTCTCTTTCTGCCTGTTTTCCCAGGAACAATGATTACTTCTTTCATATCCTGTTCTAGTTGTGGCTTTCATCAAGTTCATTACAAGAACACTGTAAAAGTCAATGTGAATAGTGTGAAAAGTTCCATCAAATATGTGTTAAATCAGTGGAGAAAAGCAGCAAGTGAAAGCTCTTAAATTGGAGATTGATCCAATCAATTATTTTGAGTTTTGTCTGTGTGGAGACTGAAGATCCACCAGGAATGAATACTTTTTCTCAAAATCTCCATGTCTATTTAATATATTTTTGGTGACTAGCATGCCATTGTATGGGTGGCATCATAACAAATGGGAAATTCCAACTTTGGAAATAAGTAACTAGTCTTGCTATAGTAGTGATAAGCAACATAGTGTTAAGTTAAAAATTTGGACTTTCTCATTCTTAAGATTAAATTCATTATGGTGAAAGTTAAAAAAAAACAGGTAAAAGCAGCTGCAAATACTTTTAGACCAGTTTTGTATCTATCTTTCCATTAAGTACAGTGGAATTGAATATACAACAACTTCAGTGCCAGAGTGGATTTAAAAAACAGATGCCATTAGAAATACATTTTTGGCATCATGTATTAAATTATGAAAACATAATGGCAGCAAATGGTGGAGTTAACCATGATTTATAACATGAGCTACACAAAAAGAATGTTTTTTGCTAGCTGGACGTCTGTAAAGTTGTTACCATGGCCTGCATAGGTTTTTATTAAAGTTATGGTATGAAAGCTGTAGCATATTGCGATAATGCAGCTTCAAAAATAATGCACGATTTTGAAGGCATGGAATTTCTTACGCTCTTGAAGCAAAGGGACTTTAATATGAAATTATTCATATATTATCCTTCCTTTCCATCAAAGTTTTTTCAGGATTTCTGCTTTTCACACTCATCTCTATTACTCTTTTAAATTATCCTTAAGAGAATTATCCACACACTTCAGGCATATAACATAATCAGTAGCACTTACCACACAGCTCTGTCCACTTTTTCTAGAAGACATAGCCATGTGTAAACAGAGTTTTTAGTAGCTTTGTGTTTGCATTCTAGCCACGATCCCCCAGAATATTTCACCTAGTCACTAGGGCTCTGTGCAGAAGCACTGGTTTGCCATCAGACAGTCACTTGCAGGATTCAGACCAGAAAACTAAGCTGATTTTAACTGGATGCCGGGACGTTTGTGAGGAGCAGTGGCTCAATGGTCCAGGCGCTGGCCCTTAGGATGTGAGGTCCTGAGCCTGTTCCTGAGAAGTGCTGAGCCTGTTCCTGAGAAGTGCTACGGTCTGTGTGACACCAGATCTAGTCTCTCTGCACCTTTTTGCCACATGTAAATAAGGCTGAGGAAAACTGAGATGATATAGTTGCAGGTAAGTACCTGGATAAGTACCTAAAATAGAAAGTACCATTTGTAATTTCTAAAGAGACTTGATGATGCTGAGGACTCTGTTATTTTTGAACCTGCCATTCTGCGTCACAGATTTTTCACTAGATAGCTGAAGAATTCAATAGCCATCTGAAAATAATCTCCCTTCAGTGTAATATGATTTAATTTTGTCTTGCTTGATAAGCTTAATAATTTGTAATTGTTTGAAATTACATTGTACATTATTTTGACATATTCATCTATTAAAGGAGCTTTGTAATAACTATATGGTATTATATAGTTATTATATAGTTTTGTTATGGTAGCAATCAATAACCATACCACTGTATTTCTCAGAAAGACGCTCCTGAGATATTCAGAGATACCTCAAGTTTTCCATTCAGAATTTTGCTAAGCAAATGCATTTATATCTGCAGAAGAACCACAAGAACCACAAGAAGGACACTACTTTCTATATGTCATGCACATCAATGGTACTAATGGTTAGAGAGCTTGTAACGAACAAGTAGAATGTGTTTTCCTTTCATAAAGTTTTGGATAAATTAGCAAATAATAAAAGCTCTATTCTGTCAGTGGTATTGGAGGCTGATAAATTTGGGAAGAAGAGGACATTCTCAGGTCAAGGGTGCAAAATAGAGGACTGACATTCAGGACTCTTGGATTCTGTTGCCACTGCTGTCGTTCACCAGTTTTGTGATTCGGGGCAGGTCATTTCACCTGATCATTCCCTGTCTAGGAAAATAAAAAAAATAGCACTATATGCCTCTGTACAGAACTTGGTAATTTGTGAATAAAGGATAATACAGAGTTCTTGTTTTCTTGAAATTGTATGTTCATCAGTGTCCCATCAGTAAAATAATTTTCCAACATGATTTTTATGAAATTTGATTGTGATACGTGATGTTTTTCATGATTTGGGGATTGAAAGATGTGATGTAGGAGCAGAGCCTTTACAGTTGTTAATGTAATTTGGATAGATTGGTATGAGGAAATCTAGATAGATTATTAAATAGAAATGGGAAAATTTATCTACATATCTCCCATTATTTTATTTTTCATAGAGCAATTGTTTTTTACTCCCACTATTGACTCAGAAAAACAGCCTACCATCCATTTTGCAAATCAACCACTTCAGATCACATTCACAACCAATAGGACCACAAACTATAAATGAAATCTTTACAGTCTTTGCTGTCATCTGTTGAAGCAATACTTGTTCTTCAGGAAGACAAAATTATTGGACTAGAAAAATTAATCACAAAAGGCATTCTACCTCTTTATGGTTGTATAATGGTATAAAACGCTGGCCTTTCATAGAAATGATTTTTTTTCTTTTTTTTTTTTTTTGCTGTATGGTTGGGGATCTTGACAGACATTGCCAATTCTGCTAGTATTGAAAGGCAAAATGATATTAATGACACCAGAAACTGTGAAGAAATCTGTGTTGTTGCAGGTGAATAAAATTTGAATCACACTTTGTACCTTTTTCTAAACAACTCTGTGCATTTGGAGGCAGAGTAAATTCACATTCATCCCATAATGTAGCATCTTTCAATACCAGCTCAGTTTTCCTGAGAGTATCCCAGAAATTGCTAAAAGGCTCTGAGTCAGTTTCCATCAGTTGCATTCCCAAATTGCACAGCCGCTGGAGAAGGATAAGCCCTAAGTATTTTGCAAAGAAACTCTCCAAAGTTTTGAACTTAAAGGAGAAGTTTCATAATGGTAAAGTCAAAGTGCTGATTAAGCCAATCTGATATTTTATTTGTTTTACTTAAATGTTCGTTACCAATTCATAATATAATACACTTTGATTTTTTTAATCTTCCTTAGTCAGAATATCCTATTTAGTTTTCATAGAGAATCTTTCATTAGTCAAATGATTTGAAGATTTTCAGAACACGAGGACTTATCTACACATCTTCCTTTGCAAAAGAGATATAACTATATCTGCTTTGAAAATCTCATACTAGGATATTGCATTATTTCCTTTTTAAATAAATTATCTTTAAAACACTGGACCAAATTTTCTGTTTTCTACAGCATTAGTCAACAGGGAGTTTTCATGACTGAAATCAAGAGAATTTGCCTCTGAAAGGATATTTTTTCTGTATTTGCAATTACCTCTGCTAGTATGTTACCGTTAGACTGACATTTTTTAGTGTTACAGAATTGTACATATGCGGCATTCTTCTCAAACACTGCTTTGTATTTGCAGGACATTTTACACTAGCACATGGTAAGGAGACATGTCAAGCCAGTGTTACAGTAATTTGATTCTCTAAGCCTTATTGCAATAACCCATGCCATCTAGAGCTGATGAGGAACCTGAACTCTTTGATCACAGTAATATTCTTTAGACAATTGCTTTTTTAAAAGTATATGTTTGGAAATTAATGCTAGCTATGACAGCCTTTATTGGGTGCACTTGAAATGGTTTCAGGTTGACTAGTGTCCAAATGAAAAGTGCATGTGTGAAGACCAAATACTGTTATTGACAATTCATACCAGAAAGCAGCATCTAAGACACTGTCAAATGTACAGTTCTGGCTGTGCAATTGCACCGATTGCTGGGACAATTACCAATATCTCTATTTTAATGGGGTGTATTATTAGTTATCCCAGCTTGGACTCTCACTTCAATGCTTCACGGTCAGTTTACTGCTGACATTTGCTATGCTTTTCTTGCTTGGATTTTTTTGTATCAGGGATACTGCCTCATCTCTTTTCCTTTTTGATAGTAGGGAAAAGAATGAGGAAGCACATGGCTGGGTAAAGTGAATCTGTAGGAGATGCAGAGCATACTCAAGCTAGCCCTTTGTTATGGTTGTGTCTGTAAATGGTTCTATTCTAGTTTGTAAAGGAGATTATGCTCCTCATGGCAAAGTGTATTTTCTATTAAGCTTTCATTGAGAACTGAGAACTGTGGGAGAGTCCAAAATTGCCAGAGCTTTGAGGTAGTGCTGCCTGAGGCTTTTCCATAGAAAGAGCTCACCAAAGAGGATCCAGCGGACTTTTAAGTTCAAAAAGCCAGGTTCTCTTAGGCTACGAACTGGAATAATTAATAAAAATAGAGAAAACTCCCAAGTGGGGAGGTGAAGCAGAACAGAAATATAAAAAGCTTTATAAACCAGTGTCCCCCTTCTCCCTTTGACCTTGTAGGAAGATCTTTGCTTTCAGTCAACTTACTCACTGTTGAGTCCCTACAAACTGACAGTCCGAGTTGGTCCTTAGTAGTAGCTCCTCTCGCTCTCTGCCCAGGCTTGGCTGCAGCTCTTCGCAGCTCTTCGCAGCCATTCAGGCTTTCTCTGAGCCGCAGGACACAGCTCCTTTGTGAGTGTGCGTGCGCGCTCTCTCTCTCTTTGCCTTTTCTGGTCTCTGCCCTGCAGTAACTGATACTGCTGCATTTCCCAAGGAAAAGTACAGTTTCTGCCACCTTCAGAGCCTTCCTACCTGACTGTCGTTCCTGTTAAAGGAATGAGAACTAGAAGACTAATGGAGAACAGACAAATTTAAACAGAATCATCAAAGGGAAAAGAAAGCACGTTTGCATCTCAAACAATACACATGTAGTTTGGCAGAGTGACAATGAAATTTCCCTTTTGTGCAATCATAATGACATGGCAGGTGCATTAGTTTATATATGCATACATAGTGCATGCAATTTGCCATGTGCCACTGTACATATCCAAAAGTTACGCTAATCCATTAACGTATGTGCTTGTTTACATTTTTATACTGACATTTCATAGTATATTCTGTTAGGAGATATTCTGCAAATCAGTTAAAATATATAAATAGATTTTTAAGGATATCAGAGGTCTAGAGGATACACAATGTCCTAATTGATAAAACATAAGTCCTTCAAAACGATGATGTAAAATTGTTTTTCTTGCTTGTTAATTGCTTTTGGGACCATTTAATGGCAGCCTGTCAGCTTAGTAAGTGGTGTCCCTACTGTCACCTTTCAAAGTGACAGGTTTGGAAGTTTAGGTGGATGGATGAAATTGAAATCGAAATGGAAATTACAAGAAACTTGCATGGACTGACCTCTTTTGAAGGAATAGTCTTTTTTTATACAGAAAAAAATATTTCATTTTGCTTATCTAAGAATTTCTCCTTTATTTAAAATAGTATTGAGGGTAATTTGACTTGAGAAATACTCTCAGAAGTATTTCTGAGTCCTTGAAAAGCAATTCATGATCCACTGCTTACCACACAGGAAATTCAGGTTTCCTTGTTTTTCGCTTGAGCTAAAAGATGAAGTTACTGTCATGGCATGGATTATTCTGACATGACAAAGATGCATGAATGCATGATACAAATGTCTGGAATCTATCCCTGTTCATTTATAAGTTGTTCTTGCAAACCTCCCTTTGGATATATATGCATTTAAAAAATGGGTGTGTGTAGTAGAATTAGAATAGGTACAAAATGACTAGATACTGCTTTTCAGACAGGTCTAGATGGTATTAGTGATCTATTGCATAAAAGTAGTTTGAGGGATGTTTCTGCTATTGGTCCTCCAGGCCATTTACTGCCCTTCACCCAATGCACCATCCTTATTAGTACTAGTGTTCATTTGTCTTCCCAGGGGGTGGTTTGCTGTTTTAGGCAAACTGACTTTTCAAATTCAATGCCTTCTGTCTTGAAAGGGCACAAGCAATTTACAGCCATATAAATGAAACAGTTTTTGGCGTCAGGTTTTCAGGATGTCTGGGAAGTGACACATGGTATGTCACACAAATTTTCTAGCCTGGAAGCTGGGAGAGTTCTTGCTGAAGTAGGTACTGTGCATAGAAAGTACCTAATTTGGAATACTTTTTCTCCTGTTAGATATATGGTTGTCAGTTTAACTATCTATGTATGAACAAGCTGAGTTGCTCGATTAATTTTTATTAGTATTCTTTGAATATCTGAATTTCACAATCTGTATGTTCAAATCAATAAGTTCAGCTATGTTGCAGAAACATAACAGGATATTTTGTCTTATTATAGTAATTGAGTCATATATCCACCTACTTGGCCAGGTCTTCCATTTATATGACTTAGCATAACTCTACTGAGCTTTAGCAACTGAATGAATAATAATAGTTCAGAATTGCCCCAATTGTTTAATTAAAATAAGAGATTTTAAAATCTTTACTACTGTATTTTATTTTACTTTGTCAGCTAAAACTTATCAAAATAAAAAATGGAGTTGGCATTGCTCTGTTTGAGGCCTAAGCTTGCATTCCTGCTTTGGTATAAGGACCAGGTCTCCCATTGCTTTATATCCAACTGCTCGTATTTTTGTAGCCTTAGATATTGGTTTATGTAGCATGTTCTATGGCAAGTTTCTTAGTTCTTGCATGGTAATTTCTCTTAGGAACCCTTATTTATTGAATCGGACACAAATTCTCAGGTGTATATGAGTTATCCCATTAAATCCAATCAAATCACTTAAGGCAGGTCCTAGTGCTTGTTGTTCATTGATATGCATAAGCTCATTCATGGCAACTGCAGTGCAGTTCCTTTGGATGCTGAGTGCCTTCTGTTCATACTGAAGTCAGTAGAAGTGTGGAAGGACTCCTCATCTCCATCTACGAAGATCATCCTTTTGCGCACACAGAATTATCAGGTTTCCTCTTTCTCACCCAGTTATTTTGAGGAAAGAAATTATTGGGCAAATAATTTAAGCAGTTTCCTGGCTGTACTTGCTATAATAATTCAAGCATGACATATTCTCTCCAGTGTTCTCTGCCATTTGGTAATACTTCCAATGGCAACATTTTTGGCTATTGCAAATTTTGTCACTTCCTGGCCTTAGAGTTATACTCTGAAAAAGTGTAAATATATGTTAGCATTATAAAATGATAAAGAAATATTTTTATGTTCCCTGTCATTGTCAATAGTAGTAACTTGGCTGTTCACGCTGTAAACCTTCCATTCAGTAAAATGTGCAGCTTTTGGTAATCTCTTAAATATTTTAAGACTGCCCTATGTTTAATCCTTTTGTACATCAAGTGCATTTAGCTTCTGCTAGCAATCAGTCTCAAGATCAGATCTAGTTATCCTTAACGTTGTAGATGTATTCATGAATTTAAATTAGAAATAATAAACAAACAAAGGAAAAACAACAAATCCTTCCAATGTGTGTTCCTAACCTGAGTGGGTGTTACTTCTACAGGGCTCCTTTTCCTCTCTGACTGCAGGTCTCTATGCATTGGCTACCACCATCTGTTGCGCGGTAGCAGTGATTGTACTGGTGATCTTTTTGCCTGAGGCTTGACTTTTCCCAGCCTTCTATGGAGCAGTGAATACACATTTCTAAGTACTATAAAATATGTATGATGAATTGCTTCTTTATTTCAGACAGGACTCAAATAGTATTCTTAGCCTGTAAAGATAGGTTCAAATGATGAATTCAGAAAATGTGAATGAGTATTCTCTGTAAGGCAGAAAACAATGTATGTTAAATGATATGGATTTAATAATCGGATAGTAGGAAGCAGAGACCATTTAGGAGAGGTGATGTTGAATAAAAAGTAGTTAGTATGACTGGATATTCTAGAGGAGGGGAAGCACACAAACAAAATCCAGCTTGAATGATAAAATATTTATTAAATAATCAGTTATGGCTGACAGTGCTTGCTTGGGGCATGTTGCTCTCTTAGCAGATGTTGTTTCTCTTGAGGAAGGTCTAAGTTGTTCCAAAACATTCAGGCATGTGGCTTTTTACATTCTGCGTGTATGGAGTATATGGGAGTTGTGGCTGGAGATCAAGGTTCAGCTTCTTGGTTCCACTCTTAACAATATAAAATTATCTGGTTTAGGTTATATTTACACTTGTTTTAAAGCTTCTGTGCTGCCAGGTAGTACAGTGGACCCCAGAGGATTTGAGAATTCAGAAATGAGGTTATTCAGTGTGGGCTAAGCTTTTCTGAGCTGGAAATTGAACCTGGGAGCATAGAAACTAAAAGAAAAGTCTTGTTATCTAGTTGTCAACAAAAGCAAATCCTTTCTCTGCTCTCTAGGCCACTGAATGCTACTCATCCATTGTATAGAGATGCAGTTTTAAAAATCACTCAAAGAGGCACCTGCTTATTATTATCCTTCTCTGTGATTCTTCCCCGTGTGGTGTACTATAACCATAAACACTGAAGCAAAAATTGTATGCTAGTCATAAGTTCTCAGGAGTTCATAAAGTGTCTGCTCCCATCAAAAGTACAGATCAGGTTTCAGAGTAAAGTTTCTCCCAGGAAAGACAGCATGGTTGTTACTACTTTTTCTGTTTTCTGAAGAATGAATTTATAACTTAAAAGGAAAAAAAAAAGATTTAGTGTAAACTCAATATTTTGAAGCAGAGAAAACAGATGTTAAGAGAGGACACATTTGAGAGAAGTGTTCTCAGGAGAAAACATACTAATAGATGTTGCAGTAAGAAAGGAAAGTTGGCCAGCCATGAAAGAGATCATAAATAACATAATATTTTTTTGTCTTCCACACAGCCTTCTGGTATATTACTTCAATATCTATCGTGCAAATCCAAAACACATTTTCTCTGTTGATTCTTCATGATCAGCTAGGAGAAGTTTATGCTACAAGAGAACATAAATATCACAAGATCACCAAGGCTGATGGTGAAGACAAGTGTGTTATGATTTCATCTAACCCCATTGGGGTGAGATTGCATTCTGGCAAATAGCTTTGATACAACAGAGGCTAATAACTGTACTCTCCATTTGACTATCATTTCCCTATGGTCTTTAAAGCTTATATTAAATATTATAACTGTGAAAAGGGCAATGCATTAAATAATGCAAAATGCTTTCAACTATAGATTGTGAAGTGCCTGCCAGGCAAATGTGATTCTTTGGGCATCTGTTAAAAGCTTAGTTCTACTAATTAACATGAGGAGAAGAGTTGTTTCCAGCTGTTGAGGGAGCAGTGTCTTTTGTGATGGGTTGCTTCAGTGGAAGAACAGTGGGAGCATGTTCTGTATATATTTAGTGGCTATCTCACCTAATAAAGTATTTATCTATTAATGTGCTAGTTAAAATGTTGCCTCTGCTTTGAGATAGAAAGCTTGTATTTAGTTCTGAAGCAAACAAAATGTTTGAGCTGTAGTTGTTCTTTCTCTTACACCTGACCTGTAAGTAATTAGAAAGAATCATTTTAAGATAGTTTTACATGACTCTTATAAAATAATATGCATTTACCTGTATGAGTATATTCAAACCTAATGGATGTTTCTTTTCTGTTATGAATCAATATATCAGGTTGTCCCAAAAAACTAAGTTACCAAGTTCTGACAGATCTCCCTGTGTCAAGCTCTCAGGACACTAAGACCACCTTAGGGCATATGGGCACATAGATCTCAGAGGCAGCTCAAGATCTAACTCTCACTTCTTAGCTAAATGCTATTTTCAGAAATAAACTAAAGTTATCCGACTTTGTTTTTCTAATGTCCTGAAACAAGCCCAGATAGTTTGCCACAGCCCTATGCTGAAAGGATGGTATTCTAGTTTCTAAATTTCTGTACGATGCTTTGCTTTTGCATAAAATTAAAAGCATTATTTCAAAATTCCTTGATGTGAACTCGGTTCTATTTATGGGGATGTAATCAAGTCTGAGGATATAAAGGTTGTTGCTTGTTTATTCTGATCACTTATGCTGTAATATACCAGTCTGAAAAAAAATGATCTTCATATCACACCAACCTATATGTCTTTAAGGGGCATGCACAGCTATAAGTGAGTAGAACTTACTTCACAATCCTAAGGATGCATCCGAAGAAGAATAATCCAGTTTGCTGTTTGCACACTCCAAATATATGTATGTTAAGTAAAAACACACAATTTTTACATGGTTCTTTTTCAAAATAGAACAGAGCATTTTTATGAAAGGGTCCTCATATGTCTTGTACTTTGAATATATAAAACAATCCTGGTATTTGTGATGAGTAAGAAGAGGAAAATCATCCTGTGTAACACCTGTTATTGACTGGTCATTACAATGATCTGAGTGTTTTGTTCTGTCTTTACTCTCTGCATTATGACTCCGGCGAAGAAAGCATAAAGCATATATGTAGTAGCAACTGAAATGGTAATTTTCACTTCAAAGCATAATGATAGCTTTTAGACATTATGGAAATTTTGAGCCTAAAAGGCACTCCCCAAAGGAAAACATGTGTTTCTCCCAGTTTATAAATTGGTCTTATTCAGTGTTTTTGCTAGGCTAGGTCTGCATAGATCAGTGCAGAAAATGTCAGGTTTACTCTGCCCACACCATAAGCCAGGCAAATGTGTGTGGCAGGTCTGGTAAAAAAGTTGCATTTTAGTGAGTGTGTCCAGCCTGGTAATCCACGCTGCGCAGAGGAGTGTGCTTGCTTGGCTACAGCACTGTTCCTTACCCCTGTAGACATGTCTGTGTGTCTGTGTTACTCCAGGACAACGTATCAAATTGCAAAGGTTTATATAAACTCATGCTGGAAAAAGAAGCACCCATACCATGACCTTCATAAAGAATTGCAAAGTTCACAGACAGGAAGGAGCCCTCAGAAAAGGCATCCAGTATTAATAGGGTGCCTCATGTTGTGAATCTTTCTCTTTCTGAGGTTTCCTTGTTGTAGGTCCATACATTGAAATGGACAGACACAAGCTAATATAAAACAAGAGATGCTTCCAGTGGTAGGGTGAAGTGTATGAAAGCTTGTGCCAGCATTCATGTGATACATAAGGTGAGTATTTCTGATGTGAACATGTTAACAGAGCAGAGGTGATACGGAGATGGTAAACAAAGATGTGAACGGGATCAAACTGTCTGGGCTGAATTGCATACTTCATAAGTCACGTGAGGGAAGTCAGTTTAAAGCTGCTGATTGTCTTACTTCAACCCAAGATGTAGAGTACATGGGTTAATGGAAACAGAAGCAGCTGTGTTTTAGCAAAATTGGAGATAGGAAGGTGAGTGAGAAAACAAGCTGATCTGATCCAACCAGCCACTTGGCAATTTCATAAGATACTCCGATCCATCATAAGATAGCTATGCAAAGCAGCAGTGTAGCAGGAACATGCCTGAGATACAGCCTGCCTCCCGTGGATGAGCAGGTTCAGTGAGTCACAAGGGCAGCCAAGCTGGATGAGGTGGGAGGCATCACCAAACTGCCAAACCCTTTGGAAACAGCCTGCTCATGAGATTGCACGGGCTCCTGACTCACAGCATGTCGAGCCACTTGTAGCAGAAAGGCGATGCAAATCCTGCGGTTGCTCAGCGATAAGAAGTCTGAGACCGATTGCCGCCACTGCAGGTACCAGAGGGTCCCCTGCTCCCGCTAGCACCTTCCAAGTCATCTCTGTCCTGACCGGTTACCTGGTAAATATGTTTTATGCTGTGAACAGCTCTACCTCGTATGTTTGTGTTCCTGGGTGATGCCAGTTGCAGTGCTGACAAGTTGTGCTCACTGTTAATGAGGATGTTTTAATGACATCTCCCTTTGATATAGTCACAGCACGTTCTGTTTAATACTAGCTAGCCGTGAATCTGTCTTCAGAGCGAATTTATATTGATGATGCAGTTGCCTTGAATTATGTTCTTCAGCTTTATGTGTTCTGTTTCTCCTCACCTTTTCTGTTTTGTAGCCTTGTTTTTGTGGCCTTGTTTCCTATGCAGGCTAGGTTTATGTGATCACTCTATCTAGTAGTCCCTTCCCTAATCATTATGAACCCGTGGCTAAATTTGACAGGAATAGCTCACTCACCATGGCAAGAGAAGGTGGAGAGAGTGCAAGATAGAAGGCAAGGATAGTTCAGTTAGAGTTATTTCTATCTGGTAGTACTCAACTGAATAACCAGCATGTGTGTACTGGCTAACACAACATCAAGGCTAAAAATGTTGATCCAAGGGCTTGGGAGTGTTGTAAAAGCTCTGTGGGGGAGGTAAATGCAGACCATGGAAATTCAGCGAAGAGACTGCAGTGTGACATGTGGGACGTGAGATGTGTACAGCGTGTAGGGGATGCTGTTGTACAGAGGTGTAGCAGGGAAAGCGGGGAAAGATGGGGAAGAATTGTGTGCAGCTTAGAGAGTATGAGAGAGGCGAGGGATTGTGGCAGTGAGAGGCGGGCTGTGGGGAAGGTGGCATGTTCAACTTTAGGAAAAAAGCTACTAGGCCAACCTGCTTAGCAAGGTAACTTGTTTAGGCTTCAGACCTTAAAAAACTTCGATATCATTTTTAATTTTGTAACGACTTTTCTTCAGGTAGCTACAACTGAAAGACAGTAAAAAATTCAAGAAATGAGCAAACATATTGAAAAAAGTTTGTGTTTTTGTGGTCATGGCTAAAATGTATGGAATGATAAAATCAATAGAAGTCTTATTTGGAAACAAGATTTTCTGCAAAAAGAAAATCTTGTTTCTGTCCTTCAGTCTTAACCTCTCAATATTAAATGCAGGCCTATTACTGATAAACAAATATTAAATTTTAATAAGGCTACTATTGTGGTCTAAGTCACCTGTAAAACAAATAAGATGACGATTACTACTACTACTTCTAGGAAAATTTAGTCTAGCATCAGAGATGTATTACTACATTTGTCAGGTACATATGCATTTGGAATATACACAAGTGCATATTGTTCTTCTTACCAGTTTTGATGGCATCAATTAAACCATAAAGCTCTTTTAAGCTTTTTGTACTGGTCATGGTTGTTTTTTACAAAACTCACTTTTCTCTTCCCTGTAATCATTTTTGAAGCTGAAACAGCTTCATAACTTATTTTGCAATGATAGTGTGCACAGCAATCTGCATTGTTTCCTAATCCTCATTGCTATCAGTATGAGTCCTAGTACTCATTGACATGGAAATTTTCAGTCAGTGGTCTTGATCAAGACCACTTTCAACCTTCTCCTACTTGAAAAGGAGGAGTCATCCCTTGGATAATCTTCCAAATACCTTTCTTTGTTCCTGGACCCTCATTCCAAGCCAGCAGCTCAGGTGTAAAAGGGAGGAATCGATACCTATTGGATCTGACTGACAAGAGTGCTGCAAACTCAGAATTTGAGTTAATTTCCATCAATGCAACCTGCTTTGAGGGGGAGAAGTTGCATCGAAAAAAACTGAAGAAAGTGCACCACAGTAATTGGATAAGTGGCACAGAATAGCTGCGTTGGGCTAGGTGAATTAGTTTCTGGGGATCGTCTATTTGCCCAAAAAAGCAGTTTCATTGAGTTCAATGCTCATTTGAGTAGAACATATTTACTGACAAATCTCTTTGCTCTGCTCAGTCTCCAAAACCACTGGGGGAGCTGAGGATGATGGTGCCAGCATCTGATTGACCCACTTGCCTATCTTTTAAGACAGCGGCCTGAGGTGTGAATTTCCTCCTCAGCCTGTGAGGTTTGAGGTCACTCCTCATGCACATGCCCCTGCCACGGGGCCATGGAGATCCTCCAGTCCTGCCATGCCAAGGGTGTGCTCCTTGGGGACAGGGTGTCCACCGACCTTGGTACCTCCTCACCTGGTCGAAAGAGCCGTTCTTTATATTTATTCTAGCTCAGGACCTGGAGGGGCAACAGAAAAATCAGTTTACCCACTTCTTATGCCGGTTCCTCACTGCTTTACTAACAGCAGTACCACCAGCGTTTGAGCACTGACCCTCTTCCCCAGATGGACCAGCTACCTAAAGTTTAAAGAATTGCTTCAGTATGAGATTTCTGCATGTGGAGCATAGCAGCTAATACTGTGGTGAGCAGACAGGTTTATTGATTGTGAGCTAGTATGTGGCATGAAATAGAAAAGAAAAGCACAGTTTCTTTTCTGTTTTCTCTTATTTTTCATCTGAGCTAAAAGGAAGGTTACAGGGATTTGTCTTGCTTATAGTAATGTCAAGGTTAATTAGTGAACACTTTTCAGAACACTGTTAAAATCCTCAGATTAAAGGCTCCAAATACTATAAGTGTAAAGCATTCCTATTTATTATTCATTTATTTTCAGCTGCTTCGGGACATACATAAAATTATTTTCTAATTAAAAAAAACCTATTAATTGTAATTTGGGGACCACATTTCTCTCTCTCTCTCTTTTTTTTTTTTTTTTTTTTTTTTTTTTTTGGTCCTCTCTGGAGTGAGAAGCCAACCACAAAAATTACAGTGGAAATGAATGAGCACAGTTTTATTGATATTCAGGTCCTCTACAAGAAGAACATAAACATTAAGACCGATGCTCTCTTACATACGCTAAATTTTTAAAAAGTGCAGCCTCAAATTTTCTTCCTTGTTGTTAACCCATGCTCTTTTTCTGCCCCCGGTGGTCTTTGCGCTGGCTGAGCTGCTCAAAACAGGATGCTGAGGAGAAGAGTGGTGGCAATGCTTCATGCTCACCTAGCCTGCAGCTCTGCAGAGCACTAAGAGTCATTCCTGGCTTTGCCTTGTCTGGGCTGCCCAGTGGCTCAAAGAGGAGTTGGCCAAGAGTCCTTTTTCTTGCACAGTCGCTCTTTGCCTTTAGCCAGAGGGAGCTCGTGTTGAACCCTTTGTCTCTGATGGCTGCTTAATGTTGAGAAAGAGCTGTGGAATAGCCAAGTTGGGCACAAGTTCTGGATCATGTTCTGATGTATTAGCAAGGTTACAAAATGAGGTTTGGGGATCTAATATTTTTATTATTACAGTTTCACAGCTTATTTTTAAACATCACTATAGAGTGTCAGTTTATTTGAGATGTGCGTGTTTCTAGAGCACTCTTTGCTGTAGTTTCTGAGTACTTGAGGTGCCAAAGTTATCAATTTAACTGTGAAGCTAAATTAGGCTCTAATGCCCTTGAGTTTGTATTGTCCAGATCCGGCAATAATCTCCATGATTATGGGCTCTATTGTGTATTAATTGACCATGACTTTTTATGCATCCTAAACTGAAGATGCATAACCTATTTCAAGGTCAGTTATCTCCTGGCCAAATGTCTCACTAGGGTGAATATTGATGAATTCCTTTGTGAAAGACAGATTTCCCTTTAAAAATTGCTCTTATAATACATGCTTTTATATAACACATTCAAGGCTTGTCTTCCTCAGATCTTCTTAATGCAGACATTTGTAACAAAATTTTCAGCTTTTTATAATTAATGAAGAGAGACAATGAATTATTAACTTTCGAACTATGACTAAATGCCCTTTCAAATGGTTGTTTGCTGGGAATGTGGAATGTTAATTGTGCTTTGGTGAAGTTATCTGTGAATCTGTGGAATATTACAGTGTGGTGCCTGCACAGAGAGCAAGAAATTGCACAGTGCAAACAAAAAGAAAATTCTGAATGCTTAAGGGGGCTTGAAGTAGTGGGCAGTGGAAACCAAGCAATCTGTTTGCATTATAAGCTCATGTTTTAATCCATGTTATGGAACCCAAGTTCTAGATATTCCTATGCTAAGTTCTCACTGACTGAATGGGAGTACTCTGTAACAAAATTGACCCAGATCCATGTGTAATGATCATAAGTTTCAAAAAGAAAGAAGAAAAAGGGTGCATGTGTTGTGGGGATACCTACGTGAATGGAAAGAATAGAGAGACTTTGCTTTATTGAACTTCACAGCAGTAGATGAAGCCTGGGAAGACATTTTCAAAATGGCCCAAAAGCTGTTGATTTTTTAGAGGCAAATGTCTTACTTTTCCAATTTTAGTGAATTATAGTGCAGAAATTTTAAGTTACTATAGTCATAGATGTTCTTTTAGCACATACAGTCAATACGAAAATTACACTATTCTGGATGTGTGCCTGTATTTGTGTGTTATTAAAATGACTTGCATTTATCCGAAGTTTGCTGTTTGTGTATCTCAGTAGTCTTTATTAAGGTGACCTAATCTTTATTATCTCAAAACCTTCAAAATAGAAAACTGAGAATAAAAATATTAGCTTGATGGAAGCTGAAGAGGAAATCAGCAAGGGCGATGGAACTCAGTAGTCCTCTCTTCACCCTGCTCTGTCATATTAATGCAATACAACTGCATCTTGGCAATGACTTGAAGCTTGTGTAGCACTTTGTAGTTAGTTCTCAGCTGACTCAGACATTTCATAGCCATTTTAGTGTCAGTAATGATTAGCACAAGAGCAGCCACCATATCTTACTTATTATCAAAAACATAATAATACATATTTCTTGGACAAGACAGTAGCCAATAGGCTTAATTAAAATGATTTTAAATAGGATATAAAGTGGTATGCCAGAATTATTGTTTTTCCTCATTTACAGAAAGTTATTTTGGATCACAAATTATTCAAAGTTTTTTGATTTTGTACCTGAACTAGAACATGTACTACAATATACCTTGTGGGTAGCATAGCGCTTCTTTCTAGGAAGAAAAGGACATATTAGAAGCTTCCTACATGCTTGTGACAGATAAATAGTATCTTATGTTCTGAAAGCTTCATTTTTAATAGATTCATCACTCATTGGTGTTTGTTGTTGAAAACTAAGCCCTATGCATTTTTAAGTCTTTCTGTAACAATAATACGAAAAAACGACAGGGTCACAGTTGGATACCTGTGTCTACCTATAGACTGCAGGTCTTGCTGCTTTCTAAAATACAATATACAGTGAAAGGTGCTAGCAAACTATGAGTCTATTTAAAGAGATGCTGTCCAATTACCAAATAGTGGAGACATGATGCTGTAATTGTGTTTACTGCCCTGGGCACACTTTATGTTGCCATCACAAGTTTAGTCAGATGCTAAATAAGACTGTAGTTGACAATAAGAATCTAATACAGAAAGTGGACAAGGTAGTGATCTCTATTACTATTCTAATAGTTACATGAAAGAAAATTATTGTAACTATATATAGCTTCACATATATTAGTTTACCTTGAATTCTATTGAAGAGGATTTTGCAAGATGGATAAAAATGTTGCTTACAATTAAAAAATATCTGAAAACCAAGAGGTTCCTGAGAAGAACTATTCCCGTGAAATGATTCAATAGTCTGCATATTTTGAGGTATATTGCAACTGGAAGACAAGCTGTATATTTTTAGAGAAGGAGGTAGGAGGTAAGCTTTGTTATTATATCTGGTATGGTCCTCATCCTCAGTTCTAAAATTAATATTGCTGGCTGGAATTTTAGCTGGATGCGTGGAGCTGGCTATGAAGACCAGAATTTCTTAATCTCTCTGGATAGAATTCATTTCACCTAATGATGTTAGACAGTATAATATAGATATCTGTATATTGAACTGATCACCTCTGCCTCCTTTTATAGTGAATGGTGAGAAAACTTTAGGCTTTTAGGTCTGCCTTTTTTCAGGTCTGTACTTCCAGATGAGGTGAGTCATGCCCTTAAAGTGACCATTTTTCTCCCTTCACTGTGAGACAACTAGTTCATATGTAATTCAGTGTAGTCATCTACATTTGATCATATGAATCTCATCCTATAGTACTTGTTGCATAATAAAAAAGAGTCCCTCCCCAAGTACCTTCAAAATCAGGTAGACTAGCCTGGAAGAACAGCTCAGTCCAAGGTCATTTTTGCCTGATTTGACTTTTCTCTCTATACACTGCCTGTCTCATCTAAAGAATTATGTTTAGCTGTCCATTAGTCCTGCAGAATACACCATTACTCTTTTTTCCCCCTTTTTGCATTAAACTTCACATTCATAGATAACAAAATTGTCCACAATAAAAACATAGCTATAGAAAAATGCTACAGTCTTAATGGGCCCAGATATTTTCAGTCTAAATTTTCACAGCAGGATTTCAAAATGGGTGTGATTTCTTTTGGTCAAGTCAGATAAATACAGCCATAGCACAGTCTTTTGTGGTTAGGGGACCTTTTATCTCTCATCTCACTGAGTGTCATTAACCTAGAGGCATGAGGAAAACTGTGCATTTAAGAGTTTGGCTTGTACTGGCTGATCCTATGCATGGACATTTAAAGGAGAGAGTTAATAGAAAGGTGATTTTTGTGCTGCAAAAAAGAGAGCTCTAAAATAATTCTTTGGTATAGAGGGTTGTGTGACTTTTAAACCATACAGCTCTGTGATGGGATTCCTCTAACTGCATGGTGAATTTGGCTCAGTTTTTCCCTGGGACATGAGCTAACCAGCAGGCTAGATGGTTTCTTAGAGGGAGTGTGCTGAGAGAAACCTCTTCCTCCTATCTCAGATAGCAACTCAGTGCTTTTGGATGCAGCTCTCGGAGCCAGTGCCCTCTGTTGTTCAGCCAGGAAATCCGCTTCCTAGACGGAGGATGGGTGATTGCCTTTCCACGTTACTTCACTACTGTAAAGTTAAAATTGTTCTGATAAAGAAACAGTGAAGGATTACCCAGGGGCAAAGTGAGTCCACAAGGAGATCGGAATAAGACCTAACAATAGGAGGAACAGGACATAGGAAGTCAGGCTTACAGAGAAAGTGACACTCACGGATGGGTGGCACTATTAGAAAGTCAGTATTTTCGGGCCGTTATTTTTTCATGGAACAAAGATAAATTGGATGTTTCGTGTTGTGACTGTAGGAATACACTGGAATATCTCAGAGATCAGTAAAATGACTTAGCAAGTGTCACTGTTTCTATAGCGATAGGTGTATATGATAAGCATCAGGGCTGTAGCTATGGTATGGACAGTGGATTCCTGTATCTTCTCTGCCTTTTCTCCTCTAATACTGTATTGTGGTAAGATGCATTCTCCAAACTGCCCCAAAAGTGTTTACATTTTCATTAGTCAAAGGATAAAAAGCATAAAAAAGGTTGACTTGCAGGGATAGGAAACTAGATCTTTCTACTGCCAAGCAAATGTCCTTCTAACAGAGGTGCTGAAACATACTCCCTCTTGTGTTTTAGCTATGTGCCCCTATGGCTTTTTCATTCTTCATTGTCCATGGGACCATTGTCCCCATCCCAGCTTTGCCTCCAGACTGTTATTTAGGTCAATTTTTAGGGAAAAGAGAGATGTGACAGCAAAATTCCTACTGCTGAAGAGGGCTTTGGAAGAGTCCTGTTCTCCTACTTGTTGAGTAAGGATAACTCTAGGCTGTTACAGAAAAGATTAAAATAATTCCCCTTCTTTTTCCTCATCACCCTTGTGTTTTATCAATGGCAATAGCTACTGCTACTTACTGAGTTAAAAGCTGGTAGTGTCTTAGACTTCGTGTCTCTGAGCCTATCTACCTGGCTAGGCATCTGAAAGGAATGTAGGTGAAGAGACACTTTGTTTTAGAACCTCAAAGAAGGCAGTAGTTTTAATAATGTACACAATAAAGGCTTTTACACAAAGAGCCAACTCTTTCCATGATAGTTTTTTGATGTTCTTTTAATGGTGACCAATGCACGTAGTAGAATTTTTCACTTTTTAGCTACCAGTTGTGCTTCCTTCTCTTATGCTTATACAATTTTTCTAATACAAAACCTGATAAAGGAGTAATACTTGTCTTTTTCTCATGTATTGCAATTTATCCTTAAAAATCTCAGGCTCAAAACAGAGTAAACTTTTTTTAAAGTATAATGTGTTAAAAGCCAAACAGATGTTCACAAGTAATTAATACTAGCACATTTTTCTTTATTTCTGTTAATAAAGAACATTATGAATACTTCAGTAATGTTAATCAAATTTAGATGGTGAACATCAATATTTTAGACACAACTTAATCTAAATTGGCCCTGATTTGAGTTGAAGGTTGGACCAGATTACTCCTGAGGTCTCTTCCAGTCTAATGATTATAGTTAGTCTATAACCACTACAGAATATTTTGACAAAACTTCTAAATCCCTTTTCTGGATTTTTTTGTGTCTTTTTTCATTGAACACATGCCTCCCATCTTTTTCGCATAAAACAGCTCTTTAAACTTGGTAGATTATTTGCTTTATTTCCAAGGCAAATCACTGGCAGCTGTTCCAGAGTGATTCATGGTGTCTACATTTAAACAGTGATGCCTAATCATTATAAAACAATCCATCTGGATTTTTATTCTACAGAGGGGACTTTCTGTGCTATGAAAAGACACAAAGCATGTGACACAGGGATATTTTAGTATGAGAACATAGCAAATGCTCTGTCTCATAGCTTCCTAGATTCTTAATCTCCCCCTAAACCCTAAATGGCAACATATAAAGCTTACTTATGGAAACTGTAAGTTGCTGACATAACTGTCCTGTTCTTTATTTAGGGTAAGACTGTGCCTATTGGCATAGCCTTGAGCAAGAGGTGGTGTGTGAACTGCATCATCGTAATACCAGCCTGGGGAAGTATGGTGACTCAGATATTCCTCTGAATCACATCTTCTCTTCTGCTTCTTCCTTGCTCACAGGGAATAGTAATTTACTGCTGGAAATTAGTATCTCTCTGCAGTGGCTCAGCTGTTCTGGCCAACAAGTCTGGAAAAAGAATCTAATCTCCACCCATTCCCCAGCCCTCCCTGTCTTCTTTCTGCCCACCTGTTTCAAAGAAGATATAGCTAGGTAAATAGTCTGGCTTACTCCTACACACTCAGGCCTAAAATTTGGGTAGTTTGCATGGGGCTCTAATCGCAGGGTTCCTGTTCTTCCATTCTCTCTTGTGTGGGTGCATAGTTACAGACTAAACCTTACCGAGAAGACTACAGATGTGATAAGGCAGCCTAAACAAAAGAAATAACATTTTATTTTGGCTCAGTCATTCATGTAAAACAGAATTCATAATTTGGCCATTCTGTACCAAACTGTGAATTTATTTTTTTGTTTATCAAAGAGCTTATAATTTTGTACAGCAAATAGATTCAGTCCTAATGCAGTGCGAAACCTAATCTATCACCCTTTAGAGCTGTGTCCCCTCCCTGACTCTTGCCACTTTGAGTGGAAGTTTCTTGACATCAGCCCTTTGAGGTGTATTCTACTATCCCTGCACATGATTAATAAATGGTATGTGGAACAGAATGGACATCTTAGACCGGATACAACTGTAGGTAGGATGGCAGGAAGATTGGATGGTAGGTATCAGCACTAGTTAAGCTATAGCTAAACCAAAAAATTCTCTTTCTATTTTAATGTGTTAATGAAAAATTTGTCCAATTGAAGTCTAAATATGATATATTGTTGCATCTGAGATCATTCTGATCTGGTGCTGCAGTGCTGCAGTCACCTTGCCATGTGGGAGAGAGTTGGTGCAGAAAACACACACACACACACACACACACACACACAAACACACACACACACACACACACACACGAGCCATCTGATTTGCTTAACATAATTATATAGTAAAAGATAACACTTCATATGTGATGGCTGAGTTGCAGAAGCAAAATGTGGTGAATGGCAAATCAAAAAGCAGTGCTTTTCCTCTGCTGAAAGGGTACAGGGACTTTCTGGCAGGTAAGTGGTGGCACTGATCAGGTGCAGCATCCTTCACTGGGAGGAAAGTGCTGGAACAATGCTTTTCTGTTCTTCCTTTGTCCTCATTCCTGTAGGGGCCATGACCGTCTTTTACACCTTCTTGTTTTCTCCCTTGAATTTTCACTACATATAGGAAGGCTTACGTGTTTGATGTATGTTTTTTATTTTCTTTGTTATGCTCTAAAAGCACTTCTGCTGAGCTCTCAAAGCTGTGCTCCTTCAGTGGCCAGGGATTGACCGTTTGCAGTATGTGCTTATTCCCTTGGGACCTCCAGTGTTACTCTGAGCCTGTTCTCTCAAGGCATCTGTGATCATCCTGTGCTTTTACTCTCAGAGACTCCTCTACAATGCAGACTTTATTATAACCGTATTCAGAGGCTATGATAATCGAAGTGTGTAAGGCTGGCGTTGGCCAAAGCTGTCAGTGGTGGTGTTGCCAAGATCCAACTGCATAGCAAGATACAAGATCCAACTACATAGCAAGGGAGTCCTGTACATTGTACACAAGCACCTTGGTCTAGACCTCAGCATTGTTTTATGGTGAGCAGTGATTATCATTTAACTTTTATATTTTTTACTGATCAGGAAGGGTAATGCTTGTTTTGCTACAAGAGGAGGAAGCACAGAAGCATTTAGAACAAGCCTTTTGTTAAGAGCTACAGGAGGCCTGGAGGGATTAAAGGTCTGTACAACACAAATGCTCTGCTTAGTGTCTCCAGTGCACATAAACTTAGATAACCATTCAAAGGACAAAGTAACAGTACAATAAATTGTAATGTACTTTCTACTCTATTTGCCAGACAGACCTGATCCAAACATTGCTTCAGCCATGCTGCGTTTTTATACTCAGCTTTGTTACATATCTTTTTTCAGTTTGAGCTCATTACCCAGGTGGGGAATCAGAAAGAATGGAGAATATTCTGTATTGTATTGAAAGAATTGTTATGCAAATCTATGTGCTGATTACAGGTTTTTTTATAAAGTGTGCATTGGGGCAGTTACCTATAAGAGGTTTGTATGAAATACCATACCTTAAAATATTTTACAGTATGAGTGTGTGATTCTTAAGACAGCATTTATGATTAAAGACCAAAACAGTTTATTTTGCCTATTTTTAATGTCATATGTTTGCAGAAACATCTGAGAACAATGTATCTTATTGCCCAATCCCATGCACCTCCTTCAGTCTTGCATTATGATTAAAACACTTTAAACACGCTGGTCTTGTTGCTGGTCTTGTTGCTCTCCTTTGGATTTATTCTAGTTTATGCCTTTCTTAAAGGGGGCTGCTTTTTAAGGCATAATAATCTTTGGAGGGCTGTTCCACCTCCTGAAGCTGAATGATTGACACTCTGTCTTAGGCATCACTCATTAACACATCCCAGAAAGAGATATGTCCTTTTTGTGAAATTACATTGCTATTACTGCTTAATCTGTGATCACTGTTAACACCTGGATTCTCTGCAGCCAATTCTTGCCTAGCCATATACATCTCATTTGGTATTAGTGCATGTGATTGCCCCTTTCTAATATTTCTGTTATTTCTAATAACATTTTGCCTGGTCTCTATTGAATTTTGTCATGTGAATTTTGAACACACTCCACTTTGTCAAGATCATTTTGAATTCTGATCCTGTCTGGCAAAATGCTTTTGATCCCTAGACCAGTATGAATGCACTTCCTCTGCCATTGTGTACATCATTACTGATAATAATGTGTTACAGACCCAGGCTTGGGCCTGCACTCAAGATATCTTCCAAATTTGGTGGCTCCCAAGTTTGGTGACCAACTGTTGATGATGACAGGATTTTTTTTTTTCAGATAGTTGTGTTCATTTCTGATAGTGATTATATTCAGGTTATAATTAACAAGGTTGCTCATTAGAATTTGCAGCAGTATCACCGTCCATATAAAAGTCGTGCTGTATCATATTTTCTGATGAACAGGCAATTGCATTGGCTTAGCTACATTTGGCAAATTCTTATTGGCTGTTTATAGATTGTCATCTATTCTTTTTATGAATTGTTTTATAATTGCTTTTCCAATATTTTTACTTTCAAAGTTACACTGATATTTTTTAATTTCCTAAATCTTCCTTTTTCCCAGTAGGTAGGTGTGCTGTGTTTGCTGTTCTGTTACTTCCTCCATGTGTTCTCCAAGGTGATCTCTCTGAGAGACTGCCTTGGCCAATTAGAAAAGTTTTCTGTGGTGATTCAGACTCCGAAACATGATATGTCTGCCTTTTCTAAATATTGTTCAGCTTCTATTCTTTTGCTGGTCTGCTATTTAAAAATTCATTTTGTTTAGTAGCTGATTATAATTAATTTTTCTATGTATAAAGACTGAAGCAAAGAAAGCATTGAATAGTTTAGCCATCTCCGTGTACTATACTTATTTTCTTCTCTCCAATTAAATAATGGACTTTTCCTTTCTTTTGTCTTCCTCTTACTCTCTAAAGTATTTATAGATTTTTTTTCTCGTTGCCTTTTATGTCTCTAGCTAATTGAAACACAGTTTGCACCCCAGCCTTTTTGATTTTTATCTGTATGGGGCATGCAAGCTATTCTTTATGCTCATCGTTAATCATTTGCCTATGCTTCCACTTTTTTAACGATTCTTTTTCTGTTTTCAGGTCATTAAAATACTACTGATACAGTTAGAATGGTCTCCTTAAATTTTTCCTACCAACACTTCACAGCAGGATTGCTTTTGTATATTCAGTATAGTTTGTCTCAGTAGGTAGTGACTCTCATGTACTCATTTATCCTTTACGTTTATCCTTTTGAGAAATCTTACTGTGGCTTCCTTTTTTAATTTTAATAAATCTGGGGTTTTTTACTCAGAACAAAGAGTTCAAATCATTTTTCAAATAGTAAACCTCATCATTTCATGGTGACCCCATATAAGCTTTGGACTCTCAGTCGATTCCCCATATTAGGAAAAAACAAATCTAAAATAGGTCTTCCCCAGCTGCTTCCTCCACTCCTTGGAACTTACTGAAACTTTACTTCAAAAATTTGTTGAATTGTGTGTCTTAAAAAAAAGTCCCCAAACCTGTTTCTTGGCAATGACTCTGTTTTCTCTTGTTACGCCCACCCAGAGACATTCAATAGCTTATTAGTTCTTCCTGAATTTCAGAAGTGTTCTACGTACACAATTCAACACCTCCTTGCCTGTGCTTGTTAAACAAGTTATTCCCTTCTGGTCAATATACCAGACCTGCAATTCCTTTCACTGTGTCTGTGATAACAACTATGTTTATAGTTTTTTTTTTTTTTTTTATGTATATAGGACTTCATGTTTTCCTCATTAGTTCCCAAATATCTGGCATTCACCAGAAGATTCAAATAAAATTCCATTATTCCCACTCTTGTTTCTTTTATAGCTTTATTGAAATGTCTACTTTCTAGCCCAGATTTATGTTTTATGAGTAGATCTGTATTTTGTAAGTGCCTATGGCCTCCTTGCAACCACTTAGTCTTATCCTACTGTAATGGCACAACCTTGCCCAGCTGCCTTGCATCCCAACTAAAAACTGTTTGTGCTTCCCATCAGATACTATCAGTTACCACCACAGTCTTTATGAAGGTTGTTGAGATTCACATTCTCTTGAGTTTGGAGTCATTTTCTCCTGGGTGCTGGACTTTATCAGGGGAACGTGCTGTTCTTCTTAGCGTCTCATCTGGCAAGACAATCATTGTTTCTCTCAATCTTCCCCTAAAAATATTAAGGTATGCATGCAGATGGCTAATCCTGACTTGCTGCACTTCTGAGAAGGTAACGACATGAGGAATAGCAGGATGCTCCAGATGCCAAAGCGGGAGGGATGTTCATGCAGGCGGTGCAGCCTGTCCTCTGGTGCCGTTCATGAGACGTGGATGAGAGGCAGCAGCCCTGGAGAGAGCAAGAGGGGGTGCTCGTTTAGCAGAATTGATAAGCAAGGTAGGAATTACCAGGGTAACTATCACAGTCACCAAATAAGATGATTAGTGATACCAAATAAGCGTATAAAGTCAGTAAAAAAAGAGCCAATGGGGAAAGGGTAAACAGGGGTAAATAGAGGCTGTTTATTTGGGAGGGGATGAGGGTGGTAAAAGGGAAGGAATTAGGAGGGGGAAAAGGAAGTGTAAGGTGAAGCAATCACGTACTTGGGGCTGTTTGGGGCAGCCCTGCTCCTGACCAGCCAGCGCAGCTCGTAGGAGGACAGCATGCCTGCTGCTGCTCTGCACTGGTGGCTGACTGGCAGCTGCTGGGGGAGACTGGGACACTCTCCCTAATGCCAGCAAGGGACAACCCCAAGGGGCCACCAGGCAGCCCAGCAAAATGCTGGTGAATGCCTTGGTCTCAAAGAGATGAAGGGTTTGTAGCTTTCCTAACAGGGAATGAGGAGAGACCTGAACCCAGTCGGACTGATGGACAGACTTCAGTTGGGCTTGGTAGTCGGCAGGTTGAGCAGAAGGTGCGTGGCAGCCAGCCAGCTGGCACCCCGCACCAGCACCCAGCTGCTGGGAGGCCTCGGGTGGACTGGCCGGTTTAGGGAACCAGACAGAAAGGGGGAGGGAAGGAAACTAGAATTACTGCATGAGGGCCTGGGAGCACTGAGAGAGGGTGGACTGCAAGAATAACTATGTAAGGAGCTAGGACACTGTGAGAAAAATAAACAGAAGAAAAATGTTTTTTTAGCTCCTACTTACAGAACAACTTGTTTGAGTCCCTATGGATTTCTTCCAACACTTTTTTGGGTGAAGAGGAATTATTTATTTAGCCTCCTGTTTCCACAGTGAATCATACTAATCTTCCAGGAAAGTAATCATCACAAACTTTAGACTTGGTTATAAAAATACCGTTTTTTTCCTTGCTTTTCTTTCAAACTTTATCTGCAAATTATTTCTATTGTTCTGACTCGGCACTGATAAAATATCACTCTTATTGTCACAGAACTAACATCATCTGCAAATTATCTCCTTTGTTCTGATGTTTTTGCCATATTATGTTCACTGACTTCACTTATGACAGGCAATCTTTGTGTCATTCATTTGGGTAAAGAATGTAGCATGGGTATAGCACAGCTCTAGAGCTGTTATTGTGCAGATCCCAAATGAAATTTTCTACTGTCCTCTAGTGTGCTGTGTTCACAAAAATAAAAACAATGAGTCAAATAAGTAAATCTCATTTTATCGTTTAATCAGAAATATTTGACTTAAAATTCAGATGAACTCGTAACTGTTGATAATTTGGGCAAAATTCAGCAATTTCTAGTCATAGAAAACTCGTCTTTAGGATTACTTGTTGCCATAAGGTAAAGTAATAGTGACACCACCTAAAACGGAGAAACAAGGAGGCAGGAGCTAGGGGCTTTGATTCACAAGGTTTTGACACTGCTGTAGTTACAAATAATAACTTTGCCCCTGTTATCTTACCTGCTGGCCTTGGCAACCTTGCCATCTGCATCTCTACCCTCTTGTGACTTCAGGTTCTGCAAAAGCCCCTGTGTGTTCAGGCTTATGTGCCCATCAGTTCAGAAATACTAGAATTAGAAGTCAGAAAAGCCCCAAATCTGCATGCACAATCAAAGGAACTTGACACAGGAGGGGACATCAGTCTGACTTCAAATCATTCCCTTTTGGTTGTTAAAGTAAAGAAAAATACGCCCAATATCCCTACCCATACACCACTATTGTTACTTATCTCTTAACCCTTTAAAGACTGCTTTACCTGTCTATAAACAAGAAACAGCCTACCTGTCTGTAAACGAGAATCAGCGTGGTTCAGTCATGTTATTATGACATAACATTAGTGTTAATATTCAGAGAAGCTGTAGGCGTTCAAGTAATTCTCCTTGTTTTCTTTGAAATTTAATAGAACAAATTCTGCCTTTACATGTAAAAAATTTGAAATTTGTCAGTGGAGTAGAAAAAATAAAAGATAGGACATGCAATTTATCCCCCAAATGTTGTTATTTTATTCTTTAAGTTTATACAATAACCATTTCTTCCTTTTTCTTTGCTATCTCAGAGTGTGTTGCGGTTGAGCACAATGACTTCATACGCTGTTGCTTTCTCAGCATACAGAGATGTTTTTGATATCTGTATAAATGCATTTTCTGCCATATATATCCTTTTTTTTTTGCCTGGTAACTTTCTGTGATATATGGTAAAAGCTGCAGGAAAGTCAGGTTGTATATTTTGAATAAAATATCTAAATTTTCATGTGAGCCTTTATGTTGAGGGGTTAATATTTTTTACATGGAACACTTGTACCATAAACATCCTGTTACATTCCTTCGTAGTCTACATATGCAAAAAAATAAAAAAGCCTGAAATCCTTTGTAACATATTGAATGAATCTATTAGGACAACTTATTTTTATTCATTTTTCTCTACAGCTGAAATTGCTGTGATCTGACTGTGTAAATCACTAAAATTTAAATGCCTTAAAGTGATTTAAACTAGCTTTCTGTAAAGCAGCAACAAAACTCTCAATTTTAAGTGTGGTTTGTGAGACATATGCTGGGATCCTCTGAGGAATGTTCACTTCCCAGTAACATGAAGTGCCATTTGCTTGCTCAGTGGGAATTGCCAGATATTGAATGTCAAGCCTGTCACTGGTTCATTTGTACATTTTGGACCTTAGGATAATGTCATATGGGGGAGGAATGAAAGTGAGAGAATGGCAGAAGAAATGCACTCACAGGAGGGAAAATGCATTTCTCTAGAGACAGTGGTATGTTTTTAATTGCAGCTGTTAAAAGCACTTCTCTGAGGTTTGGCATGGTGCCCTGTGTCAAAGAAGGCTGATTACACCGCATCCTCTCCGACCTGAGAACGGCAGCGGTGCCTGCTGCCATAGTCTTTGCAGTCTTCATTCCCTCCATGCTTGGATGACTTGATTACTTTGCGTAGCTCCTTGCCACCGCTGCCATTTTCTGTTTCTGTTAGGCAGCACCACCCGCGTGCATAGGGCAGTGTAACTTTGCCTCGGGCATGCTGTCACCCCGAGACTTATTGAAAACCACCTTCTTACACTAAACAGCCTGAGCACTGAAGAAAGGATCATTGCGTGTATGTCATACTTGAGATGGTCTTCCCTCCTGGGAGGTAGCCAAGCAGTGATGACTTTTTGCCTAAGATGAGACTTTGCAATGTCGGCACCAGAAGGAAGGTAGTAAAGAACTGAGATCCTCTCATGCTGCTGCTTTTCTTCCATAGTGAAGTGGAGGAATATCGCTGAGATGGTCTGTTGGGCTAGTGGTCTTCAACCTCCACTAACTGGTTATTCATCCTTGAGGAGGCCTTCCAAAGCTGCAGGTGCAGGAAACACTTTTCCAAGGAAATGCCCCTTCAGTTTGTAAATGGGAGAGGTCCATGAACAGCGAGTGCTCTGTAAAAGGCCCCTCCCTTCCCTTTGAGACAGGTTTCTCATGAGCTGCTGGAGCCATCCGCAGTTAATGCTTTGGACCTCCTGAAAAAGCTATTGGCATTTGAGGAAGGGCCAGGTGATCCCTTGGCTGTCAGTGGTCTGATGTAATGTGGGAGAGAGAAGGTTATATTAGAGTTGGAATATTTTAAACGGATAGAATTATTTGTCCAATATTGCTTTGGTAAACTGGCAGGAATCTGCGGTAGGTGTTATGAAATTTAAGCAGTAGTGCCTATCAATTATCTTACAGACGTAATATAATTTAATGACCTTTCTATATGCCATTTTAACAGAACCTGAATATCATGATTCCTTTTATGTAAACACCTACTTTATTCCTTACCCAGTGCAATCTAATATATTAATGTGGTCTAAGTTGATTTGTAACGATATTGTTTTAGCTTTATAATGACAGATTAAACAAATAAATTTAATAAGAATCCCCTTTAGAAGGGTGAGATTTTCCAGCAAACAGTATTGTGGAGGTAATTTTCTAAAAAATACTTTACCTAAAGCATATGCTGCTAGCCAGCACATCAGCTTTCTTCTTGCCCCTTCAGAAAAGGAAAAATCTCTAAAAACAAGAACAGGCAAGGTGGATAGAGAAAGGCTCAACCTGTATTCAAGAAGCAAGAAATCCTTAGGCAATTTTATTAATTATTATTAAAATAATTGTCAATCACTTTTATTTTCTTTCTCTGGACAAAGTTAAGTGCAGGAACTATATTATTTCTTATGCTTTTGGCTCTGCTTTTAACCATATTCAGCCCATGAAATTAGAAATGAGCGACCACTGCTTATGTCAGGAAGCTTAAGGAGGAATTTTGTTTTCCCATGTTCTCCTTTAGACATTGTCATGCCCCAGCTCATGTACAGGCTTCCAGTGAAATATCAGTTACTGAAACATTTTTCTAGTTCTCTGTGAAAATGTATGCTAGGGGACTCTGACCCCCACCCCCTTGATCATAACCTCTTTTTCCTCCAATGGCCACTTCCTCATGTTCAGAAAAAACAAAGTCCTTTCGCTAACTATCTGCTGAACGGTCAGCTGCCCACATGGGAAAGGGAAATCACTTGATAATGCTTACTGGAGACAAAACAGTGGAAGCACTTACAAGAATCTGTGAGCACAAGAGTTTACTTTACAATTAGGTTTTGAACGTACAGTCATTTCGTAATACATACATAACTCTTTCAAACAGAGTACTCTTATCTCCAACTTTACAGTGAAAGGAAAATACAGTCACTTCTTGAGGGGCAACCTTTATATTAAGCCAATCTGTCTGATTCCACTGGTAAGCAGAGTGAGAGCTTTGAATGACCAGCAGAAAAGTAGCCTTCACCAGCTGTCCAGACGAAGGGACTGATGGAGAGACATAACAGATTTCAGTAGCCTTACGCAATTTATTTTTTGATTAAAATGTCACACGTCTGTTCCCTTCCTCTTCTCTTTTCTACATGAGAAAATTCTTTACAAAAAAAACAGAACAGGTCAGCTTCAAATGCAATGATAAAAATATAAATAATGTTGTAGAAACCTTCTTGATGGAAAAACATGAATAAATAATATTTAACACTTCGCAGGTTTCATCATGCCTGGGGTAGACTCTTTTATTAAATGTTGATTTCAGTAAAGAGGAAGTTATTTAGGAAGTTCCGCTGATTTTCATTACCTCTTCCATGATCAAGGAAAGCATTTCCAGCAAAATCAGAAATTTTCCTGCAAGATTTTGAATTTGATGAACTTTTCATAATGAAAAGGAATCACTTCCATATCAGGCTGGGTCAGCCAAGTTTCAAGGTTGTGCCATGTACAATTGTTTTAATTTGGGATAGATACGGAACTGCAAAAACTTCTACAGTTTTTATGCCTTTTAGAAAATCCTTTCTCATACCCTTTTTATGGACTAGGCTTCCTGGACTGGTCTGCTTCCCATGATATACGTGGTCATATGTTTCATGTTGTTCGCGTAGGAGCCAGGTGGCATCACAAGGCTTACCCTGTGGTTAGGAAGCTTGCTTGACAGTGGGAGGGGAGGCATGAGAAACCACACAGCACAACAGACTTCAACCAAACTAAATCAGACAGAAAAAAAAAGTTTATTTTTTCTTTGATAAACCAAAATTAAACATTTCAGTTTGGTCTGGGTCAGAAGTATTTTGAGCTACAAAATGGGCTGATGTTTTTGTTTTGCTCCAGTTGTGGTTGAAAGCAATTGCTGACATGTAGACCTTAACCATAGGACAGAAATTCTGATCTGTGTTAACTAAACTACCTTGTAAGTAGTGCTAAGTACACAGGTTGGCAATGAATTAGAATGGCACTTTAAAACTAATCTTAATGTATACAGTAAATATGGCAGTCCCAAACAAAAATGAAAATACAATTCTATGCAATCATGTGACCCTAGAAGCATCCTGAGGATAAAATCTGTCCCAGAGGCAGTTTCATTCCCACTGCTCTAGTAAAGTACTAATCAGGTGACTGACAATCACAGAAGCAAAGTACAACTTTACCCAGTACAAGTAAATTTATGATCATATAGTTATATGAAGATAAAGCTACTTGTTTCACACCTACTAGGTAGAAAAGAGGAAACAGGCAAAGGAACAAGAGAGAAATAGTAGGCATACAAAACTTTACAGTAAAGGTCTTACTCTTTCTCATAGATGTGAGTTGAAAGCAGTCCAAAGGGCAGTCAAGCTCTAGGGAAATAGTCTGAGGAATAGTAATTTAGAGATTGTTTTGCTAATTTTTTTTTTGCTGTGATTTTTTAATATTGATTAAAAAGTACTTTAAGTTCACTGATTCTCTGCAAGAATAAGAAACACAGTTAAAGGAAACATGTATAAATGTGTCCTGTTCTTTGATAAATTAAAATTAATACCCGGGCTTCATCAGTCACTATGTTAAAATTCTTCCACTGAATATACTGGCTCTGATGACTTCTAGTAATTTAATAGTTCAAAATTAGGCTTACGCTGAACACTCCAACACCACATGAATAAGGCTATTGTATTTGGAAAACAAGCAAGTTGTTTGGTTAGTACTGGAACTAATGAACGTTTCCTACAGATTGGTGACCTATGTTCCTCTGTTACAGTAACCCAGTCCTCTGCATCCCCACTCCTTATAAATAACTTTCCCCTCACCCCAAGTAAAATCTTCACTTCCTCTGTAACATCTGTTAAGCCTCCCTAGCCACAATATGCTTGGCTCTCTCCCATGTCCCCTAAATCCCAGCTGCTGGGGAAGCAGCAGCTTATATTATAGCTGATTCCAACATAATACTTGTGCTGATTGGGAAGCTGAACAAATCCGATAGTTGCTGAGCTTGTATGGCTGCCTTTCCCTCGATGGGTGTCTTAGTTTGGGTTTCTGTTTCCTCTGTTCAGACGCCAATATTCTCAGACTTTTTAATGACTTCTTGTTTGCAAGGTGTCGAGCTCCCTGTTGAAATGTGGGCAGTGAGCAGGGGTGGAGGGGACAGGGACTGTGAGAGGCAGAGAACTGACAAAGGGCCAGACAGTACAGCCATGTATATTTAATTTCCCTATCAAATCAAAATTGAAAAGAGAATGCAGTGTGGTGGAAGAGCGAGCAGCTTCTACATGTGTGTCCCTGTCCACTAGTGGAGCCCAGATTAGTGAGATCCACACTGCCTCAGAGCCTCCCCTGTATTTCAGAGTTTATTCCAGAGCAGCCCTGTTCCTCATAGTCCACCTGCAGCTACTCACAGCCCTCTCCGATCCCACTGTCCCCCCGCCACCATGTCCCACTGCCACCCATCTCCTCTTCTACCGTGTCCTGCTCCTTCCAGGGAATCACCCAGCTATGTCCGTGGTCCTTGCCCAGGCACCCAGCCTGGAGCCTCCCACTCCTGCGCTCCCACCGTTTCCACCTCCACCTGTCCTGTGCCAGGTGCTGGAGCTCAGAGCCCCACACCCATCCACCTCGGTCCACAGCTGGGTTCACGTCCCATGACTGACACCAGTATGCCTGAGACCCTCTGTTCCCCTCACCTGCTGGATTTGTTTCCAACAGTCTCTGTCACTGACTTGTTGCCTGCTGCAACAGCTGACCTCATCCTTCTCCCTGGGCTCCTTGCTTACTAAAATGGATAGATATGTGTCATAAGTGATTCTTGCAAGCATAGAAATCGATTCCTTAGAGCAGAACTCTGCACTGGAATAAAAGTGTGCACTTGAGCTTGTGGTGATCAAGGAACTGCAGAGTTTACTTTACAAGAGAAAAATAAAATAGGTTGACATGTTTTACACAGCAAGGGGAAGGCCAAGAAGGGATATGATTGCCCTCTATAAATACAACAAGGTACTAAACATCAGAAAGGAAGAAGAGCTGTATAGTCTAAAGGATATTGCTGGCATAAGATAAACTGGCCATGAATAAATGGAGGTTGGAATTTAGCGGGCTGATTTTAACCATCCAAGACTGAGGCTCTGAGACAGCATTGTAAGAACAGTGGGAACAAAAAGCCCTAACTAGGTTTCAGGTAGCATTTATATAGACATTAATGAGCCTCGAAGAGGTTCAGTCTCCATGGCACTAGAGAGCCCAATACTCCAGCAGTACCACTGGCACACCACATTTTGATCTGTAATGTGCTATCCCGCCACGCATTCTGCTGCCTGCCAATGCCAGGTGGAGTCATCTAGATGGTTCTCAGTAAGTGTTTTCAACACTAATAGTATCGCTTTTACTTTGTGGTATATCTGTCTATTAATATAACCTGCTATCATTTTTGCCTTCTCTTTACCAGCAGCTGTGAAATGATTTGATGGTTTTAATTATTTTTCATAATAACCCCCAAATTCTTCTCTTGATTAGCTTGCTAGATGAGATTTCCGTTTAGTACATATTCTCTAACTTGGTGTTTGGTTTCCCTGCTAATTATCTCACATTTTGTCTGTGTTAAGCTGCATTTGCCATCTGCTCATCCAGTCCCAAAATATAATGGAAAACCTTTTGAATCCAATTGCATTCTCTTAATTACTGGCTCTGTCTCCAGTTGTGTCATTAGCCGCAGTTTGGCAGATCTTGGAACAAATAATTGGTAAAAGTGGTGAAATTCCATTGATTTTGGCTGAGCCATGGTGACACATATCGAGAGCCTGATCTTTCAATTCATACTTTTGTATATTTTAAAATAAACATGTCTGAGTCATGCTTCTCTCAATTTTCATATTCAGTATTGATACCATTTTTCCCACACTTAGGCCAAACTCCTACTGTGAATGAGTATTTCATTTAGCTGTACTGTGAATGTACTTGCTCTATGTAATTCTCCTTTAAGCCAGTAATTCCTCTGAAGAGCTTCAATGGATCAGTAAACATAAAGTCTCTGATGTGGAGCATTAATTTATGACTATACATATTTGAGCTTTTGCAGATGTTTTAGAATGCTTACAGCATTTTAAGAAATCTTTAACTTTTCATATATATCTTTTCTTCTTTCTCTGGATCTATCAATTTCCTTCAGTTTCTCGTTGTCTCTGAATAGGCATTTAGTGTAATTATTTTAAGCCTTCAGCTTTGGTTCTGTGGTATTTGTTACTTTACTTGATGACAAATATGCCATTTTTGTGAGATGGTCTCTTCGATCCTCAATTCTTGTTACCAATCTTTTTCTAACAAAGTCCATTCTTAGCCTTTGTTCCTATCCCTATATTTACTGATCTTTTGCTAGGTTCTACACAAAAGAATCTGTTCCTTTCACAATAGATTCTCACATTTCCAAATCAGTGAAAGTAAAACGGGATTTGGAAATATTACAGTAATAAGACCTACTATGCAAATTATGCAAAAACATTTTATTCCTTTGTGAAAAAATGTTCATATAAGTATAACTCATGTAAGTCATTAGTGTGAGCAGTGGGACTAAAATGTCATGACAAGGACATAAAGTCATAGGCAGTACAAGGTGATTGCAACATTTGGCCTTTTGCATCAGCAATCATAATATTCTTGTGAAAGGCTCTCTTAAAAGCAGAGTCTTGACTCCTAGTTTATCTAAATGAAACAAAAGCAAGTATAGAACTGTTTAAAAACACCTGGATCTCCTCAGGGTTACCAGTTTTTTCCTATTCCTAATTACTGTTTCAACAGCAAGACGTTATTGATCTTGATTTTTCTGTTTAACAAAAAGAAATGGCAGTTGAAAGGTAACCTGTAAGCATCTTAATCGATGCCCTCAATGTGAAGCAGTGCTAATTTGGGAATATAACTGCAGCTTTGTTTGAGAGATTATTTCCTGTTGCCTCTCAAATGTGACTTACTTTTTGATATGAACACTTCTCCATCCCAATTTTTGATTTATTTGTACTGCAACTTATTATTGTATTATCATAATCAAAATGTGTGCATTGTGCTCTCTGTTAGTTGACAGAAGGTAAGGTAAAGAGGAGGGAATGGGTGTTCTCAGATTTCCTTTATTTTTCCTGTATAGGCATTTAAGGACCTCCTAACCTGGCCAAACTCAAAGCAGACACATTTAAGAAAATGTATAAAAGAGTACTTAGTTCTGCTGAAATCAGTGCTAATTAATCACATTTAAAGTTAAACATGTGATTAGCTGGGGGGGGGGGGGGTTGTACGTTTAGCATCCCCTGTATGTATGTCAACTCATGTAATTTCACATCCATAATTTTATTTTGTTATTGGCATGAAAAATCTTTTAATTAATTAATTATTCTATGCTATGAGGACCAGATAGAACTAAAATTACAACCCTAGTGAAAATTTTGTGAGCCTTCAGAGCATGGAGAGATCAAAAATATATCTTAAGAAATATTTTATGAATATTTTCAAAAGAAAGTGAGATTCAGATTCTTCCAGATAGTTTGCATGTTAAATGAATTTTTTGCTGGATTGTTATTCATATCATAAAACTAGGGTAGACAATTTATACCATGATACTTCACATAACCCAAAGTGTTCTAAGTCTGATGGATAGATTCCTGCTGTTGGAAGTATATCATACAGTTAGGTATGGTTATCAGAGAAGCCTGATATATTAATGATGAATGATACATCTTGGGAAACTTGTTTACATTTGTACACCATCCTTAGCCAGTATTACGCTTTCAAACAATATGAGGCGTGATAGTCTTGAAGTCAAATGGTGCTTGTCTGGTTCCATCATCCAATGACTGAAACATTTCAAATAGGAAAACTTTTATAAATAGTGCTGGAAAATAGCCATGGTAAATCATGTGGGTTTTTTTTCCTTAGGATGAAATATTAAATCTGACAGACAGCTAATTTCACACCTGTGAATGTCTGTTTTCTGTTGATTAGTAATTCAGTGGTGTTTCTGTGATTAAGCAAATTTAGCACTATAAACTAGTGGTTTATGACATTTATTTATGAGTAACTTGCATATAACTATTTATCATTTCACTGATGCAGGCTGGATCCATTACTTGTCTCTTGCAAGTAATTCAGTATTATCTCCTTGGTGATAAGAATCTCCTTAGTTTCAAATTTTCAGGAATTTACCCCTTAGTTACATCTCATAAATAATTTGAAGGAGGCCAGTCAAACTGTGGAGAACCCATAGTGTGCATGTTTATAATCTCTAAATTCATACCAGTTCTGTAGACAACCTCACTTAGGCGATTGTTTCAGAGGCAGTCAGCAAGGCAGTATGGTTATCTAAATGAAAAGGCTGCATTAACAACAAACTTCTCATTATGGAAGCACATTTTCTCCCATTTAAATATTCAGACAGAAAAGCAAACTGAGGGTGGCAGTTTCTTGGCATGGGCTCCAAACACTGGATCATATGTCTTACAAGAGGAGCTGCTCAATTAATCTGTGGTTTTTCATTTTCACTATAAACTTGCTTCCAGTATCTTGTAAGGAAGCAGAGAAAAGTTCTGATTACTCTAAGATTCAAGAGACATTCTCAATTACAACAGAATTTTTTTAATGGTTTTGAAAAAAAAGGGTCGTTTGGAAGTAGAGACTGAAATTCATTTTGCTGCAAACTCATCTGACTAATCTGAGAAATTACAGGCACTTAATTTGGGCTACTGTCTTCTTTTGCTCTTGATAGTCTTGAAAGAAGTGATGTGTAATTATACAGCTTCATCTTGTATTTGTCACAGCAAAAGGTTTAATTTCCAACAGGCAATAGCATTCAGATGGGCCAGCAACAGTATCCTGCCCTCAGGCTAGACCAGTCAATGGAAGTTTGTGACAGTGATAATAATGCCTCTATTTGTACTGAATTAGCCGAGTATATTATGCATTAATTTCAGCTTGAGAGTTGTATGAGTGTTTTAATATATTAATAACAATGTCTAAAATACTTAGGAAGTTTGTGCTGAGATTCTAATTTCAGTGATGTTTAACAATCAGACAAAAGCATCACATAGGAGTTTCAGGTGTTTGCACTTCAGGTTCCCCAGGTTTTCACGGTTTCTGGCACACAGAGATCTGGGATACTTAGCAGTCACAACTAGCGCATAGTGTGTGTTAACACTTGGAACCATTTTTATATATACCTTAGGTCTCCTTGTGGTGATTGTGCTCTGTGCATAGACTCCTGTTACTACCAATAAGGACTTCCTTGTAGCTAACTGTTAAAGAAATCACCAGAGCATTACAGAAGTGTTAAAGAAGTGAAGGTCAAAGCAGTGAGAGAGCACGCTGGCTTGCTGCAGTAATGTAAAAGGCAAGGCTGGCTGAAAAGAGGCATACGTTGTTGTGTACATGATGTACTAAAAGAAAAAGGGCTACTCACGTAGTTGAAGAGAAATAGCAGATTTAAATCTGCTGTTTCAACTTCACTTGTGGCTATTTAGAGTTGAATTTATGAGTGTTTTTGCAAAAGGATCAGATTTCTAAGTCATTGAACTCTACTTTTCAATTTTATCTTCATGAAATAGTTTTGGACTTTCAACCTCCCGTTCTATATTGCAATTTTATACCTTTTTGTCAAAGGACATATGTCAAGCTCTCCTGTTTGATGTTTCAGTTGCAGCTGGAATTTTGGATTGTTCTTGCTTCTGAAGTTTGACTAGGAATGCTTGCCCATGGAAAACTTCAGGCATTAGGAGTTTATAAATGTGTCCAGTCTTATGGCTTGTTGCAGTATGGGGGCTCTGTGTGGGTGTGGAGGCTCAATTCACCGGAACAAGTTATGAGCTTGGCATTGAAATTGGTAGTTGTTTCACAGAGAATGGCAAACCCACTTTTCCTGATTAATTTACTGGAAATTTTCTATTATCACAAGGAAATCTTTATTTTCTATTGTTATTCTGAACTGTGCCATTGTAATGGTCATGGCTGAGTTCCTGTTTATAAATCCAGTGAGATGGAAGCATTTAGGCTCATCCACAAAGTACTTTCTTTTTTTACAGACTTTTTTCCTGAGGATGTTCAAGATAGAAGGGGAAGCATATTTTTTATCAGTTCACTTTAAAAATTTTCCAGATTGCATTTATTAAAGTTTATTAGTGTGGTGGCAAAGGCTATTTAACATAAACAGTTTTTTTGTTTTATTAAACTAACTTTCATGTTTCATGCAACATTTTATTTGCTCACTTCATCTCTGATAGAGAGCAGAGACTATAGGGAAGCTCTTCTCATGAGATGCCCAGATCGCTTCAGTTACATCATTAGGTCCTGAAAGCCATTATAGACTGGTGAAAACAGAGCTCCTTACAGAGGATAGTTCAGTGCTTAAATACATAACCAAGCTTTGTTCACCTCAGCTCATTTTGAAAGAGGAATCCATAGTGAAGACTCAGGACAGTAGAAATTGCTTCTTTGACAGATCAGGCCTTGGGGTATGGGCTATGTTTGTTGGGAGACAGTGCCTGGTGCACTACAGTTTGCTGCTGTAACACCATCGAGTTATTGCTTTGTGTGTGAGGTCACTACACATTTGAGACTGGACCAGCTTGAAGCTTTAATAGTATATCACAATCCTTTTAGGTTTGAGTGTCTTTTTATTAAGATCTCAGAAGTGTGTCTTTGCAGCGAGGAAGGCTAACTGCATTCTGGGTTGCACTGATACAGCTAGTAGGTTAAAGGAGGTGATTATTCTCCTCTTTTTGGCACTTAGGAGGCTGCAATTGGAGTACTGTGTCCAGTTTTGTCCCCCGCCCTCCCCAGGACAAGAAAGACATAAACAAACTGGAATGTGTCCAGAGGAGGGCCACAAAGATGGTGAGGGTGCTGGAGCACATGGTGCACAAGGAGAGACTGAAGAGACCCAGGCTTGTTCAGCCTGAAGCAGAGGAAGCTAAGAGGAGAGCAGAGCTAATTGCTGTCCTCAGCTGCTTAATGGGTCGTTACTGCGAAGATGTGGCCAGACTTCTTGGACATGCACAGCAAAAGGGCGAGAGGGAATGGGCAGATGTTACAGCAAAGGAAATTCCAGTTAGATTCACAGAAAAAAGTTTTCATACTAAGGGTGGTCAAATGCTGAAACAGCTGCCCAGAGACATTGTTGATTCTCCCCTCTGGGGGATTTTCAGAACTTTAGTGGACAAGGCCCTGAGCAACCTAATGTTTCTAGGAAGTTTGCAATGCTCTGACTGGGAGGTGGAGGCAGGTGGCCTCAGGAGATCTCTTCTTGGAGGAAATCTCTCAACTTGTTTTGTCCTAAGATGACATACATTACTGACTTTACATGAAGAACACTGTTCAGATGCCTTGCCCAGCAAGCTCTCTATTTTCCAGCTGTGGATATGCCTTGGACTTGATCTCTCTTCATATTGAAGTCTGTTTTATCCCTCTCTATAGTTATGCCATGCTCTTTCCCACTTTTTTGTACACTCTTCTTAAATCTGTTTGTCAAGGTAACTCCCTCCTTCATTCAGACCTCTCTGTTATCTGATTCTCACATGAGAGGTAAGAACAAGAAAGGAGAGAAAAAAAAACAATTTAACCTTTAAGATAAGTATGTGGTCTACTCCATAGCTCTACGGTCCGATTCTATACTTTCTGCCATCTGTCTATTTGGTCCTTTGTTTATTGTATCATGCCCAGCTTGGCTTTGTACCATTTTTACTTGTCTTTATGAGGCTCTAAGATCATTGGTGAAATTTCTTAATAGAGTAAAAGAAGGGAGAGTGAGAAAGAGACAGAAAGGGAGGAATGGTAGCCTGGCTAGTTTATGCATTAGTACGCTGCTGAGATTTGACCCGGACTCTGCTGAACTCTAATGAGCCTTGCATTGCCTCCACTGGGTTTTGGAGCAATCCTCTGATGCAGACTCTCTTCAGTTTTGTATCTCATGGCACTGTCATGTGTCCTAGCTCTCACAACTTTTTATCACCAGTCTCACTCTACTTGGTGTTTTTCATAAAGATGTAAGGCTGTGATTAGGGGATTTGGCAAGTTTCTTTCCCTCAGCAGTGTGAAGAACATGACTTACTTTCCCCTTGGAAGTTCAAATACTGGAAAATGAACATAAAAGATGAGGAGGAAAGCATGTAGATTGGCTCTTTTTAAGCACATCTTCTGTCTTTTTTGGCCTCATACAGAATATTTGACCTCTCCACTTTGGTATTGTGTATTTGAAACATGTACCAGAAGTGTGCTAAAGCACATCAATGTTATTACTGTGTTTATGACTGCTGCTCTGAAGAGAAAGTATTTGTATTCAGATCACCAGGAGAAACATTAGTATTTTTTTTTCTGAGTGGTTTATATTTTGCCTTTTATCGCTTCAGTTATTTTTATTTTCCTGTGAAAATATTTGATTGCCTGGTCTCATCATTCTTTTCTGAAATCTCTTTTGGCTTGGTTAATGCACGTGTAATGTGTAAACTCCATATGGAGAGAGATCTGATGTGCAAGTACTATGAATAGGTTCTGGCATTGCTTTGAGCATGAACCTTGTATTTTCATCTGGGGAAAATAATAGGTTGTTAGTGGTTGCTGTATACATATGGTTGGTTGTCAGTTCGTTTGCTCAAAAGGATACAAAGTTAGCTGCCAGGTTGGTTGATTTTCTTCTGCTTTAGGCTCTTTCTGTTTTCCATAATGGTTATTCTATATTCTATTTTTATTTGAAGTTCTTTCAGTCTCTGTCCTTCCCAGGGCTACTTATTCTCCTTGTTCTGTCTTTCCCAGTCTCTCATAGGCAGCTGTTTTTTTCTGCTTTATTTTTCCTGGTCTCCAAAACTAGTGGATATTTGTTTTTTCTAACCCCAGGACCTGATCCTGGGCAGTAAAAGGCCCTTTGCTATGAATACCCTAGTTAAAAGGAAAGATTCAAGAAAGCTGTTCCGCATGTCAGAAATTGCAAGCACAGTACAGTCTCGAGAGTGGTCAAACTGTAAATGATCAGCTGTGAGAGGCAGACAGTCAGGAAAGCAGGCACTTAACTCAGCAAGACGTGCTTATAGAAATGGCTCCGGAGGCATGAAATACATTTATTGGCTATATCCACAACAATTCTAAACTGATGTCTGTATTACATTTTTAAGTAAATTCTGCAGGATACATTGACTGTTTGTTGTTATTTTTACCTGTAAATACTATGGTCTGAAAGCAGAAAAAAAGGGTTTCAAGGTGTGTGTATATATATATGTGTATGCATGTGTATGTGTCTATATATATGTGTGTGTAATTGCATGCATTTTATTTGACTTGAACTATTTTTGTTTAGCTCATCTGTGACAGCTGATGGAAAAATACCCTAATAATGTTTGAGTTCAAATATATTTGGTTTCTTTTCCTCTTGTACTATTTGCCAGCACTCTAAATACTGTAAGGAATAGAATGTTTTGATATAGTGTCTTTTTGATTATTTTTGCTGAAATAAATAGTTTCAAACTAAAAAGTTGTAAGAAGAACCTGGAATACTTTGTGGATTTCACTTGGTTTACATGGATTACATGAATAATGTCCTTGCTGCAAAAGCAGAACAAAAAAAGTATCCTTTACTTATATCATTTTGTTCTTATGATGGTGATGACCTAATGTACTTTTAGTCCAATTCCTGTCTATCAGGATGAGATGAGATCTCATTTGAATGAAGAAATGGGTGCTGTCCTAAATTTTGCTAAAGTCATTCTTAGAAATATAAAAAGAATGCAGGAGTGTAAATATTCTACTCTATCTGGCAACCTAAGGGCTTGGGTGGTGCACTGTATTCAGTTTGGGACCCTTATAACTTTGAGGTATAGCTAAGATGAAAAGAGTCCAGAGGAGAACAACAAAGATGAGCTGAATATTAGAAAGTGTGACTGTGAAGAAGAACTGAATGAATAGGTCTTATTTAGAATAGAAAAACAACACCTGAAGGAAGCAATGAGTATCTGAATTAGATTGTTTTTTAAAAAGTGCATGAAAAATTTTGTTTTTCATCTGCATTGTTGAAAGGAATGCATGTTTGGGCTATGTAGGAATTTTTTTCTAACTGCAAAGAGAGTTTAGCAATGAACATGATTTACCTGAAGATGGTTGTATACCTTGTCATCTGAGGTTTCTAAGAACATTTTAAAAAATTTCTGTAGGGAAAGTCTAAGCTGTTCTTCTGCAGAAGGAAAGACTAGATGGTTTTTGGAGGTCTCTGTCAACCCCTTACCTCAATGGGTGGTTGAACACAGAGCAGATGTTCAGGCATCCATTTGCTATTGGAAAGCTGTCCAAAGGGCTTGCTGTATCTTCAGTGTGAACAAAGGATGGTGGCTGTGAATGAGAGTGTTGGAGAACTTGATAAAATCTTGCAGTTTATCCCACAGGGCTGTCACATCAATATTTCAGCTGATGGTATTGTACAACACTGGGATATCAACGGGAGGAGAAAGATACAAATAAAGACAAAAGATGTAGGAGAAAAGGTAGACATGAAAAGCGAGAATGAAAAACATAGTTCATAATACAGTCGGCTTTTATTGACTGTTATAGCTGTGTTTAGATACAAATATTGGACTAAAAACCTGAAAATGATTAAAAGTCTCGCAGCATGGTCTTAAATTATACTTTGCTTTTCAACTGCACTAAATCTCAGTATAATACATAGCCGCTCTATTTCTCTTAAAGTGTCACAGAGTTCCATTCCACTGACATCAGTAAAATGATGTAAAGAGACATTGATGAAATAGTGTCACAAACAGTTGCATTCCTTGGCATTGGAACCAGCAAAATGAAAGTCTGAAGTATTACCTGCTAAATTTCCTTACTGGAACGTGAAGAATTAGTCCGCAGGGCAGACCACATCTGTTTCCCAAATGCGGTGCTCCTTTATACTATGACAGGTTATCCCCAGCATCGCTTGTTGCTTTTGTATTGTACTTGTTGTATGGTTGCTTCTGCATATCTTGGTCAAAACTCATCCAGGCTGGACTACAGAATCTGGGTAACTCCCTGCTGAGATTAAAATGTACCTTGAAGTGTAACTAACTGTTAAAACGAACACAGAAACATGATGGCTCACCCTGCATTATTTTAGTCAAGGCTTTTTAAAAGAGATGCTGTCGCACAGATAGAAGTTACAGGCTATATGCTGAAATTTCTGGGAATACCTATGGGATGATATACAAAGCATTGACATAGTGCTTGCTTCTGGCTTTCTGAGTAACTACACTGAGACTTGTTAAATGTTCCTGACCATATGGGAAAAGAGGAAGACCTGTTTTGGTTTACATGGCAATAAGGACAAAAATTGGATGTTGCATATGTCTTCATTGAAATGTTCTGCAAACTCTGAAAATGTATTAGTCAGTTGTGTAAATAAGCGTGACTTCACTGAGGTTACATCAGGGATGAATTTGAACCATGACTTTGGTTTGAAAGCATGATGAATCATGTTTTGTGGGTTACGTGAAGTTGACTGTTCTAGGTCAGTCACAGATACACAGAATCATTTGGGTGCTTTGGGCATAATTTCTTTCCAAACTATTCTGCTGAAACACCATGATAAATAAAACATGGGCTTTTGGTCTTCGTAATACAGCTGTTATTCTTCCCATGTTTGTATTATTTCCTTTGACAAAGAAAAGAAAAATTAAAACCAGTAGGAAGGAAAATATGCAAATTTTTTCTACTTCCAAGACACATTTTTCCTAAAATTATACCTCAAAATGTTTTATAACTGGAAAAAAATTGTCTAAAAATTGATATTGTTTGTATTTGAAGTTTAATTTATACCTTTAACAGTTTGTACTTTGAAGCTTGAATTCTGCCACTGCTCTAAGCAGTTACAGGCAGTACCTCCATAAATTGTTAATCACTCAGTAGAAGCTGAATTAGATGAGGCAAATATAGGGAGAGAAAGGATCCTTGTTTTATTAGTTCAGACTTCAGAAAGCAAGTGCTTTCCCCCAGATTCTTTGAGGAAGTATAATAATTGATCATCAGACTCTGTCTAGTGCCATGTCCTCAAGCTTAACTGCTTGTTTATACATTTCAATACCATCTAGTATTTTCTTTTAAGTGATTTCAAATACTACCAGTGTTGTGTTTTCTTAGTCTTACTACATTATATAGCTTGCATGAGTATTTTTTATTGTAATTCATTCATAATGGCTAATTTGTCTTTTTCATCTGACACACATATTGTGTTCTTTTTAGTTCTTTATAGTAGACTGTATTGTACCCATACCAGTACCCTTTTTTTCTCTTAATACCAACCATACCAAAAAAGTATATACAAAGCAAGGAAAAGTGAACGTGTTTAGTACAATAATTTCTTTTCACTCTAATTTAAAATTGGATGTTGAACTCATCCTTTTGAAAAAAGTATCAACTTTTATGTTTGGGTTTATTAGTTTTAGTTTCAGTTGCTACTTTGTTTAGACAAGAAATATTACCAAAATAAAATAAATTTTGTACTATTTCAGGAAAAAAGAGCTTGTGTCTTCATGATAAATCTGTTTTTTTCAAAAGATCTTTCTTGCAACCAGTTTTGTCAGTATGTTCTTAAATCTGGGAAGATTGTTTGTGTTAGCTGGCCAATTCAAAATGATAGAATGAGATTGATATATTTATATTGGGTTTTCTTTGTTCCATTGGTTTATTGGGTCCCAATTCTCCAAACACTCACTGTTCTTAGTCATTTTACTTTTGAGAACAATGACACAGGAGTTACTCACATGTATGAGTGTTCGCAAGAACAAGCATGCCTTTGTGAAGTGCAACTGATTATCAATATACTAAAGAGAAAGAACACATCTTATGTATATATTACCATAATATCTTAAATTAATTGGATGAAGGCATGATCCATTAATAAGAAATGCAAGAAAGAGAGGTTTAAAAAGTATTCTCATATGAAATATGGTAACAGCTCATGTCTCTGCTCCTATTTATTACAATTTGCCATAGCTTAAGCACTTTCATTTTGCATTCCACTGGGAAAAGGTAGACTTCATTTCATCAAGTGTGGACATAAAAAAGTAACTTGTCTGATTAAAGAGATTATTATCCCCTCTTTTTGGCGCTGGTGAGGCTACACCTGGAATACTGGTATTCAGGATTTGAGGCTCCCTGGCTCCAGAAGCATATGGAGAAATTGGGACAGATCTAGCAGAGGACTGCCGGGGTGGGTAGGAGACTAAAGCACACGGTCTATGCGGAGATAGGCTGAAGGAGCTGGGCCCATTTAATCTTGTGAAGTGGAGGTGATCCAATAGCAGCCTGCAACTACTTGAAGAGGAATTACAGAGATGGTAGAGCCAATGGTCATGAACTGCAGATTGGGAGATTCAAGTTGGACATTAGGCAGCTGGTGCAGCACAGGAGCAGATTGCCCAGCGAGGCTGTGGCATCTCCATCCTTGGTGGTTTTCAAACTTCACTGTCAAAGTCCCAGCTGATCTGAGCTGTGTTGGCAGCAGCCCTGCTTTGAGTGGGAGGTTGGACTAGATGACCTTCAGAGCTCGTGTCCAAAGAAAATTTTTATGTTGTTATGAATGTGGTTGTGAAGCCATAGCCTAAGTCCAAGACCTCTTACAATACAAAGACAGAAGTGAGTGCTTACAAAAGTTATTCATCTTATGTTAATGTAGGTTTGTAAAGCAAGTTAAGTGGCTGCTTCTTTTCCTTGACTAATGAATCTTGAAAGGCAAGCCTGGTTTTGTACTATTTATGCTGAGACATCTGACCTTAGGCTATATGCATCCCACACTCAGTAATGATGTTTCACCTGAAGGAGCTGTAGCTTTTTACACTGTTGTAGTGTTCTTGATTGCTGTCAGATGACCCCAGAACAGAAACTTAAATAAGGCTGAAAGGAAAAGTTCCAAATTAATACAGGTGTTTAGTGTTGCGTTATCTCCCAGAGAAACCTTTCCTACCAAGATACAGGAACTTCCTTCCACAGAAAAGAAGCTGAAGCAAGTTTCTTACAGGATTTTGAGATTTCTGCATTTATATATGATGTAAATCTACAAATAACATGTGCATGTTGTGCATGCTGTATATGGCTTAGGGTTGGAAACATGGACATGCAACCTCTCAACAGTTACCATAGCATGTGCAGGTCAAAATAGACTTAATCATTTCCCACATCATATGCAAATATGTCTTTTCCTGCCAGCTGCATTAGCAACACCAGTGTGGTCTTGAATTTTTTTTCTTCTTCATGCTTTGGTGTAGCTATAGTCACTGAGCTTTTAAAGACATGCACACACACACACTGTGAGGCTGCATGGAAATCAATGCTCCATGCAACCTGCCTGTCATATCCCAACCTCATCCACATGGCCAGTATAAGTAGTTGTGTTTTCATGTGTGACTCCATCTGTACGCGCCGAGCACAACAGAGAGGTACCTAGTGCTCCTGCAGAGCAGTGGGCTGACGCGGGGGAAACCTGTGGACACAGGCTTATCGGTGAATCATCCACAAAGTCTGCATCTTACCAATGTAGAAAAGGGACTGCTGTCAGTCTGAAATGATTTCCAGCCTCAAAAAGGCATAAATCGATGAATTAAAACAAACTCTCTGCACCAGTTTTCCCCAAGTGTGCTGAGGTAGGGGAGGAAGCACCTGGCCTGCCCTTAAAAAGCGACTCTTAAACACATACCTGAAAGAAATCCAGAAAAGCAGTTGTCAGTCAGGGAGGGCTCTGGGAGCTAGTTAGGGGGTTCTTTTGTTTTTTGTTTTTTGTTTTTTTTTTTTTTTGACATTTTTCTGGCAGCAGCTGTAGCTGTGAGCCTTCATTTTCAGCTTGTGCGAGGAGAGCAGCTATCCTGCTGCAGATTTGCAGCAAGGGTAGCGTGGAGGCACGTGAGCAGTGGGGAAAAGAGGGATGCCGATGGTTCGTGTTGTTGAGGGGGGCCTGTGGGAGATGGCAGTGAGAGTGGCCAAAAATGTTGGGCAGGCTCTGTGGGCCCTAAAAAACCAGGGAAGCAGTTGTTAGCGGGATGCAGAGGATCAGCAAAAGTCAGGAGTTCGGAAAGCACGTCCGCAGCCTGTTCTCCCTTATCAATCAGGATAACAAACTGCCCACGGGCAGGCAGCCCCTCTCGCTAAAGCCTTGCATGGCCTTTGAGTTAAATGTGCACAAAGTCTTCTGAGCTGCATCCTCCGCATCACCGCAGATCATGGCAAGTGCACTTTTCATCCAGCAGTCACCCAGCGACAAGCCTGTGTTATCGGAGACTGAACTTTTCGCGCTTTTCATTGCTTCTTCAACCTCATGCTTCACAGTGCTGAACTGCATGGAAATTCATTCTTTTTAAATGCAGTTTTCCCCTCTTTAAACATTGTCATCCATATATCAGCAGCAAAGTTGCCTGAATAAAAATGTAACTTTTCTCTTTCATTTCCATCATGAACACCACAACCATTGATAGTATTTAAAAATAATTAACATTTTAAATGTATATGAAAGCTGTAGGGTGAAGTACCCATTACAGAAGCGGGTTACTCTGAGACAGCCTCCCATTTGTATCAAGAAAATACTTTTCTATCATTGGTAATATCATAGAGGCAGTACAAAGGTCAGTCATCTCAGTGTCTGTATTTTATGTTCCATGTCTGGGGTGGTTTTTTTTCTTTCCTTAAAGTCAAGATTACAGCTAAAGTCCAATCTCTTAATTGTCATTCAAAGCCCGGGATAATTTCAGCACACTTTTGAGCTGAATGATTTGTATCTAACCAGTCATGTTAAACTGTTAAGATTTTTGTGTTGAAGTTATAAAAAAATGAGTACATATATATGTGTGTGTCTGTACATATATATATGTTCTTTAGCATGCTTCTTGCTGTTAGAGATGTCATTTTTAAGAAGAGAGGAGGTTCTGGAGATTTGAGATTTTAGGATATACTATGCTACCTTGTCCTAGTAACACTAGTTCCAGGATTGCAGAGTTATCTGCTGTTGATTGCGTTCCCTGGGATTTCGCCTGAGTGCAGTAGTTTGGTCCTGAACAAAAGCATTGCTCTACAACTTTATGCCAACACCTGAAGCAGCTCAATCTCAGTGCAGGGGTACTTTAAAATATTTGCTGTGTGTGCCTAAATTTGTACATTATGCAAAATAATTTTTAAGATAGGCAACTTCTAAATAGTGATATGTGAAAAAAATGATTATTGTACATGTAGAGATGCCGTCTTTATTATGGAGGAGCTTTATTTCCTTTTTTTTTTCTATATCTGAATATTTCGCAGAGTAGATCAGCACATTTACATTGACTGTTAGACTTAGTTCACTTACCTGGGAGGACTCGAAAGTCTTTTAGGACAAATGTGGAAGCAAAAAGCCCTGCTATCTGAATGCATTCATTTTGAGTCTCTGGAGTTTATAGTTACACAAGTGAAGCTATACATTTATGTAATTTTTTTTTTCAAATCCTTCTTGCAGAAATTTTTTTTGAAAGTTAGTTTACAATTATTAAAAAACAGATGTGTCATAACGAATATAGAATTGCATTTTTCCTGCTAAATTTGTGTTCTATCAGACTTGTTACATTGGGAATGTAATTATGACTTCCTAACTCTAGAGCACACAGATCTTAAAATCAAGAAATAATAATTAATCTTTTTTTCTTTGCAGAGTCACAGTGTACACTCTGTGGGGAGCCTGAAGGTGAGCATATTTTCCTATTCATATTTTTCAGAGCAGCTAGTGGTGAGCACTTGACTCAAATGATACATGTGTACAATAGATTGGAAATGGTATCAGAATGATGCTAACCAAAGAAAGACATTCTTCCCTATGCTAGATACAAAAAATGAATTGAATTAAGCTGAGCAAAGCACAGTACATGCTCCAGGCGGAAGGAAATATCTTAAAGGACAAATATTCCATTACAGCAAAAATGGAAATATTTATGTCTTACTCTTTTGTGTGTTTGTCAAAATAATTTGGGGTACGAGACAGTGTGAAGAGACATTTAAGGACATCACTTTGAGGATGGAAAATAAAGTGACTGGACATAAAAGGGAAATGAGAAAATGTTTTTATATTTGGTCAGACTTACAGAGCACTGAGTGAGGCTGACACTTTTCAGCAGGTGAAGTGAATAAACAGTACTTTTGAAATAAGGATAATTAAGCAGTAACTGTAATGCAGTGCAAATATATGTCCAAATGAAGGTGTTTGGTGGGTTTTTTTTTCCCCAAGTGAATAATTAAATGCCAAGGTGAAACCCACAATTTACCTAAATAAATGTTGAAGCAATGCTGAGATTATGATTTTTGAAGCAGGCCATTATGGAAGAAAATCTCTTTCTCTCATGCTTTTTTTTTTTTTTTTTTTTTTTTTTTTTTTGATATTGGTACTGTTATAAAGAAAATGTAAAAAAAAAAAGAAAAGGCTCTGGTTTTCAGATCAACCATCTGGAGTCTTTCTAAGAAAAGTAATCCAGAATAGCAAATTTAACTTTGCTGGAGCAAAGTATATTCATTAAAAAAATTATAGATTCTAGGTTGTTCCCAATGAGGTTAGTCTGAATACCTTGAGTGGTTTCTGAGACATAAATTAAACTTTTAACATTTTTATAAATTTAAGAGGGAGAAGTTGGCAAGAGATGAAGCCCGAAAGTAAAAGGCTTTGAGACCTTGCAACTAATGAAATAACTCAGTAAATTAAACATCAATTATCCACTACTCCCTTGTTATCTACTGACAAATAATTGTTTTAGAAGTTTGTTTTGACTTTTCATTCCTTTTATAAACAGTCATTTCTTGATTAGTTCTTTTTCATTGTCCTTTACTTGATAAACTTTATGATAGCACTGATAATCATATGAAAAGGAAAAATAAGACAGGTGTGTGTTTGCCTTGCATGAGATATTCTTTTCATACTAGAACTGGCCAACTATTAAGTTACACATTTGATTATTAGTTTTATTACATGTTATGTCTGCTTTATAACAATAATGCCCTCTCTTTTCATTTCCACTCTTTCATGCCTACTTAACTTTGCAAACTTGAATAAACGTACATGCGTTTTTTAAAAAGGCATTCCAAAAAAATTTTGGTAATAAATTTGCTTAACATTTATGTGACTAAAACCCCACTATCAAAAGAGAATTATATGTATTTCTGTAGGAACAGTCCTCAGCAGGATAATGTTCAGTTTTTAGTTGAGTCGAAATAAACTTTTCCAGGAATTAAAGTCTCCTGTATCACCAAACTTTCTCCTCAAACATGGTATTACTTGAATGCTAATTATTAATTCTCAGCCTGAATTTTACACCATTGACATTCATTTCAGCTGAGACTAATGGAAAGACCTACAATCTTAACAATTTTTCCTTGGCAGGTTAGCATAATTTTAGATTTAATGCTGCACTTATACAGAAGTTTTTTCTGTGATATTGTGGTGAAGAAGTAGCTGCTCAATAGATATGATTTTAGTTTTTAGAAGGCTGTTCTAAAGAAGTTTTACGTCTTTAGAAGGCTGTTCTAAAAGAAGCTTTACATCTTTGTTGTGTAAATGGAAAGCAAACAAAAAAACTCAACCCAAACCTCGGAAGATGGAATTTTCCTCTAGATTATTACATACATTTCGGAATGGTTTAATAGAAAAGTAATTGAATTACCTGGAAAACTAAGGGAAGAATTCAGGAATCACACTATTGCTATGTTTTAATTGGAATGTCTCATTTTTCTCTATAGTCTTCCTCAGGAATTTGAGATACTCTGGGACTTGTAGTTTGACATCTTAGGCAAGTTCAAAGAATTTCAGTTAATCATAGGTACCATTTGCCTCCAGGTGCCTTTTTCTTTTCCTTCTCCTTTCTAGAAAAAAATCAAAATCAGTACATTGAGATGAATTTTCAAACTATTAATTCAGGAGAGAGATGCTGTGGTGTAGGCCCCTCTATTAATTTCTACAGCGACAAGCAGAGACTCGTCCATGAAATAGTATGTAGGTCTGGAGGGAGCTCCCTGACTTGGGAGAGAGGAAGACAGGACATCAGCCCTTACCACTTCTGAACCCCGCCGAAGCTGCTGCCGATTGCCTAATTGAATGAAGAAATCCATTTATTGACTAACCTCCAGACAGCTAGGGGTGAGTTTCTGAATGATGCCTTTACATTTTATAAAAAGTTGGCAGAGCAGAAGCTCATTGTGGGCCACAAATTCTGATTGTTGAATTGGTCAACTCCGGTCTCCCCGAGCTGTCTTGTGATGGTTTATCATTTCTCTGACCATCAGTCCCATTTCAAAACCAGTGAGTCAGTCTTGGATCGGAGTGGAGTAGGGAGTGACTGTGTAAAACAGAGCTCTTCTCTGTGGCCACTTTGCAAAGTTTCTAGCAGCTAGTCCTGTGCTTCAGGAAGCAAGTACATTTGCCACACATGCACTGTTACTCACCCGGGGGACAGGGTAGCTGTGTATTTTACAGAGTGAAAAAATACCAGATATAGGAGGGAGATATAAATTGTCAAAACACACATTTCTTGTTTCGGTCAATCATATGTTTTGCTTGTGTAATCTGTGGATCAGTAAATAAATGTGTGTCACGTGTTCCCTTTTGCAGCCAATCTAAAGAAAATGAGCTGGACAGCACTCGGGTCTCTGAGAAGCTGTCTCTAGTCTGAGCTGCAAAGGCGCAAATGTTTGGCTTTAAAAATCATTAGCTTGATCTATGTTATTGGCAAGGATGTTAGCTGCCCTAACTGTCACTGTGACATGCTTGAAGACCAAAAGGTATGTTTTATATTGGGAGGAAATTAAAGTTGCAGAAGGCAGAGCCACTAGTCTAACAAATCCCGTTAGTGCAGCTGCTCTGGGCTGCTCCAGCCTCTGGGAATGCCGGAGCAGCAGTGAAGTGTTTTCAGAGATGACAGCAGGCTCCTTTGTGGATGCAATCTGCAGGCAGCAGATTATGTTGTTGTGGTAAACACTGGGTCTTGTTCCTGCTCTGCTTGTAAGTGAGGATACCACGTTACAGACACGTGTCCAACTGAGTCTTTGTGACAGCCCTCATGCTCTGTTAGGACTGGTGTAGTCGTGAGGTGCTTCAGGGACAGTTACTCTGATTAATCCTCAAGCAGATGTTGTTTCTCTTCTTCCTAACTCCTGTCAGTTATTCACAGAAGTTCTCAAAAGCGTTATATTCACTTGTTTGCTAATTTTGCTAAACAGTTAATTTGGTGACAGTTAAGATTTCAGTAGATCACATTGTCCTCTCAAAGCCTGTGGGAATTGAAGTTTCTCTTCCAGAATATATATATTCTTCACAACTCCAATAGTGACTTACAGTTTCTGTCCGTGGCTTTTTGTTTCAGTATTTTTTGATTATTCTGTTTCTTTCCTTCTTAAAGATATATGGGCAGCCCTGTGCGGTACACACACTTGCCAGCTTTTTGATACAAAGCCCTCTCTATGCATTCTCTGATAGCACAAGCTTTATATGGACACACAGATCTGGAAAATGTGGTGTTAAAGAGGAATGCCATTGAATGGGGTTCCAGTGAGGTTTGAACAAAATTGATACAAGGTCTAGCTCTTTCCAGCATTTCAGTCTATGACCTGTTCCAACATAAGAAAATAATGATGATGATACAACCCATCTGGGGCAGTCCTTTAGCAGTCACTGAAAGATAGGGCTATAGATTACTGCATCCAGGTAAAGCATCCTTGTATACTCTGCCTGTGCTTAGATACTGTCCTTAAGAATAGGGAGTTTTCTCCTTGTTTGGAGAAAAATGCTTTTCTCCAAGTACCTGCTACTGATTGTTATGCAGGACAGGACACGGGGAGCACTGGCCTTTGATCTGATCTTATGTGGATGTTTTTAGGTGCTTAGGTTCTTATTAGTTTGAGATAAAAATTAGTGGCTATATGTGAAATTTTGTTTGCTTGGATAGCCATGGGAGGGAAAGCCCAGAATAACTTTGCTATAGGTAGAAGCATTTTCCCATGTTACTGTGATGCTGATGGCAATTTCCAATTCATTTAGAAGTATTCTGTGATGAAAATGAACTTCTCCGTGCAGAAGCTCCTTGCATGTTATGAGAGTGGTAGAATACTTTAGGTAATTATGCAAACTCTATGGTGTAGGTAGGAGGTAGTTTTACTATTTTTCATTCTTTATCTGCTTTCTCTTGATTGTGAGGTCTGTTTACAGACTCTGTAATATGCATATCTTCTTTTACCAGAGATATTATGTGACAAACATCCTCTCAGTTCCACAGCACTTAGTAATTAGGTCTGGCTCTTTATAGCATTGTAAAAGATACTGATATACACAAAGGCTATGAGTAACAATACTTCTGTGCTTTACTGAGATCTATATTAATCTTAACAGCATAGAAAGAAGACTCAAGTTTTATTATGAACAGTTCAATGAAGACTTTTATTCATGGTAATGTATAAACAAAACAAACAAATATTAATGTTCATAAGGAATGAGATGGAGAATACAATACAATACATTAAAACACCACTTGGGCGTATTAGAAATACCCTAGTCTGAAATACTGAGTTGAATCCTCACTTCTCCCCCTCAGCAGAAAAGAATATAATGAAGAGATTAGGGATCTAGAGATATATAATAAATATGCCAAGGTATGTGAGGAACAATCCCAGATGAATAAGCAACGAGGTGATTTGCTCCATGTAATTTAGAGGAGGTCCCAGCCAAAGAAAACAAAATATACCTCCTGTATGTCCATAATAGTCTAATAAATCATGCACACCCATATATCCATTTTCATAATATATCAGAGCAAGTAACTATTCAAAAGCAGAACAAGTATAACTGCAAAAAGCAAGTACATTTGTGGAATTTGCTGCCACAGTGTGATTTTTGAAATTGACTTCAAATTCATTTGCCATTGGATGTTTCTGTGAACAGTAGGAATGTTCCTACTGATTTGGGATGGGGGAAGTGCGTTTATTATCAATATATGTCTTTACGCAAGAGGAAAATGAACTCTCTTTACTGGACAAAGAAGATGCTTCTTCTAGGGGTTGGTTATTGTTTCGTAAACCATTTCTTCATCTTAGCTTTTGATTACCTTTTTAGTGACCATATTCAGAAGCTGAATACTCTACTGGGCAAACTGTTAGCCTGGTTATGTAAATTCTCATATACCTTCTGTGAAGGTCTTGGGAGTTTCTAGGAGTAAGCTTCTAAATAATGAACTGGAGATGTTCCCCCTTTCCTACACCATCTAGGCAAATAGGTCTTGTTAGATATGCTCCTGCTGTGGGGCAACTCTGAATCCAAAAAATACAGATTGGGGTTGATTGAACTCGTTGCAGTTCTCTGTGCACGTGCTCAGGTTTCCATCCAAAAGACAAGGCCATTCAGATAGATGGCATACAGAAAGGTCTTGTCTTGAGGTGAGAAAAGGATACGACAGTTGCGCTTACCACCAGGTCCAGGCCAGAACAGTGCTGCATGTACTGCACCTGACCTACAATGTAAAAAAAAAACAGAGATACCATGATAGAGAGATGATAGTCATCTTGGTATTTTTATTCCCAGTGACCAAACTGACAGCCAGAATTGGGGTCTTACAGCTTGTTCCAGTTTGGAGAAACTAGCAGTGGAGTTAGGGACGGTTTTACTGTCCCTTTGTACACTTGCAAAGAATGAAGAAGTCCTGGGCAAGGGAAGGTTCAAAGACCGAGAGAAATTTTCTTTGCCTTCAGGTAACCATGTTGTCTCAACTAGCACTGTAGACCAAAAAAATTTTTTGTCAGCCTCTCCCAGGGTTCCAGGATCTGCCTGAGCTGGCCAAGTCTGTCACACTTTCTGGTGCTTTCACTTCCTTCTTTCTCACTCACTCTTTTCGCACGCACTTTCCTTCAGCAGTGCTAAGCATTCGTCCAGAGAATTCAGATTCTTCCTCAGTGTCTCAGATATGTTTTGGGCAGTGGTATGCACCTAAGGCTTGAACTGATGTCTCCCATTATTTCCTACAATCAGGTGGCACAAGAAGTGATTGCTAGACTTACTGGTTTCAAGCTTGTGATAGGAACCTTGTAATAGTAACTTAGTAATAGTAACTTTCCATGTGAAAGCAGGGTTTAGGAGAGACCTGTTTCTTGCTGTACTTCAAAGTGGATAGTGTGAGGAAATAATCAGCCAGTGCATATATTCTGCAAGATTCCTCTTAAAACAAACAAACAAACAAAAAACCCACAACATACAAGTAGCAGATGATTAAGATGTATTTGGTGAAGCAATCTTGTTTAGCTGTTATGTTTAGGGAGGTGTTTGAATCACCAAGAGATATTCTATCTGGCTTTCGTTTTCACTGTTGACTTACATTTTCAAGCTAAGATGCCAACATTATTTTGTCCTTCTCTGAGAAGAACTGAGGTTGTGTGAAAAGTTTTAGCAAAGTTACAAGAATGCTAGAGAGTAAGCTGTTCATTCTCTCCATACAAAATTTATGTTAATTAAATATCTAAGGCTTTTTAATATGATTAAAAATAGATGGTGGAATTAATTTTTTTAAGTAAAAGATCGAAATATTTTGTAATCTAAATGAATGATACTGTTGAATTGTGTGTGTTTGCTCATGAGATGCATAAAATATTCACTAGAATTTGTGAAATACAAGAACTTTAACTTTTGAATATAAATAATTGACAGCAACAACAAAAACCTCTTGTTTTCCTTGAGCAAAAATGGCTTTTATAAATAAATAAAGAAATCTATGTAAATGTGAATATTAGAGTGGTAGAATTATTTCTGGCACTGCCAGCATTGATGCCATCTGTGCTTCTAGTTAATATTAGTGTATTGGGGTTGGGAGGGGGACAAGTTTGTTTTATATTTGTTTCTGGGGGAGAGTTAAAATAAAGAATCTGGACAGTAGGTAGTTCAGAAAAAAATTCTTAAAATCCTTTAGGGTGTTTATAATATTCACAATATTCCATCTGAGTAATTCTGTACTGGCTCCAAATATAAACATTTCCCTTGGTATCTGGAGAAAGACTATTAGAGGCATCTTAATAACACTAGAGAATTTTGCTAATCTTCATTTCAATAATCTTATTATTTAGTAATCCACCCCTCAAATTGGCACTCTTACCTCTCTTAGCAATGACTTTCAAGAGTCCTGTAGTCTTAATTTTTCTTAACTTTTAAATTCTTATGCTGTATTTACTAGGTCAGCAATTACCAGTAATCAAAAATTGCAGTTGTCTAAGCAAGGAAAGTACATTTCATGACGCATAATCCTGACATTTTAAAAGAAAGAATAACACATCATAAAGGGTACTTTGCCTAATCTTAAAATTGTTTTTTTCTTGCTACTTGCAAAATATTTCACAATTGTTTGTTCAAATTAGAAAGTTTTCCTTGTTTTGTGTATCTACCGATAAGTTATATAGATTAGTGTTCCTGCTGTTGCTGTAGTAGTAATTAATCATTATTACTTGGAGCAATTGACATAATGCTGTCTTTATTCAGCCCTGTGTGAAAGACTTTGTGTAAATACAGAATTGGTCTTAATGTGAATTTTGCTTTGATCCATTTGTATGCCCGTTCTTTCTTTGGGAGGAGAATATTTGCATTTGTGTGCTTGCTTGAACTTTATTGCTAACATTTTAATATGTAATAGTTTCTGTAAAAGTATAGTTTCATATTGATAGTATGAAACTTTCTTCTCAGCAGAGTATTGCTAATATACCTGTGTTTTATTTTTAATGTGTTGGCTACTAATCTTGAAGTGAAATGATTTGATTTTTCATCTTCATAGAAACTTCAAAATTGCATAGTTCAAGTTGAATTGAAATGTATTGCTGTTGTTCTCCATCATGTATTTTGTAGATATTGAATTGTTTTTAACACTTAGAGCCAAAGGAAATATGCAAGTTATGCTAGATACTTTTTAAAATAAAATAATCTGCAGAATTTGCAAATCATAAGAACCTATTATTTTTAAACCTGTCACTTGCCTTGTGTGTCTGATTTTACTCATTAATTTTTTTAGGATAACAAGTTATAGTATATTAACAATATTTCTTACTTTTGAAATGTAGTGTTTTTTATATAAAATAAAGAGTTGAGATATGCGAGTGTCATGTTTTTAGTAGTGCTTTATAGTATATTTATATTCAAGCAGTTTTGAACAGCATATTGCAATTGTATTTTCATGTTGCATGCATTTGGTTAGACAGAGAAAGTGATTTATAGTGTGCCTGCTAAAGATTTAGTTGAAGAGAAAGTAATCGATTACACTTGAAATAATTGAATATTTCAGTGTGAACTCTTCTGTTATATAGCTTATATTTGCTATAGTTTGCACACTTTTAAGGTTATATGCGGCAATAGTAGCCTGAATGCTCTTGTCAATGACAAGGAATAAAGTTACACACTTAGTGTGTTAGTGTGTAGTAAACTCACACACTTAGTGTGCTTAGTTGTACTGAAGTCAGGAGCTGGATATTTAAAGGGCTAGGGCTTGTATACGCCAAGTGCGAGATATGGTGTTCTCAACTTTAATATGTATTTCTTTTATGGAGCATCTTGTGATAATTTTAGTAAAAATCTTAAAATAAAAGAAAAATCTCTCAAAGTATATCATAAGAATGAATAGAAGTTCTTTTCTTTAAAAAAGGGTTTTCCAGGCCTTCACCTGTCACTTGTATATCTATATAAATTAAGCACGTTGCTCAACTATTTCTAATTCTCACATGTATGGGAAACAGCTGTTATTCTCAGTTTTGCCATTTACTGATTCACTCTCCTGTATTGTACAGGAAAAAAAAAGAAATCCTAATTTCATTTTTATTTAGACAAATAGGATGTAATCTCAACTGCAGAAAGTAATGTTTATGCATTGATTTTACATTGTTCTGATTAAAAAAAAGGAAAACAAAACCAAACACAAGAACTATCTCATCTTTCCTGCTCCAAAACGAATGAATAAATGTAAAGCTCATTTGATATCTGTGGGGGAAGAGCTGGTCTCAAAGGTTATAGTCTGCAAATAATTGAGGTTGCATGAAGAATTAGTAAGTGAACATTCTCACTGACAGCAATGAATGAAGTTACACATTTTTTTTAGTTGTACAGAAGTTAAGGCTTAAGTGTTTACTAGACTAGGGACCAATGTAGGCAAGGTCATTGCAACCTAGAAGATTCTGGTGTCTTAAATCAACCTTTGACTAGGAAAAAATCTATCTATACATATATATACATATACACTTCTCTTTTTAATTGTTCCTATTTTATTAACTGTTCAACACTTTTATTATTACATGGAATGTCCTGTTTTAACTGGTAGTAGGTATATTTCAGATCTGCTTGCTGTATGTTAATTTTCACAGTAGCATGTTTCTCTTAAAGGTGCTATTTTGGAACAAAATATTATCAATAAGAACATTTTTTTCATATAGTGTAAACTGTCTGTGCTTGAAGATTATCTACTTTCCTTTAATTTCTCATCTTTACGTTCTGCAATAGTTAGGGTTTATTTATTTACTTAACTGTAATACTCCTTGCTACATATACGTAGCTGACCTCTTTAAGCTGTTAGGTTGAGCAGCAATGTCTCCAGAATATTATATCTTACTTTATATTTTTGAAATATACTTTTGTGCCTTTGTAGGGTAAGAAACAAGATAGGTTTCTGCCAAAACACAGAATTCTTTTTAAAGAGGCCGCTCAATACTTATTCCTTATTTAAGTCACTATGGGTTTGACTGAGTAAAGTCAAAGTGGCAGATCTTATAGGCCAGCCTTAAGCACTGCAGCACGTAACATGGGGTGGATAGTTTGCAAGGTTGATGCAACGTTCCTCCCCTAGTGCCATGCTGAGGGCTTCCTTGCTGTAACTCCTTCCACACAGCCGGTCTGGCCTCTGCAGGCGACTCGTCCACAAGGCGGCAAAGCCTGCCTCAGCCTGCAGCCTCAACCCAGCAGGAGCCTTGTGCTACAGAAGAACTGGCAATGCCCTTGCCTTCTTCTAGGAGCGGGTGAAGCAAAGTTGAACACCAGTGAGAGGTAAAAATGATTTATGGTACTATGAGATCTTCTGTATGCAAGATGAAGTTACTGTTTCTCAATCAGCACTTAATTCTTCTGGGTAGGGGTAAAGTAATTTAAAAAAAAAATTGGTTGTGAGGCTTGAGAAGCATAGCTGTAGTACAAAGCAAAGAAAAACCTCCTACACAAATAAATTATAAGTTATTATTGCACTCATGTATGCATTTCTTTCTGTCTGAGCAGATCATGAATGATTACTACTTTGATTCAGGGTCATAAGTCTGAAAAGGTTAAGAAATAGTGTATTAGGATTAGGAATCCTTTTCTGAAGCCAAAAGCTGCATTAATTTAAATGAGATTTCCATGCTGAAGGAATGCTGACTTCTCCTAGAGTGTATGTTTGCATAAATCTTAGATAACTTCTGGCAACATTCACCTCAGTGATGCATGAAAATCCAGAGTTCTTACTCTGTGCAGAGCTACAACTGATATTAGTGAAAGTATTACATAAAAAAAGAGCAAGGATTTTCACAGCAAAGTACATGAAGCAGAACGATTTAGACTTCTGTGCCTGCTGATTATTTTCCATCAGCTTTCATCAAAAGTTTAGTTACTCGAATCATCAAACACTTTATAAAATATTAAAGCCAACATTTGTCTGTAGTCATATGTGACAAAGAAATACCTTTGAATAGGTGGTTGGAAATACTTTTTGTATCTGCTGAATTACTGTCCATGAAAATGATGAATAATATGATAGCAACAACTGTGTTAATAACAATTAGCTTGTGCAGCTGGATGTTAGGCAAACTCTCCCGTGCTTTACTTTTTGCTTGACTCTGAAAAATGGTTCTGTAAAATGCTGACATGGTAGTGTTCCAGTTTCCTAAAAACGTGATTTCTGGGCCCATTTAGAGGCTGCATTTCCCCCTCAGTGAACTTTCTGCCACAGTGCTGGTTTTATGGATTTTAACCCCATGTAATATAACTGAAACTTGAGTCTTCTCAAGTCAAAAGGATCTTTTCCTACAAAATATTTGCCTGAAATAAAGGTTTTGAAGTCAAATTAGGTAACAATCAAAACTAATGCAAGTCAGTCTTCCAGCATATTTTTCTCTCAATGGTACTTTTACAAATTGACTACCTTTGTATGTCTCAGCATGTTTAGTTATAGGAATATAGCAAACTGTTCTGTTAATGCTGCACAAAGGTTGCAGTTTAGCCTCTGTTTTACTTAAGTAACCTCTGAAATGATAATAGGAAGAATGTATTTTGTGAGGTACACGACTTTGCGGACACAGTGCAATGAGTTACTTGGAAGAAAAAGAGAACCATTTTGGTCATTTTTTTAAATACTTTTTTTTTTTAATTAGAAACTTCTAGTGTTGCACTCAGTTTCATTAATGTCCATTATCAGCCTTCTTAATGACATGGAATAATTATTAAAACATGGCATCATTTGTCTTTCAAAATACTAGAGCTAGTAAGGTCTCTTTTATTTTAACTGTTGTATTTTCATTATGCCATTACATTTACTGCTTGTCAAGTGTAACATGACAGTGTCCTTTTTAAGAACTGAATGTGTGTGTTTCTCAAGTAATGTAAAAGAGTTACAGTGTTGATTCCATCTCAACGGCTTTTGATGTGCTTTAGCAAGAGAATCCCAAACTCACAAGAGAATCACATTTGTGATGTCGATTAATGTAAATTAGGGATTTCATGAACTGAACTAAGATGCCTAAGTTGGAGTCAAACTTTTCAGTATGGTCATGAACTGTACTTTAGAGATTTTCCTTTGCCTTTTCCTCAGTAATATTCATGTCATCATACTGATACAGAAGAAAATGAATTCTCCGGGTACCCGTGAAGAAGATGTGGTTGTTTTCTTTTTGCTTTTGTTTTCCTTTGTATTTACTCTATAAAAATTGCTTTAAAAGAAAGAAAATTCTAGACATACTGGTTTTCGTTTTTATGGCAATGGTGAAGCAGTTGATTAAGTGATTGTTTAACCATTTTAATATTTGCCTTGTATCACAGAAGCAGCACAAAGGAGTTGGAGAATACTCCTGAAGCTAAGCCAAAATATTGTATTTTTTTGTTTAGGCTAGCGTGCTAGCCACTTTAAGATCAAGTTTAAATTCTGGCTTTTTTTTCTGTTAGCTATATCTGATTCTTGATGCCATAAGGTTTATGTATGTATTATGTTTTCTAGCTAGCCAGCTGCTGAGAATTTAAACCCAACCTGGGAGAAGATTTCTTGGAATGATATATTTTATAATGTAAAAATGCTTATAGCAAAGAATATGTTATGACTGTCTTTTCCATTAGAAATTCTTTAGGGGCTTCATTATGTAATTTAGGAATTCTGCTTGATACCAGATATCCTCTGTCTGTAAAAGTTGAGTCTGAGTGCAAACCCTTGTTTTTAATATGGGGCTTGTTCATACTCTGTGTCACTGAATGTTTCCATATTGAACTACAAGCTAAAAAAGGTAACAGGAGACATACTTGCTTCAGACACAAGGCTGACAATGGACAGCAGCTAAACTTTGACAATCACCAATTTAATTGTAATTCCCACAGGTAAGGAGATAGTTATTGCCCAGAATAAACTCAGTTTTCAAATCTGAATTCCACATGTTTGGTAAATAAGCTGACTGATGGAGGACTTGAACAACCTGGCAAAGGGATACTCAGACTAACAGAAAGAAAGGAGAAAGGAAGAGAAGGGCATACTCATGTAACAAAGAGGTGAAATTCAACTAAGTAAAGGAGAAAACAGCTGCATGAGGTTTTGGATGATTGGACTTGCACAGGAGGAGAATCGTGGAAACTCAAAGAACCTCTGAACTATCGCCAGAGACTACTCAAGAGCAGCGAGGAATGAAAGAAGGAATCTATCTGTGTTTTATTTTATATGACCCTATATAAGTTGTTTTTCTTGTCTTGTATCATGGTTTGCATCACAATAAGATAATAGTGACTTACATGCAGAATCTTTACAGATGTTATGTGTTAGCTTTCAGTGTCTTTAATCCCTGAAAAGGTAAGCTGTAAACTCAGATTACCCATTAAGTTGCAACTGAGAGGAAAAAGCATGTTTGTGACCCCCCAAAACAAGATAGCTGAGCTTCAGGTTCTCATTTCTGTGAAGTGGCAGTAGAGAGGCTGCAGGAGAAGATTAACACACCCACTTCTCTTACCGAGGAAACTTAACGCAGCAACAGCATCCAGCAGAAAAGCTCTGCTGTGGCTATGGTAAAAGACATAAGGGAAGAGGGACCAGGTGCGACTCCAAGGCTGGAATTCTCCCCATGCTCCATTGACACCACAGGTCTCGATAGCTGTGCCAGGATTTTCCAGCATGTTTGTTTTAATGCTTCCTGACAGTCACCAAACTAGAATTTGTTTTTCTCTCGGGATGGCTGTTTTAACACCTATAGTGAGTTTGCCCCATTTTAGCGTTGTAAGTTGTGCCTGGAAAATATTTGTACTCAGTTCAAATACATATCACCTTTCTGTCACAGCTACTTCCCAGCGTCAGGCTTAGGGTTTGATGTAGTGTGAATGACTAGGCATCCCAAACTGAAACGGCTTATTTGCTTGAAAAGAGCAGGTTGAGGAAATTTTGCACTAAGTTTCTTCTACAAGACAAGTGAGGCTGAAATCTCTGTGCCTGCGTCTGTGCACCGTTCTCAGCGTTAGCTTTTAGAAGGGCTAGACGCTGAATATGAAGACATATAAAGACTTGTGTAAGATCTGTGTTACTTTATAATAAATTCTAACTAGACACTGATAAATTAATCATTCCAATTCACAGGGGAAGTAGACAATTCGTTACTGACTCCATGCTAATGGAGATAAGAGGCAAAAGAGTTGGAGGAGGATCCGAAGTGGAACATTGACAGAAGCAGAACCAAAATATAGTCCCAGCTGACTGTCGACTCTTGTGATCAAAGTACCCTTATTAGTTCGGTCTAAATGACTGGCACTATGTAGCAAACCTACATTATCCTTGTAACTAAAAATTGGATTACTACATTAATATGTGATCAGTTATAGTTTCAGTTGTATCTTCAGAAAGAACAAAAGCTAGAGACATAAATTGAATACTAGTAATTAAAAAGAGATGGTAAGGTTCAATTTTATATTTTGAGCATGCTACTAATCCATTATTAAATATAACATATTTATATGTAGCTAAAGAAAAGAATTCAGTCAGGCTATAAGGCTTTGAGTTTTTCTGCTTTGTCTCAGGATATTTTCTTCCAGCATTAATTATTATTGAAAGCAGTGCTGCCGGAGAACTAAGTGGTTCCAACTGAGAACTATTAAAAAATCAATATTTGGATGACTTTTAAGGATTAAAAGTTGCAGTAGTAAACAGTATGATTTATTTTTGAATGAAATATAGGAATTCCAAATAAGGATATTTTTGTGGATTCATAGCCCTGTTTATTAACAAGGCTTCTTTCAGAAAGGATTTTTATACATATATATATGGTAAAAGTTCAGTGTTGCATCATAAGCTGTTGTGAGTGGGCTCTGATCACAGCACACTGCTGTGCCGTTCAGTAGGTTAACTAGCACCAGCACAAGCCGTGTGGCCACATTAATAAAAGGCTCTGAGATAGACACACATAACATATATATTTAGTTTTCAGTACCAAATGGGTGTACTCTGGTCAGGAGAGTTATGCTTGGTTTGTATTGATGGGTTGGTTCCTAATTTATAAATTTCAAATAATCTCAGGAAATGTTATGACAGGTTTTGTGGCTTATGTTGGAACTATAAGACCAAGTCTGATATGCTTTGACTGAGTTCACAGAGACCTTTTTAATAAGCTGCATGTTCTAGAAAAGGATCAAATGTACAGTGAAGCCAAAAGAAATTTGTAAAGTGAAAGTGACACTATTTAGCAGAAGCAACACTTCCATGCAATTTGAGGAAATGAATGATAATTGTTTTCACACTAAAATGTGGGAACACAGCAGGGCAATTCCAAGAAGTGCCAGGATCTTCCTCTCTCACTGGTTTAGAAATAGATAAATGCATTGTAAATATTCACAGCTTTGATGTTCCCTTCAACTCACCAGCTCCTTATACCACATTTTTCACCCGGTGGTAAACATCTCTCCTGTCTCACTGTGAATTTATAGCCCTAAGTTCCCATACCATTCTTCTTTCTGCTTCTGTGCAGCACAATGTATCATGCTCTATCTATTGTTAATATGTGCACAGTGGAGGATTTTGTTAGTTATTTGAACGTGTAATACATTGATTAATAAATGCTGCATAACTTACTGGAGAAGTGATTGCTCATATGGTGATAAGTTAAGCTTCCTAGCAGTATAGAGCTTTTGCCAAGCTTTTACTGTATGCCTCATCCTTCTGGCCTTAATTTCTGGTGGAACAAACTGATGCAGCATCTCTCCTCGCTCGGGAGAAGAGGCCATAATTAATACCAATTTTAAAAAGATGATCCAAAATTTTAGGGTGAGGTTCATTTTCATGGAAAAGCAAGATTTTTTGAAATGAAAACTTTTCATGGAAATGTGGGAATTCTGATGAAAATGTGCTTACTAATGTCTCTTAAAATAAATATACCCAGGAGTTAGTTGGCAAGGTTTGCCCTGAGAGGGTGCAAGAGACTTGTGCTTCAGTCCCTGCTCCACCTAATTCAGAAGCTGGACACTGAACCTGAGATTCCCACTTTCCAGATGAATGCCCAGGTCTGGATTATTGCCTAATTTAGAAAAGATCTCTTCTGTGACTGCCCTCACCAGTGGGCTATATAATCACTCTTTCTTTCTTTGAGACACTAAATGGTTGTTTTTCAATAATGAGAAGGTACAAGAGAAATAGGTAAACACATTGACCAAAAAATAGAAGCAAAAGATAGTCTGCTTCTTGCACTTCTATTTATAAGAAATAGTGGTAAAATGAAGTTTCTGGAGAAGACAGCTCTGTTTAGTGAATTTTAGTTATTTAGTTTAGTGAAGGTTAGTTATTCCATTTTCCTGACTTCAAATTTTTTAGTATTTCCTGTGATTTACATTCTTCCATTTAAGAAATGTTCATATGGATAATCTGATCTGAAGCGTAGCCCCTTGGTGTGTATCCCAATATGTTTAGGTGATGTTTATAAGAACATCATGTTTTAGAGTGACCAGGGACTGGATTACTAGGGGTAATGCCTCAATACTTACAAAGGCAATTTTACCGTATATTATTTGGAATAATAAAAGCAGAATCTTGCTGTGCTGGTTGCCAGTAGGTTTCTGGATAAACTTGATGATGAGCTTCAACCTATAGGTTTTGGATTCTCTTTATTGAGAGACAGCTTCTTTTTGTGTGTGACAATGAAGCCGCTGTGCAAACGGAGATGCTTGAGTTGAGAGCCCTGGTGAAGAGGACAGGGTGCTGGTTCCTGAAGGAGTGCTGCGCTAGCCTTGCCTCGTCCCTGTATTCATCACTTCCCAAGTGTTAATTTCTAACCAAGTGGCTTCCTATAGTGACTAATCCAAGTCTGGCCACTTCATGTATGATTTTGTGTTTTCAGTGTATATGAGAAACCAAAAGAGAGAAGAATACACTGTTCTTCAATGTGTTTTGTTTACCCTAGAGTTAGTCTGTGTCTCTCGCCACTTTACTGCACTGACTGATGAAACAGCCTTGATCCTCAAATCACATCTGTGTGCTTACATGAAGTAACAAAGGTAGCAAGCCCAAGGTCGGAGTGCAGGTCAAAACTTTGGAGTGAGTGGGTTTTTCAGTTTTGTTTTTTAAGAGGAAAAAGAAGTCAATTTTGTAATTAAATAGATAGATAGCAGGAATTAAACACAATCCTGAAACAGAACATCTGAGTTGCTCAGGTAAACATGATATCCCAATCCATGTCTGTACTTTGCCTTTTTTCTCAAAGACTGAGTAAACTGAAGTCCAGAAACAGTTTCCCTCTCTTCCTTCTATGCTTGCCCATTTGTCTTATTTCTGCTAAGCAGATTTCTTAAATGTCTAAATCAAATAATAGATCATTAGCACTCAATTTTGTTTTGGTTACTAATATTCTTATAGCTATATATGCAAGGGATAAGATAGCTGGATAAATATGTGGATAGCAAGAAAACTTACAGCAAAAGAAATAATAATTTAAGGCCAAAGAAATAATAAGAAATAATAATTTAATTTTATTTCTTGTACAGAAAAGCATCTAAATATTTTATTTTGAAAAATCATTCAAATCTTCTCTGCTTCCACTGCCCCCTTGCCCTAAATGTCCATGAATTGCAGTCATAACAAGACCACAAGTGTCATATTGCTAGCAAGTATGATGCTTGACAGAACTGCCCTAGAGGTTCATTTACTTGGGTGTGTGGTGATGAATGAAAACCACCACAGCTCTCAGAAGATCTGCAGCAGACTGGCAATTGTTTGATCAACTGTGGCATCCCCGTTAAAGCTCTGGAGAGGCTGGAACGTTTCAGTAGTTACAGGATATGGGCATATCAGAGCTTTGGCCTTTCCCAAAGCACAATATGGCTGTAAAGATGGGGGGAAAGAAGCCTACTTGCAGAATCACCATTGCTGTGCTCCATGTCTGGAATGCATATAACCCTAAGATAAATATTTCAGTAACTGGGGATGAGCAAACTTCCTATTGACACCTTTGCTAGAAGAAGGTGAAATAATCTGTTCTTGGAGAAAATCCGGAATTGGAGAGGTTACAGAAAAGAGGATATAGGAAAGAAGAGTCATGGGAGCAGCAAAAATATTGCTGATGCAGTATTATAAAGCAGCTAGGCTTGCAAGTTAGTCCAAGGATCATTATCACAAGACACTTGTGCATTCTGCTGTTGACCTCATGGACTGTGAGGAAAATGAAAGCAATCCTCAGCAGGATCTCAGGAGACGTTCTGAAGTATATGGTTGTCAGGCCTCAGACCAAGAACAGTACGTGCAATTTTGCATATAAAATGCAACTGTGGAAATTGCTGGCAGTATCATGTAAGAAATCTTAGTAAATTATTTATTTAGGCCTCTACTGAGCTGGGCAATTGAGCACATGCTTTACCTTTTGCAGTCAAGTTTAAATTTTTCATTATATTTCAATAATGAGCTGTTCAAGCCTATATTGACATTCTTTTTTGAATTAGGTATATGTGTTTGACAGCCATGATAAAAGGAAGCTCATTTGTGTCATAGATCAATAGGGCTGCTTTACCTGCCATTGAATTCCCATTGAAAATTAAGTGTTAACTAGGTCCTTAATTGTAAAGATGGCCTTAATTGTCAAGATCGTACGGCTGCATACTAGTGAAGCAAAGTGAAATGGAACAGAAAGTGGTTTTTTGAGTACATATTGTGAGTTTCAAGGGTGCACACATGCATCTCTGCTGTGCTGTATTTACATGGTCAAGTGATTTTAAAAGGCTGCCTTCCATGAGACCATTGCTGCTGTTACTAAGTGACAGTCAGGGTGCTTATATCTGTGGTATCGAACAAGTGAATTTTCCATAAGCATGATACCTTTAGGGGTTAACTCACCCATTGTAAACACAGGGAATGAAGCTTAACTTCCTGTTGAACAAAATCTGCTTTTGGGTGTCTTCGTTGTTACAAAAACAGCTAAAGACATTTTTTTTTTCTTGGAAGAGACATTCATACAAAAATAAATGTCTTCAAAATTAGATTTTTTTATTACTGTAATCAATTTTCAGCTTAATACATTTAATGTAATTTATTTACTATTTAAGGTAAGGACTCTTTGGTGAGAAATGTAACTAGTTAATGATCTGTAAAAAGTCTATGAACCTGTAAATTCCAAAAGTATTTTACAATTAAGTAAATTTAGTATGTTTTGAAACTTGACATTCTGGGAATATTCTAGCAATTGATAATGAGTCTGCTTTCCATATGTACATCAAATTCTTTTGTGCATACAGCTGGGCCCATAATTTTAGCTATGAATCAATGATCTGAATACCTAAATGACCATAAGATAAATGGCCTTAGATTTAATACTTTTAGCGTAAAAAAAAATTTAGTATAAAAAATGTTCTGTTCTCATGTAGATAAAACTGTGTCACACCTGCAACTATGGTTTGTACATTCAGCTGTATGAATACTTATGTTTTCCTGTAATATGATGGCAAAATATCTGGGGAAGAAAAAAGATGACTTTTGTTCAATGTTTCCACCACTTTCTCACAAGTGATATTTCTTAGATTAGCTTAGATTTTTAATAAGCTTTCTGTTTAGTTCTTCAACAGCCCAAGATCCAAGGAAAAAAACTATTATGGGAAAACAAGTTCACCACAGGGGGAAAAGCTCAGGATGATCACTTCTATAATGTTAGTTGTGGATGAATGTTTTGATTTGTTTTCCATTTACATGTATTTTTTTACAACCACCTTCTCTTCTCTTTAGTCATATAAAACAGTTTCTAAAGAATGAGCTGCCTCCCCCAAAAAAGTTAAATGTTCAACTCCTTTTTTTTTTTCTTTTAATAAACTCCAAGTCCCAGCCTGTAGAATTCCTGGGGAGCAAAACTGAGGAACTTATTATTAATGTCTACAGACTTTCGTAAACTTAGTTCTAAACTTGCTTTTAAAAAGTAGATGAGCTGTTGATTTCTCACCTTCTGCACAAGTCCCCAGTGATGGAATTAAGAAATAAATGCGATAACTTGCTTTAAAATGCAAAATAGAGTCAATGGCCCATATATGAATCTTGAAAAAATAATTCAAAAGGGTGTTTTGTTCTAGGTGTCTGGGGTAAAGATGAAGACTGGAAAAACATGTAAGCCATGAGCCCCATTCATAATAAGTCTGTGTGGGTTACATCTCTCAGCCACATACTGGGATGTAATACCATGTCTCCTCCAGCCTGGGCACCCGCCCTCTTTCGCTGCTGTGGGCTATTCATCATTTTGCAGATCTAGTTACTGTCCTTGCTTCTCCCCCCAAGCGTATTACCTGGCTCTTCACTTGCTCTCTGTTGTTTGCCTTTCTCATTCCTCAGCAGCTTCAGACTCACCTTCAAACCTCTCATGTCAAGCCTGCCTACAGCTTGGCTCGCGCTCGGCCCTGCTGTGACTTGTTTACTTTGATTTAATTAAAATGCACCCATCCAGAACTCCGGGTGTGTTGCTGACTGCCCGCCTTGCAGCACCTTTCATTCCTGCAGTACTCTCACATTGCTTTCTGTCTGCGCCTGGAGCAGCCTCCTCCTTCAATTACACCCAGCAACCTAACTTTTCTCCTTCAAAAACACCTTGCCTTGCTAGGATTTAACTACCAAACCTCTACTTTTACCTTCTGTAGCCAAGCAGGAATTTCAGTTGTTTCGAACACTGAAGAAATAAACTATATGTGTAGTTAAGGTCTGAGCCTAGCTCAACTTTTAAGTCACTCTGTATCAGTTTGGGGGGGGGGGGTTGTGGTTTGTTTTGTTTTGTTTTGTTTTGGCAGTGTTAATATTTTTACACTTGTATTAGGAAAGCAGCTCCATCGTATGAATACTAATTCCTGTACTGTGGTGGAACAAAAGCACTGTTATCTTCTGTTATCCAAATACTTTTCTGATTGGAAGATTTAGCAAGATGGAAAATTCTCTTTTCTTCTTCTAAGGGAGACAGTGGTTAATCATGTTCACTGATTTAAAAAGATGTTGTGACTTTATCATATGCACAGACTAGGTTTTATTCTTAAGTGTCAAGAGCATCAATAGCACTTTGTAAAAAATGAATAATTCAAGCAATTAGGAACCTGAACAAATAGAATTTATTAACCTTTTAGATGTGTTTGTTTTTCAGGCAAGAGAGCTTTCTTATCCCTCTTTATTTCCTTCTTCATCTATTTCCAGTATGTTCCTCTAAAGCTCTTCCTTATCCCTTCTCCCCACTCCATCTTTGTCCTACTCTTTCTCTCTGCATATTATCCATGTATTCTTTGTCTTTTGCTTTGCATTTTACCTTTTTCATACCCTTTAGCCATAATCTAATATCCTGCACCTTAGCTTTTACTGCAAGCAACGGAGAGAAATAAGCACATTTAAAGTCTGCTCCTCTGACCTTCTGTAGACCTTTTTAAGATGAGATGAATCTCCACTGATAAGTGGATGTCAGATGCAGATTTCAGAGAAAAGCACAGATGTCAGCTCTTGGTCAGATGAATCCCACCCTCAGTAACTGCTCAATTCACTTCAAAACATGCTTGTGGAAGGCCTTGGTCCTTCACCCCAGCAGTCAGTCAGTCAGTCGATCGAGACCTGATACTATCTGGATTGCCTAATTCCTCCTCTGGGTCCTCCATGAGGACTTCTAGTGCTCTTCTTTTTGTGCATAGAGAGCTTCTTGTGTATACATTGCACAGTGAAGAGAGTTATTGCTACTGTTGGAGGCAGAAGCAGCTGGCTTAGTATTTACATGGATGCTAGGACCTTAATGTAGCTCTGCTGATATATAAACGTGCTCTTGGGAGAGGAGCTTACATGCTGAGGCATAGTAGAGGTATTGCATTTGCTGCTTTGCTGCTCCCGGTGCTTATCTGTTTGCTAGCTTCGTAACAAAACTACTTAATTTCATTGTTTGAACATCCTTGCTGTGGTTGGTGCACTGCTGTTCTCAAGACTGCAGCTAGTCTGTTGTAAAAAAAACCAGGGAAAACAGGCAAATCTTGAATCCCTTTGACTTTTGGTGCAGTTACTAGGAAAAAACTCAGAGGTGAACAGTGGGGGTTCAGGCCAGCATGATACTCAGGCAACTCAGTGACTGTCTGAAGATTCCCAGTTACAAAGTCGTTCTGGAAATGTACCTTTAGAAAGCCTTTTTTGGAGTAAGACTATGTGTACATCTCTAGAAGTCTCATGATCCTGCAGTACCATTTTGGGGGAATACTTTCTTGCTTTCCCCATTAGTAAGTAACAACATCGATGTTACTGTATTTAGAACAAGATATTTATTAGAAAGTGCTATACAGGTAACAAAGATCTTGAGAGAACTGAAGTCCTTGTTTGGGTTTTCACATGAAAAAGTGAATTTTGGCTAAATATCTTCATTTCTGTTATTAATTTGACTTTTAGTGTTTTGATATTTTTTGCATTTATTTTTTCTAACGATGGCTGAAAAAGATAAGGTACCATCACAACTGTAAAATGCTTATTTTCTTCTCTAATCAGGGTTTCATTTTCATTTTTTATTGGCTGTTGGTATACAAAAGATTGTTCTGTGTGCTACAGATTACAGTTCTGTGTTTTTCTCTCTCATTTGATGAATATTTCAGTCCTAGAAAATCAAGCTTTACTGAACTTCAGTCTGAGTCTAAAGGTGGTTAAAACTGATCTAATATTTAGTTGAAGAAAGAAAGATCCTGCTATATCAATATACACTTTCATCAATGTTTATTCTGCAGTATGCTTCTAGGCTGTAAACAGAAATGGTAAAACTGTATTTTAGAGTTTTCATTTTCATTTCTTAATTTGGGGAGACCTTAATTCGTTATTAAAATATTTGGTTATCCTCAGCATCGTTCAGTATTTTTTCTAATGAGAGTCACCTTTCTTCTGTTTGTCTCGGAGTTTTTGGCTATGCACTTATTGTGTAGCTTTTTATGATTTCGAAACCAGTGTGACTGAAGAAGAAATTTTACTTTACTATAGATTAGAGTATAGTATGTATCCCATTCTGGTGACAGGCCCATAGAAAATACTAGTTTCCTAAGACTGCCAGCTAGAACGCGAGTAGATACACAGCTCAAATAAGAAAAATGTTTTTAGCAGTAGATGTTGTGGCCTCATAAATGCTCAAGTTTACAAATTTTCAGTACATCACTTCTATCTTATTTGGATTGGCATTTTTTGTGTTGTAAATGAGCACAATTTCATTAAAAACATATCTGTCCTTTTTAGTGCACATGCTTTCATTTTGAAATTGAGAGATTCTGAAACTTTAGGCTTACCTGGTTCTTGACCTGCAAGAAAATAACACCTTTTCTCGTCAGTGCTTTCTAATTATTTTGGTATTTGTATACAAGGGCTAATTAAAGCAAATCTAGACAAGTGGAACAAATTTGTTTTATTTCAGGAGCGACAGATTCTTGTTGCTTAGCCTCTCTGTCCGTTCCAGTCTCTGACTTGAGCAGAGTCTGTTCACCAATATGCAACCCTGACTGCTCTGGACTCCACTACAGCAGCAGATTCTGGCATTCAGAAATACAGGACCAAATTCAGAGTACACCAACAGTGCAAGTGATTTAAATTGCACAGTATTTCAGATCCTTCTCTATATGTTTGCTACACCAACTTAGATTATGTTTACATTGCCCTAGGCTTTATCACATGAATATTGTACTCCTTTTCTGTACCTTACTCATCTCCATTATCCTTTTATCTGCAAATTCTGCTGAAAGTTTGACCAAAGTAGCTAAATAAGAATTTATTTTAGCTTCACAAGAAGAATAAGTAGCTGCCATTTAAGTCGCTGAAGATACTAAAAATGGATTAGACTGAATGAATAGAGTATGTTCTGAAATATTTTCTTTTATGTGGCTTAGAGTTAACATTAATGTGTTCCAGCACGCATTTAGTATGTTTCTAGCTCTAGGAGGTCATTCAAGGTTATTTCATTTTAATCTCTTTCTTCTTGCTACATAATAAGCCCAGTAACAGCATCTACATTGATGTGCCTTTGCACATCAGTAAGGCTTAAAATCTGCCATATAGTATCCTCAATGTAGATCAGATTAATTGTGCCTGATTACGCTTGGGCTAGATTAATTCCTCTGTTAACGAAGGAAGCGAAGGTAATAACTCCCATTAGCACTAGCAATCGTAGAGTTAACACTTTCTTTATAGGGAGAGAGTAGAAAAGCAATGTCACTGTACTTTGTGGGAGCCTGAAAACTGTGACTGGTATGCTGTACACAGGGACAGGGACAGTGCTGTGACACTACAGCAAGGACATATGATTTGAGTTACTTTAGTGCATACCATCATGAAGGCCCTATATGTTTCTCAGTTTACCTGAGTAGTCTAGAAAATATATTCATGCTAAAAATGCATTTAAGATCATAATCTTTTATTTTTCTCATAAATCTCAAAGTGACATCCAACCTAGTGTAAAGCTGTGGTAATTATACTGAAAAGCTGAATTACATTGAAAGCCATGTGCTTCATGGATCATTGGATATGCTAATTACCTTTTACTAGGACTGTCACCTGTATTTATGATGAAGTAAGCAACAGAATAATTTCATGTACTTAGTAAAATCAGTTGTTATAAAGGTATTTTAATTGTCTTTTTTATATAATACAGAAAAATTTCATACTATTCTTTCTCTATACTCTGGCTAAATGGAGCCAAAGCATCTTAATCTAAGGAGGTCTGCTGTGTTTTCTGTTCTCTTAATAAAGTGTGTTTGCAAGGTATGACGCGTTTACTATTGCAGACTGGTTTACACGTCCTTTTACCTTTCTCTAAATTGGAACAAACTGTTCAAAGCTTGGGTTAGATAAACAGATCTATTTTGTGTAATTCAATAACTGCTGATAGATGGTTCATATTGCACAGGCTGGGATGGTATCAATACCTTTTCTCTCATCTGCCATGGCACAGGAGTGCTCAATCACTGCCATGAAAGAACATAGAATATCAATTGGATTGTCATGGTTTTCTCATAAAAATCAGCTACAATTTAGAGCAGTGGCATTCTAGACCTTCCTTCATTTTATATTTATTTTAAATTTTTATTTAGCTATTATCTCTAATCAGGTAAAATCATCAATCGAATAAATCTGCATGAACAACTAGTTCAAATGTAGCCAAATTCCTCTTTGAATTTTATCTGACAATGGCGTAATGACAAATATGACTTCCCTGTCTCACATTAATAGCTTCCGTATTAAAAAAAAAAAGGTCAAATTAGGCTTTTGAAAAATTAATACATGAAATCCACAAGGAGATGTGGATAGTGGCTTGTAAAGTAAGAGGCCACATCTATCTGATCCCTTTATGGAATCAAGCTTAAGTTTTATAAACAATAAAAAATGTTAGGTCAAATAGAAACTAGCACTATTGTTTTTATCCCCTAAAAGACTTTTCCACAGAGAAAAAATAAGTTTTCCAAGTCAAAAATTTTATTTATTGTAGACATTGTTTTGACTTGTGATCACACATTTACATGAGAAATAATTGTTGTCTCTCTAGAGAAGTTCCTGGTGATATACAGGCTGTACCCAGATGGATGACCTCACTTGGGCTTTTTGGCTTTCTGTTGCATTGCCAGAGTGACAGCTCCCAAAGACTGCCGAAAAACTGTTTCCAAATTCTGAGTGACCTCACTGAGGGTGCAGATAATAGAGACTGAAAAAGAGGAACTCAGAGAAAACTAAGTGTTTTTAGTAGAAAAGAATAAAAAGACAATAAAGGTACATGTGGTGATATTCTCTGTTTGTCTACTTCAAAAAGCCATATTTAAAAATTATAAAGCTCTTTTTTATTTTATTTTTTTTTTACTCCAGCACAGTTACAACTTAACTCAGTTCTTCCTCAAAAAGCTATAGGTGTTCTTCAGTACTTCCAGGTGTGCAAATTGTTTATCTGTCCATATCCAGGGCTATGATTGTGGTAACAGTGGAAATTCTGAAGTGGGCTAAAACTATATATGTAAACACTCCCCTAAGAGCAGCAATAGATCTTCAAAAGGATGTAATTTAAAAATGAAATCCCACTTTATTTATATTAAAAGAAATGTCTCTGGTGATATCTCTGAAAGCAATGTTGACCTTTAGGTTGTAACTCCACTAAATCTACTTCTACATAAATTTGAGTACTTCACGTGTTTTTCAGATTTATAACTTTCAATCATCTTTCTGAGTTTTTTTGTTTGCTTCAAGTTGCATCATATAATATCTATCAGTATGTCCTATTCTTTTTTTATCTTCCCTTCTCCTGGTAAATGAAACTATTCATTCAGAAATGTTACATATATAGTGAAACTGATGGGACTTCCAGTTTTGTACCTTGAGGTGGTTGTTCTGAACCTGGTTCTGGATCAACAGGAATTTTCCACTGTTAAGGTACGCTGAGTGCCTGTGTGAAATAATGTGGTAGACTAATTCTTGGGCTGAATGTCCACCTAATAGTGCAGGGTGATTGGTATCAGGCTGAAAGTCTCAGCTTGTCCAGGCTGTCAAGACATCAAAGCAGAATTGTTATTCAGAAGTAGCGTGGAAGCATGAGGGGGAGGCTGATTCAATTTTGTAACATACCTGCTCTGTGAGTAGATAGGTGCCCCAATAATTACCGAAGGAACTTAGGTAATGTCAAAGATGAAATCTTTAACCTTTTCATAGTTTACAGTGATGGGTTTCACAATGCGTTCAATATTGTAATGTTTCCTCCAATAACAGCCTTGTCAGCAGGGGCTTTCAAATGCACAGATACCATTATATTCCTCATGGTCATTAATTGTCCATTTGTTTAAATGCCTACTTGTTATTTAAACATTTGAAGTCTGCAGCTATTAAGCTGGCACTTCCAGCTATAAAGGATTCATCCCAATGGATTGAACAAATTAAAAGCTTGAGGTAGCTTCATCAGTAGTTATTCTTTTGGAAATCTCTAATATTAAAAGTGGCATATATTATTTACTCATACTTTTTTCATCTGTAGTGGCCAATGTTAAATAATAGATTCAGATAGATGAAATCAAGAAGAAATGTTTAGGAGTAGTTTAGTCATCTCTGTGCTATGGCAGGATCAACTAAACCTAAACAAGCTGGAACAGCAATGGATCTGTTCTTAGAAACTTCCAAAAAGGTGATTCTATAATATTCTTAATTTCTTCCACCTTAACAGTTAAAAGTTTCTGACTATGCAGCTTAGATATCCTCTTTTTTGCAAATTAGATTGGTTTCTTCTCCAGCTTGCAGTGGCCACTGAGCAAAACAGATCACTATTTTATTTGTAACAAGCTTTTATATGTTGAAAGAATATTGCTGCATCACTACTCAATCTTCTCATCTATAAAATAATCAAATTCTATTGCTTGAACCTTTGCTCACAGGTCATATTTTCTTACTCTTTTTCTAATCCCTTTTACTGTTCCCTGCAATTTTCTTTGCTTTATCTCCATCTTTCTTAAAGTGTGGTTGTGAAAAGAGGACACTGCATCACCTGGAGCTTAATGGTGCTGAATAGAGGACAATTATTAAATCCTTATCTTCTAGGCTGCTGCTTACCCTGTCATTCCATGTGTTATGACTGTACATTTGATTGCTGTTTGCCAGGTGTAACACTTTGCGCTTGCCTCTACTGAATTTCAGCCGGTTGCCTTTTAACCCTTAGTCTAAAAATAATTTTCATTCCAGCCTCCGAGGTGCTTAGAACTCCTCCTCACTCAATCTAACGATCACATTTGGGCTTGTCTATGCCATTATTGGTGGAACTGATGAAAATGCTCACTAGATCTCAGCCCTCCCAGTCCCCTATCTAGTCCCACTTGAAATCCTCTTCATTTGACAGCAAATCATTGATAACTCTTCATTGAGAGCAATTTTTCAACTGGTTGTCCACCCACCTGATGGTGATTACGTCTCCTGCCTCAGCTTATTTATGAGAATATTATATGGAATAGTGTCACAAGCTTTAATTAAAAGTCATGATATATCCTATCTACAACTTCCCCTTTATCCAGTTAGCTCGTCAAAGAGGGATAGTAGACTGGCTTGACATGATTTCTTTTCGACAGATGCATATTAGCTTTTTTACTATCTTATCTTTTAGGAACTTACAGATACAATGTTTAATCCTTATTTCTAAATTTATTAAATTGAATAGATAGTTCTCTGTTAGCCAAGAGGGTTTTTTTTTTTAATTTTTTATTCTTTTCTACAGGTCCTTGATAAATGCTCACTAATACTCAGAAATTCCTATGACTTATTTCCTAAAAACTCCAAAGTGATTATTTTCAGGCCCTGCTCCAGTGCTTACATTTGACTGATCTATATCTTCTCTCAGCATGTTTTCTCCATCACTGCTCTTTTAATAACCTTGTTAAGTTAATTCTGTTAAGTGGTTGTTCATAATTTATCTTTCATGTAAAAATTTAGGAAAAAGGCAATTAATATCTTACCCTTCTTATTATAATCTGCAGTTTAGTCTCCATTCTCTTTTGCATTCTTTTGTTTTCTTAATTCAAGTATAGTTATGGACCCTTTCTGTTGCCTTCTCTTCCTTGTTGTAATTTTGCATGTTAGCTTTTTTTTGATTTCTTTTCATATGTACTAAAACTATTCTTTTATCATTAGTCATATGCACTTGTTATAATATGTTTCTATGATTCCTTTTCTACTTTCAGATCATTAAAGAGCTCCCGACTCAGCCAGAACAATCTCTAACTTTGCTTCCATTATTTTCTTTGCCTAGGAATTTTGCCTTTGTGCATTTGATAAACTGTACAGTCTTGCTAATGTGAATGAAAATTAGGCTTACCGTGTTGCTGTAATTACTGGGATGCATTCTTTGAATAAACTACTAAGTACCTCACTGTGTTTTTTTTAGAATAAGACAGGGCAAGACAGATTTTAAAGCATACATAAAAAGATGGAATTTTTCTCATGGCATTGGTGGTAGCAGAAGCAGCAAAGGATTCAGCTTTCAGCTAACTAAGTCACCTAGATTAGCAGGTTCTTAATTGTTTGATCTTTTCTGTAGCTGTTTACAGGAATTGCCAGCCCTTCTGCACTTGATGTTTTGGATCAGGACTTTTTCAAGGGTGGCATAGACATTTGGATTGCATTTTGTTTTCCCAAAGGTTAGGGCTAAGTCTCAGCAGGAAGTGGAAGATACTGCCTCTCAAAAAGACAGATTCTGTCAATCACATTATCACTTATAATGTTCTTTTATGCAAGATTGCAGCTCTTGGCAATTGCAGAGCCTGGAATTGAGCAGGAGCCAGGAGCTGGAGACTTGCCTTCACCAAGGCCTCTCTGGCGATGCTGTCCCTCTGGGTCCTGTATTAGCCCGGCTTTGGAGCACTCCCTAGCTACCTCCACTTCTTTAGCATCTCTATCCTAGCTTGCTCACCCCTGACTTAGATTTTCTTTTCAAGAGACCCTGGAGGTTTTTGAAGTCCATTACTCCTGTTTGTTTTACTCAAGCTTCCAATTAATTGAAATAATAACTATGACACTTGTTTTCCCAGTTAATTTTCTCGGTCTAGATTCTCAGTCAATTCCTCACTATTAATCAAACATAAATCTAAAATAGCTGCTCACTGGATCAATAAAAGGAGAAAGCTTTTTCCATCTTCATTTGTTGCTCAGACCCCCCTGAATTCAGAGGGAGCATGCTTGATAAGTAGTATAATACTTTTTTTTTCTTTTTTTCTTTTTTTTTTTACTTTTTCCATTTCCTTACAATACTAATCGTACCTTTCAGGTCAGTATTACAATCCTGTGATTTGTCTCACCCAGAGATGGTGATAACAAGTTTTTTGTAACTTTAGTTGTTTAGTAGGACAGATGAAATGTTCTTGTCTTGAGAGAAAATGATTCCACGAATAATTCCAGAGCAGAAACATGCACCAGGGTCTAGTTGAGCTTTAAAATACAAGCAGCAACTTGCTTCAGTCAAGAAGTAATTTGAAAGCTAATGAGTATGGGCACCAGTTATTTTATAGGCAGCTGAAATGTTATCATGTAGCAGCAGACACCAATACACTTTACGTGGAAATTTTTGTCACATAGTGTTATGTGGGTTTCCAAGGTTTTATATAATATCTCACCATTTGTCATGATGCTGTTTGAAAATGCAGTGAAGTCAGAAAGCATCACTACAGTGTTTTGTGTGAATTTATTCTTATTCTTTTGCATTCCTTTTTTGAGGACTAATCAGGAAGAAGTGTGACTATCACCATTCTGGTTGGGTAGTGTTGTTATATTCACTTTACACTCATTTCCACAGGTGACAGTGTTTACACTTAACATGAAAGACAGTGAAGATATGGACCTATGTTTTTTTTTTTAATAAGAAAGTCTTTGCCAGACTTAGTCCTTTGCATACTCATATGAACAGATTAGGAACCACTTTGTGTCTCTTCATGTGAATGAGAGATACATATGCTAGTTTACGTAGACTTACAGAAGGAAAAGGAGATGCTTAATCTAAATAATTTTATTTGAAAGGAGGAGGGAATAATGTTAGTGATGTCAATGCTTAAGAAGGAAGCCTGTTGTAACTGTTAAGGGTCTGCTATACTACTCTGGGAAAAACTCTAGAAAAACCCCAAACTGTGAGAAAATTGGATCACATAATTGCCTGCATCTTGGAGTTCCTTGATGATATTATTTTACTGTCTTTTCCAATAGGGCTCACAAATTCAGCATCCTTCTTCTCTGAGGCCTGACTTGAGGCCATGGGGTCTGGTGTGGAGGACTGCTGTGGCCCCGCAGCTGGGACAGAGGCCACAGGGAGCACTGCTTTGAGTATTTGATGGGTTACACGAAATTCTCTGAAACATTGGGTCCCAGGTAGTTCAGAATGGACATTCATTTTAGCTGAAACTTATGACTTTTTCCACGGTATTCCTCAATTCTTCATACATAGAATGGGGTGTAGAGAAAATAAATCAGTTTGTGAAGTGCTCTTAAACTCTCAAGTTGAATAGCCTGGGAGGATAGTAATAACTACAGAGCGTGTTTGACTACTCACTGAGACAAGAGAATATTGTATAGATGCATGTTAAGTGAGCACCCACCATTGTGAGTTTTGAGTGAAGCCAAAAGCCTGTGGAAAATAGAATAGGATCATGTAATTAAGGGTGGTAAAGCTAGGGTGTCAAATCAAAGTACACCAGGCAACTTTATTCTTGCATTTCCTAACTATTGAAAGGCTCACTTTGAAAGTAATGGTTTTTAATGCACTTTGTGTGTGTGTGCATAATATATATTTGCAGCCAGTTGTTTGTGATTGAAACTAGTTAATTGTTATGTTGTTTACTGTTTTTTAATGGAAGTAGTTTTTTTATTTTTATGTATTATGTATAGTGGCATCTTTTAATACCCTTCCAGAATACAGAGCAGCTTGTCCTAACTTTCAGTGTGAGCAACAGAGTCTGTCCCAAGGAAAAAAATACCACAGCTGGTGTTTCAGTAGGAGCTGCAAGCAGTGGCTATAGGCTGTGGACAGGTACTTGAGCTTGAAGACTCAGGCTTATGAGCCTAGGAATATATGTAAACTTTTCTCCAAAGAAAATGGTGAATACAGAAAGGACTCTTCCCTCATCTTCCTCTCCCAAGCAAGCTAGTTGCCATTGCTTGTCCCACCTCAGGGCATTTGTTAACTGGGTGCCAGTGTCCAGCTGCCCAGACCAAAGGACTGTGCAAAGAAAGATGAAGTTCTCTCTGCTGTTTCACTCAGGAGCGTAGGTGGTTTCCTTGGCATTTGCCCTGTGGGGGAACTATACATGCCATAAGGAGAAAGAGAGGAAGCTGAGAGAGGAGCACTGCAGAAAACCTGCCAAAATAGAACAGTAGGACCTAGAAAGGTTCACCTCCCATAGCAACTCACTGCTAATACACAGTACAAACCTGAACCCAAGTATGTAGTTGTGCATGAAATAGCAAAGAAACTCAGAACAGAGCATGTAGGAAAGGGTCAAAGGTAAACTTCAGAGAGCACAGTTCGTTGTAGCTTTTACCTCTGCCAGATTGAACATCCGTCTTCTCAAAGCCATGTCTGAAATACTCTGCAAGGCTGACACATAGTCAGAAGTAGGCCAGTGAAACCAACTGCTCCCTCCATCAGAACAGTGCAGAAAAGCCAGCAGCAAGTTCTCACGATACTTCTTGTTAGAATCATTGCTGTAATTCTTCTGAAAATGCAAGCATCCTAAACATTTCCTACTGGACTGTGTGGGAGGGATGTGTAATATGATCTCATTGTGTTTCTCTTGTATATCTTCTTTCCCCCGAAACGTATACATGGTGATTTTCCTGGGATCTCAGCAGGAGATCACTTTCTTTGCAATTCATCAAATTGGCTAGTCTTTATTTAAATAAATGTTAACATTCATGTGCAATACTTCAGATTTCAAATGTTGGTGTGCCTGTGCTTAAATATTTAATAGAATTATCATATATTTTTGAAAATATTTAAGAAATGTCCATGTGAGAGAGGCTGAAAATACTAGCTTCAGCAGCTATGAATAGTATTTACTGTGTTGGAAAACAACATAATTTACCAAAAACTCTGGTGCAAAGTAGTTTAAGTGCTAAGATTATTTGTGTTTATTACTATAACTCTGATCATTTGAAACAGAGAGTGAAGAAATGCTGAAAAAGGGATCCACGTACTTGTAATATCTTTCAAAGGAACTAGCTATGAAGGTCATGTTCCCTGAGGGAATCCCATTTCACTTTCATGACTGATGGTTTCCCCCTTCAGGTATTCTTCTTTGCTTCCTCCTATCTCAATAGACAGTTCCACGTTGTCCTCATCACACCTAACTATTTCCACCTTTGCACTGGTTTTGCTGGAAAATGTCTCCCATATATGTCCCGATCCAATATCGGGAGGGTTTCGTTACGATCCCAAGGACGAGATTAAGACGCTAAAACCGGTCAAATATCGTACAACCTTTTAACTTTATTTTCCACGGAGTGGGGAATAAAGGTGGGGAAAGGCAAAGGGGAGGAGAGAGAGAGAGAGAAAGAGAGAGAGAGAAAAGGGGGGGAGAGAAAGAGATATCACCACCCGTGGATCCAGCGGCATCCCGTTGGTCCTCTTCACCCTGGGTGTAAATTTTAGCGATGCGCGTGCAGTAATTACAACTCGAGCAGGGTCCGACCCTAGGTTCCCGCTGAAAAGTTTGGAGCCAAATCAAGGCAAATTAAATAAATAAATTGTAATGACACGCGTGCAGTAGTTACAGCTCGAGTTGGGTGCCTCCGAAGAGGGACCCTGAACAAAGAAATCCCTGGGCAATTATAGCTTTTTCAAATTAAGTTTCCCACCCCTCACGCGGTAGTTCAGACCAATAGTAATTTTTGGGTCTGGGGTCTCCTGCTCCCTATTGGGTCTCATCGTTGTTCCCAGGCAGGCTGCTTTTCTCCCGTATCTTTACTGTTGCGGTTTCTGCTGACAAATGTGTTGATTCCTCGGGTTCTGCCCTTCTTTCTCAGGGCCCTGACAAACAGGTGTTGTTCCAGCAATTAGCACTGCCCCAGCAGTGACAGTAGGTGTTATCTTCCAAGGTCCTGACGAGGAGGATATAATCCAGACCCCCCTAATTAACACTGTTTCAGCAGTGAGGGGAGGCTTTGTTTCCCAGGGTCCCGGCACCCAAGCAGGCCTCACTTCAAAGCCTTCACAGCCTCCCTCCCGGAGTGTGAAGCACAGGAATGCAGACTGCTTGTAACTCCCTTGTCTTTCCAGTCTGCACCAGCTCTGGGGCCCTTTCTCACTGAACTAGGGAGTGCGGCCTAAGGCTTCAGCAAATGTAGCTACTCATGCTAAGCAAGTTTTATAAAAGTTGTGTTAAGCAGCAGTAATTTGCAGTCCAGGTCCCAAAGTCTCTGCCCGATCGTGCCCTGGTTCAGCGCAGGCTTGGTGTGTCCTGGGTGGTCGCAGGGAGACCATTTCAGGGGTCGCAGCAGCTCAGTCCTGTTTCCGCTGGGAACAGGTGGCTTGTTTGGGGTTATGGTTTGCTTGCACCTTATGTACCAAGAAATGTTTAAGGCAAAAGTTCACTCATCTGTCCGCCACAATATACTAAATGTGTTACATCTGCTGTTATATTTCTTATCCCCCAGGCCTGTCGTGAAGCTCTTCATCTGTTCAATTCTTATTATTCTTTTCTCTCCTTTCACCAGTCCTTTTATAGTTCTTTTTCTGTCCTAATTTTTTTGCCCATCTTTTTTTTTCTCCTTTATCTTCCATCAGCGCACCATAAACACTGTCCAGCTTGCTCCTTTATTGCTTCCTTGTTTGCCTTCTTGCCACAGCACTGTGACCGCTGCAGTCACCAAGATGATTCCTTTTTAAAAGCCACCTACTTTTGGATATCTTTCTCTTTTCCAACTCAGATGCTGAACACATAGATGTTAATGCCTGTGAATGTGGACAACTTTAAGTTCAGAACCTTTGATTACATCTTTTCAATGGTAGGTTGTGTTAGGGCTTGCAGAATCTGGTAGCTCAATAGATGTGAGGCTTCCGTGGCTCTGTGTCCCCAGGTTCAGCCAGTAGTGAGGCTGAGTACATATCTGTGAAAGGCATATATATGTGTGTGTGTGTATCAGTATACATATATGTACATATGTCTATACATAAATATATAGACATGTTTGTCCATACAAATCAACAAAGACAGAAAACACTGCTTCTACCAGCACTCACATAAACATATTACAGCACTCACACAAATATGAACAGTGTGGACAGCCTGATCCTTTTCCTTTCTTCCAGCTGAGCAGGATTGAAATCTGCTGGTGGAATATACATATATATACATATATGTATGTGTGTGTGTATGTATATGTATATGCACACACAAATGTGTGCTAAATATCCCTCCGATCGCTGGGCTTAGACATTGAGTCTGTCTAGTAGCTGCCCTGGATCCCTAGTCTCCCCAGTTGCTGGCACCTGGGCATAGGAGCCCCTGAGGCCCGCAGCCCCACTCCACTTGCTGGTGTTCAGACACCTTGTCCTACTTGCCACCTACTCCAGCCTGAAGTTTGCTAGCATTCACCCATATCCGCTCAGAACAGAGTGCACTCATGCAGAAGATAGAGGAAATCCTAGAAATGGGATTTAATGAGACTATAGGATGTGGTAATCAAGCACAGGGCTTAGCCAGACAGGCATACTCATCCACTGCCTGTTCCCACTTGCCTGGTTCCTTTTATCTCATTTCCTCTCTGTGTTCCCACTGTTATTCCCTCCGAGCCACCTAGAAACCTCCCTTCCCCTCCCTTTGGTCCTTCCCCTAAACATCCCATAATGAGTTTTGCACCTTCTGACAATCCCCTTAAAACATCCCATAGTAAGTTTTACACTGTCCCCAAATGCTCTTCCCCCTGCGTCCCATAGTGAGTGGTATATCCCCGCAGGCAACCCGCCACGGGTCTGCCAGGCGCTCACACAAGGGGTTTCTTGCGTTGGCTCTCCTTGGCCGGTTTCAGCCCCAGGACCAGGGTCCGGCCACCCTCCTTGGATGGCTGCAGGAGCAGCTGACTTGGCAGGCCCCGTTTCGCTGATTCGCTTACGGGTGCTCCTCCACCTGACACTGTTTCTCCGATCCTCTCCAGCTCTTGTGTTGGTGGTGATTAGCCTTTCATCACATAACCTAATGCGTTGGGACAAGGTCTGCCCCATCTACAGTGTGTAAATGATAAAGTTTTGTGAAAAAACTTTTGTATTTATCATCTTTTGAAAGGTGTGGTCAGTACACTTCTGGGTTGGGCTTTTTAATAAAATCTGGTGGTAAAGACTCTGGTGCACAGAGAAGATTTTTCAGAAGAGTTATAGCAATCCAGATTTGATTATAGGTATTGAGGGTTAAAGACTCATATGTTATGTCTTCTTTGGTTTGCGGTCTTCTGTGGTGTGGTAATATTTCATCCAGCAGCAAATCCATTGTCTTCTGCCTAATTTCTGATTCCTTAGCACTTGTAAAGTCCATTTTCCATGACTGCAGAATCACTCAATGGCCATGATTAACTCTTGCTGTCTGCTAAGCGGTGTTACTTAGAACCAGGGAAATGGTACTCAATGTAAGGGAAAAAAAGGAGGTGGGAAAGAAAACAGCTTTGAATTATGGGCTCTATCACCTTGTCATGCAATGACATTTCAAGGCTATTTACACAACATGTTCAGTCATTTAATAGTGTGGTCTCTAGCTCCGATCAAAATGACTGAGGGCGCGAAGGGGAAATAAGTGAGCTTTCAGTTCTGATTTAGGACAAAGGAGAGTTAGCATGGTTGGACATGGAGCAAAAGAAAGACTGGGATAATGCTGAAGAAATGACAGTAAATGTGGCCATGAGCGCTGACAGGGAGTGTAGGGTACTGTCAGATCTCTTCCAACTCTAGTAGAGTGTGAAGAGTGGGCCTCATGAACAAGTCCATTCGGATTAATACTGAAAAGTTTGGAAGGCAGATAGAGTGTGTGCATTACCTTCAAGAAGAAGAAGCATCTGAGCAGTGATTGTAACCACACCAACAGTAGTCATATAAATCTGGTTAAAACTTGCAAATTTGTGAGAATTTTTAACAATCTGATTTTTTTTTTATTCTGATTTCTAAATGAAGTAAATATTTCTGTCATTTCCTGTGAAATTAATGTTAAGAAAGTATTTCAGTTTTGAAGAAAAGTTTGACAAGTTTTGAATATTGTTCTGTTTTACTTACTAAATCTTATTTATTTATTTGCATATTGTTTCATGACCTGTCCAGACTATGGAAATAGTAGTTGTAATATTCTGGGATGTAAAGGTCCAGTTAAAATATAGCTACACAAACACACAAACACTAACTGCTCTTTATGTGTATCCTAATATTAATAATGGACACTTTGAGTAACATTTCTGCTGATCAGTTATATTTTGTAACAGGAACACTTAGAAGGAACAATATTAGAGCAAATGATCCCAGGTTCAAGAATATGACACCCATTTTTTTCTATACTTCAAATATTTAAATTCAGAGATGTCAAAATAGTTGTTTTTCTGAAATGTTATTAGCCTGAAAATACTGTATTATTGACAATTAATTATTAACATGAATTATGTCAATTAATTATTAATTATTAACAAAAATAAAAGTATGAAACAGACCATAGGCTATTTTATTTCAAGCTATGAAAGGCAGTTCCTGAAGTAATGAGTAAAATATGGTTAGAGCAGGATGTGTGTAGATCTGGGCACAGTATTTATGATGGTTATGGATGTAATTTAGTGCATGGTTGTGCTATGCCATCTTACCATCTTAAATCCATTTAGGAGTGCATTCTCTGTGTCTGCTGTGACTGAATTCAAAGCCATGTAAGAAACAAGAGTTGACTTTTTTTTTTTCATTTCTGCACTCTAGGAACAATTTCTTTTTCTAAAGCTTTAGTGCTTGATGTGAATTATTCCTATGTATTCAGTACTGATTTGTGAACTAATGCAAAAAGTTTTAGTTTCTTTCAGATATATCTTTAGTTTATAGGAAAGGAATATCTACTCTAGAAAGCAACATTATTACTCTACAAAACATCCTTCCCAGGGAAAGTTATCATAAGATACTCAACACAGACATTCATAAACTGAAGCAGATGAAGACAAATTTTGCTTTGATTTATAGAAAGAAATGAACTCTTGTCAATTTTACAGGACAGGGAAAAGCATAAATCTGCAGTGGAGGAGAAAGGATAGTAGAAAGACCAAGTGTAGTAAAGAGAGAGGAATGATCTTTAGATATAAGACAGGCAGCAAAGCAGTAATGTTGGAGGTGATAAACTTCTGGTTTTAGGAATAACCAATTTCATGAGCATTGAGGAATTTTAGAGGGAGGGAGTCTGGAAAATTGCAATAGATGGTGGATTAAAGGCTCAGAGATAAAGCGTGCACATGTAGGTTAAGGATGAATTCTACAGTGCTTTGGAGCCATTTAGAAGGTTTGTGTAGAAGATATATAAAAGATGAGGAAATTAAAAATCAAAATAACTCTAAAAATTCTGGTCTAAGACAAAGGGGGTTGGGTGTGTGCTGGTGTTTATGGAGGGAACAGGTGGAAGGAATTCATCTCATTTGACATGAGGTTCTGCAGTTCAGATTTCTGTGTGAGAAAAAGTTGTACTGTACCATCATCGTAACCCCGAGAGAGAAATAGGCCATTCTAGAGTGCAACTCATCTGACATGCTCAGATTCCAGTTTTAAGATAAAGTAAAATGGTGCCTTAGAATTGCCTGTTTGTCATGAATGACTTTAAAGGGAACCTAAATGGTCAGTGCAGATACAATGTGTATATTAGACATCTATATTTGTCCAGTGAATCCCCCTGTTCCTCCTTGTCCTGTCCTTTCTATGCTAATTTACACCTATGTTGTTCACTTTTTTGGCAACCTAAGGGGAAAAAGCATATGAGGCTAAAAGAATGGGTGGTGAAATTTTTCATGTCATTTCAACCCTTTGAGTAGTCTGAATCAAAACTGAGTCATATGTTACAGTGTCCAAAATTGGCATCTTCAGGCAAAAAATAGGAAGGGCGGAAAGGAAAACCATAATCTACTCATAAATGCATAGCCCAAATGCTGTGTCAGAAGAGAACCCTTGCTGAGATACCTCGCATTTTCTTTTCCATTTCTAGGGCAGGGAGTGCAGAGCCCATTACAGGATTACTTAGGGACCCTGTCAGCTGCTCTGTGCTGCTCTGGGGGGTTCAGGCTAACCTAAAAGGACCAGGTAACTAGATCTGGATTGTCACTTTATGGAGCAAAGAGTCCAACTGTATCTTTGCCAAACCGGAAGAGGATTTAATGTATATAGATGAATTCAAGTACATGTACACCCACCTGTGGAGCATGCCAGATACCTTTACATGCAGTGTTATGCCGATGCAATTACACAACATGAGGGATAGGACAGTTCGAGGTTTGAAATGGGCTGTTAAAAAGTTTTGTAGTACCTATAATTATTAACTTTTGTTCTAAAATTTATGACAGAGTCTCTGAATATTCCCAATCTCTTTCCATTTCTAAACTCTCTTTTTCAGCATTGGTCATGTCTGCCTCCTGCTGTTCTTTCCTATTATTTTTTTCTCACACATTAACTTAAGAGTATGTGACACTGCTGTCAGTGAAACGTGAAGAATTAAAAGACTGGCTGTGCTTGATAAGCCCAAATGCTAAAAATATTACCCACTTATGCACCCACGCTTCTACTTTTTCTTTCTTATTACCTTATGGATATGTGGCTTTGCTGTCAGTGTGCAGTGCAATGGAGATGAAAGCTGGTCCTGTTGCCCCAGTTAAAAGTTTTTCAGAGGTAGCCACTGTAGGGTGTTACTGGCAAGACCAGCCCGGGATTCAGCAGAGATGCTGGGGAAGGTGTGGGTGCACATCAGGGCAGTGCTTCAGGTCAGGCTGGGACTTCTCCACCTGCCTCACTTCTGCCCTGTCTCTCGCACCATGTGCTGTACTGCATGGCAGAGGGACAAGGACGGAAAGGACCTCCTGCCTGTGGAGCCCGGTACCCGGCTGCCACAGGTAGCCTTCCATAGCAGCCAACAAAGGCATGGAGTGTTGCTGCAAGCCTGACATAGAGGCTGTCTCAAGCCTGAAGCAAGCTATAAGTGCATTTAGTGAGATGTTCAGCGTTGTTCAGGTGCTGAATGGAGCGAGCGATGACTAAAAGGCTAGAAAGGTGACAAATCTATTACTTGAATGAGTAGGAGCAAGAAAGTAAGAGGCTGGGGTGGATGGATTTCTTTGCTTGTGGAGAGCAGTGAAAGCACAGATGGTATGCACAAGAAAGCTTTGCCTTAGCGAAGAGCAGCTAGGGTGAATGTATATTAAATGTTTTGAATAGATTCACCTTTGATCACGGTTGCAGATTGTAAGTTTGTAAGTTTATTAAATTACTGACTGTTTGTAAATGATTACTCAACAACGTAGTGAATTGGGAAATGGCAGCATAATTATCAAATCCGTTTTGCAGATGGAGTCACACTGATAGTTCTGCATCATTGGGAAGCTTTCGGCACTATGAAATCTGTAGACAGTAATTACAGTTGTACCTATTAAGACAGGAGGAATTTGTTCCTTTTCATAATTTTGCTCAGATGCATCAAAAAAAGTCACAAAATCTAAAGATTACCAGTCTAGATAAAAAAAGAACTTTCTATTATCCTAGCATTTCACCTAGTTAAATTATCTTTACTTTAGTGAGATGCTTAATAAACCTTCCATGTACTGTGTACACAAACAGTAACATTAAGTAATGTTTATCATCAGCCTCAGTACCTGATCCTAGCTGTATACTGTCAAGTGTAGTGTTATTGATTTCTCCTCTATCTTTTAAAGATGTTTAGTGAGATGTTAAAAAAAACCCACATTTTTTCTGTGCCTCAAAATCCTAGTTGCTCATGAATTCCAGGTAAAAAGATAGCTTGCAACTTCATCTTATGAAAATTTGCAATCTGTAATGAGTAAAAAATTGTTTTTATTTCTAATCAGCCACTGAGTTTCGAGCAATAATGCAAAGAGAGCTCTTTAACTGTGAAGAAAATTTCTTAGTAACAGGATTGGTCTTTCAGTCTAACTAGTGCTGACCAATGCAAGGCCTTTTTTGAATGACCTTTCTTAGTCTAATGATGGATTTTTGCTGTTGGAGTTATACAATTCAATTCCCATTGATCATGAACTTTGGGAGTGTTTAAATATATGTTGTGGGGAAAAAGCCCAAACTGGACTTGCATGTGGTTCAGCGTTAATATTGTAATCATACAACTCTCTCATGCTGTTCTGCCTAGTTCAGAAACATTAGGCTGCTTGATACCATCCTTCAACCATCTGTTGGGTCTCTCGGGTGTAAAACCTGTGCACAGTTGCATCTTATCATTTGCTCGAGTACTTCTCTTAATATTGATACCACCTGTGTTGCCCTAAAATATGGCTTTGCATTTAATTGAATTTTTTTTCTCCTGCTTTGCAAAGCGGTTTGAAATGTAGCAGTGCTTCTGTAACAGTATTTTTAAACACGCCAGTGTGAGCCTGTTGGGAATAACTATGCATAAATAACCCTAATAAGTAAACAAGTGTTTAATCCAGTTTAGGGCATATCAGTGTAGGAAATATCTGAATCCTAAAAGACAAATTATGAAGCGTGATACTACAAGCACATTTTTTCTCTATGTAAGGTTATTTCCAAACTGATTGTCCCTTATCTCAGTATGAATCTGTCTCTTTCAAAATGCCAGAATGTTAAAAGGTGACCAAAGGTGGTGAAATAAAAGGAAATACTTGAGCTCAGGGAGGCAGTCGTGTTCATAATGGCTCTCTCTGATTCACAGCATAAACATGTGAATAGAAAACTGATGTTTTCTATTTGTGTATCTGCTGCTTACATTTATTTAGGAGGAGATCAATACTGTTCAGAGGCCTGGCAAGTCTGTCAAAATAGAAAATACAGGGCGAGGTAGAGGATTTGGGCTGGGTCCCTGCTTGCAGGTGATCTTATCCCAGTTTGCCTTTACGTCAACGGCGGTTGCCGCAGCCCTGCACACTGTGAGCTGTTCGTCTGGGCTCCCAGAGCGCCGCAAAACCTCTGCCTGGAGGTTGCATTAGCTAGGTTAGGCTGGGTCCCTCCCCGTTCAGCTTACACCTCCATCCTCTCTGCAGCGTTTCTGGGCATCGCAGGGTGCACAGGAAGACAACAGCCTATAATTTTAGGATCCTGGCTTCTAACCATTCTGCACCCTGATTTCTCTCCCTGAAGGAAGAGGGGTGATGGATTCCAGGAGGCCTCATTTCTCACAAAAATGGCACAGACTGGTCAGCTGCTATTACAACATGCAGCACCTACAGGGAGAAATGCAGATGTCCATTTCAGCTTTAAACTTTCACATTTACACTAAACAATTTGCTTGACGATTTTCATTTACTTGTCAGCCTGCTCTCCCTCCTTCAGAAAAATCACAAGGTAGGAACGTTTTATTTCCAAAAGGCCAAGCTTTGTTCCTTAGAAACAGGGGTTTCCCAGAAAATAACTGCAGAAGTACCCTCTGCAAAAGACCTTGCGGACTGGGAACACAGTATGCATTTGTGAGCTTGTGAAACTCTTTACCTGTCTTACAAAAATGACCCCCATTGCTGCCACAGCTAAATACCTCTTAGCATTCCCAAGGGAATCCAGCCTCACTTTCCAAAGGGGAAATGTGCGCACAATTAAAAAAAAAGAGTTTCCTCTAGCTACCACTAAAATGCTATCAGGTCCTGGCAGAAGTTTTGAGCTCAAAATTTGGATGCAGACACCCCTTTTTCTTCCTCCTTTGCCTTCCCTGTGTGGATGCGCAGGTTTCTAGAGCAAGGACACCCAGGTATGTGGCATGGCAACGAGTCGCCAGTTGCTGTGACCAAGTCTCTGTTCTGGGTGACCTGGTGATCAGGAGCTTGCAGGTTATTATGGAGTGTGCTCATGCTTCAGTTTACATGCAGCCAACGTCACTTTCCCTAGTATTTCTTAACTAGTCTTAATAAAACTTCTTAAAACATACAAAGATTTCAAAAGTTCAGAGTTTGAAGTCCAGGCTAGTATCTTATCCCCTGGTATGTAGCCTTAGAAAATACTCATAAATTCTGCTAACTCTCTCTCAGCTATTTAGCCACCAAGTTTGTATTGCTTTTAACTTCTTTTTTAGCTAATTTAAAGCAGTCTAATATTTCAGACAACGTAAAGTATATCAGGCTTTAGAGAAGCTAAGTTTTTAAGCTGCTTTCAAGGCCTTAGATCTTGTTAATCTTGCCTCCTCTAAAGAAGGAAAGAAATCCTGGAAACAGGTTGAACCAATAACTAAGTGACTGAAAGTGAGACCATAAAGGAAAAGTAATATGGAGACCAGGACCTGCTTTGGTTAGTGTGCTCTTCCCGAGCTGTGCTTTCCGCTTCTTTCGGGAATGTGTTTCGCGTGCTCAGTACAGCACTCAGACACTCCTAACGTTTCCTGGAGAAACTTCTGTTACAAGCTTGGTGAAGGCTCTACTGCTTATCCTGCTTAAGCTTCTAAAGTTTGAGTGAAATTCTGCCGCTGCTGAAGGCAGTAGGAATTTTGCTGTTGGATCAAATGCCCATTTCTAAAAATTCTCACTTTTTGCGTAGGTTATCAAAGTAGCGTCTTGAGCAACAGTGAGAGTGTTAAGGGGATAACACTGCTGAGGCACTTATGCTATAGCCTTTTAGAAGAACAAAGACTTAAAATCGTTTCTTTTAGCATTCAAAACAGTAAAAAAGGATATTTGTAAATATATGTTATCAACAAATGTATTACTCACTAAAGAAGCCTGGAAAATGTTAAGCCCAGAGGGTGAATGTTTTAGAATGAGAATGTGAAAATGGCAATTACATTGGAAAGCACTTTGCAACTTCTATTATAGCAGATTCTGCCAGTGCAAACACTAAAACAATTTACAGACATTTCATGCCACTATTTGCTGTTCTAAAAAGATTTCAGCAACAGTCTGTCCAGGTTTTTTTTACCTGCAGTACAGAAGTGCTGCACTAAGTGAGTCTGTCGTTCCCGAGCTGGCCATTCATCAAGGCCCTGACTTAACACCGTGGCATCCACAAGTGCCTCTCCAGTTTGTGGTGCTGTGTAGATTGCTCTTGCTATTGACTGTTACTTTCTTGTCATGATGGCTTGGAGAAGTCATGAAATGGGTACAAAAAATAAATAAGGTTAGAGTTAATTTATGTAGCAATGATCCATTAATAACTTGTTAAAAGATTCTACTTCTAGAAAGATTGTATGGCCCATGGTAACTTTTTCACATATCCTGCTTAAAAGAGACTCTGCACGCTCAAAAATTGAATTAGGTGATGCCTGTATTCTTTGATGACTCTTGTGATCACCTCTGTCTTATCTCTGTTCATTGTTTTACAATCACAATTGGAATCTAACCCTCAGGAGCTGATAAGTTCCAGAGGATAAATTATCTTTTAATTTCTGCTTGTGCACTGCCCAACACAGAAGGACATCAAATCAAAATCAAATAATTAAAGTTAATAAAGACTGGTAAAACATCCCAGCATTCCATCAGTAATGTCCTGCACTGGCGTATATTTTCAAAGTTTTCTCTTTGTGTTCCCTTTTCCAATTATAAAGCAAAAGATAACAGGCGTGATAGTGAAATATTATAGGACCGAGGAGACTGCTGGAAAAAAATAATGCTTATTTCTAAAATGAAATGCGAAACCCATAATAAACAGGAAATGCTACTGTGGGGTACATTCCAAGGATTGGAGAGCTGCAGATAAAACCTGAATATTTGAGAGAGAGACTGAAAGGAAAACAAATGCCTTTGAATACAGTTTTACAATATATTTGTAAGGCACTGTGAGTATACTGAATAGCTAAGAGCTCTTATTTGTTAAGGACTGTTTCACCAAGGTCACCTTGCTGCGGTTTTTTGCCTAGTTTTCAGAGGGAAGTGTTTGGGGAGTATAGTAGACAGTGCATAAATTTTTGCTTTCTACACCATTTATTATTCCACTAATGATGTTGACATAGTAAAGCTCTGATTTGGCTACCTTTGTAAGGAAGTTTAAAAGTAAGGCTGGAAATCTACTCTGATGCAAAATGATAAGAAGTGCTAAGATGTGAAATTCCAGCTGCATTGTAATCATTACCCCTTTTGTGAGGGATGAAGTGGATGCAGGCTCTCATACAGACTTTCACCTGTCTTACTAAATGCATTCAGATTTGGTGCAGAGAGAAAAGGAGGTTTCAGCAATTTATCCTGGGTGCTGTTAGTTATTTTGCTGCTAGAAAGGATGGTTCTGATTCATACAGGTGGGAAGTATATGTGAGATGATGGAAATTCAATGATGTTATTTTTTTTAATAGATAATAGCCCAACTAAAATCCCATAAATCAGATGAAATCCAGATTTTCTGCTTGAACATTTCTGTCCAGGAATGCAGTGAATAATGTCCAGGTTTTTTGCTTGGTTTTTAAATTAGACATGTATAATATGAGATACATTTTTAAATATGATGTGTGTTTCAGTGTATTATGGCTATATATCTATTATGGCTTAGCTGAAAAATTTGGTATAATATCATTAAATGTAATGAAAAGTATATAAACATTGTTAAATTAAATTCATTAAATACTAGTTTTCAGCACATATATTTGCAATGTATTTTATATAGCTCTCAAGTATGATCATAGTTCCCTTACCATCTCTCTCTAGTTTACTAGAATGAGAACTAACAGGTTACAGTCAGAATCTGAGCCCAGTTCTGAATTGTACTGATCTGTGAATTGTCTTGTAATTATAAATGCCGATACTGATATTGCTGATAGGATTAATACCTAGATGTGAGACAGTTCCCTGGTTTGTTGTTCTGATATTTGTTGACTGTGTTTTTCTTTGTACACCTGTAGTGTGTCCCTAGTGGATTTATAAACTGCACAGCTGCTCTTGTGTGCCATTAACAAGTCCCTTACAGAAGTTTTCGTTGCTTGTGGGATTGCTAGATTTTCGTCAGTGAGTTTTTCTCATCTCAGCGTTGAACATTAATTGGCTATTTTGTGTTCCATGTGGCTGATAGCTAGCTACATGCAGGCCTCTTCTCAAAATGCAATGTTGCTCCTTCATTTTACTTTTATTTCTATTTTTAAGGAGGCCATCATTTGTTCCAAAGGGTAACTTTTGTTAGGTGACTAATAACCTTATGTTTAGTAATATGTTTCTTCATCATAGCTGTTTGGTCCTCGTGTTGTGATAGATGATGATCCAGAGACAGCATGTGCCCTGTTCTCCTGTGTGGCTGCCAACTGCAGTACAAATTTTTCCCCTTTTATTCAAACAGTTTTGGTCTTCCCTGGTGATTAGTTTTGCAACAAAAGCATGGCATCACGCCAGTTTGGCATAGCCCCCGGTATCTACTGATTCATGTCCAAAGCAGAGCGCTCCAGGGTTTTCTGCTCTGTAAGCAGTGCACCTCCTCTGTGCGGTTTTGTGGTGTGAAGTTTGTTACTTCAGCGCCCAGAACTACTAGCAGTTATGTCTGAGATTATGTGGAGAGGGACAAGGAATCAAGAGTATTGGAAAAAAGCAATCATAGTGCTTCACTATAAACAGAAGAAAGAGAACAACCTGGCAATTTTTGTCAGGTGAACATCAATCCTTTGAAAAAATTTTAGAGCAAGGAGTCAAAGACAGAAGAGGAGCAAAGCACTAGCTATCATGCATCTTAAATTTTGCTCCAGCCAGGAGCAAAAGGGCCAGAGACAGGGCTGGAGACAAGGCTACACCGTGGGTCCAAAGTCCATCCAGGAGATGTGGCCAAAGACAAGGCTGGAGTCAAGCTGCAACACGTGTCCCACAGGATGAGCCCATCCAGGAAATGAGCTACCTACAGTGCAGGTCCGAGGGCTGTCCGGGAGATGGGGCTACGGCTGGGGCTGGAGCCTGCACCGTTGCGTTGGCATCACTGGGCAGGGACTGACAGCCCTGGCCTGGGCTGAAACTGGGGTCTGGGTCTGGGGCTGTGGGGGAGCCCCAGGGGACACAGGGATGGCTGGGAGAAATGGTCCTAGAGGAGTGTGCATGATTTCCATTTGTTCTTCCTGAGCTGCATAAGCTAGGTAGACCTTGAGGTACATGGTAATTATCATGCGATCGCTCACTCTTGTCTTCAGAAACTGAGGGTCTGAATTCAAAATCAAGCAATTCCGTGCTGCGTTCACTAGTGATTTCTATTTCTGTAAATTAAATTATGAAGTTAGGTTTATTTTACTAAAATGAAATAAACAATAAGAGAACTTTTGTTTGATTGAGATAGCTTTGGCAAGCCCAGTATAGTTATCCAGATGGAGTTGTCAATGTTGCTGATATTGAGATATTAGCTAATAACTGGAATAGATACTCGTGGAGAAGTTAAAATTCTTCTGTTGTTTTCTATGCAAGTAACTTTTATAGCTGTCCAGCTGTCCTTGTTCATGCTCACACCTCTATCAAGGGAACATGCTCCTGTCTAATTTAATTCCTTATTTTAAAGCTGTATTCTACCATTTCCCCCTATGTTCACAAGAATTTTGAGAAATAAAGGAAGAACTAATTTACGAGTGGCAGAATCAGGACCTTAGAAGAATTTAACTGACAGAATCTCACATCAGCTTGAAGTAAATCTATTCTTGAGTATAGTAATATTATTGAACCCTTAAAAAAAACAGGATATTTTCCTCATTTTTCTCCTTATTACCAAATCTACACATTACAGTAGTGTAAATTCCAAAGTAGTCTTTGAATTTTCTTCCTCTACAATTTAGACTAAATATTTAAGCAGAATATCAAAGTTTTCTGTTGGATGGTTTGTATTCAGTTTGAACTACTTGCTAAGTGTCACCTTAGCTATAAAACTGGGATAGTGTAACAGGTGCTTATTGTCTTGTTCTTCCTCATTGTTTTTCAGATGTTATGTTTTGGCATATGTTAGTGACTGTCAAGGAGATATTATTGATCTGCTGAGACATCTGCTCAACTCACATTAATTTGACTGTTCTTTCATGAAAGATGAGTTCCTTATGAGTGCCTGTTCCTAGCACAGTAATGCTGACCGAGTCTTTGCAGCTGGGAAATAACGTTGTTTAAACACAAATTATGTCCTTTTTGCTTGCTTCTAAATGAATGCTATTCTTATTGTTGGAATTATCACATCGTAACTATCTGAGGAATGAAACCTGAAGATAAAAATAATAATTTTATTTTAAAAATGCATTTTAAATTAATTATCATTGATGTAGCAGAAAAAAGCTTTTTTTTTTTTTTTTTTTTTTTTTTTTTGTCATACAAGGCTTCAGAATATTTTAGGGAATAATCATAAGTCTGAAAAGAACCAATTGAATTTCTTAAAAGTGAGAAAGAATTAGTAGATCTAGGCAATATTATACTTTCAGTCATATCTCTAAAAGAAAAATCTGATCATTTTATTAAATTGGGGAAGAAAGGAAGAGAAACATGATAAGGAAGTGAGATGCTATATGCAAGAACAGAAATACTGGCAGCCATCAGTTAAGCTAGTACTCAGAAAAGTACCTCCAGTTTCCTTCCTTTAATTTAATCTATGATTCAAAAAAGCCTCTAATATCATCTGGCTTGAAAAATGTGCTCTTATCTTGAATTAATTCAGTGGAAATAGTACAGCTTTAAGGACACTTGAAGACACAACAGTCATAAAATCCAAGTAACTTCTTAACTTCCCTCTTGCTTGAGCTTGCAACCGCTGCAGCTGAATTAACTAAAGTATTATTTCTAAAATACGTCATTTAATTTGTGTCTACAAATACATTTTACTTTTAAAAACTGAGTGAAGCTATGCTTTGAATATCCGTTCTACATTTCTCAGTAATTATCCTTATTCGTACTCCTTTATATCTTTGAAGTGGTAAGCAGATTAGTGAATAAACTGGTTTGCTAGCTGTGCTCTAATGTACATGGGCTCAAAAAGGAGGAAAGGAAACCTGGTGGAAATTTCCACTCACGCCTCGGATCTCACCAGCCTTGTGAGCTGACTTGTGACCACCTCACCTCGCCCTTGTCCACCACTGTGGAGAAAGACCTTTCTCCTAGAAACTTGTTTAGCCCTCTGGTGATTAACTAGCAGCAGTTGGCTATTATACGGGTCCATGTATAGGACCTAGAATGTATCGAAACCCTGTGGTGCCTTCTAGGCTCACAGGAACAACTGAGTGTGAAAAAGGAATGAAGAGGAAGAGAGTGAGGGTGTTGCAGAGGAACACAGGCAAAAGGGAAGCGAGGTTAGCAATGGTAGCATTGGGGTGATAAAGAAACTGATGACTGTGACAAGCCTAAGTCTTTAGAGGCAGAGAAACAGTGGCCAGATTTGCAAACATGATTGAGATACCATTGTATTGGTTCTTGTAAAACGCTATCGTCTATGTCTACATCGTTGTGACCGTTAGGAAATTCCTATGCTTATTGCCTATGACATGATTTTTACAAGGTCTTGTACCAATAATACTGTACCTTGGAAATCAGTTAGCTATTTCTAAGCCCTATATCTATCCTTAAGAGAAAGTGAAATCAGACATTGTAAAGAAGTAGCACAGAATTTTGGAAGGGAAAAAATGGTTTCTATCTCAAGGCTGTGGTATCATCTCCATCAAAAAGAGTATGTTTCCATTGACTTTCACAGGGCATGAAAAGTTAAAAATTCAAATGTTCATGATGGTTTTGAAGGTCATAAATTTTATTAAAATACGGATATTTAGTTAGGTAGATATAGACATATTTCATTAGCAGTTCTAGGAGCCCAATAGAAGGGACATCATGCTTCTCTCTGTGCTAAACCAATCTGACTGTGCTATTTTCTTTGCTATCACTTATTATCATACTTAGTTCTGTCTCTGAAATATCAAATTATATTAACGTAATTACGTGTGCGCTATGTAGGATCTGGTCTTGCTTCCATTGAACTCAATAGCAAAATTCCTATTAATTTAAATGGGAGTAAGAATGATCCTCAAATGTTCCTATTGAGCTGTTCACAAGCTGTGCCTTCTTCATGTTAACCAGTAATGAATTTTGTTTGTCAGTGCAGCTGATCGTTTCACATTAAAATAATAATAAACAGATGTGACAACAGCCTGCCATTTTTCATTCCTTCAGTCAAATGCTTGATGTGATGGACTGTGTGATTTCCTCGTTTACTGAACTGCCAGCTGAAGATGCAAAAGCAGCAACCAACACAAATCAAGTGTGTTGTGAAAAAAAAAATCTTCAGTATAATTTAAGAAATATTTTTAGTGAAAGATGATCTGTTGGTTAATTTCCCCTTTCCGACAAACAACTTCTGGAGTTCTGTACATTTAAATCTAACCCCGTATCTTTGAGAGAAGGGAGGGGAAGAAGGAGGAACAATGCGTTGAATAGTTGCTTTGGGTTATGCAACCACATGGCCTACATAAACAAATAAGCACAAAAATTCAAAATAAGAGCGTGGCATGTTTCCTTTAAAACAGATTAAACCAAAATCACAGTTTCAGTCACATCTTCCTGCTCTCCTCCCTACTTTCCACATATGGAAGAGATCTTTGCACTGCTGCAGAATATGATTTCAATTACATGCTATCTTCTCACACACATAACTGTAACCTGTGGAACCCTTTAGGTATTTGGAAAAGTAAAAGAGCAAATCTTGCCGGCATTCCTGGGTGAATGAGGACTGCCTAAGGCTTTTTCTTCATTATCTTCTGCCCTCTTTTACTCACCTTGTTGCTTTTGAGGACACTTAGCTAGCGGTATTCATTTCCATTAACCAACTGTTCAGAAGCAAACAAAAAGGAGAAAAATGAGATTAAAGTGAAATGAAAGAAAAATTGCTAAAACGGTCCTATTGGCATCTAATGCTTTTTCAAATGGCCAGCAATGTTCAGTGTTGCTTTATATTTTTCCTCCATAAAATTCTGGTAATTTGATATATAATTGACTATCTAGTGCTCTTCATGGATTCTTTCCTGTACTGCATAATCACCTAGAGCAAAGCTCTCCCTGTTAGTGCAGAAGAGAGACTAAAATCTGTGTGACGTGGAAAAATGGCTTGAAAACAGTTATTCAATTGAGTAAAGCAACCCCTAGAAGCATCCACCTCTGTGTCCTCTGCCATTAGAGCCAGTGCACAGGGTTAGCCACCGTGGAATTTGATGCATCAAGATGACAAAAAATCACTATGTGTTTCCAAAAGACAGACCCACTGGTGCAGATCTCTAAATCCTATCAGTTCCTCTAAGGCCCTTAAGGCTTGAAAGAGATTCCTACATAAAGGACATGTGGAACAAGAGTCTGTTCTGCACCAGTGCCCTGGACAGGGACAGAGGGGAGCTCAAATACAAATGCTGAGTGTCATTTCTTTTACTGGCCACAACAGATGTTTCTCAGCAAGAGAAATAAAAATGGAAAAGAGTCTGCTGATGATGGCTGAGTCAGTGTCTTAAAGGAATTGGACTGTACTGCTTTAAAAGGGAAATGTACCATTGATAAAATTTGTAAAAAAAAATAAAAAAAAATAGCACCAGGTTAATCACTTGTGTTTTTCTGTATAATACAAATCAAATGCTTGCTGAAAACAAACAGCCTGTGTTCATAACAGTTTGAAAGTTGGTATTAATAACAGAATCTGGCCCAAAGTTATTTGTCACTGACATTTCATAACCTTAGTATTTGTTTGAAGATTTAGATGTTATTGTGATAGCTCTGAATTATTATAAAAATGTAATAAAAATATACCTAAGACCATTTTTTGCAGTACAAAAATTATGCAGAGAGATTTTTTTCAGGAACATTCATAGCTGAATTGGTGGCTTATAGAGGTGCATTTCTAAAGAGAATTTTTAGCACTGCTTTGCAACATGACATCCTTCATTTTCCTTCCTTTTACAAAAGAGATTTCAATGCATGTTTTTACTTGCAAGTACTAATTATTTCCGTATTAGTTCCTGGAAAGTTGTCTATGTAAATTAAAGTACAAAACTTACCAAGCAAGGCCCTTAAAACTTAGACCCTTCAAAAAGCTTCCTACATTCAAACTCCAATATATCACTCATCTCAACACTCAGCGAGATGAGCCAGAAAACCTCATTTGCTCAAGTAACAAAAAATGACCCTGAAACAGTGTGTTATAATTGAGTGAGAGTAGAACAGCAGTCTCTGTTTGCTGACATGTTATAGATAGATTTATTTTTTCAAGAATAAATACATAATAAAATACCATCCTTGGTGCTGTGACTTGACCCGTTTCTTCTTTAAAGGATGTAGCAGAAATCTGCTCATTAAACTTGTTTTTCATTTTCTAGTCACGTTTTCATTGACAGTGTTCAGAAAAGCCAGAAACATTGAGCTGTAGCTATTTGAAAATACAGATCGGCACCAAAGAATATTGTTGATATACCACAGCAAATACTACTACATTGTGTACATTGAATTAATACTAACAGTACCCTGAAAATATGTGGAAGTATTTCCCTCAGACTTCTAAGTACCCAAGTTAGAAAGCTAGTTTCCCTGTGCTTCCTATATCATCGAGAAATAACAACGGTCTCCCACAGGCTCAGTGTAGGAGCCTAATTTAGGTGTCCTTCCTCTCTGTTGAGCAGCCTAAGGAGTCCGCGTGCCTGAAGACAGGCGTTGTGAATATGCCACAAAGGCCCAGTTGCAATTTTGGTATTTGACAAAATCAAGTTAATTAACTGTACTGCTTCCCAGGTAAAATAATTCCGTTATTGGTGTGATGCCCGAGAAGCCTAAACAAGGACCTTCCTGGCTCAGGTATTGTCCTTGTCCCCATTTGCAGTAAGATCTCTGTACGCTTTTGACGGAGGCTCTAGGTATCACTCCAGTATGATTTAATAATTATGATGCAGACATCACAGTCTAGAGCAGGAGGAAGTCCAGGGACGAACAGGCTCTGTAAGCAGCACGCTAACAATATTCACCTGTTGCATCCCACTTTACTCTGTCTCAGTGCCACGGTATCAATCACTTTGTCATGTGGAAAATTGAAGCAGAAAACACGCTCTCACAGAGACACATGCTGCTCTCTAAAATTGTGATCTACTTAACCCAGCTCTATAGTAAAATATAGCACTTTGCATGCAGTTGCTGGGTTTTAGTAATGAACCACGGTTCCCCTCCCTGCCGAAGGGCCGTAGCAGCCCCAGCCAAGGGGCACTACTGCAGCCTCTCTGCTCTCCCTCGTCGTCCTCTGCTCCCATTTTTGCACAGGCTGTGATTCTCAAATCTTCCGATTATCTCTGTTGTATTTTCACTATATTTAGGTTGGATGTAGGTTGGATGTATAGTCTTTGTCCTCTTCTGTGACCTAAAACTGGCTCCGCCTAGCTCTCAATGTTGTATTCCTTTAATGACTGGTAATTGACCATTGTGGTTTTGACAATAATTGTAAATAATTGACAGTTATGATTTCTGTTTATACCCTCAGGCATTCTAATACCATGCTGTGCATGTACTTTTAAGGTTTTTGCTATCATCGTGTGCTTATGCTCTCAAGGACACCTGCTATAGTCATATGCTTGTACCGTCAGGAAAGGACCCTTTCATATTTAGGTATAGTTATATTGTAGAAATGTATTTTTGAGTTTTTCTCTACTTCCGACAGAACCCAACCAATTTATACCAGAGCTAACTCATTATATGGTGATGCAGAGCAACTTCCAAAGACAGCTTCCAAATATCAGTTCATACTTTTTATGACAATTTCCTAATCTCCTTGTCTTGCTGATGAGGCTGTATATAACCGGATTGTCATCAATCATAAAAAGTGCTTTCACACCACAAATATGGCATTACCTTTGAGTATCACATATCAGCCTTATTTCCTACACTTAAAATTGATAATAGTCAAGGACCTCAATGGTCCTGTCAGTGATCTAAGGGCTAATATGTAGGGTGAGTCCAAAGTGACTGGCAGAGGTTACAGAAGTTTGTATTCCTTAAAAAAGTGGCCATGTTTCTGTAATCATTATAGTATTACATTCAAAGGACTGCATTTTTCAGAAGTAAATACCATAGATGCTTTAAATCCTTCCTCAAATCTTCCATGTTCTCACATTTTTTTTTGATATTCTTACTCCAAGTGATGTTAGGCTAAAATGCTCTTTTTAGGTGCCTGGAGGCTGCTTTTGCAGGGCACGGTAGAGCAATGTTAGACATGCTGCTCTGTGCTGTTCCTCTTGTACCGCACACACAGGATCAACACTACTCAGATTTTTAAAAGATACCTCCATTATTTTGCATGTTTTCAGTATCCATAAAAATATTTAATAAGTTCTGTTATCTGAGACATTGCTGACTCTTTGTGCTTTCTTCTGCTTTGAAACACGAAACATTCATAAATATTATTTTTTTCCTTCAACATCTTCTTTTAGCTTGAAAAAAGCTGAAAGTATATATTGGCAGGACAGGGCTTGTGAAATTAGTCTAGCATACTGTCCAAATTATTGGTAAGAACCTAGTATGCTGTTTTGTAAGTAAGTTGCTCGTTTGTCTAGGAAATTGTGAATGGCAGTTATATTTGGGGAGTTTCTGTCTTTATGGTATTATCCCATGCTTTTATTTTCATAATTTCTCAGTCCTCAGGAGAACAGTGCTACTTGAGTTTTAGTTGTGTTTTTAGTGTTCTGAAGGCTGTCTGAGACACAGTTTAAAATATGCAGTCCTTGTTGACTGAAAAATCATTAACTCAATAAGTAGCCTCATTTTCATAGGCGATGTTTCTAATTACCCCCAGGAAAATACAGGTTCTCATCAACTGAAAACTGGCTCACTCTACTTAAATGTCTAAGATTTTGTTGTCTACTAGTAATTTTCATGGATCATTTTTTGGAACAGTGGCTATAGCTCTTCAATAGCTTGATGTGAAATGCGTTGTACTTCAGAATTTTGGTGCGGGTGGGGATTAATTTACCATAAGGCAAAAAATTTTCATGTGAAAGAATTAAAAAAAAAAAACTAGCGAGAGTTCAGCATATTGGTAAATAAATACACAGCACCAAAGCTAAACTAGCTTGGTTTTGTCTTCCACTTTATTCTTTTAAGGATTTTAAAATTTCCACAATAACACAGACCTCTGATTAATAAAATAGTGTGAAATATTTAGGTACTAGTTATTATTTCTCCTCAGTGTTTAGCATCACTCAGAGATTAAATTCTTCTGAGCTGCACAAACACTTACTCATATCGGTCTGAACTATTCATACTTTCATACTGAGAAAGAGTGAAATAAAACAAGCAAGCTAAATAGAATATTTTTAGATTTTATCTTTTACTAGTATCTATGAACAATTCCAGAGAAAATTGTCATTGGCAGTAGCTCTCCTAGCATAGTTACTCAGCTATTTTGTTTGCCTAATTCTTCTTCTTTCCTTAAAGTATATTTAGGGAACATGTGGGGGAGTTAAGAAAGACCACTGCATGCTTAGCTTGTTTACAAGATATGAAACACCTACATGAGTTTCATTTTAGGGTTCTTCAGGCTTTCAGGCTGATGGAGGGGAAAAAAAAAAAAAGGATTTTCTAAGATGTATAAACCAAAAGGAGACAAATCAAAAAGATGACTTTACGCAAATACATTTCTAGGTATGATAAAAGACCAGGGTGCAGCAAGGAAAACATTTTACTGCTCTGTGAGTTTTATGATCAAATGCATGTGAATGCAGCAGCTCTCCATTTCCAGTACAGATGAATGCCATACCCACAATTCCAGCAACCTCTCTGCTTTTGAATTGCTTCTCAAAGCTTCCACCTCTCTCTTTTCACAGGGTCTTACTGATTTTTTTCCAAGAGAAAATAAACAGAATGTGGCATGACCTTCCCTCTTTCCGTGGCTTGCTTGTTCTTCCCCTTTCCACCTTTCCATCATGTTCAGAGAAGCTTCTCCTTTTCTTTTCTTCTCTCACCTTGCCACTACTTCAATTCCTGTAGCAGTCATCTCTCCTCTGTAAGCTTGTAGCTGTTTTACACCTAGTTTTTCAGCACCTTAGCAGGGGTTGTGAGATGAGGTTTCTGTTAGACGAGGCTCCGGAGGAAGCAGTGCCTGAGAAATAGTCCTTGAGCATCTGTGGAAGTCAGGAACTCAAGGGAGAAGCATTATTTGATGATTTTCTGTACATTATTTTGTTCCTCCGCTCATTCTTCACTTATCTATTTATTTATTATCTTCGGCCCTTTTTAAATCTATTAATTCTCACCTAAAAAACACAGATTCTTAAAAATTATAGAAATTACATGTTTGCTTCTAACTCACTGGTAATTCTTGATTTTTTTCTATTTTTTTTTTGGCTGTGTCGACTGTATGGAGTCGCACTTGCTATAAGAATGACCATGTCTTACACTACAGCTACACAACACTGAGTACATTAGGACTTTACTTCTCAGCTAGCAGAAAGATCTTATTCCGATAAGCACAGCAGGCCTGATTCAACCAATCCAAGGTGTGTCTGCACCTCAGGATCTGCTCTTCCCTTTTAGCTATAGTTCCCTCAGGTGGGGAGCTATTTCTTTTGAGCTAGTTAATAGGAAAAACAAGTACAAGAGCATTGATTGACTTCAGGCTGTGTGTAGCTGGAGCAATGTGTGCAAATATGATATATTTATTGCTATCCTCTGCTGATATTTTAAGACTAATGCATCTTTCCTTCTACAAAAATACAATCCCATTTAGAAATCTGGTGAGCTTTTTCTACTGCAGTGTGTGATTCACATACAAACTATGTTTTTCATGTGGGCGTTTAAATCTGGCAGTCTGCATGCAAAACATCTCTGAGCCAGAAGACATCTCTAAAAGCATACAAAAGATACTGCTCTAGTCTGAACATTTCATTTCTTCTGATGACATACTACTACACCAGTTTATAAAGTAAATACACGCATACACCCGTTTACATATAAAGAGAGCAATGCCATGGAACCATGGCATGCCATTTCTCTGAGCGAGAAATAAAAAAGATCCTCGGTGACCATGATATGGGGGTTAACTGACTTAAGCAAGTGAGATATGGCTATAGCAGTGGGGTTCACACCCTCAAAACCTCTGTCAAATGCTCACATTGCCATAGCTTCTGTCATATTGATGTTGTAAGCTTTATTTTGAGCTAAACTGGAAAATGGCAGAGCTTTTATTTTTCCCTGTTTGATGATCAGACTGTAACAAACGGGATGAGAAATGAGTATTTGCCTTTCTATTACATCATGTTTCAAGACTGTAGATCCCCAAAATCACTGTTCATCACTACATCTTTAATCAAGCCTCGCAGTTTAATTTTATCAATGTGATATTCTTCACACAATTTTTCAAAGGCATTTGAAGGACTTTCTTGACTGCATATTGTTTTACAAGTATGATGAATAAAGTAGATGTAATCTATGCTGAAAATGCTTGTAATATGCAACAGCAGTTCCACTTAGCAAACCTAATTTTCAGTTTCCGTATTGTAAGAATAGGAATTGTCTTATGTATATAGGTCTGAGAATGACTGTGAAAAAGTTCACAATGACTCTACAACTTATAGAATAGAGCTAATTAAAAAAAAAAAAAAAAAAAAAAAAAAAAAAAAAAAAGATCATTTCAGGCCACAGGATTAACTGATTTATTTTGCAAGAGCTCCATAGATTTAGCAAAGTTTTTCTATTTTTTCTGCCAGTACTACTTATTCATAGTAAAAAGGCTATATTAGAAGTAAATAGTAGTAGATGAACCTACTCCTGGAACAAAGACTGAAAATTCGAGAGTCCACTGGAGCAGAGGATAAGTTACCTGGATTAAAAGCAAATGTCTCTTAAAAACAAAACAAAACAAAAACCTGTGGAGAAAGCAAAACAAACAAACAAAATATACAAAAAAACAGTCATTGCTTCTGTAAGGGTAGAATCTTCTCTTCTCTTCCTCTCCCTTCCCTCCTCCCATGGAAAATATTTGATGGACTCTGCTATTGCACTAGTCATAGAACTGCCACCCCATTCTGGCACGTTAATAACGTGATTATATTTGATCTATGCTACCAGGAGCTTCTATAGCTGTCTTTGGCAGTGACCAGGTTTTCTGTAGGAAAACTTGTATTACTGATCTTGTGACTAATTTCTGAGGAAATTCTGATTAGGGAGTGATTTGTATCTTGTTCTGAATGTTTATTTCCCCATTTTGGCAGTCTTATCTCTAGTTTCTTCCTGAGTGCATAGGAAAAACTCCGAGAAGATCAGTGGCTGAGAAAACTTCACTGAAGTATCTGTAGGCAAAGACTTGCATGTATGACCTTATCTTGATTTCACATCTAGTACAATACAGGTAAAATAAGGGTGATGGATTATATGTAGTAAGTGAATCAGAATCAACTAACATCCAAAATGTATTTTGAGAAGAAAAGTATACTCTGAAAAATATCGTTTTAGGTCTAAAAATTAAAAGTGTTTATGGAATACTTCTGAACTTATCACAATTACGGAATCTATGTAGCTGCAACAAGGCTGATGTGAACTTCAAGAAGCTTTCAATTTTTCGATTTTTTTTATCTCTAATTATAAGAACTAATCTTTTCCTGGGAAATCAATATTTAAATTGTAAGAAACTCACATGCAGTGGGACAGGATGCAAACTGCGACAGAATAAGTAGATCACATGTTGTTCTAGGGTTCATGATTCAGTCTTACCCCTCTGGGTACAGATCATATTTCAGGATATTTGAATAACAGCATAAAAAAAATCAGTTCCCTTTATAGCTAAATGAACTATGAATTAAATTTGTTATCAGGTGACCAGTAGCTACTAAGCATTTTCCAGCTGAGTAAGCTAATAAACCTATTTACTCTTTCTGCATGAGCAAGCCCATTAGCTGCAGATGCCTTCAGCAATATTCTTTGACATATAGAAGGTCATTCTCCTTTCATTGTCTTCATATCTTTATAGTTAATGGTTAGCAAAAAGAACAGCTGCATTAATACATGTTGTATTGAGTAGCTAATTAGTAATTTAAAACTGCAGTTGTAGGATTTTTATCCCCTTTAACCTCATTCTGATGGATTAGTGCTTCATATGCATTTACTTTGAAAACTCTTAATTTAAACTGAAATCACCTGTAGTAATTTAAATTGTCAAAGAGGATTTATTAAAATATGGCAGTAAAATACCTTGCACATCAAAGGCCTCTTCTTGCTCTTGTTCTTCTATTTGTTATTCAATATTTGAGTGTTTTCTTACAAGACCTCTGTCAAGCGATGGATCGGGCAGAAGCTAATGAGTGATGTGATTTAGCACATGTTCTGATGGGTACTGCACGCTTTCCCTTTCTGTGACACAATGGCAGGAGAGGTTTGCTTTTGTAATACCTTTTTTCAGGATCTGTTGCACCTTTTCAAGCTTCTGCAGTAGGATTACCAGAATGAAAAAGCGTTATTACTTTTGTTATTATTACTGCTGTGTTTTCTTTAGTGATTTCAGTTACAGCTACTACAGCAGGTTTCTGTGTTCTCTTGCAAATCTTTCCCAAGAAGATGCAGCCTGTTCACAGTGTAAGTTCATATCACAAGGGACATCAACAGGAGACAAAAGAACAGATTTCATTTTTGCTTTACAGGAGTGATAAACTTCATGATGTTTCCTGTTGAATCTATGGAGCATCACTTTTGGACCTATGAGTTGTTCTGCTTGATAAGAGTAACAATCATTTTAAATTTGTACTCTACTGCAGGGAGTAAGAGATACCTGAAGGAACAGAATATATTCCCACTCACTCCAACTAGAAAATGCTCTATTGCATGCTCTTTTCTCTTCTTAGGGAGTTTACATCCTGCCTAGCAATATCCAATTGTTCCTATCATTGCCTCGCTTTTCAATTTTATTTCTATTTTATTATTATTATTACTATGCTATGGAAGCTCTTCAAGCTTCTAAGAGGGATTTAAATGGCTGCTTACATTTCCTTGGGATTCTCGTTTCATTTCACGCTTCCATTTGTTTAGAATGATTTCAAAGTTTCTACAGTTCTGCTGCAGCCTGGTAGCATCCTTCTCTAATCACTTGTACTGTGCAGATAACAATCACTAATAAAGAATTATTTTTTACTAATAGGTTAAAAATATTAATTTAATTAATAAATATTGTTATTTTTACTTTCATTATTGATGAAAGAGACTAGAACTATCTTCAAGTTAAATGACATTAAATCCCTATTTTACCTCAGTCTTTCTTCTGTGTGCTTCAGAGATACCCAACTGTAAAGAGTTTATCAGGAAAAACAAATTAGTATAAAGTTACTTCAGCACTTAATTAAAATTGGCATGAATAGTAAACTATCACATCAACTGCAAGAGACTTTTCATCAGATGAAGTTCCTGCTTGAGGGTGACTTCTTGAAGATGTATGGCTGATTATATTCTTTATTTTTGCTGGATCAGTACTGGTCTTTGCTATATATTGAGAAATCTTTATCTTGCTCAGCCTCCATTTCTCTATTCTTTGAGTTCTACTGTCTTTGACCTTTCTATAATGGAAAGCCTCTCTTTCCTTCTGGTTGTCTCACAGCTTTTGGCATAGTTGCTTTCATTGCAGGTAAAATTAAATCCATGGTCCTTTTCTGTATTCAATTAGGGTAGACAATATGCCTCCCTTCATTTTGATAGGATTTAAGCGGTTGGTCTGGGTCAGGTCCTTAAGCTGGTCTTTATCAATTCTGCAGTTAATGCATGTGTAAGGAAGTTAAAAGTTCTTGTTGCATGAGAAATTTATAACCATATGGCCTGGTAAAGTGTTTTTCAACACCTCTGAAGTTCTTATTTCAAAACTTCTGAAGTATCATTTCAATTCCACAAATGTTTGAGAGTTTGAAGAGCTCTTATATGAACAGTCTTATTATAATGATCTGGTTCTATAATTCTATTGACTTCCATAGTCTTCAATTTACTTTCACAGAGAACCTGGCCAAGAACCTCTTGGCTTCTCGGCGCAGTATTTGAAAGCTTATATTATTACAGTTGTTCTTCTAAACCATACCGTACTCCATTAAACAGCTATCCAGGATTCTCATTTTATTTTCTGAATGTGGTGATCAAGATGCCATTAAATAATTCTTCAGTCTCTATACACCCACAGTAGGGGACAGTCCCAGAACTTCCAGGGAGACTATACCAAACAACTGATAACATCAAATCTCTGTTTGCACTGAAGGGGCATAGGTATAGTAGAAACCAGTTGAGATCAAGCAAATACAAAAATCACGAAGTCTGAAACAAAACACAGATTAAGAATGAGAACAAAGCTTTAAACAGAGGCACACTGACTACAATATTTTCTGTCAGTCTTTCCAAAGAACATCTCTCTCTCTTTTACTCTTGATTTTCATCTAGACAAATGTACTGGTGCATATCTATAGTTTTATCTAAGTATACACAGTTTTATAACTCTTGAAGTAATATTTTTGTAAGAATTTTATGCCAAAATCTGTTGGAAATGGAACAACAAAAAAAAAAGATTCTGAGTCTTGAGTTAATGAGACCTGCAGCGGGTCTACCTGCAGCTTTTGCTCTGGACCTTATGACCTAATGGGCACCTCAGAAATGCTGTCAAGGGCTTTTAAATTCTAAAGTGAGTTTTCATTGAGCAGATATTAGAACAGACAACATTTGAAAATAGAAAAATGTCAAAATGAGACAGAACAAAAATAAATGTAGTTCATAAACCAGTTTTCCTCCTGCCCCCATGTCCTTGCAGGAGTCGGGGGCCCTTTCTTTCCATCTTGCTACCAGGCCAGGAACTTCTCAGTCGCCCTCCTGCACTGCAGCAAAGTTTGTGCAGTTCCTTCTTGATAGTTAGGAAAAGTCTCCCTTTCCTTGGAAGTCCATCTGGGCATCTGCTCCCTGCCAGCCATACCTTCTTGAGGTCTGGCTGTGCCATAGGTTCTCGGCTTGCTAAACTCTCTCTCTCTTTCTGTTTTTGCCCTGTTCTGGAAGCCTCTCTCCTGCAACATGTTTCTGTGCTCCCCTGGGGATCATCCCTCCACAGGATCCCCTGATTCATGGGCAGCCACCAGGAAAAGGCAAATGGGAGTCTCAGCTGCCCAGCCACAGCCTTTTGAAAAACTGTAACATTATACACAGTAGACAAATAAATCAGATATTGTCTGTCACAGTCAAATTTTTCAAGAGCATTCAGAAGCCACAGTTTTGGGACCAGACTCTGGAATTAGAAATCATACCTTGTTCCTTTTTCTGTAATCCATACATTGACATTTCTAGGGCAGTCCTAGTTTGTCTTACTATGAATATTATATTCATAACTTCTGACTCAAATTTAGTTTGTCAAACTTAGACAATTGCTTTGCACTTAAAATTTAAGAGAATAGTATGCCATCCCTCCAAGAGTAAGTGTCTGAGTGCCATATATAGGCAACAGAGAGAAGCCAGTGTCACTGAAGAGCATCAGAAGGATTTTTCCTCTCTGTTGACATTATAGTGCTTACTTCTGGAGGGGTGATTCACTAGGTGTAAATTAGGGAGTTATTCAGTGTTTGGTTTTCCCTGAGGACTAATTTGAATTAAAGCCAGCCCTCCTTATGTGAAGGCTTATTCTTGTCCCCATACTGCCATTCGCTGTCTCCTTAGTCGTACTGATGCAGCTGTTCCTGAGGCTGTGGTCTGAGAGCTGGTGTTAAACTAATTACTGAGCTCATCCCTCCCCAAGTAATTTCTCTTTAACCTTGAAAATTTCAGTGACGTGATTTACCATGCAGGCCTGCAAATAGCTGCACGCCCCTATTTCCTTCATTACAGTGCAAGACCAGAGATCTGATGTAGTTACTCATGCTGCTCTCCCCAGCTCTCTGGTAGGTCTTAGAATACAGCTAAAGCCCCACAGCCTCACTGTTACCATCCCCTACCAATTTTGCTGTGTTTTAGTTACAAAACTAGAATTTCTGTACTTCTGAAATGCTTCTGCGCAGGTGCTTGTGTGAGCTGGTTAGACCCAGTTTCAAAGTCCTTTCCAGTCAGAAGCAGTACCCCAACTTTCATATGCCTCCAGAGCAGTAGGAAGAGGCTGCTGAAATATGTCTGACTGGAACCATAAAATTTATGAGCAGTGCCTGAGTCTTCACTCAGTGGTATTAACTGAAATAATAGGAAATCAGAAATAAGATTATTGTATTTAACAGAAAGTGTTCACTGGGAGTATGTCCTGCATGGTCCTTCTTATTTTCATAATACTTTTAAAATACAATTTTAATTTAAAAAAAAGTAGGTGTTAAGCTCATATCTTCTAAGGGTTTGCATGCCTGAATGAGATGATAGGGGATGTTCTCTTGGCTGACAATTCCAAACCTCTTTCAATCCAGAAATCTAGAGGAAAAAGTGAATTCTCTTTATTTTTTCCCCTCCCCTATCCCTTCATTTTTTTTACCATTCCTTGGACTTTTGCTTGTTTTTCTTCTGTCATTTCAGATTCAGGTGTGTAAGGAAGAACATCCAGCCAGAACTCCCATACAGAGAAGAAAACCCCCTCAGACTGTATTTGAGTTCTTACTCCAGCTTTTGTCCTGCTGATGTGTGCAGTGACTTCCTTTGTTTCAGTCATTTGTTTGGACTACTGTCCAAAAAAACTACTGTGTTTTCCTTAACCTTAGATGAAGAGCACCTGTGACTCTCCCAAGCTTCACAGAGTCTTGAGATTTCTAATAAATCAAAGTAACATTCCTTGGGAACAATGAAACTTTCAGAAGAAAGATAGCAATAACGATGTGCTTATAAACAAAATGATTGTTAGATGTTTATCACCTAAGGCCCATAAAAGAACAAATCAGGGCTTTATTTCTATAGCCTACCTATAAGCAAGGGATAAATTGCAGTTTTATGGTCTCTTAGAAGATAGGTATAAACTTATAAAAGAAAACACAGAATTGTACATGGATGAAGTTCTCTGTATGTCCATTACTTTTCCTGTGATATTAAGGTTTCTAACCAACACTGTGTTCTTTTCAGCCTCATGTCTCTTTGACTTTAATGATGAGTTGCAAGTAAGCATCATGTTGCAGTCTGAGAATTTTTTTATTATTGGATGCTTCAGTTAGGGTTTGATACTTGCAGTGCTAGCCACAATTTTTCTTTCTTCTTCTAAATTATGATATTTCATTTCCTTTTTCACTCATTTCTTTTGGTTTGGTCTAATCTGAATCAGCACAGGAACCATACGAATATGTATTCCACTAAGTATCATGAAATATTCTTTTATATGTGCTTTAAGGGACCTTTTAAACTTATTTTTCTTTTCATTTTTAAGCTATCTGTATTGCATTGAGATTTCTCTCATGTTGATAGACTGGAAAATATATAGTTCTACTGTTGGCTGACTGACAAGCACCAATCTAATATTTGTTCACAGTATTACTGTATATCCCTGTAATAAACAGAATATATGTTCTTAGAAAAACAGGGCTAGAAAAGAACTCCACAGAACACCCAGTCTATTCCCTGCCCCAAAGCAGGGCTGCTGATACCTAACAGATATTTGATCTAACCTGCTTTTCAATGCTTCCAAAGGCATTAATATCCGCAGCAGATCTGTTCCTCTCCTTGACTATCCATGCAGTTAGAAAGTTCAGCTAATGTTTACCTTGGGTCTTCCATGTTTTAGAGAAAGCTCATTTTTTGCACATGACAGTTGAGGTTGGCAACAGCATTTCATGTGCTCAAAGGCTGATATTGTCCTATGTCAGTCTTATGTCCTTTAGACCTAAAAGCAATACTCTTTCAGTCCTTTCTCATAGCTCATATTTTCTAGACTTCTGATCAAGCTCTTCTCTGGACTCTCACCCCTGTCAAAACTGCACACAGCAGAGGCTGTACATACACAGGGGAGGAGGACTTCCTATGTCCTGCAGCTCTCTTGTTTACACATCCCACCATGACGCTTACTTTTTCCACAATAGCATGATATTGATGACTTATATTTAGCTTGTGACACACTGTAATAATGGATTATTTTTCTGTAGAATAGCCACATGACAATTTTTTTCTCTACTAGCATGAAATTTATTATTTCCTGCTAAGTTCAGTATTTTGCACTTGTTCTTTATTGAACGCAATCCTATTTTGTTTAATTTTTTTCCCAAGACATTTCTTCAGTTTGTCAAGATCATTTTGAATTGTAACCCTGTCCTCATGCTGTTCCAGTTCTGGGTCATCTGTAAATTAAACATAATAATAATAATAATATGCCATTATCCATTCATCAGTACTGAATGGAAACGTCCCGTTTTGACTGTGAAGCACTGACTGCAATGCAATATTTTGGATTTCCATGCATTCAATCTAAAGTAATTTCATTTAGAATACGTCTCTCAACTTGTATATGACATTGATGATGAAGTCATGTGGGACAGTATCAAAAGCCTTAGGAAAGTCAATGTATGGGACATCTAACGCTTCGCCCCACATAATAGAGCCTATTCTATTGCAAAAGAAATCAGAGGTTCAGTACTGTTTCTTTGAGACAAAAAGACTAACTGTTGCCTGCTATTAATTTCTTTTTCGTCTTCCAAGTGCTTATAGGTCTTTTGTTTGAGTACTTGTTCTAGAATCTCTCCAGAATTTCTAATTAATACAGCTTTCTGACCAGTCCTCCTCCACTTTTTTCCCCCTTTCTCTGCTTTAAGATTTAAGCACTATGTTTGTCCTTACAAGTCTTTTAGTGCCTAGCCCATCCTCCACAAGATCTGGCATAACGTAATATTCTGTGTGAAAACGATGTTCCTACTTGTCCTGCAAGCTGCAGCTATCAAGGAGCAGTTTGCTTCTGCCACAGCAGAAACTTGGGAGCCTTCTGCTCCAGATCTCTGTCACTCGTTATGGTGGGCTCTGCTCAGCCAGTCACTGCAGCCCACAAGAAGCACATTTGTTGCAAAGTTGATCCTGAAACAGGATTAAAATTCTTTGAACTAAAAGGAAAAATGTGCACTAAAGCAACTATCTTGCTGTCTTCCAGCTACTTGCAAATGTGCTTTGATTACTTGTTCCACAAGTTTTTCTGAAGCTGAAATTGAGTTGTACACAAACATTAGTCTAATTGTTTTCAGACCTGTCTTCAGATGAAATAAATCACCTTCTGGAAATGTATCTTTCTCTATTGATTATAGGGGAAGTCTGAACATAAAACTTATAATAAAAATCTAACTTTTTATTGGCTAAATGCAGATACAATTAAAAAGGGAATTTGCTGAAGTAGCTCAGCAGGCCAGTAGCAGAACTGGAAATAGGCCAACACATCTGAACTCCTTGGTCTGGCCATTCCATATCTTATATTGCTGCTTTTGTACACTGTATTACAAAGGAGAACTTAGCATGCCTCTAAAACTTGGAAAGGCCAACCTTTTCTATGTCTTAAAAAAAAATAAGAACTTTCTGTTTAAATCTTAAGATTCAGAGAACTCCCAGATAATAGCATATTGCTGAATGTAATGCAATTTTCCAGTTTGATCTTTTGAGTTATTTTTAATTCCACCACTTACTTTAAATGCACCCAATTTATGCACCAAATTGCCAGATATAATTTTGAAGTCTGCCCTCACAGCTAGAGTTTGAGATAGTATGTATTAATTATACTAATGGAGATCAATGTGATTCCACCTTTTTGATGTATTTTATATTTCATTGATTATGTTATACAGTTTTCCTTTTGACCAGTGTAGAACAAGGTTACTGGAGAGAAAATTTAAAGGAAAGATGAAGATTTATTTATTTATTTATTTATTCTTTTTTTCTTGAATCATTTTGTTCCGTGGGTTTGGGGATTAAGTTTGACAGAATATTTGCACAACCTCTCAGCATTTTAAGTTCTTGATAAGAATTTTTCAGCTCTTATGTCTAAAGAAATCTGTAATCAAGTAATTGCTTAAATGAAGTGAATCCTTCAGCAAGTGATCAGAAAGGTTGAGGCCTCTTTGTATTGGAATGCCCAAAGATTATTTTATCTGTTCTCTGAGGAAACAGCAGGTCAGATGTGGAATATGCAGCAAGTCAAGTTCAAAGATTCAGTCATATACTTTACAGATTTTTCTGTTCATAACGAGTGGCGGCAGCAGTGCTTTCACTGCTGGTCGTTGGCTTCTGTGTTTGAGAATCTGATATTTAACAAAAATCTAAGAAAAGTGCATACAGCTGGCTTGCTGGCAGAGGAGTGGTATCTGTAACTGAGGCCACAGGATTCTCCTTCAGTAGCCTTGTCAATAAAATAATACTGATAATGGAGTCTCCACCACCTCAAGGTGCATATACAATACTTCAGACATTGTTAAAAATTATGAAACCTGATGAGAAAGAAGTTAGGGCATATTCAGAGCCTCTGCTTGGATCTGGCCCAGCATTGTTGTTGCCACAAAGCCTTTTGGGGGCCTCAGTGTGCACAGTGGCTATTCAGTCCCCAAATTTTACAGAAGGGCTAGCTCCATTAACATAGCAATTGGAAGTTAACCAAGTAGCACAGTATAGAAGCTGTGGTTGCAGTTGTACAGAGAAGTCATTAATTTGGTTGATGGACACTGTCCTCTAGGCAAAAGTGCCAAGCTGTGGCATTCAGAAAGAATGGCGCTTCAGTTTGATTCTCTAATCCTACTATTCTCTAGCCCTTTTGTCTGTATATCTTTACCTCATACGAGGCACACAGAGGCTACCTGTGACAAAGGTGGCATCTGATGAAGGTTAGAGAGAGGTGGGAGAGGGCAGAAGGAAGCTGAGATAGAGCCAGAATTAGTTTTGTGGTGAAGCAGCTGGAGTCGTACATCCGAATCTGTTTAACCATTGGTTTAACTGATCTGCTGCTCATACTGCCATAGCTTCCTGCTAGTCCCTTTCAGGCAAAACTAGTTCTCTCCGAACCCAAAGGTGGCTGCCTGCACAACAACGATTTGAGGAGAAGAAAGATGATGAGTTGTCAATATCCTAATAGCTACTGAAGAAAGAAGTAAATTTTAGATGCATATTGTATGAGGAGGAAGGGAAGGGGCCAGGGACTAGGAGAGACCTAAGAGGGAAGAGGAACTGCAGAATCATGATGGGAAGAGAAGTGGAGAGGAACTGAAGGTACCTGTCTGTGAGAGCCCTAGCGACAGGAGCAAACTGTGCTTACCATTGAGGCTGTAATGGTTTAGAACATATTAGAGTTTGTTGTTTGGGTTTTTTGTGTGTTTATTTTATTTTATTTTATTTTATTTTATTTTATTTTATTTTAAACAGAACTGAATCTAATGAAGAAACTTAGGACAGCTATGGTAGGGATATCTTAGAAAACTTAAGTTAGAAAACTTATGAATCTTAGCAAATTCTTGACACTAAATAATATGTTTGGGTGGAATACTGTTTGAATTTATTTAAAATCCTTTCAAAAATTGGAAATCTGCAAGTTTTCTTCAGAGTACAGAAGTTTTTGAAAAACCTATCTTGCGACATTGTCTCAGAAAATAAAGAAAAAAGAAGGAAAAGGTAAAAAATTCATTTAAGGTTAATCTTATCTCTTCTAAGATTTTAAAGCCACTTCTGAGAAACGGTCTTGCCTGAGGCTGCTGACTTTTCTCTCATCATCAATCTTTCTTACATTGTGTGTGTCGTATTCAGTTGCAGTAAGGCAATTAAACTAAGAAATGTGAAAGACATATTATCCTTTCCACTTTACATCAATGCAATAGTGTTTCTAACAAGTAAATCACTGCAAGATTTGTAGGACACAGAAAACATAGCTTCCATTTGTGAAAATAATGCCATTGATAGTAAGTGCCTGGAAACAATCTAATATTTCTGAATCTTTTTGAACATGAGTAGTAAAAATTACATGTTTTATTATATTATCAGGTTACTGTATCAGGTTAAATGCTAAATTTAACTTGAAGACTAGAATCAGAAATTGTTTTGACTTTTTTTTCTTGCCTTTTTTATTTTTACATTATAATCAAAGTTTCTGACAGGCATACTATAAAATAAAATGACAAAGCAGTGCTACCAAAGTCAATTAAAACTGCCGATAGAAGCAAGTGTTACCATCCTTAACAATGGGCTTTGAGAGTTTTTATGATGGTTTTGTAAATTGCAGAATTTATTTTATTTTGTTTATGGCAGATCTCCAGAGGTTTTTTTAATGGCTGGCATGATATGAAAATTAATGTTGCATGGAATTTCATATTCATAATATACCCAGACGAGAAGACATTGTTTTTACAAAGTTAAATGAGTGAATTTTGGAAGTAGATCAAAGTTGGTCAAAATTCATTTAAAAAAATCTGATTGTTAGGCATTTTTCTTTAAAACAAACTGTAGAACTCATAGTATTAGGCATACTAGGATAAGAAAGGAGGTCTTTGTCATTTTCAAAGGATGAGATCAAGTTTCACACTGTACACTAGATTCAGCCTTCAAATACAATTATTTTAGAATATTCTGATAAATGTTTTCCTTCCATTTGAAAACGCTGATTTTTGAAAACTCAGTCAATCCCAGAGAACAAAGCAGTTTCAATGACACTTACTTTGGATAAGCTTTTCAAGGCCAGAGTGGAATTGGACAGAGTGGAAGGGACCCCTGACAATTTGGCTGCTTGCCTATTTGCCTATCAGTGCCCAGAGTTAATTTCTAGCTGACAGATATGTAGCCTGGTGTCATAACTGAACTGTTTGCTCTGTTTTACCTGTGCATTCAAGCATTTTATAGTAATGATCAGAAGAGTCATGTCTAAGACGTAGTTTATTACTAAACAGTTGTTATTTTGTTGGATATTGAAAGCCTATAAAAGCAAAATCTTCTGATGGTGAACGATATTCTGTACTGGAGCAATTACACTGACTTCACTGGGTTTGCATCAGGAAATAATTTTTCTTCTCTGATTATATTCCATGTGGAAAGTGTTGAAAACACACTTGCATAAAACTGCACTGAAAGAGTGCTAAGCCAACCAAGTGCAGCAATCAAATCTGGAAATGCCTATGGGCAAAAGACAGTTCAGCCTCAGCTTTGTTCCCTTGTGCGTAGAGATTTTAATTACATTATCACAAACCTTTTCACATGAAACGCACTCTTGTTTCATGGTCTTTTCCTCTGGAATTCAGTGAAATTCTCACCATTATGAAATTGAAGGGGGTCTTGGGATCATTTCTGACACCTTGCTGAAAACATCACTGAAAACATCGATGACATCTTAGGTCACAGCTTCAGGAGTTGAGTATTGTTCAGTGGATAAGACATGAGTGACACAGCCTTACGGTCATATGTTGTGCTGCCTCATGTTATCTATAGGTTGTTGACCCATTCCTATGATCTTTTTCAAAATAGTCATTGCTCCTTTGCCCTCCATTCCGGCTGTGGGAAGGGGTAAGGTTTTTTTGTTCATTTGCTTGTTTTTTACAAAGGCCTCCTCTCGGAAAAAGATATTCAAAGAAAGTAACAGCTTGGCACCATGTGGACTCGTCAGCTTGGGCCCTGAAGCATTGTAGTTATGTTCAACAGCTTTGATTTTGGCTTTGGACTACAGCTAGTAATCTTGAAATGGCTTGTTAGCTTGGAAGTAGCACATGGCGAACATGCCTCTGCGACTCGCTGACCCTGGTCTCCATGCGGAGCTGGCAGGGCCTCTGCAACAAGCTCCCCGGCGCCTCTTTCTAGCAGCAATGAGCAGAGGCACTTGCATGTCTCTCGTGCGGTGGCCCAGAAATTGCGTGGAGTCCATAAACTCTCCTACTCTTTGCTGCTTCCTCTGACACCTTGGCCTGTTCATATGTCTTTTCCCTGCATGGAGAATGGGGACCAGTGAAGAGGAGTAGCTTATTTCATGTTTTGAAGTTTAGTGATATGTAGCTTTAACATGGTTCTTATCTCTATCCAGGCCCACAAAGCTCCTGTAAGAGCAAAAATACATCTTCTGCCTCTCTCTCTTTTTTTTTCCCCCCAACAAAATCATGTCGATGTTACAATTAACAACAGTTTCTTGAACATTTCTCCCTTAGAGTTGTCTTGCATAAGCCTATGTCAGAATCTATCTATATCTTGAATACCATGATATGATGGGACAGGACGAATACCTGCACCTGGTGCTTTTCTTATTGATGTCACTGCTGAGAAAACTCAATAAAAGCAGGTCTGTGGCTCAAAGTTTTCAAAGATTTAATTAATTTTAACACAGTCTCTTCAGATATTGCCACAGGCTTGAGAAGGCTTAACGAAACAGAAAGTTTGAAGAGACAGTCAGCAATAAAGAGAAAGTAAAAACAAAACAGCAGCCAGCATTTTATTGCAGCATAATGTTTTAACATCCATGTTGACTGATGATATTCAAAATATTAAGAAAAGCCTTCCTTAATTTTCACAGTACACAAAGCAGTTGTCAGAACATGCCGATTTCCTAAACTAAGGTGCACGTGAGAGCTAAAGTAACACTGTGATTGCATCCCCGTGTGCATAAGAAAACCAGTCTCTGAAAAGGATATTTTTCTCAAAGAAATAAAAAGTCCAAGTGTTTGTTGATCTCACATAAACTTTAAACGTCCTACAGAGTATGCATTTTAAATTACAAAATGATCCATTTTAGGGTTAATGCTTTAAACGCCCTGAGAATGAATATAATTATTCTTAAAAATGCCTTGGCAGCACAATTAATATCAAATGGTATTACTTACATTTCTGAAATCTTAGTATGATCACTGAATTAAAAACTTCTGTTTTAGCACTGGCTTACTAGACTTAATACTTCTTTTTCAACAAGCATGACACTTTTCAATGATGCTCATACCTTGTTTCACTTTAATCATGAGTCAATGTATTTCCTTTTTTTTTTTTAAAGAAAAGCTTTCCTATCACAATCAATAGGAATCAAGCTCTGTGTGTAGGCTACACTTTCAGTATTTTTTTTCTATAATCCAGTTTAAATTTATTTGTTGACTAATGTATTTATTTTTTTCTTGATTAATGTAGCACTGAGTCCTCATTTGTCTGTCTTAACCTTTGATCCAAGCATCTGAAAATCCTGCTATTGTATTTTTTGAATTCTAGGTTTTAAGTCCTGTACCATTTACAACATTTTTGTTCTTCCTGTTACTTTCAGCCCTTCTTAAGTTTTTTAGTCTTTAGGTTGCCTTTCATATAGAGAAGGTCAGTGGGAGAGGGGGGTTACAATTAACATGACAACAAGCTTTGCCCTGTTTTCTAATATCATCTGGGATATAGAAGTGCTATGTTCCTCTAGCACTGCTCAGTCTCTCTTGCATACCAGTTTTGGAGATCACAAAATGTACACGTAAACTGTGCCAAATCTCTTCTGACTTTTCCTCCTTCTGGATGAGAAGCTATTGTCCATTGGCAGACTCCTGGGCTTGCCTCGTGGAGCTGCTTCATTGCCTGTACTTTGCATGCCTTTTTTTTCTTTAAATACTTAAATATAAATACTGCTGCATTTTTTTTTTCTGCTAGATTTCTCTGCAACTCTAATGTACTTAGAAGACTCATCTTGTTTAGTATAACAAGAATTGTCCTAATATGTAGTAAGTCACTGAGTCAGCTTTGTCATATAAAGCTCAGCTTGGCACTTTACATGCCAATATATAAAAAAGATACCTAGTCTTTCTGAAACCAGCCAGGGCATCAAAGGCTTGAAAAATTGCTTAGTGATTGCTGATAATTGCTCAGTTGTAGCTGATAAAAGAAAAAAAAAAAGAAAAAAGACAGGAGAATGAGCATGGAAAAATACCTATAGCCTAGCCAGCACAAGATAATCAATGATATATGAAAGACCAGATCAAGCTGAGCACAAACTCGAAAGCAATCTGATATGAGTTAGAAGAAGGGAAGTTGATGCTGAGGTCAAAATGAGAGGAAAATTGCCTTTTGTTTAGAAATGCTTGCTGATTCAAGAGCTTATCTTTATATGAATTTCAATGAAAAAAAAGTACCTAAAAACAGAGAGAGTGTGAGAGGAAAAGGGCCCTTTGGGGGGGGGGGGGGAGGGGGAGGGAGGAAAGAATAAAATAGATGGAAGGAATGTGACAACGCGAAGAAGTGGCTTCCAAAAGACATGTCAGAATGTTTGACATGTAGAGGCACAGCTGAATTTCACGGGTTTTCTTGCCTTTTTCATGCAGAAAAACAGATTTAGAAAGAAACTGAGATAAAACTTAGAAGATATATTACTTTGCAGTCTACTTTTCAGGAAACTGACAATTTTTTTTAATTGAGATAGCAAACCTCTGGTTATAACAGTTCTGACTCTGCCCAGTGCTTGGCTCCAGAATTTCATCAGGAGACTTCACAGATGTCTCAACACTTGCTTAAAGAAACTAGGTTGATTTTTTTTTTTTTACCTTAGCCTATGATTTTTTAAATTTAGTATATTTAGCATATTTTTACTCCATTAATTGTATGGTTTTCTGGTGGGGAAAAAAATGATAGCTTGATATTTCTGAGAGTCGTGAGATATAAACATATGATGTGTATTATTCCAGGCCTTCTCCTGAGTCATGGAATGCATATGTTTCACATTAATTCAAAATAAATATATATTTTTTAATTTTTCATATGGGAATGGAGTGTGACTGAATGCATATAGCACATGCAACTGGAGTGAGAACTTTACAAGCTATTTGCTGTAAGATATTGAAACTTCACCTACCAATAACAATTTTTCAGAGGTTAAACAAACATAAATAGCCCATGGCTGTCTGTATTGGCTGTGTCCTTAACCTTGAAACTGTGTTGTCAGATATGCCTGCATGATCATTTTCAGATAAATTAAATAGTAAAGTGTTATACTTGCCCTTTGAGTAAGCAAGATACAAATCTGCTCTGACCCGAAGTGTAGGGTTCAGGTTAGCTGATGAATGCACTATACTAACCACAGCTCCTTGGATCTCGGTCAGTGTGTACTTCAGGTCTGGCAGGACTAGAACAGACTTAAAAATGTCTGTAAAAGGTTGTCACTAAATCAGTTAGAATTAAGCCTTTCTAGAAAATGGGTTTAAAGCATGGTTTGTTAAATGATCAGCCAGACATCAATTTAAGTGTTCCTGAGCTTAATAATGTTTGTAGACACAGTTAGAAGTTGAAACATTAAGAAATTAGTTCTTTCATGTCCTTCATGACTAAACAGCTGCACAAGTGGAATTAGGTGGAAAAGTATGAGATACATTTGTATTGATGTTTCTATGAAAGTTTTTCATGAATGTTACACATGTACATGTGGGATTTAGGAGCTGCAGCGCTCCCAGGTATAGTTTGCCTGGAGATGCTTCCCAGAAGCACTGGGATTATTCTGCATGCAGTGAGGACAGCATGCCTATTGCAGACCTCAGGGAAATCCTCACTTCATACCGGGCAATAAGACTGTGGTGAACTGCAGGGGGTCCCAAATTACAGTACATCTACCACTAATGGTATGCATCCTCCATCACTACTATCAGAGAGCTGGTGAATGCTGTCTAAATAAAGACTTTCTGCACAGGAGTAGAGTGGATGCTGCTACCACTATCAACACAGCATAGATCACTGCAGGAAACCCAGGCTGGGATTTCTGTGGTAATGTATTTTGAGTTTCCTGATGAGAGCTACTTTGGGGAGCATTAATGTTCTGACCTTGAGATGGCTGCACGCAGCTGTAGGATCTCCAATGTATTTCAAGATGTTATTTAAAAACCCTGAACTGAGTTTAGATAAACTAGTCCTGAGGCCATGATTATCCTTGGAAGCATGAAGCAGGTAGCTTGCTTGAGATCAGCAGAAGGAGAAAATGGATTAATGATGGCTTTCAAAATATAAGGAAACTGTGTGGGCTTTTTTTTCTTTCTTTCTTTCTTTCTTTTTTTTTTTTTTTTGGTGGTGGTTGAATGTCTTTCATTTTTTAAGTGAGATAGAGTAAAGAAATGAGGAGACCAGAAGTTGTGAGGGAAGAGAAGCAGACCATGATACAGATAAGCTGGCCAGAGTCAGTAGATCTTAGGTTTTCTTCCTTTGAAGAATATTACTGAGCACACCCACTATGGACCTACTAAAGGAGCTCTGCGGAGTCAAATTGGACTTGGAGGGTACGTTTGCATGCAACTCTCTCCAATATCCCAAATGATTTTAAAAGTTCTATGCCTTGTAAAGTGTCGTGACATTTTTTAAGAAAGGCCTGATAAATGCGGCTCCAAAAACACAGAAATGAAATTATTCTAAGGAAACTAAGGACAATTCATTCATTTATGAGGTGAATGCCAAAAAAAAGTTAATTGTATTTTAACAGCATTCTCTGTTTTAATAAGATACTCTTAGTAAATCTGAAAGTATATTTTATTCCTTTGTCCTGTTGCTTTGAATAGAATAGTTTAGGCATAGTGTGCATTTGGTAGTATTGCCAGCTTTTGTGATTTTTAGCACAGCTCTTATAGAAGGATACATTCGCTTCTGGAATAACAGGATTTTAACTCTCCCACTAGCTCCCTCTGCTAAAGCATCTGCTACAGATTGCATAGCGGGGGAGCAGCCACACTGCTATACAAGCCCCTTTTGTGTGAGTTTGCACAAGTGGTTTCTCTAGGTACCTATGTGCACGGGTGGAGAAAGTTACCGGGAAACAGGCTGAAGAGAGGAACAGTACATGCTGATGGGCGGTACGTAACAGCCTCCCAGGCACTGATAAGCTCCTGAGATTAGTGGTCCAGCTAGGACTGCAAGGACTGATAAACTTGGGGCAGCAAGAGTTGGCTGAATCTGACCCCCTGCACACGTGGGCATTGACAGGGGGCTGTACAGCTGGGACCCCATCCAATGGAGTGGCGCCACTATATGCCAAGACTGCAGGATTACACAGACACCTGATGAAATGAAGGACCCTCTGAGGGACTTTCTGAATGCCCACCCAGGAGCCCTGGGTGTGCTGGTACGACTCTCCGTCTCTGAACTGGGGAATTTACAGCAACATGGCTATACATCTTTCTTCTGTCCCATCAACAGTGCAGCTGTGTCCCGCCCTTGGATTCTTGCAATGATTGGTATTATCCGTCCAAGTTCTAGCTGCAATAGCATGAAACCATAAGGCAAAATGTAAGACAGCAAACATCATCCTATATAATTATATGTCATAATTTTGAGGTGCTGGAGGAAATGGTCTGTGAGTTTCTGCACTAGAGGCTGACAGGGCAAAGTTTTCTTTTGTCCAGGACTCATTTTAACTAGCCATTTCAGAGATCTGAGGCTATCAGGTTTACCAAGAGCAAAGCAACTAATACTGCATGCCTGAATCATTCCCATATTTTTCTTGTGCCTGTATCAGACTAGAAATACATATATGTAGATTACTTTCCTTAAAGATATTCTCATGGTGAGATTCAGCTCCAAATTTAAATGCCTATGGTATAGGTTATGTAGGTAGCTGTCTCAACTCCCACGGTAGTCATTACAGATCTAGTCAATGCAAAGAGCTAGTCTAACTATTTGACTGACAAAGTTTGGTTTCTACTTTTGGGTGAAATGAATTGATTGAGCTTCAACTATATCTTCATTGGAGCTAGTGGGAGCTCTGACACCTTACTCACATGTAGACATCACAATCGGAGAAAGGTAAATTTGAATCCCACTTTTAATGATACCACCAAAAAGAAAACAGGCAGAATTAAACTCTGGTTACCACGATAGATGTGGTTTACCTGTTTCAATATGATGCAAATTTTAATCATTATATTGTTGGTATCAAGTTAAATCAGAGAAATAAGTAGGGTTTGTAATGCCATATTATTAAGTCTTCATAAGTGTCTGTTCAGCTATTTTATTCTTCTTTGAATTATCTCCAAGAATAAAATAATCAGTTCCAACGACTAGCACAAGTGATCAGTGGATTTGCAGAACGGTAATTGCACTCAGCATCTATAATATTACAGTCTTCAAACTGATTCTTCTTTGTTTTTTCTTACAAGGGAAACTCTCATAGCAAAAGTATATATTCACATTAAAATCATAATTCTGCTGTTAACAGGAATAGTGGCAAATGAATGCAATAATACAGCAATGAAAATAAGCAAGAGCCTGAAAAGTAAGTTTTATTGCAATAGGTTGGGGGCACAGTGGCTGGATAAGTAGTGGAGATCCAACTCTAGGCAGGAGGGCTGTGTTAGAATTGCCTCTACAGGAAAAAGAGCAGTTTAGTGAATAATGCACGTCATTTCTGCAGTTGAAGGAAAGATCCCCCCTCTAGACATTAATGTGGAGAAATACTTATCTGCTTCTAATTTAGCCTCTGGCTTTGGTTTTGAGCAGTGCTATGTTAAACCTCAAATCTAGGTGCTACTAAATCCAATAGTAGGTGCCATATGCTGATATTCTTCACTGTATTAAATTGACAAAGCTACAGTTGTAACTTCTGATCAGGGCAAACCATCTCAAATCTTTAGCCACTGCTCTCACAATCTTTACTTTCTTCTTTGTGACCAGTCTTTTTACTTCTCTCCCTTCACATCCCCAGTTTTACAAGAGGCTGGATCTCACCTTTCCCTCCTGATTTAAAGAAGGAATAAGCTTTGCAGAGCTCATGGTCCATGTGTTCGGCACATCCACAGTGGCTTCTGAATTCTGCTGCACAGTGATGGGTTTTTAGTGAAATCAGGTTGAGTCTGGCTGTGAATGTTTAGCAAACCAGACACATTCATTTCCTGCTGGCAGCATTTCTTAAGCACGTAGAAGCAGGCAGGAATCATGTATCCTCAAAGGAGCATCATTTAGCATTCATTTAGCTTCTTCTAACCTTTCTAAGCAGGTATCAGTTGCCAGAGATGGTCTGGTATTTCATCATCTCACTGACATTCCCAGGGAGAGTTCTTAATGTTGCGTGTTAATGTTACATGTGCTCTGCACCTTAAATACATTTTTCCAGTGTACCTCCAAAACTGTCCCTTCCCCTTAGTTGTTGTTGGGTCTTTGCCAAGACATGTGAGCTGTGTTGTGCAGTGGTATTTTGCTGCGAGCTCAGCAGTGGGCATACCATGCAAGTGGAAGACAAAGCTTGAATGCTGGACTGTACAGTATGCACTATTTCTGAAATGGAACGGGGCCTGGAGGCAAGACATAGACAGGACTTCAACTTTGTAATGCTAGTCAAATCAGTGCTAAGAAAAAACAATTAGCTTATTGGCATGAAAAGTCTTTACCGTCTCCAACGTCTGTTTTCCACTGATCTAATGAAATGATTGTGGCGTACCAAAGATACTGCCTGCTGAGAAATACATCCTCTTTCCCTTTTCAAAAATCATACTATGTAATATAACTGGAAGTCAGTCTTATCTTCCAATCACTGCTTTTGTCTATTTAAATCAGTGAATTATAGTATAAGTCAGGTATGGACTGCATGAATATAATTCATTACTAATTGCTACTGTGGACATGGTAGTTATTCTGCCTTAATAAGGGGATGGAAATGTTTCACTTGTATGTACTCCACTTTCATCTCATATTCCTGCTCTTTGCTCAGAAAATTTTATGTATGAAAACGAAAAGGAACGGTGCCAAATCAGGGCAATTCATTAGATAAATGGAATGTAGGGAAATTGGATTCCATCTGACCAGATTTATTTAATTGAAAATCAGCCCAAGAAACTGCAAAGTCTTCTTAACAATAACAGGAAATGTTCATTTTTCTGTTGCTCTTTAAGTCCCTAGAAGAGTAGAAGAAATCTTATGGCAGAGGCTGAATACACCAGTTGTTTCAGTCACAGCAAAGGTTTCATTCCATTATAACTGCAGTAATTGCACGTATTGAAGTCTAGCAGGGAGATGCTGCACACTGTATTTATCTTTATATGGGAAACTTTACATTGCTTGCCTATGTGCTGTCAGCCCATATCATTCTTTGTGAAGAGGTAATGATGGAATTGGGGCATGTGGATCATGATTTGTGGGTTCAATATATCATAAACTCTTCTGGTTTCAGCTAGCAAAGCAGGTCTGATTTTATTTAACAGTTCACACAGGAGACATGTACGAGGGTGACAAACTACCTTGTTTTCACCTAATGTAGATCTACTTGAAAAGAAATAAACATATCCACAATTTACATCATTAGCTTAACATGTAGTATTACAAAGTAGTACTTTTTATGCTGAGACAAGCACCTAATTAATTCACATTAGATTATCTGCATTAGTTTCAGAATAGCAGTTTTACAGTGATTTCTGCTGCAAGTCACAGTGTGTGTACGCACTTTTCAGAAATAGCTGTCTGCTTTTGTTTGTTTTTTAAATGTAATTGTCCCAGTGCCTTGGTAGATATTGTTCCACTGCTATAGGAAGACCTTTTTTTCCTGTTCTTTCTCTTGCATTTCAAGGTTTTGCATCAGGAGTCTTACCTCAGCAAGATGGTGCTGAACAGATGTGCTCCAGCAGGTTATTGCTGTGGCAGGATGTGCCGCCATGGCGTGCGCAGTGGCAGCAGTTTGGGCGATGCAAGGGTGACACCATGACGCAGTCGTGTGGCAGAGTCCAGGTGTGCATGGTGGCTGCATGCAGTGTCTGCGCTTTCGGAGGACACTGCCTGGATAGCTGGATGGGGAACAGCTCCTTTCATGAATTATTTGTGTTCACTGGCAGTTTTATGGGTGAAACAGCAGTCTTTTGGTGAAAGGTGCTGAGACTTGTTTTTTGTCCTGCTGTAGCTCATGATGAAGCTTGGTAGGACAGAGCTCGAGACCCCACACATTTGAGATGTTAGGTAATGTGTTGTGTTCACTGTCTTGGAAAGCAATTCTCTCTAGTAAATTCATCACATTTTGTGTTGTCTTTTCCGCCATGTTCACTTACAACATTGAGCATATTCTCAGTGCTCAGGAAATTTATCTCATTTGAACAGTTATAAATTATTAAATCCAAGCACACATTCCTCCTGCCTTCCAGTAGGAGAATTTGTATATCAAGGGATTCAGTGGTAAATATTTTCCCACCATGATTAATTTTTAGACTCAACAACGGTATTACAGGAAGTTCAAGATTTCTGTGACATCAGCAAATAACCGGGAATGTTATATTTGTTGCTCGTTGCAATCAGGAAAGAAAATCTTTTTTAAGAGGCAGCAGTTTAAAAATGGCACAAAAAGTGTCTAACAAATTGCTTAGATTGCCCAACTACCATTTTCCAGGCAGTGCTCATAAACGCATTCAATTTATGTATATGTCAAGTGAGCTTATGCGTGCACATATTAGGGTACACTGGTCAGCCACCACCTGCTTGTTGTGCTGCCCTAAGGCAAGCGCAGCTGCTGCTGCCCTCTCCCATCCTGCTTTTGAGATGATGGGAAGGAGGAAGGAGGCCAGTTGGAGGGTTGCACACTTTCCCCTGTCTTGGTGAGTGTGATCGGGAACGGGTGGACTGCTCTGAGCTCATCAGGGCTTGGGTTCTGCTGTAGCCGCGTCACTGACCTATGTGTCAGTGCACTCCATAAAGAGGTTGTTATTATTTTTTTTTTGACATGCATGTCTGAGAATTGGCCCTTTCCCTTGATGATGCAATAGCAATGCTAGCTTCTGTTGTGCCCATACTTTATTGGAGGTAACCTCAGTTTTAGATCAGGCTGTAGATTTCAAAGTGAATCTCTGAGTGCGACTCCTCAAAGTTACTAAGGATGTTGCTGTCTGCGAAGAACCTGGAATTTCCAAAGCAGAAATTCTGCCTTCTGGTCCCAGTGCGAGCCTGGGAGGAGGCCGGCTGGTGCCGTTGGGGCCACCAGTGTTGCTGCCTGCTCTCTCTTGAGAGCAGGGAGATCAGTGAAGTTCTCGTTTAGGCTTTTCAGTGTCTGCAGTAATACTTCCAGCTTTTGTGAACTTGCACTTTTGAAATAGCTAACTTTCAAAAAAAATCAGAAAGAACAAGTACTACGATAGACCGAATGAGGTCTGTTATGTTTTACAATCAAAAAATATATATTTTTTAAATGTTGTAATTTAAAAAGCATTCTGCAAATTCCTAATTGTTGCGCTTATGTACCATATCAGAACAAATGTTTTTATATTCAAGAAATAAACTTCTGAAAGCAGAGATTTGGAAGAAAACTATTGTAAAATCCCAATTTAACTGTGGTGTGTCTGTCTTAAATCCATAACAGTAAAGGAAATTAGCCTCTTGTAGTGTTCAAGACTGCCAGCTTTAAATCATACTTTACATTTTTATAAGACTATGGAGAGAAAAGTTCCATAATGTAATGCTGAGGATGCTAATTTTGCTCTTCAGAAATTTGATCCAAATTTGATATTGGTGATAATGAGATTTTTGGTGCCAGTTAATTTTTTAAAATTAAACTAGTGTTAAAAGTTATTTATTTCATTGTTTTAATTTCATGTTCAGATTCTCTAGTAGGGCATGCATTTCCAGGTAAGGTAGCAGTTAGATTAGATTGTGTTATTGGTGTCTCTTATACTGAGTTTGTTCAGTTTACTTGTTTGGGTTAAAATTTAGTTGGTGTGGTTCTCCCAACATTTCATTACCTGTCACAATTGTGCCATTACTGTAGCATTGTTAATATTAAACAAAACAAGGGAATAAAAGCATCCATCCAAAATATCAAATCCTAATGAAAATATTTCAAGTTAATTCAAAGTGGCATGTGATTCTCTAAGATTCAAGAAGTATAAGATTGAGTTTCCAGTTCTGTTACTAAAAATGTACATGAAACAGGTTTTGAACAGTAAGAGTATAATTTTCAATAGAGAATCAAGTAAGGATGAGAAGACAATTATGTTCTCTTAATTCTACTGTACACATCTATCTCTTACGCTGCATCAAAATTAACTTTAAAAATAGTTCCCTTGTTGGTTAATAAAAAATTTTATATTCTTACCACTGTAATTCCTTAATGAATTCAAACTTTTTTGAGTTGGGAATTTTTCAGCTAAATTTGATGCCTACTCATCACATGAACTTCTGTGTTTCTGTAATCAAAATTTTGGCACAATAGGAATATAAATTAGCGCTCTGTGTAATAAGGTGAATTTCTTCTGTTCCACAAATGTCCAGATGCTTTCTTGTACTCAAAATTGTCTTTACAATAATGCTTCAAATGAAATAGACTGGGTCATGAAAACTAAGACATAATTTAAGTATCCCAAAGGAGTTTTAACCAAAATTTTTGATTGTATTTATCAATAGTACAACAGTGTTGGAATTTATGGTATAATTATATAATTAATCTATTAATATAATACTCTTCCTTTGGTTGCCTTTTAAAGCAATATTCTTTAAAAATTCTTGGAGAGTAGATTTATTCGAGCTCTTCCAAATGTTAGTGCATTGAGTATTGGTGGGCATTGGTATACTATATCAAAAAAAAATTAAAAGTTCATTATCATGAAATTTGCTTGTAGTGCTCTCAGAGCCTTTCTGTTCTCAAAGCACAACAGCACACGAAGAGATTTCTGCTTGAGAAGTCAACACTCTACAAGTGCAGGTTTTACCATTTCCACCGCAGGATAGGAGACTCTTACTCTGAGTAGTCTGGGTTGGTTGGAGTAAGAATGCTCATGGGATAATGTGCTGCTTAAGATGACCATCTTGTAAATACTGTCTTTATGATCAGTGTAGTATCCTCTGCTGTCAGACATATACATGTATCACTGAGATAGAAATCGAGAAGCAGCATCAGTGTATATTTGATTTTTTTTCCTTTTTTTTAATTAAACCTACTTTTATGGTACTAGTATTCTTATCATGGTGTATCCCAGTCTTATTTTGAAATATGGCAGTCTTAACATAATGATCCTAACCGATACTGACAACAGAGCCTCAGGACTAGTATGTATTGTACAGAATTATAGGAAGGAGAAACCATCTTTATTCTGTATGGAAAATATTCCATGCAGAATAGTGCAAATATATTCCAAGTCTAAGTGCACACAATTTAATTGAATGTCCCATTGGTTAGTACAGGCAGAGCTCTCTCTGAGTCTAATTCACTATCAAAGGGATGTAGGAGAATAGCATGTGTAGCTGTGAAGAAGAAAAGCCTGGAAATATGGATTTGGCTTAAATAGATCTCAATTTGGAGACTCACAGAATTGGACACGCTGTTCTGCACCTCACAGAAATCACTAGAGGAATCATGTCTCCCTTACTCCTTTATTTGGCAGAGTTGAGACATACCATTTTCTCACACGACTGTAATATCCTATCTTGCCTAATGTCCTACCACCAGAATGTCTTCTCTTGGGTCTAGCTTTACTTACATTTAATAATTAAATCTTGACAGTATCTTGCTAAAATAGTGCAGATTGTATCATTACAGCTGTAACTATATTAAATGTCAAAAGGGACACTTAGGTGTCTAGTTACACATGGAAATCATAGACAGCCAAATCCATCCTGATAACTCTGTGCAAACACGATAGCTCCAGTTAGACTGAAGCATGTTAATTTTCAGGAGACAGCAGAAGAAAATAAGGTGTTACTTCTGCCTCTTCAATAGCAACGAATTAATTAGATGATATATGTCCAGATGACCTTAGTGTATTAACAAATGATTTGGATCTCACACTGAACAAGCACAAAACAAATTAAATTGAGATTTCTGTTTATCAAATCTTAGGATTAGTACTCTGTTTGAGCCATTCCAGCAAGATTTGTTATCAAGACCTCCAAGAGTAAGGCGATCCAGTAGATTTTGTTCTGACGCTCTGCCAACGCTCTGGCACTGTGCGAGATTTGGCAAAGCATGAAGCAGCTCCCTTGCAAAAGTCACGTAACTGTGTTAGTGCAATGCTGAGCTGGAACTGATGCCAGACCTCTTAGCTGGGCACACAGATCAAACTTTGCTCTGCACTGACCTGGCCACATAGTTCTCGGTTCAGAAGTGGTTTGCGTCCAGATGGCTTCAAGTTCAAACAAAGTGAGCTCACATTAGGGTAAGACTGCTTGGTGAGTTTCAGACTGAGAAAAAGTGCTTGCCCTATCACCATTGGCTACTAGGTCAGCTCCCCCTGGGTGTCTTCTGTAGATCTCTGATACTGCAGAGATAGATTAGTATATGTACACCGTAACAAAATATCTGGCTGATTGTATGTCAAGATGAAAATAAATTCTTTATAACCCTTGCAGTTGACCAGCTGAAACCCTAAAGTATGAGATTTGATTATAGTCATTGTCTTAATGCAGAGCTGCAAGTGTTATGGGCATGTTGAGAACTTCCAGAAGCTGGATTAAAGCACCTCTTTTACAGTGATATCTAATCTCGTCCTAAAGCTCCAAGCGATGGCGAGTCCACCGGCTCCCCTGGTAAGCCATTCCAATATTTAATTACCCTCAGCGCTAGGAAATTGCAATGTTGTGGAAAGATTGAATTTGTCTAACTTCAGCTTCCAGTCTTCCTTTTGCAATGCTTTTGTCAGGAAGACTGAAAGTGTCCCTTTTTCAGATATGTTTTCTGAATAAGTCTCTACGAAAGATTGGTTTTCACTGACCTGTTGAAAAGCTGTGTGCCCAGAAGCTTGTGCACTTTTTTCAGTTATGCCATCTGGGCTAATGAAGTTATTGCCTTGGCCTGCAAACCTTGCATCTTCCATATCTTTAGACTATCACAATTACAACGTCCTTATTACTACTCAGCGCTTACATATAGCAATCAAGTCACCTTTCAATTTTTGTTTTGATAATTTGGATGTGTACTCTTTAAGACTAACATTGTAAGGTTTGTTTTCTGACTGCTCAATCTCTGTCTCTCGTATGAATTCTATTATTTCCAAACCTATGAGAACTAGAGAGAATATTCACGTAGAAATTTTGAAAATGCTGTGTATAGAAGCAAAGTCATTCCTTACATGTACTTAACATCTTCTTTCCCACTCCCCCAGTTTACACATCTAACAAATGCTTTTAGCTACAGTTCTGAACTGCCAGCTCAAGCCCAAGCAGTTGTCTGTATCAAGCAATCAAGGTGGTGATCCCAAAATCTGGCTGATGGAATAGGAATGAATGGCTTTCCCCCAGTTTGATGTGGCTAACATCACACACGTTGTGTGTGAAATCCAACTTATTCCACTCTGCTCATGCCTGTGTAGGCATCTAACTTTGGGTTACTGTTATTGCAGACAGGGAGGAGGAATTGCCAGCACATGTCTCTAAGGAGCAGAATGAATAATGTCAGAGACTTCAAAGCATGTAAGGGTATGAAATTTCCTCCAAACTTTTAGGATCCTGCTAAATGGGGTCACTGCAACAGGAAAGGTGGTGTTGGCAACTGACTGTAACAGAAAGCTTTTCCTCAGTGTTGTCACCTAACTACTCTTATTTACTTAGGTACTCTAAATATTCCTTCTTAATCCTGTCAATGCCTTTATGGCATAATCCTGAGAAATCTGATTTCCAGGATTGTATTTTTCTGTCTGACTAATAGATATGCAACAAAATTGGCCAAATTATAAGGTCATGCTTTTCCATAGATGCCTGCTTCCCAGAAGAAAATCTCCGACGCTTTAGGTCCTACCTATGGCCTTTTTTTCCCCCAGATGTTCCTAGTTTTCTGTTTTTCTGCTTTAAAACACTTTTTGACAAGCTATGACTAATTAACAAGAAGATTCCTATTTTCTGTGACGGTAGCTTGTCCAAAGCAATTATTTGCTTTCCTTATGACATTTTTTCCTGCGTAGTGTGAAAGAGACAGTCTTGGACTCTGGCGCTTACTTGAAGGATAAGTTATGTATTTTGTGTTAGTCTTTGGATAAATGCATACACTGCAGTGGATATAAAGGTCAAATTGCGGGATCCCTCACTCTTGGGGAGTATCTTTAGGAGTCAACTGCTTAACTCATGTTCTGTCATGGGGGGCATAGCTCATGCGTTCCTTCTTTATGCAATGACCCAGTTTCTTAGGACAGACAGAGAATGGCTCCATCCCAGGTACCCTTGCAGAAGGATGTAGTAATAGTTTCACATGAGAAGCTGAGGAGCCCTGCCCATTTTCTTGGCAAGTGCTTTACCCTTTATTAAAATAAAAAGAACAAAAAAGAACAAAAAAACCCACAACTGCTTCCCCAGTATTCCCAACTGTGATGCAGTTTCACTTCTGTTACATTTCTGTACTCAAATGTGAACTTAGCAGTTGGAATTGCAAAGGTACCAAGGTGCTTACTGTTGCTACACCAAGTTATGCCTCAGTTCAAACATACTGGGATACCTGCTATCTTGTGTTGCCTCATTTAAGAGGTCAAGAATGTGCATTTAATGCACAGAAGCTCCATAGAGATGTTTAGAGGCAGGTTTATACCAGCTGTCTGGGTTGTTTTCCTTTGGCTATGAAAGGAGCCTGCAAATTCCTGTTCTGAATCACATGTGTATTAACTTGGTGCCACCTGAGTTAGGAATCTGCAGTAGACAATCCAAATGCACCTCTCTTTTGTATCTTCTTTTAATTCTGTTTTAGTGTTAGCTGAAGCGTCGTCTTCTTTCCTTAGGAGCACCCAAAACTAAGGTGTCCAAACTCTTTTCACAAGATCCACAGATTTATTCTTCTTTGCATTAATGACAAACACTATTTTGTTGCTGTTTATCTAACTAAGCTTGAAGTTGTATGAAATATCCCAGGGACAAAGTTATGGCTGGGTTTATTGAGAACTTTAATAGTTCTTCATTGTGAACAATATAATGGTAGCCTTCAACTTCAAAATGTTTTTTTGTTGTTGTTGTTTCTGAAAATCCTGTTAATGGTTTTTCCCAAGTCAAGGTCTTGGGAAAAGAAGTCGTCTTAAGTGCTGTCAATGGACCTAAATAATTTGTGGTTAAAGCTAAGTGGAATTTGCACTCTCAACTCTTCATACGGTGGCTCAAGTTGTGGTAGGAATTTGGCACATGCAGTCCTGTGAGAATTGTTTAGAAAAAGAGGGTCTCAAATGCTAATGAAGAGTAAACCCGTAATGTACATTCTAATTCCTGTGTATATCTAATCAAAGTGGTTGGTTGGTGACCTGCTCATTTTCCAGAAGAAGTAACACTTTGTCCATATAATGAGTATTAATTCACAGGCTGGTTAATCATCCACTGTACTGTGCGCGTTCGTATTTACAGATCTCCTAAGTTAAGAAGTTAAATGGATATCTTATTTATTGCACCAGTACTAGGGTTTTGTAGCTGAAATCACAGTTTATTTGCAAGCGTCCGCTCAGCCATATTATTTGCAGTTACAGTAGCATTCAATCAGGAGCAGCAGTAAGTCTTGTCTCGTTTATCCTTTTTCTCTGCATTTGCCAAAAGCATGTTTAGGTTTGGGTAGAATATTAACAAAGAATGGATGTTTTAGAACAAATAAGACTGAATGGAATTTAGTCCAAGATTATCAACAACAAAATATCAAAGTTCAGTGTTATTTGATTAGAGGTGACAGATCTCTAAAAAACAAATTTAGAGAAATTACTATTTCACAGATGCTTTTGGCTAGCTACCCTCTTGATTTTTTTCCAAGGAATGAATTTTTTCTAACCTTTCTACTGAAGTTTAGTGCCATTCTTTTTTAGTTAGATCAGGATCGAAAAGAGTAAAATATTTCAATTTAGCCTGAGTACAATTTTGATAAAACACATAAAATGAAAGCGATCAAGCCATAGGGAGACAGAGTATGATGAGGCAGTAAACAGAAGGAAAATATTGGCACTCACACTTGAGCTCCCTTTGTGCTTCCTGATCTGCAAAATTCAATAGACAGGATCACAAACAAGAAATAAGTGTTCTTTCATCTATTACACTTTATCTGGCATAGATACTAGCTTCTGTTTTAATAATAATTTTATAGTTCTTTTAATTCCTTATACATCTGTGTTTGCCCCTTCACTTTTTTGCCTCAAGTGAAAACTGTGAGGAGAAAGTTTTTGTTTATGCTGTACTCCTGTGGCCTTCAGAGTCTTAAGAAGAATTTAACAGCGCATAGTTCTTCTGTTCAAAATATCAGGCTGCCAGATAACCCTTCAGGTAGAAAACCAAGAATTCCATATCGACATGAAAAGTCTGATAGGTGAATTTGCACTGGAAAGGGAAAGATAAAAAAATTATTTTCAAATTGATTGAAATTTATTTTGTGGAAGTTTTTATTATTTCTGAGGTCTTTCAGGCTCCTGGTCCCAAAGAGCTCCTGAGTTTCCTGACTGGGTTGCATTAGAGCCAGCCTCTTATAGGCGCTTGAGCACTGTGGATCGCACGGGATGGGGGACGCCTTTGCTGGGGCAGGGATGCAGGCTGGGTGCGCGGGGAAGTGGGGCTGTGCCGCATGCCCCGGTTTGTTGCCCCTGAGTGCAGGCTCTGTCATAGAGCAGCAAAATGTCTGTTTATTTTCCATGTAAATATATGCAAAAAAGGAGAATGAAAGGGTACTAAGGTTTCCTGGAAAACAGGTAATTTCAGACTTAGAAGGAGCTGTATACTCTTCCTTTGAAATGAGGAGTTTCACGGAAGCATATGATGCTGATGCTTTCCACACGGGTTTATTTTACCCTTTAGAATTATTTGGTTTCATTGCTTTGGTTCTTCACTGTGTTTTATATTTGTTGGACAAGAAATGTTATAAACAGCCATTGGTATAGACATACAGATGACTACATTTCATTTCTTAGATATTTGTATAACATTCTTCTGGATGAGATCTGTACAATTCTTGATCATGTTTAATGTCAAGTTAAGGATTTAATTTTTAGTTGTGCTTTTAATTCATTCAGTTTTTTGATATTTTATTAATTATTGTTGATAAGTGCTCTGAGGTACTTCATGTTAAGGGTACAGGATGAATCAGAGTAATTATGTGTCTCATTCATTACCAGCAAACAGAATTAAAAGGAAATAAAATTAAAAAAAAAAAGATTTGGACTTTAGCTACTAATTTATGGCAGAGTTACGTGATAGATCTTTGATTTACAAATGTATGAATTCATGGCTTGTTTCTTTTTTTAATTAAACATTTTCTTCCCAGAAAAATCTGAAACATAATTATTTGAGAGCTGCAAGGGCAACAGTAATTATGATACTGGGCTTGTCAAATTATCCCGAACATTCTATTAAGGCAGTGATTTTTCTAAACTGTCATTCAACCACTCTTGCTCTCCATTTAGCCTGTGATGCTGCTGGAAATTGTTGTGAACCTATTACACTGCAGAACATCTTAAATAGCCCGAGCACTTCATAATGTTGGGAAAAACAGGTCAAATGAAGACTCTGAAATGTTAAAGTCTTCGAAAAGAAATATATTCAGAAGTTTTAAACTAATTCTATACTCCACAAGAACATATATGAAGAAGGATATTAAATTGGAATTATAGCCGAAGGCAAATTCTTAAGGAGTATAATTTAGAGTATGAATGAAAAGTGGACAACCATGTTGGCTCAAGGCATAAATTTGACATTAATCTGACCAAGTGTAGAGTTTTTATAGATTCTGACATATCTATGAACTATTGTGTATAATTATTGAGCTTTCCGTTGTAGTTACTATTAAAACCTGTCTTGTTCTAATTTTGCATTGGATTTTATGTTTCTTAGAAAAGAAACTGACTGTTTTCTCTAGTATGCTGTCAGGAAGTAAGAAGAATGGTCTTAAAGTTGAGACAGAAGTCTGACAATCAGAAGTTAAACCTTGACTTCTTGTGATCTTTGGCTGCTCGCTTAAAACCACTCTCCTTTAATTTCCTTGTTTTAATAACATGGATGAAACGTAGCCTTTTTCACAGCTAAATTTGTGAAGTGTTTTGAAATTTTCAGGTGGTAGCTGCTTAAAATAGACAAGTATGGAATATTTCATTGACAATGTTTCTGATTAACTGTGATTACATACTACTCAATGCTACCCTTTAGTTCCACATTTAGGCCAACTTGTAGCAGCTGAATGTTATACCTAGAATATTTTATGCAATGAATTGTTCATATTCATGCATTTTTCCATTCTATATGTCCATTTTCCAGGACACAATATGAATCATGATCATTATGATCCTCCATGGCTGATTAAGTGATTAAGCAAGCCCTCTTAATGAATATTGATTGTTTGTGTAGACACCTAGGTATATTTTAAAACAATAATACTATGTGGTTATTCTAACTGATTTTTTTAAAGATTAATTTCTCAAAAATAATATCACCTCAGAATATTTTTTAGAATTTGTAAGTTTATTTTTTACATTTATTTTTGTTTAAGACCTTGGCTTTTTTACTTCTCTGGTAATTAACAGTCTCAGCTGTAGGTTCCCAAAGCTGTGTCAAGGGCAAGAGGCGTTCAGATAACTTGCCAGAAACCAACAAAATCTGTGCATAAGTTTAGTGTACTGCATAGATCAAGAATCAGATATTTCATTCCTGTTACAAGATGTTTAACAAAAATAAATCATACTGCTATCATACTTATTCTTCTGAAATTATTAAATGAGACTACTCAAAGTTAAAATGTTGTGCACTGTCTCTGCTATTTCAAAATTTACTTGACGATATACTTGACTTGACTTTGACATTTTTTATTTAGTTTCAGATAGTTCTAGAAATGTTTCCTAATCCTGATTACAGTCCAGAAGTGATCAGGAGGATCAGAGATACAACAGCTAGTATTTTTCATTGCTTTGTTTCTCTCTGACTAAACATGGTTGTGATTCCTATAATCAGAAATTTTGGATGTAGTAGTGTGAGACATGTCTATCAAGATCAATGACTTGTGTATGTGTGTATCTGATTTTACCACAAGACTAGGCTATGCTAATTAATATGGAGATGGCTTTTTTCCAGTCTTGGTGGTTAACACTTCATCAGCTTTTGCAGAACCAAGATATTTACTATTTTGTCCAGTTTGATAGGCACAATCAACCTGCCTGGTGGCTCAGGACCTCAAAATTACTGTGTTGAAATCCATGAGAGAGGACTGAAGAATTTGTACCGTAAGACAGTAAAGCGTTAATGCACTATTTAAGCAGCATAACCCAATGCTCATTTGTTGTATATGTTCGGCTGCATGGGAAAAAATGCTCTTGTAATAATGGCTATGGTAGGTGGAATGCTTTTTCTGTATCAGCTGAGCACTTCAGGCTCCATCAAAGTCCTAGATCATACGTGCTTAGTTGACATGAACGAAATAATAGGCAGGTCCTGTATATCTGTTTCAGTGGATGTAGAAATAAGTAGATTACTCCTCTGTTTCATGGCATCATTGTCTGGAAGCAGGTACACATTGCATTGGTGTTGGAAAAAATAACTAGCTGCTGTGGCTTCTTTTTAAATGTTTTTTAGTTGAAATTTGTAAGTGGTATATATTACATCTCACACATTCATCCTTGAATTGCCAGTGTCAAATTTGCATGTTACCTACTCACAGGACAGAGTAGGTACGCCAGCACCACAGCTGCTTTTCCAACTACCTGTCTCAATTCCTGTCTTTGGTACGCTGCTCAACTCAGCAAAATGAGAAATAAATTCAGTCAGATGAATTCTCTCCATGCTAATGTCATGCATAATTAATTCACAGCCATTTAACAGCTCAGTGTTTTTACCGTCCATATATTTGGGCAGGAAGGAAGATCCATGAAGAGATAAGTGCCTTAGAGTGCTTGTCAGGGGCTCAGAACAGCAAAACTTCAGGGGTCGAGCCAGCAACCTCGTTAAAGAGCGTATCAAATACAGTGGGCAATGCAGCTTGCTTTCAAAAGCAGCAGTTACCCATGAAGAGGTGGTGATTCACTTGCTGACATGGATTTACGTCTCTCCTCTGGAAGGAATTCTATCCTCACTGAAAAAATAGTGCAAGATACCGTTATTTGCAAGGAAAGGATTGAAGACTGGCAATCCTAAACTTCCAGCAGATAGAAATTTATGGTGCTCCTCCCCAATCTTTCCATTTAGACCATACCAAAGTGTAAAATTTCTGTGAAACTAGAGTGAGAATATCAGTTCTGGTATCTCTTGTAAGTCATCTTTTGAAACTTTTTCACAGACTTTTTTTGTGATTGTTGAAAACTATAGAGCCGGATGTTTTCAAAAGTTCTTGAAAGTGATTCAGATTAATAATGGGATTCAGAGAGGGAGCGTGTCAGCAGTGTGTTAAGCTGGTAATTTAGCAGTGTGTAGGCTCAATCCAAGAGATTTAACAGGTGTCACAGATATGTTGTGCTGACTCCCTGTGCTGAAGTGAGTCTTATTCTGGTAACTGAGGGGAGGAAGGAGAGAAAGAGGGAATTTGCCAGCTAAGTAGCTGCCTCTGCAGATCCTGAAAGGAGTCAGACTAAGGTAGAGGCAGGCGACCTTCAGGTGCCTTTGGCCAGAGCTCCTGTACTGTCAGGAGAGCTAAATTAGTACATGATAGGTTGGGGATGGTAGAAAATCCCGTGAAATACAGGTGAGAAGAGAAAGCAGCCTTTACTCAGCCTACATCTGAAGTGAAAGCTGTGTGTACTTCGGGATGTTTCCAATGTTTTGTCTGTTTACCATGTCAAATTCTTAGAGAAACGAACTGCAGCAACAATGAAGTCCCTAGAATAGAAGGCAGCTATGTTAGCTAAAATATGTTGCCTGTTGCTATGGGAACTGTAGCTCACAAATTTTTATATAAGTGCTTGAGATAGAATTTTTATGACATCTTATTCTAATAAAATAATATTAATACTTTGTCCAGCATCAGGTTTTTGCTTTGTTTAATGACAGCATTGGGCAGTAATCCCCAAAAGCAAACACTGAGATGATACATCATTTCATGCAAATATCTTTCATAATCATTAACTAAGCAGTTTTCAAATTGCAACATAATCAGGGAGACATCACCCTTAAATCTGATTTATATCCCCATTGCTGATGGTTTAAACACATGTAGTTACAGAAAAATGAAATTCAGGCTAAGCAAATATTGCTTATTCTGAATGTTGCAATTAAGACTCTACTTGCCTCCTTTCTGCATCCCCCTTTGCATCATTTTTCTGTTAAAAGTTGCAGAGGTAACCAAAAATGATCAATGTTAAAATAGGCTTAAGAATTTTAGCCCAAGCCCTTAAGAATTTTAACCAAAACCTAATTTCATATTATATCTTATACAATATTCTCACTGAATTCAGCCAAAAAAGTAACATTTGTTTTTTCCCATCAAAGAATTACCGACATTCTCATAACACACTTTCCACACCACACAAGAAGCATCCTCTGTAGCTGTTCATTTCTTATTCAATAAAGAAGTACTATATTTGTCTCAAATACAGAAATTGGAATTTGAAACTCATATTTTTCCCCGTGATATTATTTTATGAAATTATGTAGTCACTAAACAGAGATTTATCTATCTGCAAGAGACCAGAAATAAGTCAAGCAAAAGATATTTCTCTGAAAAACTGTATTTATGTTTCAGCATGTAATCCAAGTAAAATAGATAAGTATTATAAGAAGAAAGTAATTATTTATGATTATAAAGATGCATTCACTAATATATTTAAGCTATAAATGTAGGATGCATTTTTCCCTTGAAAAGGATACTATTTTTCATTTGTCTCATAATGTGGAATAACCCCGACAAACAGAGTGGTTATCTTCTTTAAACTCTTCCGTTTCCATTTGCCATGGTAATTTGGCTTGTAGGTTCAGATGTGTTGTCTTCATCTCAGAGAAATCCTAGAACAAATCCTTTCCCTGGGCAAGTGAGCTAACCACTGATTCAAGACTTGCACAGTGTCCTGTGAAGCATTTTGTCGGTCATTGCTGGGATCTGTCTTAATGTGCTCTGTTAACTTCAATGGAAGAAAAATAAGTAGTAATAAAACTGTGTTTCTCCTCTCTCTTGGATCAAGCCTTGCTTTCCTCCTCGTAGGACTAATTCTCCAGTCCCTCTGTGGTAGGACTGAGCCTGTCATCCCTCTTTTACGGACCTGCTCTGAATGCCAAGTGTAGCAGGTCAGTGGACCTTCTGCCCAGGGTCCACCACTGTGCCCGCAGCAGTGAGCTGGACGGGACCAGGCTCTGACCCCTCGCTGCCAGGTGGCCGTCCACACGGTTACGACCTCGGCGCGCTCCTGCTGCCTGTGCTGGGGCATATTTCCAGGGTTAAGGCAGGCCAGGCACCTTTCCCGCGAGGCAGTTTGGACGCAGGCATCTCATTTGAGGAGGCTGGGGGGGGGGGGGGGGGGGGAAGTGATTTCAGCTGCATGAGCAAGCGCTGCGTCGTGCCAGCATGTCTCAAAGCCAGTGAGATGTCTCTGGCCTGTTTTATTTACAAGTATAAACAGCGCCTATACCGATATTCCTAAGCAACAGTGTTTATTTGTAGTGATATAGTCTCTCGATCTGCCTATTGCAGTTGTATCCTCTGTGGCCATCAGAGGGTTGAGTTTTCCCTACTTGAGCCTGCATGAAGCTGTGGGGCTGTTCTTCCTCTGGTGTAGGTTACTGTGGCTCCTTTGAAGCTAATTGAGCTATGACACTGCAGCAGCTGGGAAATTGATACACTGTGCTGCTGAGTCCCTCCCACATGCACCGCGGTGATAACCCTGTTCAGCCTTGCTCTCTAATACCTGTGGAGCTTCCTGGAGATGCATTCATGATCTACCTCAGAATAATCTGCTTTTAAAACAGAAGGAAAAAAAAAGCTTAAAAGCCCTTCGCACTCCATCTCATAAACAATGTTCCTTGCATGGTCTGATTCCTTTGTGTTAAGTCAGTTCTGTCATCAGGAATTTTTCTGCAACTGCATTATTTTCCAGTGTTTTCTGAAACCTTTCTGTTTTGTCTGATTTTTTTCAGTTATCCTCTGGTATTATTCAAGATAAGGAAATAAATTCATTATTTAAAAAAGAAAAAGAAAAAGCCAAGTTATTGCCCCATTTAAGTCAATGGAAGAACTCCCAGGTTGGGATTTGCTGGATGTACTAGCTAGCTATTGCCAAAGTGAATTATAGCTGTATTTGTTGACCGTCACACCTTTAAATGGCATTAGTGAACTTCATGCTTTGGATAGATGTCAAATTATTCAGTCCTCATAAACTGTGAAAAGTTATGTAAAGTGTATTCTTGCTTTTGTGTTTAAGACCTGAGCTTGTGTCTTCTCAACCTCTCCTTCTGTATGTCAGTGCTTAGTCTTTAAAATATTGCATACAGTATGTGTGACCTTTCACAAACCTCTTCAACACAGTATGTTATGCAATCGCAAGAATATGTACAATAAGCATTATGGAGATCATAATGTGAATTATTAAAGGGTGGCGTTTTATGTTTTTGAAGGTATCTTTTTTATTCATTGGGCAAAACTACATTTTGTAAACAGGAACTTTCTCAAATGGATAACAAAATCCTACTCTATTTGTGCAAGAATTATGGAATATAGCAAAATAGTTTTCTTGAAACAAAGTAATGCTAAAAGATTTGGGTATTTTTTATGATTCTGTGGCTGAAGTCCAATCTGTTTTTTCCATCAATGCTGGTTGTGCAAAGAATGCTAGGTAAGGTTTTGCATATGTTAGGACAAGATGCATGTATAAACTATTGCTGCCTGAAACTGTTCTCATGGCAGCCTGTGTATTCTAAAACTTTCTAAAAAGTAGGAAAAACAGAAGTCCTATGAACAGGTTCCTTACCAGCCTTAGTAAAACTTCCTTTTGGATTCCTGTGGCATCTCTTGTTGTTCTCAAACACTGATAGTTCAGTTAATTAATACCTATATATTATGCTGCAGGTTTGCCTATATTTTCATCACCATACCTAGGAATGGAAGTGAATGTGAGCGTAACTAGGGGAATTCACAGTGCCTAACTCAGAGCAACTAATTCCTCTGTGCAGGCTGGTTCCTTGCATTAGTCAGAGGAGAAATACAGCCTGTGGCAGTGCTGTGGATGCTGGAAGCGCTCGCTGCTGAATTTCCATGTCTGGATGGGAGCCTCAGCCCCAGCACAGGGCAGTGTGATTATGAGAGCTGGGAGAGCACCGGCCTTCGCCCCGCGGGTGGCCTGGCTGCCAGCCATGCTGTCCGGCCACAAGAGAGCCCCAGCAGGCTCTGAGCAGGTTGCCTCATGGCCTGGGTCCCAGTACGTATGTCAGATGGCAGCTCAAAGCGGGGTCCATAGCCGCTTCGGGTGCCACAGCGTACGCCTTCCCTTTCTGCGTTGGCATCCTTGCGCATACGAGTCACCGTCTGGAGGGGTCTGGGTGACGAATACTCAGAATAGGTGCTACAGAGTGTTCTTATTAACTGCAGTCTATAATTGAGTTTCATATTTGATTTGCTTACAACTTCACTTCTTTTTTCCTAAAAAAAAAAATTTTAAGTCTTGTCAAATCATCCTAGACAACTACTCAGTTTGCCAAGTGAGGGGCAAGATGATCTGGGGTAAAAGTGACAAGCTGAAGGGGCAAGAAATCCGTAGGAGTGGGGAAGGCAGGGCTGTAGGTGTCTCCTGCTGGTATTAAAAGGAGGTTTGTGCTGTTGAGGGTCAAATTTGGGACACTGAGAAGACCTCAGTTTGGAAGAAGAGACAGTAGGGACCCTCTGGTTCGAAGTAGGGTGACTAGTGCATCTGCTACATGTAAGCATCACACGCTAGCGTAACTGTTCGAGGGACTGTTCTTCTCTATCAGAGATAGAAAACAAAAAGTGCTGAAAAATGGAATTTGTTAATCAGAAGTAATCTTTGTCTTTACTTTTAGGAAAAGAAAGATTCAGCTGGGATTTAATGAGATTTTTCTGTTCCTTCTTGCTAAGGAATTTCACGTGTGCTGTTGGAACTTTGACATAGTTTTGTTGTATATTAAGTATCTGATTCTACATTTGAATTTCTAAGGTGATATTCATCTCACCTGACTCTGTTTACACTGTAGGTGTCTATGCTAAAGCTAGTTACCCTAGCCTCACTTTACAGTAAATGGAGAGAAGCACTTTCAGGATATGATTCATCTGATCTATTTTAGATGTCTGTTTTAAGATTAGATGAATAGCACCTTAAAAGTACTTTATCTCCACATTGACTATATATGGACTCAAGACTGTGTGCTCAAATTCATTTAGGGAGATGAATCCTGCTTCTGTTGAGTCAAATAATCATACAAGAAAAGTTTAGGAAGTGAGTTTTAAAGTACTTGAAAACATGACGATATTTTGGTTAAATTCTAGTCAAGTAGCATAAACCTCTTTATTGCAGTTTTGGTGGATAATCAAAATGATTTTTCCATCAGCTACTGAACTGGTACTATATTAAATTTATAGCAAGTCTTAATGAATCTGGATAATTGATGAGCAGGATAACCTGCACAAAACAACAAGTTGTTATTCAGACAAACAGAAATACTATAGTCTAATTTCCTATGAATTTGTGTTTTTTGTCTTAATTTCCATCCCCTCTTCCTGTGTAACAGCCCATACAGTAGCAACGCTGTTGATAACCTGGACCTGCACAGTACTGTCTGGCTGATATCTGTGTGCCAACTGGGTGACTGCTGGCTGCTAGCTCTGCTTTCATGGCTGGATTCTGCCTCAGTGGAGACACTAATTTGCCTTTCTTTCCTTTACCCATTTTCTGGTTTTCACAAATTATCTCTGGGAATTCTGTTTGTCTCTTAAACAGGCCCTTCAGTTCACAGTTAGTGGTTAGGAAAGTGCCAACTGCCAGGCAGGTGGACAGCCCAACTGCAGAAGTCAGATCTTCTTAATAACCTAATAATAAAAGTACAGATAAGACATATATAAATAAGACTATAAGGATGTTAATTAGAGTGCAGTGCAGACAACTGGTACCAATAATGCTGTGGAATATGAAGCACAGATATCCCTAAATTAACATTTGCTTGAGTGCTAAATCTACATAACACAGTGCCGCGGGTGTGCGTCTGTACCATTTGGAGACTAGACCAGTCTGTACAGAACTTCTTGACAGCATAGCAAGTCCTCAGCTGGAATAACCTACCTGTTGCGAAGTGAGCAGCCAGTGTTTGAAATGTCATTATGAAGACGCATTGCCAAAAAAGGAGGCTGGGGTACCTACAGTATTGGTGTGAGAACCAGAAATGCCAGAGTCACAGTAGGAAAAGCTCACTTCGATGCAGTGCCGGGCCACATGCACAAGTTGGGACTAACCAGGGCAGACATTGCCATCTGCCTGGAGCAGCGGAGGGACTTTGTCTGCATTACCCTCTGCTCCCAGCGATTCCCAGGTGACTCCCAACTTGGGGTTAGCTAGTTGAGCAGGTAGCTGGACTTCTCTCCAGTGAATGTCTCATCAGATGTTTCCCAGCTGCTTCATACTTTTTATGATCTTTGTGCATAATAAATTTTAGCTGAACAGATATTTGTGCCTTTTCAGCGCAACAAATTTGGCAGGATCTTGGAGGGACAAATAGGCAGAGCAATATTAAAATAAAGTAAGCCAGGTCAACTTAAGGTGGATGGAGCTGGCTCTCTCACTGTAATTCATCATTGTGATATATATGTCTGTATTTGTAGGGACGCATGAATTCACTCTGCTCAGGCTCTGAGCTGGTCATTCATGAGCAAGTTGCAGGCCAAAACTTATGTAGCCATAATTAGTGTGATACAGTAAGGAGCTAATAAAGCCCTGCAGAAAACTGAGATGAAGCCCAGCGCTGCGCTAATGACAACTTACATGGCTGTTGCATAGAAGTTGGCACACATGTAATCATGAGAGCCTGTCTTTTTGTAAAAAGCTTTATAGATACCCTCAGTACTGGTGATCTCATGCTGTATTTTACCTACGGTTTATGTGAAGGAAGAGCCGACTGAGACATTAGGCTAACTAGTAAGCCTTGGAGAAGCACAGGATTCAGAGAACACCATTAAAGATTATGATAATTTTGAACAGAACCTCTTTAAATTTGATCTTTAAGACTGACTAGAGTGCCACTTAATATGCTCTTTTAAAAACTGGTCTTTGTATCCAGCTGCCAGCGAGAAGTCTCCTGAGTACTTCTACAGCTCTAATCATGATACTGTGCTTTTGAGGCATCTTTTTGCTGATCCTGGCTAAAAAGGTCAGACTGTTCATGTAACATTCATTACTTTGACCTGGCAGCATCAGGCATCTGTAGTAGATAGCTCATAGTGGGGAACTATTATTCTCTAACGCTGAGCTTTTTATTATTTTCTACATCCTGAGCTTTGAATTTGCTCATGTTTCAACAAAAAGATTTTGCTCTTGAAAATGACACAAACTATACTCCAAATATATCAATAAGGTGGTGATGTGGGATGGGAATAGAAGAACAGGAACTGACTGCCAGCAGTGATCCTTCTGTAACTGTTGCATATTAGAAACACAAGGGTCTGGGAGTTTGTGTGGTTCTTTTTTATAGTATTATTTATTTTAAATATATATTTATTTATTTATGGAATCATGCTTGTCCCAAAGGCTTGGGAAAGTGCTCTTAATATGTAAAGCATCTGGCTGAATGAGAACTCGCATTAGACACTTCTGTTTGTCTCCATAGAAACTGAATGTTCAAATGTGTTAAGTTATTTTCGTCTTTGGAGTCTTTATGTGTCTCAGAATTTGGACATGTGCTCAGAGGGAAAATCTGTGAGATCTCAATTAAACTGTGTTGCCCCAAGTATCATCGGCAGGTGAATGAGATGTGTTTGAATGACTGCTGTAGCAAAAATAAACTCTGGAAAGAAAGAAATTCAGAACTCTATAACATAAGTGAACTCTTCCTAATGTTTTATAAATTTGCAAAATCTGTACAGTGAAATGTATCCTGTTTAGAATAGCTGGAGCCAGCACTCTGTTGCTCCTGCCCTTTGAAATCCAATTGAAATAGAGAAGGCCATTGAGGGATATCCATCAATATGACTGTGTGAAATTTAATCTCAGCTGTTACTTTGTCTCTCAGCAGAGACATTTTGCTTCCTCCAAACCAAGTGGAAACACCACTGCAGTTGAATTAAAGCTCACTTTATTTGGCTTTTTAATGTGGAGTTTTATTTAAGAAAAACTGTAATCCAAAGAAGTAGCGCTCACAAAGAGAAGCTTCACAGGGAATGGCTTTCTTCAGTCCTATGACTTAAGAGGAAAACTGGCATTTATATTCAGTGTTGTTATTTGGATATAGGTAATGCCTGAAATCGAATTGCTAGATGATGGGGAAAGTTTGCTTTTGTCAGTACTGAATTGCTAGATATTGTTAGTAAATACTCTTTACTACTTCCTAGTAGGTATCAAGAATCACTCTCTGTATATTTAAATACATGTTTTTTGCATGAAGGACAATTAGAATGAGTGATAGTAAAAACAACAAACGATAAACAAAAATGAATACAAGATGAAGCCCTATTCATTGTGTCGTATAATAGTTAACATTTCTTTGTTATTTTATGTTGCAAGTCAGAAAGACAAAGGGAGACAAAGTAAAGAGAAACCATGGGAAGTGCAGGGAAGGTGACACCTAGAACGCAGTGTTAGACAGAAGGAATACCATGCAGAGCCAGAAAATTGTCAACATAGAGTGGAGAACAAGCTTGATATTTATACAGATGCTGTGACAAGAACACAAGCACACATTATGTCTCCATAGCAAAGAACTTTGCTGCCTCCAAGCTACCATACAGTAGAGTCTCTAATTTCTCTTCAAAGTCTTCTGGTTAACTAAAGCGCAGTCACACATTTCATCTGCAAGTAATAAAAATCCATGGGGTGCTAAGAAGGAGAGTTTTAAGGAAAACAAGGTAAGCAGAGTTTCATGGAGAGGTATGCTGGAAAAGGAGTCAGATAGCAGAGGAAATGAGTACAGTAAGCTTTTATGTTGCAGGTAGCTGTGTAAACTCAGAGATATGTTCTTTAATTGCATGGCATTGTCAAAAAGTGCCATGTTTTATAGACTAAATCCAGTTCTACAAGGATATATTTTTTTAGGGTATAGAAAGTCATTTTTAAAGGCCAAGTAAATTTGTGTTATCAAATGAGCAGAAGGCAATCTATTTATTAAATGTACTAGGCAAAGAGTGCATGCTACAAATGGAGTGCTATCTCTATTCAGAGAGCAGTCACTAAATCACCTAAAACAGATGCTAGCAAATATCTTGTTAGCTAGAAAATATCTGGCTTATGAGCATGCTGTACTTTCATTGTTGCAGTGTCAGACTTGCAAAATTATTTCTTGTTTTTAGAATGACAAATATGCTACCTTATTTTGCTGAAGTAAAAATTGAAGTAGACATGATGTTAAGCAAAAATACCAAAGTATGACTCTACTCACTCATGATAAAAGATGGGCAAAGGTTGATGTAGTAAGCAACAGAGCAAAGACTTTTGTCATCCACAATATTAATATATGTAGTACTACATATTTTATTAGCAAATTATTAAATATAGAATCACAAAATATTTTAAATTGGACAGGACCTCTGCGGAACATCTAGTTTAGCTCCCACTCAAAGCAGGGCCAACCTGGAACAGTTTCTCCGGGCCTTGTAGAGTCAAGTTCTGAATAGCTCCAAGGATGGAGATCTCTCCAGCCTCTCTGGGAAACCTGCTCCAATGTTTGACAACCCTTGAGGATACACTGTGGACTAACCTTCAATGTGGTGTCCACCAGAAACCCCGCATTCCTTTTCTGCAAAGCTGCCTTCTAGCCAGTTGGCTACCAGTGTCTGCTGTGGCATGGGGTTATTTCATCCCAGATGCAGGACTTTGCATTTGCCTTGAACATCATGAGTTTTTCATCCCATTACTCTAGCCTGTCTGAATCCGTCTGAATAGCAGTCCTATCCTCCAGCGCATTGACCGTTCCCCCCAAATTGATACCGTTGCTGATGGTGTGGTTTGTTCCATCATCCTGACATTAATTACGATGTTAAACAGTATTGGCCCCAGTTTTGACCCCTGGAGATGTCATTAGTAACCAGTCACCAGTAGACTTTGTAGTGCTGATCACAACACTGTAAGCCAGCGGTCCAGCTAATTTTCTATCCACCTTAAGGATATAGTTCACCTATCCAAAATATATCTCATCAACTGGGCTACAAAATATATGGCTATGGATATATGAATTGGTATTAATTATACTAATAATATGTATGATATTTGTGAGTGTTGATGCATTTCACTTTTGTTGTTCTGACTGAAAACAGTATGTTTCCAGTACATGATTAGTATGTAGTCAGTACACTGAAATGTTTCTGGCTATGCAGCTGTTTCCGCTTCAACCCACAAAGTGTCTTTGGTTCCGGATATTTTGGATACTGATATTATCTGATTCTGTGTTCAAGTACTGTTCCAGGTGGACTGATAAGAGAATATTTCTAGAAGCAGTGTTATGTGGCTAAATCTCTACAGGCCTGATCCCAAGAACACTGAAATCACTGAAAACAGTCCCATCGATATACCTCGGTTTTAAGCGAGACTCACTGAACTCCCAGGTCTGAGTCTCTTATAGTAATGAAACAAATGCAATTACATCAGTGAGGAACTGGTGAGAAGAACAGCAAAATATAAAAGAAGCATCTTAAGTATGAATAATTGTAGTTTAAACCTTAATCTGTAAAACTTTGTCTAATTCACAAGAAGATTTCACTACAAATATTCTCATATTAAATTCAACAGGGGCTGAGGCAGTGATACTTTGAGCCAGGGTCCCAAGCAGATACTCAAAAGAATTTCGGAAACATGGGATTATTTAAAATCTTCATTATAAAAAGTATCAGGATAGATTAGGCTTTTCGTCTTGAAATGTTCACTCATCTCTTAGTGCAGAGAGAGTAGGTGGTGCTTTCGCTTTTGAGTTATAGTGAAAAACAGAAAAGACATATAAGTATATGCACACAAAGATAAGCTCTAGTGCTCTGAGAAATATTCAAGAACTACAGTTTTGCCCTGTGGCTACCTTAGCTGTTTGGGGAAATGATTTTTCCCTTACTCATCAAATTGGAAACTTCTCACGCTAAATTTCACTCCTACAGAGCTCTCTGTTCATAACGAAACTAAGCAGTAAACTTTGTGTTATCTGCATTTTAAAAGCTGTGTGTACCTTCACCTACAACTTTGAAGCATTTCAAGCAGTATAGAATTAGATATGCTTCTGGAAATTGTGGTGTGGCGTAGCAATATCTACCTGTATGTGTTAGGGCAAATATAATCTTGTTTCTAAAGGCATGCTATATTTTGGAGAAGGATTTATATATGTTTTTCTAGGGTTATCATTCAAACTTCAAAATAAATGTTCTAGCTGGAATCACCCTAAAATATAGATAAACCCAGAAAAGAAGTTAAGAATGGAATGACTTGGGTTAAAAAAAAAAAAAGAGAGAGAGAGAAATATTTTAAAGGGCCTAGGGGGTGTACTAAAATGATTCACTCACCTTTTTGTAAAACAGATGCCCATTATTTAAAATAAAAGTATCTCAAAGTTTTTCCTTGAGTCTAGTATTTACCTACCTACATTGTTACTTTTACATGTCCCTCATGAAGCTTTTCATTAGCAAGGTGACTTCTGCTACACCTTTAAAAGAAGGTGAAACACCCAAACAAAAAGCCAGAAGAGTTAATTTTCTGAAAGTTTTTGCAATAATTTGAGCTGAATCCTCTTATTCATTTGACAAACCCAACCAGCTTTCTGCACCAGAATGCAAGCTCAATAACTCAAAGCTGTTTCATGTTATTAGTACTTACGTGTCACCTGTTAGCACACTTTGATATTCTTGTCTTGAAGTATCATATGCCCTTGCAGAAGGCTCAGGTCAATAATGTAATCTTTCTATGTTATTTCTAGTGTTATGGTAAATTTTCAAATGTTACAGCTGTTCTCTTCACCATTTGAAGTTGCTTTTAACAAGAAACATTGCCACAGTGGAGGGATGATGGAAGGTGCTGCTTTTCTAGAGAAATTCTGCATTAGATGTAGGTCATTGTATTGAATTGAGGAAATCCGTGGCAGTTTATGCACACCAGCTTGGCTAACAGTCAAGTCACATCAGTGAACTGATGATGAGGGCACTACATAGTCCTGAGAAAGAGCTGCCTCTCTCCTTCCTTCTTGCTGCCAGCCAGAAAAGGCAATCTGAATAATGGCAGTACAAGATATCTGAGGAATATAATCAGGACTATTACCTGCCCAGCATTGCCGATTTTACTATCAGGGAGTTATTACAGTTACTCCTTTCCTTTTAAACAGAAGCATCATTTGTGGTGTTGCCGATAGTAGTAGTGCTGATTGCAGTAGCTCCACATGACCCTAGTAGAAAATCAGTCTTCATGTTCAATGGAGGAAAAAGTAAGGGAAGGAAGAAAACACATTTTTTCATTGTCTAATAACTTCTATATCCTGAGCTAGACCACACTTCGAAATTTCTGTATTGTAAACCTGAAATGTGTAACTCTCACATTCACTGTCTTTTATTTCAGTTGTACAAAAGATACATTGAAAGATTACGTTGTGCACTGGTCTTTCAGGATCTTGATCAGATCTTCAGATATAAGTAATAACTCTAAGTGTATCGTCTTAAGACTAAATTAAAGCTCTTCATATAATATTGCTCAGCTAGTGGGAAATATATCCTCACATAGCTTTTGAAGCTGTTATTCATGATCATTCAATTACTTAGCAGATTGCAGCAGAGAAAGACATTGTATGTGATATGTTTATGTTTTGTCATTCTTAATATGTTTTATACATGTATTATTGATATAAGTCTAGGAGAAAAAGTGAAGATGTTTTAGGCAAGTGCACTTTCCTTTAAACTGTCACAATTGCTTTAATCTTTTTAGATTTCCAATTTTACATGAAGTCTGAGTGTAAACTGAAGATATGTTATTAAAAAATTGACAGGTCATATGAGATCTGATCCTGGGTTACAAACACCTCTTAAAAACTGAAATGCTGCTGTTCCACTGAAACAAATAGGGAATTGTACACAAAGTGCAGGAAGAAGAGTGAAGTGAAAGGGATTTTGTAGAAACATGCCCTTTATTTTGAATCCCAACAGATTCTCAGACTTCTTCACTTAATTTATTTCTGCTTCGGGTTTAGACAAATTCCAAGATTGCCCTGAATTTGTTGTATTTGTTTTCTTGATGCACTCTGGATTTCAGCTGGCTCTCCAGACATGCCAGAGGTTCCCTATTAGGGCTTTAGCCTGAGAGACCTTTAGGTAGGGAGCAAGAGTAAAATATTTTTATGTTGTATTAAAATCAATGGGGTGACTTTGCTTTGACTTTAGTGAAACAGAATTTACTGCTTGTCTTCCTGAGCATTTTGTGCAGCATGTGCAGCATGGTCCTGATCCTCAATCATAATTTCCCATAACCTGTTCCTGATTTTCATAGAATTCAAAAGATTGATTTTTGCCCTTTTTCTAGTCTTTTTATATAGTCTTCAGAGAGAAATTACTTCTGCAGAGTGTGAGGAGGAATAAAGCCATTAACTGGAAATATGAGGAGGAGAAAATAAAAACATGGGGGGAGTCTAGATACTTTTCTCAGTTGCAGTAAAAATCATAGAAGGAGTTACAGCTCTCATTTATAAGGTTTCCACTCATTTCTCTTTTTTTTTAAATTCCTTTGAAATAAATCCTAAGAAATCACACATAAAATATAGTGAAAGAATTTCAGGATGAGCTGAGATGTTGGGGCATGGCCGTGTCAAGACCCCCTGTCAAGACCCACCTTTTTAACTAGTCACCTCAGATACTTAACATTGCCTGTTTCTGGCTGACAGCCAGTTTTTAATCAATGATGTCAATATAGTACTTGTTCCTGTCTTCTCATTTTCCCCACCAATTTCTGATGTGACAGCTTATCAAATGCCTGGGTGAAATACAGACAGATTGCTTTCATCACCTTTCTGCCATCTATTTTCTTGGTCACCCTTTCAAAGAACTTGCTTGGATTTGTCTAGCCAATAAATCTTTGTTGGAGTTGGGGATTTTTTTTTCTGCCTGTCATCCTCTAAGCAGTACGCCCTGTTTTCCCTAATGATTGATATGAATGTTTTGCTCTGAGAATAGGTTGGTCTAACGAGTCTCTAGTTGCCTTTCTCATTTCTGCTCCTTTCTTGAATAGAGTGGCTAATATATTTAACCCTTTGCAAGCTGCTAGTCTCTAACAGCACAGGCTTCAGCAAGGCACTTCACCTCTGGATGACAGTGGAATATCAGGGAAAAGCAAAAAAAAAAAAAAAAAAGAAAAAGAAAAAAAGAAAAAGAAAAAGAAAATCTGTTCAAGTCTCCTGATGTTCCGACATATCACCTGCTATGGGAACTTGTCTGGGGAGAGCCTGGGGACCTTCTGTTTGCAATTTCAATCTGTTAACTGTGTTACTCAGCTGGTTGCACACTGTTGGGCTTTGTAAGCATAACCTAGAGAAGTCAAACGTTAGGCTCTCCTTCTGAAAGGTTTCAGTAAATAATAAAGACCGAAGCCAGGGCTGTTTCATAGGGTGGTGATTTTTGCTGTCAATATTCTGTGTGTCACTAGATGCAGGGGCAGATTCTCAAATGGCAACCCTCAGTGGGGACCTGGCCAGCCCCACTCCGCAGGTGGAGGGTGTCAACTTCGAGTCCCGTGTGGCCGCCTCTGGAGTGGAGGTGATCAGGGGCTGGTATGTGCTGGGGGATTCAGAGAAGGAAATGGAAAGAGTAGGTGATGCTGCAAACCAGCTCCTAGTTGCCGATGACTAGGGTTTCTGCCTGTTGCATGAAAGTGGCTGTGGTAGTGTGCTTGGTGCTGAGCCCAGTGCTGTGGGTGTGAGTTGTCAGGGGTTCCTGTAGAAGATCAAGCCCTCATGGAAATTCAGACAAAAATCAGGCACCTGGCTGGTGAACTTGAGACTGTAGTGGGGCTGAGCTGGGTGTCAGATGTCTAGTTCTCCAATGATCATTTTCCAAAAGCATAACCACTTGAGTGTAGACTCAGGGGGGATTTTGTGGCCAAACAAGAAGCTACTAGTGAAGACCAGAAGATGCTGGATAATTTCTGGATCTCTCTTAGCATCTGATTCTATTAATCTCCATATTTAAGGTTGCTGAATCTCATATTTACTTGCTAAAATCTAGGTCGCACCAAGTGACACACAGTATGATAAAACATTCGTACTCATTAAATGGGTTTGTTTCCCTTTACAGTCTCCAACACCTTGTACAGCTGACATTTTATTGACTAACTCTTTCAAGGACTTTTTTTCTGATATATGTTTGCTTCAGCGGAGTAAGACTGTTAGGTGAATTTCTGGAAAGTTCAGTGTTAACTTTATGCAGGACTGGGGTAAAAGTCCCTAGCGCTGAAAAACTGCCTATTATCCCACGCAAGGACAGCAGGCCGTATAACCTCCTTAGGTAAGGCTCTCATGACAATGAAGGCTTGATATTATTTCTTTGACATTATGCAAATACATGCATTGTACTAATGAAAGGTATGACTTTAAAATTAATTCTATGATACAGTTCAAGTGTATGGATCATAAAATAACTCCCATAGCGTAGAGTCACCAATCAGAAAGAATCTATTAATTTCCGCCCTTTTATAAGCTGAGAACAAGATTTTTTTCTATTATTTTATCCTTTGATTATCCCTCTATTTCAACTTGTAGAGAAGGACAAAATTTAATATTTCTTGTTAGATTTGAATTTAAATACAGATATGAGCTGGCTTAATTAATCATCAATGCATATGACTAAACTGTGTAATACCTACTGAACCAATTAAAAGATAACTAGCACTGTTAAAGCAACTTGGCAATATATAATAGGTACAAAATAGGAAAAAAAGACATAATCATTGGCCCACAGAGCTTCTATTATTCTTTTTGCATGCAGATTCATAGGCAGTAGGGCATGCAGAGAACACTAGATAAGATATGCTGGGTGGAGGAAGTGTGCTCTGGCCCGTCCAGACATTGCGTCATGGGTAGCCAAGTCTGCCCAAAAAGAAGATGAGAGTTTGAGAATCTGTATTTAAATCGAGTGCACTACATTCCTGTAAATGTTTTAATTTAATTTATGTTTATAAAAGAGTAACTATAAGCTACCTATGTTTTCAGTATAAAACAGTGCGAATTGTAGTATCTGGATAGACCAAAGTCTACCACCCGTGTCCAGATCTTGAGCTGTGACACAACCTATATAATTCCAAACAATTACTTTGTCTTGACAATGCTACAGTTAAAGACTCACTATATTCCTGTGGGTTTTAGTTTTGGGCAATAACCTTTCTGAAAGTTTCAAAAAGTTGGGGGGAGAGAGAGTGAAAGAAGGCAAAGGGATTAATTATCCTGTTCACTTTTTTTTTTTTTTTTTTAAAAACAGTTGTACACTGCTCTGGCATCCCTGGATGTAATAGGTGAAAAAATAAAGTGGTCTTCACATATTTGTACATGTTGCTCCTGTGCCACTTTAGCCTGACAAGATTTACTGTAATGCTGAAGGATAAAATTCAGCAGCATCTTTCATTGTTAATTAATTATAAATGTTCCTCTGCAAATTCTGTCCTTCTACAGAGGCAGGAAGGATTCTGCAGAAATCTAGTTGCTATATAAATAAATAAGGATAAAAAGACCATGCTCCATTCACTCATGAAAGTCGCATTGAAATTGCATATTTAACAGCTGACATAAGGTGTCCTTGTATCAGGTAAAAAAATTATGATTTAATTGAGGTAACTGTTAATTCTGCCTCAGTGAACATTTCAGCCATGAATCTCCAGGGAAATTCAGTCCCCCAAAAGAAACACAGTCAGCTGCAAATGAGGCTCAGCTCTTTGCTGCGCTTCTCAAAAGACAGGCTACACATTAATACATGCCCAGGCTCACAGTATCCGGTGTGCTAGCAAGTCATGCAGATTTTACGTACTGCAGCATACTGCCATTCAGAAAGAAATGAAATAAATAAAGTGCAAGCTGCCGCTTCTCTCTATGGCAACCATTGCATGGCTTGCGCCTCATGCCACTTCCCGAACAACTAACTGCACACAGGAAAATAAGCCAGCCTCAGGCACGGGGAAAAATAATGGGGAGAGGTTTACAGAATCTGTCCAAGCTGTCAGTCTTAGACTTTCTGTAGCCTTTTTAGGGCTGCATTTTTTAATTTTGTTTCAATATGTTATGTAGAGTTTTTCTAACTTGGCCACCCTGCCACATGGGAGCAGGAGGTGGGGGACTAATTAAGGCTGGATGATGCACAGCCTTCCCCAAGCAGCAGTCTCCGGGATGGCTCAGCTGCCCCACTGAGTGACCGCGGGGGGAGGCAGCGTCGGATGACCGGCGGCCCCAGCTCTTCCCAGTGCTGCGGACCGGCAGCGGGTCACTGCAGCCCTTCATCCCAAAGGCGCACGTGGCTGCGCTTGAAACCAAGCTGAAATAGCAACAGGTACCACGAGTCCCTGAACGGCATTCAGCTCCGCATGGGCTGTCGGTTTTACCTCTTTAACTCAATCTGTTGCAGCAAATAAAGTGGACCAGAGTAAGTGGCTAAGCTCCCTTCCCTCTCAGCACAGGGTGATCTTGTCCAAAATACCGATGGAGAAAGGCCCTGACACATGGCCAAGTGTTGCCTGGGTGCGAGGTGGGAAGGCATAAGCCCTTGCCAGCAAGCGTGCTGACAGTTAAATCCCGTGGAGGGCATTGGAGCTACGGTTTCGTGCCCACCCTGGTCCTCTTAATAAGTTTCTAGATAAAAATCTTTGGGAACGGGTTGATTCCATGGTGGCATAAATATGGGCTATGCTTTGTTTCCAGTTTTGCCCTTCAGTTAGAGCGTAGACCTTGCCGAGGGGCTGGCAAAGTGAGCAGCTGCACGGGGCTGGTTTGCCATGCTTGTGGTGCATTGATCTGGGGAGGGACAGGTTGTAGCCACATGCCAGTCCTCTACCAAACTTTTTTTCTTGCTCTAGATATGTGATTTTGTAGAGTTTCTGATATATTTCTTACTTAATAAAGTTCACAACAGGATTGCATATAATTCCATTTCCTGCAGGAGCAGGGACCAAATTTCATGACCCACAGCTCCACTATATGGAGACATTTTTGGATCTAATGGGTTGTTCTGCCTGCTAAAGAGTTCTAAGAATTCCTCAAGATTGCTTTTTAGGTACTTGGTACCATATGAGAGATAGAAACATTGTATATACTCTTTTCCCCAGCCCATTTCCAAAAAAGATCATAATTAGAATTTCAGAAGTAATTTTTTTAAAACTCCATTTTATGATTAAAGTGATATTTTCTGGTTCCTTCTATAGTCTTTCCAGGGAAGGTTTTTTGTTTTGGGGTTTTTTTTTTTAACTGTATCAATGCACTGTGTAGAGTTCTTGCTAACCTACCAGCACTGTAGCAGCCCCTGAGCATCACTGGATTAGGAGACAGGCGGCTGTTGAGAGAACTAATGCCAGGATGAGAAGAAAAACTTTCTCCTTTTTGTTAGGGATAAATTGGCTGTAAATGCTTTTGCAGAATGCTCTCTTATCACATCAACAGGTCAGTTTGCCAGATGAATGCCCTAGCCACTAGATTAGAAAGACACACTCTTCATGGGTCACTGGATACTTAATTATTTAAACAAGATGGAACAGTTCCAACTGGAGAGAAAATAACTGTAGCCTGGTGGTTAGAGTACTCAGCTGTCACGGAGATATGTGGAGTCAAGTCCCTGCATCAAAGCAAGCAGAGTATAGATACTAAGCTGGGCATCCAACCATTTTCCTTTTGGCTATTCTCTAGCAGCAGTGTTTCCATATCATGTTTCTCATGACAAATTCTGAAATATCTGAGTTTCGTTCCAATGCAGATTAAAATTAAGGCCCAAACTGCATTTTAAAAATATTTTTTATGAGAAAGAAGAGGATGACTAACCAAACTTCCTGAGCCAATACTGAGAAACAGTTTGGGATGATTTTTTTTTTCCACTGAGTATGTAAAATGTGGTGGATTTAATCAATTGAAATTTTAAGGGGAGTGTGAGTGTGTGTGTGTGAGAGAGAGAATGCAGGGAGAAGACGAAGAAAGATGTCATGGGGAGACTAGTCAGAATCATCACTTTACTGATGCCATTGTCAAGCAGTTCTTTTGGAATTTCTCTTTTTTTCTTTTTTTTTTTTTTAGTTTAGAGACACGTCCTCATAGCTGAAAAACAACTATAGCCCATTTCCTCTTGGCATACATTGAATAGCTTTGCTGTTCTACCATTCCTGGTGTGGGAGATGCTCTCTGGTAGCTGAGGTGCTGTGCTTGGAGTCAGTCAAGGTCTTTTCTGCCGTTCTGGGACTCCTGTGGACTCCCAGGTAGGGTGGCAGCCTGCCCGGGACAGCAGAGGCAGCACCCAGCGTGTCCTCCCAGTACCATCAAGGAGTATTCAAACATGTAACTTCATAGTTTCCTGGTACTTTTCTACATGTGGTGAGGTACCTATGTTATTCTTAATAGAGCCATTTTATAAAGCTGTGCCATTTCAGCCTTATTTAAGCAGTGCGTGTTACAGACTGGCTATGACAGGTGTGTGCCGTAGCATAACTTCTTGAAAGCTTTTCTAACATAATTTCTTGGGAAAACATAAAATATCTAGACAACATATAATCAGGGAGGAGCTTTAGAGATGTGTGCAATAGGAAGCTCAAGATGAGGACTCTTTTCCTTTGCTTAGTGTGAGGCCCATGTGCAACTCCATTGATTTCAGCAAGAGATATATTTTTACGTCCTAAGGTGGATTTGAGCCTGCAAGACATAGTTTATGTGTGTTATCCTCATATGATTCCTCGAAATGGCTGTGATGGGTGCTTTACAGAGATGTGTGCAAAAGCTCGAAGCCACTTCAAAAGGTAGTTACTCTTTGAAGAAGTCAGTTAAGACTAATCACCCTATCAAATTTTGAAGTAATGAAGTCATCATTTGGATGCTGCATCCAGATAATAAATGGTCAGAATGAGTCTTTCTTTGTATGTCTGCGCTGCTCTAATGTCTCTGCAAGTCACATCCTTACTGTATTTAATGTACACATCTTAAGCCACCTTTAAACTAGTTTTTGCAAGTCCTGGTTGCAAAGCAGCCCCAGTGAGCCAGAGCTCCATGTGGCTCTCGCAATATACCTGTTTTATACCCTGTGCTGAGTGTTTTACAACTGCAGCAATGCAGCTAGAAATACCGGCTGTTTGCTGACTGCAATATAAACCGAACCTCTGCATGAAGCTGACAGTCAGTTGTTGGCTCTGGGTCTAAAAGAGTATTTTCTATGTAGATACAAGCTTGCTCTGTCCTACTTCAGGGCAAATGAAAGCTGCATAAATGTGGCTAACACCATGCCGATCCTCCCACGCAATAGGCTTATTAGGTCAAACTCATCACCATGCTAATTGCTTTTCATGTCTTACAAACATAAGCCATGTAGGATGGCAAGTAAACACATGTCAGCTTATAAATAGATACTCAGACACTGAATGAGCCAAGACAAGGAAACAGTTCTGGTGCAAATGGGAGTAAGACACAGCAACTTCTTGAGCTCAAGTGTTTCCTCTGAGTTTCCTATAAAAGCCCAAGTATTGTGTGTCTCAAATAGGATGTGAAAGGGATTTGGGATATACAATTACCTTAACTGAATTTCTTTGTGCTTCTTTCTCATCTGAATGGTAAGCATCCCAAATCGCAGATTTCCATTTGACATAAAAGAACAAGTGTAAATCCTTTTATGTGCTTTCTTTGCTGAAATAGAGAAATAACTAAAGACTATTTATGAGTCTATGAAGAGCAACTGACTTAAAGGTTCTGTCTTTAACAGTTCCTATGTGTTCATTGCTTATCTAAGTGAACTAACAGGGATTCACAAGACCTGTTTTTTCAAGTAGCCTGTTGCATGACTTCAGGCAAGATACTTTCCTTACTGTTTCCTGATTCATAAAATATGAATAATGACCCCAAATTTCTTAGCACTTTGAGATGTGGTGATGAAAAGAGAAAATATGAGAGTATTATTACATTCATTATTTATTTCTTGGTCACAGGACCATTGTTGTATTGTCATTGGATAATATTTAATGCATTTCAAGTATTAAGACAGGAAAATTTATGGATATCGTAATCTGGCAGCTCAGTGCAGAACAGTAAGAGTAGAGTTTGAGGGAATGGGTTAAGTAGGTGAAAATTGCCTGCTTTGTCTCCTAAGGTAGTATAGGTACTCCCTATGCACTACCTACAACAACATGTTCAAGACAAACAAAGTCAGTGACAAAATGTTTGGTGATCAGGGTACATTAGATATAGCAACATAGATGCTGATGGGCAATTGAGTGGGGATCTGAGAGCTGAATGTTTGGACTTCTGCCTATATAAATAGGGTCAGTTGTAGGCAATATATATGTATGTATGTATGTATGTATATAGGCACATACTAAAAGATCAGACCAAATTGAGTATCTAGGTCCTTTTGTAAATTTAGCCCTGAGAGTTACTCCTCTAAGTTTTTAACAGGAAGTCTGCCAAAATGAGTACTTCAGTTGTAGTATCTCACGTATATACTAGTGCCCTAACAATGATATGGACCTTATTTCTTCTCAGGACATTATCATTTATAAACAAAAATAAACTCTATAAGGGTAATACAAAAGTATATAAAGTTGTTCACAGAGATGAAGCAGACAGTACTTAATGGCTGTACAAAAGAAGACTATCACAAAGAAAGTTTCTGAGACTCTTACTCTCCCCGGCTTTCAGTTTTGTATTTCTATTAGCAAAGAAAATGCAGGAAGGAAAAATAAGGAAAGAAGTGGAGGATACTTTTTAGAACACTATGTAATTTAGCACAGATTGCCTTTATCTCCATGCTCATGTTTTTCACAGGCCAAAGGATTAATTTTCTGTGAAAAGAATAGAAAAAAATCTAATGCAGATTAGGAGGGGAGAGGGAGAATTGCTTGGTTTCTTTAGTGAGAGTTTGGTAACAGCTGTAGCACAGCTGAGTGCTTGTAAATGTAGTTGGGAAAAGCGACACCATTAATGGTAGAGTATTTATCTTATGCTGCTCTGCAGACTCTGAATATTATCTAAGTGCTTTGTGCCAAATGTAATAAAATGGCCAGGATTCTCATTATAGAAAACATAAATTGCTCAAGGCAAATATATTGCCAGAGAAACTGTCAATGTGATAATCATGCACTCCTGTCACTAAATTACATAAAAATACATGTATTTATGACTAGGCTAGCCCTCAAGAACATTAACTGATTGGATAACTGGAAGGGTCTCCACTGGGAGTATCCAGCTCTTTTTGTCCTTTTTTTTTTTTTTTTTTTTTTTTATTGCTACGTAGCCCATAGAGATCAGACATTACCCTATATTTGAAAAGTATTATGAATAGGTCAGGATGCCACTATTTGCCTGATCACAGTCAGACACTTGTAATAATATCATCTTAGGAATTACAAAATCATTTGAGCAATAAATTAATTTTCAATTCAAGGGTAATGAAAATCAGTCAATGTAAGTTGAGCCTTTGTTAAAAAATAAAGTTATCTGGTTTTACTAATGACACACGTTTTTCTTATATATTAATCTTTTAAAATGCTTTGGGTGATGGTCATCAAAGAAGTACTGGCTAAGATTGATTTAGCAGTTTAATAGTAACAAGTAGCTACTTTTCATACATGTTGAACTTCAAAAGTAATTTATTACGAAAATCATTACATATCAGTATTTAAAAAAGCAGCACTTGTGTACTTTGAATAACTTGTGGTTTGGTATCTCCCGCATGAGTACTGCCTAACCAAAAGAATAAGACATACTCAACCAATCTTTTGACTACCATCGTACTATTTGTTAATTTTAGGGTTGTTTACAAAAAGCATGATGCAATCATCAACTATTAAATAAAATGCAGCAGATAAAAATTTCCCAAAATGGAAAGTCCAGAAATGACAATGCCATAGAGTCAAATGAAAATTCACCTGCACACAGCAGAATGGTTATGTCAGTGGGGCAGGATCAGAAGTGGCCAGCCTGGAGCTCTTAACCATCCATATCTTGGGTGGTTTCAGGGCATTCCCATACCCAGCCTACATCACCTACCAAATCGCAGGACTGTGCTGACCTGTGCTTCAGCCTGTGTTCCTGTGCTTGCAGCTGGCATGTTCCCAGGTAGAAGCATGTTAGCTGCATGGTCAGGTGAGGGACCACACCTGAGCGCAGGCTCCAGCAAGGAGCTGACATGGCCAGGAACATGTAATGGAAACTGAAGAATGTGAGCACAACCAAATGTCTGTACCGAAAAATACATCTCAAATGTATAGAATTTATAAACTGTTGAAACGCTTCAAAATGGGAACAGCAGTAAGCTATTTAGCATAGAAGAAAAAACTATTAATTAAGGAACATGATAAACACAGAGAGAATCTCAAGAAATGGGCAGAGTCCCAGCCCCAGGGGAAAAGTCTGGAGAAGATACGGATAGGATGGGAGGAGGAAAGAATGTGTTTTGTTGATTCATCTTTCTGTTTTGTAGCTTCACTTGCAATTTTGAAATCAAGAACATTACTCTGTGCTTTTCCAGCAAGCAGGAATGTGTTAGGTGGAACTCATTTCATGATTAAAATGTCACATATAGGTGTCTACATAAGAGCTAGATGTCCAAGCTCTGATTATAATCAATGAAGATCTCATCAGTGGAGCCTGGAAGACTCTTCAGCTCACAATGCAGACTCCATTGACGGTATTGAATAAATGTCCTTTGAGTATATGGCAGCTCAGATGCCCTACACACATGTAGACACCTACCTTAAATGTGCAGTTAGGAATCAAATCTCACCCATAGGATCTTCCAAAAGAATAAAGAATTATAGTCCGATGTTTGGCAGTTGTGTGCCTTTAAATAGTGTGTGGTCGGGTGGCTAAGTGCTATTTCCTGCCCTTAACATTCCTGCACATATACCATAGCTGCTTATATACTAGTAAACTAAACATGCCCAGGAACAGTGCTGGGCACTGAAGCCTGCTGGTATGGTCTGATCTACCTTTATTCTAGTAAATCTGCAAAACTTGCCCGCGTGGATGGGTGCTTGCCTGCAAACTGCATATCGAGAGTGACAGGGAACTGCTCATGTCCCTGGAAGCTTCTGATTCCCCTATCATTGCTGGGAATGTTTTAGGACTGTGCTAGGTGGCACAGGCAAAAAGACAATGCAGACCAACCTAACAATTTAGCCATATAGATGGCAGTATAGACAACTTAACCACTACACACCAGAACCTGGGAATGTCTCTGGGCATTGTTTAATTTATTAGTGTAGTTAGAGCTCATAGGTACCATTTCTGATCTATCTAACTTGCTTTGTATGCAGCATGGTAGTCTTAGCCTGAAAAATATTACAGTGCTGGGAATAAAATGTAGTGATTTGGTTATTACTGAAGAATAAGGATAGTTTAGAGCTCAGAAAACAAGCAAACAAAGTGCTGACCCAAGAAATCGGGCGTTGCTTTGTTTCCACCTTCCCACAGCTTATGATGGCTCAGTACTGATACAGAGATGCAGCGTTTCTCAGGATTTTCTAATAATGCACACAGAACAAGTGGCATTGGAAGGCAAATGGTGCCATGGAAAAAGAGTTTATATATTGACTTGGGCAGCATGGTACCTTAGTCTAGGACTAACAAAAGCATATATAATAATTATGGAAAATAGATTCTAAGTGTGACTGATTCTCACCTGAAAATAGAAGCTAATTCAATTAATTTATGCTTGCCTATTCCCACCCTTCCCCCTACCTCCAGCCAAAAGTCTATCTCGCAGGACACTGAAATGAGAGATTTTAATGTCATAGAGCTGTGCCTACTGCTTTTTAGTGGTAACACATGCATTTTTCTACGGTATTTGAATACATTCTCAAGTCTGATTTCTTCCCATTATCTTTACTGTTGGAGTAATTCAGTCAGCTTTAAATGTGCTGAAAATCTCTCCCATCACCAACTTCAGTGCAAACTGAAATTTTGACAGCAGATAAAAGAAAAAATCAAATTCAAATGTTCCTATACAGATAGCCTTGTGAAAGAAAAACAATTAGCTTTTATAGTAAAATATGGAATTGGTGAATAACAACATGTTTTTAATACTTTGTGTTATCAGCTTCTCTTTAAATTACTTCTAATTTAAATGAAAAGCATATTGGTCCCCTTGTTTCATTCTTTTGTTTGTTTTGCACATGGCTTTTTTTCCAACTGTTGCTGAAGCGTTGTAACTACCAACAGATTTTGGTGTGTGCTGGATCTAGTCTTTAATTTGCAGTGTCTTTATTACTGGGAGCATCTCTTCCGATATGTTTGAAGATCTCCATATCACTATTCCGATCTATAAATAGCAGCGTATGAGTGAAATAAAATCCTGTATCCAAGAGAATTCAACAGGATTTAAATTTCTGTCCCTACTGATTTTGAATGAGGTGTCACAGGATGCTAGGATGCCTAGAATATATGTGTTTTCGTATCTAGGATGGAAAAGTGGAAACAGCACATGACTAATATATGCCTTATATTGTATTTTATAACCACTATATTTATAACAATTCTATTTATAAGTCTGTAAGGCCAAGAGGGGTAGCTGGAGTTTAGAGGTGGGCCGAGGGCATCCACTGCCGAGGTCCCTGGGAGCGGCCGCGGCCTCGCTGCAGCGCTGGCACCAGCAGCAGCACGAGGCCAGATGAACGCAGCCCACCCGCGAGCGTTCCTACTCCCCGCCAGCTCCGCAGTGCTGCTTGCCGTGGGCCCATTGCAGCCACTTTGGCAGGGAAGACTCGAATAAACTCAAAAATAAAAACTCAGGAGTTGTCTTTGAGGAATACAGCTATATTTAACACTGCAGGGATGGAGTAGCTGAGGCAGAAAGACTCTGACTTGCCCAAGGTTTTCAAATCAAGCCTGCAGCAAAAACAGTAATTAGGATCCATGAGTTCCTGATTCACAGTCTTCCGTCATTTGCCCAGATGCTGCCACTTCTGCATTCTTTTTTTTTTTTTTTTCCCAGAAACTTAACTGCAGTTGTGGATATTAGTTCATCTCACCTTGAAAGACCAGGACATGCTGAAAGCATGTCCAGTGGTGCTCACCTGTCTCTTGAAAATTGAAAAGAGGACATTGAACTCAGTTTTGCATATTAAAATGAAATATTTATCACAGGAAATTTAAGAAAAAGGATGCTGAAATGTCAAATTTTCCATTATGGTCTAGCAACAGAAAGGACAGCTCAGATCTTCAGAGAATAGCTAAAGCAAAAATCATACTTTAATACTTAAGCTTGCAATGCAAACCCTTCCTTTATTTCATCAGACTGTGTCCATTGCTATTCAGCCCTTTAGCTCCACTGACAGTCATCTATGAGAACTATGCTTAAGGTTTCCTATCTATTGTTTTTCCTTTCATTATTTTTCCAGGACTGTAGGTGCACCTTTTTTCACATTCAGAAGCAGTTCTTAGGAAGCAAAATCTTTGCAAAGTGAATTCTCATGTAGCTTTTTCTACACTATGATTCATTATCTACAGGTGATCTACATTTTTAAAAAAAGATACAGGAATCTTCCATCCATTCCTACCTGATAAAAGCTAAAACTTTCTGCAACTTCCAGGTGCACAATTTGCAGCCTATGGTCTGCATAAAACCCTGCACATTGTTTTTTACAGCTTTCTGGTTGCTCAACCATACATAACTCAAGCCTTCATGTTTTTAATCATTTCAGACTTTCCGTCAGTGTTGTGTTTGATTCCTGTCTGTCCTTTCCTTCCACTTTGGTCGTTGACATCATCTTATATTTGGGTTTTTTTTGTTTGTTTGTTTTTTATGAAGGAAGAGGTCTTTCATCATGAGATTCTCTTCTAGTGACCAGAGCAACATTCTCCCCTCTCCCCTTCACGCATTTCCATACCTTACAGAGCATGATTAACTTATTTTATCTTGCCTTTAAGGCTCTGTACTTTGCCTTGTCCTTGCTCCAGTTATTTGTAGTGAGGTAACACTCTAAGTCTTCCATTGTGGCCCTTTTGCCCTAAGCACCCTACAAATGCAGAAAATCAGCTCCCTGCCACAATCACGTCGCAGGCGGAATAGCCGACTAGCACAGGAGGGAGAAGGGAGACAGTACACAAGGCCAGCAGAGCAATGCTCAGAAAGCGAAAACCAGGTTCCAGGTATTTCATTAGAGTGTAAGCTGTATGAATCATGAAGAGGAGTTATCAGTAGGAATATCATAATAGGAGGGAAAAGAGAGTACTAAAATGAGGAAATGATAAAAGGAGGTGAGTAAAAAAGGTCTATGAACTGACCCCATTCCCTCTCGGTTAGTTCATTTTTAATGCACAGTGATGGCAAGTTGCATGTAAATATTACCGTAAATCAGTAGTGACTCAGATTAAGGGGTAGTTGGATACATAATTTGAGATCTAAGAAAGCGTGAATAGAAAAGGCCTATTGTTTGTCTGGTGAGTCATTTCTAATGCAGAGTATTACCTCCATAGTATATTTTTCCATTGACTTAGTTACTTGGAAAACAAGTTAAGCAAAATTTTAAACTTCTGAAAAGCTGTCTTCTGTTTCTGTGTTTGTTTGTTTGTTTTCTCACAAAGTTGGCTTTGCCTACAGAAAATAAGACAGTTGGCATATCTGGAGACAGCAGTCTCAGAAGTCCAGCCATGTAGCAAACTAAATTCTATTTTTATTGCTAATGATTAAAAGCAGAAAATCAAAAAGCAGATGATAACACCACCTACTGCAACTTTGTAACTCACACATAGCAATGCAAAAGACACAAAAATGTAAATAAGGTCACATTAATTCAGTAAGCAGAAGTCATTGTCAATTGAAGAAATGACAGGTTCAGTTTGGCCAAAAAGACTATATTTATGCCAAATAGAATACAAAAAGATACTTGAAACTTAATAACAATAATAAAAGTTTCTACTTTTTTTTTAAGTTACATTTTTATCTTAAGCTTTTTAATCGATTATTGAATTGGAAAGTCTTGGCTGTTGTCCTCAGTTAGGCTTTTAACAAGAGGGAAGGGTAATAGCTAGTCTTTAAGTAGACAGCAAGACACATAAAATGGGACACACAAAATAAGACCCTCTGCTCCTTAAATCAAGCTAGATATGGTTACCTACACTTCTTACACATCCTGGATACCTGACTCTGTCCATTTGTCTTGTTCTTGACTCTGTGAGAAGAGATAGGCATCACTGTGTTCTGCTATGGTATACAGATATTATTGAACACAGTAAAGAGATAAACTGGTGTTTCTCTTATGCAGTGAGTCATCAGTCATCGATTCTGCTGATTAATGCCCAAAGAAGAATCATTTATAGCTTCTTTGGTTCTTAGACTTATACCAGTTCCTTTTGAAAGACATCCTTACTTGTATTCTGCGTTCCTCTTTTCTGCTTCCCTTCACAAAAGTTCTTCTAATTATATTTTTTTCAGGAGGGGCATTTTCTTCCCTTTTTTTTCTAGCTCACTACATTATTTAAAATGTGTAAAAGCTGTAACTGCAACTAGGGATTAAAACTCATTTCAGGGAGGATTTTGAAATTCTATTTAATTCCAATTCAATGTGAAAAGCAACAAATTTGAAATTCTTCAACCAGAATTCTTCCACAGTATTGGGTGGCTGTGACGGTCCCAGAGCTGCAACTGCCACCTGGCTGGGTCCCCGGGTTGCGGCCGCACTAGTAAGGAGCGGAGGGACAGAGCCGAGAGGAAATGAATTTGTTTCCCCTGCTGAGTTTGGGTGAAGCTTTGTTGGGACCAAATGTCTCCACAAAATATTTTGACTCCAGTGAACAGGAGCCAGAAAGCGTTGGATATTTTTCTGAGCAGCATTGGCATTAGCAAGATTCGTTTTTTGGTATTGCCATGGAAAAGGCCTACCTTTATGTGGTTTTGATTGTTATGAACTATTTCTTTTTTATCTGCTTGTGAACTAGTTTTTATCTCATGCACTATGCTTTTTAAATATTTTTCAAACAAATGTTGGCTTTTCACCCGTTTCAACGAATCCAGGCAAAATAATATTCTCTTCTAATTTTCTTGATATTAACATTTTCTCACCAGTGGTATGTGCATAACCAACTGTTTCAATAAGCCTACTGACTTTCTGGGTGCATTGGTACATCATGTGTTATAGGAGATGCAGACTGATGAAACAGAAAAATGGATGTAAGATCAATGAAGAGAAACAAAATACACTGTTTATAGCTGATGAACATGTTTAGATAAATAAACACTGATATAAAAATGCAGTTTAAATGCCAGAGAATGTTAATTACTTACAGTTTAATGAGGAAATTAATTAAGGCACAGCTCAAGTACAAAGTAAGAATGCCTCTTGTTTTTCTCAGTAGATAATCCACAGCTTTGAAGTACTGAGAAAAGCCAAGCTTCAGACATACAGGGCTTTTTATAAGGCCTAGTCTTTCACGTAGAGGTGAGCTGTGGAGACTTATTGAGAAGAAAGTTAACTTCAAAAAGGAACTACCAAGAATAATTTGGAACCATAAGAAAAATAATACATGTGTAAAAAAATCTAATAAGGAAGTCAGTGAAGAAAGTGGTACCTGTAGTGAAGTCCCAGCAATGTAAGTAGGCTGGACGTATAATTGAGATGATGAAAGACCCTTCCAATTATCTTCTGGGAGGTTAGCTCCCTATCTTTTGACCTCATGGACCAAAATGGATAATATCACACAAAATGTGTAATTTTTTGATGTGAATCATCAACAATAGGAGAAAAATAGTCTTGGCTAAAAGTTTGGGGTAGCTGTGAAAAAGACCAGTGGCCCTTGGGATCAGGGAAGCTGTAACAGTGTCATGCATATACTCCACAGCTGGATGTTTTAAATATCCTAGCTAGGAAGGATTCTAGTAATCTATTCTAAATATGATGCTCCTTCTTAGTATATTGTCTAGAGATTTTTCCAATATCCATTTGCCAAACAAACAGTAAGTTTCCACCATTGTTCCTATAAAATTTATGTATTATAATCTGATCAGTCCTGCTATAAGGGAATTTTATTTTTCAGCCAGATACATTCCTTTCAGGAAGTTGTACCATCTTCCTGCTGATTATAGTCAAATGGATAAAAGAAAAGCAGAGGGAGAACAACCAAGGGAAGCATCAGTGGCTACCTGGGAAAGAGTCCCAGAGACTCTGTTTGCAGTAATATTACATTCCATAAAATAATTAAACAGCAAAATACAAATCTCCAAGACTTATTCACAAGTTGTATTATTATAGACCAAAATGTTAAAGTCTTTTTTATTCATGCTGTTACATGTTCTGTTTAGTCTTAGAAGCATCTTCAGGGGAATGCAGATTCATAAAAATGGAAATATATATGCAAATTAATCATGGCTCTTGGATTCAATACAATTTGACAGCACAGTCATACATTGCCACTCCATTTATATACAGGTCCATTTATATAGTATTAACAGTAGGTTAGTGAGTTAATTTCCAGAAGTGTTTTGTAGGTATTTTTTTTTCCCCTCATGAGAAGTAAAAGAGAAGTATAGCCACTGGTGGCAGTATGGGAAACTTAAATACATTCTTCTGCTTTTTATAATTTAGGCAGGTCAGTTTACTAGACTTTTGAACAGCTGAATCAACCTCTCTGTGCCTTAATGAATATTTACTCATTTAAACTAATTTGAACAGCTCCAAGCAGAGGAAACTAGAAAAGATAAGGCTAGAAGATCAAGATTCTTAAAACACTTTGTCAGGTTGTGAGGGACTTGCTTTCTAACCCTAAACCTGACCTAGATAAAGTAACAGCTGACAGCTGCTCCTTCTAGGCTCTGAATCAATGTCAAAATCAGCAAGTTCTTCTAAGGCAGGTTTCCTTCCCCCTTTGGCTGGAAGAGGAAGCTTTCATTGAAATGGATATACTCCTGCCAAAAAAGATTAGTTCTCAATAAGTTGATATTTTCCTGAATAGCAAAAACCAGCTTTACTTATCTATCCATCAGGGAGTAAGAGTGAAAATTTCTCATGAAGTCAGAGAAGTTGGGATATACATACAATATAGGTGGCTGTTATATACAATAAGGCAAGCCCGGGAATTATGTTTTGAGTAAGAGATTGTTGTTGTGTGTACAGTGCAGAGCACAGCCATTGGCACTTCAAGAGGTAATCATACACGCTGATGTCCTGTAGGAGATAATTTCACACTTGAGAACTAAGGGAGCAGCAGGCATCTTTAACCCGCTAAAAGCTTTCAGCACTAGAAAGTCATTTCTATATGGGTGATGTCATTTTGCTGTAATTAGTTTTAGCCGCTGCCACTTTCACTCAGTCATGTTCTAACAATCATGTATAAAAATGTGGTGTGTTTTCAGTGACTTTGGCATTTTTCATTGCTCTGACTCAAAATAAAGTTTAACCAACTGAAGGTCTTGTATGAACAGACTGCATAATTCTACTCAAATTAGCTTTTTGCTCAGAGTCCAGAGAATGAATGCAAAAAGTTGTATTACTTACAAAACAAAATCATTAGTAATCATTAAAGCAGCAGTCAAATGCAGGCGGCATTACAGCTGCATAAAAAATGGAACTGGAAGTCAAACATTACTACTAATCACTGTCGTTGTCCTGAAAAAGCAGAAATTAAGCACTGATTTAAACCCATTGGAAAATCCATTACTGGGAGACCAAATTGCTAAAAGTGTGGAGGTCTTACTCATGGATTTCTATAGAAGAAAGACAGCTTTGCATTGTGAAACACTCACAAATGTCCTTAAGAAATGCAAGACCGATAGCACAGGAACCATGTCCAATTACACAGGCGAGTAATGGCTATGTGGAGGCAGGATTCCCAGTACTGCCTTGCTGATATGACTTGACTCTGATGGGGTGAGAACCTGAGAAGCTGACAGGTTATTTTATTCCTCTTGCCCTTTCATTCTGAGACAACAAAGAGTAGGCAAAAGTTTTTTAGTGATGGACACCTTTCCTCTGGGAATTGACAGAATTTGCTATTTCATTTTCAGCCAATGAATTTGTCCCCACCAGCCCCAGCTTGATTGAGCAATACATCAGAAATGAAAATCTCGATATTGCATTTGCAGCTCCCTGACCTTTCTGGTGGCCCCATTTATGGCTTTGAATAAACAAAGACATAGGGAAGCAAAATGGGCCTAACAGCAATTACTTGGTTTCCTTTTGTAATGTGAGCTTGAAGACTCTCATACAAACCTTTTTTCTCCTTCCCCTGAAAAGGAATACTTTAAAAGCAATCATAGCTAAGATACTGCATGAATGTTTATAACATCACAGCAAATAGCAAATGTTTATGGATATCCCAGTTATTAAAGTTTGTGACAAGGAATGATCACAATTGAAAGATACTGTGCTCAGGGTAAAATTACTGTCCAAAAAGTAGCTGTAAAATCAATGATGGGTTAGTGCCATGTACGCTTAACGTACATGATTACCAGAACAAAGTAAAGGCCCTACCCACCATTAACGTACTTTAGCTTAACAAGTTACCATGTGTCTGCTGAGCCATGGTAACTGAACTTGTTTGCTCTGTTATCTTATTAGCAAATATGAGCTAATTCCAGGTAGTGTTACCCCCAAGCTATGGTTTAGCTGATCTGATTTACCTTAACAGGCAGGTGGATAGTCACACCAGAACTGATATGCTGAAGAATGTTAAACCATCAATATCTCATCAGGTGTCTAAGCCCATATCTTTAAACACATTTTTTCCTTGAATTTGTCAGCTGTGTGAGGTCCTCCAAAGAGCAAGCTGGGTGTAATCCTGACCATGCATTGTCAGCAGGGCAAGAAAAGGCCAAGCTGACATCTGTCGAAAGTACATCATGTATTACAGATATGGGAATAAAAAGAGCCCAGGAAAATGCATGTCAGTGATTTTGGCTCTGCACAGGTACAGGGATTTGCCTTTGTACAGATCTGCAGGTGAATGCTGAAGAAGATCCGAAGGTCTGAAACCTGTCTTCCTTGTGTAACTCAGGCAGGGCTAGCAATACCTAAATGTGGAAGAAACTTAGGTTTGCCCTCAGTGTAGGAGCTACAAATGTAAATGCAGATAGGGAGGTGACCTGAAAAATAACATTTCTGTTGAAAGAGCAAAAATGTGTGTCCTGTTTCTCAATTCCTTTGTAGCTAATCACAACAGCCTGGCTTAATGTCATTTGGCTTTAAGCCCTGACCTGAGGAAGGAGGTGCTGAGCCTGGCTGCCCAGCTGTCCCTTGGGTCCCTGACTGGGGGCTGTGGGTGAGCCACACCTCTCTGTTTCTCTCCATTGGCAGTAGAAGATGATCACACTGCCCCAGGCTCCAAGGTGCCTCAATGAAAAGCTGGGGAAATGAAATGAAAGTTCATCTCTTTAGGTGAGATCAGTCCAACTAACTTTAGGATTAAGTCTCAGCACTGAGGAACTGGCCAAGCATTTGTACAAAATCCTCGTCATTGATTCTGCCCATCCAAAATGCAGAACTTATCATTTTGCTTTCCAATTGCCCTGCCCACGTATGGAACTGATTCTCCTTTGCCTTCATTGCTGTTTGTGTCATAGGGAAAGTCCAAATAATCCAGCAGCTGCACAGATTGTAGTAGGATGGCACAGCCAACAAACAGAAAGGTCCACCTCAGCCCCAGTAAAACTGGATTTAAAATATAATGTGTCAGTGTGTCTGTGTATCCTAAATAATCACAGAAATTCTGTATTACACAGTTTCTAGAGCAACAGGAGAGACCTGAGGAGGGTTGCACCCACTATGCAGTGTGCTGGAGATGCATTAGTGAGAGCTCACTGTGAAGTAGCTGGCAGAAGCCTTTTCTTTGTAAAATGCAACCTTCCTGAAGCTGAAACTGTTTATGGAAAAAGAACGGTTCCAAACAAATTCCTACTTTAAGGGAAGAAAAAATTGTTGAAGCACCCCATTTTAACATTTTCAAAAGCTCCATTTTTCCAGCTTGAATGTCTGTTGCTTCACATTTCATGTAACTTGTTTTGGAAAAGGTCCATGCTGAATGGTATTATCTTGAAAATATAAAAGTTTCTTTCATTTCAGACTATAACTGAACAGTTTTTCCTTTTTTTTAGTTTAATTTGATCCTAAATTTTTTTTTCTGTTTGTATTTTAAAAATGCTCTTTTCTTTGCTTGTTTTAATTAGTTGTGGTCTCCCATTAAAGATCTTGTGGTATAAATAAATAAATAGAGCGTATAGTTGGGAGCACACGTGCATGCCCAAAATAATCAGGAGGTCCTTAGCCAGTGACAGATTACTTGCACCTCCTTTATATTGTGGCTGAGGTTGGATATACAGGAAAGAGAGAAGGAAGAGTAGAAAATGAATTAAAGTTTTGGGGGGAGTGCTAAAAGGAAAAAGTAGGGAAAAAAAAGTTCTGGAGGAGATGGAAAAAAGAGGGATATGGGAAAAGGGAATTATTTACATATGAGAATGATGAAAGGAGTCAGATGAGAGCAGGATTTGCATTACAGCAGCACTGAGAGGGGTTGGAGGCACTGAGCAATCACTAGAGAAAACAGGGAGTCTGAGAGGTCAATTTGAGGTGCTGATCATAACTACTATGAAAACACACGACAAAGAAATTAGGTCTCCTGGTCCATCAGCCTATTGCAGTTGCTCTAGTGCCCTGATTCATTCTGGGAAGAAGCCGTATTTTGGTTATTGCTATTTTTCAAAAGGCTCATTTAAAAGATACTTTTATTCCCCATCTGCTTAAGTTGCCAAAGAAGCTGCATATTATATCTTATGTAATTGTCATTTTTATCATATTTACCAAATTAAAAAGTATGAGCTGTCAGTCACACCACCCTAGTATTTACATGTTCAGAGAAATCCTCTCCAAAATTGGCTTGGATTTTACAAAATATGAAGGAATGTATTTGAGCTCTCCTTCTGCTCCCATTTCCACCATTTGTGTTCAGGATAACTCACAGGCATCCCATCTCTGATAGTGTAGAGCTTCATCATCTAATGTCAAAAGGCCTTACTGAGGGTTTATACAGCTGCAGCTACTGATAGCTAATTTCAGTTTTCACTGGAACTGCTGACTGCGCCCTCATACCACAGCAGGGTCAAAGTTTTTTCATACTATATGTCTCCTACTTGGGTAAACCAGTGATTACTATGACTGATTATATAACCCAGATCATTGTGGCAAATTCAGTGGTCCTCTGATGTTAAAAGATCGTATTTATTGAGCAGCTGAAAGACAGGGATAGTACTCGAAGTAAAGGAATATTCTTGTGGACCTTTTGCACTACTGTAAAACAAAGCTGTAAAAACAGAATGCTGTGACCTGCTAGTAATAACCATTGTAGCTTTTTGTGTTTCGTACCAAACAGTACAGTATGGACATATTGTTTCTCTAGTTTTAACCTGAAAATTGAAAGGTTAGGAAAGACATGTTGTTCTGTCAAACAGAATTTAACATGAGAGATCTCAGTCATTTTTAAGGAGAGCATCTTAAAGATATGCTTTTTTCCTTGAAGTTCAGTCTAAATATACTAAATAGACTAATCATATCTACATTTTTTTCCTTAAATGTCTGTTTCATCTTTCACAAGATAGGAAGAAGGTGATGAAATACCTACATCTACTCAGTAAGACAAAGACCCTGGATTTTCCCTTAACAAACTCGGGAGATCCAGGATATTTTATGTGTTACTAGGAAAGATGCAATCCAAAGTTGTTGACTTTTTCACTCCTTTCCCACTACTGGACTTTGTCCTAAACTTTTCCTGGAATTCCTCATTTTGATCTCTCTTATTTTCGTGTAATTTCTTCAGATATTTTAATAGACTGAGTAAGCATTTGACCTCTCTGGCACCAGAATGAAGCCTCAACAGCTGCACAAAATCATTCAGACTGTATTCCTGACCTGCCTTTTCTATTTACTCTCTGGCAAGACCCAAGATTGACTTCCTGGACTTCCTCAGGTGTCTGCTGTGAAGGCAGCTGCCTGTCTGTCCAAGAATGTCACAGTGGGTGGAAGATAAATGCATAGAAAAGGCTGCTGTCATCTTCTACGTGGAGGGAGGAAGAAGGACAGATGCTGAAGAACTGGCAGGAAGAGCTAGAGATTTTGCTGAGATATCCAGAAGTCTTTGTCTCACTGAATAAGGATCATTATTCATGAAAATTAGCTAATATATTCTTTAATTTTCCCACTCTTTTTAATATAAAAGATTTGGGATTTCTCTCACAGATCCTGAAAAGCAATAAAAGGTATAAATGGCTCATTGAGGAGCTTGACTCAATCTTTCAGCCGTGAAAAATCAAGGAAGAAAGGGCTTTTAGGAATTTCCTAGGCTGTTTGAAGCACACGATCACACAGAGCCGTGTCTGAATGCAGTGTGTTATTGCTGGCTCTCTCTTTTTGCTAGCAGACATTTGTTAATTTTGATAAGGAAAGAAACAGCTATTTCACTGAATTGGTCATTTATATTCCAGAATGACTGCAAAATGAATCTACTTTAACACTCTGCAACATTATTCAACACCTTTTACATTTATTGCTTGAAGGAGGACAGGTAAGAGGGAGAAGAACTTGCAGGTCTCTGGGGTAAAATGGATGAGGGAGCTCAGAAAGGTTTCCAAGGAACGAAGCAACGCTGGCTGGCTAGAAAAGGCTGTTCTGGGGAACCAAAGCCTTTTAGGGTGATCACCGCAGTATTTCTAAGGCAACCTGGATTTTGTGGATGCCTTTCAGCTGCCAATAGCTGCGAGGGGAGAGCTGGTGCTGCCAAGACCAAGATGACCCCCTGACAGGATTGGTGATCCCCAGCAATATATTTCATTTTACACTTTTTCAGAGTTAGGACCTCAGGAACACAGCCAGCTTCCTCTGCTTGATTTAATAGGCTGTGTGCCTGGCTAGTTTCTCTGGTAGCTGAGGCCTGTTTTCACAGACCTGGAACTCTGTTATATAAATGTGGACAGACTGGATGAAAGCACAAGACCAGAATTTCCTCAGTTCTGCTCTTCTGGGGGGGGTGAGGGGGTCGTTTGTTTGTTTTTAGCAGTCTTGGTGGTAACCTGAGCTAAATAAAATGCTGGGTCTCTTCAATATTTATTAGAAAAATATATAAGAGAAATGTTCTTGTGTAAGGGGAAAGCCAAAGAAATTGTCTCTCTTGGGCACAACTTAAAATGAATAATGAATTCTCTGAGTTATGAAATGGGCAGATGAAAATATTAAGGAAAAATAGAAAACAAAGCAGGGAACAACATCATGCCACTGGGAAAAGCCCATGGCACTGGAAAAACCCATATCATAAAGCTGTTTGCATTTCTGATTGCTGTATCTGAAAATGATATAGCAGAACAACAAAAATGTACAGAGAAGGGTAAGAAGGATGATGAGAGGTTTAGAATGGCTTCCCCATGATAAAAAAACCTGCATAGATTGATTCCTTAGTTTGGAAAAGAGAAGACTGAGGCAGGGATATGATAGAGGTCTACACAATTATAAACAATATAGACAAAGTGAATAGGGATCAGTGATCCATTATTTTTCACAGCAGAAGAAGTAGGGGCACCTAATTACATTATCAGGCATCCTGATAAACAAAACAAAACAAAAAAGGAAATTCTTTTTCAAATAATGCATAATTAAATTGTGAGGCGCACTGGCACAGGATGCTGTAGAGGCTATCGGTATAAATGGGCTCAGAGAACATTAGATGAATCCATAGAGGATAGATCCACTGGTGGCTATTAAAAACAATGGTCTAGATTAAACTTCCAACTCAGGAAGTCCCTTAAGTGCCTTTTGCAGGAAGCTGGGAAGGTATGCTAGGCAAAGATGATTCAATCTACGTATTTGCCCTGTCCCTGTCCATGTTCTTTCCCACAGCATCCACTTTGGGCCAGTGCTAGAGCCAGCATACTGGGATAAATGGATCTTTGTTGGAGCCATCAGGGACATTTTTCTGTGTGTATGTAAGAAACTGTAAGAACAAAAAAGAGGTGGTGATTAGAAAAATAAAAGCAACTTAATTAAATAATATCTTCCTCTTACCGTTAATGCTTTACCGCTAATGCTTTTCAGACAGATCTCTTGCAAAGGAAACCTCAATAACCTTAAATCTCCTAATATCATCTTTAATTTTTACTTCAATCAGAATTTACCCACCCCTGCTGTGCTTCTGTGTATTTATTGCTTATCATCATGCTATCAAAATACGGCACATATTCTACTATTCGACAATACTGCCACCTAGGCTACATCTGTAGTAGTAAATTACAGTGCCAAGATAAAGGCTTAAAGAATTTGATTATTTATAATGTTTTTTACAGAGGTCCCTGTTTTAGGTTTGACCTTGGCCAACTAATTTTTACTCTCCCAAACAATTCCGAGGCTTGATTTGGGAATTAGCGTTATTGGGACCATTCCCAGTAACAGTTTAGATGGACCCAGCCTGTTCTGGAGGGCATGGCAAGACCTGTTGGCCTCATGGCCAGAGTACAGCCCCTCCCCATGCCTAATTTGCAATATGGATGTAGCAGTGTTGATCAGATGGGAACTCTTGCAGATCAGGTGAAAAAAAAAAGGAGTAGATCACACAAGTGACATTGGCCTCCTGGGGAAAGCTTGAACCATTGCCAGTTAGCTATCTCCCAGGAGGAATAAGGGGACCATAATGGTGCCCAGGCATGTATGCATTTGGTCATTTCCCCTAGATCAGGATCAGAATACTAACAGTTCTCAGTGATATGTATCACGCAGCACACTTGGGAGATCTTTAGGTAGGGCCAAAGATCACCTACAGGAAAAACTTTAATTGGAAAGCAGGCTAGTGGACTTTGAGATATATAGACTGTCTCTCAGGATCCCCGCAGTTTCCTCCCTTTTTACCTGGTATGATTTCTAGTCTGGAAGAGGCAATTTGGTTTTCTCTGATCATGGAGTGATATGGTGAGAGCCCTGTATTTCATACTCTGGACACATTTTATGCTTGGTAATTATGTGATCAAATAAAGTTGCACCTGCTGTTTAATCCAGACATTTTAGTGCCTGTGTTTTCTTTCATCTGTTGTCAGAGTTAATTTGCCAGGTATTGTATAAGACACAAATAAAAGAACAACAATTATCCTAGAGAGCTTACAGGCTAAAAGAAAAACATACATACGGGCAAAATGCAACGGGAGGTCCCCCCGTTTATTATCAGAGACTGATAATAAATGAATTAAAATCCAGAAAAATGAGAAGGTCAATATCAGTTCTAGTTCAGTCTCACTCTTATATTGTGATGGAGAAGGCAGTTAACTGATTATAACTCTTGCTGATGTGAGCCTTTTGAAGGATGTGAGCAACAAGTCCACTGCAATTGGGGCCTATTTTGTGTATGGATGTGTTATTGAAGTGTGGCTAGGGGATGGAAACAGTGTACCTTTTTATTATAGGCTGAGCAAATGGATAAGAAATGAGGGCCAACATAAAGGCATATCTTGGTGCAAGACTTCGAAGGTGAGGACAAAGGATTTAAACTGACATATCAAACTCAAAGAACAGATCAAGAGGTTAAAACTGAGACGATAAAATCTGATGGATAGATGAAGTAATTATCAAGCTGAGGAAAAGAAGCAATGCCAGATGGCTTCTGTGCACTGACTGTCAAAATGCTCACTTAGACCACAGGCAAACAGTAGGGAGCAGGAGAGAAGAGAGTATCTCCATTAGCCTGTACAGAAATTTCACTTACCTGACCCAGAACATAAAGTAATATAGCCCACTGGTGTCTCAATCCAGTACCAAGCTCAGCTCAGGCAACATGAAAATTGACCCCGAAAGATTAGCTGCATCTCCTTTACCCAGGTTTTATGTGGATGTAATTCTGTGGCCTTCAGCAGTTTTATTTTGGCCTTGCATTGGACTGTAATCTATCTCGTATACACAGAAAGTCTAGGTAGAAGGCATCAGGCTTCTTCAGTCTGTGCTTGTTAACGCATTGCAACACTACAGATGTAGTAGCCTCAGGGCTGGATGAGCACCCCAGATCTGTCATGCTAGTTCCAGCTCAGCAACCTCTCCTGATATTTCCAAGCTTAAGTCTGGAGAACTTTAGCTGAACAAGCTTCTTATCACAGTCTTGAGTATCATCTGAGCATTCTTGCCCTGGAATGCATGACAAATCCATCAGCTTTTGAAAAGAAAGGGAGATATTAGATGTAAATGACAGTTTGTGCTTTCTCCATTATGAATATCAGAACATCACCTTACTATACATTCAACTTTCACAGAAGCAGACATCTCTGCATTTTTAAAAGCTCTCATTTATTGTGGCTATTTTTGATTTCTATTTAGACTAGTGATGGGGTAGTTTGTACATTTAGGAGGGATTTTAACCTGTAATTGTTTCCCTTGTCTGCAGACTGTGTGTTCTTTACATTGTTTAAATCCTTAAATTGTAAATTATCCTATTTTCGTAATCTCACCTTTAATTGCACTTCATTGCCCATCAAAACATTGCACACTAAGTCTACCGTTTTCCTGTTACGTCTACTGGTATGAAATTTCCTGCCTGTGGGGCCACCTTGAGCCATGGAAAAGCTGAAACACTATTGATCTAAGAGACAGAGGAGGTCAATGACGTAGCAGTGCCAGTGCAAGTATTTTATGCCACGTGAATTTTAGCATGCGCGAGAATTCTGTGATGATCTGCCTGGCTTCATTACCATGAGATAGGAAGGTTACTGCTCTGCTCATGAATGAAAGATATGCTTTTCATTTCTGTGGCCAATAATAAAAATGATAATTCCTAGGAAAAATGTCAGCTGAACAAACAAAGACCATGTATGCCTCTTGTTGAAGGAATAATATGACTTTGAAGTACAGTCCAACCTCACACAAAGATTGTCTTTGTAATACCGCATGAGACTTCAGATTAATTTATGCTTTGTAAGTGGAGGATACAAAATTTGAATCTCTTCAAGGGCTGAAGGAACTGGCACTAGCCTTTTGAAAAGACTGTCTAAACAGTGGGTTAGTGATGTGAATAGGTAAAGACATAAAATATAAAGAAATAAGAAATGTTCATGCTCAGGAAGTAAACTAATCACTAAGAGCTACTCATATCCCTCATCACAGATTCATACATCTGAGTATATCACATGGGAATTTTAAATTCCTGTGAAACATTTGTGATTGACCCTATTCAAAACAGAGTACAGCTCTTTTGCAGGATGGGAATTCTAACTTTCTTATGCTCTTTATAGGCTTTTATAGACAACAGCCTCACTGACATTAACAAACGTTTTCATATAGGATAGCTATGAGAAAGAAAAGAATTATAATCCTAACTTTACACCTGCATAACTGAGGCAAGAAGAGATTACTGAATTGTCCAAATTGACACAGGAGTCCTATGGCAAAGTCAGAATCTGACTCATGGATCCAGTTACGCTGCCTCTTTCTCCAATATGGAAAGTTATTTTCCTTTTTTATCTCAAACACATAAAACTTAAAGATTTAGTCCTTTTTAGTCTATCCCTAAAACTTTAGCCTAGTTTTGGGCAGAATCTGTGAGAATAATGCTGACTTCTTGCAACGGTGAAATCGTTTTATGCATTTTATTTTCTACAGATCATTTTATAAATGTTTTTGAATACATGTACATTACATAACTTTGAAATAACTCAATAACTTCTTTTTCAGAAATACAAGACTGCTGCTTCAATGTAAAGCTTTGTTATTATGAAGTTATCAGTAATATCTCCAAACTATTTACATGCATCTAAAGGCTGTTTGAGAACATTTTTTGCTATGTCTTCCACTTAATTCGTTACTCATGTGCAGCCAAATTAGAGGCTCCACATATGAGTTATACAATATAGGCAGATCATGTGAGCAAAGTCTCCATGGAAACTGCCTAATTTGTGCTTTTATTTAATTAGACTTGTCCATTACCTCTCCAAATGAAATTTAATTTGAATTCATATGCCAGTCATTTTTAAAATTTGTATGACTTTTTTCCATCATTTAACTAGATCTCTAGTAGGCTATATTTTAGCTGAGTGAGTTTACTTAACAAGTGAATTTATAAACAAGATGTTTATTTCACAGCTCAGCTTTTCCAAATACCTTAACATGCTCAGGATTTATTTTCTATGTAGTATCTATGCTATACTTTCCTTTGTTATCATTTCTTAACCCCAGGAAGTGTCAAACCCAGGAACGATTGTATGAGAGTATCTACATGAGTATATTCAATCATTTCACTTGCTGTGAGATAACTGGAAAGAAATCCTACAAATTAAAAGTGCAACCAAGACCAAGAAATATCCAAAATGCATGTATTTGTTAAATGGAGCATTCAAACAGGCAAAACAGTGTGTCTGTCGTAAGCTGAATTACAAAAAGCAGCTTCTCTGACATAGTGATTGAGTTACCCGAAAGAAGAGTTTGGGTTGGTGCAAACGTCTGGGAATGTCTGCCTTAGAATATGAGATATGTTTACTCATGTAAGTTATTTAGAAGTCACCTGTCTTCAGTCATGCACAACAAAAACATGGTCTGCAATACTTGATTTTGTCTTTCTCTGAACATAGAGTGAGAGACTATGGACTCCTCCATTCTTTCACTCTTCTTTTGAGGGGGCTGTGCTTGGTAAGAAAGTGTACAATGTAAGGCTGTATATAGTCAAACAACTTCCACTTGGCTGAGACACCAGAAGGCATGAAGATTAGGGCAAAAACATAGAAGACAAAGTAAAAAAATGCATTATCATGTACTTATATGAAACACATTACTGTACTATTTTGTATCCTAATGTATGTATTTTCAAGCCATTCAATGTGACAAAACAAAGCTGAAAAGAATGATGTAAAAGATGTTTAAAAAGGCATTTATGAACATAAAAACACTAGCAAGGTGAAAAAGAGTGGTAAAATTAAAAAAAAAACCCAAACATTCAAAAAACATTAGGGAAACAAGAAATAACAAGTGGCAAAAGAAAATAAATATTGCAGATAACAGCACCCCCCCCTACAGCATCACAGTATCAGAGATACTGAACGGTAAGAGGCATCACTGGGTGGATTTACAAACTAGTGGAGAGCTTATGTCTGGGTATACAGAAATATCAGAATTATTAAATAGCTACTTTGTTTCTGTCTTTTCAGAAGAAGAGGGTGGCGATCTGCTCAAGTCGGGCTTCAGTTTTCCAGGGACGCCAGAGGAGGAGCTAGGTACAGATATTGTCTCTCAGATAACTTGTACTGCTTGTACATGCAGGGGCTGGATGCAGCCGTGGTGGGGATGAGGCAGGAGGCTGCTCTGGGGTACAGCCTTTCGCCAGCCACAAAGCCCAGAGCAAGTGTGGCACCAGGCGGTATTAATGAGAGTGGCCAAAAAGCTCTCAGCCCAGTCCTTCCAAGAAATTCTCACCTGCTATATCAGGTTAGAGAAAGGCATCTTGGCAACTGAGAATTTGAAAGAAGGCGTTGAAGGAAATTACCAACTTTCCCTCTTTTGTCTTTTCCTTTTTATCTTATTCTCCAGATAGCATAACAATTGCAGAAGGAGTTTCCAATGTTACCTTTTAACTTTAAAAAATAACAGAAGGAAAAAGAAACCAGAAATTCACATAGCCAATGAGTGAAATCTTAATACCTCTTTCTCCCAAAGCTTTTAGTAAAGTGTCCCACCAGCTTCAGTGTAGCCAGATTTATACCTTTTAGGCTGTGCAAAATTGAATTTCTGTTCTTGAAATTTCATATTCAGATTGTCACTGTTTTATGTGAAATACATCAAAATTTTGTTCTATGTGCAATTTCTTTTATGTGGGTTTTTTTTTTTTTGGAAGAGAAATATGGAAAATGGTTTCTGTGTGTTTTCTAGTTAAAGCTGCCTTTATTCAAGGTATTTCAAAGTTAGTGTAATTTAGTAATTTTTTTCTTCTTATACAAATGCTCGAGTTAATACATTGCAACAGTTTATTTTGTGTTATTATGGATATTTTTTGCATTTTGACAGGAATATTATAAACGCCTACCCTACTCCCTGACCTTCAAGTTGCACATTGATAGAAAGATAAATCATAGCTGCTATATTAAGGGGAAAAAGAAAAAGAAAACAGTTTGAACGAGGAGCATGAATTCAGGCAGGAGATGTCATTGTGCTTAAATCATCTCTTAGAAAAGGCTTTTCTAAAGTAATCAGTGTAGCCATGACTCAGGTACACTCAAGTCAGGAGATTCTGTAAACCCTGATTGGAAAGATATCTGTATTGGAATTGTAAAGATATCTGTATTGGACTTGTTTGTCTAATTGATATTAAAAATTAAGAGGAAGAAATCTATGGGATAGGTTCAGAATATTAGACTGAAGGATATGTTAAAGAAGAGACTGAAGATCCTTTAGTAAGCAGTACAAGTTTTGCAGTTTCTGCCTTCATTCTGCCTCGATTATAGTAGTGTAGGAGGGAAGATACGATCAAACATGAGGTTCCCTCGGGATCCCACAAATGAATGCTATGGAGGAGTCATTGAACGAGCTCCTTCTTGGACATTTGTTCCTTTTTGCCTTGCTGCTCCACTTCACAGTATGTAGTACAGAGTTCAGATACCTTGGGTGAAATTCATCTCATCTAACAGTAGAAAAGTAGTTCAGATGTCGATGTCTAAACTGCAGGTATCTAGACTTCCTTTAAAGTCAACATAGAGTGATAGACATTTCTAGGACATAGCTGATCTGACCTATTTTAGAAGCCTAACTTAGGGTGAGATGAATGATGTCCTAGAAGTATGTCAAAGCAGTTTTCCTTCCATTTGGTTGAGAAAGAACCCCTGCAAGATGTCTGAAGCCAGAGCAAATAGTGTATAGGTCAATAGTAGCACATGTTGGGTGGCAGTTGCTAGAGGTGTAATGGAGCTTCATATGAAATAGGTAATCAAGGATCAATACAAACATATAGGCTAAACTGATCAATCATTCAGCATCCTGATTAGGAAAAAGCTTCAGGATTTGTCAGCAAAAATGAGGAACAGGAAAGCAAATAACAAGAATAAAGTCTCAACAACAATACAGAGAAACTAAGCTGTTTTAGCAAACTTCAGCCGTTTACGGACAGAGGACAGAACAAAAGATAATATGCTAAGGGCAGGGAAAGATCTTTTCTTCCTCCTAAATTTTGGGTGCCTAGTGGAATCCTCCAAAAATAAATACGAAAGCTCCCTAAATGAGGAATGGAGAGAGGTGGATGCCTTTAATATTTCCAGAAGAAAATCCTGCCTACCTGACTTGGCTGCCAAACTGCAGATGGCCAAAATAGGTGGACTGGATCCCATCCATAATGTCAAAACGTATGAGGCCCATTCTCCCTTATACAGAATCACTGTAATAGAGGAAGGTGCATACTATGGAAGATGGAAATTGTGAAAACATCTACGAAAGTTTTGGGACAGTCAGCTAGGTTCAGTGTAGACAAACTCTGTAGCGACCACTGTACTAGTTATGAACGCCTCTACAGGAAGCTGCAGTTTATCTGTCTGCCTGTCTGTCCCATGGTGTTGTAGTCCTTTATCTGAAGACTTGAGTTCAAATCCATGATCTGAACATGGACTTGAATTTCTATATCTTATGTTATTGCCCAAGATAAATGCTATTAGATCTATCTCAGTCTCCAGTTTTTCCTGCTGTTGTACACGTATAAAGTTAGGTATTCACTGAAGAGAAACCTGAACCTGGGTGAATGCTGTAGTCACTGCATTATAGAATTGGGCTCTATCTCTCTCTGTCCCAGAGAGTATTTAATTATTTTGTATGAGCAGCAATAGCAGTCTGAGGAACTGCTAGAGATATCCATTCCTGAAAACCCTCAGAAAGGGCTTTCCTTGAGAAGTGCAAGTTCTAATAATTGCCCCAAGTAAAGGCAGAGCAGAGATGCTATTCTTTAAGGTAGCTCTAACTGCTGGGCCATGCATTATTTTAGTCTCTCATGCTTGCTTACTCTCCCAAGGTGCTTCCAGTTGCAATCTCTCTGGTATTGAAAGATCTTTGGCTCTAGGCCCCTATTTATAAAATGGGTTTAATATTTCCTACTGAGGTTTCAGGGCTTTGGTGGGGATTAATTAATATTTGTGCAGTATTTCACCAGGGTAAAAGTGCTGAATAATCACTAAATAATATTATTAATGAATGATCCACTACCTTAATTGGGAAAAGGTATCAAGAGACAGGACTGATCTCAATTCTGTTACATTATTGATTCTGTAAAAGTGCTCATCAGTTAATACAGGCCGAAATGCAATGGATTTTTTTAAAAAAGCTTACCCAAGCACGCGCACTTAGTCTGTGCTCAAGAACAATATTTCATAGTTTTTCCATTAACATTTGTTTAACAGAGATCAGGGTGGTAAGTATTTTCATGGTTACAAGATTCACACTCTTGCCTTGATCTGCAACAAGTCCTATTCTTTTCACTGGGAATGTATAAAATGAGCAACTTGACAGGGGTAGCAGGGCATGGTAATAAGAGCAAGAAATCTGACATGCTGCATGGTCTCAAGCAGCTCACTCTAAGTCTCTGAATCTGGAAATTGGAGTTCTGAAGCTCTCTTCCATCTGGTAGTTAATATAACTGGACAATGTAACATATTAGGGAACAAGCATTCTCTTTACTGTATAAACTGGAAACTCCTCACGGCCTTAGTTCCTTTAGGTATGTATAGGGTAAAGCAACAATTTGCTTTTAAGTGTAATCTTACCAAGAGACATATGGAAAATGTGTCATGCTTAAATGTTATTAGAATAGAAAAAGAAACATTTGAACGGGGAAGATGGGCTGAACTTTTCCTCAAGATTGTTTCCTTTCTGTAGGTAGGAAAGGCATTTATTTCACATGAGTTTAACACTTGGCAGCTTTTTGTGTTAGGCAGAGAGTAGGAGAACTTAAAGCTTTTGTTTTGATAAATAACTGGTTTGTCTTCAAGAAAGGGAAGGATATTGAGCTGATGTGAAGGAAAGGGTTACAACCCATAAAATGAGCTGCAGTTACTAATAATGCTATTAACCTGCCCCAATTGCAAAGTAAACTGTGAGGGAGTTTAAGGGCAGGTTATAAAAATGTTTTTTTCATTTCCCAGTTATTGCAATGCTTTTGATTAATTGGTACAGTTCAAGTGTCAGACACTAACTCGTGGTTATTCAATCACTTTTGATTGCATGATCATGCCTTTATGACAGCAAGTGTTGGGAAGAAGAAAGGACATAGCCTTTTCTGAAATTAAAAAATAAATAAAGGCCTGACTTTCCAGTTTGTCTGTCTTTCCACCAAATCATCCAGCCTTCCTCAGTGCAGTCAGTATCTGAATGCTTAGTGCACTTATTAACAAATTCCAGCTTCATAACATGGGCATGACTTAAGAAATTTTCCCAAGGACAGACAAGAGTTGTCCGTGCCTTGGCCCACCTTCCCTCAGAGCATCCAGCGGCAATGGGCTCTGGTATAGAGCAGCTATAAACTCTGACTGGAGTTGATGGGACTTCACTCAGACACAGGGGTTGGTCACACAGAATAAACTGCCACTGTGACACTTACCTGTGTAATTAACAGGCACAGTAAGAAATACTTTATCTTAAATACTTTTATGGGCAGAATATGAGCTCAGAAGCAGAATGTTTCCCTGCTTTTTGACACTAGCCCTCAGAGATACAGAAGTTACTTTCATTCCTACAGTATGGAGAACTGAGGCAGGGAGGCTGTAAGAGATATCCACAAAGGCTAACTTTAACCTAGGGAGCCAAGGTTTTGTTTTTCGTAGACAGCAGAGGTAGCTGAGCCTGTTTGTCATCACTTCCCAGAGCCTTACCCTGGAATTCATGGTTGGCCAGGAAATCTTGAATGGAGGTCTCCCAAGTTAATGCCCTAACTGCTGGACTGTCCTTCTTCTGTGTAATAAAAATACACAGACAGATGGTTTGGTAGACAAAGAACTCATTTAAACTTACAAGTGTTTTTAAATAACCCAATATGTCTCTATGTCATATTCGCTAATTGTGACTAGCTACACGATTGGACAGATACTGCAAAAAATAGGCCTTTTTCTGTGAAGATTTGGGCATACTTCTAAATAATTCCACTTCAAGTTCTTCCTTGTGCCTATACCAAGATATTGTAGTGTGGAAGTTTACTGATACAATGGTTGAGAGCACAGAAAATATTAATGAAATAATGCAGTATGTTTTTCAGAAAACCAATTTTGAACTTTAAATTCCTTATAGTTATGCTTGAGAGCTGATTCTGTGAATTACTCATTCAGTCATAGGACAAAATTATGTCATGTGGTCTGAGTGTCCTATATAAACTTACTAAATATCCTGCATTTTAATTATAAGCTATTGGCAACAAATGCTTACTAACAATCTGTGGACCAGAAGCTATTTGTAAAAATTAAGCACCTCATAATGTCAGATAACTCTGCAAAAATCCTATTAGGCCCAAGGTCAATTCACAAACAGGAAAAGATATTTGTAGGATGTAAGATTAATCAAATAGGTTATTTGTTATGAATTATTCATCTATTTCTACTACAGAATACAAAGGGGTTTGTGCATTCGTTTCTTTGCCAAGAAGCAAAATATTTTTGGTCCAAACGATTTATGCATTCTGATCTGACTATGTAGCTGAGGAGGCTCTTAAGTTCATTTGAAGAGGAAATGTTTTTTTCCAAACTGATAAACTTGTGTCAGACTCTTAGACCTCATCTTGAAACACTGCCTTCAGTATCTGCCCTAGAAACTTTCCAAGGAAAAGAGAGATGAAGTGGGGAGAAGTTGAAAAAGCTTGAGCTGTTTCGCGCTTGGGATGTGGGATGATAGCAAAGGAGTGACTTTTCTCTCTCTCCCGTGCTCCAGTAACCTGCACAGCACCTGGATACATAGATCTACATCAGCTAGATCTGCAGTATTTACCTACCAATAGAGTAGAAGTGCTCCAGCAGGAGATGAGGGACCGACTCAGCTGACCCTACTCAGCTGTGCTCGCCTTCTTCACAAAGTGTCTTCAGTGTATTGTCTTCTCTTAAAGGGATAAAACGTACAGCCTTTAAAACATATTCTCATGATAGGCAGCTTAAATGATGTGCTATCCAGTTCCTTGGAAAATAAGTTACTGTGCCCTGCCATCAGCGTGGCCTGTCAATGGCTGAGGCCCTATCTAGAGTAAGGCAGCTTGTACATGCACAGCTAGAGGGCTGCGGGTGCTTATAGCATTACCTGACCAAGGCTGCCCCTCACAGTGCCAACCACATGGTCCACTGGTTCGCCTTATCTTCATGAGGGGATTTGCCCCAGGACAGGATAAGTACAAGCAAATATTGGCATGATAAGTACAAGCAAATATTACTAGTATAGTCCAGACTTTTACTTGTGAGTTCAGCTGTCACCTTTCATCATGAGTTTCTTGTTCAATTCCCTTTCTTTTTTTTTCCCCCTTATCTTTTTACAAAGTCATTTTCTCTTCATAAATAATCAGACAGCAGTATAATATGATGCTCTGTTTCAGACTTGCCATGAGTGTGCAGTCTTTGCCCCAGCACGGCTTCCCAAGGGCAGGGTTTGTAATTTGACCCTTCACTGCCCCATGGGAAATCTGGGTGCTAGGGGCTGCAGGAAAAGGCAATGAATATTTGCAGTGTTTCTCACAAAGCCAAAACTGATCTGTCAGCCAAGCAGAAAAGAGACAGCACCCTGATTTGAAAAATTCCCAATCTGAAGGTTATGGAAAGAGGGAGGTTTTCTGCCTGTTACTATGGAAACATGTTTGAAAGGGAACTTATCGCCAGACTGCTATTTCTTCCTGCACCCCATAGGAAAATCAGGATGAGACCTCCTCAGTCTCAGTGGGTTGAGCTGAGCAGAAAAGTTCAGCATACAAAGACACAGCAGCAAGAGGCAGCACCAAGGGCGTACAGCTGAGCAGATAACGATGAATTCCAAAGAGTAAAAGAAATAATTGTTTTGAATCAGACCAAGGCTGAAACTTTGAAATTTTGGGTGAATCAAAAGGCTGCAAAGAACTGATGTTGAAGCAAACAAAAATCAAACCATTTTCTTCAATTTTGACAATTTAACAGCAGTATTGAATGTTTAAAAAAAATAAAAGGGATTTTAAAGTAGAAAGGTATTTTAAATTGAAGTCATTAGTTTTGCATCTCCGATCAATGCTTTTGAGAATTAATTTGTAGGGTGTATTTCTCCACAAAGAACACTTTACAAAATGAGCAAAATCTTTAAAATATCTTGGGGTAGCCATATACACAATTTTTAGGAAACAATAAAAAGTGATTTTGAAGAGTTATATGATAAATATTTTTACTTGGATATAGTAATATTAGTTCTTGTAGTCCCCAAATTGGCAATGCCTTCAATTAGTGAAAGAGATGTCCTCCTCTCCTAATTTGGTCCGTTAAAATTGATTATCAGCATACTTGACCTGTCTGCTTCTCTGTCCCGTCTTCAGTTCCCGTAACGAAATGCATTGACCAAAATCACTTTCAGTATTGCATAGGATGGTAAATAACTGATACACCATCATAAATAAAGGGGAAATCAGGAAGAATTTCAGAAATATTGAGCAAAAAAATTCAAGAAAGAAGTTCAGAAGTGTCAACATTATTTCTTATGTTTAATTTTTAGCTAATAATCAATGAAAAGTATTTCTTATTAGGAAAGCCACCTGGGAGATTTGGTAGTTTCATTCAGTTGAACAATAAATGGTTTGGATCCCTGGGCTAAATCTTGGCCCCTCTGAAATTCGTGGCAGTACTTCAGCGTCACCCCTTGAGTCTGTTTTCTTCCTGCCATTGGGATCTTTCCAGTGATATATCCAGGCTTTTTGCACATTTATTCCAGTCAGGCATGAGTTGTTTTTTTTGTAATATACCATATGGATTGGAGACAATCCCCTTCGAGTGACAACAGGACTTGTCAAAGTAACTACAAAGATTTTGCAGAAAATTTAGGACTAACAGCAGCCCCAGTGGAGTTAATGAGAGATTTGCCATTGCCTTCAATGTGACTAGGATTCCTGAATGTGTAGGTTCCTGAATATCTCTGAGCTTGACTACCCAATTGCTTTGGCTGTCTTTAATTGCTGAGTTGCATGGTAAACGCATAGTCAGATTCTCTCCTGAGAAAATGGTTGCAGTTTTAATTATGCCAATGGAAACTGATTCTCCCCTGTATTTGGCCTAATAACTGCAAGCTGCAACATTTTCTCCTTTGAGAAAAGGAATCTTTAAAAGCAGGTACATAAGAAACAAAAGAATTTTAGTGGCTTTGGGCTGTCTTTCCTAGCCTGTATTTGGAAGCATTATAACTTTCTTACATATTTTTCAATGACACTCACATAGTGAAGCCCTGGTTGGCTCCATACAGCTGCATTTTTCCGGAAGATTACAGGAAATAGCTTACATGTTAGTTAGTTTAGGTGAGTCAAGTCCTTATACTTTATATTTTTGTCACTAGCTTCACTGATCACACAGATTCTGTGAAAAAATGTTAGCCATAAATCAATCTGTGGAGTTACCTCTGTGGCAGCACTGTTGCAAAGGTGGATAGTGGCGGTGCACTTTGAACTTGAAAAGCAGCGTGAAGGGCTGTGTGTTACATGCCAATCAATACCAGGACATCACACACTTCAAGTCGCTGGAAACTGATTTCACATCACCCTGAGGACTCTCTACATCCCTCCACTCCAACCCCTGGGGCTCCGGCACTTCCCACATTGCCTCTGCAGGGCTTCAGCCCAGTCCTTTGGCATGGTATGGGCACTCCCAGCCCCCAGTCAAACCAAGGCGCCCACTATCCCCCCTATACTGTGTGGGGATAGCTTCATTCCTCGAATGCTGTTTCCCTACTTTTTGCCACTTTTCTCCTTTTTCAGAAATGGCATCCTCTGTTCTCCACACCAGGGGCTCTGTGTTGTAACCATGCTTTGACGTGCCCCCAGTCATGGCTTTCCCCCGTGATCGCTCCTATGTGCTTCTTTTCTCTGAAAGCACCCTAGTTTTTGTACCCTGAAAGTTGCTATTCCCTTCATCCCCCAGCTCCCTCATAGCAAAACGCCCTTCTCTCTCCTGAGCAGTGTTTCTGTGCGCTTCTCTGCCTGCACTGCCATGTCTCTGATCATGCTTATCTACCTCAGAGAGAAATCCACTGGGATGTTGGGTTGCCAATCTGCTAAACTCTGTTTGAAAGACGGATGGAGCTGAAGGAAGAAAACTGTTGTGCTGACAGATCATCCTGGGTAAAACAGTCTCGACTCGGGGAATTTAACTTAATTTAATTTATTGTCAATTAACATAAACTTTTAATTACTGATTTGGGCACTGAGAAGCAGAGAAGACATCTCTTTCACTATTTGAAGGCATGTGTCCCAGCGTAGGTCCCCCACAGCCGCAGTCCCTCGGGGTGTCCCTGCCCCGGCGTGGGTCCCGCACAGCCGGACCCCACATTGACCAGCACGGGGCCCCTCACAGCCTCCACACCGGGCACCCTGCAGCCCCAGCCACCGAGCCCTGCAGTTATGCCCAATACACAGATACCGTCGAGTGCTGTCAGATATTTGTGCCACTTGCAGACATCTGCGTCCGTGCTTGAAACTGCAACTGAACTAAACAGACGGCAGCATCTGCGTGCCCCTTATTCCTCCCTTCGGGTTTTCTGACTTTTCTCTGAATCCGTGTGTTCTGGTCACCGATGCTGCTCTAGGAACAGAATTTGCAGGTCCATTTTTATCTAACAAAGGAGCCACATGTGGTTGCACTGAATTAAACCATTGGCCAGGTTTTAGCACTAGGCATGTGTTTCATGCCTCTGTCTAACTTCAGATATTTATGATGTAGCTTTCTGCATCTGAACCTGTCATCCCCAGCTTCCCCTGTTGTCAGCAGAGAAAAATATGCTCTTGAAGGGTGGTATTCATCTGATATTTTTTAGACATACTTCAGGATGAGATGAATCACACCAGTTTCTTACACTCCAAAATAAAACCACATCCAGACTGCCTATTGGTAATAGTCATTGGCTCGTGTTATTCCCGAAATCATGCCAGTGCTTTGTTTGGAAGAGTGCTGCTTACTCAGTCTGAACCTATGATGGCAACAGCTTAACTGTACGGACTGATCCCATCCTCTCGCCCGGCTCAGCCTGCTAGTATAAACTCAGCCATAGGTGCCTACCACAAGGACCACGCAGCATCCTGAACAGGCAGACATATTTATTTTGTGGGCTTGTGTCAGGTGCCTAAGTGTCAGAGCAAACCTGGGATTCAAATGTTTACTCGCTAGCCTTGGGCATTTTGCTGCCTGGGTTTAGGTCCTCAACTGCCAGCTTTTCTCCTTTGACTGCACAGGGAGATTGGGTGCGTGAAATACCTTGTTGTGATTGCCCCAACAGAGCCAATTACTTATTTTGGAAGGGTTGCTACCCCTCATACTTTAATATTTGAAGTAACCAGCCTAGGTTTAGAGTGTAGTTTTTTAGTTTGATGCCTTTGCTGGGACATTAGAAAGGAGGAATTCGCAGACAGGCGGTGCAACTGCATCCAGTCAGTACTACAGAAGATACAAGACATCTCCTACAGCTGGACATTAAAATCAGGTAGTCACCCAATCCCTGGATTTTTGTGTAAATTTTATATAAAGTGTTATGCTAAATAAATAAGTTGGAAAACTCATGAAACCAGTGGAGCAGTTTCAGGCTTTTCCAGAATTTCTTCCTTCCAGCTGTCAGGTTAGTCATTCTTCTCAATCTGTGAAAATGTTCACTTTCAAAGTTAGAACTGAATAGAGAAAAAATATTATAACAAATTAATGAAGAAAAAATGTTCCTCTAATGCTGGCTGCTGCAGTCCTTCAGCAAGCAGAGCTCCAGCTAAAACATTCTATTTATGTATTTTTAATATTTAATATGCACTTATTTTGATTAATATCCTTGTTGTTATGATACTGAATGTTTATATTAGTTATAGGTGGGCTGTGAGGGCCATTTCTTCATGATGCATTGCAGTGCTGATTAAACTGAGTGAAACAGCACAGTGCAACAACTTGGTTTTCTATACCACATCTCTTTCAGAGCTAGGTTAGGTATCTCTTTCTAGCATCGTATTTCTAGCATCGTATTTTGTTGACTATCCAAAAGAGTTCTTTCTTCTCCAATGGAAACAGTAAAAATATTTCAGATGTGTAAGCAATTAGCATACTGCTTTGTTATAAGCATAGCTGCCCCGCATCACTTAGGCCCCTGCCTGACTTCCTGGTGTTAGCTCATCTTCTCAAGCTCCATGTGAGAAAGACCCTCAGAGTCCCCTGAACAAAAAAAAAAAGAAAAGAAGTGCATTTAAGAACTTCTTTTATACTAATTTTTTGGTGTAAGCTTTGCCATGTACTGAAAAAAAAAGGCTTATAAATATTAGAAGTGAATATCTACTAAATTTGTGGCCTGATTACAGAAATGTTTACAAAGGGCTTATAAGGTTAAAGCAATTTAAATTAATTTCTCAGTGAAAACAAAGTGTTTTGCAAAAGAAAAAAAAGAAAAAGAATGAGAAAAAATCAGGCACCATTTAGTAGTTCCAGGAATTATTATTGTTTTTTGCTCCTGAAGCTTGTTTTCAATACAGAGCACACAAAAAGATTTGTATAAGGATATTTGTGGAGACATGCACTTGTTTTGAATGAGACATTTTTGGTGTTTTTACATTGAATCCCTTTAGCAAAGACTTCCAGGTACTTAGAGATGCACAGCCCTGATTTTTCATTGCTTAAAGGTTTTCAGCCCTTTTGTACATTAATATGAATGGATCTAATTCATCATTTCAAGCAATGCTCTTAGTCATCGTACCTGTCTTTCTTCTCTTGATTACTGACTGATACAAGGAAGAAGCTTGAATGCTCAAAAAATTATGACCAGTCCCTGAAGACAGGCAAACGAACATCTGCTTGAAATAAGAGAGCAGCAGTTTTCATATCAGAAAGTAAGGAAAAAATAATCAGGAAAAAAAGCACAAAAGGGCATGACACAACAGGGAAAAAGATGCAATAGACAGAAAGGGATGCAGAAATCCTTGCATCTGTCAAGGTTAAAGTTTGACCTATGTCTATACAGTGGTCTCTGGAAAAAAGAGCTTTAAGGAGTTTTCAGAAATTTAGAATTACTGGCTCCTGTCTGTCAAAATGAAATATGACTCTGCCAGCATGTGTCTGTGTCTACTTCCTCCACAGTCTGCAATGTACTGACCCAACGGCCGTTGGAGTCAATGCAAAGATTCCATTTTGCTCTGATGGAACCTAAAAAAGCCATTAATGTGCTCACATGTAAGATACTATTCTTCTGTTTCCGATCCCTCTGACTACTTAGGGTTATGCTGATTCGTTCTTCTGTCTCCCTTCAGTTCTTTGGTTCTGATGGTGACACTTTCTTTAAAGGACTAGACATTAGTACCCTCAATTACTTTGATATTTTTAAAGAGACATTATTCTGAGAAAACATAGAATCTGCACTTGTAAAAGAAAATTTATATTTTATTCTGTATTTTATTATCATGAAGAAATAGACTAAAATTCCTGTCCAATCCAGCGCTGGATCTTAATTAATCTGGGATCCTTATTTTTTAAGGATTCAGAAATAGCATTAATATTGAGGCTTTACAAGTTTTTCAGTCAGCTGAGCTGTGGATATTGACTATAGACAGACTTTTAGCCCCTTGCAAAGCATTGTTAATTTAATTTAATTTTAAGGTAGCACATTTTTCTTCCTGTTTCTGGAAGGCTAAGAGCTAGCACTCAGTTACACTGGTCTGGTATTATACAGTAATTCATCCAGCCATAGCTTGACGGTTTCTTTAAGCCCTGAAACATGTGTCCCAAAGAAAGGTGAATGAAGTATCAAGCCTAGAGAACTTGACAATTTTATATAATAATTTAAAAGTTTGAAGTTTTTGAGAGAGTTGATAAGAAGAAATAATGGTGCCTAGGAGCATAAGACAGATTTTGTGTTCCAAGCAGAGCCCAAACCTAATTGGAGTGATAAATTTGGATGATGCACATGTAAGTAATTTGGGACTTTACTTAGTATCAGTTACTCTCTGTGGCAGATTTTAGAGGAGAAAATTACTTCTGGAAAGTGCCCCCTTTTAAATTCAGTTTTTAATTATTTTAATTATGCTTATTAAATGTCTATAGCCATTTCTAACCACTATATTTCAAACAATAAATTCAGAAATTCCACCAGGCACATGAAACACTGTAAGGCTATGAAAGCAATGTACAGAAAATTGTATCTTTCTGTAATTGTGCTGGGCTAGAATCATAGGGAGTCATGAGGGATGGAAAAGCTGTTGTTAAATTATCCATAGCAGTGTGATCAAATCATGCTGTCTCATACTCCTAGGGATCCTACAAGACGAAAATGTTTGGAGCTTTCGGGCTATGTTTAATGCTGTGTGAGGCCAAAAGAAATCACCAGAGACTAGCAGTTCTGCTCCAGAGAACTCATTTAAATGAACTTCTTGTTCCTGGCTAACTCTTTTCTTCCTTCTGGATCTCTGCCATGCCCTTACTTTTTTGAAAATAGATTGGCAGCTCGTAGCCCTAGTGCAAGAGTTACCTTCATTCATAGATGTGCAAGATTGTGATGAAAAGGTTCAGGAGGTGACTTTAATTGTGGTGTCAGATGGAGAAGCCTCCTTTGACCTCACTTTGTGAACTGTGAAAACTAAAATCAGCAAATCCACAGGCACTTTGGGAAATGTTGCCTGTGTTCCAGTTTGCTTTCCTGTAAAAGGAGAACAGTGACTTCCGCATCTCACAGGATTGTTTTAAGAAATAATGCAGTAATTTCTGTCAGATGCTTTGGAAACCCTTTATGGGAAGTACAGTGTAAGTTCAACAGATGGACCATTATTATTCCCCTGATAATGTTTGATAATATACTGATTTAAGTACCATTTATTACAGTGCTACTTATGTGCCTGAATCACAATGCACTCTTACACTTTACTGCTTTGTCTACATGTAGCTGTGCTTTTAATTGGATAATCAAAATAATGTTATTTCAGAGAAACATTTATTTTTCCTTTTTGGAACTACATTTATGTAGGGTATTATAAGCTACATAGTACAACAGCCTGAGTAATGAACAATGATAAGTTTTCTTTTTCACATGAAGATGGCCAAGAATTAAGTAAAAGAAACTGGTATAAAAACAAAATAGAAGCAGAAAAAGATATATACACATAGGCATCAGTTTCACACTATGATAAAGTTTGGAGGTGAAATTTGGACCCTTAAATTCATCTTTGACTTTAATGTGGCAGGTCTGCACCTAGGATGCACCTAATGTTTATTAGTTCAGTGCTACATTTAAAAAAAAATCACGTGGATTTCTATTGAAATTAAGATGTAATAAAATTATCTAAGCATATTACACTATAGAGAATTTAGGTTATAAGACTGCTGATGCTAAAGACTTGCCACAAATTGTATTCTGGATTGAAATTCTTAAAAAACTTGCTAATTTAATAAAATTAAAGAGGCATAGGTATTGATTTGTTTCATGACCATATATGGGTGCTATGTTTTAATATGACTTAGGAGAGTTTTCACATATGCTTAGGAACTCTTCAGATTGCTCTTGACTACTGTGTTATCTCTAGAAGCTGGTCTCCAGTGTCAGGTTATATTGTATATATAACGAGTATATACTCTTTGTTTACATAATGAGTACATACTCTTTAGTTTTGTTTTTGGCTCAGGCAGCCTATACTAACCTGCACCAGCTTTCAGATTCCTTAGGATCTCAAGAGCAAGTCTGCAAAAAGACTGTGCTAAGGGGGTTGTAAGCACAAATACATATGCATCTGTATGATCCTCTAAAGAATTGTCTTGTATCCTATATCTATGTCTGTTTTTGAATTGTTTGCTTAAATAAGCTGAAATTTAAGAGGAAAAATGAATGCCCAAATCAAATTGAAGCATTTCTGTGTTTTTTCAGTTTTTTGTTTGTAGCATTGGACAGCTGCAAGAAATTGCATAAGAGAAAAAAAAATCAAAGGCTAAAGTATCAAAATCTTCACTTATAAGCTATCTTTATTTTGTAGTCACTTCTTTTTAATAACCACAACTTGGCATGCCCAATCCATAGGAACAAATAACAGAGTATATAAAAATCTGTAGGTTGTACTTGGAGATACTTGTTTTATCAAGAATAACACAAAATGGTTAGATAAATATCTTTTAATTTGGACAGAAGCATGAATGGAAAAAAATTCCTAAAAGAGAAGACTGTACAAGTATGGCTATGGCCATAATCCATCTGGACTAATGTTAACAGAAGTTCGAGTAGTATGAAATGTTTATTCATAAACTGTTTAGTGATATAAAAAATAGGCTTGATTTCAGAATATTCATTTTTTTTTAGCTGTGCTGCTTATTATTTATGTTTATGAACAGTAAAATTGGGATCCTGTAGCTGAGATTCATTTCATAAAGAAGAGTTCAGACTGTGATAAGATAATGACTCTTTCCATGGAGAAAGGATGCATGAAGGTTAAGATATCCAATTGAGAAACCACAGAACTAGAACTAGACCCATGGAACTTAGATGACTAACCACAAAGCTTGGCATACCAATTCCAAATACCAAATAATAAACTGAACACTTGAATGTATTCATTAAATGTGTTTGAGTAAATTTGCATAATGAATAACTTGATAAAATTGTAGAGCTGCTAGCAGAAAATTTTGCAAACCAGAAGCTTCTTGCATTCACCTCATAAATTGCCCAAAGTGAGCAATTTTAACCAGTTTTAATATGGCGAATCAAATCCCATAAATGATAAGTAAGACTTTTCATTGAGTTTACAAGAAAAAAATAGTTGAGTTTTACAATATACTTGTATTTTGCAAGTCAATCTTTTACTTAGATATAACATAGGTTTTATGTGTTCTCCTGACAGACCAGCAGTACTCATGGTCGCCTTCTCAGCACTTCAATGAAGAAAGATACTCTCCTGCTCCGAGGAATATGAAAGGATTATCTGGTAGTCGCAATCAACCACAGTTATGTTCAGCTCATACTTGTGGCTTAGCATCCCCTGAAGATTGTGAACACACCCACGACCATATCCACCATGGGCAGGAGCCGAGGCAATCCTATCTTCTCAGCCCCACGGAGAGTTGTCCGATGGACCACCATCGTTGCTCACCACGCAGCTCCATCCATTCTGAATGCATGATGATGCCCATGGTAATGGGCGATCACATGTCAAGTAGCACTTTCCCCAGAATGCACTACAGCTCACATTACGACACAAGAGACGACTGCGCCATGTCTCACGGGAACCCCAAGATTAACCGCATTCCTGCAAATCTTTTGGACCAATTTGAGAAACAACTTCCTCTTCACCGGGATGGGTTTCACACTTTACAGTACCAGAGAACCTCAACAGCCGCAGAACAACGCAGTGAGAGCCCAGGAAGAATACGCCATCTCGTTCATTCAGTCCAGAAACTTTTTACTAAGTCTCATTCTCTAGAAGGATCATCCAAGGGAAACGTTAATGGGACAAAGGGAGACAGTCGAGGGGATGATCATCATCATGGACACCATTCCAAGCATAGCAAAAGGAGTAAAAGTAAGGAGCGAAAACCAGAGAGCAAGCATAAATCTGGAATGAGCAGTTGGTGGAGCTCTGATGATAATTTGGACAGTGATAGCACTTACCGAACCCCTAGTGTGGTAAATAGGCACCATGCAGATCATATATCCCATTGCTACCCTGAAGCACTCCAGGGCCATTTTGGGGATCTCTCATTGAAGACTTCCAAAAGTAACAATGATGTGAAATGTTCAGCGTGTGAAGGGCTAGCAATGACCCCTGATGGTAAATATATGAAAAGGAGTTCTTGGTCCACACTTACAGTAAGTCAGGCTAAAGAAGCTTATCGCAAATCATCACTTAACTTAGATAAGCCTCTGGTTCATCAGGAAATCAAACCTTCCTTGAGGCCATGCCATTACCTTCAGGTAAGAGGAAGATTTTCTTAATATTTTTTAACAGAAAAAGCTTTATAATTTATGCCATAAAGTCATTGTAAAAAAATGCAAGGGTCATCTGCATATCTCTCTTAAAGAAAAACAGGACTGGTTCACACAATGCAGCCATTCCATGAAAGTGGGAAATCTCTAGCTTTAGTCTTTGTTTATGGGGCACAGATTAAAACCTAGATGAAACTCATGTAATATAAATTAGTTTAAGGTTAGTGAATGTGTTTTCACCTTCACCTTTTGTGTTTGCACTAAAAATCTTGATAAAATCCATACCTCAGATTACAAAAGGGGCAGTTCTCCCAGCAGTTTGAGGCTAGAAAAAAAGTATCAAATACAACCATAAATGAAAGATTTTAAAAACAGAATGTTTGGAATTCTGTTTTTGTGTTCTTTTATTCCTTGTCTCTAGGTTTCTTTAAGTATCAGGAGAATAGATTTACCGGTATACTCAGTTGCTTTGTCTTGATGACAATTACTCATAAACTTTGTTTTAGTGACTGGGTCACCTAAAATCATATTGAACTGAGCCTCTTTTGAGGCTCTCATTGAGCTCACTGAGCTATTCTTGTTAAAAGTTACATTGGTACATCAGGGAAATAAATATTTCAGGTCTGATACTATTTGGGGTATTGTTCTGTGGTTTTGTTTTTTTTTTTTTTTTTAGCAGCAACTAGTTCTAAAGATGCTCCCATCCTCACCTACATTTAAACTCTTATAGCTGCTACCACTTGCCACCTCAAAGTCATGCTGGTATAGCCATTTATGATGCTGGACTGTGCTCTGGATCTTGAAGTGATATGGGTATAAAAAATAGCTTCCAAAATATTTTTTAGACATTTACATCACTTACATGATCTGCTTCCAGCACACTCCCATGATAAGTTGCATCAGCACATCACGGTGCACAGAGAGCTGCAGTGTAAGCAGAGCAGAAAGGAAGAAGTAGCTGGGAGGGTAACTCTTCCAGTTGGCATTGCCACTGGGAAGAACATATTATATAAGCATTCCCTTAGGAATTTCCACAAAGTACAGCCTGCAAAGCCCACATTGTTCTCAGTACCTTCTCTTCCATTTTCTTTTGTAATGAACTTCATCTTCTGTAGAACTTCTCTGATTCTCACATTAACACATGCAAATCTCCACTTCAGATTTATATATTTAGAGATCTTCAGTTCCTGTGGGCTCTGCAGAAGCCAACAGACACAGAATAACAACCATTCTACTTCTATGCAGAGCCCTCTTTCTCTCCAAGTGATATGGGACCAACAGTAATGAGTCACAGATGAAGAGATGAATCTTTTCAAATACATGTACAGCCATCCAGAATCAATCCTCCTTACCGTAAGATGGGAAAATTCCTCATTTCAGAGAAGGGAAAATAAAGAAGTTGCATCCCTCCTAGCATTACTATAAAAACTGATTCCAATTTTAGGCTGACAGCCATAGTGTTTTATCATATTCAAGTACCATTCTCATATATGTAAAACAGCCTGCTCTTTCCTGGAAGTATTTGATCCAACTCAGTGAGCCAGAGCTGGAAGCGCTTCCAGTGCAGAGTTCCACCCAAGCTTCTCTTCTAAAATCAGGGGTACTGCTCTTGCAGTAAAGAGAAGTTTAGTTATTGCTAGCTTCTTTCTTACCATGACACACTTGTATACGGAGAGCTCTGGGTCCTTTGCATACCTGGTCAGTTTTGTGCTTTCCTCCCTGTCACATTTCCTTGTTTCTTCTTCTCCCATCTTTATGTCTCCTTTTTCTTTGCAGAAGCCCCCAGTTTTTACCTTTCATGTTCCTCTTCCTTACTCCCCAGTTACATCAGTGTCCCCAAGTGAATGTGAAACACTGAGTTCACAAACTGACTTGGTTATCAGTAAGCTTTAGGCTAAGAGCCCAGTAGGAATCCAAGGGCTAGGGAACAGGAAAGCACATTTCTTTCAGAAATCTTTGTTTTAGGCTTTTTGTGAATTTGGGATGATTGAAAGGAAGTTTCATCCAGTGATTAGGGTTCCAGCTTAAAAACTAGGAGATGCAAATTTTAAGCTTTTACACCAGAGACTTCCTCTGCAATCTCCTTTTTTAAGCCTTCTTTAAAAATGGGGTAATAGCAGTTCCCTAATTCACAGAGATGCTGCAACGTGAATATGTTAAGACTTAAGTACTCAGTTACTACAGTAAAGAATGTATAGCAGTGTCTGAAGCGATAATACCAGCAATTCTGTGTTAGGAATATTCTTTTTACAGATATTTTAAATGAAATGTAGGTTCTGTAGAATCTGAATATGCTATTCAGAGCATGATATCCTTCAGATTGACAGGCTGGCTTATTCGCTAGCCCAAGATCAGCAAACAAATGAGGGACCCTGTTCTGCCAACGTCATAACTAAACACAGTTTTGAAACATCTACTTTGAGGGATGCTGTGCTGTGACCCTGTAATCATTGAAACCAGAGATGTGAGACCTGTTATTATCTCTGCCATGAACTTTCTCTTCTGACCCAGCAAATGTAATTTGTTAATCACTGCACACTTCAATTACTCTATCAGCAAAACTGAGGAAGGATATTTAACTTTTTTTACAGCAGTAAAAGAAGCATCAGTAAATAATGATTGGATGAAAATAATCACTAAATCCAGAAAGTGAAAAAGGTAGAGAAAAGAACCCTAGCCAGGACAGTTTACTGCCTTGGTCCAGAATATCTGGAAATGGAAGTATTCAAGGGATTATGAAGTTGATTATGCAGCAGCATATTTCCCTGAGGTGCACAAATGAACAGTTTAGCATAAAACCCCAGGCTCTTTGTAGAATCTCTGTGTTTATGGCGTTACAACGCGTGATATTAAAAGGCATTTCTCCTGAGCAATGGTATTTCCATGTCAGCTATACATTTTAAATCCTTTTTAAAGCAAAAGTGTGAAATTATAGTCCTTCAAAGATTTTATATATGTACATGTACACATACCCCCAGCACAATAAAAATCAGTATGTTTGATGCTTTATATATTAGCATTATAAATTAATATTGTATGTATATATTTTACTCTGCCACCTATTTATATAAGGACTCACTGGACCTGAATCTCCTGATCTCCCTCTTATTATTTTTTCTTTCAACATCTGTAAAAGTTATTGCTATTCCTATTTTCCACTGGAGAGCTGTGGTGTATAGAGTCCCAAACCGGAGGTGCATCGCAATGCCTTAGGCCTGTGCTTGAAACCATGTTTTCTGAATCTTGCTTCTGGACTTCCATTTTGTCTTGCATAGTAACTCCTGAGCTGCTTTTTCCTTAGAACTGAAACTTTAAAGAGTACAGAAAGAAAACAGCTATTTAAAAAATGAGCTTCTCCAAAACTCAGAAATGACTGAAAAAAGAAGATGAGAAAAAAGGATTTGAAGCCCCATGCACATTACATGCTTAAGTCATGTCCTAGAGTTGAAACCATGTAGTTTTTAACCTGTGAAAGCTCCAAGCTTAGTCTCTGGCTCCTCTCTTAGGGTTTCATACTTCCCTGCTCCCTTGGGGTCAGTGTAGCAAGGAAGGTCCTCGCATGGAAGTACATAGTTGCAAGTTACAGGTAATTTGGTCAGATGGCTAGCTGCCGTATTGCTCTCTGCACCATGGATGGTCATCTGTCTAAAGTGGACAGTTTCAGAGAAGAACTGAATTAGTAGAAAATAAAGCTGTATAAGATAGCAATTATTTTTCTGATCTAAAGCTACCAGCTCTCACTACCAGATTAGATTTGCATCACTCCAGCTACAGTGGTGGTGATGGCAACGTGCAGATGGAAGGGAGAGGGGAAGAGCGGGACAGCCCCTTTACACTCCAGCTAGTCATGAAATCAGCCTAGCTGTAATGTGAACCCATACTAGTCTGCTATCGCAACAATTAGCTTTGCAACTATGCACTAATAGCGTTTATCAGATACTTGTGAATGATTAGCAACAGTTTTTATCTGTGGGCCTGTAATTTCCATTTTAAACACAGGCAAATTTAGCTACAAATGCATCTCTGGACACCAAACACTTCTGTCATCTAACTCAGCAGGCAGATGTAGATCACACATACAGAATAAGCATACATTTATATAGCTTTAGCTACAGTGCCATGCTTTCCATGTCATTTTACTTTTTCATGTAAGATATGTGAAGAAAAAGACAAATGAGTTGTGAGATCTCTTTTATCTTCAGCAGTTGTTTTGGCTAACCAGGTTTAATGCGTATACAGTGCAATGACTGACTAATTTTACTTCTACATGAGTGCTTATGAGGAGCAAAGTTTCTCAAGAGGAAAAATGCATATGAACTAGGTAGCTGTACTAACCTTATGACTATGAAAGCGTCACTTACAGTTTCCAGGACTGAAATATCTGTGAATGCTATTAAAGAAAAGTGATTGAGACAATAAACCAAAAGACAGGCAAGAACAGAGCACTCACCATCACTAAAGTTCTGGAGCACAGTGCTATGTGTCACTGATTAATATACCTCCCTCAACCATTCAACAGCCTGGGAAGCAGCAAGCAATAAAGGCAAACATACCACAAGGTACAGTGAATGAGTCAGCACTAAAAAAGAAAATAGTATGTTGTTCTAAAAATGGTTTCAGCCCCCTCCTGTCTTCCTAGTGCATTTAAGTACTAGCGTCATCCATTACAGCACTGGCAGTGCTAAGCATGTAGGTAATAATGTCAGCTGTGTACTCTACTGAATGAAAGAAAAGCACAAGAGTTAGTTTCTTAAAAAAGAAAAATAAAAAGCAGTAGTATCAACAAGGGTCTATGCTGGTTTAAGATATGCCAACATGGAGAAGAGCTTTGAGGACAAGCTAATGGAGCAGCAGGCATAAATCCTCATTTCCATATTTTGAGGAACTCTCCTGGGGACATGACAGAATCTAGACTGTTGCTCTAAGGAGGTGTAGTACTGCTTTGCAAGGGTGGTTTTCAACCCCCTGCACCTTCCTCAGCACCTCGTCTTTGTGAAACTGAATTGTATCTGTTGGTTGACAAAATAAATGTGTGAACTACAGAAACTACGTCCAGTACTTCTTCAACTGATACATACTGTTGAGTTAGGTATTACTAGTAGAGTTGTGGTACTGGCATCTGTGGCCAGGTGACTTGGTCACTATCACCCACACTGCCTTCACAATGATTTATGTCGCCACCACAGAATCACCACCCACAGTCATCACTCCAGAATTAACTGAGTTGTTTCCAGGGCAGGAAAAGCTGGTGTAGATCAAACAATAATCTGCATCTGAAATCAGCATAGACATGTGCTGTACTGTTTTCATTTCTACAGCCCAGTTCCATAAGGATGTCTCAGCTGGTCTTTTGCCCTCCCAAAGTCAGGAGTGGAGCATGTGCAAGAGAGGCCTATAATGCCCAGTCACTAAGGGGCTGCCAGGAATGCAGACGTTGGGGCAATAGCGACCACACACTGCTCTATGCTGCTGGCTTGCTGCCTAGGGCAGACCTGGCTCCTCTCCTGAGCTATCAGTACCATTTGGCCTGCAAGAACGTGACTGTAGAAAATTGTGAAGCATTCAGAAATGTTGCTTTGATTTTTTCCATCTGGTTTTGGCAGTCTCACAGTCCTGTGTCTAAGGACTTCTTTTTAAGGTGGAGTTGCGTCTGTGCTTAAATGGCTGAATATCTGTATAGACAAGGTCCCTGGTATTTCTGGTAGGGGAACGGATCTTTTCAAAAGTATGCAGACAGTTAAATATGACCTAGTAGCTAGACAGGACAAAAGAGGCAAATATAGATGTTCATATACCCTTTAGAATTATTTTAAATATGTTTAAAAGATGTGCACTATTTTTTCAGTATCAGCCTTATAAAAAACAGGAAGAAAGTGATCTCATTTCCTGTTTGGATTAAATAAGACACTGTTTACTTCAGGCCTTCTTTTAGGTCAGGGCTAGGGATGTCATCTTTCATGTCTTCTTCCCTGTCTAGCCTTAGTACAGCTCTGTGATGGTGGGGTCCTTGCTACATCTACAGACTGTGGTTTTGGAGATGCTGTGTTGTAAGGATGTGGGGAGCACCTCTCATTTCCTTCCCATAAGAGCATTTTTGTCTTTCACGCCATAATTCTGTGTCCATGAATGGTTTGGGGGGGGGGGGGGGGGCCTTGCCCCAGTCACATGAGTAATGCTAAAGTGACAATTCTGAATTTCCTTAATATCTACAGTGGTAAAGGCAAAGATATTTCCTGAGGGACCTATAGCTGCTTTTGGCTGAGAGATCATACAATGAAGGGAGTCTGGGCCCATGGGCTGATGGTACTCTGTCTTTCCTTTTCAAATGCGGATAGACATAGTAAGTGTGGGTATAATAGTAAGGCAGGAAGGGAGGACCTGCCTGGTGGATTCACAAGCTGAGAGCTCAGTGTCAATGAAAGAAAAGACATCCATCCAGTGATTAAAATCCAGTCTTTAAAGTGAAAAGCTCAGTCAGAAGATGTAAATTGGACTAAAGCTGTTTGAAGATAGTGCTGCCCTATGGCATGGTCCCACAGGGCCCAGGCTCTTCACCTCTAAAGACCCACCAAAACCAACCCGCCAGAGCCAATATTCCTCTACTGTTTGGTCAAATCTATTCGCAACTCAGGAGACACAATTCCTATCCTATTTTCTCAGCTGCCAGGCACTTTTCTAGGCTATTTGCACACCTGTAACATCTCTGTGGGCAATGCAGGGAATCTGAGTGCCTGCGTCTGGCAGAGCGTGGCAGTCCACCTCCCTCAGCAAGTGGCCCAGCATGAGCCTGGCGAGCCAGGCGCACGCAGAGCGAGCCCAGTGTGCGAGTCCGGCAGCGCCCACACCACGCCTGGGCAACGGCCTTGGGGAGTGCTCAGATTTGAGGCCGCGAAGCCCCAGAGATTCTCGGGCCGATAACCTGGTGTGTGCAGCGGCACGTGTCTCACGTACTCAGTGAGTCTTGTGCACTTTCCAAAACTTAATGGGTATTTCATCACATAAAAAATTACTTCTTTTCTCTATGATCAAGGCTGGGTGCCTTAAATCATTAAGAAGGTCGTGTGCTCAGGCTATCAGGTGAGACAGGTTCAGAGCTTGGAAATAAAAGCAGATGAGCCTTTTGCTACACTTAGCAACAATCTAGAATTTTCTCTACTGGCTGCATCAAACTTTTCCCTTAATACACTTTTTTTTTTTCCTTTTTCTGTGAGCTTGTTTCATCTTCTGGGGTTTGCATGTAGGACACACAGAACAGGTCTCCCAATAGGATCTACAGAACTGGCTGACTTCAGGTGTTTTAACGTGATGTAAGTGTCTGGAGATGAATAAATACAGGAGCAAAATTCATCTATGATATAATTGCAGTAGCTTTAGCAGGGAGAGGCTTTGGGCACAGCTGACAAACTGACCTTTAAATGTTCTGAGAAGCAGAGTTCTTTTCTTATTCCATTATTACTTTATTAAATCATTGAATGTATTTGTATTACAAAATTCACATACTCCTAAACTTATGCAAGCTCTTCACTGTATACAAGCTAATGAGCTCTAGCAGATTCCAGTTTCAGTTTTTAAGTTGCAGTTCTTAATTTGGGCATAAAACTAGGCTATACACTGCAAATGCAATTAGGCCAATTAGATTTTTCTAGAGTGAATGTTCTTCATGAAGAGATTCGCTCTGTTGCTCCTTAAGGCCCCTCTCGTTTCACATCAAGGCCTGTGTAACCAAGTTTAATGCATGGGTTTCCAGGATAGCAGAAAATAAAGCCTATCTCTTTTCCCGAAGCTCCTTAGCAGCAGCAGGTGTGCTTTATGCTTGTGTCTGAAGGCCTTGCCATGTTTTCCCTGTTTGAAACAGTAGCTAATAGATAACGTGCCAAGAAGTGAACTTCTGTTTGTTTCACTTCTTTTGTCTCACATTATTAGGGAATATACAGCAGGAATCCCACAAATTAAACTTCATGATAGATAAAAGTCTTGCATCCTGCATATAGCTTTTTTGTCTATATGCATATCAACACCATTTGTACATCACGCAGTCCAGAAAAAGGGAAGTGACAGCAGAAATGCAGATATCTTCATGACAGAAGAAATGCAGATATGCAGTCCTACAGCTCTTGAGGGAGGGTTAGTTTCCAGTGAGTTTTTCCTCAGTCCTGCTTAATGTCTGACAAAACTGCAGCAACAAAATCAAAGACCTTTCCTTTCTTGTTTCTGGGGCCAGTGTTTTTCAAAGCATGGAGAGAACAGATGATATATAACCATCTATAAATTCTAGAGAAACATAATTTTGTCTGCTAAAATAGCTTTCATTCCTATCCCCTCCCAAATATTCACAAACATTATTCACAACGTAAAGTATTAATTGTCATAAATTCAGCTTAGAGCTTTTGCCTTTTCTGTAATTTTTCTTTACTGTGCTGTGCAGATACCAGGCTCCATCCACTCTGCAAATGTTTTCCAGGCAATTCAGCCTTCCTTTCCTAAAAATATCTGCCAAGGAAACTTGTAGCCAGCTTCAGTTGCTGATACTGTTGTCCCTTGGGCCTTGTCTGCTGCCTGTCATTCAGGCAGCCCAGCTGGCAGGTATATTCCTGGCTCCCCTTTGCCTATAGTGACAAGCTGGACTCCAGTCTAGGTCTTTGGCCCTTTGATGCTTGGCTTTAACAGAACTCACATTGTAATTCAATTCATTCCACTTATGGAGAAAGATGTGGAATAAAGGCAGCTACAGGCTGGCCCACCAGCACAGGGAGAAAGAAGATAAATTCTGGTTGCATGGCTATGGCAGATTAATTGGCAGGAATGCTGCATTTTGTGGCAAGTGTGAGAAGTTCCAAGTTTTGGTCTTTAATAGTTATGCATATCTCCATCATCAAAAAAACTTGCTACCTTAGTCTACATCTATACTAGAAAGCTGAATAATGTCAGTAAAGGTTCCTTGGCACTGGATCCTTATCTCCTATATTGCTATGTTGTTCAACTTGTCTATGGCAGTGTTTAGATCCAAGCCAACTAGTATTTTCCTAAGCAATTCCTGGATATGGTTCAGGACTTATCACAGGCCAGGGACCATTCCTAGCAGTCATGCTGTTCTGGAAGCAGAGAGCTCAATAGCATAGATGCAGGGTGTTGTAGGCCAGTTGGCCTCCAGGCAAGACAGTGGGTCTTTGTTTACTAATGTACACATAGCCTTAGAGTAATTATCATACCATTTTTATCCTTGCAAAACCCTCACGAGCTAGAGAAGCACAATTAGCCTTAATTTACACACAAGAATTAAGGCACAGCGAGACTGAGTGTGCAATTTCCCTGTCAGCCTAGGCTACGATTATATTGCTGCCCAGTGGAGTGGGACTGCCCTCCCTGGCCTTGGGTTGCCATTCCCTCTATTTCGTTAGCATGGACGATTGCCCAGCAGCACAGTGAGCTGGAGCAGCACACCACACACTGAAAACTTATCTTCACTGTGTTGTTGGAGTTACTTTTCAGGCAGCTATGTGAAATGATCTGAGTCTGTAAAGTAATCTGAAATTGATAGAAAAGATGAATGTTATTTAAGGAAAACTTGGCCCACTGAAGTTGATGGTAGTATTTTTTTTGAGTTGGCTTAAGCTGACTATAAAGCAGCATCCTGAGTCGCTTACCAAAGGAAAGCAGCAGCAGATCAGAACCAGCGTTTCTAGGTTAAATCCCCACAGATTTTGTGTCATGGATTGATAGGCTGTACCTAGGTTCTCATTTAAGAATAGGCGAAGCCCTCCCTGTAGTCCAGACCCATCTCATCTCAAAATCCCACCACAAGATCTTGGTGAGCCTCAGGCTTGGCAGAGAAAAACCACTTCTAGTGTGAGCAGCCCCCCCCCCCCACTGCCCCCCCACTGCCATCTAACTGCACCTTGCTTCACCATCTCAGAGGTGCGGGACATGCTTTGCCCGGGGGCACCCAGCAGTGGAGCAAAGGCTGTGCGGGTGGCAGAACTGCAAGTGTCCTTGTGCATAGTGTGAGTACACGTGGCTCCCGAGATGGGCACGTGGCCCACATTCCTCCAGACAATATAAACACAGCCACAGAGTCCTCACAGCCCTGTTTACACTATTTAGCCATCCTTGTATTATTATTTGCAGAGTTTCTGGAGAATCAGTTCAGAAATGCAGTGGTGGTTCATGTTTTTGAGTTCAACAAGATAAGGATTAGAAAGTATTACTTCAATGAAAAGAATGCTGTTATGGAGAAAATACAGAAGTGGTGACTAAGCAGTCCTGAGTGCATTGGACATAAGTCTTCATCGCATTAAGAATTGGTTAGTGCAGTTTTGCTTGGGGCTGCACATGAAAAACATCTAATAAAATCAGCTAGTAAAGAATGCTGCTACTGGTTTGCTTCATCGGACATCTTCCAGCTGGAATATGATGTTTGAGCTTTATGATCTTCATGGGTGTACAGTCCATTTCCAAGTGCAATTCAAGGTGTTGTTTCCAACCTGATGTAAAGCATAAAGTATTTGGGATCTATCTGACTTTCTTCCTCTTCTTCTGATACTATGGCTGTTCAGATCAAAGCCTAGAGAGAATCACTGGCAAAACAAAGGTGTCTCTTCCTTTCTTGGATTAATTCCTGGCTTGATGGGCAGCGTCGGCTGACTTTCAGGGAGTGTTGCAAGAACTCTCTGTGCTTCTGAGCTGTCAAGGAATTCAGGGAGAGGGGAATGGCATGTGAAAATCAAAGCTAATTAAAAGGAATGGCATAGTTACTGGTGAGGAGGAGTTCCTGACATATTTTGTAGAGATTTTTGAATGGTTTTCATTGTATAATTCATATTCTTTGAACAGTGAATCAGCACATAAAAATAAATCAGAAAAACTACATAAAAATGTGCACTGAGGATGGGGTTGAGAGGGGCACAAGGTTAGCTACTGAGGAAGCAAGCGTTTTATTTATAGATGCTGCACTGTTCCCTTCTGCAAAAGGCTAGACCAACAGGGTCTAGAGTAACTGGACTAGAGTCTACAGCCAGTAAATGGTGGAATGTCATTAGGGGGCCTGATTCTAAAATTTGTGTGACAATAAAATACTTCACTTTGATTCAGAAAAGAGGAAAAATTATATTTCCTTCAAATATGGATGCAAGAAAATTTCAAGTGCAGTCAAGTATCAAAGGAAAATGGAATTTTCAACCCTTTCTATTTTGTGGTAAATATTCTATACACTAATGGCAGCTCACAACAGTTTTGAACATACTGTTCACTCCAGAGAAAGGGTAGATAAACAAATATGTTCTACTGTAGCATAGATTTACATTTTTTTTTAGAGCAAAAAGGGAATGTTGTTTAGAGGCTTACTAAAATGGTGACTGGGAATTCCCGCTCCCCCCACCCCAACACAAACCAAAACCAGAGTCCTTAAGAAACAAAAAAGCATAAAGAAATGAACTAAAATGCAGAAAAGAAATAACCAGCAAAAATAAGGTAGTGAGATTTAGTTACGGAACCATCAATTGGCTTCTTGGTACCTATCCTCTTCCATTTAATTTAATGCAACATAGTCTTCTTTAACTTCAGAGGAATATTCTACTAACAGGTCAGTGTTCAACAAAACAAAACAAAACAAAACAAAAACCCTTCTTCAACAATATTTTCAAAAACACAGGGCATCCAGCTTCCACGTCCCAGTATAATATCAAGGAAAATTTCTACCCTGCTAAAAAGCATTTTGTCTTCCTTGCAAGTTTGTCATCTATTTTCATCTTCTTATGGCTGTGCACAAGGGCTTTTCTTCTGAGGGTCTTTGAAGGAGACCTGGTTTAAGGGAAAATCTCATCTATGCTTCAGGTTCTGTCCTCCTTTTTTTGGGTCATCTTCTTTTCCAGGCTGAGAAAGCATAAAATTACAACAATTATCTCTCTACTATGTAGTGTTTCATATCTTGTCCTTCTTCATATCGATAGTCTAATTTCATGCACAGACAGCTTTGGCTTCTGGTAAAATGTGAAATTTATATTAATAAAATAAGATTTAGGTGATAATGAATATTTCAGTGCATTTTACATCTGTATGCTAATTAAATTTCACAGGACTCCTGTGAGATAGGTAATACTCATTTTAACCTTTGAGAATGAGAAATATGAAGAAGTGATAGTCAGCTCCCTCAGCTAAAGCCATTTATTTAGAAGTATTTTAATTTAGCTAGTAAAGTGAGATGCCATATTTTAAGCAGATCACCACTTCAGTGGTAGAACTCCTTTGAAACTCTGAGAGTTTGGAACAAATGCCATAGAAGCAGGTGGAACAACAGGAGCAGACCTGTTTTGAAAGGCCAGTAGCAATTTTTGGATTGGCTTCTTTGGCTAAATCCTAAATTGAGATCCAAAAACATGAATTATCAGTAGTCCAAGTCCAGAGAAATTAAAATTTCATTAGTTCTTCTGATTTTGACATGAGTATTTTTTAGATACGTTGCATACTCATACCATTGAACTTTAAATATCTAACACTACTGCCTGAATGGGAGCCTAGATGATCTATCTCTGATTAGATATAATGAAAAACTTTTTTACCATTAGCATTTACCTGAAATAGACTCCAAGAGAGGAGTCTCCATCCTTGGAGACATTCAAAACCCAGCCAGATGTGGCCCTGGGCAACCTGCTGTAGCAGGAAGCTGGACTGAAGACCTCCCTGCTTGAGCAAGAGACTGGACTAGAGACCTCCAGGGTCCCTTCCAACCTCAGTGATTCCATGATTCCAAGTTTGTTCCTTTGGTTTCGTAACGTGAATTCATCCCCCTTCGCTCCAACAATGTGCTTCTGCTTATGTGCAGAATTTGTGTAATGTGAGAAGCTGGGGACAGACCAATAGCTGAAGTCCAGTCAGGGGTCAGAAATTAGGCATTGTTCTGACCTTTTCATCTGACCGGTCTAATCTGAGCACAACCAAGACACACCAACAGCAAGGGCTACAAGGGTAGTTACCTTTCTTCTAAAGCAGAAAAATTCTTCTAAGTAACCACAAAGCGTCTAGAACACTCACTGCAAAGATTCAAATTCAGTTTCTTCCTTAGCCTGCATGAGTTCACACCTGTATCTTCTCAATCCCCCAAAGAGCATCCTGAGCATCAAGTTAAAAGGCATTTGCAGTGAGGCCACTTCTTTCCTTTTTAAAATTCTCCATGAGTTTTATCCAAATGCTGTTTGTATAAAATTTATGGGCAGTCTTTGGCCCAGGGACTGTAACAAATGCCCCTTCTTCCAAGTACGTGCCTGGACCACAAGGCTTTAACAACACAAGCCTACTTGTATGTGAAGTTCTTCTCTTCTAACCAGCTCCGCCCAGCCTTCCCCTGGGAATCTCTGAGTGTTTCATGAAAAGGGGATGAGTTAAAAAATGAGGAGGAGAGCACACAAGCTTATGTGTCAAGCCTAAGTCTTTTACTTCCTGAGTGCTCTCATCATTATTATTTAGAAGGTGGGCATTGAGGTCTCCGACTTCTGTAGCACTTTTGTCATAGAAGCAAGAATAAGGCCTGCGTCGTTCTTTGAAAAGAAGATGGTCTCAGGCTATGAAAGGTGAAAGACAGAAAGCCCTTTCTGCTACCTATAATCAAATACAGTAAGCCCCAGAAAGGAGAAGGATTTTAGACTTGTTTTCATGCTCAGCTTTCTGGCTGGCTAACTACAGGCAGCTTGTTTGCTTCCTTTTGGATCCTATTCTGAAGGAGCTAGCTCTCCTTAATGCCTTTTATGGGGAATTTAGGCTCCTACCTAAGGCTCTGGAGTTCACTCCAGGGATCAGCTGCATAAAATGTGGTAAGGTAAGTTTCAGGTACTAGGCAGTTTATTAAATCTGTCCCTAGAGTAACTAATCTAAGATATCATAGTGAATGAGCACTAGAACAATTTTTATAAGTACCAGAACAATTGAGAGCTCTCAAATTTCCTGAACTTGGTGGTGCCTCACAGCAATAATGCATTAAATTTGTGAAAGAGACTCATCGTTTCTATAGTAGTTATAACCAAATCAGCAGCTGATGACAAAATTAAATGAAAAGATCTAGACCTTGTCAGCTCGTTGTTCTTACAAAAGGAAATTCAGATGGTAATATGCAGTCTTACTCCTCTGTGGATAAAAACTGCATATACAAGGATTCATGTTAACATGTAGAACAGGAGGAAGGCTTTTTTAGAAATTATAAATATCAGCACTCATCACTATACGCAAGTAGGTAATTAGGGTAATTATTCCCAATTAGCAGCTGCAAACCCTGCAGATGGGAATTTCAGGGACTGCTAACTATTGTAAGAAATCATTTCTGCAATCCGTGAAGCTCTTTGCATGTTTTGGGATATATATATTTAATGACCCTTGCACTTTCTGCAAAATATTTTTGTTAATATTTCAAAATAAAGAAAAATCTTTCTGTGCACTATTTTACCCTTTTGCTTTTCTTTAAGGCTATATTGTGATCTGAGATAGCCTGGATTTGAAAAGATTTTTCCAAGCATTTAACCTTCCAGTTAAAGTAAATGATGAGCCAGTACTGACTGAATTGGGACCCAAATTTTGCTGTTATTCTTAATCCATGAGGGGGAAAAAATGCAGGGGTCTTTTGAAGACAGTAGAAAGACTCCAAGCTTTTTCCTAGGCCCTGCATAAGATCTTCTGAGGGAAAATAGTGTGAAACTTCAAAGCTAGGCTCCAGAACCATTTTCCCTTGTTCATGGTGTTCTGCTCCTTTGAATGGCTCAAGGTTAACAAAAAATATTCATATTTTTATTGTATATAACTTTTTTTCAATCCTAAAGGCTTTTATGAACGTCAACAAGTTACTCTGATTAGAAAAGGGATTAAAGGATTCTCAGTGCATTTATGTGGTTTGGGGCTTATTTATTTTTTAGCTTACTTCGGAATTCATTTAACGTATGAATTGAGGAATTGAAAGAAATTCAATCAACAAAAACAGTGAGGTATATATCTGGAAGATTTGTTCTCATAAACTTCTTTATCACAGTAAAAAACCCTTTTTTTTTTAGATACTCTAATGTGAACATCAGCAATTCCTATCTTTAAAAATAAGATTTCAAGTTCAAGTTACAATTAAGCTTATGTTTACTTACTTAGGTCCGAATCATTATTTAGCTAATAATGATTATTTCAGACAAAATTCAGACAATTTCAGAATTGTCTGAACATTTCAGACAAAAGAAAGTTGAGAAACTAAGTTTTTTGTATGTGAGTAAATATAAAGTTATTGATCAATATCTTTTCAAGCTCTCTATGTAACATCTTTGAGCTAAAATGAATGAGAGAAGTTTCAAGCCAAAATAATCTTTCTTTGAAAAAGCTATAGGTTTTTGAAAAAGAATATTAAGAATGAATGTAATAATTCATTTTTAATACAGAAAATTGAACCATATAGCTTGCAGTGGGCCCATCTATATGCCAATAAATGCTTTTTCAGCATTTGGTTCTTGTTGTTAGCTATGCTCACATCCAAGTAATTAAGAAGAATTAAAAGTGAGAGCATGTTTGTATGTTATCAATTATTTTTTCTTAATATAGCACTCTAATTCTGATTTTCAGTTAACAGTGTTGCTAGCTGTGGGTAATAAAGTTTAAGAAAATAAATTTATTTTGTTTATTATAGAAGTCTGGCTATTATAACTATTGTTACTCATAGATATTTTTAGTTCTTCTAGAATCTCAGAAATCCTTCCTCTGACATAAATTTCATACATAAAGGGTTTTTGGAAGACATAAGGATGATATATCACATTTACAGGCTTCAAGTTTGGGAAGATGTTTCATGTTCCCTTTCCAAACCTCATCCAAAGCAGAATAATATTAAGGATTTCTTTCTTTGCATGATCTAAACCGCCCTTTGTTTAGATTCATACTCAGTCCTATTACTTTATATGCGAATATAATTCATAATTTTTTCTGAGTTATTTCTTTCCTACATTTTTCTAATCTTCTTTATCTCTTCTTTTCTGACTTCATCTTCAGTCTCTCTTTTTCTCTGCTGAGTTTGTTCCTTTAATTCAATATCTCTATCTTTACTTGTTTCCCCCTCTTTTAAAATTTCATTTGCACCTGGATCCCTTTTTGGAACTCAGAGCACGATGTCTGTTCACCTAGTGCATGGCTAATTCGTGTATCTTGTAAGGGCAGTAGACATGACAGGGAGAATGTGACAGGGAGAGTTACTTAAATCTAGCCTCCAAGCCTGATGAAATCAATGGGAGCATTTCCTTCAGTTCCTCATTGAACTCTATGTTTGTAGAAAGTCTCAAATATTTTTGACTTAAAGTCTTGATCTGACATCCTACTTTGCAGAAGCTCATTAATATATTGTTTAACTTGAAGTCCTGATATATAGCATATTGGTAAATAGTGTCATTGTTCTGTGTAATATATTTTAAGTCATTATGCTGATAAAGGACTTGATGCTGCCAAGTGCATCAACCCTGGTCCACCAAAGCATTTAATCACATCCTCCTTTTTAACCATGAATCATTATAATGGATTTCAGTGAGTCGCTTATATACTTTAGGAAAATGCTTAAGTGCGTTTCTGGATTAGGACCAGAGGATTTAACACCTTGGAAGATTAAACAAAAAGCAAAGCATGTGTAACACTGACAGAGACAGGCTTGCTGAGAGTTTCCCCAGGAGTCTTAAAACAACGCTGATTTTGCTGTGGATTGGAAATTCTACTCCTGCTCAGTTCTCTACCAATTTGTGGTGCAGATAGATACCACCAGCTATGGATTGTCTGGCCACCAGACTTACTATTTGAAAAAGCACCTCAACTGTATGAAAACAGCCTCAGCTATACAGAATTAATAATTAACTGACTACATTCCTGATATGTTACATCCCCTATGAAGTATTTTGTTGTTTCTAAATAAGAAAAAAGACAAATTTCCACATTTGCCTTTTTTCACAGAAGTTTGCCCTGACTCAGAATTCCATCCATGCATGCCAAAATCACAGCTTAATTTTGATTAAATACTTCATTCCTCTTTCTGAAAAAATGCCAAAGCCTCATGTCAGGAGAGTGGGTAGAATACTCAAAAGTGCTCAGCTTTCAATAAGTTTTAGGTCTAAGATATATGATCAACTTATTGTTCATTAGCTTTATATGTGCATGGAAGCTTTTAATAGAGGTTAAGCTAAGCCATTTACTGCAATTTAGGGCATGTGTACAGATAGTTACTGCAGCCTAGCTGACAAGCAGTGACTTGATTGTCCTTTAGGTTCTAACATTTATAAACTGGTCCTGAAAATGGGATTAAGAATTCCGGATCATTTGGAGAGTTTATAAATGTTTTCCTAAGTGCTTTGTTTCTGATGTACAAAAAAATCCACATAATTTGTTTCTGTAAAATGAAAAAATTGAAGCAAATATTTCAGTATATGAAAAGAATAATGCACATTTTGCATGTGTGCTTGATGTTCTCCATTAGGTGCCTCAGGATGAATGGGGAGGATACCCTGCTGGTGGGAAAGATGAAGAAATTCCCTGCAGAAGAATGAGGAGTGGGAGCTATATTAAGGCCATGGGAGATGAAGAAAGTGGAGATTCTGATACTAGCCCCAAGACATCACCAAAAGTAGCAGTTCGACCAGAGTCGTTATTAAAATCCATTGGACAGAGACCACTGGGAGATCATCAAAAGTAAGCTTCACTATACTGTGTCGCATGTCTTGCTGAAGGCTGCAATGACTTATGTCATTTTTCTGTGTGTTTTATTGACAGTGATCAGTATCCACATGAAAATATGTTACCCTAGTTAAAAAGCTAACTTAGGTATCTCATCATTTCATTTTAAATTAGCTTGATGACTGGATGAAAAATTGCCATCCTCTATCCTTATAACAAACCTGCTACTAAGAAAGTTTGTTATGTTTGCTAGAGGAAATATATCCATCTTTGTATCAAAACTTTAACATTCTGAATATTACTTCTCTAGAAGGATTTTTTGGTATTGTAATCCTTTGTTATTTCATACCTTTCTCTGAAATAGAAAATACATGCTTTTTTACACTAGGTGTAATAACAAATATGTAGTTGTATCATATATGCGGTATCTTACACCACATTTATTAGTATGATACTTTCCTATACTGTATCATACTCATGTAAACACATTGTGGAGGGTTGTGTTTGATTGATTTTTGTGTATTCATAACAGCTACGATATGGCCTATCAAATAACTAACACATATTTTAAAATTATAAGAAAGTATGTAGTTATGTATCTTTTCCAATACATCTTTATTTCTCTCTCCTTTTTATCTTTTCAATATACCACTTTATAACAAAACTGTAAGTATATTTCTGAAGAAAATTTCTAAGTTGTAGCCTGGTTTCAAGTCTGAGCGTCTATTAATGTGACTGGGTGTTTCTCACAGCTTAGAAAAATTGATCTTTTTGCCTGAGAGAAATACATAAAATGAAGAAATTAAGAGTGAAACTTTCAATCAAAGGTTGCTTATTGTTCTGTAGGTAATACCATGCATAGTGTACCATAGTGACTCACACTTTCATAAAACAAAACAAAGCAAAACAGAAACTTAGGCAAAAATCCCTTTGACTTAATTAAATTGAATTATTTAGCTTGCAAACTGGAAGAAAAACTTTTGCTATTACTGAAGAGAACAGTTAAATACATTGTTTTGTCTAGCTTGCTCATGCAACTCTGTAGGCTCAATTCCGATGAATGAACATAGGCATCTGTTCCATGAGATGCTGGAGATGCTGAAATCTTAATTTCAAGACATCATGAAACAAGACTGACAGGTCTCTCCTCTGCATTGGCAACTAAAATCCAGACAGGAAACCTTACAGCATCTCAGATGGCACCAAATGCCCCTGTTTAGGTAACAGAATCAAGTTCTGTGTGAATATAAAGGCTTTGCTATAAAATTAGTTCAAAAGATAAAACCATGGCCTAGAACATAAGTATTGTAGTCAGCCCCATATGTGGTAAGAGGACTGAATTTCAAAGATGAAAAAACGAGCTCATAAAGACAGTGGTTGCAGGCAACATTCATATTTGTGCTATCTTCATTTGTTGTATCTGGGCTGAATTTCAGGTTTAAGGCATTCCTGGCTACATCAATTGGTTCAGTAAGAATCTCTCAAAGTACCATGGAAACAAAGAAGGAGATGAATTTTCAGGTCATAAGAATTTGTCAGCGGGAGTGTAAAGGTCCCTCAGGATGAGGAGTACGTAACTTCTCAGCCATGGTGAAGGCATATTTTGTGAATTCTTCAGTCCAAGATTTTCTTGCAAATGACTGCAAAAGCTGCTAGATATCAGGGCAAATGCTATTGCTTTGTAAGAGAACTTCAACAAAATATTTGGTACATCTCTCTCCTATTGAGTAGTGCCACTTTTGCTATTGTCCTACCTGGTCTTGCAAAAGGGCAATTATCTGTGTGGGATAAAGCATGCTGGTGAAGAGTGATCTAAGGTCTGTGGCTTGTTTAAAGAGTGGTCCATCTGAGGGGCATGGGAAAAGGAGAGTAGTCAGCTCTCTCAAGCTTTCACACATTGACCAGCTAGTAAATTAAATGTTGCCAGGGCACAGGCCTGAGCACTGAAACGTGGCTATGTACCCTGTCAAGCTTTTGGAATGGTCCCCAGCAAACTTGTCTGGGTGAACTAACAGTGTCCCAGGAGTGCCTGGGCATGTTCTGGGCATTGGTATAGGCCAAAAGGCAGTTTGGATGCAGCCTCTCTGTTTTGGAGGGTAAAGACTTTAACGATATGGATATGGCCAGACAATGCTTGTTGGCTTCAAGGCCAAAGAACAGGCCCTGGCATTGATTAATGTATTTATATAGATGAAACCACCAAGTCCAAGGAGGGTAGCAATCACATCATCAGTTAGATCTCAAAGTATCTGGGGACACCAATATCAAGTAATGACTAAAGGGAAAGCATCCATTTGAGCATCTCTCTGCCGTTTAAAATCTTATTGAATGCTCTGCGCCCGTTGACAAAAATATTCCTGTGTTGTCTTAAAGCTGGCACTCCTGTGTCAGCAAAACTGCATATTCAGATTGGTTGCCCTTTCAACAGATATAGGGTATGCCTTATATTACAACAGGTATATAAGGCCTATATAAGATACGAGGTATGCCTTTTACAGGTGAAAAGGCAACAGATCTGTGAGATCTAAGGGTGGGCCGATGTTCTGTCAGACAGCAGCTGAATTATGGGATCCAGCCCTGGACAAAATGTAGACACAGCAAGGCTGTCAGGGATGAACATACTTAGGAGATGGTGTAACAATCCAAGAAGAAAGTTCATCCAGAAACCAAGACAGTGAGAGTTATCACTAAATCCGTGAGCTTTTTCTGTAGTAACTTTATTTAGAGACAGTTTGATTGTGCAAGTATTTAGGCCAAATAAAATATATTTTATTCTATTCTTTGTCCTAAGCCACAGTAGGGCCCTCCACCAAACTAATGTAGGTAACTACAAATTTTCCAGTAGGTGTGATTCTATGCGAGTGGCAGGTCTCAACACATACCCTAGACCTCCACAAGTCTATGAACTGATCTACTCAGGATCTAGAGACATGCATATTTAAACAAAGAATATGTTCCAAAAGGAATTTTGATCTGGTAAATGCTGAAGGCAGGTTAGTAGGTCAATATTAAATGGTGTGTCTTCTGTCAGTTTTCCATGTATTGCAAATATGATGTTCAAAGTATAGTTTTTAAGAACACCAGTGTAATGCTGATGCAATCTAGTACGGTTGACAGTTGTGCCTTTTCATGGCCTCAAAGGATTCAACAGCATAGTTATCACTAACTACAGTCAGAACAGGAGGAAGTTTGTTGTAATACTTTGAAATACTGTTAAGGGCTCTGTTGAGGATTTGTCGTAAACACTGCACTAGATAATTGAGCAGCCAGACTGTTGCTGATATATCTTTAAAATCCTGATTCTTCTTTTAAATTCAGGGACAGTACCTTGAGTCTGCCAGCTAGGCATACACATTATTTCCAGTGAACTTTAGACAGAAATATGACAAATATTCTGATTCTTATATGTCCTTTCTACAAAAATATGCAAATTCCAGCAGCCCTTGTCATTATGTATCACTTTGGGCAAGAAGACAGAAAATTTCTTGTTTCACAAAAATTCAAAGTGCTGATCCCAAACCTGGGTTTTTACCACAAGCCACCTCGTCCCAGTACCTCTCTGTCTCGCTGTCACTGTGGTTACCTTTTATGTCTGGCAGATTTGTATGAAGGATATAGCAAAGGATTATGGTTATGGAGTTTTCCATCCTCCTCCCGCACAGGTCAGTAATCCCTGTTACATGCTGAGTACCCTTTGTACTGCTGATCATGCAGCTGAGCCAGAAGCTAAGGTTTTGAACAGCATTCCTGCGTGTACAGCAGGAGTGAATAGCATTTCTGGCATGTATTATGAGAAATTACATAATTCAAGATGTCAGCTGTATTAACTGGCTTTTTAGCTTGTTTATCAGGGTGGAGAGAGCTAATACACAGAGATAAAATGGTGCTTATACTCCCTTAGTCCTCTGCATGAATGGACAGTACAGCTCAGAACTGAGTTCTGAAAGTACACCAGTAAACCCGTGATATAAATACTGATTTTTTCAGTGGTATGAAAAGATGCATAGGCTGCAATGCATATATACGTGGGCTTCATGAGTATAAGCATAATTTTTTATCACAATCTTGCACAGAATAGAATGACAATTAAAAAAGGCTTCACTTAACATTCAACAAACCTTTGATATGTTACATGCCTCTCCTCTGAGTTTTATCAGGTACCTTTGCAGAATTGTTTTTTCAATTTAAAATGTTTCTATTTTGAAAAAAGTAAGTGGCCTCTATTTTTTGTTTCGTGTTGTTCAAAAATGTTTCCTCAGCAAATTGAACATTAAAAATTCATAAACAATAAAAATGCATATTCATATTTGAATAAATAATTGTATTTAGCAACATACATGTAATGTAACTGATTTAACAGAACCATTAACATTCTGAATTCATTCCTTTTAAGTAACTCTTGGAAAGGAGTATGTTTTCATGCAAGAAGGAATAAAAAAGAAGTACTGGGTCTGACCACTGCTATTTTTTGAAAATGGTGGCAGGAGGGCATGGACCCAGGCTCTGACATTTGATCTCTACATCTGTGAAACCGTTAGCACAGCTAGCATGATCCCTGGTCCGCTTTCAGCCTAGGCCAGCTGGCTCTCTGCTATGTAGCTCCCAGACAAATTTCAGGGATTAGCCTGTTTAGTTGCAGCCACCCTTTCCATATGGTAAGAAAGTTATACTGTACAGGTCAGTCAGCCAAATGGTCGGAGAATGGAGCTGGGTTATTTCTGAGTACAGATACAGCCAAAGTGACTCAAATTTTGGTGGCTTTTTCAAAAATCAAATGCCTCTAGATACCTACATTTTACTCTCTGAAGATGAAGATATTTTAACTCTTTCTTTGTGAGTGCTGTTTCAAAAGAATAAGAAGTAGGATGTTGCACTACTTGCTATTATAACATCAGGTGAAGGACCAGTGTAATCCATTATTATAAAATTGCATTTGAGTGAAATATAATACAATAAAGGTTGCTGTTGGGGAGATGGGACAGATGCTTGAAGCTGCCCGCAATCCAACTTTTTGCTTTCTTGAGATAGTGCCAGCATTCCCATTTATTGTGGAAATTATCTTGACTCCCACTTGTCAGGGGATAAAAAAAATACAAAATGTTTTTCACAGAATCACAGAATGGTTGAAGTTGGAAGGCGCCTCTGGAAATCATCTAGTCCAATCTCCTTGCTCAAGCAGGGTCACCTAGACTTTGTTTTATGATTAGACACACAAAAGCTTTTGAATGTCAGATTTGGGATCCTATAGACAGATCCTATAGGCCTTTCCAAGATGAAATGCAAACCTTTTCAGTTGTCCATTGTTTTCTGCTGCTGGGGATGCAATTGAACTGTGTTGGAGCTGGTAGGCCCTTTCATTTGCAGTAAAGGTCAAAACAGCCTGGAAGCCTGACCCACATGATCTCTAAGGGTATCCCTCCAACCTAGTAAAGTTATGTGCAAGGCGCTGTCTAGATTGAATGTCATTTCTCTGTATTTGTGACAAACAGCTAAAAGCAGGGCAAAACTGCCAGATAGGCTGTGTTCCTGAAAAGAAAGCTGAAAATAAAAAAGAAAATTTGGGGCTAGGTGATGGAACAAACTTTCTAACTATGACTGAAGACAATGTTTCAGTTATTTGGTGCTTCCTGTATTCAGAAGATAATATAGAGCTTATGTAAATGAACAGGATAGCACTGTAGAAAGAGCAAGTTCCTTTATCAGTATCTCCTTTTTGAAGTGTCATGAAGGACTCCGAAAACTGCTTAACTATTGAATCAAAATGGGTAACAGCGGCATTTAGCCTGGAGTTAAAACATTCTGTTTGAAACTATACTTATTTCACTCATGCAAATGAATAATCCTGCTGTGCTGAAGTTTTCCATTGTGCTCTGAAGTAACTCATGGGAAACTAGATGCTGAAAACATGAAGATGAAATAGGTTAAGCTACAATAAAATAAAAACAACATCGGCAATATGTACTTTTGTTTCCTGATCCTCTAATGGCAGACTTTACTGTGGCAGCTGGTACTCCAGATACCTTAAGTTTATGGCTGAGCAGGCAGAAAGACATGTAAGCAGATAGATAGTATAAAAATGTAGTGTTTCAAATTGGAGAGAAATCTGTCATAATACAAATGATTTGGTGGACTAACACAGTACAGTACCAGTGATGCTTTGGTTTATCTTGACTATATTCTCCATTTAAGCCTCTGGCAGGTTTTGGCCTCTATACGGAAATGAGCGTCTTGAGTCATCTTCACTATACTGACAGCCATATTCCTCTCAAATGTTTGTAACCTCCTCTGCATTGGATGTTATCAAAGCCCATAGCACGCTTGCAGAACTCAGTGTCTGCTTACATTTCAGCAACTGTATTTCACAATCTGATATCTCAATGCAAGACCACTTCCATCAGTACTTTAAGCTAATATGTCTAAGTATGACTTGAAATGGTTGAGCCACAAGTGCATCCTGGGCTTATGGTGAACCAAATTAATGCACTGATTTGAGTTAAAACTAACCTTTCCCCGCTTTCCCCTTTTCAGGATAGAAGATAGCATTTCTCTGTGGCCATACTAAGTTATCCTGACTTAAAAAATATGTGGATTATGGCCTAAGCCATATCCACATGTTCTATTCTGCAGACTCCATAATAGCGATAGAAATGTTGCCAAAGGGCCAAAGCACACAGCAAGGGGATTAAAATGCTACAAGAAGATCTGCCATAGCTTATCTGCCAGAGCTCTTGGGTCAGCAGGAAGTCTGGGACAGCTTAGGATCCTCTAAGACATGTGAGAAATCTCCATTTACAAAAATTCTTACCATTTGTAACTTTTAATAGCATACTTACGTGAGAAAGTGAAAACAAAATGAGCAGTTTGGAAATACTGCATGAAGCCAAATCTCTGTTCTTTCATCCATCTTTGCCCTGATAGTGCCAACATCGTATCCTTTAGTGATGGACAAATTTGTAGCCTTTTCTCCTAGTGAAATACTGTTTGTTAAGTGCAGAGAGAGAAATCTTGACATTACAGGCTGGAGATGAGAAAGTGAGAGAGAGAGTGAGTGTGTGTGTGTGCGCGCGCGTAAGAGAGGTAGGTGCTGCAAAACCTTCACAAATTGAGATTTAAGTACAGATTCCTTGCTAGAAAAGTTAATGTAATATTTCAACGGTATCTGTTGCTGCACATCAGTGCTGCAAACCTTTTTTTTCGTTTCTAAGAGTAAATTTCAATTTATTCTTAAATCTCCATCTGCATTTTAAAGTAGGAATAACTTAGAAGCCACACCTGAGGAATATTTTCAATAGAGGAGATGGAAAAATCACTAGAAAAGTAACCCTCATCTTTTATATGCTTTTTATTTATCTTTGGGTTGTTTTTTTTTCTCAATCTCTAAAAAGCCTCATTACACACTTCATTAGCAGCTTTCTGAGGCCCTATAGTGCTGCAGTGCTCAGAGCCTCTGAGGGGTGAAATTGGAGATTTACTGAAGAGAGTTTGAGGGCTAATTACAAAGCCTTATCAACTAATAAGGCAATCAGTGGGCCACTGGCACAGTGATAGTGTTCTCTGCTACAGTCAATAAGATTGGGGTTAGATTAGTCCACAGGGTTAAGAGGGAATGCTGATGAAGGGCAGCTAGTCATCTGGCTACCTAGGAAGAATCTTTTTGGGGGCAAGAAGAAGGTCCCCATCCCTTCCTCCTTTGCCGAATAATAGGAAATGCTTTTAAGCAATGTAAGGCACTGTGTTCCCTTAGAAGCAGCGGTTGTCTTTCACCAGTGTCCCTTTGAAACCCAGTGAGTGATTGAACCCATATCTTCTGTCTTAAAGAATACCAGCTTTATATTGTAGGGCTGAATTGTATTACTCTGGATTGGGTACAGAAAGGGGACTCAAAGGGTCTGACCAAAGTGCAGAGTCTTCTCAGAAATAAAACAGCCTTTTGTCAGAAAGATACAATTATGTGATGGAGTGCAGTGAAAATGCAGTAAGATTCAGGCCAGTGGCACAAGCACAGGAACTGAGACTTGAGAGCAAATGTGTTTCTGTTTTTATAGTAAAGTGCCTGTTCATTCCTACTTTCCCTAAATATGTATAATATATATATTATATAAATATAGTATATAATATATATAATATATATATAAAACTTTTCACATGAAAGGCTGGATCAAGATCTGTTTGGCTCATTTGTTTATTTTATAAAAAGTAAATGAAGCCAAAAAGTTTATATGTAAAAACACTCTCTGCTTCGGGCAAAGATTTGAAAAATAAGGTGCTTTTGGTTAAAAAGCAGAAATTACATATATATTTCCATTTCTCCCACTTATACTCCAATTTTTTTTAGAAATTACGGTCTCATCTATATCCTCACTACAGTATGGGAAGATCCCTTATTTGCTTAAGTTCTATTGACTTTAATGGAATCACACGCATGTTTAAATGAAGCTCATGCTCAGATGCTTTACTGAATTGTAATAGTCTGCAGTCTACATTTGTTTTGTCTAGTTATGGTTTTATGCATACACATAAATGTGCACATGTAGCAAGTAAAAGGAAAAAAAAGTGGAATAGCTCCCTGGAGAACATAATGAATGCCCCAATTCTAAAAGGGATTTAGGCACGTAATATTAAATCCAATATTTAAGTTCTGCTTAGATCCTGAGATCCATTTACTGACCTGCTACATGATGCTTTAAATGCATCTGAGTTTCTGCAGTAACATCTGCCTAAGTTTTGTTGTTGCTGACCAGCTCACTGTCTAATTCCGAAGGCAAGCTCAAAATAGGATACTGGGAAAAGACTTTTAGGGTTAGCTGTATGTGCACATCTGTCACCTCTTACAAACAATAGCTGTGAGTTCAGATTTCCCAAATGAGACCTTTTTTATTACATCCACATTCTTCATGATTTGGAGTACAGGCGTGATTGCGCCTACATCCTCTGTATCTTTGCAAAGAGTGACCAAACCGTCAGACTGTTGATATATTCTGGATGATTTCCTCTCATTCACTTCTGTTTCGTGTTGCACAAAATCCCTAAATAGTTAACAGTGAGAAAAGTTCTCTCTGCATTCTGGTAGATGTGGCACCTGCAAGTTGTGCAGTCAGATCAGGTTCTTCTGAAGTGAGAAGGGGAACAGAAGATGTTTTGAGAATACATCTCCAATCTGCTAGATGAGATCTTTATCCCTAGTTACCTCATGTTCCTCTTTCTGAGAAAGCTCTAACTTTGGTGTGTAACTAGAGGATGGGTTACCAAGATGCAATAGCAAAATAGACAAATGAGATAGATGTAGTTAGGTATTTAATGCTTTGAACTGATGGGCTTTAAACTCTAAATTCTGGTTTCATAAAGGCATTTAGGAGCCTAAATCCTGCTGAAGCCATGGTCCTGATGATTTTAATAGGGTGTTGTCTCCTCAGTACCTTCTTGGATTTAGTCTTAAGGAATTTTAGAATGATTTAGCAGAATAAGCCTCAAACTAAGAGTTACCGAAACTTGGAGGCTTAATCCTAGCAAAAATCAGTAGAGGTAAGTTTCTAAGTTACTTATAAACTCTTGAAATGTCATACCTATGATAAGCAAAGATGAGTCATAAGAGTAAATTAAATGAGAAGTGAAGTATTGGTGTCACTAGTGCCTAGAGACTTTAGGCAAAACAAAACAAAACAAAATTATTTTTGAAAAATTATATGACTAAAGCCCTAGCTATAAAAATCCATAATTAAATTCTATTGGGTGTATTCCTTGGGATGATGGTGTTACAGAGTTAAGAAAGCATCTGTTTTCACTGAAATAATAAAAGACCTCATTTTCAATCCAGTGATTAGCAGACATTTCACAGGGAGGGAAGCAACAGTCTGTAATAAATCAAATGTTCAATATCTCTCAGGTACCTTTCTAAAAGGAGGTGATAGGTCAGTAGTGAAACATATAAGCTTTTTAAAAAATTAATTTGCCCCAAATTCTGATATCTATCCCTGATCAAAGAGAAGCTCCAGTGTGACAAAGATTAGAAAAGAAACTCTTTGCTACAGATAAATTCACCGGATTTATGTGTACGTTCAGTATTTCAAAGAACCAGACTTACTGTGCTGTTCCTAGGGGAGCATCAGATTTAATGTCTATACTCTGAGTTCTCCAATGGACTGCACGCAGGCACATCTGTGTCCCTATGCAGAGCTCTTTGACTGCAGCAGGGATTCACAGAGACACAGTATGACTTCAAGCTGCTATACAATGCCACTGCTAGCTAAGTTTAATCATTAGATTCTGGTCGATGAGCTATTTTATGTACCTACAAAGACATGGTTAAGATAGATTTAGATAGAGAAATGAATATCCATTGAAATGCAAATCTTTCAATAAAACAGGTTTTGATAACTTACACTACCTTGCTAATCCTAATGCACCTGCCTTTTAGATGCCCAAGATGAATCCTTTTACAAATTTTATCTTTTTTGTCCCAGAATGATACTTCTGAATTGCATATACTGATTTAAACAGAGGTGATTGTACTTGCTTTAAAGCTCCCATTCATTCTTAGATTTTTCTTTTGACAAATGCAGGGATGATCATGAAAAATAAGAAAGTACAACTTTAGAATATTACAATTCTGAAAATTAATTTGATGGAAAAAGGACTTTCTTTATACTTGATACTCCCTTAACAAAGGGATAGACCCCTTCAAAATCAGAAGGTGACTTTCTTGCTGTAACTTGTAGAGGCAGGGAGTCAGGATTTGAAAAAAGATTTTAATTCACTTTTGGTACCTTCTTGACCCAGGGGTGCACTGGTGGCTGAACATTTGTAAGAGAACAGATACTCTGGGGAGTAATCACTATTTTGACTGTGTGCGAATAGTCCAAGGAATGATCTTGGCAAGTAGATCACGTTGTTGTGATCATGTACATGCTTTATTTTTTTTAAGAAAAAAAAAGGTATTAGCTCTATGCTAAAGTGTATGATACCAGTCAATACAAGCAAAAATACAAATACAAATACAAGCAGTCAAAAGAAAAATATGCATGATAGAGGTTCCCTTCTCAGGACTCATACGCTGCATGTTCTCACTAGAGTTGTCTTGACTGTCAAGTACTGCTGTACAGGAATACAAATTTGTAGGGGGAAGTCAGGGGTTTTTTATTTTGTTTTGTTTTGACCTTGGCTTAGCTAGAAGACCATATCAGCTCTTTCCCCTAAATCTGGCATTTCAGGGTGTCCTGAAAGTGATCCCACATTGTTGCACTATCATACATAACTTTTCACCAAATTTCAAAAAAAAATTGTCTTCTGCAGAACATCCAGTGGCTGTATAAGGGCACAGGACAATATTGTGTTGTAATTCTTGCTTATAGTAATACTAGTCATAGAGTGATGACACAGACTTCAGGAAACAAGCCACAGATGATCCTGGGTGTTCATCAGCATTTGAACACAGTGATGACTAAGCATGAGCTCAGCGGTACACAGAATAGCATACTTCAAGTGAGTGGTGCAAAGTACTGAGGTACCGACCACAGCAGGACTGCCTCAGATCCCCTCAGCACTACATGCTGGAGTTGATGGACCATTTCAGACACATTCCATGGTTATAAACTTTCTAAAAGTTATATAAAACAATAGAATTTAGGAAAAAGAATGAAAAAAAGTTATTTACTGTCCACCTAAAGTAAGCATCTTGCTTCTTCTAAAGATACATGGTTAACAGCAGAGGAAATAGATGGCTAAATAATAGATGGCTAAAGATGAGGAAGTAAGGGGTCTTTCCCCAGCAGTAGTTAATGCTTGATTGCAGTTATTAGATTAGCTTACATGGTTGTTCCATTCATTAAAGCACATTCTTAATAGCTCTCTAGTTCAAAAAGTCTTGTTCTCTCCTGCCAAAATGGGATAAGTGGGGAAAAAGATAATGGCATGTAAACATGCTCTTCCATCTCCTGAAATCTCTTGGCAAGTGTCATGTAATGCTTTTTGATTGCAATATAAGTAAAGCTAAACTTGCTCCTGCATTTTTGCTCTACTTGGTTCTGTGCAAGGTGACTACATGAGATGGCAAACACAACAGGAGATTTGTCTTCTGGAGTCAAAAAAGGTGCTTGTCATTACTCTCTTTTTTTAATGCATCTTGCTGCTTTCTAGCAGAGCTACGATAACAGCTATTTCCCAGCTTTTTTTTTTTTTCCTTCCTTTTTACTCTTAAAGTTCAATCCTGGTGAGGTGTGAGCAAGTACAAATGTTTTTTTTCAAGCAGAAGGTGAGGATTTTGTTTTTGTGAATGATGAAACAATGTCTCCCAGTGAGAGAGCAGAATTAGCTGGCTGCAGCAGCCCATGAGAATGTGAGGTGGGCTCTGCTGACAGATGGGAACATTAGGGGTACTTTTGAAATCTACTGAGGACAAAAAGAGGAGAAGAGGACAAATACTGGCTTCTGTGTTGGGGTATTGGAAGCTCTGGAGTAGAACTGAGAGGGGTCTAGAGAGGAGGAAGCATTAGGATCTGGGGTGGTCAAGAAGGAAGGTGAGCTGGATTCAGGGGGACTGGTATAGCTCTGGGGCTGCAGGAAGCTTTTGGAGAACACTGGTTGGGCATTTGAGGTCTGGATACAGGAGTCAGAGGCTTTGCAGAAAAGTAAGAGGCTTTGCAGAAAAGTAGAGGGCTGCAGTAAAAAGAAGGCTGTGATGCAAGATTCCCAGAAACCTCTAAGCGGGACCCCAGTTTGGGCTGCTGTCCCTTCCCTTATTCTTTGTCTGTTTTTTGCTCTTGGAATATGGGACCTAACATCTTTCCCAGTCACTTGATACCTGAAATGCCTAAAACCAGACTACCCCAGATAAACATGTTGTGCTGTTGTTCACTTTAAGCAGTTATAACATGGTACTTTGTCTTCTTTTAACATGCTCAGTCCACCTGCTGAGTACTGGAAGTGTTGCTGCAAATTTAGCCATCTTCACTGGGACTCCTAAACCTTTCTTCTTAGAGTAGAAGTTCTTGAGGTCTGCAGGGTCATAGGGCTGTTGAACATGGGAAGTCTGAGACTGCCTCATTCCCAAAAGCTTCTCTAGACTTTGAGCTTTGCTTGCTCACAAAACACATCTCATCGACTTTAAGCACCTCCTCCTCACTGCCCTGAACTTCCTCTGAAGCCAGTGGAAAAGGGAAAGCAACTCTAGACAGCAAATAAACTTTTATGTGAGAATCCACTCCTAAGAACTTGTCCGTTTAGAAAAGCAAATGTGAAGAAGACTGACATACCAATTTTTTTTCCTATTAGTCTTCCTCTCTTTCCATAGTACCAGACCTTGGGAGTCACCTCCTTAATTTTAATGTGTATTTGTTCTGTGATACCGGACATGAACTGTCAAACCAGCTCAGGTGCTCAGGCTTGTCTTGCCCTTCATCGATGGTCAGCTGAGATATAAGATCATGTGTTACAGAACATAGAATAAAATTATTTTCTTTTATCAAAGTGATAGAGCAGTATTTTTTTGGAAATGAAAGTCAAGAGTTTTGTTCCTGTGCTCACAGATAGTGTGGCTGACATTAAAAAGCCAGCATTTACCAATGTCACATGGAGTGTTGTATTTTGTTGACAAGCATGACAGTTCCTTGAGCAGATAATGATATTTGAGAGCAATTTCCTTATGTAACTGTTGTGCCTATAGTGTTTTAGTTCTGGATCATGGTAGTAGCAAGATCATCATTTTTTTCAGGCACTGAGACATTTATCCTAGAGGATTAATTTGAGTGTGTATTGTAGAAATGAAAAACAATCATTTCTTTTTATCAGCAAGAAAGTTCAAAGTATTAATTGAATGGATATGAAATTACTTTTACAGCATAATATATGTAGCATTTCTTTTATTCAGCTACAGTCCTTTAAATAAATTGCTCTCCTCTGATAAGTGAAAAATTATTTAACTACCAGGTAATGTCCAAACTCATCCATCAAAACTCAGCTGCTTAGTAGTACCATGGTATATTGGGCTTCTTTCCCTAATAAAGTATTGCTGTAGAAATTGTTGATTATAGTTAATGATAGCAATACCTCATAAGGATCTTAGATTGTTAGAGCATTACTTAGCAAAGAAGCCAGTTATTAGGAGCCAATCCTAATTAATTTTTAAGTAGTTTATAAAACAATTTATTTCTATTGCCTCGTTCTTTTCCTTATGTGGCCTCTGAAAATCCTATGTTTTCATGGAGAAACCCCGAATTCCTCTTTCACAAACTGTTTCAGAACTCAGAATCTAAGAATTTTTGCCACCCAATGACAAGAGAGGGTCCAGAGGGGACTCATCTGTTTCAAAAAAAAAAAAAAATTAACAATACTGGACAGATTTAGTAAAGTATATGCAAAGAGTCAGGACTTGTCAAAGCAGATGACAGTCATCAGCCTGCTGCTTATAGAGGAAAGGAGGTTTACTTCCATCTAACACCTCAATACAGAGAGGGAGGCTCTGTGCTGCTTTGGCTAATCTATTATATTTGTCCTCATACCTATGGCAGCAAAAAATACTGCTACAATTCTTCTTTTCATCATCTAAAACCAAATTAGACCCACTGTCAGAGAGCTGTCTTAATCTGCAAATCACTTGGACTTTGTAATGACTTAATTAACCTATGTTCACATGCCTGCATCAATCTCATACATTTTGATTTTGTTTTTAGTAGTTAGAGCAGAGTTTCTGCATACTTTACTGCTGTCTTGAGGCTGCAAAGATCCATGGAAGGCACTGAAAAAAGTCAAGAAAAAAAATGTTTGTCCTTCAGGGAAATTTCTCAAGAATTCAAAAAAAAGTCTGTCTTGCACCAAGATGAAAACAAAACAAAACCTGTCTGTATTTCTTTTTTTTTTTTTTTGGGGGGGGGGGGGGGGAGAAGTAGCCCATCTTAAAGACCCAAATACCCCAGCCATTAGCAGATTCATTGAGGAAGTAAGGCTACGTCTATGCTGAGCCTGTGATGGCCAAGTCGGGAGAATGCATGGGAGTCTTTGAGAACAGATCTCACAAATAAAAGGTCAGAGGGTCTGTACATTCCATCTGCTCACGGAGCTGGTGGTGTGAGGGATGCTGGGTTGACTCACCTGTCCGAACTCACAGAACATGGCCACACAGGGAGGTGGAGCGCAGCATAACTTGCTGTCTTTAGTCAGATCCATGCTAAAGGGCTTGAGATTCCTCTCTGAGTGCACTTCAAAGATTGCTTCAAACCCGGCCCAAACTCAAGTTTGTGTCCATCTAGTGAGGAAGGCTGATGTGTCCTTCCTCAGACATTGGCCCATGTTCATGCTCAATGTATCGTAAATATAGTCTAAGAAACAAGGTCCTGGTTTGTGCCTCATTCTGAGCCAGGAGTTGAGCCTGTGGTCTTTCTCATCTGCTGAGTGCCCTGGCCCTTCTGGAGGAGAAACTTCCTCTTCCGTGGGGAAATTCCCGCCGGCTCTGGTGTGGGTCACACTGATTAATTCTGCCAGCTTGGCCTGAAATGGCAGCATTACCGATTCAACTGGCCCAAATCAGTTCCTAGCAGAAATTGTGTTTTTGTTAAACCTACTCTTAAGAAATAAATATAAGGAATACCTATTTACCACATTAAAGCCAACGTTTTCTGAAACATTCATGAATGTGTCCACTGCTGTTTAGGGAGGAGCAACATCTGACTCCTAAATCCTGATTTTCAGAGGTAATCACAACTGAATCACAACTTTATTTTTTTAAAATTCTACAGTTCTTTTCTTAGTATTATTTTTCACCTAAAGTGTCAGATAATCAATATACTTATAAAGCAAGAAGACTAACATACCTTTGCAGTGAAAGGGTACTGAAGAGGGACTGGGTGTGCTGTTAGGGTCCCAGTCTGATAAACTGGAAGATATGTTGTAAGAAGAGCATTTCTAGAGCTTGGTGCTGTTGCTCTGACTACCTTATTAATCAGTCTTTCTAGCTGAAGCACAGAATATTTTGATCTTTTGCAAATATATATCAGTCTTTTGAAGATAAAAAGTCTCCTGATGTGTAACAACTTGATGAAAAATGGATGACAAGTAACATTTTATTTATGAAGAAGCATTTTAAGTTACTTTGGTTATGCTTTAGCTCTAGTTCTTTTTCTTATTGACCTAGACATTCTCTTTTATTAAAGTTTAACATTAATAGCCAGGAGGATTGATGAGGTTTAAATATAGTAAAGATGTTTAAAACTTTGTATCATCTAGGTAGCAGAATTGCAGACAAAGTCTCTGTTTGTGTAAAATCTTTTGACAGCAAGAGATCTATGGTGCTTTATACAGAGAGAGATTTTGACCCTGGGGAATGGATTTGTGAGACTCATACAAATTATTGTCTTTAGTATCCTAATTGATTCTATCTGTAGTTTTACACCCTTTGCTTTTTTCTTCCTCTTTCCTTTGTAGTCAGAGCTACCTTCCAACTGCAAGTGACGTGCCTGGGGGTCACAACCTGGATCCCTCTGCAAACTACAATTCCCCAAAGTTTCGCTCAAGGAATCAGAGCTATATGAGAGCAGTGAGCACGCTCAGTCAGGCCAGCTGCGTTAGTCAGGTGGGAAATTCTTGTTCTAACTTTTCTTGTAGGTTAATCATAGAAACAAGAGTTGTTATTAGTGGATGCTATTAGGGTTTTTTATCTTAATATCAAACTGAGGATGCAGATTGCCAAAGCAATTCAGTTCCAATTATTAACAATGTGACCCTTGTTAATAATTTCAGGAATAACACTGAATATTAGAAGTGACACCATCAGACATAATATTTTCCTTTTTTTCATAAAAAGGTGAATATTGGTATTTTCCTTTTCAGTCTATATTAAATATTGAAATGTTTAGAAGACAGATTGAGCATAAAGTACACACTCCTAAGATATAGATTGAAATACTTATGCTCCTAGAAAGCAACGATTCATCTCTGAACTCAGTCCCTTACTCTTTTTGGGTGAAAGAATAAGTCTCATCAAATATTTGACATGTGGGGACTTCTGAAGAGACATTTTCTTTCCCGCTGGTTTTATGTTGGTTAGGTAGTACCAATTCATGCTGAAGTGAGTTCTGAAGCAGGCCTGAAGTGCCAACAGCTGCATGAGCTCTATGGATGTTCTGTTCAGCAGAGGACTTTACACAAAATTTCCAATGTTTCTAATGTTCATTTGTCATGACATTCCTTCTCTGTATTGCTTCATGACAGCTGGACCTGCCCTCTTCCCAGGCATCTGTACTTCATTTTTCTTTGTGCATTTATTGAGGCACCTAAAGGTACAATAGCTAATTATTCACAATGCTGATGTTGAAAAAACCTTTTAAATTATTTTTGTGTTCATGTACATTCAATTTGTTTTGCATGGCTATTCAGGCCTGGATTCAGCTCCTCTAACTTGAGGCTCTTAACTGAGGCAAATAAGCAGATAGGAAATCAGTTGCCTAAAGCTTCCTCTGCAGTTAATGGAGAGAAATAGTTTCTTCCAGGACAATGCACATTGTAACTGGGCTGAATAGCCCTCTGGAAGTGCATGTCGATCTCCCCTGTCACTTGAGAGCTGGGAGGGACTAGTCTCCTAATAAAGGCCATTCAGTCAAGTTCCTTAACTTATGTGGCATAAAACTAACTATAGTCTTGTATAGCATGTGTCAGAATTGGAAACGGTCAGTCATTTTCCAAACCTTTTGTTATTTTGCATAACTCCCTTGTGAAACCTGCTCTTCACATCTTTTTCTTACCTTTATTTCCATTATTCTGGTTTGGATGTTTCTGTTTTTATTACCCTCCATTTTGGGGAAAGTTTGACCAGAATTAGATCCTGCATTCAAAGCAAGTGTTGTTGGTTGTCACCTTATATAATGCTATTCTATAGAATTACTCTTAACATCTTCTGCTTTTTTGACCATCTCTGTACATGGAGATGTCCACTGAGCTGCCCATAATGCCTAACTGGTTTCAGCAGTGGTTCACATTTTTCATTCCAGTGTGCATTACCCGGAAAGATGTCCACAATGGATTTCATTTGCAGTTATATTGCTCAGTTGGCCAGTGTAATTAAGTCCTACTGGATACACTTCCTTACTTTATTTTTTCAGTCTTGACTAATCTACGTAATCTTGTGTCAACCACAAATTTTCTACCTCACTGTTCAGCTATTTCCAAATCAGTAATAAATATATTAAATAGTGTACAAAGTAAATGCATTAAAATAACAAGTTCTGAACCTTTGCTGTTTCCTGTTCTTTTTCCATGACACCATCATCTTCTCATCCATTTCTATAACAACATTTTGTACAAGCTTGGTTATTTTTAGATGCCTTTTTTCATTAGCTCCTTCCCCTTTCCCGCCTGACCAAGGGTACAGTCAAGAATGATCCTGGATTCCATATCTTGTATTTCTAATTGAAGTTTTAAAATGTTTATTTTTCTACTGTTGATGAGCACAGTTTGAAAGAATTGGTTAGGACATACAGTGTTTGTGGACTACATTACCATGAACTTCTTGATCAATGATATAGGCAAAATATTTCAGAGTAAGATTTTTTGAATCTTTTTGAGATTGCATTAGTCTACTTAACTTTATTAGAAGTACATTTTATGAAGGATAATATAATTCTTTGCAAAGTAGATTTAGTAGCCAAAATGTCTTACATAAAATTAAAATAACAGTTATTCATTATCATCAGAAGGTCTGTATGAAATTTCCATTTACTTAATCAAAATCCTGAAACATTTGGAACACTTGCAGTCATTCTGTTTCCATAATGAATAATGTACTAGAAACAGTAATAATGAATAATGTGCTTAGCAGCAATGTATAAAAAGTAATATCAACTAGATGTGCTGTTTAGTGGCGTTAAGAATTTAACTTGATATTTGTACTGATTCTGAATTCTAGCACTCTCTTTTTAAAAATTACTATCGTGAGGCCATATCAGAAGGTCTTGTATTTGTCTTGGAAATATTTAGCTTCCCATCTGGCTTTGGATAAATGCTATTTTGAGTTAATCAGACACATTCCAGAGACAGTTAGGGCCAGCTTCAGAGAAGCAGTTAAAAAAATGATTTAGGTAGAGTTTAGGCTCTCATCTTCAAAACTGCAATACGCAGTTTCCCTTTGCGAGGTTCCCTAACCCTGGCCAGCCTGCCTAAGCCCGGTTTAGCATGAAAGCTACCTAAGCATTTACAGTTTTGCATCATGCCCAACCTGCAGGCGCAGCAGGTGGATGCAGGCTCCTGGCCGAGCCTTCCGGGGAGCCAGAGCCTAGCGCTGAGATCCCCGAGGGACCCAGTCCGGTGCATATTCTCGGGACACCTCTAGCATGCTCTGACAGAGAAGGTTGCTCAGCCAACACAGCAGGAGAAGTTTTATGCTTAAAGTAATGCTGCTAAGGACAAGGCAGCAGTAGTGGCTACATCCAGTTTTTACACAGCAGTTGAATGGCTGAAGTAGTTATCCAGGAGTTTGGTTTAGGGCCCTTCGCAGCTGAATGTGGTTCAAGCATTGCTTTCTCCTCTGGCCACTTCTTAAAAAGAAAAAAATAGTGTTCTTTGCACAGTTTTTCACCTCTGTTTCAAAGAATGCTTGTTAGCGCTTTACCTGTGGAAGAGGATATGGGGGCGATGTATTACAAGAAATTGCAGTTTTATGCCCTCAGCCTCAGTTTAGGGACATAGCTTCACGGAGATGCAGGGACATCAGGGAAGTGACAGTGCTTTGCATTTGCTGTTGGCTAGCCTTGTGTCCACCATGCCTTTTCTGAGTAGTTTGCCTGAGGCAAGTAACCCTTTCTCATGCATCACATGAGGTGCCGAGCTCCTTTCCAGTGCGGATGTCACAAAGGCTGTCCATCCAGTGCTTCACCGGACATAGCGTTAGATGCAACATTTCTCAGGCTTTTTAGAAGCATAACATCCTTTGAACTCACACATTCTCAAGTAAGAGATACTTCCGAGAGCTCCCTTACTGCAAGAGGAAGAGAATGACCTGCAACACAGGCTAAATGTCCATATGACTAGTAACTTTGCTGAAAAGTGAGGACTCTAGGCAACCCGTCCTCACCTTTTGAGAGCTAATATTAGCTTAGCTGGTGTCTGTTCTCCAGTCCTGGCAGAGCACAGATTTCTGTCAGTGCAGAGTGATCTCAGATTTGTTCATTACCATTAAATCATGTATTTAATGACTGAATATGCCAAAAGATATTAAATGTAAAATTAATTTTATGGCATGTGTGATGTACTTACTATTTACCTATAAACAGCTGATGTAAGTTAAAAAATGTGAATGTGATCAGAAGGGATTACTAAATTTTAACTATTTGCTAAAACAGTTCTTCATCAATGTACAGGTGTCCATTTGAGATGTTGAGGCCGTGATGATCACAAAAAAGCAAGTCAAAAATCAAATGCATTGTTGTTGTTTATTCAGATGAGTGAAGCAGAGGTTAATGGGCAATTTGAATCGGTGTGTGAATCAGTGTTTAGTGAAGTTGAAGCTCAGGCAATGGATGCCCTTGACCTCCCTGGATGTTTCCGAACAAGAAGCCACAGTTACTTGCGTGCCATTCAGGCAGGCTATTCCCAAGATGATGAATGTATTCCTGCGATGGCATCTTCCAACATCACCTCAACTATCAGGTCAACCACAGGTAAGGAAATCTACACTGACCTTTCCACTGTTGTGCATGTGAAAATATATACTCTTGTTTTGTAAAAAGATATGTAACACTGGAAACAATTTCCCTCTGTAGTGATAATATCTGATACCAGTATTCTTAGTATTAAAGACTGTATGGTTGTGACTGCAGCTTGGAATAAGTTCTTTCTAGAGAGAATCATGTGAGCATAAATAATGGAGTTGGATTTGACCATGGCTTTGGTCTGACCTCCTTTCTTTTATACAAGTGCAAAAAAAATGAAAGTATAAATGATATCATTTAGATACTGTTAGACATTTAGATATTGTTGTCTATCAGGAAATTGATCGTCTAAATGATATCAGTTGCCCTGGCCTTAATTTAGATCTTTAAAATACCAGCAGGAAAAGAGAAGCAATATTTTAAATATTTGGTCTAAACACTTACAGAGAATTAACTTAATGGAATTAATTATTTACTTTTAACCAGTTGTATTGATACACTGAATCATAAACAGTGTGGCAACCTTCACATATGTTTGTTATTACTCATCAGTAATCGTTAGCATTCATTGTTATACCATTCATTCTTAGGATCTTTTGATATTCTTAGAGTGAATTTCTTTTCTCTTATTAGTTGTTTAATAAAGATGTTAGTTTTATTAACTTTAGAAAATTAGCATTTAGTATTGGTAGAGAAAGATTGCACAGATAGCAGTTAAAAAATGGAATCTATAACAAATACATATTCTTTATTAAGTGATTCAAATATGCTTTTATGTTTCCAAATGTATTATGTCATTTCCTGAGTATGATATTGTCCTTGCCACATACTGTTAAATTGCAGTGAAAGTTGCTCATTTACAGAATGTAAAAATTTAGCTCAAAATGTAACAAGCAAAAATACTTTTAAAATTATTTGCTTGACACATCTGTTGTGTAACAGGACAGTGGGAGCTTAGAAAGTAAGCTGAAGCTGAATAACACAAATATGCGCTTCTAGAAATAGCATAAAATGCTATTTTATCTTAAGCATAATATTTTAATTGCTATAGATAACGTTAGTGTAAAACTGGGAATTGTGGCTTCCATTAACACCCCGTCCCTTGTTCAACGGAGATGCTATCATGACATAAAACAGGACTTTGTTGCTACTTCAGAGACTAACTTTTCCTGTTTGTCATATATTTTGTAATTATTAGGAAGAAACCTTCCATAGTCAAAGAAAGTGTTAAATATCTATTTTCATGCCTGACTCTGGGTACTCAATTAGAACACTTTCAGAATTAATTTGGCAATCGACTTGATTGATTTTCACCTAAGTTGTTATAAGTTTATATGCCAGGTAAGCCCAAACATCTCATCTGAAAGGAAATCACTTTATTTTCCTTAGAGTCACAAAGCTGAATAAAATATGATATGTTTCAGAAAATAAATAGATTAGGCAGTAAATATGTTTGCATCTCAGTGTTTTCATACTTATGAAAAATGTTTGGGATTGATTAGCAGTCGCTGGTTAAATAATGCAGTTTTGAAAACTCTAAACTTCGTTTCACACATGGCTTCTTTCTCATCTCTAAAATGATTTATCAGATAGGTTTTATTACCTAAATATGTAATCTTTCTCTTTTGTTGTGGTTAGACGATACTGACATTGTGGAGAAAAAAAGATCTCAGAAAAAAGATGGTGAGAGATTTTGTCCTGAGCCAAGGCTGTTATTCCAAGCCTATGGACTTTATGCAGTTCTGCATGTGGTTCTGTATTCAAATTATTATCCTTGTGCCACTGAACACGTTTGTCCTCAGCTTCTATGTAAGACAAATATTCAAATTAGGAATATTTATCTAATTTACAAGGAGAGTAAGAATTATGTGATTCGTTATTAATTGAAATTTTCATTTGCCAAATAAGATATTGTTTATAAAACCACAGGGTAACTCTTCCATATTTCTGTCTTTAGCATTTGTCACATTGGTGGGAGATGCTTCATTTCCTATTACTACTAAAGTTCAAAAGATTTCTTACTCCTCTCACCCTGTCTGAAAATTGTAAAAGAAGCAGTTGCTTCAGCAGTTGGTATTGGCAGATATCTGACACGTATACAGACATCATCCAAATAAATGTCACAAAAGTCAAAGTTTCACATCAACCTTCAGTTCCAATTCAGTCTTTGGAATTGCTAGGAAAATTACATTAGATTAATTCTTTTTTTCCTTCTGATGTTACAAACTCTTTTGGCAAAGAAACCAAAGCAATTTCTTAGAAAATTAACAGGCATTGCAATTCAATTATTACTTGAAATTTTAGTGATATAGGTCATGAATGCTTCTTATCAGTGTTATGAAGCAATTAAATCATAACACACAGGCTCAGCTAAAAAATCAATCATGTAACTAAAAATGTAAACCCGAAACAAAAAATGCGATATTTGGTCTATGAATTCAATTATGAAACTATGGAATATATATTTACAACATGCAGTTTTCTAAAATGTTCCTAGGCTCATGAGCACCTTTTAGCAGGTAGGAAGGTAATATAATGAATATTATGTGGGACCTTACTAACAGACTCTGTTAGCAAGATTTTTCTAACAGATGGAAAACAAATGATGAATAACTAGCTCTTCTAAAGCCAGATGTTTCCTTCATAGTTTCTGTGGTACTAACGAACACATAACTTTTGCACAGACCAACGTAGTTTAATTATTTGTGGAATAGGAGTTGTCGGTCTCTGCTAGAGACTGTGCGCCAAGACGCAGGGCACTACCTGTTGCTCCAGGTGTAAATGGATGAGACGAGGGATGGCGTGCCAGAGGCAGCCTGCACAGCTGGCTTGCTGAAAGCTAGACCCGGACTCCATGTGGCCCCTGCCAAGACTGACAACATTTCCCTCTGATTAGGTCATTTCTATCCATTCTGTTTCATTTTGTACAGAGATAATGAACCCAGCAAAAAATACTACATAGTAAAAGTTACAGCCCTGAATGACAGAGCAGTCCAACCGTATCTGTTCAGACTCTGCACAGCATCTGGTTGCAGCTGTCAGATGCAAAGCTGAGAAAATACAGCTCCAGCTGCTGCTGCCTCCCACCTTGTCCCTCCACCACAGACAGCATGTAATTTCCTGAGTGGGAAGTTGCAAAGTGCAGACATCCTACTAACAGTTAATTCAAATACCCTTGTGCAATGCTGGATTGTACCATGAAAACATAACCAAGAAGGAGATCTGGAAGATCTGAACCACTCTCTGTTTTTTTGTCTTTTTCTGCGACTGCTAGCTGAAAGCAAAAGGGCTCTGTAAAACTAACTGGCCTTTTCATTTAGGACAGAACCGGAAAAAATAAAAGCAACAAATATGGTTCAGTCAGAACCAAACAAACCATTTTTCAGCTTCAGTTAGTGAAATGAAAATCTGAGTAAAAAGAACACTTTGTTTCCATTTTTGGCATTTCATGAAAACAAATGAATCAAAGAGCTAATGTGAGGATGGCTGTTCACAAACAGTTTGAGGAAAGGAGTTATGCTTGATGTGGGAAGCTCTGGTTTCGTGCTCCCTTTTATTGAGGAGGTCAACTTAGTTTTGTTACATGCCCCATATGTGGAGAGAGTACGATATATGAAATACTCTGTATGTGATAGAACATATTGGGATGTTTCCTTACAGCTTTTTTCTGTTGATATTGTTTGATTTTACCTTGATTGCTGAAATACTTACTGAGCTAGAATGAGACTGGAGCTAGCAGTTAGGATGGTCTGTTGTGAAGCAGAACTTGTTAAAATCCCTCTTCTAAGTGCGACAGAGAGTAATGGGAATTTGCATCTTTAGCCATCCAACTGAATATCCTAAACACCATGTTATTGTATATTTAGATGTGGAGGACACACTCAGTTTCTCCTGATAGCATTATCATACTTTGGATAAAACACTTTCAACTTCATTGAGAGAGAGACTGCTGCTTTAGCCCACTGCTCAGGACATTCACCTGGCAGGTGGGATATCTGCTTGGTGAATATTGCTTTTACATTCAAAGTGAGACAGCTTCCACAGAAGAAAATGGAAATATCCTATAACGCAGGAATTGAAGCACTCTGCTGAGAGGTAGGAAATCCTTCTCCCATCAAAGAGAACTGAACATGTGACCTAACTTCTCTAGCTTTTAGGCTAATGAATAGAAGAGAGCATCAATACCAGTTTCTTAAAACTAGCTAACATTTTTCTGAAACTCAAATTATTTGGCTACAACAAAGCCTGTACTTTTTGATGAATTGACTAATGACCAAAAAAAAAAAAAAAAGCTCTAGACTTCCGCACAATGAGAATTGGGTCATGGTACATAAAAGCATCCTGGATTTCTTCTCCTAATGTTAAATAGTCAGTTCAAGATCACTTGGATCCCCCACTGCTGATTTCAGAGGATGTAGTTACTAACTGTAAGTGGCCAGTACGCTCCATTACAATTACTCATTTCTTTTTATTTCTAGAAAATGTAGTGTAATGCAAACCTTTAGTATCAGTTATATGCAACCCTTTTCAGCTAATTCATACTAGGTGACTCTAGTATATTAGTGCTTACTGAAGAGCTGGCAAAAAGATGAGACATTTGTCTCATCAGACAATTGTCTTTTTTTTTAATTTTGCTTTTCTCAGCCAGTAGGACTCTGCTTGGCAAGAGTAAACTTAAGAGAATTCCGCATTTACTGAACTATTGAGCAGTAATTCCAAAACCAATTAATTCAAACAAGATCACATTGCATGAGGGAGCTTTCAATTACAGCTCAGAATGCCTGAGGAATTGCAGGTTTCCTTTCTCCTGATTCAAAGCCATTTTCAGCTTTCCATTTCTGAAGTAAGGGGCTATGTAGGGTGAATTTTTAGAGTGCGGATTTGATATTTATCCACAAAAATGTCATTGTCAGTAAGGGGACCGCATGGTCATGTACCTGTAGACATAATGACATGAGAATATCTATTTTATCTAGTGGCTGCACAGTAGTTGCTAGTACTGCTATATGTAGTACTGCTGCATAGCACAGCACTGCAGAATTCCAAAAGGACTGATTTTCTGGTTGCTGTTGGAACACTAACAGCATTTGTTATACTTTTTTTCGAAAGATATGAGGACACTAAGTACAGACTAAATTAGAAGACATAGATTGTCATAGGGATTCTGACTATGCAATACAAACTTGTTGCGGTGCTGTTGTGGTTGTAATACTCTGTCCTTGAGCACTATCTGTATATATTCAAGATCAGAAAAAAAGCACTCCTAAATTCTTAAAAGAAAAAGGAATTATGATCAATAAATACATGATTTTCTTTCAGTTTTTCAAGAATAAGATACTTATCAGGCATCTGCTTGTATCTTGTTAATCTAGTGCAATATGGCTAGGAAAATCCAGCCAAACAGAGGAAAATGAATGCATGAAGTAATATCTCCAAAATTTATGTTCTCTCTATACAAAGAATGGAAACAAATGCAGAGTCTTTGAGGTTATTATTGGTATCCATTGCTAAATAATAGTTTACAGCAGTGTCCACTATAAGTATATTTAAACCCCCACAAAACTTAATTTCGAATAAGATATAGAAGGCTGTTTTCTTAATTATAATTTTCCCATTGACTTTGTTTAATTACTGTTGGGGCCCCGTGGAATTATCTGGCACTCTAATTCTCTGCAGGAAACATAACATATATCTGTGGGAGCACTTGGGGATCCTGAGTTATTACTTTGATGCTGTGCCAACTTCTGTGCATATACTGTGAGAATAAATTTTATACTAACAAACGATGAGCCCAGTTCTACTCTTGGATATGCACACATCATTTTCATTGCTCTGAGTGTATCTGGGGGGAATAATTAGTCTCTAATTCTTTTAAATATACTATTCTCCTCCTTTGCTGACACCGTGGTCAAGCAGCAGTTCTACATTATGGAAGTGGTCCAGGGAGTCACTGGGATGAAGGTGACACAGGCCCTTTGGTTTGAGGAGTTCAACACAGGATGGCCAACGGGCTGCTGTAACTCTTCATAACTCTGGGATTCCCTGAGATCAGAGAAAGGCTGTGCTAATCGGGGCTGTCTGGCTGCCTGGCTTCTTCAGGCTGATGAGGCGTGCAAAACAGTTGGAGCAGTAGCCAGGAGCTTTTTACAATTTTCATTCTCTTTGGTACAGATGATCTGCAGAGGCAAAGATAAAAAATGAAGTGCCTGCCTTGCATCTGTGGTTAGTTTTAAAAATGTGTAATGACTGTCTTTCCTATGCTCCTGCTGTTCTGTGCTTGACATAATTCCTCCGTAACCTATTAGATTTGCCAGACAGCTGGCTCTTTTTTTTATTAAAAAGGACACCCATGCTCCCTTCCCTGGAAGAATTTGGCTTCAAAGCTGCTCTGTGAGATCAGTTTTCACAGTTTTCTCAGTTTCATTTTCCAAATGACATTATAAGGAAAAGAAAAAAGAAAAGTAAGAGCAAAAAAAGAAAGAAGAAATCATACAAGGAAGGGGATTCACTGCTCAGGTGTGTGAAGCCTTCCTGGAAAGATAGAAGCTAATAGCAGCAAAGATAAATTTCAGCCCAGCTATTTAGCTAGAGTCTGCCAGAGGGTTTTGTCCTTAGGGGGGTCGGCATGGCAGTGGGAAACTCACAGGGCGGGTGAGCCTTGCCTAGCTGAAATGTTCCTAGGGCTTCCTTTTACATTGCCAGGACCCTCTCCTGGCAATGCTTCTCCTTCTCTGTTCCTCAGGGAATGGAAAAAGCCTCTTAAGGAATCTTCTCAGAAGCTCTGCAATTATCCAATCCTGTTTTTTTAGAGAAGTGTATGTCAGGAGCTGTAACACTGACATGTCCCCTGGAAAACCATGCTTTCTGTGCTGGGTATAGAGAGCTTGTTTTGATTGTGTTTTGGCAAGAGCTTTGTACTAGTTCAGATAAAATATTTCATCCATCAGGGGCTCAGTTCATCAGTTAATATAAATAAGCCTAGTATTCTTGAAGTTGATGAAAGTTGTGGCCTCAGCTCTATGGAGCTTTCAGCACAACAAAGGTGAGATCTCTATTCTGCTCTAGCTTCTTCGAAATCTGGAAAGTCTTTGTAAAAACTGTGTGCACAGACAGGAGAGAAAGACCCCTCCATGTGTGGGTTCTAGGGAAGGTGCTGTGGCCTGGAGAGGGTATCTGGGTAGAGACAGGGCTGCATTTCGAAATAATGATATACCCCTTTATGGCAGGGCAGATCTTGCTTCAGCAGGGTCCCTTCAGCTTCTAGAATAGCCATCAGCTGGTAAAACCATTTCCAAAAATGTATTGTCAGATACATAAAGAGATAAATTAGGTGCTTTCCCTACTGTTCCACCTCATGGAGAGGACATTTTGATTAATGCTTGCCCCTTACGAATATGCTTCTCCTGAGGGACATTATTTATTTCTAACTTGCAAAATTGCCATTTCCAAGAGAATGGGATCCTAGTGGGTGGCTGCTACCCAAGTCTTTCATAATGATACAGAGATCTGAAGGTAGAAACAAAGCAAGTTCATTACTCTTTAAATAAAGTAGTATCTATATTTGAATGGAGAGGCTCAGAAGTCAGGCTTTTCTCAGAAAGAGAAAGACTTTTATAGTTAGCTTTAGGTTTAGTTCCAATGAATTCTCTCTCTGTTTTGTTGAGCTGAAAAGCCTGCTGGGATGCTTACATGTCTCTGCCAGGCAGATTCCGACCCTTTGTCAAGACCCATTCTCTAATCTGACTTCCCTGAAATGGAGTCTAGACAAAGGTCAAGCTTGTACTTAAGTTTCCATTTCTGCCCTGGAGGTTTTGTTCAGGTCTATTCTAGAAGGGCAGTTGGTAAACTTGACACTTAAAATATTTTTTTTTCAGAGGTTAATTGAAAATAAAGATGCTAAAACGAATGACATTCCAAGGGCATTACCAGATGAAATTAACCCTAGGCCATAAAGGTTAGGTAAATGGGGTGGGATTCGGATCCAGATGAAGTCACTTAAAAACATATGTTTACATGGGAGCTAGTTGTCTAAGTTCCCATGACAGTAAATTGAGATCAGTTCAAGCATTAATGGCTGGTATCATTTGAGACGTCTGAGAAATCCACAGGGGACCTATAGGAGAATTGTGGCCTTCTGGACAAACAGCTGTAGGCTAGGAGAATAGCCTAGGACATGTAAAAAAGCATTAGACACCTATGTTTAGGTGAATTTGACCCAGAGTGAATACCGTGTATGGATCCTATTGTACACCAACAGACAGCCAATGAACATCTACACTGAGATATTTTGCCTAATGACTCGCTCACCTAATGACACACTGATCCTTAACGACAAACTCCATACTCACTATATATGAAATATTCCAGCATGCTGAAAGTGCAAGGTTTAGTCTCAGCATATAGCCAGTTAAAATATGTACACTGAAAACCATAGTTACACAAATATCAGAGCAATCCAAACATCTTATTACTACTCCTCAGAGGCAACCAGAGGATATTCTAACAAGTTTGGGGAAGATATTGAGATTGAAGTGAGTAAGTCATCACTTGAGATTGGGAACATAATATCAAGGACATATCAGTGAGTCATAACTTTCTGTATGCATTTAGTTTTTGTTTTGTTAAATACAAGTGAACCTTCTGGGATAGTTCTGTGTCCAGAAAAATACATATATTTCCACTCTTAGATTTCTTCCACTCCTAATCTCCTTCCTCACAGTGAAAAAACATAAAATTTCAGTCACAAAAATTCTTCTCACCTAATACAAATATCTAAAATATAGCTGTCAAAGGCAGTCACATTAATGTTCTATTATAGTCAATGAGATGTGATTTATCTCCTTTAGGATTGGTATTTGTTATGAGGTTAGTTGTCCTCCCGAGGCCTCTATTTCTCTCAGTTGCCTATAAAAATAGTCTACAATGGTGGCTTAGGTATAGCTAGCTAACTTGCAGAATTATGAGTTAAAAGTCAGTCGTATTCAACTTTCATTATAGGATGAAACTGAAGGTTAAATCCTGGTCCCACTGAAAACAAGGATAAAGTCCCTACCTACTACTTTTAGAGAGCCATGCTCTGACTTTATAGGGTTGAGAGCTCAAAACGCGTCGGAATCATTTGCCAGACCTAAATACAGGTCTGATAACCTGGAAGTAGCTTTCCGAGCACTGTTTTGACACTGATCTTGACTCCATTTGTATCTTGGGTAAAAGGATTTCTTGATTTGACTATCGCCTGTACTGTTACGATCTCAGAAGTGTACTCTGAGATTGTGTCCAGAGCTGTAGCTTTCTACAGGTTAAAAAAATGATGTAAAGGTAAGCATTAAATTTTCTTTAAGTAAAATAGCTTTTAATCTTTTAAATTCTTTAATGTAGGACAATTATCATAATGCATGATTAAAATTATTCTACTGCACAACACTTCCGTAAGATTAACTGAGGAAACTTGTGTCCTTTGCAGCTTGGAATTTCTTATTAGAAATTAAAGAAAACCACAAGGTACACATAGTTACTATAAGAATAAGACTAGAAAATATACAAACTGAATAATAAGCCTGAATAATAAGCCTGAATAATATGTCTGTGACTGTGTTTCAAGAGGCTGACAGAAAATATTTCACTTGAATAATAAGGTTACATGGGGAGTCAAGAAAACAGATTTCTTTAAGTACAGAATTACACCAATATTGGTTTGATTCTTTTCTACTGAAAAATGATTTCAAATTTTCCATTGCTTTCAGTGTGAAAAGAGTCTCTAAGTAATAGTGGCTCTTAGCTTTTGAAGCTCTTTTTCTCTTTATTTCTCACTGTTTTGGTGATGTGACAAATATAATCTCTGTTCCTGAAAAGCCACATATACATTCTGTAAATGAAATACAGAATAGGTAGAGGTACCTTTTTACCTCCTTGCCACTGAAAAGCTGAGATGATGTTTTGTAATGCAACTTCAGTATTTTAGAGGTGCACAGGAACTGTCTTGAAGAGCAAAGCAGCTGTCAGCATTTTGCTTTGCTGTCTACAGGATGCTAAGTGCTGGTTAGGCTATAATTTCTTGCAAATTAACTGATCTAAAATAGAACCCTTTGTAACTAGTCCATCAGCGATCCATGAGGTTTATGTTGCCCACATCTCTTTTAACTTTGGCAAAGGCTTACAGTTTCTGACCTTGATGTCTTGTTTGATTTGCATTTCTGTTTTGAGACTAATATTAATTACACTGTCAAAACAGATTTTATCATTTACGTAACATGGGCTGCCTACAGAGCTTAGTTTCCTCAATAGAGAGGCAACCATTTACGCGCTAAATGACTTGATTACAGTAATTCCTTTTATACTGGTCTCCTTCAAGTTCTAATTGGGAGATTGTAGTGTGTTCAGATGCTACTCTTAGACTCCAGCTTTTCCCATATTTAGTAGTCACATTTCCATGTAATTGTTAGTTTCCTGTCCAAAATCAGGTAGACATACAGAGCTATAGCCTAAAAGGGTCTACTGTAATTATTGAGTCTAACCTAGTGCACACACTGATAAAAAATATCTTGTCCAGTAATTTTGCATTACTCTGCAGTAAATTCTGATTGAGTTTAGGTATCATACTAGTGATTTCAGGCTCTTATCTCAAATGCTATGTAGATTCTGTTTAGCGGAGAGATGTCAAGAACAGATGCTGCTTAAAAAATAACATTTTGTATGGGATTCATCTGGCAGCAGTGTTTCAGTGACATGTTATTTTGAAAAACTCGTTAAAAATAATTATATAAAATAGATACAAATCTTGCCTATGTTGATAAAATGTTATGATAATGGTCCAGATCCTGAGTTTCTGTGAATTGTTCTAACTATACTGACCTAAATGTCAGCAGCTTTAGTGGAGCTAAACAGCATGGTCTTGCTCAGTGTCTAAAACTGTACAAGAAATACAAAGAATTTGCTTTTAATGCTTCTGTAGAGCTACAAAGGGACCTTAGGCCAAACTATTACTAGCTGCTATATAGTAGGTCCAGCAGAAGGGATCAAGGAGCATTCTTGCAGGAAATTAGCTGTCAATCAGACCCTTAATGCAAGCAAATGCCACACAGGCTTGTTTTACTAGCCAGCTCACAAGGTCTGTGAAGCAGATGAGATGAAGCTCCCACCTATCCAATGAACCCAGGTTACAGAAGTTAGTTTTTTTCCCAGGTTTTGTCATGCCAGAGCTTTAAGAGGTTGGAGTTTGTCCTACCCATTTAGGCACCTGAAATTAGATACCTAGATCTGAGCTGGTTATACTTGATTCCCTTTCTAGTCAATGGAGAGAAGTAGGCACCTGCACAGGTGTCATGAATCATCATCCATTTCCGGTAAAATAGACATCTGAGATGTTTGAGAAGAACTGCCTTCCAGAACTGCTTATTTTCTCCAATATTTCTCAAAGAGACCAGACAACTAACTTAGACTTGGATCCTTTAAAAGACTAATGTTAGGTGAGATGGATTCCACTGCATAGTTCTCAAAAAAGGACAGTGTCTTGAAGGTATGATAAAACTCATTGTTACTAAAAGACCCAACTCAAAAAATCTGGCACAGAATAAATGCAGCATTTTGCTCCCATGGACTGTGGCAGGATGAGACTGTCAATTAACATCTGACATTAGTGTCTGACAAATACCCAGGTTTACCTAAATATAATGCATCTAAAATGACCTATCAAGGGAAAAGTTTAGGAACTTGTAGATACCTACTACCCAGACAATACTTTGCATTATATAGCTGAAATTTAAAAAAGCTCATCATATGGACAGATAACTGTGCTGATAGAACTCATCTGGGGGTAAGCAGTCTTCCCAGGAAAATACCTGACAAAAATACCATTGTGGATACACCGGCTGTTTCTTACTGCTTAATCTGTAAAGCAAGAAAAGAGATTCTTTCTGCAGGGAAAGAGATCATAATATATCCAAACACAAAGATCCTCTCTACTGAGAAACAGAGATACCTGGTATATTTACTGGACAGGATTCGCTGTAGAGGGCAGAATGGGAAAAGAATAGAAACAAGAAGATATGATAATAACTAAAATAGCCCTCTGATTAGGTTTAATGGAAAATAATCTTAGATTTGTTTAAAAGAATGTATTTATTTAAAAGCAACATTCTCTCTTCAACATCAAGCACAGTATGAAAGTGGTAAGCTTTAAAGACTATTTGCAAAGTTTGAATATCCTTACAATTCAAAAACAATACTCTTCTAGCCTTACAAATGGAGAAACTCTTAAATCTGGAGAACCCTCAGAAGTGACAGGATCTTTCACTAGCAGAGCAAGAAACAGAACTGAGCACCTATCCTAGGAGTAGCAAACAAAACGGCTGGAAGAGACAGGATTGTGTGAGAATGTAGATGTGAGGTGTCTCCTCACCTGCCTTACATTCAAATACAGACATTATTTCAATTTTAGTACAAAGTAGTTGGGTCTGAGTAATATTCTGAATACCTTGCATTTACATTCAGTAAATGCTGCTCAAAGTCAGGTAATGAAGCAAGGCTAAACATTTTTCTTTGTGGAGCCCGAGCACATACTGTTCCAGCATCAAGAAGATGAAGTAAACCCAAAATCATAGGTGTAGGTCATTGAGGTGGCCACTGATAGCACACAACTAAAATGGCAGACTGGATCCAAGCAGACTAATTTACCCTAACCTTTACCTCTTGTTCTAGCTGATCACTCTTTCTTAATTCCATAGTCAGAGGCTACACCTGTCAAAACTAAGCATTTCTAAATCATCTCATTATGACCAAACATTAAAGGTATTACTGATGCAAGAAGCCGCTTTCTAACATTTCACAATATGACTTTAGAAAAAGCTATATTTGCTATGTAAAAATTAAACTGACCTGTCTACACTTTCCTTTTAATTATGTTTGGCATTGGAGACCAGTGTATGAGGGAAGTTGATAACTTACTCATATATAAAAAGACATGTCCCAACATCCTGTCTTTTAAATAGGTACTTTCTAAATGTTTTTTAAATGTTCATCATTCTTTGTTTTGAGAAGTTATTGTTATGCAGCCACAAGCACCTTTTTTATTTTAAGAGTATTATTGTCCTGATAAACATGGTGAAGTGTAATGAAGATGCTTCAGGGCATTTCACGGATGACCATGTTAGCTGGGACAGTAAAAGCTTTTGACCAGAAGAGTGTTCACAGTGGTCAAAGGATGACAGCAAGAACTGAGTAATCTTTACATATAGGGTTAGATTTAGTTGCTTTTTCATTACAAGAAGGTTTCTTTTCAGTATTCAGAAATGATTTCAGGGTTAGCATTCACCTTCCTTCATCTAGCATCTGCTTGGAGGTCCACAATGCATTTCCTTCACTGCTCTGGTTCCTGGGAAAGTCTCAGATGTACCATCTCTGCCTGCAGCAACATGCCCCGGGGGACTCTGCCTCCAGGGCAGCTCTGCACTCCCAGCAGAGTAATTATACTCATTCTGAATAAACCTCCTTACAAAACAGAAAATCCAGTTTACTCCTTCTGTGTGTCATAAGGGACAACCATTGCCTTTAATTGATGGTGCTTTCATGTAAATTCATCATACAGTTAACTTTGTGATCTCAGCCTCAATAATGTTATTATTTTACTTAGTGCTTAGTGGTTATGTTGATTTGTAAAAACCCCTCAGGTGATTATACCTTTCAAATGGACCAACAGCAGTGATTTATTAAAAGACTGCCTTTGGAAAGGTGCTCTGAATGTCACTTACAGCCACCGATACTTCATCAAATATACCAAGTCTCTCTTTCTGCCTTTTTTCATAAATCTCTATGGGTAACCTGAAGTTAGATCTCAACTGAGTGCCTTTAGTCATTTTATTTCTAGTACAGACTGTTTGGCCTGAAATATGGGCAGAATGCCTGACTTATTTCTATGGCTGAAGCTACAATATCCTTAGCCAAGTTTAGTCAAATGCAGTGTAGATTAAGAGTGGTATTCTGCTTCCAGGTATATTAAACAGAAAAGTTCCTGTTACTTAAGAAATCAGTAAACTTTCCTTAAACTTCTATTGTGTGTGCCTGAACAGTTAAACTGCGAGTTCTCTCGGGCTGGAATTGTCTTCTTGGTCACTCTGCAGTGCTGCCACAATGCCTGGTACTCTCGTTCTGAACAGTGCTTCCCAGCTGGTATCACAAAGCACAGAAGAGACACTAATGTGGTTTACAGAACATGTCACTTGGGGCCATGTCAGTGCTAAATTCAGCACTGATAGGGAATTTTGTATATTTGGGGGGGGGGGGCAGTGGTCATTTGTCAGTTAAGATATCAAATGTAGCTCATATACTAGGAGAAGGTAACTGGAGCACGCATAAATGGGAAGTGCACTCTACATAATGACAATAGTTCTTGCAAAAACAAATGGATAAGCGTTACACTTTTTTACTGCCTGAGTGCCAAATCAATACATGTTGTGCTGCTGTCCTACCCACTCCTTTCTTCTGAATAATTTGTACCTAATTTTCATCATTTAACCTAGTCCAGTATGAAGAAGCACTGAACCACTTGGTGGGCTCTCCATTTATGTAACAATGTCCTTTCTTAAAGGAAAAACCCAGTGGAGCTGATTGCACATGTTTATGTTGGAGTAGGGCAAATACCTGAATGGTCAATACTATGATTAGAATGATAGTCTGAAATACCCAGATATGTTATTATTAGAAGAAGGTTTTTTGACCATATTTATCATTTTGTTGATGATCATTAACTAACAGATGGAGACAGATTGAATATTATGATCTCCAAATAAGGATTTTTCATGCTTTATTAAACAAAAGTAAAAAATAAACAGAGATTTCTATATTGAGATAGCTTCTGAATACACCAGGAAAGAAAATTTTTTTTTCTAAATTTCTTCTACATTCAGTTTAAGTACTAAGAAGATGCATTTCTTTACCTCTTGTGCCATCTACTTTTTTTTTTCTCTTTGCATTTCAGAGCAGCTGCAGATTTTTACAAGCTGATTATTGCTGTAGCAGAAGGGTGTTGCTTTTACTTTGCTTTGGCCTCAGCAGGACTGGCTAGAGAAATACCAGAAATGGCCAGCTTATGAACACCAAAATTACTCAAGAAATCAAAGGAGGTCATCTCAGGTCATGTTTTTTGAGCCACAGAAACAAATGACGATTATGCAGAATTGATGTCTTACATGTCAAAACGTGAGGCATGCCTCCTTACGCTGAAGTCCGTAATTTCAGTCGGTCTAAAGTTGTATTGTGGCAGCTGAGCCTTCAAGGCGCTCAGCTCTCGTATGCCCCCAGTCTCATGCTGTATTTCTACCCCGGTGGCTGTGCTGGCCCCAACACTTGACTCACCCCTCTATGACTGAAGACAAGGATCCTCCCTCTGAGTCTTCTTCTCGCCAGTTTAGTTTTCTGCCTCAGCTCCCTGAATGGACCTCCTTGGGCATCACCCGTGGGTCAGCGCTAGGCGCTCTGGGGCTGTGCTGCCTAGCCCTAGACCTCCCCGCCGGGAAGGGAGCTGTTACACTGCGGGCAAAATGCGGCAGCTCAGGACTCTGTAGGATGATACAGCAAAAAACACAGGAAAGATATGAAGCAAAATGGAAGAGATTTTGTGTTCTTCCTTTAGAATAACAATGATGTTGCGGGATGACCGACTATCTTTACAGTCCTGGACCATATGGGTTTCGTGTGGCGTGAGGGAGGGCAGAAGAGAGAGAGAGAAGGAGACTTACTGCATGACTCCAGAACTTATTTTAAAGACCTAAATTTACTACACAAGTTACAATGGTACAAAGCAACAATTCTTATCAACAGAAACTTAGTTCAACTAGAATACTTATTTTCCAGTGCTAATTCATCTTACCCATGCGTCTCCTCAGTGCCCAACATACACTCAATCCCAGGGCAGTAAGTGCAGGAGGGCATCCCTGTCCCAAGGGCATCCGCAAGTTGACAGACCTGCAAAGAGCCCAAGAGGGCATCAGGGGCCGACCTATCTATATGCTTCAGGGGAAGGTGGAGGTGGAGTCGCTAGGCCAGTTGCAGCTCTCTTTGCGCAGTCGCAGTCCCTAGCTCTTGGCTGCTGCAGGGTTCAACTCTTCTCTGTCGTTGTTATGACAATCGCACCCACAGTCATGGGGTGAGGAGGGATAGCTGAACACCCCCAAGGACAGGCTAACTGCCTTGAGCACTCTTCAGCACTAAAGAAAGGAGTTTGAGTGACTGCTTTACTCTTGCAGTGGTGGTCCCCAGGAGAGATCCCATAGCTGGGGTAAGGAGTTAATTCCAGTCCACAGTGATTAACACTGCCCCAGCAGTGAGAGCAGGTGTTATCTCTCATGGTCCTGATGAGGAGGAGATAGTCCAGACCACCACAGTTAACACTGCCCCAGCAGTGAGAGGAGGCTTTGTTTCTCAGGGTCCTCGTGCCCAAGCAGGCCTTATCTCAAAGCCTGGACATACTCCCAATGCCTGAGCAGGCCTTACCTCAAAGCCTTGACATCCTCCCTTGTGGAGTGTGGAGCACAGGAATGCAGACTGCTTGTAACTGGCGCCAGATGCGGGGGGTGGGGGGGGAGCTGGGAGCATCCCCCCACAAGTGAGTAAGGCCAGTGAAAGTTTGTGAAGATGTGAATGGTGCAAAGATGGCAAAAGCTCCTGTCCATCAGCATTTGAGGAAAGGGATGATAAATGAAAAGGAAGTATATTTTCTATTAGGAAAAGGAAAAGTTTCTTCCTATATGTAAAATGTGGTACTCACTGCTGCCAGGGCCAAGAACTGGGCGAGATACAGAAAGACATTGCTTCTGGTAACAGGAACACCCACAGATATAAAAATTAATGAAAAAAATTTGAAAGTGACATTAAATTTCCTGCTCCAGACCTTACTTATTAGAGACTCAGGACCAAACATGGACAGTAAACTGTGGATTATAGGGTAGCTTTTCTCCTTTAACATGTCCCTAATCTATCATTTAGCCATCATATCAAATTCATCTGAGTCTAGCCCTGGTAGCTTTATTCATATAAGTTATCCCATTAGCTTCACTGGAACCATTTGAATGATTAAAGCAAATAGAATTTGATCTTAAAATTTGCCTCACAAATTCATGCTTCCATCCTCTTACCTGATTTTGTTACAGTTTCCAATTAGTCCCAGATTTCTGTGGCTCTGAAACTGGTGTTCCAGATATGAACTCATTAACTGCTTAGAGATGGATTTTTATTTCCCTGCTCAATATTTGATTTCTGTGACTGTAGCTTAGAAATTAATCGGATTTCTTTCTGTCATGTTTCACTGTAAATATGTATCCTGTTGCCCATGAACTTTAAATCTTTCTCCTGTTTTCTTCCCCTTTTAGAATATCTGTGGGTTTTCCTAATTCCTATTTATTGCTCATGAGTAAATGCTGGCGAGAATACTACAGTAACAGTAAGACTTCATGGCTCCAAGACACATCACCCTACCGAAACAATCTGAGATTTCCAGAAGAAAATATTCAATCCAAAAAAAATAAAATGATCAAGTAACTGTTTCACTTCTGCCACAAGGAGGTTTTTTGTTTTGTTTTGTTTTAGAAATTTAAATGAAAATTAAGTTAGCTGTGAAAGGTTGCCATATTTAACATTTATATTCATTAGGCAGAACAGCGATCTGCTACCTGAGTAGTAGGGATATACTTGCTTATGATGTTTCATTATTCACTGCTATTTTTTTGGATGGAGACAGTTGGTGAAAAATAATAAATTAGTCATAACAGTGATAACCTGTCTTGTGTTATAGATAAAAATAGCTTCCTTATCTGGAGTTCACTCACACTCTTTCATCCCATTGTCTCTATTTCAGATGTTTCCCAGCACTTTGATGACTTGCATATACATTTGCTGGGGTGGGCAGGGGGAGAGGGGTGACAACAGTATTTATGGCAGTTCCCTCAGTGGAAGCATTAATTTGAGCCTTCGCTTAAGCTTGCGAGGCACTATCGTAATTTCCAAGCATTACAACCACCCTCCTTTCATGAGCTTTCTGTATTCCCTGAAGCATCTGAAAAATATCGGGTTTTCCTTTCTTCTTAACAGCTGGTTACAAAACTGACAGGAGATAAGATTGGTGATAGGACAACAAAACTGCACTTTAAAAAATGCTCACAGTCTCAGCATCTGAAGAGCATGTTTTCGCTGTTTCACTATGTTAGAGCAATTTAGTTCAGAGACAAGACTCTTAAAATCTCTGCCAGAATTTGAGTTGCATCAGTAGTAATTCAAAATGTGCTTCACATGAAGGTTTTCACTTCCTAGCTCTGCCTCGCTCTCCTTTATTTATGATCACCATTTTATTTATGATTATCGAAAATCAAAATGTAAGCATGGTTTCCTCTAGACTCAATTTCCTCATATGCTAACCTGGTGATTCATGCGCAGAAGAAGTTCTAGCTACAGGCAGATTCCTAAAACTGTTTTTTCTCTCTAGAGAGCTTTCTCCAGAGAGCTGTAACAAAGCCTCATATTAAAAAGAACTACTGGAAAAGCACTCCTGCTTTCATTGCTCCTCAGCTGATGTCTGTATAATGAGAAGGGGAATACTCGTAGGATGGGTTGTACTCAAGTAACCCGAATTCCAAGGTTACCTGAATCACCATTATGGTGTCCAATGCATTTAGCAAGACCTGAAAAATGACTTTTTATTAAAAAGGTTCACTAGCTTAGTCTCTGCATGTATATATTACACTATTTTGGCATTATTGGTATAGGGAAAGATAATTTCCTTTCTGTTGCTGCAATTATATGAGAAATGAGTTGGTCTTGATTTTCCTGTACAGGAATATGGAAAGCTATATTATGAAGCGCTTTTGTACCAGTCTCTAATTTTATGAATTATATGATTTTATCTGCTTTGAGGGAAAAACTTTCCCGTAACAGAAATGCTTTTAACAAAACAGTATAGTGGGGTTAGACTATTTGATAATTTAGCCATGTGATAATAATCACTAAGTAAATAGTTTTCAGTCTCTATGGAATAAAGACTCTGTTTCCTAAAATTTTGTAAGGAAGCAGTATTATCACAATTCTGCATTCTGTAAAGCTTCCTTGGAGGCTTTATTGAGCCTTTTGCCGCAAGGCAGAATCCAAGCCAAGCCAACCTCAAACCTGCTGTGCTTGTCAGACTAAAATTCTTACTTCCGCTCATGTGTATCTAGTCTTTCAGTGTTTCAGACCCATTTTTATGTCTGTATTTTTAATGATTCTTTGTGTTTCAGTGTATCACCCTTTAATGTGTGTTCCAAGGATTTAAAACTCACTGAAGGATAATAAATAAAATGTCACTATGTTTGATATTATTTGTAGCCTTGTGTGTGTTGTCCAAGTATTTGGTAGCTTTATATATTATAAATACCTACATGCCTGGATATTTAGCATATCATGGTTATTTTAAAAACATATTTATATGTCTTGTGTAAGTAGCCAGGCTTGTCTAATTGCAGCAATAAACCTGGAAGTATTTTTAAAGGTTAAAGTGTGGCATACTGTTAAGTAGAAGTTTTCTGAAGAATGTTTTGTTCTAGTGTATTAATATTGCTTTCTTAATGCACTGTATCAATACAAAGTCCACAGTTCAAATGATTACAAGAGGAGGGAAAAAAATCATCCTTTATTTCTCTTATCAACTTTATCCTATACTGAAACAACCTCAGAAGCACCAGTGTGTACAAATCCAGCATAACTCTCAAGTCTCAGACACGCACACACAAATCCTTGCTAACCCCTTTTCACCTTCATCATAATCTGGGGCTCCCATTTTAACACACGGAGCATTTTCAAACCTTGCTTTCTGGTTGAAATAAAATGTTGCTATGGATACCCCTCTGAGTATGAGAGACATTTCGAACTAATAGTGAGGTTCACAAAGAACACTGTGTTGCATTGCCTTCGTTTTTAACTAGCATAATCTCAATGTTACAGTGGTTTCTCTTGTGATGTTTCAATCAAATTAATCTTGTTTTTCTCTTTCTTGTATTTTCATTCTTTCCATAGCTGTCACTTACACAAGTTACAAAAAAACACCACCTCCAGTACCCCCTCGTACCACTTCCAAGCCACTAATCTCAGTCACAGCACAGAGCAGCACAGAATCCACCCAGGATGCATATCACGACAGCCGGACTCAGAGGATTTCCCCATGGCCTCAAGATGGGCGAGGGATGTACAACTCCACAGACAGTTTGGACAGTAACAAGGCCATGAATCTTGCCTTGGAAACTGCGGCTGCACAGCGCCATGCTTCTGAGAGCCAGAGCACCTCAATACGAACCAGTGACAAGGCCATTTTGGTGTCAAAAGCAGAGGAGTTTCTTAAGAGTCGACGTTCCTCTATAGGGATTCAGGTAGCCTATCATTAACATCTGCTCTGTGATGAATTGCTTGCCTTCTTTCTGTAAATAGCGTAGAATGAGTCATTCAGCTTCACTCGTTCTAATAATCTAACAAACAACCCCTGGCTGCTTAGCGTTAATTGTAATTCACATCATGGCAATGTGGCTGTGCAGAAAAGTCTTCAGCTAATATGCTGTACCTGGAAGGAAATGAATGAATAAATCTCTAGGGAGGTTACCTGTCATTAACACTTGATATGAAAATTATACTGCAGAGCTACAGGTGAACAGCACGTTCATCTCCTTCTCTCCATGAATTCACGGTCCTCTTTATAGAATTATGCCAGCTTTAAAATGCTTGACTATATTTTTTCCATTATCCTTTCTTTTGACCTTGGAAAACACGTAACAATGCCGGATCCTCAATACTTTTTCACCTAAAAATCTAATCCCCCACTTTACTAACAGGCATTGTGTTGGGGAGAAGAAGGTACCAAGGGAAAGAAAGAAACTTGCTGATGTAGATAAAGCATAATTATAGGTGGCCAATAATTAAATAACATTAATAAGCACGATCTTTGAATATTTCTCCATTTGTGCAGCAAAAATGTAGTATTTATTTCAGCTGACAAAATGCCCATCAGACTGTGGAAAGCTCTGTCATGTTCAGATGCATGAAATAAGATGATTCTAGGTGCATGTTTTGAATGATGTACCTTCTACTAACTGGAAGGCAGTAGACAGTAATGGTCACTTATTTTAATCTGTAAGAAATACCGAGTATTAATAAAATTAGCAAGTTGAACTTCCAAAGAATTCAGGGTCCTTTGAGACAGAGGAGCAGATTAAAATTTAGGCCTCTCTCCAGCTCATACTTAGACACACATTTACTTTTGAGTATGTGAATATCCCTCTTTACATCATTGGGTTCATTCCTGTGCTTAAAAATCTCTCCTTTTGCCAGATCAGCTATAGAAGAAATGCTGTATATTTTTGCATAATTACAGGTATTGTTGAGATAACAGTACAGATCTTGAGAATAGTCTAGAGCAGTAGTATTCTATGTAAATAAGCTCAGTGAGAGACTGTCCATCTCTTAGGAAGTAACTGTACCAAAATAATTATTCTTTTCTTAAATAGTAGTAATTCCATTTCCACTAATTTCAAAATATGTTCACGAGTTAACCTTTGGGTTAAGCACGTCACTGCTAACTGTTGAACTTCACTGTCTAACACCATAATATATTTTTGCTATTATACAATGTGAGTATTAGACTTATGGAAAGACATAGGCTTTGTCAGCATGTTGCTTGTCTCTTTCTCAGCAGAAAGGTATTTGATCATGCTTTTCTGCATATAGAAGAGTATGCAATTTAACAGCGATGGCAGAACATTCAGATCACTACTTTTCAAATGTTTTACAAAGTAATTAGCGTATCCTAAATTGATCAGAAAAGGGACTTTGCAGATAACAGTAGAAAGCTCAAAGGAGCAGCAAGTAATTTTTGGTACCTTTTAGCCCCAGCTCGAAACTTACTCTTCAGAGAGGAATTGTATGTAGTGTTGTTGTTCTTATCTCTTCTTTACAGCAGCTGTGCACAATGGTATTTAGCAATGCCGGTGTCTTGCTTCAGTCCTGGTATTTCAACAACTAATTCTGAAACTTTGATTATATCACTTAATCCTGTTTTTTGCTACAGGTGATGACCAGCACTTTTCACGGGGCTTTGACCCTTCTTGGTATGTGCTTATGATCCATAAAGACATCTGTACAATGATTTACATGAAGTCAGTGGAACTTCTGTAGCAACTTATCATCTGATGCTTGGTCCATAATATTAATTCTCAGGTGTACACACTGCAAAAGGCAGACATTTTTTTTTTTAACAGTAGGTCTTAGAAGGCTGAAATATTATTTTTTGGAGAAGTACAAGCTGCTTGGTTGCACCATTTGGTATTAGATAAGGTTAAAATTGCAAGATTGCCCTTGACATAGTACCCTGATGTCATACTTTCGTTTTGTTTTTTCTGCAGTAAGTTTCAAACATTGCATTCATGTGAAAAATACTCATCTTCTGCATTTCTAAGCAGAAAATGCATTGTTATATTCCAGTTGCCATGTTTGTATGGATTAATAACACAGAGCAGAATACTTTTATTTGCAAACTACATAAATAGTAATTTATACCCCCAAAATGCAACTGAAGTATTTCATTTCTTTTAGATTTCTGCATCAAAGCATCTTAGAAAAGGATGTTTTTTATTTGCATATTTCCTTGATTGACTAAATGACTTGTTTTCTCATTAGCATGCCATGCCAGGGTATTGCATCGAATTTGCATTTATTTGCATTAATTAATTTGCTATCAGGACAGTTAATTTGTGCATTTTTTAATGTTTCATTGCTTTAACACATTGGTGTGAGAGTGATTGCTAGTGGAGTTCTGTACAGTAGGAGGGAGGTAGACAGATAAAGAAGGAGCAGCAATGCCTCTAGAGGCAGGTAGAATTGCTGTGGACCCAGCCGAGGGCCCCAGTGTCTTTGGGATATATAGTCTGGGCAGCGTATGTGCAATGAGCAGAAGTCTTCTTAGAAAGTTCTGGCATAATATGCATGTGCCATGGGAGTGATATGCACATATGTAGGAAACCTAACACACTTGGGGAGCATTGGACTTAACCATACGTGATCAGTCTCATCCAGCCTGCACAGATGGAGAAAAGCCCAGCTATGGTAACCCATTTCATAGTGTGTTAGCCCTCCCCAGCTGGGGCTTTTGCAGAGAAAAAGCTTCAGAAACAAAGTTTTCCCAGAATAAAGCTGTTTTTTTTTTTTTTCACTCCTGTATTTAAGTGAAGAGGAATATCGTCAGAAACAAATGTTTTAAGTGTGGAGACTGACTCATAATGATATTTTTGGAGATAAACACTAATTGTAGCGGCACAGAGAATGGACTCTGTCATCTTCATTATCATCAGGAGATCACTCTTCAAAAGATCTACTTTTTTTTCCTCCAGGTTCTTCATTAAACAAATTGTTCTTATAAATCAAAAGTTGTATTCAGGAGGATTAGTGCAATAACTTGCCACCCTCATTTTTCTATCAAAAGTGGATCTTCTCTCTCTTTTCTTTTTCATAAACAAAATTATTATTAGCACTTTATGGTTTATGGCTTTGTTCAAGAAACTCTGCAGCCGCAAACTGAAATTTCCTTTGAAGGCAAATCGTTTTGCTCCCACGTGGTGTACTTACTTGGATGACTGTGTATAGGTTATACCATCCCTGTCTGTGCTTTGCTGCAGCATACACATAGACCTCTGCAATCAGAAAAATATTCCCATTGGTTCCACTGGTCTTGGGATCGTAAATGATACAAAGTTTTAGTGGTAAACTTTGATCGTTGTCCTCCTAAAATCATTATCAAACTATGTTTTTGTGAGAGAGAAGTGGGTGGTACCCCTGGCCTGTGGAAGTCTGTGAAAGTTTTGATAACACATCCGTGGTTTACAAGTTATAACTTGGCCTTTAAATTTAATGTTGAGCAACACAGTGTCAGAGTTCACAGGGTTGCCGGTTAGCAGCGTTCTCAGCCAGTGGCTGCATTTTGATGTCCTCCATTTGTTAAAAAGCTCGGCGTCTGAAATAGTAGCTAAAAGAAAGCTATGGTTATTTTAGACTTCTAAGCTTTTATTCTTCTCACAAATTACTGTTGCTTGTTTTGTTAGCTATCAGTTAACATTATGAAACATTCAAACTGGGAAAGACCCAAAATGCTGCCTTGCAGAATATTTAAACTTGGTTCAGAATAATTTGCCATATAGCATTAAATGCACCAAAAAAGTTAGGAGTAATCACTGTTGTTTGCATTACCTTGTGTTATTATCTCATATAACTTAACATGAATTTCAGTTCTAAACTCTGGCATTCATTTTTAGCAAATAGTGCTTTCTTGAGAGAGCTGTGCAAGTTTTCGACCTGTTATGTGCTATTTTTGCAGTAATTAGCACTTACTGTGCCACACAACGTATCTGAGTAGTCTGGATGTTCTGCTGGGAATCAGTAGAGTAGCAAAATGGCTCCCTATAGCGAGACACACAAAATCACTCAAGCATGCAGATTTTGGTACACTTTGGTGTGTTTCTAAAAATTATTTTGAAATAATATAAGCTTTCTGGCTGATAAAAGTATTGTTCGAGTTAATTAAAGCAGTGGAAGTTAATACTGTAGTTTTACTTTAAAGTATTTTTTCCTGCTTTGAAGTTACTGCATACAAGTGAGATCTTCCTTCACCTAAGAACAGTTATCTGTGTTCACAATTGCATTTACTTGGTCTAGTGTCAAATGTAGTGTTTTCTTCCTTTTTTACTCTTGTTATCACTGAGAAGCCTACACAAGAGAGGAAAGGTGAATTATTTTCCTTCCTGTACATCATCACAGAGATTGTTTATTAAATTCTAATTATAGAACAAGTTGGTTACAGCAGTGAAAACCCATGGAGGGCAGTGAGGTTGCATGGGGAGAGAAAATGTGGCCTGAAGGACTCTTGTTCCTGATGTTTAGGAGAGAGAATAAGAAGACGCCAGGTTAAAATCTGTTTTCCTGTGCACTGAATATATTTTATTCAAACTTCCCTTAGAGACAGTATGTACGGAATCTTAGACTGTGATTTTTAGAACAGTGAAATGTGATTTTGCAGTGCTCTTTCTGAGAGCAGGCTAATACTTCAGTACAGAAATAAAGGTCGCTTTTTAGGTGTTAAAAATTATCAGCTAAAAAAAACAGTTAATACTTAACAGAAATAATTTCATCATTTCATACATCCTTTTCTAGAATGAGTGCCTATAAACAAACCAAGATTGATTGTAATATGCAATTTAATTGCAATACTGATTTGCATTTATTCAAATAATTTTGTGTAAGTATTATTTAGTCGTATATGGTTTATTACCAAGTTGCTGCCAGTATCTGGTAGTTAGTTTTTCCAGTTTTGAGCTGGACTGGTCAGTCATCAGTGGTCATAGAGGTTTTATAGTATTGTCTGTTCCTTTTATTGGCAACAAAAACAGTGGAGGGGAGTATTAGGCCCATATGAAAGGTAAGGCAAATAAGACAGAAATAAGTACAAAACAATGATTTCTTTTTCCCGTGTATAAATATGAATTAAGACTACAGCCTATGCTGTACTGTAGGCTAAACTTGTTTAAAATAGTGTTAATAGAAGATCAAATTTTATAGGGGGAATAATTTAAATTCAACCCATGACAACAAAAATGTGATAATTTCCTTTGGGTCTCAGTCCTCCATAAAGCCAGATGCTCACCCCTCATACTATGCTAATCGCTCTGCCCTTTGATCCAGTTCCTCCTCTCTTGGCAATGTAACCTGCTCTGCACAGGAGCACTGTTGGCCCTGCAGCCTTCCTATGAGTAATACCTTTGCAAGGAGAGGGGAAGGATTGCAAGAGGCTGAAGAAGGATTCTGGCCCCAACAGCAGGAACTTCTTCTAGATCTTTCCCTTGAAAGTGCTTTCGATTACAGAAAATTGTCTAGATTTGCCTTGCTCCAATGCATTTACTGTGAATGGCATACTATAAACCACCAAAACAACATTTTTAAAGGCATAAAGGGCCACATTTTTAAAGAATGTTAGTTCTTCGGTTGCAAGGGGAGAGGAAGATAACCTGCTATATTAGATCTATTCCTCTTCCTTCTGCTTTTGGTTGATTTCTGGCAAGTTTTCTGTCAGACTATATGAGACTACCTCGTAACCAGACAGCCATAGCTCTTCTCACATTATTTCACTTTGTTGAGATTGCGGGGCAATTTGCAAATATGAAAGCTTTTAGAATCTATGCAAGTGAGTATTAAAACAATAATGAATCATGAAGGATAGCATCAGATTTCTTAAGGCTTATTCAAGATTCAGAAGTCACACAATCAAACCAAATGTATTACTTTTTCTCCTCTGCTCATTTGAATTTTGTTGGCCAATCTGATTAAACTTAAAGAGTTTCCTGTTGTCCTCTAACAGGAGTCTTTATACCATCTGTCATTCAGGAATACAATTTGTTTATTCATTTGTTTCTTTGTGAGTGAAAATTACTTTGTTATTCCCCACTCTAACTTGTGTTGGCATTTTCCTCCTTTTTTTTGGTTATTACAATATGTGCTCTACAAGATTGTGGAAAAAATTTATTTGGCATTCTTCTGCTGTTACAAGGCACAGTAAGGAAATGAAAGCATTAAAATATGAAGGCAATCATGAAGTCATTTAGTCAGTGTCAGTCTTGGCAAGCTGGATTGAAGGATAATTTGGCAAGAGTTTATATTTAGAGTTATCTAATGCCATTTCCATTTTGATATCTGGGCCATAATTTCCTTGATAATTTTGTTTTGAATAAAATTTTATAGTAGATTACTTCATTTATGTCTGTAAATTCCAGGTGTCAGTTACATATTGGGGAAATTATCCAGGGTATACTTCTAGGTGAAACATCAATAAGAAAGCACTTAGGTAGAAATGATTTTTCCTAGACATGTTACATCAAAGAAGCAGATCAAGCAAAATATACAAGGGAAATCTGCCCCCCAAAACATCAAAAGCAGAGTTCAAAAGAAGACATACTATCTGTTACTAAACCAAGCAATGTAGTTGCAAAAACAGATATGCCTTTGATATCCAGTGCTGAAGAAAGGTGTGTGTTCCAAAATGTGTCTGTTTTATTCCAACAATATTAACTGGCCTAACTAATCTGCATACAAATCTCTTCTTGCTTATATCTTTAGACCGTCACAGTTACAACAGCGCTATGTCTGAGCTGCTGAGAAATCCACATGGAAGCCCAAAGTCTCTTCTCTGTCCCATTGGCCATTGCTCACCTTTTACACTTTGTTACTAGCTGTGCATTAGCCCCACAGGTATGAGGCCATTGACCTTCCTTAGCCCACTTCCATATCCAGCACTTATCCTGTGGGACTCATTCAGCGGGTCCCAAGGGGCGTGGTATGCAGAAATGGTCATCCCACGGGTTTTGTGAAGGAAGCTCAGTGCTTTGGAAGGAACTGAAGACACAAGACTGCCAAGTAGGGAGATGTGAAAGTCCTTAAATGAAGAAAAACACTTCCCACATGTCAGAAGGAAAATAACTTTCTAAAACTTTTGTTACACGCACAATGTATTTTCTCACATCAATGGTAACATGCCAGATGGTACCACTGCAAAAACATGATCATTGAATCCTTTGAAACTATCAATCAGGTGAGTTGTGCTGCTGTTTCTACAGGATCACTCCCTGCCCACAAGCTCAGGCCAATTTCCAGCCAGTTCCACACGTGATTCAGGGCCAGTGAGCAGAATTAAGGCCCCTTTACCAGCACCATACTTGCATTGTCGGCTTAGTTGCTTGGCTTACATTCTAGCTCTCAGATTCTTGGTCCATTCGGCTCATAAAAATACAGCTGAATTATTGCTGTTGTGGTTTCTGACCATCTTTCCCACTGGAAAAAATTAGCCATTATAACCTTATTCTCACACAAAACTGTTAATTTGAAGTATTACCTCCATCTGGACTAGGCTACAAAAGACTAATATCAGTGTTCATTGTTGTAGCCTGTTGTGCATATCTGTGGTGTTACTCGTTTGTCACATAAGAACAAATACTCCGCTAGTGAAATTAAAACTTAAAACTGAAGAAAAATTCATTCATGATTGTACAGTGAGAAAAGAAGTATGTTTCAGCCCTTTCTTCAATCAATTTTGCAAATTAATTTTCTCAAATGTCCTGACTGACACAGCCACATAAATAAAATAGGCTTTAACAAACTCAAATTCTTTCAAGTATAGATGCTTTCTTACTAAAGTAACCCTTTCATTTAAAAGAAATAGCATTATGATGTAACCATTTAAAATATTATATATTTACATGTTTATGCCTAGATGATTTTTGAATCATGTATACTCCCTTAACATTAACAGCCCTGACTCTGACCCCTAACCCTACAATCTAGCTTGGTTAATCAAAATCAAACTCATTTCTTATGTTCTTTTATAAACCTAGTATTAAAAGTATTTTGAATCAAACCTCTTTCCTTGCAGCTTAGTCTGCAGGTAATACCCCTAGTGAAGCCTGTGCAGCATCGCTGATTTCCAGTTTTCTGATCTCCACAGAAAGGTGAAATCTCTGCTTGAAGACCGCCCTTTCCATGGCATTACTTTTTGCAGTTTCAAGCTCAGCGAGGTCCTAAATTGTATGATTTACTTCAGAGTGACTCTGGTAGCTTTGGGGCTCTTTCTATCTGTCCTAGAAGAAGCTCGAGCACTGTAGCTTTTAGCAACGTTCCTGACTGGTGCAGACGTTGCTGGGATTCAAACATCAAGAAACTTCCTCCAGAAAATGTTTCCCTAACTTTAACATCATTTTCCTGTCAGCATTCATAAAGGTGCCCTCAAGAGCCATAATCTAATCCTTTTGTGCTATCTCTTCTTATTCACTATGTGACATCTTCTCTCCCTTTGAGAATAGGTTGGCTTCATTCTTCACAACATGGCTATGCATATTTGACTGAGCTCTCAGCATTGTAGGCAAGGACTGCCAGTGTAACTTGTTTTTCATGGTGTCCCATTCATATGAATCTAATTTAGCAGGAAAAAGCTGGCACTGAAAATGACAAAAACTGAATAAAACTAGTTTCTCTGTGCCAGAGAGGAAGAAGGTTCTGCAGTGACTACTTTTCGGCACCAGAAAGAAAGGGATAATGGTAATCCATCCAGGACAGGAGGCAGCTGCTCTCCTGCATTCGCAAATGCAACTTCAGAGATAGTAATACCAGGTCACTGGCTAGAACTAGGAATCGCAGCGTGTGCACACATGTGCGTGTGCATATGTGGGCTCTTGGCCCAGTTCAATTAATCTCCATTTCTGCCTGTCAGTCTCTAATGAAGAAGAAATTTCATATCCAGCTTTTCTGAAGTCCCGGAAAGGGCTAGCTGAATGCCTAGTCCCTCACTTAGACTTGAATCTATTATTCAAAACTCTTTTGGGCCTTTGGTAACTTGCATGCTATAAATAAGGGTATCTATCCCAATAGCTATTGATTGTGCTAAGAGACTGACCTTATGGCTGCTCTACTTATAGCAATGTTCTTTAGGGAGAGAGTGATCTTCCAGGCTCAGCCGTAAGCTTCTCACCCACGTTGTAGCTGAGATCCACCTTAACTAGGGAAACCAACTTGCCTGTCTTTTTTTCTCCCCAAGCCACCTACCTCAATGGCTGAGGCTGTTTTTCACTGCTAACATCAGAAGAGAGCTTTCTTTTTATACTGACAACAGCAAATCTTTGAGACTGTTTCTGAGTCTGATATCTTAGAGGAAACAGTTCTTGAAATGCACAGCCTGTCCAAGCAAATATAGCAGGCTTTCATGCAACTACCAAGGTGGGAACAGATGACAGAGCATGCTTTCCTCTGCAGCTCATGCAGAATAAATGGAGTTGCTGGGAAATGTGTCTTTCCCTGACAGTTTCCATGCTGATATCTGGAGCTCTTTGCAAACCTGTGCCTGACACTACACCATACAGTTCAAGGGCTGCTGTAACACTTACTAAAGGGATCCTGCAGTAGCTTTTCATTAAGATCTCCAAGACCCACAACCAGGTAAATATGAATGTATTCTGATCACCCGTTTTGACTCCCTTCAGTGTGAATATACATGGAACTACTGCTTGAAGACTGAAAGAAGTTACCAGTAACTGGCTTATTCAAAAAATGCAGTCCACATGTACATTCACTTCCCACCCTGCTTCCCCCTTCTCTCCGCACCCTTCCAGAAGCTGGTGGGATTGGAACTGCGCAGCTAGGAGAGAGCCGTGAAGGTTGTTGGGCTCATTCCAGAGGGCCAGGACAAAGAGCAGGGTACAAGTGTGCTGCCTGTGGCTGCTGCAAGGGGAAGAGTTGTCTCATCTTCATCGTAAGATATACTCTTTGAATGCACTCATGGACTATGCATCTTGAGAAACTGGTTGCTGATAACAATACATTTTTTTATTTAACAGTGAAACTATCATTCAACAGGAAAGTATGTGCTACTGCTTTTTTCCCTAATTCTCCTTTGATTCAACATCATGTGCATACTTTGCAACATTCATTACATCTGTGTCAAAGACCTGGGGGCAGTATGGTGATGGGGAGTGTTAGATAAAATCCTACAGAAATGTGTGGTAGAGATGTGGTCTCAGTTATGAAGAAAACTCCACTGTAAATGTATTTTGGCAAGCGTATTTCCGATGGGAATACTATAAAAATGCATAAATTATTTGCTTGATATAGCATTTTCAGGACCATGTTATTAAAAAAGGTGAGATATGGCATTCTGCTGTGTTCTTCATGTCATTTAAATGGTCTATATTTGTCAGCGCAGTTGCTGATAAAATTTCATTGCAACATTTCTTTTTATCACTTGCAAGTTTATGGGGCTACTTGAGTTTTTATTTTATTTTGTAAATCATGGGCTATAATGAGAATGTTTTATAATAATATAACAGGGGTTATCCTGTGGATTCCTATTTCTAAGAAAAGAACTTTCCAAGCCAAGCTTACTTCCTGCTTCCACTGAACTGAGTAATTGCATTGCTTAGAGTTGAAATAGGGAATTACATAGCAGAACAGAAGTAGTTGTGCAAAGCTTTATAAAACACAGCACCAAAACAATATCAGCCTGAATACTTACTTACTTTATTTTACTGCGTTAGGTGCTTCTTAGCAGTAAGACAGGAAATATATAATTAATTTAAATAAGTGCAGGTAGAAATAATGCTGAGTTGTCAGTGCTCACTCTGCAGATATATCTTTTGTGTTGCATTAGGTGGAAACAGCAACTGATTCAGATACTGAGAGCAGAGGTCTACGGGAGTACCACTCCGTTGGAGTGCAAGTGGAAGATGAAAAACGGTAATTCAAGCACATACAAAAATTTGCAGTCTTTCATAAAACAAAGCATGTTTATAGAAAGAATTAATAACAAACATCTTGCAAGTGCTGCCTCCAAATAATTCACAAAGTCAAATTTGTTATATGCATGCTGTTGATTTGGTAAAATTTGTGGAGATTATTTAGTGGTCCCTTAATATTTAGTCAGATTTCCAGATTTTAATTAGAGGGAAGAAAGTGAAAGTTTTAAATGGATTAATAATATCATTTCATTATTTATAAAACAAACGCAAGGAGCTATATATTGGAATATGTTTCCTTCTATAGGACCCCTTGTACTGACAGGCTTCTGCAGTTCTTGCAGGAGGATATAAAGAATAGGATGTAAGCCAGGGTACCTTCATCCTAACATAGGATGAGCTTTTACACTTGGCCAGCCCTTATCGACTCTGATAAAACTGCTGGCCAATGTACTAACCTACCAGTTATCCCTGGCAGAATCTGCCCATTGAATACTGGACTGGGACTGTTATCTCATTTCACAGTAGCTAACTGACAGTATCTAGCTGCTAATTGCTTTTTACCACCATTGTCTAGCAGTGATTTGAACCAATAAGCCTAGATGTGAAAAGATTTCATGAACAATCTTTGTCTCTCTATATAACTTTTTAACATAAAGCTTTTCTTTCATTATGTCATTATTGTCATTATGTCATATATGTCATTATTCAGTTGCATATCGCGATAGAAAATCAACACTTAATCGTCATTCTATGAAGCAGGAAGAAAAACCATCTTAAAACTGGTGCTGCTATTTTTCTTTTTCTTTTATTAAAGAATTCGCAACAGTCTTAACTTAAAAGATTTTCAGATTTCATCTGATTATGATCTTTAATATTTGAATTTTTTTATATGTGTACATAATAGTCCTCCATCAAGAGATATAACTCTGCAGTCCTGATAGTTATTTCCATTTCATTTAGCAATGATACACAGTATTTTATAGTATGAGAACAAATCAATATTTGCTTCAAGAGATAATTTAAATGATTTTCCTTTGTATCTTTGCTCAAATCAATAATGCCACTATAACCCCATGCATTTGTTTTTTTCCCCTCTGTTGTTACTCACTGTCTTATTTTAGTCAAATAAGCACAGGGAAAAAAACCTAGCCTGAAGTTCAAGGGGAAAACCAGAATTCATTCACTAAAGCATTATTCTGTGCCCCTACATAATCACATATGTATTTATATTTTTTAATCTCTTTTCTTCCTTCCCTCACCACCAAGACATGGACGGTTTAAGCGCTCAAACAGTGTAACAGCAGCTGTGCAGGCTGACCTAGAACTCGAGGGCTTTCCAGGACACATAACCATGGAGGACAAGGGACTTCAGTTTGGCTCATCGTTCCAGCAGCACTCCGAGCCCAGCACTCCTACCCAATACAGCGCAGTGAGAACTGTACGGACACAGGGACTCTTCAGTTACAGAGAAGATTATAGGACCCCGGTTGACACCTCCAATCTTCCACCACCAGAACCCTGGCTAGAGCCAGCCATTGAGACAGTAGAAACTGGTCGAATGTCGCCTTGTCGACGGGACGGATCTTGGTTTATGAAGTTACTACATACTGAAACTAAGAGGATGGAAGGATGGTGTAAAGAAATGGAAAGAGAGGCAGAAGAAAATGATCTTTCTGAAGAAAGTAAGAACATTTCACTATCTTCTTTATAGATATCTGTTAAAATGGGAAATCTGTTAGGGTGAAGTTGTGGTCTGTAGTTTTTCCTTACTTGTTTTGCAGTACCACTAGAAGACCCCCTTCTCCTGTAACAGATTGTGCAAGCAGGCCTTTGCCAGAGTGAGGTTTAACGGAAGTAGTTGAGGAGCCATCTGTATAAAGTCAAGCGCAGGATCAAAGTCTGGTGCTAAATATGGCTCAGATGGCGCTGTAACTCCATCTCTGACACATTATTCCCACCAACTTCTGACTCTAGTGCCTGATCCTTTGCCAGAGTGTACTAGGCAGTCCTGCGTAAATATTTTTTGGTTGTCTTCCTAAATCCTAGGAATTTGCCTCCTACTTGGAACAACTATTTTTAGAATTTTGTCATTCCTTTACAGGCACTTCTGCCTAACATGAAAGGTTTGGATAGTTGTAATGGAAAGGAATAGGCAAAAATAGCAGTTAAAGCACTTTTGCAGTTACACAGACATGTCAAGTGTTAGATAGTTCGTCTACATTTTCTTACTATAATTTTGTCAAGAATCATTATTATTCTCTTGCTTTGTGTGGACACCTTGAAAGGAATGATGGGATAAAATGAAAAATAATGTAGACTATTTTGGAACAAGATCCAAGCCAGCACTAATGATAGTAATATATCAAAGTGGTCCTAGCACTCGGTAGCCAGCTTGCTGTGATTCCCTCTGAGGTCAATTATCTTTGTTCTTCAGTGTCAGTTTTAGAAATATTTCAATCCCCATTGATCTGAAATATTTCCTCAACCTCAGTTTTCTCAGATCACAAATTAGTTCATATTAAGTTTTTTTACTATCTTTTCCTACATTTCACAAATCTCACACAACAGCTCTGAACATTTTTTCCTGATTGTCTTCTTCCCCCTCAATGGCTTCTTGTTTATGTTCTACCCTCAGATCTTGGGCTAGGCCTACATGATGATTAACAGGCCAATTTCTATTTCTTGCATTGACCTTTTGGGGAGAAATAACATCTACATTTTTGCTTCATTATTTTCATTTTGCAGCCATATTTCTCCACTATGTTGGGCACAAGTCTTTTCCAAGTAAAAACATAGAGTTTTGGGTGGAATGGGGGACATGAGGCTTTTTTTTTTCCTCCAAACTCCATTGCTTTCCAGAGTTTGGAGTTTTGTAATAATTATCATCATGACAGTTTGAGCTGAGAATTTTCTTTTTGTATTGATACTATGAAATATTTAATGCACTCCTAGGTGCTGTTAAAGTACCTATAATAAAATACTGTGCTTCACTTAGCATGTGTTAGGGTTCCCCAGCCTTCTTTCATAATAGTTATTTTTTAATACTTCTTATATACCTTATAAATCTTATTTTTCAATTCCCCAAATCTTTATACTCCTGAATATTGACATTTCTTTGCCATCATTAAGTATCCCAAAGTGTCAGGTTCCCAGGCAGCCTTTTACTGATGTGGGCATGCCAGTGATTGTGATCTGAAGCAATGCTCCAATGAGCAAGACTTAAGTCTCCTTGGCAAGAGTAAAATTATTAGGGAGAAAAGTGGGGAAATACATAGCCAGTTAGCTCCTCTATTTCTCTAGGAAGCCAATTAGGAGTCCTTGGGCAATGGGAGGACCTCTCCCACCTTCTCTCTCTGCAGGCCTTTCCTCTCCCACAGCTCTAATCTTATCTCCAATCCAATGAAATGAGCAGTGGAAATACTCTCACGTCAGCACTCTTTCCTCTGTTGTAGACACAGTTATTCTCTGGCATAGGAAGCTGACTTTGTATTATGTTAGTAAAACTTGGAGAAGGTGGCTTTAGATGACTACCAGTTCATAGGTGCAGAACCACCTTCCCTCCTCCCATGTGCAGCTATGCTCTTGCAGTCTAGAAATAGTGTAAAACCCCTTACCACCCAGGGAAGCAGCAAGTAGGAGAATAGCTTTCAGACAATTGTATAGAGGACATGAAGACAGATTGGCCTTCAATGATTTTTCTCACTATTTGGACCTAGAGAAACCATTTTAACCTAAAATAATTTCGGAGAGAAAACAAAATGGAAATATGAGGATTTTATGTTTCCGCATTTGCAGAGTGACTCTACTCTGTAAGAGAAAAAGAGAAAACAGTTCCCTTTTATATATACTTAAACACAACTAAAATGGGACTTGCAATCCACTTTTTAAACTAACCACAAAAGGTTTGTTACCTGTGTTTGGTACCTCCCTAATATCTTAGTGGAATTATTATAAAATAGGTCTATATAGCACAAACAAAATCAAATTTTTGTCTTCAGAAGATTGTCTAAAATGATCAGACTTCCACTTGTCCATTTCATGTGTCCCACTTCAAGAAATGTTCCTCAGATCATTTCCAAATTGCATTATCTTTGAAAAAGTATCCCATCACTTAATATAATTTACATCAGGAAAAAAGAAGTTATCAAAGAATTATTTCTATGGAGGGAATGAGCTTCTCAGCATTTTAAGATTTCTGTGTGCATATTTTTTTTCATATTGAGTCTTTGACACATTTTGTATCCCCCATTTGAGCCATGGTGGCTGAAAGGTGTGTATCCACAAGAACTGAGGTTTAATGATACTCCAGCATGAAATGTATTTTGACATATTTAAGCATTTGGCAGTTCCTTGAAAAAATACTCTCAAATGCCTGAGCCAGAAGCAACTGAATATGTTTTCCCATTTTCCAGCAGGAGCTACTATTCCCAAAACACTTCACAGCAAAGTTTGCTCATTTGGACTGTCATTGTTAGTGCTGAATCCTTTATTTTAAGCCAGGTTGTATTAATTATACCTCTAGAACAAACATAGCTTTGCATCTCATAGGAGAAGGCCATCTTTATGCTACCATTTATATTTCGTTTGAATCATAGGAAGAGTTAAAATAGAACTGCATTTTAGAAAGCAATTTCATTTTGTGTGTTAGCACAATAGCCTTGAGATCACAGAAAGCCGTCTGATTGCTGTATTGATTTTTTCTTTCACTGTAGCTTCTCTACCATAATGTTGTTTTAAGAACTTCACTCATCAGATCTTTGAAAAGGAGGGAATAATCATTGCAACAAAAATAACCTCTCTCTCTTTCTTTTTGCAGAATGTATTTATTTGGTCAGTGGCCATGAATTGTATTGTCGAGTCTCTGTAAATTTCATATATTGTTTATGTGGGCAGTTATTTGTGTTCTTTCTCAATGTTTATTATAACATATATGGATGTATGGATGTATATGGCAGTAGCTGTTCCCAGTCATCTGATCATTTATGCTAGCAGAGTACCTCCAGGCAAGGATACGTGTTTCTCAAGGGTAAAGGCTGGAGTTTCAGTTTTGCACTCTGGAAATTGTATTTGGCTATTAGAGATGTGTAGGTGATGATAAGAAAAATGCTCTTGATTGTCGCAAGGCTACAGAAGACAAAGAGGGCCAGGACTGTGCAGCTGGGGAGCTCTGCCAGGATGTGCTCTGTGCCGTGAGCGCTACGGAGGAGAGCAGCCCAGCCCAGAAAGGAACGGTGACTGCGGGCATCAGTTGCTGCCCAGAGCTTGTAGATTTAGCAGAGAGAAGCAGAAGGAGCTGAGGACATCATGGGCTCCTGAATGTCATGCATTTTTTCAAGAAATATTTCAGTATACAAGTCAAGCAGAAAACAGACTTTACTCTCATGTCAGAATCTAACAGTATATATACACCGATGCTTGCAAAAAATTTCCCTTTGTTAGAATAGAGTATGAACCAGAGTATAAGACCAGTATGAACTATATCAGCAAAAGGATTGTTTTGCTGGTATCTTCTGCTGGTATCTTTGTTAAGAGCTCTGCTGGCATAGCTGCACCTATTGAGGTGAAGTGAGCTCTAGTTTAGAAAAGGCATTAGAGAGAGCGCACAAAATATCACCCTTCCCTCCCCCTACCCCTTCATTTCATGGATGCCTGGCTTTTCCTTGCTAAACCTCTGGCTGATATTTCCAATGTGCTACAAGGGATTTAATGACACATGCAAACAGTAACAGAAAAGGTAGAGTTAAATCTTCCATAGTTTGGAAAAACAAACAAACAAACAAACTCATAACTGATTTATTTTGGCATATTCATCAATTTGTCATCCATAAAAGCTTTCTCAAGTGGTTGACCAAATGCAGGTTATTCTATCACTTACATAATTTTCCTTATGTTTTTCACAACTCTGTCCTCCAGGAACTGTTGTAATTTACATCTGGAGTGTTGTAAATGACTAGAGAATGTCTTCATTTCCTTGAAACAGTTTCTAAAGTCAATAAGAGACAGTCTCATAATGTGGAATCTAAGAATCCCTCTTAGCCTTTGAATTGTTTTGCTCAGCTTTGCTCCTTTTTGACCCAGCTCCATTTAAATAAAAAGTCAGTCTACATAGAGGCTCAGCTGGTTCACATTTGAATCTCACTTGGATCCCATTGCCCTACTGTTGTGATTGCCCTACAGACTCTAAGATTAACACTGTGGAAATTTGTCGTTAGGATGTATCTCGATAGCTTGAAAGCTGCAGGTTTAAAATCTTAAAATTGATATGGAGTTTAAAAAAGCTAAAAAGTTTTGGTGTACAATCAGGACTCTCTACTGTGCTTCATTCTTTTTATAAATCATGCCATGCCTTATAAAATCCTGCCTTATAAAAGTCCTCACAGACTTCTATTGAAATTCTTTCATTTCCAAATCACATCCTTGGCATGTACAATATATGTATGATGTATATTGACATATTAACATTCATATTTATAGTCTGAGCAATATCATTCCAAAGGCTGTACAGTTTATCTTGAAAAATAGACACATTTTATACTTGCATTATAGAACACTGCTAATAGGTAGCTGTGCTGTCCAAAAATATTGTCTCACTCTAAACAGTATGCATTTATTATTATGCTTATGTTTTGTGAAAAAAGCACATATTTCAGATCAAAGATTACTAATTTAGGAGGTTAAGAGATTAGACAAATAGCTGGTTTACATGCCCTGGTATGAGTTAGGAGGATGAACTAAATGACAGCTTGAAGACTTTTTCCAGGCATATGTTTTCTGTATTGTGTATGGAACAATTTATTTACAATTACAGAAAAAGTGAAATAATTGAATGAAATAAAAATTTAAAATTAGAATTAAATGAAATGAAAAATTGCTAAAGATGAATGAACATTAATACACACACATCAGTTAAATAAACAGTAATGAATGCCAGGAAAACAAAAATGATCAAGCACAGATTGATTCTTAGCGGTTTCTCATCTCTAGTATAGTAGTGGCACAAGTGAACAAAGCTTTTAACCTGTCAAAAATAGAGTTACAGCATCGGATTATGATCTTGATTTCCTCAACATAGATCTAATTTTTCCCCTTCTGTCTCTGCGATATAAAGCCATATTCAGTTGAATGATTTTGTAGTACTTCTCAAGCAGTAGAACATATATACCTATAATTTCTGATCTTATTATATGCTTATTGCAGGGAAAATGCCATTGCATTAACTGTGCATGTTGTTACAAGGAACTTGCACAATCTTGAACCAGAGAATAAATCCTGAGCCTGCTTCTACTGAAGTCATGGTCTAAGTTTTGTATGTCTTCAGAGGAGAAGCCATACAGGTCCACACAACAAAAACTGAATGTTTCATATGCTTCAGGGAGCAGAATTACAGTTGTGTCACTCTTTCCTGACTTTCAAGTAAAGATAGCATTATCTTAATGGGGGGTAAGGGGAAAGATGAATTATATGGAATTTATATATATTTTTGTGAATTGGTTGATTTTATCATCATTTATTTACAAGCAAAATCTTCTAGGCATTACCAAACATCTCAATCTCTCCAGTCTCTAACATTCATCATTCTTTCATGGAGATAATCAATCTGCACTCATCAGAACAATTCCCCAATGCATGAAATTAATAACAAGGCTTTGGTTGTCTATTAATAGTGTGCTAAAGATTATGAATTGAAGTGTTTTAATACTTTAATTTAATTACAGTAAAGCAGAGTGGCATGAATATGAGAGATTCTATCATCTATGTTTTATTAAGTCTGATTTACTTATTGAAATGGAAATAGAGTTGGGAGATCTTTAGTAAATGGTAGGCCTGTAATTATATGTGTGTATTCACTACTATTAGAGCCATTTTTAAGAACTACTCTATGCTTCATTGTACCTAATATTCCTGGCAACCGGGCCCTAGTTCTGCAAGTTATTTAAAATTGCCATATGTACACTAGCACTGTGGGAACAAGGTTCATTTCGCCTGGGGAAGAAGATGCTAACAGGGGATCTAATTATGGTTTGCCACTGACTAGTGAGTGAATACCAAGAAGGTGGAGCCAGAGTCTTCTAAGAGGTTCACACTGAAAGGACAAGAGGTAACAGGCACAAGTTGCAGCAAGGGAAATGCCAGCTGGACAGAAGAAAAAAAATCCTCAGCATGAGGGTGGTCAGACACTGGAACAGGCTACCCTGAGAGGCTGTGGTTTGTCTGTCCTTGGGGATTTCCAAAATTTGAGTGGAATAAGGGCCTGAGCAACTTGATCCAAGCTGACAACTTCAGACATCTCCAGTGATGTCTGTGAGAGGAATCACAGGCACACCTTTCAATCTGGGGGTCTTCTGCTCAGGTGGGATGGAGAACCTCTGTGCTTCTTCAAAAGACACAGGAGTCACCCAGCACCAGGTTGCTTCCATAATTTCTGGTGAGGCATCTTCGGCGTATAACTCCACTTGGTGATGCACGTGAGTAGCATGGCACCACTGTGCACGTGTATCACACTAAAATGCTGCACTGCCAGTGCCTAAATCTTGTCTGGTCTGCCTGAACTTTAAATCATAGGTGCTTGTTAACATGATCCTTCAGGATAATGAAGATCAAACAAATGCTTATTTTGGAAGGGGTGCCTGGGCCAGGCAGGATGTCCTTTTCTCAGACTACGCATTTCAGCTGTGAGCTGTACAATTAGATGGAGGAAACTAAAACTAAAATTTATTCCTTGTCAGATGAGCACTCTAACCATTGGCCTATGGTTCATCAGCCTATCTCATTCTCTTTCTGCTCAGTAAATAGTTGAATATAGTGTTGAATAGTTTCAGCAAGAAGATATCAGGGAGACCTCCTATAGCAAAATTCCTCATCTTGGCAAGGAAGGAATTCTGACCCTACATCTGGAGTTTGTCTTATGTCCTGAGCTACAGAGCATCAAAGGGAAGGAGAACCCAAGCTTGTTTGTCTTCATGTTTATTAAAAAATACTGAAAAACAAATTAACGCAATTTGTTTCATATCAAATGAAACATTTCCTTTTTGTTCAGGTTTTTGTGTGTTTGTTGGTTTTCTAACACCCAAAACGTTGCTTTTCATATGCCAAAAACTTCATAGAGGAAAGTGAGGGTTTTGGTCATAACCAATTAAAATGTTTTACTTCACTTGACTGACAAAACAAAAACAAAACTCCAGTGAATTATTCATGCAGCCCTGAACCACTTAACCCTTTCACAAATGGGTGCCACAAGGGACTGATGAATTATGTATAGTACTGTTTAGTTTAGTGTTGTGGTGCAGCTGTAAACTGTTTGTCTAACAGAAAATGTAATAGAGTTTGAGAACCACAGCTTTACAAATTTACACGTGCATTTAAAGTTAGAGAAACATGTATGTTTTCACAGACCTGGAGCCTAAAACTTCCGAATTATTTCTTGCTTCTTGTGGTTAGGCAGAGGTCTCACAGGTCTAGATAATGCAAAATGAAAGCATAATGCCTATTAGCAAAATATTTTTTCACATGCCATCCAGTCACCTCTTATTCTAAAAACAGCAAAATGTTGAGCCTTGCTGGAGTTTAATGTTTGTTATATCACATGTTGCAGTGAAGTTTTCCTGTAATATTATAGCTTCATTCCACCCTTTGGGTGCTGTTTGAATTATCAATTTGGTTTCCTCAAATTATGAGGCTGTTTGAGTCTGAAAGATGTCAGAATTCCTGTCCCACCCCTACACCTGCATCTCCTTCCAGCTTTGCCCACAAACACTATTTAAAGATCTGGGAATACTCAGGAGAAACTCAGTCTTCCATTGAAACCCCAGCCTATACTGCTTTTTAGATGTTGCTTTTTCAGCATAGGGAAGGATGTGTAATTTGATCTAGGAACATACATTGCTACCTACCAAAGTATGGTATTTATCTCAGCAAATGTGAGTGTCTAGGAGGAGTTAGTTTTCTAACCAGTCCTCTTAAGCTCTCTAGTCAATAGAAAGAAATAGGCATCTCCAGAAAGAAATTCATCTCAATCAAAATAAACTGCTCACCATGGGTGAACTGACTATTTGTTTTCATTAGCTATACAGCAGGCATACAGAAATTTTGATTAGACTGTTGACTCTTGGAAGCAGTCAAGTAAAAAGAATTTGCTCCCGTTCCCCATCGCTTATGCACACTGGAAATGGCAAGTAACAATGACAGAGGAGAAAGCCCAACAGACCATGCTGGTTGATCATGACTGGGCAAAGTCCTGGAGCACATGCTTGTGTCCCACTGTGCTGCAGCTCCTGTGCTTAGGTCTTTATGCATTTTTCCAGAGTAGATGACCTGCAGCTCCCAGTGGGGGTGCCAAGACATGTCTCAAAGACATGAATCCTCTAAGGAGATCATCATTATGGTAGGAGCACTATTTGCTATAGTTTAACATATTAACCTTAATCCCAGTACAGATAGGATAAAGAGAATTCATCCAGGGATCACCCACACAACTGAGTGAAGTCATTTGTGATTGCAGAACCAGAAGATTTTATGCAAGGTACATTGAAAGCCCCCTTTGACTTCAGAGACAACAGGATTCTACCTTGAAGGGCCTACCTGGTTCTCAGGACAAGAGTATTTCAACAATTTTCAGTTTACATGATCAAATCTAGGTCCAATTTCCTTTATTTTTTCTTTTGTTGTGTTTCCATAATGCATGTAGAAAATATCTTTATGGATTCAGATAAATAAAGTATTGATGATGTTAACAGAATATTGTCCAATGGTAATTTAGGACTTTATAAAAACAGAATTTTTCTATAAATAGGTTTATGATACCATCTGAAAAATAAAATGATAATCTTATAGGAACATGATAAATGATGTTCCTGTATGGCGTCTGTGGAGTAAAGTTATCTTTGTTAGTTGTGCCTGATGGTGCTCAGGAGTTAAGTCTAGGAAAACTGGTGGACTGTGAAGTTTGGTGATAACTCAGTAGTTTTTGATGTCGGTAGACCTACTGAATTGTTTGCAGTTAAGTTCTTTGTCAGATCAGGATTAATGCATTTGCTAAGAAAACATTCAGAATGATAATGCTTATCACTAAGCTTTTTTTTGGTCATTTACTTTGGACTTTAAGATTGTTCTCAAAAATATATGTATAGATGCCCACTTCAGCTAGCTATACATATGCCCTTGAATATTTCTAATTTCTTAAGCAAAGATAGGCTGTTGTGCTGAGTTATTAATATATCATTTACTATTGCCAAAGGATAAAGTGCCACAGAGCTTTCCAATATCTCTAGCTTCCTTAAAATTATTTTATATATATGAACTCAAAAAGCATAAATGATATTTACTTCTCTTATCAAATAAGCTGTAATTTCAGCTACGTGTTTTCTTCAGCTGGCATTTTGCATTTACACACATTAGTAATAACCTGTCTATGTGCTCAGTCCTAGGTAAGATCCGAAGTGCTGTTGGAAGTGCTCAGCTCCTCATGTCTCAGAAATTCCAGCAATTTTATTGGCTTTGTCAGCAAAATCTGGTGAGTCACCATCTCTGGCCATTCTTGAAGAGTTTAAGTAGTCCACAAAAAAATAACTTTAAATTTTAGAAATTAACATTTTAGTTCAAAGTCAACAGCAACAACAAAAGTGTAATGTATCCAAAAATCTGAAAAGTCATTTTCATGTCCCACTTTTGTCTTACTGCTCTTTTTCTTTAACTTAATCTTTAAGTATGGTGTTAGTACAATTTTTATTAAAGCAAACTTTTGGGTTCCGTTTAGGTGCATTTTGTCTTTTCATTTTTGCTGTATTGGTTAAAGAAAAAAATATAAGAGAACAAATGTAAGTTTTCTGAGGCATAATATTATGGCTTATTTTTGTAACAATCTGGAATAGCAACTATCATTCTGGTAAGACTGGAGCAATTTCTCAAATTACAGTAAGTGGAGAATAGTATGATACGTGATCCAGTTTTCTATCTACCTGAAAATAGGACTGATCTTGGAAATGGGAATATACATAGTGTTCATAAAACTGGGTTTCATAATTTGTATTGCCAATTATATATAAGGCATCCTAGGGCTAAAGGAACAGATGCAGTATATTACTTGTAAGAGTTACTGCTATTGTTCTAGAAGTTCATTAGAGACTAATTCAATTCAAATGTTATCTTCATTAAAATGACAGCAGCCCTCAGTGACAGGAAAATTGTGGCAAGACGTTACTAATCAATAGAAGAATGTAATTCTCACTCAGGCTAGTGATAGAACATCTACTTTCCTTGGCTGACTTGAAGATGAAGTATAACTTTCATCTTTTGACTGTCTCTACACCTCATATATTAAAAGTGCTGAATTCTGTTGCGTGCCTAACAGCAGACATGACCTATATGTCTGGTTAGATACATTTCCTTATTTGTATTTGCTACATGACTTTTTAAAGCAAAATATTCATTCTGTAGAGACTGATTTGTTCCATTTCATCTATGAAGTTAAGCATCTCAAATTGTAATCAAATATTACTGAGAAAGTCATGCCAAAAATGTCCTAGCTTCTGATAGGAAATGATAAGATATATGGTCCTCATTAAGAAAGAATTCAATTATCTACTTCAAAGGCTTTGTCAGAGCAAGAATTTTTATAACAATGACAGAAGGACTGAAGAAATACACAAAGTCCGGCAAGCAGGAGATGACCATGTTTGTAATATCAAATATATCACGTATACTATCATTTATTTGTTTGGTGATGAAAGAAAGAAATCTTCATTAATGTGTAAAAGTTACCACAAATTTCAAAGTGGCCTCCATTAGCTGACTGATTAAGCTATGCAAACTGAGCTTTGGAGCGCCCAGCCTCCATTCCACTTCATTTATCCTCAAGTGGGTCCAGCACTTGTGTTTGAGAGCATTACTGTAATAACAAGCACAGCTCCCTCTCAGCATGGCCATCGGCTGTTTAGAACGATTCATTACAGTGAAGGCAATAGGAACACAAGGGACAAATCCACACCTTTGCAGGCAAGATGACCAAAGAACTGGCAAGATTTTATTTCTCTCATCCTTATTTGTTTAATAAACCTTTGAACTCCTTAACAGAAGCTTTATCCCATTCTTACAATTTAGGCTCTGAATATTCTTCAGCCTCATTAATGTTAAACCAGCAACAGAAGCTACAGAAAGCAGCAACTGCAGAACGAGGCTTTTAGCTCATTCATGTTTTGTGGCTTTTCTTTTTGTGCTTAATGACAGGGTTTGTTGCTAAATATTCACTAAACACATATCTACAGCAGGCAATCCATATGCTCCTAACACAACATCTCTGTACTTGGTGGGAACTCGGCCAGCTATCAACCAGTTACTGCATTCTCCTACTGGAAAACATGCATAGGGGTACAATGCAGTGCTTCTCTAACAGTATTCAGCAAGAATAAAGATAAATATAGGACAGAAAATAATGGTGTCTCCTTCAGCCAATTCAAAATGCAGCAACGGTTCAGGAAGATGGATGTAGCTACTCAGATTGGAATTTAACCAGGGAATTCACCTATCACCCACAGACTTTTGAAAAGGGTTATGGGAACTTTAAGCAGCACATTTGATTATGCTCTTGGTTTAGATCTCTTACAAAAGACTCTCAGTCAGGGTAAATTCAGAACATTGTCAGCTTCAAAGAAGTTTTTCTGAAAATCTGGCCTGGTATCTCCTACAGTACAGTGCCCCCATGAACTGCTAGAAAAAAACATCACTGGTTAATAACTACTCCCTCCTGAATTTTTCACATTACCTCTTGTAACACCCTGTTTTTTCTTTGAAGTGTCCTCCTCCATACTCTAGTCAGCACAGATCCTGCTCAGCTCGTGTGAGATCATCACTCAATATGTCATGGTTGTAGGCAAAAAGAGAGCAACGTGAGTGTCAGCTAGGTACTTTCTGATTTTGCTTTAGGCAAAATCCCTCCTTCAGAAGGAGGGCTGCAAAGCTGAATTCCAAATAAATGAGCAGATTCTGAAGAGAACCTGATTTAAGCCAATCTTTTCAAAACTTATCTAGCTTTAATAGTAATCATTTTCACTAGTGTTTAGCAGTGTGACTGTGGTCTATCAATCCCTAAGCGATAGCAGCAGGAGGCAGCCCTCTTGTGTCCAGATAACGTAGGACACATGCCTCATGCAGCAGCTGAGCTGGAGCTGTGCTATCCTGAAACAGGGAATAGCAGAGCGGGGAGCGCAAAGGTACAGAAGAGCAATTACCCTTGATTCAGAAGGGAATGGCATTTCAATGAGTGGCATCTTTAGAGGAAACTGGGGAGAGGGACTGATGATACCAGGCTGGAGAGAACAGATTGCAATACAAGATATATTGCTGTGAGTGTCTCCTGACAAATTTCAAAGAGGGAGTCAGTTCTAGAAGCCCAAGATACTGACCTTTGTAGGGTAACTAATGCCACTGACATAGGCTGTAAATGGCTGTAAATGGCAAATTTCAGTGAATAGTAGTCTGGAGTTTTATCATGTTTCCCAGATGTTTGTTCCAATCTACATGGGAAGTTCTGTTAAGTCCCAAAAGGTCCCTACGAACATGAAACTTTCTTCTAGCAAAGTAGGACTTCCAAGTAGATAGGCTTTTAGGCTGTTGTTCTTGGCCTAGATTCCCAAAGGAATAGGCAAAGGAATTATACATGGCTGACACTGTATGTTGTCATGCCTAAGTTCAGGCAGTCGGCTCCCACAGTGGCATTTGCAAACCCAAGTTATGTTCTTAAGTAGCAATTCCTAGTGTAAGACACCTAGGAATGTGGAATTCAAGGGAGGAAATCAGCAGAAATACTGACTTGCCTCTCTCTCAGATTTATGTGGGGTTGGGTTCACTATCTAAAATCCTTTGTCCCCTAAAGTCCTAAAATATGGGGCACAGAACCTTGCTTCAGTGTTCATTTGTTATATAATAAACTAACCATTACAGCTGTTGCTCAGGAAGGGGAGATCTTGTTGGCCTGAGTGGGTTCAACTCCATCTCTCCCAGCTCCATTGCACAGACCGCCTTAACTATTTCTTCCTGCCCTGGAAGGGAAGAAACCTTTTCCCATCGTCTTCACAGATGGGATATTTCATTAAAGTGACAAATCTATGTTCTTGAACTAGAACTGATGTCTACAACACAAAGGGTTAAGAGTCTGTATAATGCTCTCTTGATGTAATTTGTGCTGTGCAGGTTAATAGACAAATGAAGGGTAGTTTTCCTAGATTGCTACCATTAATATTTGCTCCATGAAATCTTTTGCACATAGTGCCACCTAATTGCAATATCTGGGGATAGTACCTGTCCGGCTCCTGAGCACCATTTGACCCCATGGAAGACAAAAATCCAGCATTCTGTAATTAAAACTTTACCTTTACACACAAATTTGAAAACCCAAGACAATATAAACATTGAATTTGGCATAAACTGCCAAGTACTTTATAGCGTTATTTCTTCTTCTACTCAGCTATCCCATATGTAATTTTTAACCAGAAAGACTTCACACTGGCTAGAATACAAAGCACATTCCCCTTCCCCATAATAATCAGCAGACATAGGCTGCCAGCTTGCTACATTTTAGAAATGCAGGTCAGCCCAGCATGTGGTGTTAAGGAACTTCCCATGCTGCAAGGACTCAGAAAGGCTAGCATATGACATCTAACTCATTTATATTTGGGCTGTGTAGGAGGCAAAAGTTTCCAGTCACAGCTCCCAGCTGTAAAACACATGGTGCAGCACTCTAATCTGCTGCAATTCCTTTCCTGCCTCAAAGCACATTGTTTAAAGTCTCATGGTCTATTCATATTTTCTCCTTTGTGTACGTGGCAGGACCCGAGTGCCATGCCGAGACCAACTTCCCAGGACCTAGCAGGATTCTGGGACTTATTGCAGCTCTCAATTGAAGATGTCAGCATGAAGTTCGATGAACTGCACCAGTTGAAACTCAATGAATGGAAAATAATAGAATCACCTGAAAGGAAGGTAAGCAGACCATGGACAGTACCATTTACTTTCCATTTGTAGTTCTGTGGTCTTCTTGTGTTAAATCCAATAGTAAAACACGATAGCTTTCCAACCCAAAGATAGAAAGTACCTAACTGGCAATACGCAATCCTTCATCAGATGTAAGGGTATTTTCTTCCCTTTAACAAGGCTGAATTGAACTATATAGCAAATGAAGTGGATTTTACTAAGTCTTGTCAGTGTGCTCCCTAACCACTTTTTTTCAAATTATTTGGGTTCAAATTATAAGGGCCAGAAGTGAAATCTTTTCTGATTAATTCACATTGAGAAGAATAGCATGAGAATTCAACCAAGGTCAACTCCAGCATGCTGCCACATTTGGGGCAGCTTAAGGCTGGGCACTAAGTTTTTAATCCTGCCTGTAAGAGATAACTGATACTAGAACAAGAATAAGAAAAAAAACATGTGACAAAACATTGGATAGCTCAAACAAAAGCTTGGCCTGTGAAAGTCTGTGGGACAAGGAGTACTTCTGTCTGGCACCCTTCTGACAGCACCCTGCCTGCATCTCTGAGCTGCAGCTCCACAGCCCAGGAAACACCCTGGCCGTGACACTTGCAACACAGGTTGTGGAAAAATGTCCACAAATCAGTGTAATTCTGTAACTGCCTTTCCCCTTCCTAGAGCTGCATGCTTTCCCTTAATTATCCCACTGTCCTTGCCGATTGTTGTATCAGTAAAATGGAGACAGTGTTTACTCTGAGTCAGTATTGTTGGCCTCAGGTGGATACTTGTCTGATTTGGGAGGAATTAGGAGGCATCTTGACAACTCTTTCATTCCTTCATTCTCCTCTTAGATTTTAATTTTCAGCCAACTGGTTGGCGGATGGTGAGTTTGCAGCTCTTGCTGACTGGTGACAACTAGAAGTAAGAAATTATTATAATGACAGGAACAGCAATGTTCCCAAGAGGAAAATAAAGAAAAGCAGAAAAAAAGGGGAGGAGGAATGGGACAAAGGGAATAGAACCCTTATGTTCTTGGCTGAAAATAGCAAACAGAAAATAATGACTGGAAGAGCTGACTCTCATGGAGAACAGTAAATGTGTTTCATCTTAGGCTGCTGCACTGTTGCCGTTGAGAAGTAGAGAATGTAGAACTATGTTGTCATATAACTTTTTCGTCTAGTCTTAGCTAAGGTATTTTGCTAGTAGATTCAGAATTACTTTCAAAAAAAACCGCAAAACAATAAAAATTCTGCAAGCCGTAGGTCCTTCAGGGTTTTTTTTAAACATTTATAACCTGTAGTGGGTCAGATTAACTGTATTTTCCCCAACTAGCACCCCATAATCCTGACTATTTCTGTCACTTTAGAAAGTTCACTGGCAGAAAGGTATGTGATAGTAAAGGTGAAGTTGTGGAATCTCCATCTTTGGAGATACTCAGTCAAGTATTAAGTATGACTTCAAACAACCTGCTTTCACTTCGAATTTGGACCTAATTTCAAGTGGGCCCTGCTTTGAATGGGAGGTTATATCAGATCACCTCCGGAGGTCCTTTCCAGCCTAATTTATTACATAATTCTGTGATCCTAGAAATCTTCTTAAGGTCCTTATGTGATATTTCACAATCTCTGGATTGGAGGAAATGGAGGAAAATACCAATTTCATACTTCAGAACGATTCTCAATTCAAAACTTGCAGAAGTCATTTACAGCTTGTTTGGTACCCTAATATATTGACTCTCACCTTATAGTCTGATAATTCTTCAATATGATTTTCTTAAAAATAGTCTAGGCTGACAAGTAGAAAAAACAGCCCCTCTCTCTGGTTGGTGTTTGCCTGTTTCCATTTAGCAATTCAGGGAGGAGACTAAACTAATAGACAAGTATACACAGCTGCTATCTCATATCCAGCTGAGACTAAATTCAGTATGATTAATTTAATTAAAAATCCTGTCCTGCTAATCTTAGACAGTCTTTTCACTTGATCAGACCACACAGATGTGCTGAGTCCTTATTGGCAAGCCAGTCTGCGTTTCTGTTCATAATGAATGTAATAATGTGTCAGCTAAAATTAAATGGATTCATATGAAAGTGAGGTACACAGATTGCATGTGTAGGGTACCTGCAAAGAGAGTAAAAGGAAGTGTAGTAGTCTTTGTAAAGCATGGGACTGCAGAAATACAGTCAAACTGAATCTGTAATTGCTGAAATAACAGGTTTTCATCAGCGTCCTAGAATGGATGGTGATTCATGTAATCCATTAATCAGCTGATTTTAGAGTGCAAGTTGAGCATGCCTGGTGTATGTAACCAGTGTTTTTCACATCTTTAATTTGCACATTCTGCAGATGGTATTTTCCACACGCGGTTCACTTTTCAATTTCAATGCCCTATTGCAGGAAGAAAGAAAGGTTCCTCCTCCTGTACCAAAGAAGCCCCCAAAAGGAAAATTCCCTATCACAAGAGAAAAATCTCTGGACCTACCCGACAGACAGCGACAAGAAGCTAGAAGACGGCTAATGGCTGCTAAGAGAGCAGCCTCTTTCCGGCAGAATTCAGCCACAGAGCGTGCAGACAGCATTGAGATCTATATCCCAGAGGCTCAAACCCGGCTTTAAAGACAGAATGCTGCAGAGTTTCTTTTTTAAACAAAATGCTTGTACAGTTTGTCACTTACCTGGTAATTTTTGTCTCATTCTCTCCACTAAATATGCCCTTGCTGTTGTGTTCTTTGTGCCATAAGCACAGTGGAATGCTTTTGATTTCCTCAGAATTTGCTGAGCTCATTGCAAGAACAACTTCTTTTGTATTTATTGTCTGACTTACAATCAGCTACAATGGATAGGGCTTGTTGAGACCTGACTTATCCAATATATTCTCAGAGGACAACAAGAAACACCTCTTGAGATGGAACCCAGCTTACTTTTTTGTTATTTATATTTTTATAAAATGTGTGATAATTAGGGATAAGAATAACAAACTATAAATGGGTGCATCTCACCATTCACTAGAGGCATTAGCTAATCCAAGTAGAAGGTGCTACAAATGTAAAGAGCAGGAAAGAAAGAACCCATTTATCTCTCTGACCTCCAGTTTCTTTTCCTTGAACCCAGCTAAAATATTTGCCCATGTGCTCTGCCACTCTACTCATCTTTGTTACTGCAAAATAACATTCGGCCTCTCATGTCATGTCAAGTTTCTGGAGATGAACAGGGATATCCAGCCACTAAAACTCCAAAGGTCATCAGAAACCAAGAAGCATGCAAGTCTGGTGATGTTGGGAATGCCCGGTGAGAAACGTTTGCTGCTAGCAGTATAATGACATTCTGAAACCTAAGCAAAATTATAATGCAAGAGGACTTGAGTGATGGGTGAAAGGAAAATGGAAGCCTTAAAAAGTTAGATCTTCTGTAGCAAGATGTGTAAAGAAAAGTTATACTTACTCCTTTGGAACACTCATTGCATTTTTAATGGTTCTTTTATGTGTTAACATTTATTTTATAAACCTTCTCTCTTTTATTTCAAGAGCTACAGTACATGTAATATTTCAAACTCTTCAAAATGTTATATCAATTGAGTTTCCAGGGTATCCTTGAGAAAAAAATCTTGCTTGTTTAAAATGCCAGTTGTGATGTTGTAACCAGTTTAAGAAATATGAATGTGAGTGGTAAGTATATCTAAGTTTAAATGGTTATGTTAAGGTAAAGGTGAACTGTGGTTTACAGTTGTATTTTTTTTAGAACTATTTTTCTATGCAGTATCAGTTATAGCAAGAATAAGCTTCTTGCTTGCTTCAGACATAAAAAACATGACTCAAGAGATAAGTGATTTCCAGACATGGAATATAAGGAAAATAATGTATTTCTAAGCCTCTCATTATCAGAAGAGAAAAGTGGTAATTACCACAGTCAAGAGGCTTTAATTTAAAATAAATTAAGATAGAATTATTCCACTTCACCTACCTTCCAGAGGCAACTGAGCATCCCTGCACTTAGAAGTCTTCAGGTGAAGACGCAATAAGATAAGTAACTCACAGACCCCAATTCCAAGGTTCTGAATACTCCTTTAGGTCAAAACCATGTCAACACAGGGAGACAGACAGTCCCAACTGATGCATCTCCTGTTTACCTGCTTTAACAAATGCAATGTACTTAGCCATAGGCAGAACAGCTATTTAATTATACTCTAGCACTTTGGTTCTTCACCTGACGAGCACTTTAAATGTGTCCCATGCACCCTGCAGCCTGACAGATGAGTGAAAATGTGAAGTATCATAGGTTATGCAGATCTGACATTGCTTTGAATCTGAGGGGTTTTTTTTTCTTTTTCCTTCTCTTTTTTCTACAGTGTGTAGTGTTAAGCATGAGTTCTGTCTTTGGAGCATAGCTGACAAAGCATGTTTAGCTTCAAGATATGAATCTTTAGAGATGAAGTTTTGAGAAGTTTCTGTGAGGAGAAAACCCTGTAAATTGAGCCTGATATCTGGTATATATTTTACCAAATAGCCTTAAACTATATTTGGAAGCAAAAACCAAGACGAATGTATATCCTTCAAAAATGCAAAAAAAAAGAGAAAAAAAAATCCCTGAAATATTCTTCTATAAATGAAAACATTATATTTCCCATCCCTGGTGTTTTCAAGGCATTTCCTATTAAGGAAAGAGCTGAATCCTGGGTAGTGTACAATATTGATGCTACTTCCTATATTTGTTGTACTATTTTAAATACAAATGTATTTGCAGACATTGGCGTCTTTAGTCTTGAAAAGTGATATCTTATTTAAAGTGGAGCTGCTTATTAGAAATATCCACATAAAACTAAAGCCAGTGTCTTTCCTCGATTTTGGAAGTTTAAAATAGACACATAGACACATAGACACATAGACACATAGACACACACACACACACACACACGCACACGCGCGCGCACACACACACACACACGCACACGCGCGCGCACACACACACACACACACACACACACACACACACACACACCCCTACATATTTATTTATTTATTTATTTATTTATTTATGGCAGCTGATGCGTTTTATTTAATTTCCCTGTATACTTCTAGGAGAAATCACACTTGACTCACTTGCTTGAAAACCCCCACCTGCCGTGACAGGTCATGTGGTTAAGACAAGCTGTATTTGATCCTGCCAGTATTCAGACTTTGTAAAGACAAATTGTAAAGAGAAACAGATTACAGCCGATAAGCTTAGATCCCAGTTTATGTAACGCTGACTTGGAGCAGTCCGCAAAAATCTTTAATTTTAGCATTATATTTTGATAGATTTTTGATATTTTACAATTCTTTGGATGTTCTCAGGCTAAAGTAGGCCTGCATGAATGACACCAACTCTTTATTTTACATTTCCCATGCCATAATTCGAAAATGGTCAGTATAAGTTTTTGGATAGCTATGATTCCTGCTTGTTCCACCTTTACTCCAAAAAAAGAAGAATCAAAAGTAAACTAGATGCCTAATGAAAAATCTGGTAATATGTTATCTGTGCATGTTACATTTTGAAGTGCAATATATTATTAAATTCTTGTACAGGTAACATTCTATCGTTAAAGGCAAATAAGTCATTTCTATCTACATATTGTACATCCGGCTAGTTTAGAAAAACAACATTATGTTTATCATACTTGTGTTACAAATAAATCAAAGTCAAATCACTTTAGTTCCTGACATAAGAAACACAGCACATGGTATCTTAATAAACACATGAACAGATCCATTGTAATCTGACCCCATATCATAAAAATAAAATTCAATTACAAAACCAATGCAGGAGGAACATAAATAAACATAAAGATAGAAAGTGAAATGCTTTTTATTTAAAGACTTCATGCTGTACATCTACACAGAACAGCTGGATATAACAAAATATTCTCCTATTTAATCGAATACTAATTGGACTAAAATTTATTTTAAAGGATGAAAATTCAAGAAAGCTTCTGTTCATTTCCTCATTGCCTGTAAAACACAAGTATAGTAAACAGAATTATGAAAATTTCAATAAAGAAAAAAACCTGACTGGTAACATCTTTGATATTTGCCATACTTATTTTTGCTTTGTATATTTTTTTTAGATTTGAAATTCATTGTAAATTGGTGAAGTATGTTATGAAGTGTTTTATTATTTCTTGTTGACCTGATGGGAATGGCCTTTGGCAGGGTGCAGAGACCAATATCGTTGTACAGTTTAATACCAAAAAAATTATGTTTTGGTTCACGCTTAAACCTTGTCGCTTGTTAGATCTGAGTGAGCTGAGTTAGGACAGAATTAAAGTGTGCATAGGAAGGGGTGTGGATTTCATATACACAAATCATTTCATACGATGCAAATTATTTGTTTTAAAATAAGCCTGTCTCCTGCTGTATCAGTACATTACTGCTCTAGTTTTTACTTCCTTAGCACTGCTTATACTGGAAAGCGAGGGAATCATTCGGTGGTCTCGAAAGGGAAAGGATTTACGACTAAGCGATCCAGTGCCGCAAGCGACCCGCTGGGGCCCCGCGCGAGCGGTGCTCCTCCGCCGGCTCTTGCCCCCAGCTGGTCCTGTCCCCATCCCGCCTGGTCCGCGGCGCCCGCCGGAGCCATGCGTGTCAAGCCGCGGTGGCCAGCCGGCTGCTTCAGCCTCCTCATGGGCGCCGCGGCGCTGGCGCTGGTGGCAGGGATGCGCCGGAGCCTGACCCATCTAGTGCCAGTCCCTGCAGGCTGATTTGGGGCTGAATTTGGTCCGTTAGTGCCAGCTGCCAGGTGGCGCATGCCGAAAAGCTATGAAACCTTGTGAAGCTGGCGCCCAAGTATCACACTGAGAGCTTCGGTGCGAGGCGGTGGCACCCTGCACTGCTCCCAGGGCAGGTTACGGTGGAGTGGCATCACTGGCAAACTGCGGCGCAGGCGAGGAGTATCAGCAGTGCTGCAACACCCGGCGAGTGCTTCCCGGTGTACGGCAGGTCAACACTTACATTCATATAGTGCCTTTCATCCAGAAGGATCTCAAAGCACTTTATTAGCTGGCAGGCAAACCCGAGGCCAGGCTCCGGCTGGCGTGGGGAAGCGCTCACCCCGCGGCAGCCCATGCACCGGCAACGCTTAGTGTTGCCCCTCCGGAATTTAGACAACTAAAGAAAAGTGTCAGATTGCGTTTCCAGAATACACTTTGCCCCTGTGTGTCCACGAGGATGGCAAGGGTGGCTATGGTGAAGGAGCATCACTGGGAGGGCAGCGCGGGGAGAGGCAGGAGAGCTCTTGCCGGGGCCGGGCATGGAGGCTCCGGATGCCTGGAGCCAGAGCCTTCTCCATCGGAGACCTCGGCAAGTCTCCCCCTCACCAGGATACCCCTTGCTTCTCCAGCATGTGCTGCAAAAGCGGCCTCCCCGGGGCACCTACCTGCCCAGTGCCCTCTCCTCGCCCCTTCATGGGCTGCAGGCGAGCTAAGACGGGTGGCAAAGCGGAGCGCAGCACTTGGGCTGAAGGTTCATGCCGTGGTTTGGGCAATTGCTCTTTACTGAGATGCAGCGCTAACCCTAAGGGTTCTTGTATGAAAGAGCAAGGGGAAACCTCTCTCGGTGCTGTCGAGAGGGGCAGATTAGAGGCAGCCGTTTTGTACTGTAGATGATAGAAGGAAGACATATGCATATATATACATATTTTTCAGTGTAATGGTTCCCGGACAGTTGGATCCAGGAACCACAGCCAACCCTCATGCGTTCGTGTAGACCGTGCCACTTTCCCGCAGCATAGCCACAGCACCAGCGAGTTTGTCAGGTGAACTGCTGAAGGCAGTGCCATGGCCCAGCTGCCACTATTCGTGTTCACCTCCAGGGACAATGTTTTGGGAACAGCTGTTTTGTGGCATACTTGTATGCACACATAGACTCCAAGAAAGAATTAAGCCCTCTGTATACCCAAAAATTGTTCAACTTATCTCTGAAATGCAGTCACCTCGATGGTGTAATGCTGCAGCTGTTTAACTGCATAATAGGCTGTTCAGGACAGCAAGTATAAAACTGAAATTGAAATGGAAACTTGCCCAAAGAGAATTTAGCCAGAATATTTAGGCTGATTCAGCTCCTCTTAACGAAATAAAATTCTAATGGCTGCAAGAGGCCATGCACTCATTATATCTAAAAAGCATCTTCCAGAACCCTTCTTATTAACCATGTATTGCATTTCATAAATAATGATCGTAGGGAAAGACTGCATGTTCACAGTTCCACCTTCCCACATAAGCGTGTTTCTCCCATTACTGTTCATTGCTAAAACAGAATTGGGCTTTTGCAGTCAGACTCCTAGGTAATGTAGATCAGTATGTCTACACAGAAGTTAACTGAGCAAACAGTTTTCATCAGCTGGCGATTTAGGGCTCTCTTTCATTAGGGCCAAGTAGCTATTTTTTTAAGTTGATTTTGTTGAGAGGATTCTTTACTTCTTTAATAAAAAACACCAATATTTTCACTAAGCATGAAATGAATGGGAGGTTTATTTGAAGACATGGTTATTATCACCAATACAGCCAGTTAGTGAGAATTCTTCATCTCCTTCCCTTATTCTTCTTTCATTCAACACATCAGCATTCCCATTCTTAAAGCTGAACTGTCATAAAAAATTCACGTTTGTGAGATGAATTATTGTAGAGCTTTGGGCTAAGTTCTGATCTCAGTTATATTAAATCAACCCCGAGAAACTTCACTGAAGTCAGAGCAAAATGTCAGATGTGGACCAATATAATTCAGATCAATGTCTGACTCAGCAAGTCCCATTGAGGTAGAAAGGACTTATTGTGAGAATTAGCTGGTGCATAATTGTTTTGTAGGGTATATTGCTTCCTTTCAAGTAGGTCACAGTTGAACAGAGTTTTCTTTGGTAGGTTCATGTCTCTGACTACAGTCTTCACAAAGAATTATTAGCTTTACTTATAATTACCTGTGGAATTCACATGCTCATATCCATGCTTTGATTTACATTTTGGAGGTTTAATAGTATGGCCATCTCATTTTAAAAGGGCTCGGCATGTATGTATTCTTTAGTCCACTTAATTTTCTGAATAAACAGATTTTCCCTTTCAAGTAGTCTGACTTATACTGCTCTAGAACTGTTCTTTCCTGAAGAAAAGCCACTATGACTGTGCAGGATTTTCTGTGCAGAGACAAAACTCATACTTTCATTTACCATGTGACATGCCAAAATATTCAAGTGTGGCCTAAGGACTAAATTAAATGCCTCCTGTAGAATTTCAAGGAATGTTAGAACCAGGAAATTAGCTGTGTAGTTATCATTAAAAGTATATATAAATATATATAAATATATATATACATAAGAAATCATATCAACAATGAGGATGAACTGAGTGCCAAATATTCACCATCTGTACAAAGCTACACTTCACTAGAATTAAACTATTTTATGTAATTCTCTTTCTCATGCTTTTATGGTTCTTTTGATAAATTCTATTTAGTAGCATGCAGGATACCTGAATTGAATGTACAGTATGTTGTTTCATTGCTACAATAATTTCTCGCTTCTCAGTAATATCTTCTTTACCAGAATGTTATTCGTTACTTTGAAGACATATTTGAGAATTGTTTTATTCTTGAGTTATTCTTTTTTCATGGTTCTCTGCTCACCTCCAGCTGATTGTAAGGAAATGTGCTTCACTATTTTGCCCCATGGCTCTTTTATGAAGCTGCCTCTTTCAATTGGTTTATGTATTGTTTATGTTCATCTCCTGTAAATAACTCTGCAATTAAATTTTTTGAGAAAAATAGAGTATACTCTTTATTACATTTTAAATTTTGCATTAGTTAAAATATGCCCTTTCCAATCAGACAATTTGTAGACCACGGTAAATTATTACTTTAGACATGTAACCTTTTGAGTATCTGTAAATGCATTATCAATAAAATATTTTTGATTGGGTTTTATCTGAATTCAGAGAAAGACACATGTAATATCTGAGGGAATTTGGCAAATAATAGAATCAGTTATGCAATGCTAACAATGTATTTTGATTAATATTCATACTATAGGTATAGAATATCATGAACTGCTTTTGAATCAGTTCATTGTGCTTCATTAACAGAAAAGATAATAGCCTCCTTTGTGTGTAAACCACAACTGATATTAAATTATTTGTAAGTAATTGTTATTAGGTGGAAGTAACTGGAAGACTGGTTTGGAAAGCTGAATCTTGGAGGGTGTCTGTACACGGTTTTTGCTGTTTGCAACTGAATAGCCAAAAAGAACTTTTAGGCCACTTAACGTTTTTCAGCTCCTACCAGGGCAGACAAGTCTCCTTCAGGGAATGGTTTGAACATCTCTGCAGAAAAACTGAACCATACTTTGCATTGGACGAAATTCTTGATAAGCCTGAAGCATATCAAGAGTATGAGTAAAATGATGATGTGTGGAGGCTCTGAGTCTAATTAAAGGAGGTTCAAGAAATACTATGACAAGTATTTATTTGGGGAAGAAAGGTGCTTAATTGCTTGAACATTTGGATTTTTATTGCTGATTTAATATATACTCTATCATAACACTTAGGATCCTTAGCTATGGATCAAGACAACATTTTAATAGGCATTGTGCAATTACAGAATAAAAGGTTTTCTCTTACCACAAAGAGTTTATAACCTAAACATCAGGTGAGAGACAACAGATAGACAGATATATGAGAGAAGCTGAGGGAAACAATGAGACACTATTCATTAAAATGAAGAGCGATGGTTGCAGCATTGCAGCAGCCTATCAGTTGTCAATTGTTTCATAAGCATGAGGATAAAAAAAGAGGATAATGAAGTGGGTTGGAAGATATCCTCAGGGATGTCTTCCCAAGAAAGAGGGGAGCCCAACAAGGATGTTGTTTGAAAATTTAATACAGAGATGATGAAATTTGGCATCAACTGGAGGTGGAAGCTGACATCTCAGTAATTAATGAATGATGCTAGGTACACTATGGATAGGTGGTATATGAATAGACTGTGAAAGGTCTTGGCAATAAAGACCAATAAAATTAAAAATTCAGTATTCTGCTGGATCATTATTTGTATGAAAGGATTTTCTTCTTTAATATCTGTTGTGGAAGGCTCACAATTTCCCTGCAGTTCTAATGAAAATGAACTGTCAGCAGTTCTAATGAAAATGAAACCTAAAGAGGGAGCTTTTTAGCACAGCTTAGCTCTTCTTCTTGTGTGTCTCCTAATAGCAGCGATTGTGACCTAGAACATCATCCATATAAGTTCTGTACCAATATTTTACAACTAAGAAAAGCCTTGACCATTTCTAGCTGAAATTCCAACAACTATTTAGCTTGTCTTAACCTACATGAGTTCCCTAAAAAAGGCTGATCCTATCTGGAATCTGGAAAGGATCACACAACTAACAAGCAAGCTGTTTCTTGCACAATATTATTAGAGAGGTTGCATGTCAGCCTCCACATTAAAGACATAGCCGTATAACTGAGGAGAGTCATTGCTGATGAACTAGTAAGGTCAGTTAAGCTAGAGCATAGATGTGGCATATTTTTGTTTCATTTGCTGAACCAAATAATCAGGTGCAGAATGCACGTTCTGATATTAGCATATTTATTCCAGCTGAACTGCATTGACACTGGTGCTGGGTTTGTGGAAAGCTGTTATTGTTTTAACTGTAGCAGCACAGCTGAAGTGTGAAAATTTTGAAATGTAGACAAGTGACTTGCATAACCTATCACAGTTCTAACATAATCCCTGGACAGATTCTGCAATGAATTTTCAAACAATCAATTTATAAATAGTGAGAGGATAATACACTGATAAAAACTAGGTAATACTGATTTGCCAACATTCAGTCATGTCAACAAATTTAATTTTCTTCTTTGACAAGATGGATGGCCTAATGGATTAGGTGAAAACAGTAGCAGTGATAGATCTTCACTTCATTAAGGTTTTGGATACAGTTCCAGTGTAATAATTTTGTACAAAACTAGGGAAATATTGTCTAAATAACATTGTTGTAAAATAAGTTCCCATGCAGCTGAAAATAATATTTTAAATTATATATATCCTTGCCCTATTTTGAAATCAGAAGAGCTTTTCAAGTGGGAAAGAGAGAATCTTACAAAAATCTAACTTGGTCTCAGTACTAGTCAGTAATTTCACTGGCAACTTTGATGATGAAATAAAAAATATAACATTTGTGATTGTGTGATACCGACCCGAGAGAGCTTACAGGTGCTATAGAGGATATGATCAAAATTCAAAATAAACCTGAATAACTGAACATACATTCTAAACCGAACATGTTGAATTTCAATGAAGAAAAATGCAAAATGCTATACTGAGAAAGACACAATCAATCTCAAATGTGATTGAGTGTCTGGTTTAGAAAAAGTAAGCAAAGAAGGATTAAGTGGGCTACGGTGGATCACAAACTAAATAAGAGTCAGCATGATACTAAATCAACACAAGCTAAATCTCACACTGTTAAAAAAGGGGAATCTAATTCTAGAATGTATTAGCATATCATTAAATTAGTGTGGCTTAACAAATTACGATGCTGTGTAATCATCCATGTATACACAGTCTTAACTTGTGGCACATGCACATTACTGGACTTGATATTGCAGGCCAAGCTAAAACAAATAACCCATTGGATGATGAAGTCTTCAGATCCATAAAAATCAAACTTTGGATATTTGAGGCATGGCTCTTCTTCCTCCAGCTGGGCTGCTCAGTAACTGTGCCCACAACCGTTTGCATTTTGCTGCATGTCAAGTGTTGAAGGACTTCTGACAAGCTGAGCCCTTTTTAGGACTTAGGTCAAGATTATGCACCTGTCTGTCCCAGGCCTGAGACACAGTAGGAGTAGGGCAGAAGGTAGGATGCTTTTAGTGTGCTAGGCTGCATGCATTTAGGACCCCATCTGCAGTCAAAAGTTGGGGTTCCCAACCGTACTGAGCCTCTGCCGTATTAGGGCAGTGGTGCAACAGAGACTCTGAAACACTATCTTTGACCTAGCCAGTTCCACCCAAGTCCTCTCTGAGATGTCAGAAATTATCATCCAAATCTCAGCCAAATGCGCAAAGACAAAACCTGAACCAGCAATATAGGTAGGATCATTTCAGAACAACTAGAAGTGATGTTGAATGATTAATTAATATGAATCAACAGATTCATGCCACTGCAAAAGAGGCAGGTCAAGCTCTGGGGATGTAGGTATACCTCTCCTGTATATATACCTCTTCTGTTGTGTAAACAAAGGGTTTCTTGCTCCACCCTGTTCAGCAGTTCTGAGGCTTTGGTGAGAACTGAGAAGCATGTGGATCAACTGGAGAAACTTCAGAAGAGAACAACAAGAATGATAACAGATTCAGAAAGCATAGCCTATGTGAACAGGGTTGAGAAAATGGCTCAAGAGAAAACTGACTTTTTTTTTTTCCCAAACAAAAAGTTTGTTATGGACTTTTCATGGGATTGTTTCTCCCATTCCCTAGAAGGAGGTTATTAGCTTATTTACGGTAATAAGCTGCTTCCTTGTAGGAAGTAAGTTTAAAGCTTGACTTTTTTGGGGGGATAATGGTGGTTTTTATCCTGGAAAAGATTCACGGACACAGTAATATAAGGTAGCAGGCATACCCTAAAAGACCTTTCAGATGTGACCCACATTTCAAAAGTCTCCTGGAGGCCACATGAACTGCACCAAGAATCTGGGCTGCGTGCAAGCTCAGAAATGGATGTGCCTCAAGCGCCGGTTTCCTCCTCTCACTTGTCACGTACTCCTATTTACAAGCATCTGGCCATTTGCAGGTGTAAAAAAGGTATTCACCTGCCAAATGCTGCTCAGAGATCTATGCCCCGTCTTTTCCCAACAAGACAAAGTAACCAACTGGATTCATGCCAGAGGCTAGCCCAGCCGGCAGCCCCAGCTGGGTCCCCCGGGATCTCCCTGGTTAGATGTAGCTTGGCCTGCCACAGGGCTTGCCGAGACGAATGCTCGGGGTCACAGATGGCGCTCTGTTTCTTTTACTGTGCATTGTGGTTCTGTCAGATCATCACCTTCAAGGAATGAAGCTAGGCAGTTCTTGAATAAAAGGCCTCAAAGCTAAATAAAGAAGCTATAGAAAATTGGTGGTAGTGGCTGAGTCAGCAATGTTCTTTCTTGAGTGCTCGATCTGCATCCCATTTCAGTATTAGCATGCATGGGGCTGCTTGAGATGCTGCAGTTAAGGAGAAAAGTAAAAGAAAGTTTCTGCTCCATATGAGGAGTAACATCACCTTAGCATTTACTCCTGAATGGACACTCAAATCTTGATCAAGTTTAGAATTAATTAATATGCTTAGCCAAAGTCTCTTAGGAGGTCCTTGTGGTTATTGTTTGGATATTGTATTCTTCATAACTCGCACTAATTCATGTTCAACATACCCCTGAGCTATTTCGGCAATACAGACAAATATAGAGGGGCTTATTTGTCAAAAGGATTGTGTGCCTGTAATTGTGATACTTGACCCTTCTGAAATTCACTCTGGCTGATACAGCAAGAACTCACTGCAACTGAATCTCATCATACTTGTTGCAGAACTTGGCACTGAAATATTTGAGGACAGGGCTTAGACCAATGGAACGGAAAATAATGACAAATCAATTTAAATGCAGATCCTTGGGGAGTATATGATAATAAACTGCTTCAAACAAATTTAAAAAGGAAATTAGCTTTGGTAAAAAACAAGGATTCTAAGCATCAAAAGTGACATAAAACCAATCATAATAGAGGTGATAAATCAGTTTTGCCAGATAGGAAATAAATCACAAGTGAATTGCAAGGGAAGGAGATGAATGTTATGCTTCGGGATTTGAATATGTCAAAATAAATTCTGTAAAATATTTATAAATTTGTGAAGAATTGACAACATCTTAGAAAAAGGCTGGTATTTAGGATTTTATGAATGTTTATATTTATATATTTGTATGAATTTATGTGGGTTTGGATATGTGTGTGTATATGTATGTATGCATGTATGTGTATACATACATATCTATATACCCAAGGTATACCCATATACCAAGATCAACTGTAAGTGCTACGTATATTTACTTTTTAAAAAAATATAACAATGTACACTTTATATTTAGTTTGGTTTTGTGTATATTTGATAATTATATCCTGTCAAGATGAAACCATTTGCCTGTCTAAGTCACAGAAAGAGACAGCTGAAAAGTAGGCTGAGGAGGATACTGATGAGGAAAGGAGAAACCAAAACAAATATAAATGCTATGTTCTGTATTTTTTGCTTATTGGGAATATATGATTAATTTAGCTGATGTGAACTAGGATTTTACCATAATTCTGCTCATGGGTGAAAAAGCATTTTTGGGTTAATTCCCATTATAGGTCTGTCTCTATAGCCAGCTCCAGAGTCAAAAATACATGTACATACTGTGCCAGAAAGCAAACCGTCTGCTCATGAGATGAGCTAATTCATGCATTTTGACATCTTACAGCCTAAATTAGGACAGGTACTCATATCATTTTGAAACAAACTGCTATATAGCAAATTCAAGATCTTTTATCCCTTCACCCAGATTCTTTCCACTGTCCCAAGACAATCTTTCCAAAATACATTTTATTAATTAACTTATTTCACACAGAATGGAATAAACAATTTACAAGATCCTTCTCATTTGTAATAATTTGTAAGAAGTTGTAATATTCTACCTGATTTTACTTTCTGAGCATACTAAATCAAAGAGCAAAAAAAAATCTAGTGTATGGAGAGAAATGCAAATCCTTCTCGTCAGAAGGGTCATTTAAGGTCGCGAATGTATTAGACATGACAGCACATTTGCAGGGGAAGCTCCACTGTTGGGATATCTGGTTATTCATCTTCAAATATGAAATAAAGTAAGTGCAATTAAAACAGTGTTGTAAGTCAGGAGTTACAATGTTCTCCCTTGAGTGAATTGTGTCAGGACAGAAGTGGCATGTTTCACTGCAGTGTCATTTGTGTTGCGAGACCAAAGAGGTTGTGACCCTTCCTTGATTTCTTTCTGTGACCAAACTGTTTTACCTTTGGAAAGCAGAAGGAGTGGCTGACCAATGAGCTGCATAATACTTGGCTTTATTATCACAAATGAAATATCCGTAAATATATTCTGGAATGATCTTGGAATATACTGTACGCTGGGACCCTTGTCTTTTCTGAAGATTAAATGCTTCTCGTGAAGCTGCTGTTGTATTTTCAGCTCTCAAGATAGACTAGGTGAGTTCAGGGACAAGACGAGTGATAACTCTGAGCCAATTTATGAAAGGGTGTTGTTTGCAAGGTAAAATATATGGGGGAAATCACTCATGGGGGAAGTGGGTGGAACATGTCATAGATGGACAGCAGTGAACAAAGCTGCTTTTCAGTCACCAGCTTATTTCCAGTAGCTAAAAAGGAAAGAGTATTACAATCAGAAGGCCCTAACTTGCTGTAATTCTGGTCCTTGCGCTAACTCACACTTTCCCAGGAAGATCTGAATTTCAGAAAGCGTAAAGGGACTGACAGCCATTTCACACCCCATCCCACCACAGCACTGTCTGCTGATATGTCCACCTTTCTGAAGCTTTCAGAAGGTATAACTCTTCTTTCCTTTTCCTCTTAACAAATAGGAAATACCAGGATCCTGGGAGCAGGATGTGGCTAATTAGTTCTGGCTAATAACAAACCTGCTTTGAGTATTTGACCCTTCTTGTTTCATTTTATCTTATTCCAGAGGGACTGTCACTCCTTCTTACGTTTAGCTGGATGAAAGGCATCTTTCACATACCCTAGTGTAATGTAGTTCTCCCACCCGCAACTAACATAGTGTTGGTCAAGAAGCAAAAGAGTAAACAAGTATACTGAAGGATCCTTTTGAATACCACGTAGTGTGACAGTCTGGGGAGGCACTAAATTCTTCAGCTCTTTTTGGCTATGTTGCATGTCAGGGAAGAAACGCTCTGCAGTCCCAGTGCACCCTGCAGGTGCAACCGGAGCTAAGACTCCTGTACAACGAGGTTAGAAACAAACTACACTTGGGATCGTGCTGCTGCATCTGGGCTATCCGTGTATGTTGTTGCAATAAAGCAATGCATGTTTTTACATAGACTGAGCCTGGAAAGAAGGTGTCAAACTAATGCATCAATAGCTGGTACAGTACAGCACATTTTCTAAAATGGAGTTGATTTCAGTCTTTTATAGAGACTTTTGATAATTTGAGCTTGCCATATAGTTCTGCAAATCTTTCCTTGTGCCATGAGATATTAAAGAAATTATTAAAGAAATTAAGTATAGGCACACTTTTCCTGTTCTGTGACAGATTCTACTATATCCAAAGAACTTTGCTCTTACTTTTTCTCCCTTCAGCTACATCTGTTTTAAAAAATAGGTACATCAGGCACGCACACGTGTGCACAGATGCAAACACACACACACACACACACACACACACACACACACACACAGAGGTAGGTAGCTGATAAGTCCCCTTGCACAACTGCTTATTATTAAGCTAATTCCGTCTCAAATTTTCCATGCTAGTTGTCAGGGTCTGGTGAAAGTATCTGGCAGGACATTTTTAGGCAAAAGAATTCACTTCGATGAGTGAGACTTTCCTGTATTAAAAATCTGTATTAAAAAATGCTAGAACCATTTCACTGACACACTGTAGCACTGAGGACCTCCATAGGGTATCTGGGGTAAAGCTCAGCTCTGCACAAGCCCTGTGCAGAAAAACAAAACAAAAGCCATTTTTGGGCGGTTAGCTCAAGCTGGCTGGGGTCTGTGAGCGCTAGGGCCAGAGGAAATCTCGTTGCCTCGCAGAGCTGAAGCATATGCTATTTCTGCAGAGCAGCTGAGGGGAGACCCGGATTTTCCTTCTTGCTGTTTCTCCCACCTTTGAAGAGACCCCAGCAGAGGCAGAGGAGCTTTGGCTCCATGGCCGGCAGGGAGCCCCTTCTGCTCTTCGTGCTTTCCCTGCTAGCGCCTGGGAGGCAAGGAGAGGCGCTGAAGGTCGCGGCAGCTGGCTGCTGGGACGGAGCAGGACCTGCTCCTCCCCAACCCAAACTGACTTCCGGCTCCTCGGGGTAAATATTCAGCTACTGTTAGCAAGCACCGCTGAAAAAACAGTACCGACAGATATGTCTCAACCCTTTCAAGCGGCCAGCGGACGCGGAGGCCAGCAAAAATGCTGGGAGGATCCACTCCTTTTAAATACCAAGCTGGATTTTAGCTGGGGGGAGGGGGCTATAGGAGACTTTAAATAGTCTACTCAGAGAGCCACTTGCATAGTGCTAATAGGAAAAAATCTGTCCTTTATCCAGTAAAGAGTAAATTTAATGCAGCTCATCTTTACACCAAAAGAGCAGGTGGAAAGTGGGATAAGGCTGAAGGACTAAGTCCAACCTCTCTGAGAGACCAGCCTTAGAAAAGCTGGGCAACAGGGGCATGGAGAGTTCCTCAGCAGCCTCGCTGCACTTTTTCAGTATCAGTGTTGCCACATAATATGCAAGCATGAGAAGCTATAAACAACGACAGGAATTTATAATACAGCAATTGGAAATATACACAATGTAATAAAACCAAGTTCCTATCTGAGCACAGAGGAACTTCAATAATTTTAATTAATGGCCTGGAGACCCATTGCAAGTTACTAGACAAGCAGAGAAATAAATGAATAAATAAAAGCAGTAAGAATGCTGAATCACAGGATACATTTTTCTCATTTTATTTATTTGTTGTTATTCATTCAAATTACAAAAAATACCCCACTCAGAGTTCTAGGTGATATACACTTCATGTCAATGCTTGGGAAAAAAAGCAATAGATCAAAACCACCACAAAATATTGCAAAAGTAATTTAATTTCAATAATGTGCAATAAGTCATAGTCTGTCAGTGGGTGTTAGCAGTGTATTCTTCGAATGTAAGGAGGTCTCAGGGATACCAGATCTTATGAAAGTATATGGTCACTCAGTCTTTGTTCTGGAGAACAAATTGCCATTTATTTGTGAGGACTGCATGAGGGTGGCATAAGCACTTGTTACATCCTTCAGAATAATGAGGAAAAAAGACCTATTAATTTTTGTATGGGAAGAAAAAAGCACAATTTGAGAATGAAAAGAAAATTTGTGACAAAGCAGGATGAATTGTCACGACATAAAAGCTGACATGAGAAAATATCTTCTTCCCCAGGGCTCCACTTCTATGCTCCAGCCCAACAACATATGCAATGGCCAAGCAGAAGAATCAGTAAAGGCAGCTTTGCTCCGAGCTGGTGTCAGTCTATGCTGAGCAATTTTTCTCTAGTGAGGATAGTAACATAATTTTGTACATTCTGGGTTGGAGATGAGGGGAAAAAAAACCAAACCTTGTGCCCCGTTCTTGAAATATTAATTAAATATCTGTTGTGTTTATCTACCTAGAGAAGAGACGGGGCACTTCTGGGTTTATTTTAATGGACTACAAACAGATTTTCAAATTAGGAAGAGAGGATCATTGACTAGAGTCTGATCGTAGCTGCCACACCAGGAAGGAGTCAAAATGGAACAGCCAGGGTCCTAGCGGACAACCTAGTGAGAGCAGAGAGGACAGAAAATATTCCCCACCATCTGTAGACTGTATCTTCCATAAAATATTGACAGCAGTTTCCTGCTAGAAATAGGCTCTTCTAGCACTATGCCGGATTGGTATGGCTCCAATACTATTTATAGTGTACTCTTTGAATAAGTACTGTCTACATAAGAAAGGAAAAAATAACTGAAAAACCAAAAATTAAAAGCTTTGATTCTATAATGAAATACAAAATTTATGCCTAATATTTTTCCTAAAATAGGCCAATTTTGCAAGCCATATCAGCATCTATGAAACTGAATATTGTGATGGAGTATTACCTGGCCAACTCTACACAAGGATATTTCAGACAATGATACCTTATCTGCTACACTTCTCTGAGTAAAATATGATGTGAATTTTATTACTTCATGGAAGATAGGTAATATATATTCTCCTGTGTCTCTGTCTTCATCCTCAAATCTGATTTTCAGAGTTTCACATAAGAATATACACATAGGAGAAAACATGTTTAAATATACAGGGATTTTTTTTCCTGTTGATCATGATCACAAACAGTTTGTTTATTAACTCGTTATATATACATCCAGTAGGATCATACTTTCCTGTCACTTACATGAACTATAGACTATCTTGACTGAAATGTAGGAAATACTGCAGTTTTAAGCAGAGTTACTGACAGCAATATTGGCTTTTAAGAAGACAGTTTTACTGTTCCTCTGCATATAGAGAACTAGAGTTCAAGCTTGGCGTGTTTAAGCATAGAACACACCACTTTCAGATAAAAGGCAAAACACCACCTCCCTTCCTTCCTTCCTCCTTCCCTCCCTTCCCTCCTTCCTCATCACAAGCCTGGCTGAAAAAATAACTTCACAGACATAAAATATAGTTAAATTTTCATATCTTGAGGCAGCAGGACTCTGATTAAAACAATTAACACTACACAGTATCACATATTTAAATGGATTAACAACTGAATGATTTGAGCTATCTAGAAGAAAAAAGAGGGAAAAAAAAGGAGAATCATCATCAACAAGGATGTTTCTAGTAGGGTTTGTTCCAGGAATCAGCAGCAGGACTCAAACGGTTTAGTATCTTCCAGAATGTCTGGAAGTAAATATAAAATCAACATTAATTAGATTTGCCAATGACATGGAGACTGGCTGAGCGGTGAACAATAAAGAGCGGGCTGCCCTCAGGAAAGGATTTATACCTTCTCGAAATTAGACTTCCAGAAATGACACCCGCAGGCCACTTCCACAGAACAAGGCTATCTACTGAAAGGCACTGATTATTTTAGATTAAAACATCTTCATTTCCCAGTGCAATGCTGTAACAAAATACTTTATATCATTCTATACCATTCATATATTAAAGGAACAAAGTAAAATAGAATAAGGAAGTCAATTTATATGTGGCATCCTTAATAGCAGAAAAATAAATGGAATATCAATTAAAGTTGTTCAAATCTCAGATTGCTGGTTTCTAGGAAATGAATATTCCAAATGTGTTTTCGTCCTAATATGTAACAAATCCCAAAACCTTTGTCACATTTTTCCATAAATCTTGATATCATTTGTTTTACACTGTTTGGTGATATTTATATGTATGTAAAATGAAATTATGTTCATTTACAGATCAAAACATGACTTTTTATATTATATTGCAACTATTTGGCTCTATGACATAAGTGGTTTTTCTAACAAAGGCTCAAATTATTTATGACATGGTGGGAGACAGTTTGCTCTATAGAGATTACAGTAATATATTTTAATCATTATTAGCAGCCATCATAAGTAATTTTAGAACTCCTGTAAGTTAGAGTATTTCAACTGTCAACAGCAGTATATCATGAAATGTATAAGTAAGACACATAAAAAAACAGAGACAAATTGTGAACGAAAATTTGAATTCCAATATGATTTTTTCAATGTTTCTATGATGAAAAGAAGCAATAATTTTAAACAAGTTTTTACATGTAAAACAGCTGGAAAAATAAGTTCAGCTGTAATTAAGCTTGAAGAAACTTCAATGATATTTTTGTAGTCCTCATATGGTCTTTAAAAGACATTGGCAAATTTAAAGTGTCACTGAAGTTATATTAAATGTGAGAAAATGCCTCACAGAATAAGCATAAAATAATTTAATCTATTTAATCAAAAAAAAAAAAAAAAAAAAAAAGAAAAAAAAACCCTGGCAAATGATCTGATTACAGAATACTGGTATTTTGCCAGGGAGGAATACTGAGAATTAATAGGCTTCTTAATCTAGCAAGCAAAAGTGTAACAAGCAACACAAAAAGTGAAGCTAGACTACTTGAAGTGGTAGAAAAGGCATGCATTTTAAGACTGAGATTAGTCATTGGAACAGGCTCCTAATGAAACAGCAAATTCTTTATTTCCTTAGGCCTCCAAATGCACACTAAATGGCTTTCTGAAAATATGCATTAGTCAAACTCAAGTTATGAAGCCCGATAAAGGAATGACTATATGAATGTTAATGGCTTGGGATGTACAGGAGTTTAGATTACATGCTGTAATGACATCATCTATCCTTAAATGCTCTGAGTAAATACAGCATTGTACTTATTTCCAGGGTAATGATCAGAACTCGGCAAATCCACCTTTTTCTTCTCCATTTAAGATGTTTTTCTTCAGAAAATAGGGAGAAAATTACCATGTGCCTGTCTGATTGCTTTCTTATTTTTTATACTCCTAAAGCTTGATAAGGAACAGAATTCACTTATGACCCCTTGACACTAACACAGCATTAATACAAACTAGAACTGGGTCCATTACATTTATCAGGCAGCAAAGTCCAAAGAAATGACTGAGCATATTGTAGCCTCAGGCACGTGAGATAAATGACAAGATTTTAGGGACTCCTTGAGAGCTTCAGATCTCATTTTAGTTCTACCAACAAATGAAACACTACAGATGTCTTAGTAAGTGTTTGCTTAAAAAGCATGTTTTTTAATGAAAACAGTAGAGGAATTTAAATTCTTCAGATTTGTGTCACGCATGTTCCCACACCAGCTTTCTGCCAGCTACATCTTCTAAAGTACTATTGCTGTATCTGTTTGCAAAGCAAGACACCATCATTTCATACTGAAGTATTTCTAGCACCAAGTTAAGTTTAAATGGGAGAACAGATAGAGGATTTGTTAATGGTATCATTCTTGAAACGTATTGAAGTGATGCAAAGAAACAGAGGTTGGAAAGGACCACTTCCACCGTTCACTCTAGGGGGTCACTCTGCAGGTAAAGAGCTACATCCTCAACCTTTTCAGCAGGCTCTTGTTTTAAGTATGCATGTGGCATACCTGGCACAGCACTTTCTGAGTAACTCCTGATCTTCCCTAGCAGGATTCCTGTCTGTCTAGCAGAGAAACAATTCATACTGCCCTCCTGGGACGAGGATCTTGCCCTGCTGCCTGCAGAGAGGGCAGCGCTGGCTGCCCGGCAGTTCGGGGGCGCTGGTGGAGGGCAGGTGCTGGTGCTGCGGGGAGGACGGCTTGCATGAGCGGAGAGACAGACGGGAGGAGCAGCAACTGAAAATACTATGTCTGGGGCTCTTATAGCTCAGGATCAGCAGGAGGTTTGGAGGCGTCAGCCGTGGGGCGGGGCAGGAAGTTGGGATGTAGCTTCTGGTTGTGAAGGAAGCTTGGAGAATGGCTGAGTCCAATCTATGGCTTGCATTTGGGCGCCCAGCTGCACTGGGCCTGCGTCCCCGTGAACAGGCCCATCCATGGCCACGGTCCGAGCCCTGTTCTCCACAGCCGGGAGACAAAAGCACCGAGTATTTTGTGACCCACATGGCAACGAAGATTTTACTTAGGTGTCAAAGGGCTGGCCAGCTGGGCTGCAAAAGAGGGTTGCGTCAGGAGTCTGCATCCCACTAACGGATATGTCACTACTGCACCGCTGGGGGCTTCTGTCGCTTTGGAACAGGTAACAGAGTTTTGACACTTGCACACAGAGCGTCCCCTTCTCTGTCGCTGTAACAAGCCAGGATTAATGTTCAAACATGCAAAGAGAGAGTGGGTGTAATCTCCATATCCACACAGATCCTCTCGACTCATCTACAACAGGAAAAGCGGTTTCTGCAGAAAACTTTGGTGGAAGTTTTAGGATTGCCGCAATTTAAACTGAGTAGTTTAAGACTCAGTAAAAAGACTCTCATAATTTACCAGCGGATTGGTGGATTGATGTTCCTAGAAATGCTACCAAGACAGGGAAAAAGGTGATCCCTATTCTGCTGAGTTCCCATTCCAGCAGCTCCCCCTTCCCTTCCCCGCTCGGATTTCTGTGCGGCCGCAAGCAGTTCCTCCGCAGCTCGGGGAGGCCCTCGCAGGATGCCTGTTCTCCAGCATCCCGATTAACCTGCTTAGCTCTCAGACTTCACTCTGCAGAACACATTTGTGCTCCTCTGCTCCTTCAGCCTGCATTTGCGTTTCCCTCATCGCCCAGCGAGAGGAGTGTACCGTTTCGGCTCTCACGCAAGATGGCAGCAAAGGAACAATCTGAGCCTGCATTTCTTTATGTCTGTGAATCCCAAGTATTGCTCAGGGAAGGGTTTACTGAGCAATAAAGCACTGTAGGAAGGCTTGAGAGGCAAGGGCCTGCTTGAAACCTCCCCCTGCAGCTGTCCTCAGCATTACCGCATCAGGTAACACTGGCAGTGTCGCCATAAAACTACAGAAAAAGTTCCAGAGTTTTTTCCCAGAAAATAAAGTTGTTTTCATGTTTGTTTTCATAGTTTCAAAGCAAAAAGGGAAAATAGTGAAAAATAGGAGGTTACTCTTTCAAAAAGTAGTTTGGGAGTTGAGCTACCTGAGCTGTGGGGCATCACAGCTGGGACGCCTTGGTGGGATTCACTGGGGCAGGTGCTCCACAGGACGCTTTGAAGGTCCTCTGAGTTGGGAACCCTGACCTCGGAGATCTTGGCCACACTGTTTCTACAATGAGAATGGTTGTACAAAAACAGAACTTTCTAATCAGAATACCACATGCGAGTTCCCATCCAGAAGACATTTCATTACATTTTTTTATCCTTTAACCTGTGTTGCTGTGCTGTATTATAATGCCACTCTAAAATTAAGACTTAATCTGTGGCAAATGAGATAGAGCAGGAAATGTCTTTTACACTCAAAATAGTTGGAGACAACACCCAAGACTCTTCTGAGCACTTGCAAATCAGGAGAGTCCTGGTCTTAAAATGTTTTATTTACATATATGTACATATACATATTATATACATATATACAGGTTAGCTACAGCACTTCTACTATGAAGCTTTCGAATGCTGTTCTTATTATGAAGATATATATTCATAGAGCTTACTGCTGTGCTGTGTTTGAATATTATTGTAATAACTATAAATCACGTATCAGGATATAATTTAACAAGTTAGTGGATAAGAAGAATGAGGCAACTATTAGATTTTGTTCATTATATTTCTTATAGGCTGCTTTTAGATCACATTAAGTTGTAAAAAATTGACTATGCAGAAATTAGGAAGTACATCAAGTAAAATGTAGAGTTCTCGTACATGATTTTAATCAGCCTGTCATAGGTAATGATGTGTAACACTTTTGAACCGTGTAAGTTGTTTGTCCACATACCCATCCATGGCCCCACAGACCCTATCCCATTTACCAAATGCTGTGCCTCTCAACCTACAAACTAGGTAAAATTGCATCCCTCACAACTTCCTGAGACCAGATTCGGACTGAAGTTTAAAAGTTGAGGAAGAGACCCAAACTTATTCCCTGACCTAGTCTTCTGCACCTGACATCCTGCTCCACTTGGACAATATCTACTGGAAAGATTAAAAGGGCTTTGGCCTTACAGCTCCAGGGAATGGCTTTTGAATAACCTGCAGCAAGTCCATAGCTGGGCCTAGCTGCTCAGGAAGTTGGTAAGGCAAAATTCAGCCACAGAGTGGAGGAGGAACCACATAACCAACTCTGTGTCCTGTGACCCAGCTGGGTACCACCTCACCTGGGGACTATAGCTCCTGCAAGTCCTGTAGGGACGCTGCCTCCAGCAGCTGAGCACTACTGCTTCACTTCAGTTTGATAGAGGAGCCTTTAGAAAAGCTGCAAGATAAATCTGTGGATGAGCACTGTCTGTGAATGTCAGACAAGATAGAATTTTTGTTTTCTGCAGACTTTAATTTCTGAAAGAATCTAATTTGCCTTGCTGGGCCTCTGCAGTAGTTTTTATCAGTAATTTCTTTTTTTAATTAAAGAAAGTAAACACAAATGTCAAAAAACAAATGTGAACTGGAGCTGTTTCTTTTCCGATGGAGTCCAAATTCTAAAGCTTCAGCAAAGTCTGCTTCCATATGGTGCCTTGTGACATATGAACGCATCAATATGAAGGGACAAAACCTCCTGGTATTACAAAGCCAGCTGGTCAGCAGACATGCCGACTGACTATTTAGACACACACTACACATTTGGATGCTAGGTAGCACCCTGTTCCACTGTGACACACAAACATCAGCACTATGAAGGCATCCATCTGCACTGTGGTCCAGTCTGCATCTCCCATGTAGCTGGGTCCCTGCTTGAACAATTAAGGTCCACTGGACAGCCACAGGTAGAAGCCCTGCAGGAGGGAGTCATATAACATTGGTGGTTATCCATTTCCATTGCTATCTTCTTCACAGAGGTACTAGCCATAAACAGGATCCTGGACCCTTTATCCTATACTCACAGTGGAGATGCCAATGCTACTGCACTGCTCAAGACCAGGGTGGGGCAAAAACAAGATAGCAAGGGCCTCAGAGATTCCTGAGGAGACAAAAAAGCAACTATGCAAAAATATTTTATTAATTGAACAAAATAGTTATTGAAAAGCATAAGAGTGAGCTAAGGAGCTATTGATCTTGCACTCTTTTTTCAAAACTTTTCCATGAAACAAGAAGAGGGTTTGCGTTTTTGGGGGGGGGTTCCTCCTTCTCCCCTGTCATCTGGTCATGATTTGCTTAAGTTTTCATGATATTCAAAGCCATCTCTCCCCCCGCCTTGCACCTAGAAGCCTGCTGCTGCCAAGGCCTGCTGCTGCCAAGGCCTGGAGTTGGTGTGGGAAGCAGGGGCTGATGTTTCCCCCTCAGCATCTGTGCATGAATGTAGCGTTTGGAGCCACACCGTCATTGCACTGTTGCTTAGATACAGCCTCCTGAGTCATGCTCTTCTCAAACACTGCAGTTGTGTATGTGGAGCTTAGGCCAAGCTCATTCTTTGACAAATCCTATCCTAGACAGATTGTGTACCAGACCATGCTTGAAGAAGACCACCAGGCAGGATGGTATATTAGCTATATATTCCATGAGCTTGGGGCAGGTGGCAGGACTGAAGAGTCGGCACTAGTGACCTGTATGGCTCTGCAGCAGTCTGCAGATTGGACTGCAGGCAAAATGGAATCTGGCTAGAGGAGTTGAGAGAGAATGAGTTAATTTTTGCCTCTTGTACTCACCTACTAAGTGTACACCCAGGGCTCAGCTTAAGGGAAATTCTATAATGTCAGCTGATTAATACACATATACATGAGACAAATGCCGCTGAAGAGAATTGGTATCATTTTTCATTTACCTTGGACAAACCATGCCTTTTTGTTAAGGCAACCTTCTAACAGCATAAGTGCTTAACTTAGAATATATTAAAATGAAATAACACAAGTCAGTAACTGAAACAGCTGAGAGCTATTAGGGAAACCTATAGTAGAAAAATAAGTGGCTGGCAAACAATCTTTTCACAGGAACTAAGCAGGTCTAAAAACTTTAGAAATAAATATTTTGTAATATTATTTTATTTTGCGCATTTACTAAATCACAACAAAGAAACTGAAAATCAAGAATTCTTTAGACACACAAATGAACATAACCTACATCTTAACTATAATATGACAGTGCATTTGAGTGAACTCTGTCAAATGGCAACACTGACAAAGGGGTGAAATCTGTCCAGTTTAACATGGACAAACAAGTTTCACATCAAAACTCTTCCCAAACTCAAAAATCAAACTCCTACTCTCCTTTTTGTTTCTCCAGTTCTTTTCTAGGGTGTTTTTTCCCCACAGAGCTCTGCAATGAGGCATTCCATAACAGAGATAGTTCACATATTTTCAGTTGATATTTATTATACGCAAAACATATGTATAGCTTATTTTTTTCCATAATCAGTTTTGTCTCCTCTCTTATAGTTTTCTTTTTTTCTTTTTCCTCTGCAGGGGCTTGTAATGTACTGAACAAAGACGTTCAAAACTACACATTAAACATTTGCCTGTCTGATGACTCTACCACCTACCCTGCGCTCTCTACACCTCTTACTCTGTTCACTACCTCTGTCCTCTCAGCTATCCTCTCCTCAAATATTAGCACTGCTCTTCATATGCAAAAAATATATATATTTTAAACACTCTCCATTCAGAATTTCCTTGGATTTTACAGGTCATATTTTCTGTCCTCTCCTTCAGGCGGTTGTGAAAACTGTGATGTAAAACATCCATGGCACAGCCTCCACAGTCATCAGGTGGTGCTTAATGATTCCATTGCACAGCAGCTCATAAAACTATTCACATAAATGTTTTTATGGCTATGGACTTGTATGGCTTGAATTTCATATTTCTTCCCCAATTTAGTACATTAGTGCTGAACTAGCTCCTGATCTCTTAGGACATCCCATTGTGCATCTGGAAAGAGGTTTGGGCTAAAAGCAGATAAGAACAAACAAGCCCTTTGTTCCTTCAGGGTTGTCAGCCCCTGAGGAGACATTACTTAGCCATTGAGAAATGTTAAATAAGAAATACATGTAAGGCCTCATCTTGTGTGCAGCTTAAATTTTGTTCCTCATGTGCAGAAAAAGCTCTTTTAAGCTTTAATTGTATAAGATTAAAGATTTCATTGTAGAAGATTCCCTTCAGACCTTCTCAAGCTATTATCCCATCAGCAGGAAAGCAAACATGCTACATTTGTTTACTGTATCTGTCATAGCTGTCATAGCCTGCTCTGAAAAGCAGACCACTCAGCCACTCTCACTCCATCTTTTAAAGTATCTCACACAACATGCCCTGTGAAGTGAGACTGGGCCAAAACATAAGGAAAGAAATACCAGGGGAAGGATTAAAAAGGCGTATGGCATGGAGAGGCCAGGAGTAAGAAACCCTGGAGTGTTGGCATGGCTTTGGATAAGGGGCTTGAAAGATAAAAGTTGGTAGCCTGGCAGCTTTGAAAGTAGGGTCTTGTGGATGGGGCATGGGGAAGGGAAGAGGGCATAGGCTGGGGGACTGTTGCAGTAGGGAAGAGGGAGGGTAGACATGAAGACGTGGTACTTTGCAGTACCAGGAGAGGGGAGGCGGGCAGTGAACTGAGGTGATAGGAATTTGAGAATCGAGCCTCAGGGTACTGCAAAATGGAAGAAGGGAGTGGACATAACAGGACTATTAGACAAGCCTAACAACCCTGATCCTTAATGCCCTCCCCATGCACATGCAGACAAATGCTCTCGCAACACCTTCTGCCTGGGCAAGCAGTTACCAACGGTGAGATGATGCACAGTAATATATGTTTGCCGCGGAAGGTTAGCTGTCCTTTTTCTTAACTAATCACTGGCTGATCAGCAATGGTTAAAACTGTTTTATTCCAGGATGGGTGTTTTCTGTCGAGTAGCTGCTGCACTGGAAATGACTGACTGTGGGAGTCTAGTGCTAGCCTCGTGCTGGTAAGTTGAAGACCCTAGTGACCTACCTGGTTATTTGAATTGTTTTACTGCAAATTTAGTTGTGATTTCTAACTGTCCCTGTACTTCTATTGTCTGGAGTCTTCTGGGCAAGATTCATAACAAACTTGGACGAGCAGTCTGCCTCGTGTTTTCCTCTGCCCTCTCCAGCTGATCATTATCACAGCCCAGCTCTTTTGACATGGTTCTGGCACATCACAAGTCATACCCGTTTCTTTGATTTCTTCAGCTTTATTAGTCTGATGTCTATGAGCTGCTTTCCTAACAAACAAAGAGTTTTTAGTTAACACTATCTTAAGAGAGCAAGCTTTTTCAGTGTGTCTTCTTTTTAATGAAATAGCTATAACATGTTTTCTTGGCCAGAAGAGTGTGGACAGTACCTATAACCGTAGATTAATGATTTTATTTAAAAATGTGTGCATGTATAAAGACACTTTTCTCTAAAAATGCATGCCTCCTACTCCCTATTTTCATGTAGATAAGTCAGAACCTGTATATTGTGTCAGATCAAAGTGCTTTCAATAACGGTTTAAGCTCGCCATGTTGTCTTTCGGGAATAGACTAGCAGAACTCACACAGTCAATTACAGCTGAAGAATGGTTTAAAAATCTGTCACCTCTCAGCTACAGTGTCTCAGTTAAAAACTGAGCTCAGATGAACAGGCTTAACACCTGCTAATATGTCCGATGGGAATGCAAACTTGACACATGAGCAGGCATGCCAATGAATTAGTTGAGATCAACAGCTTGATCACATAGGGAATGTCTATACAGCTATCACAGTCAGAATCAAGGTGATGAGTCCAGGCACTGAGAACACAGGCCATACAGCCAAGAGAGTTTTCAGGAAAAGGAAATGTGGAGACAGATTTAGAGATCATTCTAGTAATCCTTGCGTGAAAACAAAGGCTATCAAATAGAAACAACATTATCATATTACTTGCATATATGCTGCTGGTGAAACAACTGCTAGAATACTGTGTCCAAAAAGAGAAAGAAAAAAAATAGAGGAAAAAGTTACAAAAGTTGTTATAGATTGCCTAATCAATCTTCGAGCTTGATCTATTTAAATGATCAAAGATTAAAGGGCCCCTTGATGACAATTTGTAAATGCCAAAGCTGGCTGTCGAAGGTATAATGAGATTCAATGGCTGGGAGATGAAGCTAAGCTAATTCAGACCATAAATAATGCTCTCATTAGTTATCTGTGTGCATGTTAACGTTTGGAATAATCTATCAAAGATTGTCCATCATTAAAAAGAATTAAATCAATGTTAGATTTTTATTTGACAGACATGCTTTAATTCAGCAACATCTATTGGACTTGAAGCAAATTCATTCATGGATGTTCAGTGATCTATGTAACTCAAAAGGCCAGAGTAAATAAATAAATATAAAGCTAGAATTAATCACTGAGTTCTTTAATTTATCCTCGGCAAATAACCATCTCATAGCTTAGGTATGTGCTGCAAGTCTTAGGTATTGATTTGTTCAGCCTCATCGCAGTATCAAGATATCCTTTGCAGAGGATATCTCCATCTTAGCAGATCTACAGAGAGAAAAAGTATCAGTTAAAACAATTCTGTCAAAAAGGTGATCTTTTTTTCAATATTAAAAAATCAGGCTGTTTTCCTGCTTAGTGAAGTTGTCAAATTCTGTGCAAATGAGAAGATAGTGTCTGGGAAGAAGTTAATCATTACATTGATCCCTGCTTTATTTAGAAATGTCTGCTGGTTTAAAACTGCAAAATGGTGCAGAATACATTTTAATTTTCCTTGTGCTGTATTTTGGAATGCCTAAATCTTCTGAAGTGAAACAGTGCAGCAAACAGTAAAACCCACCCATTTCAGATACAGTGTGTGCATCTAGTAAATAGATAAAGTATTGTGCTCTAGAATCAGCCTTTTCTAAGAAAGGAGAGTGGTTATGTAACTAGCAGATCTTAGCCTCCACATCTCTAAGAACTGGATCCTTCCATAGCCTGCCAGTCACTAGTAGGGCTATGCAGCAGCCTAATCTTTAAATCTGGGGAAACACTCATACATACCTTACTAGATTACAACCTCAGTCAACAAAGACTTGCTCACATTTTTTCACTGTGCAGAATCCCATTGAAATCTTTAAAAGGGGTGTGAACTTTACTGAGAACAAGGCTTTGAAAGCCTGATAGCACTTCCGAGTAACCAAACTGTTATGAGAGAAGCAAAACAAAGGAGACCTGTTTCTTGTGATTTTTGTGTCCTATATTTTTCTCCTACTTCCTCTTCTATGGTTCTTAACAACTTGCAGGATGAGCAGGTTTTGTGGTCGATTCTGGACTATCTGTGATGATTGACAGGCCTGTAGTCAAACAGAATACAAAACTGGTACAGCCTTTCCTTTCATGAGGGTCCTGATTTGAAGCTTTCGTCTACTGATTTTTTAATAAACTTTTAAGAACATATTTACTTTGGCCAAAACTGGTCAATTGGTTCAGAAGGTACTGTGAGAATCTGCAATGGGCTGATGCACAAGGGATAAGGTTATATAAAACCTTATCTCCTTTGAATTTTATTGTTTGATGGTTGTGTTTTCTTTCACATCTCCTTAGAATATTCTAAAGGGTACTATAATGGGCTATATCCATAACCTATTACAGCTCTTTACACTTATTCCAGTGGGTTTTAGTTTAAGCCTGCAAGAAATATGAAAGCATAACCATCAGAGAATTCCCTACCACATTCCTCTTTCTCTTCTTCTCACCCTTGAAATATATTCCTTTCTCTCTGTAGATTCGACTCTTGTGAATGGAAGGCCTCAAGTTTTACCCTCCAATATTAAAGTATATGAAGAACCTACTGTAGCTTGCAAGAGTCCAGTGAAATACAGTTTACATTTCCCTGAATCTTCACTTTCAGTAAGGACGGAATACAAAGAAATGGAAAAGACCCACAGAGAGCCTGACCATCAATCGGTATAAACCAACTGAGTGTCATGTGCTGGACAGTGCCTTCTGCTTCAGTACAGCACAGGGCTGCCATACTGCGGTGTATAGCAGACCACGATGAGATCACTAGAATCATTGAGCACTCTGACTCCAACAGATCCGTGGCAAAGATCAGATGCTTGACTCTTGACCACTTCATATGAAGCTGGGTTTGGAGAGAAATGAGGTATTAGGAAGGCTGTTCAGTACCAGAGGCTTAGTTAAATTACAACCTGTATTAACTATTAAAAGAGACTAGATTACTGATGTTCACTTACATTAAAAGAGATCTGTAGAACTTGTTTTTCAGGAATATCTGAAGTGAATTGTTAGAATATTCTTATTCTGAATAAATTTAAAAGGAGGATCTCCATTTTTTTGCAAGTCTGAAATAATTTGCTAGGAAAGAAGCTGTCAACTGCTGTGTTTTTAATCTTTTACTTTCCTTCCTACTATCTCTAGTAAAATGTTTTAACAAACTTCCTTTTTCTTTTTGTTTATTTTCCAATTCTAAAATTACCTCATGGATATCAGCTTTATACTGTTGCCATTATTGCACAGTACTGCAACTTGTGAAATACCTGAATGTCTCCCATTGGAGGAAACTGAAAATAGCTTCTCACCTGCCATCCTCTGGCACTGCTTATTCCAACAAGTCATTTAAGCTGTTGAGAACTTTGTCAATGTAATGGATTTCTTGGCATTTTACTGAAATCCCCAAGATTAAACTTACTAAATTTCTTGACTAAGGCCACAGAAATGTTGCTGGTTCTCCCCCCTCACCTCCATCATGGGCAAGCAGTAACTGTGGGGTACTTGACCTCACCTTTGATAATTTCCATAAGAACTTTTTGCAATTGTCTACAGATACAGCTAAAAGATGGGCTGAGGTAGTAATCTGGAAGACATACAGGATTTTTCTTTGATTCCTAAAGAGGCACCAAAGTTTCTCACCTGTGTGAGAAACAAGAAAGGACTAGAGAATCTGGGTATACCTGAAGCACCAGTTAGACTACCCTTCATGACTACAGCTGTGAAGCAAGAACCTATTATGCATTATTATGCAGAATAACTTGTTCCAGCTAATGCTGTTAAGACATATGGATTTGTGAGGGAGGAATAAAAAGGTTCAGCTGGGAACCCAAGCTTGTGTCACCACTTCATCCTAGTTACCTCAGGCCAACCAAAAGCAACCAAGGCACTTACATCCAGGACTGGATACAGTTGGTATTATTCTTATCTATTATTTCTGTGGGGTAAAAGAAGCGGTTATAATGTCACCAGTGATGCTGGGCACTGTGAGGAAAAAATGCTCAGGGAGGACTATAAAGAAGTACAGATTGGCGAGGGATCTAACAGAGTTAGGGAGAAGAGGGAGGAAAAAACTTATGATGAAAGATATTTAAGTAGTGATTCAAGATGTTTATGGTACATGGAACATAAAAAGTGCCTTGAATAGTAGCAAGAGAGTAAGGTGGTTTTGGAGTGAGATGTGAACTTAAGGAGACAAAGCAGACATGAAGCACCACCACCTCATTTATCGCAATATTAATTGCAGGACTAAAGGGAGAGAGAAGCTGAGATTTAGAGAGATTCTGGAGAGAAATGGTTGGGCTAAGCAGGAGTGAGCTTGAAAGTGTCTTGTATCAAATGGAAAGAAATGGGGATTAGAAGAAAAAAGATAGGATATCTTGCCTTGAATAAAAAAAGATGAATGAGAAGGGAGAGAAGACCCAAGGACAAATTGCCCAAGGGCTGTACTTGGTGAGGTCCAATTAAGTATTGGACAGGCAATGGCCAGGCACCAGAGTCATCACAGATAGCGTAAACATCCTTGAACGGTGTATAGAGAGCCTTTTTAGCGAGACTGGGACACAGGGCACTACTCAACAGAACTTGTGTATCTCCAGCATTTTCATAAAATGTTTTGGAAAGAAAAAAACTAGTGTTATCCTTGGAAGGAATTGTGCAAAGAATCTTCAGTTCTTCTATATGTTTTGAATTATCTGGAAAGATTTGAACAGGCAGAAACCACCTGTTTCATTTATGTTATTTTCCCACAACTGTTAGCTCTAAATCTGGCTGCTCAGCAAATCTAAACTTTTAAAAATATTGAGAGTAAAAAGGGCTTCATAAAGATAATTTTTATCACTATCTGTTGTGGAGGGTAAAGAGTTAAAGTTGACTACATCATTTACAACTGACCATAAGCGAAACTGAAAAATGGTTTGCAGAAACTTGTTCTGATCTACAAGTAGGGAGCAAAACAAACTGGCCTGGGCAGATAAGCACGTTCAGTAATGTAGAGACTTCCTGAATCCCTGGCACACAGTGAATCTTTGTAATGCAGGTTTTTTGAAGGAAGTTGGGTATGTTTCCTATTATTTGAGAGGCAAAACACCTTAAACACACATGTTCAAAACAATTCTTCTTGGGATAACTGTAGTTTGCATGTATCAGTGGTGCATAAGTACTTGTTGGGCACAAACCAGCAAAACTTTGAGGGTATGTGTAAAACATTAACAAAGTTAGATAACACATTTGGTATTGCCACTGAGTTCCTTGAGGCAGGATGTATGTAGTAAAACTCCCACAGATTGGAATGCAGACTGCAGGTTAGCAGCTGGTAAAGGAGGAAATTTTGGCAAGAAAGAATTCAAGCAGCATTTCACTGAAAATATATGATTATGTGACAGGTCAGCAGAAGTTGTGTGCCTATGTACATATGTATGCATCTGTGTGTGTAAAATATGCAGTATTTTCTAAAACCTTGGGAAGAGAGGGATAAAACCTTTTAAAAGGTCAATGGGGTCTTGACTTTTTAATATTAGTAGACTTTTCATGCACAATTGGCAATACTAACAGCTCAGCTTTTATTTATACCCATAGGAGTTAGTTAAATATATAGCACCGCTGACTACAGGTTTTATGTACTCTGATACTAAAATATGAATGAAGACAACCTAAAACAATAACTTTGGTTCCTTCACATGCTTTGCAGAGGATAACTCAAGATTTTTTTTCTCTCTGTTTATTCATGAGTTCCATTCACCAAAGACCCAGGGTTGAGATTTTAAGGGACATCACCAAGAAAACAGAATAGATATGAACAAAAAAGAAACTCATTCAAACTAGTCAGAGGACTGGGCTGTATAAATAGCTCCAAGAGTCATCTATACTGATAGACAGTGTGGTTGCTGAGTGCTGCCCCAGTAAGGGTGACACATGTTCAAACATTTCATACACATTCATGCTGCAGGCTTAAACATGACTGTCAGATGGCACAAGCCACATTCATACCGGAGCACAATAATTCCAAATTTCTCATAGCCTCGTCAGTTAGAGTCTTTAGGTACTCCTCCAAGGGTGGACTCATTTGAACCATGAGTGAAACATGAATAGATAAAAGGTCTCATCTATTACTTAGTTTAGTCACACTGATACTTCTGTGTTTGTTGGCCACCACATAAAATATCCTGGACACCATTTCTGCAGCAGGGCATATCGGACCATGACAAACTTGCTCACCTAGTGCCCCTTTAAAAGATTAATGATAATTAGAAAGAATATTATTTCATCCTATTTCAAGGCCTTTAGGTTCACCTTGCACTGCAACAGTGGCCACATAATTGCGTGCATGATACCTGCGTATTTAGGACTCCAAAATCTTTGCAGTAGGCTGGGGCAATGCTCTAGTGTGTGAAGGCTCTTGCCTCCTCACTGTTGTTGATGCTGTTCACCTTCAGTTGCCACGCAATGCCTCAAAGCTGGACCCATAAAAAAGGCAGACTTCTGGGTGGATTGTATGGACTTTTCTGTCCCCACATGTCTAAGGCCACACATCCTGCAGCCATAGCACACAGCTCTAGGGGAAGAGGAAGCTACTACTCTGGTAGTATAATGCCAGGTGATTATCAGTGCTGCTTAGCTTCAGGCAGGTATTGGGACTCAGTAGGTGACACCACACGCTTCCCAACCTTCCCATGTCCTACACTCCCGTCAGTGAAGGTCTCACTGCTTGGCCTGTGTCCTCCATCGACACCTCCCAAGCCTCTGCCGATAGGGTGCTCTCACAGCTGAGGGTACTAGTCTGCCTCTGAATGTACAGGGAGCAGGAGAAAGACATCAGATCATGGCACTTTGATTTGGGGAGTGAAAAATTAAAAAGAGGTTAAACTAAGGACATTTTTAACCAGCATTGGCCAGTATATTAGCAAATAAAACAAAGGAGCTACTGATTCATTACTGTGTACAATATTTAACCATTGGTATGCTACCTGGAAGAAGTTTGGTCTAACCTTGCTAGACAGTTCCCAGGTATGTGGGCATTAGTCCCACTCTGAGCAGAAGCCTTGTCAAGATGACTATCAGAAGCCAACAGATGCCACAGATGTTTTGGGGCATAGCATGTGCCAGAACTATATTCAATGGGCAGCTTGGATGTAGCCACCCTGTTTCAAAGTGAAAGATAGCCCCCACATTGCTCTTGGCCTGCTTTATTTAGTAGTACAGATGTAGCCCTTGAAGCAAGAAAATGGATATATGTTGTAAAGTGCAAAAAAACTTGCTCAGTTCTTAAACACAAGCAAGCACTACTGAACTGGTGTGAACAGACTGCTTCCAAGGACTTAGCTACAAGGCGTGGATCATCCAGGCTGTATGTACAGCTCTGGGAGGTGCTCTTTGCTGTTCCACCCGTGGTTTTCTGAAAGTGCCAAGAAAGTCTTCCAAAACCAAGACAGTGCGGTCAGGAAATTTAGCTTTAAAAAGGGCATCATGTAGGATCCAGACAAACTGGCTCTAAAAGTGTCTGAATATGACATAAAATGAAAAATGAGCCTCATTGCAGGAAGAACCATTTTGTAATACTTGAAGTAATCATAATTACCATAATGAGGCACTTATTAAAAAGCTGCCAGTAAGCAGGGTTGTAATATCAGCAGACTCAGAAAGTAACACTAAAACATTATGCTATGGCTATGGCTGGTAATAATTAAAATGTTAGATTTTCCTTGAGAAGGCAAGAAAGGTAGCAAAGAGAGGGAAAATCCAAAAAGAAGACAACAGTCTGTTTGGGCCCCTCTGTGATCCTGTTTCTTACGGTAGCATCACAGGGCCTTATGTATAAGTAGAACTCAAATCTCCTGCCTCAAGGTGTTACAATTTAAAGGAATTTTTTAAAGATAGCTATAGAGGGACAAAATTAGGGGAAGCAAAAACACATGATCTCAGTGCGTCAGCTCCAGCACATTACTTAGGAGAGCAACTTCTCACAAAGGCTGGGTAGTTTTTTATCCTTTTTATGTGGCCTGTACCCAGGACAGGACTGGCATCTGCTGTGGGTAAGAGGTTATTCAATAGATATCCACTATCAGTTAAGAAGCACTTTCCAAGCAACCGCTCCCCTAGGTCTTGTACTTAGCATGTCTCAGGCCCTACAGATTTTTTTCCTCTTCAGCATTAGTGAGCAGCTCCGACTGTAACCCAAAGCTTTTCAACAAATCTGCTTTTGCTTTTGTGAAGGATAAATCCTTCAGTTTACAAGAACTTGCTAAAGCATGTGACTAGGATCCTTGTCACTTGATCATGAGTGTGCTCTCTGTTTGAAAAAGTATTTTGGCTGAAATTTCTTGCCCTTCATTTAATATTGAGTCTTGGCCTCTTGGGCAGAGATTACTTCTGGCCAAGTGGCAGGTAGGCTCCAACATGTGACTCACCCAAGACACATGGGTGGTGTCTGTGGGTGCCAGCAAGGCTTCCAAGACTTTACCCAAACCCCCATGTCCCCTGGGGTGTCTGTGGAGGAGCTCAGAGAGAGGGCAGCTTGAAGAGCCTCATGCTCTGCACATAAAACCCCCTTCCTCCCAGTTACCCTGCTGCTGCAGCACAGCTCGTTTTTTTGCAGACAGCAGCAGCTCTTGCCTCACACGCCGGGAGCAGACCACCCACACAGGTCGGACTGAGGGGACTTGCTTCCCAGCTCAGCCCCTTCACCCCACGCAGACGCAGCTCAGGACGTCAGGTGCTCTGGGCCAGCCCTCTCCGCAAGGGAGGTCGTGGCTTGGTGCTTGTCGGTTTGTGGTGGAATCACCCGGTCCACTGTGGGACTGAGCTCTGCCTTGGCGAAGCTCTCAGCCGCTACCACCCAGCCGCGCAGATGCCAGGCAGGGAACTGGACACAGGCCGGGAACTGGACACAGGCGTGAACCAGTGCTGCGAGCACCTCCTAGGGCGGTTTTGCCGCCTCTTCCCCAGCGCTGCTCTCTGGAGACAGCCAGGCGGAGTCACCCTGATGACAGTACTGATTTTCACTGGTATGGAGGGAATCGCGTAGGAGAACCCTGCCACATCCATTTTATAATTTGCTGTCTTTAACGAAATTAGGTAATTATAGGTAAAGGTACCTGCTATGGCATCACTGCATTTCTTGTTAAACAGGCATCTACTAAATATTATTTATGAGTCTGTCGTTTAGGTAAAGAGAAAAAAAATCTTGTAAACACGACGTTTCCCATTCGAAAAAGTAAAAAACCACGCAACAACCGTCGCCCCCGGGATTTCTGCCGAGGGAGGGCCGGGAGGCGCCTGCTGCTCGCGGAGATCTTCCCGTTTGCAGCGGGGACGGTGTCACTCCCGCCGGCGACCTCGCCCGGCCCGGCCCGGCGGGCTCCTGCGCCAGGACCCCGCTGCCGCCACGCCGGATTCACGGCGAGTGGCGACGACGCTCCGGGGCGCCGCTAAGACCTGCAAGCAGTGCGCAAGCCCTTCGGGGGCGGCACCACGGCAGCGGAGCGCCGCGCCGGCGGTTACCAACCCGCCGAGCGCGCCGGCCCCCTTGTAAACAGCCGGGACAGCCCGCGAGCTGAGGCGGCACCCCCCGCCCCGCCCCGGTGGTGCCGGCCGCCGCCCCCCCACGGCGCATGCCGATGGTGCGCGCCACTGGCCGGCACGCGGGGGCGGGGCTGCGCAGGCGCGGCGGGGCGAGCGGCGCGGCCAGTCGTGGGTGCGCGAAGGGCGGTGGCAGCGACGCGGGGGCCCCGCAGCCGGGACGGGCCGGTGCGGGCCGCCATCCCGGGCGGCGCGGCACAAGCGAGGTCTGTGAGCCGGGGCCGCCCCTGGGGGTGTGCGGGGGGCGGCCGGCGGGGAGCGCTGGGCCTGCGGGGCGGCGGCGATGCCGCGACCGGGCCTCTCCCCCTGCCTCTTCTGTGCTGGGGGCTGCTGCGAGCAGCGGGCGGGGCGGGCGGGTCCCGGCAGCGCCGAGGGCCGGGGCGCTTCGCGGCGGTGGTCGCTGTGCGGTGGGGCAGGGGGCGTCTCGTCCCAAGCAGCTGCTGGCGCTCGAGTGTTTTCCTATCATCCTGGCCCCTGTCCTTCGCCCGTGCGGTCGTTGTCCTTAAGCTACGTTGTGTTCAGGGATTTTCAGCTAACTTGAGGCACTGACTGCTGGTCTGATCAGTTAATTACAGTAATGCTGTTAATAATGCATATTAATGTTACTTGTCTGCATTCCACGCTCTTCTGACATTTTTGGAATGTATTTTCTGTTGGGAAGTGGTCTGGTGTTCAGGAATTGATTGCAAAGCCTTGTTTTGAGATGCAATTCTGAAAACCTTTTTTTGTAAGTGGTCCCACTTACTGGAATAAGGTTTTGCTGGTTTATGCCCCAGATTTGGCTTTGAGATTCTGAATTCCACCAAAAGCTATAGGAAGTAATGGAAAATCAATGAGGGAAAAACTTCTGTAGCTGGGGAGGAAAAGAATAGTGATTAGTGACTGCACACTGCTGTTGAAATGAGGCTCGTGCAGAGGAAAAAAAAAGCTTGTTTCTAGAATGTTTTTTCCTCTTTTTTGCTTTCCTGCTTTGTCCTCTTGCTTTTCTTTCAGTGTGTTAATTTGTACTGATAGAGATTTTGCATGCTAATTGTTAATCATGTTGCTTAAGATTTTAGATAGACATTTGTCCTTGGAATGAGTGTTGCTAAGGGAAACAGGACCAAACTCTTAGCTGTAGTGTGAGTGAGTTCTCTGTAGTTCAGGAGCTATGTATACGGGTAACCTTTTTTTTTTCTTTTTTCCATAAGACTCATATATTTTTTTGTCCTTGTTCCAGATGGAAGAGTTCATGGTTTCTGGTTTGCATAATAGCAGAGACTGAGTAGGCATAAAGGAGACTAGCGTGTGGGTGAGAAGTGTCAAGCCCCTTGCAAGGCTTTGTACTATAACAAAGAAGAAATGAATCCTATGAATGATGAAACAGTGCTCGGCTCCATATTTGACTGGGACTATCTGTTATGGGAAGTTCGGCTGACATTTCTAGCTGTTGGGTTTTTAATCTACCTGGGAGTTTTTCTTCTGTCTCACTGGCTGTCTTCATGGATAAGTACCACTTATCGTGCCTTGCATGCGAAGGAGAAGGTGTTTTGGAATATGGCGGTCACACGTGGTGTGTTTGGAGTTCAGAGCTGTGTTGCTGGTTTATGGGCTTTGCTCATAGATCCCGTTTTTCATGCTGACAAAGTATATTCGCAGCAAAAGTGGAGCTGGTGTAACTGTTTAATAGCTGCTGGGTTTTTTTTGCTTGAAAATGTAGCTGTTCACTTGTCCAACATTGTTTTTAGAACATTTGATGTGTTCTTAGTAGTTCATCATTCCCTTGCTTTTGGTGGCTTGGCTGGTCTAGTAATTAATGTAAAATCTGGACATTATCTACCTTTGATGGGAATGTTGCTGGAGATGAGTACTCCCTCAACCTGCATTTCCTGGATGCTTTTAAAGGTAAGAATTTGATAATTTTCAAATTATGTTTGTAACAGTTTTTATGCCTCTCACTTGTGCATAGAAAATCTTTGTGGTTTTGTCTAGTTTTGCAGCAAGACTGTACTCATCTGATACCCATGTTGCTAGAATACCTGCTTTTGTCCTGATGATACTCCTGCAGGCCTGTGTATAGGTTTCTGTGTGATGCTGTATGCATGTGGGTGGCTTACATTCATTCTGAACTGGGGATGCTGCACACATGTGGAATATCATAGCTCTGCATGAAAAATGCCTGAGAGCCTGTGTGTGTAAAAGCTGGATATTTGCATTAGTTCTAGAGAGTGTTCACTTCCATATCTTGAACTAACAATCTCACTTCCGCATGCTTTCTGTTCTTGTTTTTTTAGGCTGGCTGCGCTAATACCTTCTTCTGGAAGGCAAACCAGTGGGTAATGATCCACCTGTTTCACTGCCGCATGATTCTTACTTATCACATGTGGTGGGTGTGTATTGCCAACTGGAATTATGTGATGGAAAATCTGGGACTTCTTCATTTTATTGTTTTATTTTCGGGATTATTTGCAGTCACACTAATACTTAACCCGTACTGGACATACAAAAAAACTCAGCAGCTTCTCAGCCCAACTGACTGGAACTTTGAAAATAAAGCAGTGGAAAATGGAAAATTAAATGGTGATGCATATCAAAAGAAGAGGATATAACACTGAAACGACTGTCTCCTAAGATAATAGTAGAATGCTGCAGAAGAATACAACGCAAAGTAATTCTTTGTCCATGAACAGAAGCATTTGCAAGAAGCTCGTTAACACAATGATTCCTTGCTGTTAGTATTCTATGCATCAGAAGTATTTAAAAGCATTGTCTGTATTTAATATATACATACACATGAGATCCTTAACATCTTAGTTAAGGATTATGCCAGCAGTTTTTTCAGGTTGGGCAGTATTTCATGATTTAGCAATGACAGCCTCTCTAATGGTGTCTTTTGTCTTAACACTTTCATGTGGCTTTATAGTTAATTTGTCTATTAAGCTTAACTTCCATCAAGTTTAGCATGAATCCCATGGAGATACTGATGCTGATTATGTTAGGAAGCTTTTTAAAATCATTTATGACCCAAGTTAGGTATGCATAGGTACCTAGTTCCTGTGTGCCATTAAATCATTCTGAGTGGTTGAACTGGTTATGTTACAGAAAGCAGTTGTAGCTGGGCTTTTGTTGATGGTTTTTTTCTGTTTAAGTGCACTTGAGGAAAAGGAAGATGATCATTAGAGCATTTGCTGTCAGGGTGAGATACAGTTTCTAAGTTGCCCTCAGACTGGGAGGAGTTCGTATCTACCACAAATGTTCATGTGGTAAGGAGTGGGGATGCAGACCTTTATTATGCTGGTGGGCTAGCTAGGTAATCATAATGGTTCTTTCTGGATTGGAAATCTGTGAAATCTAGGAGTTAATGATAAAACTTTTGGCTCTGTTTCATCCTTGAAAGGCTTGCTGGTTGATGGGTGAAAATATTCTTATTGTTGGTCCCAGGTGGACAGTCATGCAGTTCATTCCACTAGCGCCCCTGTTATGGTTCTTCTTTTGTTTTGGAAATCCTGTTACAGAGGCTTTTAGAATCTGGGGTGACTCCTCTTTAGAGGAAAACTCATGTAATGTCACTTAGAAGTTCAGTTGTTCTTTTAGTATTTTTATTTTACTTTGGAGAACATATGAAGTGAGGCAAACAATCCTTTGCACTTTATCTACCACAGCTCTAAACTTTTCCTTGACCTAGGGAACAGAGTTGTTTTCTAGATAGGGGCTTGGCAAATTATGGTGGATGTTCTCCCACAAACGGTGTTGGTCTGGTCGTTCCTGGCTGAAATTTTCTGTTGAAAGATCATGATAAGAAAGAGTGACACCTGGTGGCAAGAGAGTGTCGTAAAGATATTGGTTCTAATGCACTAAATTAGTGATATAAACAGCCCATCATCTGAAACTTTCTTTTTTATAAAATGGCATGACTGCTACATAGTTAATAAATTTATTTTCCAAAGTAAAGCAAGTCTTGAGCAAGTAAAGTCTTGAGCAAGCCCTGTGAAGAATTTTAGGTCAAGGCACATATTAACTAGAGGCTTTGTGTATTGATCTGTGGTAGGAGATACCATTTTAACTGTGTGGAAAACACTGCATTTGGTGTAAATAAGCCCATTTTATTTATTTTGGTTGTGGGTGTGTTTGATTTTTTTCAGAATAAATGCGTGAAAATAGTGGTCATGTTACTGTGTTCCCTAATTCTTTGCTTGAGTATAGAGGAAGAGTTGCCCTGTAAGGGAGAGAAAACTTTTTGCCATTAGGTCACAAATTGATAGCCAAATCATGTTGAGAGTGACAAAGTGGTGATTATCTGAAATCTGATCATTCAGAATTAGGCTGAGAAGGTCATAGTAATTTTACATAGTCACACTCTCTAATACCCTGCAGATATTTGGTACAGAACATTTAATTTTGTGTGGCCTTCTTATTTCCAGGCAGGAGAAAATGAGGTCACACTATTTTGGCATTATGGTCTGTGTGGATGCTGTCCTGTAGAAAAAAGGTTCTCCAAAGCTGGGAATCGCGTACTTCTCCTGAGGAGTTGTATGTGAGGGAATAATATCAAAAGTGCTTTAGAAGAAAGCAGAGGATAAATTCCTGAGAAACAGTTCCCAAATATGTCATCCACATGCATATCTCAGAGAATCCAAACCCCACTTCCATGAATTCCAGAGGGGAAAGGTGGAGGGTAAGTCACCAGGTATCAAGATGATGATACAGTCTATGCAACTTAGAATTTAAAGGTCTGGATTCAATGGAACAAGGTAATAGTAATAGAAATTCTAGCTGGAGCATTACAAAGAATCCTAACATAAAATGGAAACATCAGAACAGAAATAAGTTTGGGCCAAGTATGGAATTTTTTTGGTGGCTGCCTAAAGGAGGTGAAGTTTGCATGTGCTGAAGTAAAACAGTTGGAAGGTTTGGGGTGAGTAAATTTGGGGCTGAAAAAAGAGATTGTGTGGTCTGAGCAGACAGATGGATAGTTATCTCAATGGCACCAGACATCTAAGATTTTTTTTTTGGCATTATTAATTTACAATGTTCTTCTTAAGTGGATTTTAAAACTTGCATTAAAGGTGTTTTTGATCAGAACATGGCTTTTTTTTAATGTTTATCTTAGTGTGAGTTGTTTCAGGTAAAGATCATTATGATATATCTCTAAAACCTTTTCATGTCTTAGTATTTAATGAGAAATAGCTAACAGCACCTGTTAACCCAAGCAGCATATGCTGGAACAAGAGAACTATCCAATAAAGCAAATAACAGTATTTATTTTCTATTTATGTTAATTTGGGCAGAGAGGGGATTTTACAGTCCAGCTAGAAATACAACAGGACATAAAAATACAGGCAACCTTTCTTCTTCATCCTGATGGTCCGACTTTGGAGTTACCAGTTCTGTTATGCTAAACCTGTTTTTCTACTCCATTTTTTTGTTCCATGACTTTTTGTTGTTCCTTTCAGGAATCAGTTTATGATTGTTGGTGATTCTGTCTCATTGCTCTTAAACAAGATTGAAAAGCTCTCTGAGGGTTGTTGTCTAATTACTCTTAAAACTGACTACTGCATTTCAACCCAACCTAGACTAGGCATAATTTGTTTATAAACTTTGATAACGTGAAAGTAATCCCAGTCTTGTTGGGCTTCTATTATAAGAGTTCATCCACAATCTAAGGGAGAAAAATTCACCATCAACTTCAGTGACAGCTGGATCAGGTCACAGCATGTGCTGCTGCCATGTTTTGGAAAACTTTTGCATCATATGTTTTTGGGTGAATTTTTTGATTGTCTAGGTGATTCTTAAAGACTTCATTGTGCTTTCTTGCTGAGCAGGCTTACTTAAATGCTGCTTGTATCACCTTTCTTGCTGATGCTTCATGTACATTTTTTTTTCTTTTTTAACTAATCCAAAATACCCTAGGCAGGCATCTGGTTCTAATTGTCTTCATAGAGCATTCCTAAATCATGGTGTTTGCATTCACCCTCAATTTTGTCCAGTGTCTTCTGGTTTTTTGGGTTTTTTTCCCAAAACTTACTCCAGTCATTCATTCATTCCATTCATCCTCTCTCTCTGTCTCTCTCGTCTCTCTCTCTCTCTTTTTAATATCTACTCTTACCTATGGTACTAGTCATGATTTTGCAGCAGTCACATTACTACAATGATGCCTTTGTCTAATTGCTCCCTGCATGCACTTTTGCGCCCTTCTGTTAAATATCTGTGTCCAAATCTTTCCATCTTTTTTTCCTGATAACACTGTTAAAATATTAGGCATCATGTACAGTTGTAACAGACACCTCTCAACCTCAGGAAGACTCCCACTTGAAGTGAATTTAGAGACATTAATGAACTAATAAATTCGGTTCTTTTCCTTGTACAATGTAACATTTGTTAAATGGATCTTTACATTGTGTGCATAAATAAATATAATTTATTGAATAATTGTCTACTGTGAATTTCATTTACTGTTGAATGTAATGTCTATTAATTATTTTGTACTTGCTACTTGTAGCTGAAACAGTCTTTGCAATGTATGTACTAAAAATATATGTACTCTAGCCATGAAAGTACTTCATTTGGTACCACATGACACTTAACAGTTTAATATGAGCTTTTTTTTTTTCCCCCCCCACAAATGTCTCATTGCTAAATAGCAAAATATGATTCTAAGCATTGAGCATGCATGTATTGGGTGGTACTCACAGAACTTAATTCCTGATGCTTTTGAGCATCAGAGAACTAAAGGAAAATACAGTCATTACTGATAAAATTTACAGATGATTCAGTGATTGGGAGAGCATTTAAACAGCAGGGGATCTGGATCACTAGCTAAACTGGGAATAAAAAAAAAATTCTGATTTAGGTTTTTTCTGGTGCAAAATTATAAGTTTAGAAACAGCAAGTGCTAGTTATGTTTACAAGAACAATTCCTTTCCTGGAAAAAGTGACAGAAAATGGCTTGGTAGGAAGGGAACAGCTTTTACGTTTACAGGACTATAATGTTTACATTTACAAGACTACAGCATTTACAGGAACAACTCCTTTCTTGGTAAAAGTGACAGAAAATGGCTTGGTAGGAAGGGAAAAAGTCATGTAGGATAATTGAGCATGAGCTCTGTCAGAAAATATTTATGGCTAATAAGATCTTTAGATATTTTTAAAAAGTGATCATAGACATAAAAAGACTGTATAATCTCTGCACTTGCCACTAATCTGACTGCAATTGGAATATTGTATCTGCATCTTGTGTCAGCAGCTGACCTTGCCTACAATTTTAATATATTTATTTTAAAAAAATCATAGGTGTTACGAGAAGAGCCGTACTTGGAAATGAAAGATCAAACTTCTTTGGTTTATTTAGCATATAAAAGAGAAGATTAAAGAATGTAGGAACAGGACTTTACACATCTTAGCACAACTGAAGCAGTCTGCAGATTTGATGTTTGGCCATTGCTGATGACTTGCAAAATACCTACCTAAACTGGCTTCAGGGCTAAAACATTACAGTTGTGTGAATATGTTATGATGAAAAATTTAAAAAAATCCTTTCTCATCTTGCCATGAGAGAACTGGCTAAAGAATAGCAATAATAATGGAAGTCACTAGGAGGAAAAGGAACTTTTATTTCCTCCATATGTATTTGTTATTTGGAGGCTCGGTAGACTTGAGCAATGGTCCAATTCAGTCCTACCTACAAGCTCTTGACCACTAAAAAGTTTGGGCAGACGTATACTTACTAGGTGACTGTTTGCTTATAGGTTCAATTTGTGTCAAAAAATGTTGTGCCTTGCAACAATTTACTAATACCTTTCCTGACTTCAGCTAAGTTTCATTGACTGAAGTATATGGGCAGGTCCTCAGGTGATATGAAGTAATAGGGAGAAGGAGCAGGTGTGACTTACAGTAGAAAAGCATATACCTCAAGATGATTACCACCTTGTGGTAAAAATCTAGGCCACCAGAAGTAGGAAAGCACTGGCTGAACCTAAATCTGGGATCACTGCAGTAAGGAGAAAATTGCTCTGTGTTGTAATGTGATAAGGAACTTACCATCTTTGGGAAACAGGTGTTTTAAAGCCTTGGCTGTGACTAACCTCACAAATTCTGAAGGGAATTAGAGTACAGGAAAATAGTGATTAATTAAAAAACAGATACATTCTCTTTAAACAGTAAGTGATACCTGGTCTAGGAAGCTTTAGTTGAGTGATTTTGACACAACTGTTTCAAATCTCTCTGTGACATAATTAAAGTTCAGATTGTGGCTGGAGGGAGAAGAATTGGTTTGGGTTTCATGTTTTTAACTGCCGCTGCCTGGTTACAACTCCATTTGTGGTTCACCTAGCCTGTTGGCTTGTGCGCGACACAAGGGAACAGGAGTGGCCATCTATTTTCAGAAAAGTCAAAGCATCTTTGTTGCATATGTAAAACAGGCGTTTATTGTAAAATCTATGTTTTTTCGGAGTCACTGTTACAGAAGGCATGAAGCCAAGCTAAGACATAGGCTTGTCCAGAGAGTAATGCCCCAAATCGGAAGCTGCCTATCTGTTAATGACATCAATCATTCATTATTAAAATCATGGTTTTGTTTTCTGAGTTTAATTGGAGAATTGAATTGGTACATTTCCTGGTTCTCATGGTGGCTGAAGTTGTTTTAGTTTGGATTATTAACTGCTTTGGTAATCTTGAACTCGCCTTTTTTTTGTTGTTGTTGTTGTTGTTAATAATCATTAAAATGGAAAGGGTTGTGTAATGTAGGCAAGGTTTCAACTAGAGTAACTATCTTGTGTCTTTTCCACCCCTGACAGAGGTTGGACACCATTCGCATTCTCAACAAAGCTCCACAGTTTTGCTTGAACTCCTGGAGTCTAGCACGGATAGGTGGGGAGCTGTGGAAAAGTTGTGCTGTTGTACTATGTGGAGAGAAATAGTAGTGCAGCTGCGAGGAATGGGAGATGAATACAACTCTGGACCCTTTTGCTTCCCCTACCCTGCACAGCATATGAGAAATACATTTGTTCATTTAGGTAACTGATGTGTTTGAAGGAAGCTGCTAAGTAGCAGCACAGTTCTCAGCCATCAGAGAACATAATTCAGGTATAGCCAGCTCCACTCTGATAAAGGTTGCATAGCTATGCACTGACTGAGTTAATACTCTCCAAACAGAACACACAACACGCTGTGATCCATAAAAAAGCGCAGCACAGCATCACAGGACCAGGTAGTGAGGGAGAGATGGAGGAAGAGGAATAGAGCAGTGGTGATCCTGTGCTGCTCTACAGCCATCGCTAGTGGAAGCTGTGCCTGTGCTGAATGGGAGGAGGGGGATTTTTCAAGCTAGGATTTAATTTGACTGCCGGATTTTGCAAAGGCTGTTTTTAAAATGGTTGAAACGTTTGACTCCAAAAACAAGGTTGAGACAGTAATTGTCCAGGTGGGCATTGGGTATTACATTGGGTAATTCTTAGTATAAATTTTTCCAGAAATTACATTTTATAAATCAGGAATAAATTCCAGATGATTCCCCTAAAAACATTTAGTTTCTAAACTTGATAATGGTAGTAAGTAAAAAGCCACTGTCTTCTGATCTATAATAGCCAATAGTATTGTTAAGTTTGACCTCCCTAAGAGTTGTTTTCTAACTGATACATTTTCCCAGTGTAACAGGAACTAAACTGGGCAAATCAGGCTGAGATCTATGTATTTATAGTATGAAAGTTTGGTAGTTTTTATTAGTAGTATTACAACTTCTGTTGTAGTAGCCCACCCATGAAGAACCTGGCTAGGAAGAGTGCTCTTCAAGCATGCACGCAGAGATAGAGTGCATGCCTTCCGGAGCAGACACTTCCAGAGTCTGTTGCTTGTGCAGTGCATTTTTATTGCCAGTCATCTGGCATTTTTCATTATTCTTGTAAGAACGTACTGTGCAAGCAACTGGCTGGCATGATTTTGGTAGTTGCATCTGCAGCAAAGTCCCCAAGGTTAATTGATGGAGAGGAAGTAAAGATGTCCACATACAAAGCTCCACTAACTGTGGAATGTGTGTGGGAGCAGACTGGGGTGAGAAGAACAATTCATAATGGTACTTGTATGAATAAAGTCCTTTTTTGTAAATAATCTGCAAAAGAAACATTAATGTTATTAATGTTTAGCTATTCAGACATTTTCAATTAATAGGGAAATACATTTTACTTTGTAGTTCTTACCTTACTCCCAGAAAAGTATTAGAACGCATTTATGCTGAGAGCGTTATTCAGTAGTTGAAATCTTTCGATCTTGTGTTATGGTACTGACATTTAAGTTGATAATTTGGAACAGAAATAAGTGAAGGTCTTTAATTAAGCAAATTACCCAATCTGTTGCTCTAGTAGTCAGCCCCCAGATGGGCTTCCAACCTTACAGGAGATGTTGCGGGCTCTGGATCTGATTGACTAATTAGTGTCCTGTAAGTGATAGCATGGCAGAGCAGAGGCCAGTGCTCTCGCAGCGCACTCTGCCTTCCCGTTCTTCCCAGGCAAAACAATATCGAGCCAGGTGGAGTGGCAAAGATAATGGCACAGGAAAAAAATGAAAGGACCTAACTATGTTCAAGGAGGCAGAGACAGGCCTAACTTAAAAGGAAAGGAGTGCAGCCTACTCAGATGTCTGACAAGGAAGACAAAAGCAAGCAAATTGGCTGTGCGGTTGCTTGCAGCTGTATGTGTCTGTGTGTGTTTTCTGATGAGTCAGCTAGAGTCGCTTTTGAGGCCTTAAAGTTACATGACCTGAGCAGAGGGAGTGGAGCTTTAAAACTAGATTTGTTTATCTGATACAATGCATGTTATTTTTGGTCTGAAATATTTTTCTTCATGTAATTATCTTTTTACCTGCCTCTGCTGCTTTGAATACTTAGTTCTCATTAGAGTAGCATCCAAGCTAACGCTGTTTTCACTGCGATGTCCTCTGACATTTACTTTAAAGACTTGTGAGGATGTGCATTGTTTTTGTACCGATAATTGAGAGCCGCAGCTCCAGGTACTCATCTGGCCCTGTTTTGGAAAGGGTGGCTGGTATGTGGCAGCTGGTATATATTGCTGAAGCTGTAGCTGTAGTCTGCAGCTTTCCTCTCCTGCTTTGCTATTTCTGCTGCCAAAAGGACTTTGCCATGTGAACACTGCCTTTTGCCACCAAAACTGTGTTCACTGGAGTGAAAAACTATACCAGAGAAAGGACTAATTTTGATTTTACAATTGTATGTTCACATTATTTGTAGTTATACAGGTCAGAGAGCTGACTTTCCCACATTCCTGGACTGTATAGTTATGCTGGCAGAATCTTTTACGAGTAAATCAAGGTGATCCCTACAGGGTCTTGAAAGGCAACGCCATGTAGATGAAACCAGAATAGTCTAGGGAAGTAGTCTGCTTGCAGTAGACAGGAAGCATCGAACAAGAGCTTGATCAGCTTGTCTTGTTGGTCATATTTACAGGAAGAAAGTGTATCCTTGAAAGCAGTACTAGTCTTGCTTAGGGGTCACAAAAAAATAAATATGACTTTAAGACTTCATGACTTAAAAATGACTTTAAGAGGCTTTGGAATGGGGTTGTTGAGGCTGGTTGTTATGTTGTACAGTGCTGATCAGGTTGTAGTTGGGCATTAAATAAGTAGATTCTGACTGATACTTTAACTCCTATTTTTTAACTACTTACTATTACAAGTATCACAGTGACATAAAATTTGCCATGCGGAGTCAAAGTGCTTCTAATTCAGTATTTTGACTCAGACGGAGACCAGTAACAAATCCCTAGGGAAAACAGATTTAGAGTAGGATTTTCACAGCACACCCTTTCAGGTTCTGACAGTCAGTGACTTAAGGATGTTTCGAGCCAAGGGTTGCACTGGACTTGGTGTTTCAACAGCTGTTGATGAACCTATTTTCTCTGAATATGTATAATCCCTTTTTGAACTCCTTTGTATATCTGGCATAACTGGACAGAGAACAAAAATGGTTAAGGGTAAGTTAGGACCTCTTCTAGGGCATCAAAGCTCCCAACTATTGTATAGCCTAAGGCTAAAAGAGCCCATAGTGTATTCTAATTCATATCAATTTATTCTTGTACTATCATTGTCTTTTTATCTTACATAATTATTTTCTATCCCTTGAGGCCCTTTGCATATTCATGAGAGCAAAACAATCTGCTCTTTTTCTTTTCCTAGTTATTCTGATAATTCTAATTTGCCTCTTTTCCAGCTTGAATTCCTCTTTCTTAAATGTTACTGGCTAGAGTTGTACATAGCATTTCATATACAGTCAATACCCTGTATTACATTAACATTTCCTTCACTGGAAATAGCTCTGCTTCACCCTAAGGTTGCATTTATCTCTCCTTCGTGGTGGCATGACCTTAGTGCTTCATAGCCCTCCCATGACAGCTAATTCAAGGGGGTTTTTTCTCCCTCACTGATTTTCTACAGATGAGATTCCCACTTATAATTAAATTTTTGTCTTAAGTTCTTGACCTAGACAAGGATGTGAGATCCTTAATGTGAGACTTTTTCATATATCTGAAAAGCACCCTGTTGCTATAACTTAGTCTACAGAACTATCAAATGGATGATGTCAAATACCCATCCTTGATGTATTTTGGATATTGATGGGTTTTGCTATAGTAGGATTTTGGAAGGGACCTTTCAAGAAAACTTGTTCATGCTCAACTTTCATTGAGAGATACTGTTTCTATATAATCAAAACTATGAGTTTTATGTAATAGAAGTAAATTCTCATGTATATTGACTGTGGCATCGGTTAATGTGCCAGCTTGGACAAAAAGGAGTTGATATAACAGAAGGGTTCTGGTACAGAGGGATTTTGAAATTTAGGGAAATTTGTACCTAGTCTAGCTGTCTGAATTGTCAATCTGAGAATGTGACTTGCAAAGATTCCCCATAAGCAGAGAGATTTAAAAGGCATTGAAGAAGTTCTAGTACTGGTGTAATATCACAGTGGTTATAAAAACTGTGTTATCAAGTCCTGGTACACTCAGAATTAACAGATTATCTCCTAGTAACGGTGCTGATATTCCAGGAGACCTGGAAGTCTGGGCAGCAGTGGATTTAATCTCAGAAACTAACTGAACAATGCTGGTGAGTTATTAAACCAAATGTCAGTTTGGTTTAACAGTCTGGATTTAAGAAAGTCATTTTTTAATGTAAGTACCATCACTCAGCATTGGTAAGGGAAGCTGAGAAGAGCTGTGTCTTTACAAGGCCCCAGCCTGATTCTGCAGCTTCTCAAGTTAAGCAAGGCTGTGGGACGTCCTAGCCTGGAGTGGTTTCTGAAGGACTGCAGTAACCGAATGACAGAAGTTCGTTGTGGGGGAGGTAGTTGAGAAGAACAAGAGAAACAACTATTTGAAGCAGTTTCTGAATTTTCTGTAGATTAAAACTCCTTAAGAGAAATTGCCTGCTACATTGTCTGGTAAACAGAATGAAGAAACTGAAAAGGCAGGCTTTTGGAGATCTTGGTAATCTTAAGTTTTAGTTATCTCGTTCACATTTCGTGCAGCTTTTTGGGGGGAGGAATGTTTTACAAAACTTTTTCTTGGGGTTGGGCATGCAAACCAAAGGAATGACATTTTATTCCCTTAGGTAAGGGGACATGCTCTATTCTGATGAATTTCTATCCGTGTTCAACTACCCTAATTTCCAGGGAGAGGAGAAAGGGGTCCGTTCTTCACAGCACTGCATCCCAGGGGGCCACTTGGTGTCCAAAGTGTCTGTAAGATGCCCAGTAGATGATGTACTGGAGTAGATACCTGACCTGTGGTGGCCTGGAGGTGAGAGGTATCTTTTGCTGGAGCTCCAGTAAGCAGGAATGAGAGTAAATAAATCCTGATGAGGTATCCTATTGTACATCTGTCACCAATAAGGCCGATTTAAACAACACCATCTTAGGATCTGGTTGTACCAAGCATCGCGTTAATTTCTGGAGACAGTCATATCTGTGTTCTAATTATTGGCCACTAATTATGAGTAGATAGATAATGAATTTGTGTGTACAATGATTAGATGGTGACAGCTAATAGGATGTTGCCTTAGAAAATACTAGGAGGAGTGGAAGATATTTTGGAGGTTAGTACTTAATTATAGTTTGATCTGCTACTGTTTGATTTGTCCAACAAGTTTTCCCCAGTAACTTTTTATTGGAATTAGAGAAGAATATTGATTCTGGTTGCCATACTTCAAAGAAGTGGTTGCCAAAGATCAATAGGATTCAGAAAATAGGTTTTTCACTACCAGTGAAAGATGATTATGGAGGGGAGAGATTAACACACAACTGGATCGTGAGTTGGCTGCCAAAATGCGAAGGATATTGCTAGTAGCTGATGTTTTCAATCCAAGAATCATAGGCTGGAAATTGAGTATTTGGTCTGGAAATAAGTCTGTACTTTAACATGTCCCTTAATGATAATTATTTATTAAAGTTTGCCAAAGATAGATTCCCTGCTGTTTGAATTCTTTAAGTGTTAGTTAGATGTGATTGAAGTGCAGTGTATTTTAAAAATTACAAGATAAAAGCTTGATGTAGAAATGACTGTAAAGAACAGTCACTCTGCTGGAAGTTGAACTGAATGTCATAACGGTATTTATGCCTTTGCCTTTCCAGCTGGTCCAATTTTCTCTTCTCAATTTCTTTCCCATTTAAAACCTACTAAGTTATGTGAAAACTATTTTAAATCCACACTGTAACGAAACACATTAAAAAGAAATAACTTTGTAAAAACTGACACATTTTGAAAGTAGTATTTTTAACTATTGATTTGTAATACAGTTTAAATGGACTGATATGCAAATGTTGGATGGTTGTGCGCATGTGCCTAATATTAAACTATAGACAAATGAAAAATGTAGGAGAAAAGTGGATTGATCAAAAATTATTTTGAAATACCATTTTCTGTTAACATTCTTATGTAATGATATTGAATTCACTATATTTTGGCATATTTTGTTATTGGCTGTAGCATCACTGGACAATGCATTCATTTTTGGATAGCATTTAATTTAAAGCTTTCAGATTTGAAGTGCTCCAAGGATATCTAGTAGTATTTACAGGTATTAAACAGATGTAATTGATATCAAGGACTGTGATGTATTTACAAGCACTTATTTATCATCACGCAGTGTGACAGATGTGTACATGGACATATTGTAAAGTACATGTTTTCATAATTCTGAAATAGCTGTCGTGACTCAGGAGACTTTACGCTTCGCCCGTTCCGCCGGACGCCGCAGCTGCCGGTACCCCCCGCGTTGCCCTGCCTCGGGCCCCCGCGGCGAGCAGGGCGGGGCGGGGGGGGGGGGAGGCCGCCCTGGGCGGGGCGGGCGGCGGCCGCGGTCACGTGCGGCGGCAGGAATGCGGCGCGCGGGCGCGAGGGGAGGGCGTGGGGGGGCGGGCCCCGCCCCCGGCCGCGAGCGGCGGGCGGCTGCGCCAACCGGGAGGCGGCGGGGCGACGCGCTGGCCAATGGCGGCGCGCGCTGCCCCCGAGGGCAGGGCGTGGGGGGGCGGGCCCCGCCCCCGGCCGCGAGCGGCGGGCGGCTGCGCCAACCGGGAGGCGGCGGGGCGACGCGCTGGCCAATGGCGGCGCGCGCTGCCCCCGAGGGCCGGCAGCGGGCGGGGGCGCGCGGCGTGCCGAGCCGTTCGAGGCCGGGCGGGGGGGGGGGGGCCGTGCCGCCGCTGCCGCTGCTGCCACTACGGGGGAGGCGGGGGTGAGCGGCTCCCCGCTGGCACTCGGGAGCCTCTGCTCTGCGCCCGGCGGCAGCGGTGAGTGCGCGGCGGCGGGCGGGCGGCAGCGAGCGGCTCCCGGCGGCCGCGCCGTGGGGGGAAAGATTCGTGACGTGTCCGGCGGGCGGCGGGGGCCCTGCGCGCCGGGGTTCGGGCGCAGCCCGCGTGCCCCGGGCGGTCGGGGCCGGAGCCGGGCGCGGCCGGGCAGGTACCGGCAGGTGCCGTTCCCCGGCGGGACGCGGGCTGCTGAGCGCCCAGGGCCGGAGTCCGCGGATACCAGCACCGGCTGCTCCCCAAGCCGCGGGCCGTGGCTTCAGCGCGGCTTCTCCGTGCGCTTCATCGCTGCGTTTTGCTGTGCGCGCGACGTGCTCGCGCGGGGGCGTGGGCTAGGTGCGCGCCCAGCCCGGGGCCGCCCCGCGCCGGGGCCCCTCGGCTGTGCCCCGCGTACGGGCACGGCCGTCGGAGAGCCGAGCTCGCAGGCGGACTTGGGGTTCTTCTCTTCCCCTGTCCTAGGACACTGTGCTTGCTCGGCGTTAGCTTTGTATCTAGCGATTAAAATAAGTTAACTTTCTTGTAACCCGGGAACAAAATACCTTGGCACCATTGTAGTTATCCACTTCTGTAATCTTTTTTTCTGTGTGATATATAAAGATTTTCTTTGATTTCTTTGTAATTAGCATTTTAAACTATCGAGGGATTTACAGAGTTGTCTGTGGTGGTCCCAGACCATGTGGTTGCTTTTGGGAGATGCCTTGCTCTTACAGGGTAAGGTAAGAAGAACTTTAGAAAGTTGGTCAGTCATTCACCTAGGGAAGTGATCTTGGTCAGCAGAGAATACAAGATGCTTGGAAAGACTGTTATGAATAATTTGCCCATAGCAAACTTTTTTTTAAAGTCCATCAGATAGTACTTAGCTTTTTGGCCAAAAATACTTGTATCCATCCTGCATTCTGGCCTCTTCAATGTAAGTATTTATTCCATCCTCTTTTCTTCAGAGCTACCAAGATCTTGGCTTTTATCTCATGGTAGCAGTTTTTAAGTTGTTCCGTATAAAAAGTATTTTCTTTTTCCATTTGCGTAACTTCAGTGTTGCAGTAAAATGAGATATTCTTTTTTTTCATGAATCAGTTTTATTCATGGAATAAGAAAATTTGAGTGTTGTAAACAGCTTCATGCTGAATAAATATAGTGAGGGTATATCAACATATATTAGTTTGTGGTTATTACTATTGTAAAGAAAATGATTGTTTTCCTAAAGCCTTTACTCTGTTTAATAAACCCTGGTGAGCAATCAGTTCTGTAGTAAAAAATGAAGTATTGCATTTTTTGAATTTTCTGTTGTCACTTAGGAGATGTGGATTTATTGCTTGAATGTGGAATATGGTGGACATCCACAATTGCAAGTGCATTATTCACACAGGAGTTCTGGCCATTCAGCAGTTTTCTTCAATAGGCCCTTCATTCTTTTCACTTGGGTGATCTGTTTGATCTTGATAATCTCTCTGACTTTCTTCATTTAATCCATCTTGTCTTTCTTTATCCCGAGGCTCAGTAGCCCATGAACTAGTTACATGTGTTTATCTGGCTATGAACAGTAGTTCTTTAGACACTAACTTGAAATTCGATACTTCCGAAAGTTTTACAGTGTTATTTCAACACTTTTATAATACAGCTTACGGATGTCTGATTTTACCTATGGAGTTGTGTGTGAGGCACTGCGTGTTATGTGAGTGGACATAGGTGTCTTGTGATGGGACGGACAGTGGGTGTCCAGTGTGTGGGGCTTTCATGACTGATAGCACACGTGTTGAGTCATGTGGGGGGAGAAAGGAATGTGGACACAGATTGATGCTTGATGAATGCGTTATCCTGTGAGTCCTGCGGAGTGGCAGGACCCAGCAGGGAGGTGCAGTGCAGCGCGAAGCTCTCCCTGGATTTGGGACTCCATGCACTGCATAGTATGGGGAGGAGCCCTAGTGCCGTGTATGGGTTTGTGCGATGCTAGTGTTATGGCTGATTAGCACACCAAAATACTGCAAAACACTCTTTCCCCTATAAAGAGATATATCTTCATGCATGTCCACAAGACCCCTCTTCTCAAGAGGAAATATAATTACTCTCTGGAGACAGGATGTGGGTTCTGCTGATCAGTAGAGTATGGTAATCCTTTCCTGGAGCAGAATACCGTGAAACAAACTTTACATTTCTTGAATTTAAGTTTAAAAAAATCCATAGTATTACATAAATAGTATATTTATACTCTAATTTTTATCATATTTGTAAAATAAATCATGGGTGTAGGTACCCCTTATTTTCTTCTAGTCCATTAACTTCAGTGGAAGTGTGCTGATTTACAGCATGTTACAATACTGAGTTTAAGTACTTACTTTGGATATATATCCAGTACAAAATTGTTCTGATTATCCTAAACCTAGCAGCTCTTTAGCATGTCTTAACTATAGTTTTCCAGAATCCAAATTTTATAATGTACAGTCTTAGTTTTGAATAGCCTGAATTTTTAAAGTTAGATATTGAAGCTTTCTTTTGAAATGTTTTTGGAGTTTTTTTTAGTGTGAATATGTTTCTTAGTCTATGTAAGTCATACTTCTTTACAAAGCCTATTATACTGTTAATCATTTTATGTGTATAAAAGCTCCTGTTGACTGTATTTCCTTTTCCCCAGAATATTCCATTACTTACTACTTCATTGGCAGGGGGCGTCTTTTGTTTCCTATTTCTTTTAAGGTTGAAAGTGTCGGCATTAATAGATATTGACTTGAAGAAACGTCAACAGCAGTGGAGTTCTTTGATTCTGAGCTGTCGAGGAGTCCTTGTATAATTTATAAATATTTGAAGGGAAAAGACAAGCTCGTCTTAAACCTAAACTGCTATTGTCAAACATCACAATTGTTAATGGAATTTAATGCAACTGGGAATAGTGCATTACTCATTTTGTGTAACAGAAAGTCTATTAAATGCTTCTGTATAAAGTAGGAATTATTTTTAGAATCTGTTGTAGAAAATTTATCAACTACAGTCCGTTTTGGAAGAAGTCAGTTTTCATTGTTTGAAGTGCCATGAAACAAGTCCTATAGTTTGGGAGGAGGAGGAATATTTTTGATTCAATCTTTCAGATTAAAAATTGTGTGTTGTGCAGAGCTGCAGTCAGTTATTTTGTGCATTTTTAATACTACACTGCTCTCTGTTTTGTATATAATGGAGAAATTAGCAATGTGTAGTATTTTCATCTTTATGCAAGTAGGATAGTAGGGTTTTTCCTGCTTCTGGAGGGGATCTTCTGTTTCATTGTTGACTTTTTAATTGCATCTTTCCATTTTACAGTTTCAGGTTAGAACTATAAAGGGGATATCATGGAGAATCACCTTACGGTCTCTAAACGTAAAGAAACTGTCCTGTAGTAAGTTCAGCTTCCTGATGGCTTCTTGAACTGCAAGTGCATTTCCATACCATGCTTGGATGCTTCCTGTAGAATACGTGCTGCAGCAGTTATTCCTTATAGAAACTTCATTTGGAGCTATAGTGCTTTCTCTTCTGTTCCTGTTCATATGAACTGCTGCTTGTTGCTATATCTGTATATTCTTTATGGTGAAGAGGGGAGGTGCATTCGGATCATTATAATTTTTTTCTCTATCTTTAATACTGTCTTCTGTTTTCACTTATTTCACGGTAGTGTCGGTGTGTACATATGTAACTTGAAGAGAACAGAAACTTGGGAGTCAAGATCTGTCACGCATCTGTGGAAGGAGAATGCTGAGTTATTAGCATCTATTGGGTTCTGAATTGCTTGCATTTTTTTATAGTAGGAATTTCACTTTTACATCAAAATACTTCAGTTTATTTTGAAACCACAGGTATGTAAGTACAACTTCCTTTTTTCAAGGTGAAAGAAGATGAATAAAGCTAAACAAAATTTGAAAAATATTTTTGCAAACTTGTGTTTTAATATCAGAAAGATGATTCATATTTTATTCTGAATTGCGTGAATCAGCAAAGCTGTGGGAAGCAATGCATAACTGCACAACATTGATTCATGTCCTACACGTTAGCTGCTCAGTCAGGAAGCCTGAAGCTTAATGTCAAATGCGTAGGCAAAGCAGTTAACCAGAGCAAAGTAAATTGTTCTACTTAAGTGGTGGTGAATAGGGGCATTATCTTGGGAAAATCAGTTTCAGTGACTTTACTGTACAATACTTGTTACTTGGGACTGAACCATGAATACAGACTGCTAGGATTCAGCTCAAGGTCAAAAATTTGCTCTCATTTCTGTTCCCTAATCTCTTTTTTTGAAGTGCTTTTAAGAAGATTGCAGAAACCATGCAGATATTTTTTCCAGCCCAGAATAAAGGAGAATGTGAGCACTTTCAGATATTTCTGGGTGATCCCCCTCCGCCTCCCCTCCCCCGCCCCGGCTCCTCTAATTAAAGATACATAAAAAGTATACATCTCAGAAATTTAAAGAAAGGAGATAAACACTGAGATCCCATTTTACAGGTGAGGAAATAAATTATTAAGAAATAGTAACATCTAAATCTCCTACAAGGACCACAGTGAATGTTGAGCCTACAGCTCTTGACTCTCTTTTTTACACTATCTTAAAGCATTCAGTGTCTTAACCTCAGTGTTATTTTAAAATTGTATACATAGTATTTACATTGTTGCAAGCCATGGATTGAGTTATGTATGAGTCTGAAGACTCCACTTTAGAATTACAGAAGCTGGAGAAGAAAGAGGTCTACTTCATCAGTCCTAAGGCAAAGAAAGAGTGAAGTTCAGTGATGGCTAAAATGAGATGCAGAACCCATGTTTCCATGGGAAAATGAATGCCATTATACTTTTATTTTATTTTTATTTATTTATTTAAAATGAGGGCTTGTCCCGATCCAATATCGGAGGGGTTTCGTTACGATCCCAAGGACGAGATTAAGACACTAAAACCAGTCACATGTCGTACAACCTTTTAACTTTATTTTCCACGGAGTGGGGAGTAAAGGTGGGGAAAGGCGAAGGGGAGGAGAGAGAGAAAAAGAGAGGGAGAGAGAAAGGGATATCACCACCCGTGGATCCAGCGGCGTCCTGTTGGTCCTCTTCACCCTGGGTGTAAATTTTGGTGAAGCGCGTGCAGTAATTACAACTCGAGCAGGGTCCGACCCTAGGTTCCCGCTGAAAAGTTCGGAGCCAAATTAAGGCAAATTAAATAAATAAATTGTAATGACACGCGTGCAGTAGTTACAGCTCGAGTTGGGTGCCTCCGAAGAGGGACCCCGAACAAAGAAATCCCTGGGCAATTATACTTCCAATCTAAGCTCTCCGCCTTTCACGCAGTAGTTTGGACCAATAGTAATATTTAGGTCTGGGGTCTCCTGCTCCTTATTGGGTCCCTAGGTAGGTTGTTTACTGTTGCGGTTTCTGCTGACAGATGCATTTTCATTCTTCGGGTCTTGCCCTTATCTCTCAAAGCCCTGACAATTTATTACTTCCCCAGCAGTGACGGTAGGTGTTATTTCCCAAGGTCCAGACAAAGGGAATATGATCTGGACCCCGAGATAGCCCAGACCCCCCAATCAGCATTGTTTCAGCAGCGAGAGGAGGCCCTGCTCCCCAGGGTCCCGGTGCCCAAGCAGGCCTCACTTCAATGCCTTGACATCCTCCCTCCCGGAGTGTGAAGCATGGGAATGCAAACTGTTGGTAACCCCCTTGTCTTTCCTGCCTGCACCAGCTCTGGGGCCCTTTCTCACTGAACTAGGGAGTGCGGCCTAAGGCTTCAGCAAATTTAGCTACTCATGCTAAGCAAGCTTTATAGAAGTTGTGCTAAGCAGCAGTAATTTACAGTCCAGGTCCCAAAGTCTCTGCCCGATCGTGGTCTGGTTCAGCGCAGGCTCGGTGTGTCCCGGGTGGTCGCAGGGAGACCATTTTGGGGGTCGCAGCAGCTCAGTCCTGTTCCCGCTGGGAACAGATGGCTTGTTTGGGGTTATGGTTTGCTTGCACCTTATGTACCAAGAAATGTTTAAGGCAAAAGTTCACTCGTCTGTCCGCCACAGGGCTGTTCTGTGCAGGTACTCTTGCTATTGTTCCTTACATTAATTGATCTTTTAACAGCTCTATTAATTCATTTCTGTTTTATTTGAATAATGTTTTGGTGTTACAGGAATTGAAACAAAGAAACTTGTGTTATATTTCTAGAGTGTGCACTATGAATATGTAAGTTGTGATTTAAAAATGTATTTCCATATTTTACTCCAAATTGTTACTTTAGAAACACTGGAATAAGAGTCTGTTTATATTCTTAGTAACTTTATTCATCAATGGTACCCAAAGAACTGAAAATGCTTAGGAAAATTTTCTCTCTCAGGGCTAGGTTTGCTGATATCCATAGGAACTGAATCTTCAGTTCAGTGTATCATTTCATTTGTATCATTGAAAAGAACTCCCAATGGAAATTTCCTTTGATAGTCATCAGTATCTTGAAACGCAGCTATGCTTTATAAAACTAGTACTCACAGGTTTAATGTGAATTTGAGCATGACTTCCTGCTTCTGGGTGGATATGAGGATTGGATACAATTAGAGGGAAAAATGCTACATCTCCTGCATCCATAAAAACATTTTCTCTTTTTCTTGGAAGCCAAGATTCTTCTGTAGTAAGAGTTTGATTTGATGGGGAATTAAAATAGCTTTCAGAAAGAGGCCTCTGCCCTGTGGCAAAATTGCTGTATTTTACAAATGGGGCTGATCAAAAAGCATTAGAATTAATGACTATATTGATGCATGTTTTATAATTATTTATAACGTTTCTGCATAAGAATTCTATTTATCATTATATATGTGTATTATATCAATATATATGCAACTAAAGTGTCCATGGATTTGTATCACATTTGAAGTGTTATGGAGTATGTGAGAATCTTCATAGAAATCTCCATGAGAATATTTACAATTAATTTGGTACTTGACCAATAGTGAAACAGAGTAGTTTGAATGAAGTTTAAAAGAGGAAATTTTGGAAATAAGATTATTTTTCCAGATAAAGTTACTTAATTGCAATCAAATTAAAAAAAAATCTTTTATATATATATATTTTGATTTTGTTCATGCGACCAAAAGAAAATGGTCTTGAATCATTGACTCAGCCCCTATTTGCTGTGTGGCACAGAACAAAAAATCAGCCCTGAGTAAAGGTATGTGACACCTGTATTCACTTTTAATTCTTCTGATGCTTCAATTGTTATGGCACACTACCAGCAAGGAATCCAAAACCCATGGTGATGCCACTATTCTTCCTTTATGATACACAAAAGGCATCAGGGATTTCAGGATGGGATCCATAGTACAGTTAATTGACTGATAGGGAATTGTTAAGAATAGGTGTACCATATTAAAACAATTGCCAACACAAAAGATAGAATGAAGAACTGAATCAGAGTCAGGTTCCCTAAGTGCATGTTCAGGTGCCTGCTCACTTTCCTGGTCTCAACTACATTTTCTGTTCCTCCCTTCCTTCCCTCACTCCCTTAGATATCTGTATGTCTTGGCTTTCCCATCTGTAAATTAAGCATAGTGATAGTGACCTTAATAAAGTTATATACTAGTGTTGGATTCAGCAAGGTCGTTTGCAAAATGTCATTATGGTTTGGGCGGATGTACTGCAAGATGGGTGAAAATCTGGCAGGATGGTTGGGCTCGGAGGTGGTTCATGGGTTGTACTCACATGGAAGCTGGTAACAAGTGGAGTGCTTCAGCTGTCTGTCCTAGTGTGTGTCCTGTTTAACATCCTTATCCATGACTAGGAAGGTGACAAGCTCTTGCTCGCAAAGTTTGCAGATGACCCCAGATCAGGGCAAGGGTGGAGCGGTTGATGCACTTGAGAGCAGGGCTGTTGTTCAGAAGGGCCTAGGCAGGTTGGAGGAGTGGACTGACAGGAACTTCAGGAAATCCAACAAGGATGAGTATGAAGCACCTGGGAAGGATGCGGTCCTGGTGATAATGCAGATTGGGGCCTGACTGCCGGGGCACCAGCTCTGCTGAAAAGGGCTTGGGGGCCTTGGTGGGCCATGAGCTAGCAAGAGCCAGCAGTGAAAGCTATGGCATCTTGGACTGTACAGAGACAGAGCCAGCAGATCAAGGAAAGGGATTCGCCTTTACTTGGAACTTGTCAGGCTGCATCTAGAATATTTCGTCCAGTTTGTTGCCCCCCTAATACAGGAAGGATGTTGATAAACTGGGGTGAGTTCAGTGCAAGGTCACCAAGATGTTTGGGGCTGGAGCACTTGCCCTGGGAGGAGAGGCTGGGGGAGGTGGGCTTGTGCAGCCTCGAGCAGAGACAGCTTTGGGGGGACCTAGGAGCAGCTCCCCAATGCCTATGAGAAGATATCAGGAAATTGTCAGGAAAATAGACAGTGGTCATAAATGGAAATGGGGGGTTCTGACTAAGATGTAAGGGCAATATTTTTCTCTATGAGGATAGGCAAATGAGGAAACAGGTTGCCCAGCGAGGTTGTGCAGTCTTTGGAAGTTTTCAGCTAGATGATGCCCTGAGCAACCTGGTCTCACCTCGTAGCTGACCCTATTTTGAGCAGAAGGCCGGGCTACGTGACCTCCTAAGGTACCTGCTAACCTCAATGAGTCTATGATTCAGTGGTCTGCATTTTGCCTTATATTATCTATCCTCAGAGGAGAATAAGCACATAAATACTAACAACTCCTTGGTGCTTTCTGCTTGTGTTGTGGGTAGGAGTCCTCGAACAAATGTGCAAATAGAAATGTTGCTCTTTCTTCCTTCCTCTTTTCCCCTCCTCGAGTTGATGTACTAGGAAGGAATCCAACCTAGGTAAAGGACTGTTGTAAATAATTTCCCTGAAAAAGGAAGAACAGAGTACTGAACATCTTCAGTCATCTTCTCAGTGTGTCCCTGTTGACTTCTCATACAGTGCTTCCTGCCATGTTATCTTCTAGCTTTAAACTGAATGCTGCTTGGTGTGAGAAAGGGGGGCAAAAAAAGAGATTAAGTGCCTTTATGGCAAATGGATTGTGCATGCACTGTTTGAAAAACATGCATCTCCATGGATCTGATCTTATTAGCGTTGTGGCTGATAACAGAATTCCCTCAACTTTAACTAAGGCAGGCCTGGATTTGTATGCCAAGAATTAGGCTTCATATTTATATTCTGTTTGAGCTGATACAGTTCATTTTTATTCCACTACTTATGATTTAGGTATTTTATTCGTAGCATTTTTATTCTTAAATTTATTAGCAGAGATGTTAGCTATTTATTAAACCTAATATACATTAAAAGAAATGATGATTCAGTCTTGGTACAGCCTTCCTCGATAGCTTCCAGCATGTGATGATGAGCAACTATAATATAAATGCCTGCTTCATTCACACTGTGTGTAGTATAAAAACATCTGATTAAAAAAAAGTCTATGATCTGTGGTTCTTAGGAATAGTCTTATACAGATAACAAATTGTGCTATGATTTTGGGGGGGAGTATAATAGAACTGTATTGAGGAATAGGAAAAAATAAATGGAAATTAACCTTTGTTCTTCTACATTCTTTTCTCTCCTTGCTTTTATGCACCCCTGAAAGAGCCTATATATCAAATTTTAGCAAGATTTGCTTCCCAGCAGGAGTTCTATGACAATAGGTTGAACAAGACTCAATTAGGCTTTACACAGCTGTATTCAGTAGGTGACATGGACACAAGAGTATTTTAGATATTCGCAGGCTTTGTGTTCACAGATTTTTTTTTTTTTTTTTAAGGCTTGCAGGCTGTCCCAGAGAAGTTATTTCACAGCTTGCCTGCACTGAGCTTTCTCCATGAGGCACAGCTCCTTGGATATCAGTCTTCCAGTTTCATCTTTTCTGTTTTCTATTAAGTAATGCTCACTGGCTCGTTCTTTCTGCTCCATTAGGAATAAAGAATCTTCATGTGACTGCAGTTATAATACACATTCCTTTTCAAAGAAAATGTATGTAGTCTTTACAATTCTTAGGTTTGCAGAGCAGAAAAACTTGGCAGTGTCTCTCTTATGAGCTCAGTGGATATTGTGCTGTTAGGTCTGAACACTGAGCTGCCTTGTAGTTTTGGAAGAGTTTGCATTAGTCCTGTTTCTGTTGCCTTCTGACTATTGTACAAGTAATGACTTTCGGAAAATAGTTTCTATGACGTAGAAATGCAGATGTTGATCGTTATTTCTGCCCTGCTAGTTGAAAACTGATGGTCTGTTATTTATCCCACAATTAGAAGAAACTATCGAACAGGATCTGAGGTGTAGCCACAGTTGAGATACTTTCTAGTCCCGGTAGGTAGAAGGATTTACCAAAGATAATCCCAGTACTGTCATGAGAGGGCAAACTGATTCACAGAAAGGAATGCTGAGTTTCCCTTATGGTCTTTGGACAAGTACAAAGGTGACTTTAATTTTCTTGCTAAAATTAGTTTGTCATGGAATCAGAATTTCGGTCTTATCAGTACCAGGGCAGTGGACCTTTTATATAGAGGCGTTAGTGCTCCTAAGGGCTTATAGTCTGTTGTTGGACGTTGCAAACCTCTGTTTCCTCTACACCGGATTTCATGCTCAATGATGAGTGCTCTTGATGAAAAATTTGAGGTAAGTTTCGGAAGCTATCCTTTGAGATTGTTTCACTCTTGACAGATATCTGGTTTCAGTTCCATTTCAGATCTGTTTGCTTTCACTGCATATGACTTTTTCTCTATGTGAGGAAGACCATCCTGGAAAATCTGATTTTAATCTGAAATTTATTGTAATTCCATAATTTATTCTTAAATATCAAATTAAAATTTAGAAATTATGGCAAATTGGTAAAGACCTAAATATATCACAATACATTAAGGCATCTGAAATTTTTTTAAGTGTACACACTTAGCATGTTTTTTGCTGAGTTTTACTGGCAGTCCAACTTACAAAGTTACTGGTTAAACCCCTAGCACTGGAGCTTACTGACCTGCTAGAAATTGGTTTTTTTAACAGTAATAGTCTCTTAGGCTCAGAAAAAACAATTTTCTTCATGGAAATCTGTTCAAATAGATTGGTTCAACAACTGAAAAAGTAGAAAAGCCCCCTTTACTCTTTCAATCTGTAAATGTGAATGAGCAATAAGAGACCTATTACTTCTAGAAGTTTGAAGGGGAAGGACCAGATAAAGATATGAAGAAAGAGATGGTGGAAGTGATGGCCAGTATTTTGGCCAAATGATTCCCCTGCTTTCTCATAAAAGTACCTGGGAATCTTGTGCCTTGGCCTCTTTCCTGGCATCGGCTGGGCATCTGCTGCATGTTGGGGCACACTTTTGCATGCAGCTGTGCAGGGCGTGGGGAGAGATGGAAGAGAGGCAGTCTGTAGACCACCACCATGGTCCATGTCACCCACTGCTACCTCTCTACCCACACCTGAAGGAAAGGAGATGACGGGCGCTGAGCCGGATGAATTGATCAGGCAGCCTGAAGCCAATGGAAAATTCTAGTATAAGCACCTTTGGGCTAGATAACTTCAAGAGGTCCTTTCTAGCCCTGTGTTTCTGTACTTTCTGCAGAGCCTGGACGGAAGTGGTTTGAATCAATAATTAGAGATTATACTGCATTTGAGAAATGAATTTTAAATGGAAAAAAATCCATATTTTGATAAACTTCTTGTCATGTCCAGTACTTCATGGCAGTTGCTCGGAGTTACTCAGATTCTCAGTTTTATAATGCAGTACATGTGAAATGCATATGATACTTGCAATATACACTAGTTCATGTGTTTCCTGTGTGGTAGGTTTTTTTTTTCCCCCCTCCTATTTATAGTTTGGAAATATTCCTTTGGAACAGGAAATTGGTATTCTATGGTTTAAAAGTACATGTTTATTAAGATTCTTAAATAATTTGTTGTTAAACTAGATAACACCTCCTCAACTCTCATGATGCTGCATCTGGAATACTGGGTTCAGTTTTAGGCCCCCAGTACAAAAGAGATACTGAAAAATTGAAGCAAGTCCCATGAGGGATACTGCCATTGTTAGGTGGTTTCAACATGTGAGGAGAGGCTAAGAGAATTAAATTTGTTTAGTTTGAAGAAGAAATGGCTAAGGGGAGATCCTCTGCTCCCTAAAGTGGAGTTGTGGAGAAGATGGAGCCAGACCTTTTTCAGAGGTTCACAGCAAAAGGATGAGAGGTAATGGGCACAAGTTGCTGCAAGTGGAAGTCCAGTTGGACATGAGGGTAAAGTTTTTCACAGTATGACTGATTAAGCACTGGAACAGGTTGCCTGGAGAAGTGGTGAGATTTCCATCCTTGGGGATTTTCAAAACTTGAGTGGAAAAGGCCCTGAGCAACTTAATCTGATTTTGAAGTTAGACCTGTCTTCAGTGTATAAGAAAATATCCATGGGTCCCTTTCAACTTAATTTTTTCGATGATTTCTATGGTAATTGTTTAAAGGAATATGTATAGCTATACATATTAACAGAAGTTCTAAGTTTTAACAGCCACGAGAATCAATGGGGAAAAAAGCATGTGGGTTACAAATGCAAAATGAATCGTACACTGCTAAGTGAATTAAATTGTCTGCTTTAATCTTGATTTAAATCCTTTCATTTTAATTTAGTTCCTGTGTCTCTTAGAGAAAGTTTTCACTCTTCTGTTGTCTTGTATGCATGATGCCGCTAAAGTGTGTTCCATGAACATGCTCTCTGCAATATAAAATGACAATTATTCTATTTTTATGGAGGGTATAACGGGAACTTACAATATACAAGCTCTCTTTGCTGACAGAGCATTTGTCTTAGTAATTAAAAACTGAAAACAAGTCTGTGGAACTTCAAGACGAATTAATGCAATGTATAAGTCAACCCATAAGGCATTCTTAAGTGAGAAAGCACGTCTTTCTTCATGTGAATAACTGCACTGTTCAAATGAGAGAAAGCAGCTCAGTGGTCAGGACTCCAACACTGGATCTGTGTCCTTCCTCTGCACAATTCCTGTGTGATTTGAAACATGTCACTGTGAGCTAGATCAAAAAAAGAAAATGAGATGAAACTTTCGTAGCGCAGATATACATTTTATTAGTATTTGTTTGTAAGGAAGAAAATGATTTTTAAACTAATTACTGAACTAAGTTCCGTGTATGTTTAAAAACTTGCAGCATATATTAAAAAAAAAATCAGAAGGCCTTTTAACTACCCTCGTAGAGATGTATTTGGAAGAGGTATTGAAAGTTCCACAGGTTTGCTGGTTATTACATGTTTCATCTTTGAAAATCTAAGTTTCAATGATGATTCAAGTTTAAAAAATAAGAAAAAGCCTTCTCCTGAGACCATAATTGTTCCTTTTTTTTCCTGACAGTTTTAATATGGCAAAATGCATTCCAGTCATTCATAAGTAGGAACATGCCTTTTATCTCAACAGAAATAAAGGGTAAGGAGGGAAACTTTAGAAGGGGCGATATAGAGTGGAAATGTGTAGTGTAGTACTTTGTCAGTTAGAATGGAAATGTTTTTGGGCAGAGTATGTGCATTGCCTAGTACAACAGATCCAGTTTATTCTTTCAGATGTTACTGCAAAATCACTATTGAATACTGTTTTGGAGAAGGAAGGAAAATTTCTCCTGTATATTCTGGGCTTTGCTCTCTCCCAGGGTGCATTCTGGGCCAAAGTATGGAAATGGTTTTATTCTTTAGTTTAAAACATTAGACTTAGCATTAGAGAAGAGAGGAGAAAAGCTAGGTGCTCATGCAGATTCCTCGCTATTACTTCACTTTCCTCAGGAGCAGTGAAAGCAAAGCAGGCTCAACCAGTGTTTTTGAACTCTCGCTTCCAGAAAAAAAGCTGTGTATAAAGTGTGTAGTTAGAACTTTAAAGTGCTTTAAGAACCTTTTTAACCTTTTAACCTTTTTTAACTTAGGTGTTCTCTCTCTTTCTCTCTCTTTCTCTCTCTTTCTCTCTCTTTCTCTCTCTCTCTCTCTCTCTTTCTCTCTCTTTCTCTCTCTCTCTCTCTCTCTCTCTTTCTCTCTCTTTCTCTCTCTTTCTCTCTCTTTCTCTCTCTTTCTCTCTCTTTCTCTCTCTTTCTCTCTCTTTCTCTCTTTCTCTCTCTTTCTCTCTCTCTTCCCCCCCCCCCCGGAAGAAGAAAACAAAAGATCTTTAAAGCTAGGCAAAGGATGGTTGAAATGGGGAAAACACAGCAGTTGCTATGGTTGCTTCTTTTCAAAATGACTGTAGGGACTCCATATATGGTACTACAAATTAAAACAGTATAAGCAGAAATGGTACATTCCAAGAGAAAAATAGTTGGTGTGCATTGACGAGCTTAGTAGGTATTAGGTGCTAGTGTTTGTGATTTTCAATATTAATTGCCAAATGGAAAAAAGCATCATCAAGACCGATAAGCTTTCTAAAGTTTTTATCCCTCCCTCCTACATGAAGATTTTGAAGCAGAATATTTGGCGCTTACAGGCGCTAAAATAACATCTTTTAATGATCTGGCTGTAGTTGTCACAATGGGAGCTGCAGAGTACCAAATAGTTTAAAAGCTTCATCTTTATTCAGCTGGCGTATTGAGAGCATTATAAGAAATGGCTCCAGTGCTAAGGGCTGTGTACATAAAAATTTGGACTAGATGTAATTTGAAGCTAGAAGCCAGGCACATTTCCTCTCGTCCATAATGGTATTAGCTAATAGGTATGAGCTTGGCCAAATTAAAAAGGAGTGTCCGAAAATCTGGAAATGATGTTCATCAACAAAACATGTTTTCGTTTGCAGGAGTTTTTGGTCCGCTAAAGGCACAGTGGATACACTAGAATGGACACAGAGGAATTCCCTCCCCCACCTCCAGAAGGTAACTAAAATACTTAATATTTTTAAAATCACTTTCATTGTAACAGGTGAGATTATTTTTCAAACAATATTTTTACCTTCCCAGCAGCACTCCCTCCCACCACATCTGCTTGAGACTTGCTGATATTCTCTCGGGGGTATTTGGCAGTGCCTTACTCAGACATAAGTTCCCACCATCTGTCCTGCCCCGTTCCTGGAGCTGGCTCACTGGTGTTACAGGAGCATGACAGGAAGAAAACTGGGGAATGGTTGGTTCTTACAGTCCTAGTCTGCCAATATGTTTTCTATGGCAACATAGCGTGATGTGTGTCATTACACACTTCATACAGCCCTGAGGCCTCATGCACATGGTGCTCCTTAGAGAAGAAGCCAACAAACCCTTGGCAAGGGCAAGATATCTGGGCCAGTGGCACAGACGCCTGGACAGATTTGAAGTCTGAATTGAGAGGACAGAGAGGGGTGAATTTTTCTCTGTTGGGACACGTGCTGCTTCCACAAGACGTGCTTAACCTGGGGGATGACTACTGAGGGCTGTAGCTGAAGAACCCCTTCTTTTAGAGCTGTCCCTCTCTTGCAGGGCTGAGAGCCGTGCAGGCTCAGGGCTCAGGCAGCACACGTCCCTGTGGGAAGTGGTGTCGAAGCATGCATGACTGAACCTTTGTGTAGCTGGAGCACAGAAATTTTTGAAAGGTTGCAACATGTGTTAGACTGTGGAACTGCTTTATGAAGTCCCCTTGGTGCCCTTTGGCTGCTCTAGTAGAGCCCAGAGTTCAGAGGGCTTAAAGAATATACAAATGCAATGTGTCCTTGCATTGCAGTTATGCCTGTTTTAAAGAAATATCACCTATAGCTTTTTTGTCTGATTTCCTGTGAACATACCCTTCTGTGCTATTTGGCATTGTGTCTTTTAAGTCTTAAGAACATTTGGACTTTGATAGTTTGAGGCCGGAAGACTTGGGAGAAGTAGTCTGATCTTGTTCTTCCCAAAGCATTGGTTTATGGAGACAGCAATTATGTAGACCTGCAATTGAACCTAGTGCAGCTGTTCTTATTTAGCTAAATTCACTAGTGTTGTTTGCCAAGATAGTGACTTTCTATAGTCTTCCCATAGATTTCTGATGTATCCTTTTTATAAAAATTATTACATTTTATTTATTGTTGATGCAGTACCTATATGAAGGTTTTTAAATATGAAAAAGGATTTATCTTAGTTTTGTTCAGCCATAACTATTTAGGAACTTGGGAATTGTCGTCCTAGTTAGAAATTTCTGTCTCTCTAGCTTAGACACTGCCACAGGTAGAGGTCTAATACTAGAAACTACCTAGGGAATTGGGAATGTGAAAGAAGCAGGAAGTTTTGAAATCAGCTTCTGATGGGAGAGGAATATTTCTGGCCATCATTATTGACAGTTTTATTTATGTTCTGAGATATCATTGAATATTGTACTGGCAAAATGAGTTTCCTGCCCTTGACTTAATCTATGTGGTCGGGACTCTGATTTTAACTCTGTTTTATTTAGTGACAGTTACTATGAAACTATCCTTATCAGATTATTTATCTACAAAGAATGTACTGCTGTGGGAGAAGAGTCACCCCTGAAGAATCAATATTTCCACGTGATTAGGGTCTGCCATTGTTCAAACACAGCTAATAATTGTGTCAACAGCTCCAACTTGGTGAAGCATGTTAGCACATGTGATACTCTAAGCATTTCGTATACACAAAGTCAGTTCCACGTGTTATAAAGAGCTTTGCAGAGAAAAAACCTAAATTCCAGAATCGTATTGAGCGGTTACCCTGAATTTTCATTAATTTCAGACATGTCGCTCCTTAACATTCTGATTAAACTTATTTAACGTAAGTTGAGATTTTGCTCAAGGTATTGCTATATCTGATCTTGTGTCAATGGATGCTTTCACTGTCATCTCAAAAAGTTTTGTCTAAAAATTGTTGGAACTAGAATCTTTTCTGACTTTACCAACGCTAATTTTCTTGAGAAGTCATTTTAATAAAGACAATATCACTGAAGATAAAGATAAGTCTTCTGCAGTGCAGAATACTATTAAACATTTCAATAGTAACACTAAAGTATACTTTAGTTCACTTTCTAGACAATCCCCATAACCCATTTTGCAGGTGGAAAATAGGTGAGAATTTTAGGAGCACGTAAATGTGTAAATTCACATATCTGAGTTAAAGGGAAAAAGGAATAGGATTAGTTTGTAGTTATTAAGTTTTTCTTCTGCTGTATGTATACACCAGCCATCCAGGTGTCCGCTCAGAAAAGATGAGCAGGACCTGCCTGTGCCTTCAGACAGTGAACTGATGGGCAAGTTACTGCGGTGAGTAGTGACATTGAGGGTCCCACTGTGTGCTGAGTTCAGGAGCCTCTACTACATCTCAAACATCATTTCAGCTACTGCATAATGGTTATAAAATCCTGAACAGTGGCTACAGATCACATCAATAAATATTTTTCAGAAATTATTCTAATTTCATGGAAATTTTTTCTTTTACTGATTCACTATCTTCATAGATATAGCTTTAGTGATGAAAGTCATTTGGGTTCTTCTCCGTTTAAAGTGACAGTATAGCCTGCATGATGAATCTCCACTGTATTACTATTTAGTGGGTTTTCAATGTTGTTTTTGGACAAGTAAGTTCACCAGATCTGTTTATATCAATGTTAATGTATACAAAGTGAAAAAATGACTGTAAACCTTTATTTTTGTCATGAAGATGTTGTGAGAATCTATATTAAAGCTATGCAACTAAATTCATGTTAAATAGTGTCTTTTCATCAGCGGTGATCTGAATCTCTACCATGTTTGAGAAATGAGCAGTTAAGGTCAATGATAGAGCTTCCTCTGCCAGTCCTTGATAGGAAGAAGCATGCATATGATAGAGGAATGGGAGATAAATGTTTTATCCTTGTTTATTTCATATATTATGCTTATGCAATATATCTGCCTATTGCCTATAGCAATCTATTACTGCTGTTTGGACATTCCATTCATACATCTTTAATTAGCGACAAGTTTATGCTAATTAATTCTCCCACCGCAGAGCAAATGCAAGCTTTGAAGAATTTTACAGAAATTAAATACCCTTATGTTCCTTCCTCCAGAATGTTTTAAAAACTAATTCTTCTTTTCATGATGCTTAAGTATTGTTGTTTATATATTTTGAGTCAATGTATGTGTTAGCAGCCAGGGAGCAAGGGTGGGGGAGTGCATTCAGATGTAAGGCTGGATTAAGAGCATAATCACAAAAACTGCTTCCAAAATTGACATTTGTGATGATAGTGCTAGCTTTTCTTCACTCCTTCAATCTGTATGCGCATAGGAATTTATAAACAAAATGCTGGAATTTATGTTTAAGACTTCATATTTAAAAAAAATCACCGACTATTTTGTGAAATAAAATGGAGGAGGATTATTTATCTCCCCATCAACACAGAAAATCCTCCTTTAACAGCTAAATGAAAATGGTAAGTTTTTTCATGACTGTAAATTACAATTATGTTGTAATTGATTACTGTAAAGGAATGTACTTCCCAAACCCATTTAGACAAGATAGGCTGGGGACTGCAGATTTTGCAGTTAGGAATTTAAAAGCTTGCAATTCTGAGAATGAGATGAGCTCTGATTTCTGCACACTGTTCTCCTGTAGAGGTGTTTTCTTTGTACTGGCCAGCCAGGACTGGAGATTGGTTATTTAATGCTAGAATGGTGTTCACTTAAGATGGTCTGTGCTTGTTCTATTACTTTATTAGGAGGTATGGTACCTGGCTGTTTTTTCTTTCTTCATGTGGAAAAATGTTCTGTGATCTTGAAAAGTAAAAGCTGTATTCTTTATATGAGGACTTAGAGATGTTTATTGAGCCTGTTTTAAAAGGAAAAATGTCTTTCTGTGCTTAGCAAGAATGGATACCTGAGAAACAGCTCCTTGCCTTAAAGAAGTGGGGAGTGCATTCTTGTTTAACAGGTTTCTGTCTTTGTACTTTCTTCTCTGAATAGGTCTCCTCTTCATTATTCTTGGTACATGGCACTGTGACTCATGATTTCTCCATGAGAACTATTAAAAATGCTTCTCACAGATATCTATCTTCTCAATTATTCAACCCAGTCTTCCTAAAGCAAGTTGCCCTTTATAACAGTCGTAGGACCTAGAATAGGTTTTAAGCTTTGCTTTATAATTAATTGAGTCTGTCAAGAGGTGTATTTCTAGTAATTAGAATTTTAGTATTGGTACATAGCAATATGGTTCTGGTATCATGAATAGCCAGCATATTTTGTTTTTTAAATATTTAAAATAGCATTGAAGTTTCAGTGTTCAATACAAGGACAATGTGAGAATGATTTCGATTGTATAATCTTCATACTCCTGTTAAATATTCTCTTTACCTGAGAAATAATCATCTATAACTCTGCTTCATCTGAGAAATGTGAGGTACAGTTAAAGCAAAGAGCAGGTGTAGTAATGAGCAGTTGTGTATGTTCTCTCACCTCTTTTCCTTGCTTATGCCACTATCTCTTACTTGTGAGTAGAGCTAGATGAGAAGCTTTTGTTCCGCAACTTGGACATTTCCAAGTTGTTCAAAGCAAAACCAGACTAAAGATATCTCTTAGATACGGATTGTAAAAGCATTCTGCACACCTTTTTTTATATAAATGATTGGCTGTGAATTCTAGGGCTGTGAATGTGGATTTCTATGCTCCTGATACGGAAAGCCATAAATCAAAGAGGCCAAGGACTTAAATCTGGATTCCCTGCATGTGATCAAGTGCTATGTGTCTGGGTTTTTTCCTGTTTTTTGTTGTTGTTTGCTTGCTTGCTTGTTTGCCTGCCAACCCCAGAGTACTAAAATAGTCATAGTTCCTCTGTCCTTGAAAAGGCAGTCTGTATGGAATCTGAGAGAGCTTTCCAGATAAAAATTAGATAGAAATAACTATACTTTCATAAAAGTTCTCATTAGGATGAATTTGCATATTCCAACAAAAGAGCTTTAGAAAAACTCTTGATTAGCTCTAAGAGGGAGCTGTTGAACAGCTGCTGTGTTTTGTTATAGAGATAACTATTTCTCTGCTAGGTGAACTGCTTTCTCTTTTGTGTGCTATATATTATTTTCAGATTGTTTAATTACCTTTTGTCCTGTTTAGTGAATAATTTCGTAGGTTATTTAGGTTTTAACTGTGTTAACAAACTCTTTTTGTGACTGATGCAGTTAAATTGGGCCTTTTATAATATTGACAAGAAAATCACATGGTGTATGTTTTACGATTTGGTTTATGAAAATGAAGAGCAGTGAGGAAATGAGGTTGCATTTCAGACTAGAGTAAAATAAAAAGACATTACTTAGCATAATTGGGGGACTGAAGTAAGAACACTGCTTATATTTAACTGCAGCTCTGAAGGGAGTTGGTCTTAGGCTATATGGCGTTGTTTGTTAGGCACATCTATTTTCAGCATACAGACAGTTACAAATGATGGTAAAAGGGGAGCCAAGATTTCAGAAGAATGAGAACAGAATATGAATTGTAGTTATGAATAGTCCCTTGTTTTTGAAGCTGGCTGTGCCTTGTTGGTGTCTGACATCCCATTTGTAACAGAACAATTTATTTATTTTTAAAGATCACATTACTGTCTGTAAAGGAAAATGCATTTGTTAACATAAGGATCAATTATTTCATATAACAATGCGGACAAGCTGTATAACAAACAGTAACAAGAAAATTCAGATTGCAGAAATGCTCCGATGGTGTCACGTGTCACTCCTAATTATGTCTTTTTTTTTTCTTCTAGCCAAGCAGATATGGGAGTTGAGGAAAACAACAAAGAGAAATAGGTTAATTAAAAATTATTTCTGTTTTTAGCATCTGCAAAACAAACACAGTTTCTGTAGATGTAATTGTATCCTCTCTACTTTGAAGTAATCCAGTAACATCTTTGCTAGACATTTATGATTTGATAAATGATTAAATGTGATTTAGCAACACAGTGTTCTAAGTGACTAGCATCTTCATTTTGGAAGTATATGATGATTTATTTCTGAATGCAGTCTTACTTTTTAGTTAGCTTTTTATTCATAATAGTTTTTTATTCATTCAGCTGCTCTGTAACATGACTTCAGTGCCGGACTTAACTTGCCTAGCAGTGTGTAGGGACAAGCCCCAGATACGTTGACTGAAAAGATTGATTGATGATGAAACAAAGGGATACTAAGGGGTGTCAACAAAACAATATTAATTATCCCAAACTAGAGATGAAGTTTGTTTAAAAGACAAAAAAAAGTAAAAGAAATTATGCTGATTGTTGGGTATTCCTGCAAGAATATTTATGTAAGCTAAGCTCTGAAATTTGAATTTCAAATAGCAAGCCAACATATAAGAAGAGGTGTGAACTATGTTTTGTTTCTTTTGACATTTTAGGACTTGTAACTGGCACTAACCAGCCAGAATAAATTGCTGCCAAGTAACAGAGGGATTTTTTTTTTGTTAATTCCGTTTCACTGATTCCAGCAAATGTTCACCAACTGTGCCTAAAACCTCTGTAATGTTTGCATAGACAGATTTACTTTTTTATACCTTCTTCTCTGTTTTGTATGAGTGTTAGTAAAAACTTGTTTGCATTAAGATAAGTTAAATAAGTGTCTGAATTAGTGAATTAAGCATTTATTAGGTGCTACTTTCTTTTTCTGCAGAGAGGAACTGAAGTTATGCCTAGCAATTTGAGGAAAATCTACTTTTGGAAAAACATTTGGAAAAAAACCCCTCCAGTCCTCCACATAGATTCTTTCTGGGAAACCAAACCTTGTCATAGTTTCATATAAGTGAATAGAGAAGATGATTCAGTATGTCTAAGTAAGGTCCTCACAGGAGTAACCATTGTTAGAATAATCTGTTGTTAAACTCAATAACATTGGTTAGATCATCAAATTCTGGAAACTCTGCACGTTCCAAGTGGGATAGTCTTTAAGTAAAATAATGTTCTGTTCTGTAAAATATGGAGCAGCATTGCTGTATTCTGTAAGCTACAGATCTTGCAGTTATTTGTAGGAAGAAGAATGGTTGATGCTAAAGTATAGCTGCATGTTTTGTACTCTCCTTGTTTTGGATACTCTTTCCCTGTAAATGAAAACTTCACTGTGTGGTGTTGTGGTTTGTGTTGAGGTTTCATAGTTTAGTTTTGTTCTGATATAATTCTGCTCAAAACCAGATTTTTGTGAACATGAGTGCGGAGGAACTTCAAAGACAGCTGGTAGAGGCCTGGTCAGTGGAGTCCCTGGAGCCTTGGTAACCGTTCAGCTAAAGCAGATGCATCAGGCGGTAGTGTGTTGGGGAGAATGTGAAAGAGAAAGAGGCTAAAAGTGAGAACAACCCAGAACTTCTGCCTTGTTTGAGCATGCCAGAAGATATTTTGTGTCCATGTGTCAAGTTTTGCCATCTCTTGGAAGTCTGCAAATTTCAGGCAGCCTCTCTGTTTAGTGCAAACTGTTTGGTTGTTACTGATCAGTGGGCTCTGGGTATTAAAATACTAGGGATCCACTTGATCTTCCAAGATCATTTCCACAATTTTCCTAAAGGCTGGTCAAGTGCTATTTTGTCTCACCAGAAAATTGCCTAGGTGATTGTCTAAGCCTATCGCATGGCAGCATTGTTTCATTTTCAATCTGTGCCGTCTATCTCTGTGCAAATTTGAATCAAACTTTCTTTACAAATCAGTTTATCTGTATAGCACTCTGTAGGCTGGGGAAAGAGTGGGAATGGGAAAGATGTATATTTAAGCATGTGAATAGGTTTCATGCACTGCTTTGAGAGTATAAGATAGAATTATCATTGTGGACAAAGTAATCTGTTGCAGCATGTCCAAGAAGACAAATCAGTCCCCAAAACAGCTCATACCTTCTGAACCCCATCTTTGTCATCCATCTCAAGTTCTGATACTGAGGTCAAATGCTTTTAGGTTTTCAAAGTTCTACTTTTGGGAGTGCCAGCAAGTGCTTCATTTTTGACTTTGGTAGAAAAAGGATTGTTCAGCCCTGGACTAATGATCTAGAAAATAGGCATCCCATTGCCTAAATCCAGCTGAGGGCTTGATCAAGGGTGCATGCACAGCTGATGACAAGATAGGAGAAAGAAACATGACCCAAAGTTGAAGCCAGATCCTTTCCTCCTTCATACCCAGAATGTGTCAGCATGGTGAAAAGATCTTGCTAGACATGGTCCAAGACCTAAGGTACTTCAGCTTTTTTTGGTCTAGGTAAGCTCCAGCTCTTTTTAGTATCTGATGCACAGTATATGTGCTGAACCTGTATGTTTTCCTTCTATGGAATTGGGATCTCACAGTCTGCTTGCTTTAGGCCCCCAGGGTAAGTGCCACACTTTCTGTCTCAGAAGACTGCCAGTGACTCTCAAGTCATTCCTGTCCAAGGTATTTGATGATACAGCAGTTTCATGTTACTAATTAGAATTAAACAGACTGTATTAAAGAAATGCATATTCCTCAAACCTTTAAACAATAATTACTTCAATGTAAAAAGTAATCATTTGTGTAACTAGATATAATAGATGGTACCCTTTGGGGGTGGGGGGGAGGAGGGGGAAGTAAAGAAGAACAAACCAGATTCTTTTCTGTCTCTTGTGGAGAATTCCATAACATATGGCTTCTTTCTTACAGATATATGAATTATGTGGGCAGAACTAGATTTCCCAGAAAATCTTCCTTCTCCTTTCTTTCCTCACATGACACTTGCATCCTAGGGTTAGCCAACATGCTTCTTCCCTGCAGTTCCAGAGCTGGACACTTTCTTCATTTTCGCAAGGACTTTGTAGTCCTTGTAGTCCTTCTGCTGTTTGATTTCTGCTTTACTAAAACTCACTGTTTCTTCCATACCTGGTGTGGACTGTCCATTTGGCAGCCTGTTGTGAGGGGAGAGTCGTGATTCAGCCATTGATGTGCTTGGCAGTTGAGGCTGAACTTGGCTACACGGTGGCCATCAAGCACGTGTCACTTGCAAAAGTGATGTCCTGCAGCCTGCAGTTTTGCTTTGATATCTTCAGAAATAGAGTGGTGTTTCTCTTGTTAGATGCTTGGTGGCATTTACATTAATTCAGACTAGTGACCTTATTATTACTAAGTGGTGGAGCTCCTTTAATGCTGATAAAAAGTTAATATCCTTTAACACCAATAGAATTTATTCAGCATGGATAGATATCTGTTATGTAGGAGCATATTTATACAGATTTCCAAATAATTCCCGCGTGTACTTTTCTTAAAGAATCCCATTTTAAGTACTTCACTTGCTGCAAGTCAGTGGCATTTCACTGATGGAATGTAATGGCAGAATCTATTAATACAGTGCTGGTGTGGAACAGATTTCCCCTTTCCAGGACCAGGATCAGTCTATGCTTGTTGCAGTGACGTGCAATATCAGTGTTGCCAGTATGTTGACTATGAAAATGTGAAGTCAGCTAAAATGGTCACAATGCTGCTTCTATATAGCAGCCTTTCAGATTATAGTGTAACTAGCATTGAGAAGTATCTTGTAGAGTTGCAAAGGATTACACCTTTTTTGTTTGTTTGTTTTGCTGCCAGTAGTCTCTGGATAGCCTTCTTCCTATCTAACCTTGTCATTTTAGCCTTTTGGGTTTTTTGCAACTCAATGCTCTTAACCTTTAGTTAAATTCAAGCTTGATTTTTAGCATAGTGAGTAATTTATAAGAATCAATGCTTTTGGTATTTGTAAACCTTGCCTAACAACCACAGATATGTACTTCATTGCAAGAAATAAATTTATTTAATATTCAGATTATTATTGCTAACAGTAGACTCTGTCTTAAGCTTGGACAGGCAGATTCATGATCCATTTGAGTTCAATTTGGATTTTGCTTTTTATCCAGGAGAATAATTTCTCTTATACTTGCTTAAGAGCATAATTAGTGTGTAATGTGTGTATTTATCAAATATTAAAGAGATGTTTTTACTTATTTCTTTGTTGTTTATTTGAATGGAGAGCCTGTTAATTTGTGTGGTTTTGCTTTTGTTTCCATCACTGGAAAGACTTCTTGTATGAATGTGTACCATTTGGGTTTTCTCTTGGTTTGTTTTTTTACAGTTTCCACAAAGACTTCTAATGATCATATTGTGGTCTTGCTTTGGATTTGTGTGAGCTTCATGTAATTAGCAACATGCTTAGACCACAGGGACCTGAGTTTCCTGTAATGCCAGTTTAGCACAACTGCAGGTGAAAGCAGAAGGAAAGTCTTGGGGTCTGATCCATCTCCACGACACTAGATGGAAAAATGTTCACCAATCCATTTCAGTGTATGAAGTTTTGGCTTAGACTTTTTCAGAACAAAATAGGTACAGTATTATAACAATAGATACATCTATTAATAGATACATCTGTGTGACACTATGGGAACAAATTCATATTCATTGATGGAGCACTGAAAAGCAGTGTAAGGTACCTGGGTATGTATTCCCCCATGCGGACAGACTCTCTGCGAACACCATGTGTCTGGCTCTGCACCGCTTCCCGGGGCAGTCAGCAGCTCGGAGGATGTCCCAGTGGGGTAGCTGAGGGCTGTAACGGCCTGAGCTGCCAGAGGCATCCACCATGACTCTTGACGGCTGGGCACAAGCTAGGATGGGCCTTGAGGCTGCTCTAACCTGTCCTGCCAAGGAGCTGGTGTGCGGAGGCTGCAAACCAGGAGGAGAAGAGGCAGTGCAAATCCTTCCTTTCCCTAGTGGCCTGATGCAGACTGCAGTTCGGGTCCAGGGGTAAATGTGATTCTTAGAGTGTATATGTGTTTTTTAATCAGTTTGCTAAGTCTTCACATAATTAGGTAGCTTCTGAAAGTTTTGGTCTAAGATGCCATTGGGTAAACTCTCTGTTACAGTATTTCTGCAGCTTGAATTCATTCTTTGAGGGCAGAAGTTTAGTAGGTAGAGGTAAATGCGCAGGCTGTGATCTATATGGAAGTTGAGATACTTGAGAACATTCAGCAAAAACATTGCACCTATGCTTTAACCAAAGGGATCTAAAGGGAGAATGTCACTCAGTGATGTGGAAGTATTCATGAATGGGGTTGTTTGTAGCAGGATTCCTAAAAGCCAACCTTCTTTTCTGTGACCTAAAACATTTATTTACTAATGAAACCATGCAGAATAGAGGTTGTCTTCATTATTACTTTCTATTTCAACAGCACACTCCTAGAGACCTTGAATTGATGTTAGGAAATCCTGGCAGGAAAGTCACTTGGATAACTTAAAAACTTTCTTTGTGCTTTTTTCATTGTGGAAACAGTCTATAATTATGTGATTGCATTTTCTGTTCTTAAATAGCTTTTATAGTCCCGTTTCACATTTAGCACGTAAGCATATAATACTCCTTGATTCTGGCTGCTTGGCTGAATGTTGTCCTCCCATTTGCAGCCTCCTCCTTCTGTCTGCCAGACCCAGCTGATGCCATTTCTGTTCTTGCTCTCCAGGTTCCTCCTTTTCCAGCTACCTGGCTTCCAGCTCCCAGTCTTTTCACACTGAAATAAGTCCATATCTCCCATCCAAAATTCCAGTTTGACCAGACTTCTGGCGTCATCTTACTTCTCTCCATCCTTCACTATCCAGATACGTTCCATGTTGCACTTGGGAGTCAGCTGGCTTTCATCTTCACCTTTCTCCCTGCATGGGTGCTAGCCAGAGGTGCTGTTTGGGGAACACAGAAGGGATACTGTTAAGCTGAATACTAGAGTGAAAGAGTATTTAAGTTCATTTTCCTCTCCTGGTACTGAAGAAGTCATGGTCACATGTGGGAGATGTGAGCAGAAAGAAAATATTTTGTTGCTCTCTGGCTGTAGGAATGCAGTCTAATCGGCATTAAGAGGTTGTGAAAATCTTGAGATTACCCAGTGAAGACTGAGTCTTAAAACTGTTTTTGTTTGAGATGTAACAAGTTTCTGCTGAATATGAATCAGCTGTGGTTTCTTGAAGGTTTACAAGCTGGTCACATTTTTTACAGGAACACCGGAAGTGCTCGCTATCACAGGATTCACCTTCCTGACAAATGTCAAGTCTCTGCTACAAACTTTCACCTGAAATTGAAAGCTAACAAATTGAGAACCACGATGGTACATTTAAGCCCTGATAGTTAGTTTTGGAAAATCAATGATAATTTGAAAGATTCAGGTATTTCCTGTTACAAGACTAAAAATGAACAGTTTTCAGCTCTACCTGTGATTAAATGAGAATATTTTCATGATTACGTACATTCTTTTTGTACAGCTATAACAGTGGTTCTGGACTGATGCTGACTTTTGGAAAGGACATATAGCAGGTGGCTATGACTTAGAGGAAAAAGTATCTGGTCTGAGTTAGTCCTGCATATATACTTATACCATATGGGAAGTACAGTGTCTAAAACTGTTTTCAGGTGGAGCAGTGTAATTCTTTCTCCTTCCAGAATTCAGGTTTCTTTTTCAATACTCCTGCAGAATGTTAGTACTTGTGAGGCTATTGAGTACTTAAAAGAAGGTATTTTCCATTTGTTGAGAAGAGCACTTTCCCAGTTAGGTTTTAGCACCTTGCTGTTTTCCAGTGCAATTCCAGTTCTTTCTTTTATGTGGTGTCTTGCACATTCACACAAGGAGCTAGACAGATTCTGAGTGTTAATAAAAAGAGTCTGGAAAAGCAAGCATATCTCATCTTAGAAGAGGGCTAAAGAGAACATTTCTGGTGTTTATCAAGGTTGATATGCACTGGGATTGTTGAGTCTGCCTTTTTGCTGTGATTTGTAAACTTCCCAAGTTACCAAGTTTTACGACAACTAAATACACTCTGAGATAGTAAACTTCTTTTACTGAAAAGTTTTGCTTTGAAGATACTCAAGAATTTGTAGAATGTAGAAAGCATTGGGGGGGGGGTCAGTTTGAAGGAAGATGGATCTACGGTCTTCCAAGTATCTTGCTGCAATCCAAAATGCTTAAGTAAAACAAAAATGTTTTCAGACTGCACACTGGAATAAGAACAAGCTTCTTTCAGTGTCTGTGTTAGATTTAACTGTATTAATAATACTATTTTACAAAAGAATAATATTTTTGCATCTGAAGCAAAGCACACTTACATTTTCTTCATCTGTCAATGTAAGTTGGCAATATGGGTAAAAGCGATTGAAGATATGTCACTTAGAAGCAAAAAAATTTGACATTTAGTGAATATGCAAAAGAAATCCAATTTACATTCCAGAGGTGAAACAATAGATTGTGTACACTGGAAAAAAAAATGACTATGAGAGGGAGAAAGGAAAAATAGGTTTCCCATCTGGGAACATGTGCATTTACCATCTCCTGCAGTCTTTGAACTGTTCTTCAGTATGGAGTCTTTCAAATGTAATAGGTTTATTTCGTCTTTTTGTTCCATAATCTCCTGTTAACTTAAAAAAAAAAAACCCACAAAACTGGTTGCAAGGTTGACACTCCTAATTATACATAAGCCTTCATTCAGTCTGTAAAGGCAGTTTTCAAACCTTATAACAGGTGTGTTCTGATGTGAGTATTTTGTGATAGCAAGATGCCTATTTAAGTACAAGGCTTCCAGGTTTATTGTATTTATGCTCCAGACTGCTGAATTGTTCCTGATCAGGAGTCTAATTCTTCCCATACATAGTTTTCCATGGAAGAAACTCAGCTGATTTCCTTAGTATCATATCTGATTTACATGATTACAAGTGAGGACAGAATTTGTTGTGATTTTTTTTTGCCCTCTGTGTTTGCACTGTATTCAAAATTTAAAGACCTTGGTAATAGGTGCCATTTTTTTTGTTCTACTTCTGTATCTTTTTTTGAGGAAAGCAGTTAGTAAAACTTCACTAGCTTAATCTCAGGTTTAAAATTAATGTCACTCTTAAATTTGTAACATTTTAGCTGTACTATGTTAAACTATAAATTGTTTACAGAAAAGGAATTGGAAAGTGGATGGTGCCAAGAGAGCTTTGCAATTGGCAGAGCAATCAAAAATTGTTTAAATTTGGTTATGCCGCAGCGGGTCTCTGAAAACATAGTCTGTTTGATTATTTTTGAAGTAAGCTTAAGGGAAAAGTCATTTCACTGAATAACATATTACAGAAAAACCTCAATTTTACTTTGTTAATCCACATGTTGTGCTAAAAGTTATCAGAATAATGATTCCTTCATCTAATTTGAAGTTCACATTTTCACTCCTAATTTAACTCGAAGGCAATTTTCCCATTATTTCAGATTTTTTTTGTTTTTAAAACTCAAAATAGAAATGTTTAGAAACATAAATATTTCTCACAAGCCACAGAATGGTATTGGCACAAGATGAAGAAGGTAAATCAGTTACTGTCTTTTCATTGCTGGCTGACACACATAAGGTTAAGAATGTGAATAGTAATAAGACAGCAAATTAGATTTTTAGCAACTAATTTAATTATTTGAAGTAATTTTGGATGGACACTGTAATGATAATCCTGAGATGTCTCTGATTATGACTTGGGAAAAATGATGAATTTTAAAATGATGTAAAAATGTAGTTCTTTTTTATGTGATTGGGGGGGTGTTTTGGAATAATTTTTTCTTCTTCGGTTTTTCTCTATAATCACAATTGCTTGGAAATCCACTTTTCTGTTAGATCATCTTGGCTTACGTTTAAAGGATTGGAGGAACTGGCACTTTTCTCATAAGCATGACATTTTGCAAGACGTGTTTTTTTTTTCTTTTTTAGCCAGATTCAGACCAAGTTTAACTATGCTTTGTGTCATCCTGATTTTTGTAGAACTTCTCAAGAACAGAAAAATGCTTTCGCGTGTGTGCGTTGTTTTGACATGAGAACATAAACTGTAGCAAAAGTACGTACTTTCAAAACTGGAGTTATGCAAGATGTCTTTTTTGTATGACATAATCTGTGTTTATCTGCAGTGCTGGATAACTCTAGGTTTATCTTCAATTAAAACGTGCCCCAGCCTCTCTTTATATGTGTTATAAAAATACTTTGTTTCCATTAAACAAAATAGTATACCCTCAAGATTAAAAGCTCAAAGGAGAATAATTATTAGACTGAAGGGATCACTAAATCTAAAGACTAAAGGTTTACCTTTAAACCTGAAACACTAAATGAATGTAGAAGTGACACAAAGTTAAAATACAGTTTGAAAACTTTATAAAGGGTAGTTATTTGGCTCCAGTCTACCATTGCTAAAAGGTGTGTAATTTCTATTCTTTTTCTTTTTTTTATTCTTAACCCACTATTCCATCACTGATGTAATTTAGGAGGACTTCCCATGCGGTACTGTTCAAATGCAGGGTCCTGTGCTTTGTTTACCTCTGAGGTAAAGTCAATGTTTCTAAATAAACAAAACAGGACAGTATTAACAAAAACTATAATAAAAATAAGGTGATCTTTTATTTAAAAAAAATATATATTTTTTACCTAAGTTGGGAACATCAATCGCTATGTCTGTATTTCTTCCTTTAACCATAAGATGTATATACAGTGGGAGGAGGGTGTTGAAGGAAAATGGTACATCAGTTCACCGTGTTTTGCCCCTGGGTCCTTCCTTCTGCTTTAAGCGTCTCAGATCACATTTTTGCCAGTGGCAGTTCTTGTCTGTCCCTGACAAATGGCACTGCGCTAGATACATATGCCTGGGCAACTGCATCAATGTAGAATTGAAGTGCTGAAGTAGAGACTTATTAGGTACCTGATACTTAAGCTGCCTTTATATGCATGAGGTAAAAATTTTGATCCTGAAACTCCTTAACCTAGCAGCCACAAACCCGCAGAAAGGCCTGGGGCTCCCTAGGTGTTTCTCTGCGTGGCTTGGGTATTTTGTGGGCCTACACCGGTTTTCTTTTGCCGATCAATGCCTAGAATCGACCTCCAGCGAGCGAGTGGATTCGCTGCGCTTGCTCGAGCAACATCTGCGTTCCCTGAGCAGCTCCTAATGCTGCAGCAGCGATCAGAGCATGTTCCACTCATTCCAGTAAGCTCGTCTTCTACCTCCTCAAAAATACAAAATGCAGACATAACCATTTCATGTCGTTGGAACTGCTGCTGCTGATCCCCGCATTGGTAGAGCACAGCAAGGGCAGTGGCAGACAGCAGTGTGTGAACGTTAAAAGTTGTGATTGCTGCGGTCAGTACCTGCTTACTGACTAAACATCATCTCACACGCTGGTGATCACAAACCTGTTCCACTGGGAAAACACAAACCTGTGAAATACTAAATTTGAAGTACTTGGATATACTGAAAACATACCAAAAATTCCTCCCTTCTTTCTTTTCTCCATTACTGTCAAGTAGAAAATAGTCATGCAAAGCTTAGTCTAATGAATGCTGAATTAGGAGGACTTCTGTGCTTGGCTTCAATCAGCTGGAACAGCTCTGCAGAATTTTAGGATCTTTCAGAAAAATATTGCTAATGGACAAATGCAAATATGAAAAGCCTTAATCCAAAGGCTGACTTCTTACCAAAGGATTTTAAAAAAAGCATCAAAATTGAATTAAATGTCCTGCTGCCTCAGCCATAAACCATGGCAATAAATGCAGAATAACCGCTTTTTTCATTCCTTAGTATTTTTGTAATTAGTTCACTTTTTTCTCCTACAGAAAGTCTGCATGAAAGATCTTGTTATTTGTGGCTGTGATAAAATATGCTGGCTCAGCCTACCTGAAGAAACAGAAGCCTTGGCAAGAATGTTTATTACCATGACAGTCTAAGCAGTCAAGAGCTATGGATTCTGTGGGTTTTATCACAAAGATACAAAACATGTTCTAGGTGGTAGAAAAGCTGATAATATCATGATGAGTCAGGAGATCTTACTGTCCGTGCAAGACTTGTTTTTAGTATTGTATTACCTGAAGTGGGGGGGAACCTTATGAACTTCATTTACATTTTTATAACATATTTGTGTATTTATTTATAATATTAAAAACAAATAACTATAGCATAAAATATATATATTTAATATGTTGTTGAACACCTATATAAAAGTTAGATTTGGCTTGTGAGCCTGAGGCAAAGCTTGGGAGGAAGGCAGGCCCGGCCAAAAAAATTACTACAACAACCACTTGCACCTCAAGGAGACTTCTGATAAAGGTTTTCCCTTCAGAAGGTAGGAGAAGAGCTATGGATGGATGATTTGTGGAGGTGGGAATGAACCCTTTGTCTGAGCGACCTGCAGAGAAGGTTTGTGGACACGGCACCCGGTGGGCACGGGCTTCCCACCAGGCAGCTGCTCTGCTCCGGCAGAAGCTTTGGATGCTGTGCGCGGACTTCCAGTGAATGTGCAGTAAAAACAGCAGTGGAGATAAAACAATGAGAGATTTTAACTCTTCAGGGGATCTGCGTGCCCCTGTGGATACGAACAATAGCACAGAGGGAACTGCTCTGCGCTTCCTGCGCCCCGTCCCCACCCTGGCATTCGGTGGCAAATCTGTATGGCGTTACTGCAGCGCGTTCATAAGCAGAGACAAAAAAAGGAAAAAAAAACTCCACTCCTACTTTCTAGCTGGATTAGAAAATAATGTTATTATTTCAGCCAGTACTTTTTCAAAGGTAAGAACTGAAAAACCAGCGTCCCCACCCCACGACCATACTTTCGTCTCTCCAAAGAGGTTACTCATTGACACGTGGTGTACACCAGGAAAGCAGCAACTTCCCTGTGACAAAACTTCTCCTTTAGCCCCTCCCCCCCTTTTTTTTAATTTGGACTGCTAGTTTTGGATCGTTGTGAAAGAACAGACTTAGAAGAATTAAAAAGGAAAAAAGACTTGAAGTCATAAAGTCCCAAAGTTCTGTTTCAAAATACAAATTCATCTGTGAACCTTTCTTGCTTAAAGAATTGGCTGTTTAAACATGTTCATAAAAATAATTCTGGGTTTAGTTCATTATGACAAAAGCAAAGATATTGTATTATCAGTTATTTGTTGCTTTTCAGTAATTCCATTGTTAGCATTAAAGGGCTTATTGAGAACTATCTGAATTTATCAATGCATCAAAGGGGTTTTGGTTTATTCCATTAACCTAAAAGTCTAAGACTTAATTATACAAGCTTCATTCATAACTGGAACATTTACTAATCACATGAAATCATTAATAAGAACAAATAACAAAAAGAGTGTCTTTCTGCATAGTTCTAGAGAACGAACCCAAAGTCACTGGTACAAATGATGAAGAAGAGGAAGAAGGAGAAGAGTTTGACTTCGATAGTGGAGATGAGATACCGGAAGCAGACAGACAAGCTCTTATGCCACCTCCTTCTGATTCTGGAAATAATATAGAGCATGAAGAGGCTAACATCACAGGTGAGGCAGCCTGCCAGTCCCATAGGCTGTGCCTCCCGTAGGCTGAGCAGAGATCAGACTGCTGGAGTATAGGAGCCTTTTTCTGATGGTATAATTAAATAATTGTAAGAGTGCCATGGAAAAATTATACAAAGATGTGCATGGAAAGACTATACAATGTTCTTTTCATTCCTGCTAGTTATAGTTGTGGTAGATTTGACATTGCAAATGCACAGGTCGTGTCATTTCGGTGAGGTTTCCCATCTGCCTGTGACATCCATCCATCCATGTCCATGCAACTGCAGCTGCATATGGGCGGCTTGAGATAAATCTTCACAGCCAGCATGCTGGTTGCTGATCTGAAGAGGATATGTATATAGAAATCAATGGACTCGGAATGTTGGAAATTTATTTGTAAGCTGAAGTCTTCTTTTATAAAACATTAAAACCCTTATACTTTGTTATAGCACATGCAGATGTTCCCTGTGCTGAGGTATATTCTGGAAATCACTGGATTCTGCTCAAATCTACAACAGCTAATTTTACTGGCTTCCATCCAATTTCCTTTTGTAAACAGAGTCTTTGTGCTCCTGGCAATTAGAGACAGATACCTCTTCAGGTGACTGTACAGTTTGACAACCTGGAACTTAAACACTGCCTAACTCTGAAAACTTTTTTTGTTGCTCACTAACATTTTTGTGAAGTTGCAGTTAAATCTCATAAACTTTTAATTACTTGGGCTCCACTTCAGCTGGTTTTAAAGTGGCCTTTGGTTCCACTGTACCTCAGCTAGTCCCAAGAGATATCAGGAAATTTGTATAGCAGGAAATAATTTATTTTTAAGGAAGAAAACTTGGAAAGTTACTTTCTTTTACCTTTTCTCAGTAGAGTATTTTCAGGAATGTTCTTTAAGGAATGAACTTCTAGTGAACTTTTTCTTTCTTCTCTTTGTAGCTATTATTAAAATATTTCTTGTATCATATATGACACAAATTCGTCTAGAATCCAGATGTCAAACTTCAGGTTTTAAGGCTCTTTTCAACTATGTGCTCTCTGAGACCCCCTGTCAGCCTTCCTTCTATACAGGATTTAGGAGTCCTGGAATCGAGTTTTTGTTCTTCCACAGACTTTCTGCATGACACATCTGTAAAATGGGGACAATAGCACTACTTTAGTTTGTAGGAATTTTGTGAGTTATAGACTGTAAGCTACTCCTTAAAGTAAGGCTTAAATATGAAAAATATAATCTTATTTTTTTGTTATTCATCTTTCAAATAAAGGGACTGATAATTTAGAAAAAAATGAGAAAATACAGACATCGCCATCTGCTGCAGAGGGCACTCCAACAAAAGCAAACCCCTATTCAGTTATAAATATTTCACCAATCCAAGAAAAGGATCCATCCTCATCACCAGAACCAAGCCCTCAAGACGAAAGTACAAGTCCTAACTCATGCAGTGGATATTCTGTTCCTGTGCCCTGTGGCTATGCTGTACCATCCAATTTACCATTGATACTGCCAGCATACTCCAGTCCTGTTATAATACGCAGTGTTTCTGTGGATGAAGAAGGTACCGTATCTACCAAATTTATTTTATTTGGAGGGGAATGCTTGTTTAACTTCAGGTAACTGTACTGCCTTGTAAGTGCTTGTGTGGCGCTGTTCCTTGATGTCTGTGGGAGATTTCGTGTCAAAATGGAAAACAAACTCTATTCTAGAGTAGGAACTAAAACTAATTATCAGATATTACCGAAAAATGTTGGTTTATTAAAAAAAAAAAAAAAAAAAGTTCTTGCAGGGCTCTGCTTGCAGTACTGTGATTGAGATATCAAAGTAAAGAGGTATAAGAAAAAATATAGACAGAGTTGGTTCTTTCTCAACCCTTTACTTAAATGAATGATGCTTGACCTTTGGTTTTTCAGCACCGTATTATGATAGATAACGTGAGTCAGGGCTCTTGTCTTATCTTGCCATTAAGAATGATTAATGTTAATGACATGAATTTCCAGATTAATAATTCAGTGCTCAAACCAAATGTTTTTTCACAAACCTTTATCATGCTTTAGCTAGGTCCTGGCAGAGTTCTTGTCCCTTTTATCCCCTTATATGCATTTCTCTTTTCTTTTCAATCCCAGTGGATTTAAAGTTGGTGGGGGTTTTTTTCCTCAACTATTTGACAGATTCTATTTGTCCTTTAGTCTAATTTTAAGATAGAAGGGGAAGACTGGAAGGGAAGTAACTATGGTTTGTTAAAGAAACAGGGACAATCCCCCTCTTTTGTAACCAAAAAACTGGCAAAATTGGCAGCCTAATATTGAGAGAGCAGGAAGAACAGAAAAATTCCCATACCATGTCCTTTTTTCTTTCTTGTATTTTGAATGTACTAGCCTTTAGCTAAGCAGCAATTCTACTGTAATTCCATATGTAGTGATATGTTTTCTTGCAGCTATTGCTGTCCACTGCCATTAGTCATGCTAGCAGGTAAAAACAAATGTCTTTGTGTGGTTTTTATTGCTTGTAAAGGAATATATATTTCAAAAATTAGAATTAAATGCATCAGACATTGTGATTTCCTCTTAGACTAAACTGCTATGTCTCTGTGAATTAATTCTTTCATTCATAAAAATAGTGCAAAAAAAACTCTTAAAATTTTTTACACATGTTCATTTAGGGATAAAAATGTTGTACAGAAGTAGGTGATTCATTAGCAGTTTTAGTAAAATCAGTTTCATATGCTAAAACATACCATTTAAACCACACCTACATTTTATTTCAAGTATTTTGATGATCGTGTTTTGTTTCTACTTAGCAGGTACGCAGTCAGCAACTGAAGAATGCCATTGTAGTTCTGTAAACTCAGAGGATCCCCAAAATAGGTGATTGCTAGTTCAACACCATTTAATGATCTATAAAACCTTAATTCCTGAGAAAGCTTGCATTTGATAAGCCAAACATTTAATTTTTCATTTCTGACATTTCCATTTTTTGTCTATTTTCATTTTCTTAGCTCCGTAACTCTGCTTGTGTACCAAAATCAGCACTGATCGAGGTCTGATATGTACAACCATGCATGATAGTTTTCAAGGAATAAGGTTTAACTTCATAGAATCATAGCAATGTTGGCTGCAAGGCCAAGATCTCGTAGTCTAACCTCCTACTTTACAGGAGGACTGCTGCCAACATGAAATCAGATCAGCTGTGGTTTTGATAGTATCTCAAAAATCTACAAGGATGGAGATTCCACAGCATTTCTGAGCAATGTCTTCACTGCTGCACGACCCTTTTGGTGAACAAACTGTATTTCCCAATCTGCAATTTGCTGACCATTCCTCCTTGTTATGTGATCTGGCACTGTAAACAAAAATTTTGACTCCATCACCTCTGCGGCTCTCAGATAGTTGTAGGCTGCTATTGCGTCACCCTGTACCTCCTTTTCACCGGGTTAAATGAGCCCAGCTCCTTCAGCCCATCTCCGTGTAGGCCATGTGCCTTAATCTCCTGACCATCTTGGCAGCCCTCTGCTAGACCCTCCCCAATTTCTCCATATGCTTCTGGAGCTGAGGAGCCGCAAATCCTGAACACAGTGTTCCAGGTGCAGCCTTCCCAGTACCAAAAAGAGGGGAATAACTGCCTCCCTCAGTCTGCTGGCTGCATGCCTCCTCATGTAGCGCTGTATGTGTTTAGTCTTTTTTACAGTGAAAGAGTAGCTCTCATTTCATAGCTTTCAACAAGATAGTTTTATGTGTTCTGGTAGAATAATTCAGAAACAAAACATTTCCATGGGAGGGGAAGCAATTTCAGTTTCTTGATTAAAATGGTCAGAATAGAGTATTAGACTCTGAATTCCTTACTGAAGTAGCACTTTTTAGTAACCTGCAGCCTCAGAGTGAGAACTTGAAGGCAGTGTTTTGTTTTGTTTTTTTTTTAATTACCTTGTCTTTACGGTTGTTTAAAATTATTATAGTGTAGCTTTTAATGCTTTTATTTGGTGGCATTTTTTTCAAGTGAAGATAACCAGATCAGGAGAGAGGATGATGCTCTGGCCAAGTGGGTTGCAGATCCGGCAAATACAGCATGGATGGAAAGTAAGTATCAGTGATCACTGAAGTACAGCTTTAGAAGATCATCAGTTTTAAGTTGTGATCAACTCTGTGTGTGTGTATATATGTTTTGTGTGTGTATGTGTAGAGATTATGTGTATATGTGTATGAAAGTATATACGCATACACACATGCATACATTTTACAGGGATGTCTGTTTTCACTTTTACTTTATTTTTTAGATGTGTTCCAGAGCCAAGTTTTACCAGTTAAAAATACTCAATAGTATAATATTTTAATGTAAGATTAACATTCACTCTTGCATGAAGTACTTTTTGAAGTCAAGGGAATCACATGCTATTGTTTAAGGCAAATCATTTGACTCTATTGGATATGTACATAGTGGAAATTTGCTGAAGTCCCCTTTGTGGCTGTATATGAGTTTGCTTTTCTCATAGTTTCGCAATGAAGTTCTTGGAGAAGGTGGAAGGGAAGAAACTTTTCCTTAATGCTTCTCCTTGTGTCTTTGCTGGCAGGTGTGTTTTAGACCAGAACAGAGACTATGCAGTTTGAGGACAGATTGTCCTGGCTATCCTCAGCTCAGACTAAATGAGGCTTCCCACTGGGCTGGAGGTTCCTCTTACATATCATTTGAAACAAATGAGGAATTTGCATCATCATCTCAACCTGCCTCTTAACTTACTAGAATGATCATTACATTATTTACAGGTTTTGTTCTTTAAAAACAAAGTATATTACAGCCTTCTTAGAGCTAATTAGTAAGGCAGCAAGCAGTGCTCAGCAAGCATAGAGCATACCATAGTGCTGTGAAAAGTAGGGAAAAATGTTGGCTGTGGAAATGGATTTCTGTTTTCAGGCTCCCAAAGGTTATCATAAACAACGCAGAAAACACTGTTTGAAATTTCTCAAATATCTTATCATTACTGTTACTGTGCATTCTTGTGGTATTTGGTTAATGATGATTGGATGTACTATCAAGATGCTGATGGAGAGTGGGTCATACCTCCATTATATTTGTATGTGCCAGTGTAACCAAAATTCATTGTTGGTCCCAATCAAATTTTATGGGATTTCTCACTTCTTTTTCCTGTTTTGCTTTTAGACCCAGATGAAGTAATTTATGATGATGTGCCAAGAGAAAATTCAGACTCTGAACCAGGTTTGAGGTCTTTGTAATATAAACAATGTAGATCTATTTTAAGCTGAAAGAAATGTAATATGACCTATATGAATATGTACTGAATAGACACGTTCACTAAAAATATGTCTACATGAAGTTAACACTGTATCAGTAATCAGTGGGTCTTGCAAAACTCAAAACTAACTCTTGACAGAATTTATATCCACAGGTCTCCTATACTATTCTGTTCAAAAACTGAATCCTGCTGTATTGTACAGATATCGTACAATACCGTCCCAATGTATACTGTCCCAAATCCCTGAGTGGTGGTGTTCCATGTGTTAGAGAAAAGACAGAATTATATTTTTGGATATTGTAGCCATGGTGACCTAAACAAGGCAAAGTGTGTAGGGAAAGGATATTTTTAAATAGCTCAACTGATTTATGATAATGCATCATTAGCATGGTTGTACAGAGAACTGCTCTATTCTTTAAAATTCCACTTTGCATAAAAATATCTGATAGATGAAAAACTATGTTCAGATCACTGAACATCTGTTGAAGAGGAGATTCAGAGAGGCTGTTTACCACCCTAACTGTGATGGCAGAAATGTTTTATTTCAGCTTCAGAATAGTCTAGCTCCTTATTTTGTGTCCTTTTTTGGAAGGGCAAGAACAGATTTCAAAGCAGTTGCTGGAGCCAAGATTTTGTCTTGACTGGGAACAGTGAAACTAGAAGTCAAGAAGCTTTTTTAAGCAAGGACTCTCTATTTGTTTTGCAGTTTTTGGTCACAGTGAAGACTGTGCTTAATGCTTTGCTGGTTCTAACAGATTTTGTTTGACTGGAGTGGCTTATTAGGAACTCAGCATCTACTTTTCTTGGCTCTCAGAGGGTACAGGTGTTTGCTGAATTTGACTATGACTGTGTTAAGGATTCAAAAAAGCACTTAAGCTATAGTGTTTTCATTTCTTATTCTTAGTACTGTTCATGCAAGACATTCAGCAAATTTTATTACTGAAATATGTTTCATTTATTATTAGGATTTATTACATTAATGACTTAAGTGCTTTTATTCCTGGGGAGTCCCTAAGTGGACTGTGCCAGTCTGGGCAGGGACATCTTCCAGCTCAGTCAGGAAACATGTACATGGCGGCTGGGACTGAGCTGAGGAGGTGAATGGGATGTGGGACAAAGCTTTGCTCAGCATCTCAGTCAGAATTTTCAGGTTAACCCGGAAGTTATTAACCCAAATTCTGGCTTTTCATCCGTATCCACAGACATTGAAAGAGTCGGAGAAAATACATAGTGAGGATAATTTCATCTTTGTATGTTCGTGATCTTTATGTTTTGTATGTTAGATTGTATGTTTTGACAGGGAGGCACACCTGTTTCACAAACATTGCCATCTGAGTGCCCCATTCTGCATTAGTGTGTGGGCAAGATATATCCACTACATCACTGGGTATATCCTGCCTCAATACTGGCATTGAGAAGTTTGGACTTATATCATTACAGTGATGATTCTTTTAAAATTTTCATTGTGCTAATTACCACTAAAACTTCTCCTTCAGGAAGTATATTTTAAGGACAGTTTTGATATACATGGAGATAAAAAAAAAAAGCATTTAATTATCTCAAATTAGAGGAGATTACTTCATGTTAATTCTAAATAGTGTCATTAATGTTAATATAGGAAGATTATTACTGGTCAAAACATAGTTTTTCAATCATAGGATCATGAAATTAGGCAGATGTGTAAAAGATGTCAGTTTTACTTTTGAGTATGTATTTTTTTCAATTTAAATACAACTGAAATTCTAATCTTAAAACAAAAGCACAAATTTTGTTTACTGAGTTATGTGATGCAGCTTTAAATGCTAAGTAATAGCCTCTGACAACAGGGATCCCTAGTAGAAGTGTCTACACTTCTCTAATTGTAGTGGGACAAATGATTATGTATGTAAAGTGCATGCCTGTTGACTGATAAGTATTTGATAATAAACATTTTTCCATTTCATTTTGAGTTAGTTTGTCAAATCTGATGTCTGTGCCAACTAAAACACCAGCTGAGGTAAGGAATGGAAAGTAGAAAGTAATAAAGCCATTAAAAATACATCCTTAAAACAACGTGGACCAATTTTGTAGCAATTTTTTACATTAGTATTTTGGAAACACTTTTCCAGTATCTTTAACTGTTGGTGCTTTGGTCAGCCTTTGAAATAGAACTTTCTCGATCTTAAAAGGATTAATATTTCAAGCCTAGTTTATGGGCAAGGTAGCTTGCGGATATAAGAGCTTCCTAGTAACTGGTAGAATACCAGTATAGATGCAAGAATGATAAATCATAAAATACCATGCTTTTATTATATGCTTCTTGCTAATTTGGTCTGATCTGTTCTGATTTAAGTAGTGATATTTTCATTTGATTTTCACAGTGTTTCAGCATTTGTTGTTTGAACTGATCATGAAAAAAATCCTAAAAACAAATGGCAAGCTTGCAAATGGAAGGTTGATTTTAGTCTGTGCAGATCCAGGTTCACAGCTACAGTTTCAGCTTACTCTGAATCTCCTCTAAAGCATGTCATGGGATTTGGACAAAACAATACAGTTTGAGTACAGCACGTTTTTAAAGAGATCGTGGTGTGTACCCAGAACACTGGTCACGTGTCCTGTTTAGTATTCTGTTTCAACAAAGAAGACCTACTTTGGCTGTTTGAACACTGCATCGTTTTATTTCTATAGAAAGTGTCCATACAAAAGTCTATGTAGTTCTTTATAGTACATAGTGAACAAGCTTTTTGATGTTTAAAAACAGTAATTTCAGTGTAGCTTAATTTTTTATTTTGGTGTAATTCTTGCAGAGGAAATGATTTATGATGATGTTGAAAATGGTGATGATGGTGGAAACAGCTCCCTGGAATATGGGTGGAGTTCAAGTGAGTTTGAAAGCTACGAAGAACAAAGTGATTCTGAGTGTAAAAATGGAATTCCCAGCTCTTTTTTGCGAGGCAACCACAAGAGACATGTATGTATCCCCACAGTGCTGCTCAGTGATTGAGATTATTCTGATTTTCACCACCTGCCTTTCTCAGCTGTGTTTCCCTTCTCAGTGCAGTTTCAAATACCAAGAACATCTTTTTAAGAGAGACATGAATCAGTGCGGGAATGACAATTCACAGCAAAATATAGCAAGGAAAAGAAAAGATAAAAATGTTAAACAGCTTCATAAAAAGAAATCCTCAAATTGGATAAAAATGGAATTAAAAATGGGGTGATTTTTTCCTCTTAGGCTGTTCCTCACCTTTTCTTCTTTTGCAGCTGATAGATTAGTGTAAATGATAAATAAGTGTGAAAAATAACGTGAAGAGTGAATGGGGTAACCCTGAAAAATCTTGAAGTTTGGGATCCCTCAGGTACTCAAGTGTTCCCTGCTTTTTTATCTTAAATCTGCATCACTTCTTTTGCTTGAAGGTGACTATGCTTATTAAAAAAAAACCAAAAAAAAAACCCCAAAATAAGTTTTTGTGGTCAGAAAGAAGCCTGTACCATTTAGTAAGGAGATAAAAGGTGGTGTGCTGGAAATGATCTATCTGCAACATCCCTGGGTCCTCTGGTCTAATACCTTTGGCTGCATCTGTGCTGTAAGAAGCAGGAGGATACTGATGACATGGATATGTGCTGCATCTTGACTGCGTATCAGCAGACCTAGACTTTCATAGGCTGCTTTGCCTCCTCTCCTTTTGCCCTCATGCCCTTTCTCTGAGCAGAAAGTCCTGGCATGAGAGCTGAGGGACCACACTGTGCTTCCTGCTGCGAGTCCCTGCTCTGAATGGCTGGAGGACTGAGGTGCGTAGCAGAGCCTTGCTCAGTGTCCCACTTCACTGAGCAAGGGGATGGGGTCCAGTCCAGTGCCTAGAATAACTGTGGAAACCTGAGCATTGCTCTGGTTTATACTAACTAGTAATAGACACCTGTGAGCTACTTCACAACTGGCACCATCGGAGTACACAATGCTTCCAACTGCCCATAGAGTGGTTAAGAGGTTGCAGAGTAGCACCTGCAGCTGGGGCAACATAGCAACAGAAAGAAGAAATACTGCAGGCTGAGAACTGAATCTGTTTGTTCTGTCTGTATTTTCATAGAGGCATGCTTTCTTTCTTTCGCTGATTTCCGCTGCTTTGGTTCTAGATATTTTTTGCTCTAATTTAACTACTGCTTTTGCTTCCATCCTCATTTTGCACCTTTCTTTCAGGGAATGCAATCCCAGTAAAGTTGCACTTTCAAACAGAAAATGTACAAGAAGGATCAAAACTAGGGAACTTGCTCAGGACGGGAATACTGAAGAGACACCGTATATTCTTCCACAGGACCCATATTTTGATTTTGCAGGTTTCTTATCTCAGTGAAAATAAAAACCTTACTGTATATGTTTCCCCCCAGTATCCACTATGTCCTCTCCCCAACCTCCATCCTTGTTGACAGCCCTTCAGAAATCAGGGAGTGAGCAATTAACTGAAGGATTTGATCCTACTCAAATCAGCACTTTGTAAGTTGAGTGCTGATCTTTTGTTTTTGTTTTTTTGCCCCTGACTAGAACAAACTTAAGCTATTGCAGCTGTTTGAGAATTTTTGAACTAGACTGAGGCGAACTGAATTTGACTTTTGAATACCTTTGGAAGAAACTGGGGAATACTTTACATGTGAGCATGTGAGTCTTAACATGGCTGCTGGTTTGTTTCTTTGTTTGTTTATTTGTTTTTTAACACTTCTTTTTCCTGTTATCTGTAGCTTCAGCTTTGGCTGTAGTTATAGGAAGTTAGTTATATGTAGTTATAGGAATCTATTTGCACACATGCATGGAGCAAGCTTTAAAACTATTAAAAATGCTTATAGGTATACTTTGATCTCCCACAGGGAAATATTTGAAATGCAGTGAGAAGATGGTGCCAGGAATAGGCACAGGGTATCTGAGCAAGAGACTGAAGAGCGGTGGGAGGGAAGGGGCATGCTGTGGGGTGGCTGGCATGCAGCTGGGTTTTCCGTGCTTGTGACAAAAGATTCACTGCATTTCCCAGACTTGTGACCAAAGGAATTGCATTTAAGGAGGATGGGGATAATGTGCCTAGAAACACATTAGTCGGGGGATGGAGAAGTCAAGAGACTACCTCACCTGGGTGATTACTGAGAGGTGGAAAATGACTAGAGATGGGGTTTGCAGAAGGATTAGGAAATCCACAGAAACTGTGGGATTGTTAGGGTACAAAACCTGCACAGACTTTCCACAGAGGCAAAGAGCACTCCTGTCTCTTTATATCCGTTCCCTGTGTCCACGCCTTTCACTAACCCTCGCTTCTCATATCTTGCAGTAGATCTTGCAATATTTTCCCAGCATGTCTCCTTGTATAGTTTTTCAGAGCTTATGAGGGAACTGGCTTGGTCATTATTATTTGTGTACATTGAAAAGTACAGGAAAGTTGGCAGCATGATTTTAGTTGTAAGTGATGATATGATTTCCCTCAAAGTAACTTTTTAATTTTGTCTTTTTATTTATTTTTTAACAACTGGGAAGTGTTTATACAATTAAATGTTTCTAGATTCTGAACCAGATGCTGTTCTTGATTATATTGGTATAATGCCAGAATCATAGTGGTGGAGGTAATCACATCTTGACCTATCCTAGTGGAGCTAAGCCATACTTGCCCCTCTGTGTTCAGCTCAGTAGGCATTCCCTTTCCTTTTACTTTGCTCTCTTGCCAAGGAATTCTGTTGACATCAAGCTGAGTATTTTTCCATTGGATTTCTTTTCTATTATAAGGCATACCAAGTATTTCTTTTTTTTTTTTCTGATAACATTTCTACCACTTTTATCTGGCCTTCTCAAAATGTTTAACATGTTAATTAGTATTCCAAGGCATTTCTCCTGGATAGTCCCCTCACCTTGCAAATGGATGTATTCATGTATGAGGTGGTTATGCCCAAGGTCATTTGGTGAGGCTGTGACAGAGCTGAGAAAAGGACACACACTTCCTGACTCCCATGTCTGTAATCTGTTTACAAGATTATGTGTCCATCCCTAAAGATTGTTGTTACCCAACTCACTATCACTATAGTTTTCTCAGGTGCTAGCAACCTCTGCAGATAGTTCAGCTTTGAGAAATCTTCTGATTCACCATGTTGAAGGACAGTCAGAAATATACTTGCTGGGGTTCGTGCTTCATGGAATGATGCTCTCGGTTAAAGTTAATAACACTGTCTCTGAATGGTTTGTAAGAGATGTGCACTGCGTGGTTAATATGCAGTTAGGTTAGACTAAGTGACTTTGTCTTTACATAGTTGCCAGTGTACCACAAACATACCTGTTTCAGTAAGTACAGTGATATGCGGAAATAACTCGAAGTCCATTCATCACACTGGAGCTGCCCTAAATGATTACATTCTCTCAGTTGTCTGTGTGTCAGTGGGCAAGCATGGCAACCTGCATGATGTACTCAAGTACTTTCGTGTTAAGTTTGTACTACAGGCTTTTTGAAAAGATTGTGTTTTTTTATACACTGTAGCTTTCTCATGACCTAACGCGTTTAAAGGAGCATTATGAAAAAAAGATGAAAGATTTGATGGCAAACACAGTGGGAGCAGTAGAGATTCAGCAACTAAAGCAAAAACATGAGCTGAAGGTAGCGTAGTTGATTTTTGTAACTAGCTATGTGTTAAATGATTGTTTTTCCAACATAGGCAATGTTGTCTTTTTCTTTTAAATAATAGCAACTTGAATCAAAAGAGTGAGCAATAATTTATATAAAACGAGTTCTAAATGTGCTGGGTTATTATGCAGTTTGTTTTAAAAGTACTTTGTCAAGGACTTTTTCCCATGCTTACCTCGTCATTGTAACAGTTTCAGAAGATCAGATAGGACAGTGTCCTTCCTCACTGCCTGATGCCCTTGTCCCAGAGCCTGAGCCAGGAACACAGCCCTGGTGCCTCTGTGAAACCCCACGGAGCTCCATAGGGCTCCCATGACCCGCCTTGTCTGTCCATTTTGGATCAAATGGTAGCACTGGGAATCCTCTCCATTCTGAATGGAGCCAATATGAGAAGGCTGTGTTTTTGCTAAAAACTTCAGCTCAAATAGAGAAATTGCCCGATTACAGGAAGATAGCTTTGTTTTTGTTCTGATGTGGTTGATGATGTCAGCACAGTTCTGGCAGTAGTGTTATTTTTTTTGCTGTGGCTGCATTCAGGAAAGGCAGAGTACAAAGGAGTTTTTAATGAACATTTCCTAGCAAAACAGCACTTCTTTTTTTCTTTACATAAAATTTCTTTTTAATGTACTACTTTATTATAAAATTATACTTAATTCTTAATTAAACCAATTTCTCAATTTCTTCAATTAATGAAATTATTAGTTATAACATTTTCTGCAAAATACAGTGTTTATTTAAGAATATAGTTAACATAGAACTGAGTCTAGGAGGTTGCCTTAAAACAGAAATACTTCAGCAGAGTTACAGATACATTGTAAGATGATCTAGAACACTGGTAGTTATTGACCTGTTCTTAGTACTTATTTGCCCTATAATGTAAAGCTGAGCTTTTGAGACTATTTCAAGTTCAGATGTTTGGAACAAACGGATTCTTAAAGCGTTTCTACTATTTTGGAGATTACAAACAAGGTTGCCATAAGTCCCTTTCTCCAGGTTTGATTTTATCAAGAAAAAGTACAGATGCGCCAATGTGAGGTTTGATGGGTCTGTGTACTTACCATATAGTCCTTTGACTTTGGGCTATGTTTAGAACCCAAACTACTTGACAATGTTCTTTTAAAAGATGTTTTGATCAAAAGTATTCCGCTTGGTGTGTTTGAATGTGTCCTGTTATTCACAGGACATGTAGATTGTATTTTCTGTCTTACAGATGCAAAAGCTTATGAGAGCTGCTAGAGAAGGTACCAAAGATGGACTTGAAAAAACAAAAGCAGCTGTGAAAAAGGGTCGTTCTTTCATTAGAACTAAATCTTTTATTTCTCAAGGTATGTGTCAATTATACCGTGTTTACATTACACTTTCCAGTTCACACTTGTAGAAAGGAAGTGAATGATCTAGCATTTTTTTGTACTGTAAACTGAGTACAGGCTGCATGAAATCAGCCATATATTGATAAAGCATCTTATAACATTCAAGTTCAGATAACGGTATGGTCAATGCTGCTTGAGTAGTTTTAGATTTGGGATGCAAACCTCAATGACCTGAGAAACCCGAGGACCACACAGAAGCGTCTGCTTGAAAAAGCATAGATGTTCATAGATGTGTCATAGATGTGATCTAGATATTGGCAAATGAGATTAGGGGAATTATGTTGAAGTACTAAATCTTTCTATTTCCCTCCGTCAAGTAACTCTTGAATGACTGTTAGCTATATAGTCTGCTGTTATGACATCGTTTTCAGTGGAGTGATATAGCTGACTATTTAAAAAGTCTATAATGAGCAAAGGACAGCAAACACTTTCTCTGTGTAAGAGAGGAAGCAGGACAGGGAGAGTCTGTTTTGCCTTATCACAGTTTGGTGATTTTGGTAAAAGCTGCTTTTTGAATTGGGAACAGTATACTGTACAGGATAAAGGGGCCTAAAAACAAAAAGCTAAAAGTATTTAAGTTCTTTTTCTAGTTCAGAACAGCAACAGCAGCAGGCCACAGTTAACTTTTGTGAGGGGGCAGGGAGCAGTAACTGAATACAAACTTCTTCCTTCTTCAGGGTAAGCGTGGGAGGTATCTGTCTTTCTGCTGAAGTACCAGCTAATTGAATGGCTGTAACTTCAGTGCTTATAAAATTGCAATTGTAAGAGTTTAAAAATACAAGACTAGAACAAGAAGTTTTTAGTGAGTGAGCTAGAGAAAATGAATTAGCATAAAACTGCATTCTACCTGTAAGGACCAGTACACATCTTACATACCTGTCATAGCCTCTAACTGGTTCTGAACTTAGATAATTCACAACCAGAAAATAGAAAGTTATTTGCACAAGCTTTAGTGCCCCAAATATGTCCTCACCCTCTTGCTGTTGCTCAGGAGAAACTGATCTTCATCAGTAGGGCTAGCTTACAATGGACACAGCATTCATCCTTACGTTTCTAGAGATTAAGTAGCAGGGATAGGTTATCTATGGATGATTTAATCTCTTAGCCACTTACCAAATCAGCAGGGAGCTGGTAATGAATTGCTCAATTAAACTCATAAATTCCACTGCTAAGAGAACTGCTTCCCTTAATTCCCTTTTTGTTCTAAGCCAGTTTCTTTGTGCTATCCTTTCTCAGCTCACCTTTGCATGTCTGGTTGTTTGGGTGGCTCTGTACTGGCACCTATCACTGCAGTTTGGTGATGCTTTTTGCATAAAATTGAGAAGTACATAGTGGACCATGTAGAATCTCTTATTCTTATTCCTTACAAAGGCCAGCATTTTCATATGTTTGGTTACTGATTTAAATTCTGTTTATGGAGGGCTGTATGGCCTTTCTTGAACTTGATCATATGAAGGTATTTAATTTTTTTCCTGAAGGTTATTTCAAAACCGCAACCCCTGAAGCCACCGTGCTTTAACGCCAGTTGTCGTGTCAGAGTACATTCTGGCAGCCTTGTGCTCTGGGCTGTGAAGATGAAAGAGAGGTCAAGTAAAAGATGCATAGGTTGTCACCTGTTGTGTGGATTTTAGGACTTTGAGATATCTTTTGAGATAACTGTTTGATGGTCAAAGTGTTCAGATGTTTGACATTAGAGCACCCATCAGTGCTGAATGTGATTTCACAGGTGCTATAGAAATGCTGGGAAATTTCATTTATTTGTTGAGTTCAGATAAGACTACTAATTGCTGGCTTTGGGAGGTAGGATCTTTTTTAGCCTATATGTTGCAAAAGTTGATATATTCACTGTTCAATTATTCATAGACCATAGATCACCATGTCTGGAAGAAGAAGAGCTGAATTTATTTATTGATGTGGACTGTATGCATACAGAAGCAATTATGACCCCTATGCCTGAAGGACTATCACAGCAGCAGGTAGTAGGCTTTGGGGAATCTGGTCTTCTGCCTCTTTTTGCTCCTTTCTGCATCAGTGGCTTCTACGTGCCTTTCCCTTCAAACATATTGACCCTTAGCTTAAATTAAATGGAGATCAAATTCAGACCTGAATGAGTATAAGCATTTTTTGAAAATTAGTATTTGTATATATGGTTGCATCTGTCCTGAATTCAGCAAGAAATGCAAAATGTTGTTTTGCATTACAATATTATTATCTCTAATAATTATATTACTTCCTGAATACTTAAATGTAGATGGTTTTGAGAAAAAAAGTAGCGTTCAGACTTTTTCCTGGAGTCAGAAGATGTTGCTGGTGCTCCTGGATTTCTATTTTAAATGTAGAGAATAGCCTACATATTTTCTAAATCTTAAGGTTTCTTCTGATTTAAAAAATTTGCCCACAGTAACATCAGTTCTACAAAGGAGTAGATCTTGTGGTGTTCTCCCATTCAAACTCTGTAGTCACTACAGAGGCCACTTCAGATAACACTGAAATCAGCATGAGCTAGAAGTTTTGGTTGAAAATAAATCCTGTGGGTTCATGTTATCATCTTGTTATGCAAGGTAATAATAATCTCATGAGAGTTTTTATCTTCTTGTGTCAAGTCCTGAGTTGGTCAGTACCTTCAGAAAATGGTGAATAAGTCAATGATATTTCTTGAAAAAACAAATTAATTAAAGAACACTTGAGGTGAGTGATACAGGGTTTTTTTTTTTTTCTCTTGAAGTTTATTTTTCTAATGTTTAATGTGTCCAGCACAATAAAGTGCTGCATCTTGTATGACTGCAACTACCAAACGGCATTTCATTATTATAAGATTTCATTATATTGTAAGATCCCAGCATCAATCTGAATGCTGCATTTTCCTTCTTTCCAAATATGTGTTTGAGCGTTTTACTGATTTTTCTAAGCAGCTAGAAATAAATATACCCTCTTCAGGAAAAAGATCAGACAGAGCTCTTACTTTGATATAAATTAGTAATTGTTGTAGAAGTCATGGTATACGTTGTGAATCTACTGAGAGTACTAAGTGATATATTTGGTAACTCTGTAACATGTAGGCTTTGCTTTTCTGAGTTTTCAGTTCTAGAAAAGTCCCTGTTTATGGCAGTAAGACGCCAAAAAAAGTGTCCCACAGGTTCAGGTTCTAGAAAGATTCTTCCTCCCTTCAGTGTGTTTTTTACTTGGCAGTACCGAAATTGCTGAAAAAGTCTGTCTGTTATAGCTGAAATTACAAAACTGAAGCTGAGTTGGCAGAGAAAATTCATACTCAGCACAAACTCAGCTGACTTTAACTGAGAGACCTGAATAATCTGGAATCAGGCAGATGGAGACAGTTAGTTCCATAGCATCCAAAGAAATGGGAAGATTTCCAAAAAAGATAGTCAAATATGAGAGGCCTGTGTGGCACAGAAGTATTAAAATTCCCCACTTCTCTGAGTATTGTGGTGTGAAGGATGCAAATAACATAATTTCGTATTTAAGTTTCCGTACATGACAAGCAGATTACAATACTGTTAGTGTCTGGAGATGTATGTTTTTTTAAGTTTTGAGAAGAAGTGATGATTCTAGATGGACAATATGAGTGTAATAGCTGAAGACTTTAAGTAGTGAGTGGATTTGGCCCAGATGGAAATGAACCCTCATAAAGAGAAAAAAAAGATCTATTTTGAAAATAAAACCGGAAAATTTCTATCAGTATTGTGGAGTAGGAGTTTTTATTAGCATTTTCTGTAATAATGAATTGTGACTGATGAATCGATAGGTGCTCTATTGGACCTGTTACTCCCAAATAAGTACTGGTCAAGGATGTGAAGGCTAATGGGAGCCTTGACAGCAGCAATCATATAGTGATGAAGTATAAGATCCATGAGAAATGAGCAAGATGAATAGCACGATTACAACTCTGGACTTCAGGAGAGCAGATTTTGGCTTGTGGAGCTTGGCAGGATCCTGTGGAAGACTGCCCTGGATTGCAAAGGGCCTCAGTAAAGCTAGCCAGTCTTCTAGGATGACCTCCTCAAAGCACAGGAACAGTCCATTCTGATATGCAGAACATCAGGCAAGCATGGCAAAAGGCCAGCATGGATGAAGAGGGTACCCCTGGCTGAGCTTAGATGCAAAAAGGAAGTACACCAAAAGTGGAAGCAAGGACCCAGGGGGAATGTAAATATACTGCCTATGTGGGCAAGCTGGGAAAGCCAAAGTTCAACTGGAGCTGGAACTAGTCAGAGATGTGATGGGCAACAAGAAGGGATTCTATATGTATGTTGGCAGCAAAAGGAAGGCTAAGAAAAATATGGACCTGCTGCTCAGTGAGGCAGGGGACCTAATGACAAAGGGCACTGAGAAGGCTGAGATGTCTCAGTGCCACCTTTGCCTCAGCTTTTACTGGTAAGGTGTGTCTTTAGGCCTCCAAAGCCCATGAGCCTATGTCCAGATCCTTGCGGAGTGAAGCATTACTGTCAATGGGCAAAGGTATAATTAGGAGATACTGAGACCAGTTGCACACATACATGTCCCTAGAGCAGATGGGATACATTTAAGACTGCTGAGGGCAAAGCCACTCTGTCTTCTTAAAAAGATCACTATGATCAGAAGATGACTGGAGAAAGGTCAGTGTCACACCCATCCTCAAATAGGGCTAGGAGGAGGATCCAGGGAATTATGCTCTGGTCAACCTCACTTCAGTCCCTGGGATGGTGATGGAGCAAATTCTCCTGGGAGCTGTTTCTGGGCTCATGAAGTACAGGGAGTGATTGGGAGCATCCAGCATAGATTTGCCAAATGCAATTTGTGCCTCACCAACCTGAGTCCCTTTGAAATGACTAGCTTGTGGACAGGGGAGAGCAGAGGACGTTGCTTAGCTTAGCTTTAGCAAGGCTTTTCAAATGGTGTCCTGGGGTATCCTTATAGCCATATAAGTGAGATATGGTTTGGATAGGTGGACTATAAAGTGGTGGAAAACGGACTTGGACCACCAGACTGAAAGGATTATGATCAATTGTATAAAGTCCATCTGGTGACCAGTTATTAGTGGTTTCCCTCAGGAACTGGTATGGGGCCAATGCTGTTTAATGTATTTATTAATGATATGGATACCAGCTGCACGTTTGCAGGCGATACCAAGTCGTCGGGGGCAGTAGGTAATGTGCTGGAGGTTGGGGCTGCTATTCAATATGACCTTGCTGGGCTGAAGAAATGGGTTGACAGAAAACTCAGACAGTTCAACAGAGGCAAAACACAAAGTACTACGTCTGGAGCAGAATAATCCTGTCCCACAGCACAGCCTGGGGTCTGACAGCCTAGAAAGCAGCTTTGGGGGGTCTTAGTTGGACCAGATGAACTCCACAAGTCCTTTACAACCTAATTGTTCTGTGATGTATGAGCTGACTTTATGAATGTGCTTGTTTTAAACAGTAGGTGGCACAACAGCTTTTGTTTTAAATACGGTTCCTGTTTAAATACTATATCCCACGTTGGGTCTCAGTCATTCTGGTTTTTACATCATTTTAATTCTGTGATCAGAATTCTTGTTATATGTGGTATATGTTTATATATTTATTTTGTTTATTGTTTATAGTTTTTTTCTACTTGCAATAGCAAAAATGTGAATATAAATGTAAGACCTGTACACAAGCCTCTTTTAAGTAATGCATGCCTACTGCAGTAACCTGTAGGCTCTACTAACTATTTTGTGTATGCTAGAGTCTGGAAAAAAAACCTCTTTCTAGGGATGTTTATTCTTTTCATATGAATGAACTATAACTAAACGCAGAGGTATGACTAAACGTACCGTTATTAGAACAGCTGATATGGTTAGAAAAAAACAAACTTAAGCTCAGACTTTTTCTGTCATACCTGATAAGAAACTGCTAAGTCTAAATACAAATTAGACACAATGAATTTTTTGCCATGTATTTGTGTCTGTAACTGAGGCCTTAAATAATTGCAAGTTTTCCTTTAAAAATGCCAGTACTTCACAGAAGATCCTTACATAACTTGCACATAACTTGGTAATACAAGTGCGGAGAGTTAAAGGCAGCTGAGAAGAAAGCAGGAGGCCATGGTGATCAGGAGCAGGAAGATTTCAAGAGAAGTAACTCTGTAATTCAAGTTTCATGGTCACTTAGTCTGGCTTAAAATAGTGAAAGAAGCAGTTTTGCCATTCCTTGTACTTGTGCAGAGTGGTTTGTTCTTGCCCTTGTATCATCTTCTCTGTCATAGAGAATCCAGCTTGTGAAAGCCCTGTGATGAATTGGATTAGGAAATTGATTTGAGTGAAAACAAGTCCATAAAAATAGCAAGAAATGTAATCAGTAACAAGCAGAAGTTTTTCGTTTAAGCCAGGTCAGCTTCCCAGGCCTTCATCTCACGTTCCCTGCATTTGCATACAATGTGTGCTTCAGGTGAATTGTGGAAGTGAGAAGAGGAGGTTATAAATAGCTCGTAGTTTGTAAATATGAAATCTGGTAGTATTTAGTGGAACTCTTACAACGCTCTCCATTGGTATGAACGTTGGTGAGATGGGGTTTTCAGTTGTGCAGGGTAATATTGCCCAGAAAGAATCCTGACTTTTCCAGTGATATAATTTTATTGCTTAAAAAGGCAATTTCTGTTTATTTGTCCTTCCAATTAGTCCCCAAGAGTTTAGAAAATATGAAACAATGAAATTATACTTTGAGACTGATTTTGAAAACTCATCACCTCTTTTATTGTAGCAATTCACTGAAATAGCTGGCATCATCTGTTCCTGTTATTTATATTAAAGCATAAATTTATGCATCTAAAATTAAAAGGCATATTTCAAAAGTAAAGCCTGGAATTACAACTATCAGCAAAGATTATATAGGCTTACAGTAACTGTTGTATTCTTAAAATAAATAATTTTAGAGTAATAGTAAATTTGTTTGCTTTGAAGACGTACAATATTTATTTTGTTGTTCCACTATTGAAAGTGTCTTGTTTCTTTCATTTTATTAATGTGAGAATTTTATCATTAGCATTCCTAATCATGATGAACATATTACCTAATTAGAGTTTTAGAGAGAGCTTTGTTCCTTCAACAGGTTGTGAGAAGATATATTTTGGGCTCTGTGGTTGACAGTGAGAAGAATTATGTCGATGCCCTCAAAAGAATCCTGGAGGTACCTAATATCTTTTGCTTTTTAAAATTAGGAAATTTGGGAAGTAAGTAAATCCTTAGAGAATCTGTAATGTGATTCACATGGATTTTGTTACATATGCTTCATGCCAAATATTTGAAGAGGCTTTGTGTGTGTACGTTTATATAAGGGGTAGGATTTTATGTTAAGACCCAAATTTTTAGCTTGTTTAAATCTATGTATATGTTTTTTCCGCAGCAATATGAGAAGCCTCTTTCAGAAATGGAACCAAAATTCCTGAGTGAAAGAAAACTCAAAATGGTCTTTTATCGAATTAAGGAAATTCTTCAGTGCCATTCGATGTTTCAAATAGCCCTGGCCAGTCGTGTGTCTGAGTGGGATTCTGTTGAAATGATTGGTGATGTCTTTGTTGCTTCAGTAAGCAAATGCATTTGAACAGATAATCTATTTTGATTTTAGAAATGTTGTTCAGTGTCCCTATCTTTCTGTCTAACTTGGCCACTTTATTCCCGTATTCTGCAATGCCTATAGCAGCTGCCAGAATCAGTATATGCATTCTGGTAAGGCAACTGACACCAACACATCTCACCTTGGTTAGCAGACACAGAAGAATTATGGCGAAAATTTTCAAGCTTTGATCAAACTTTCAGACATTTAAGTAAGTGGTTTCTTTTTCAGAGGAGCTAGACATTTACAAATCCACCAAAGCGGGATCCTAGCCACAGTTTTGGATCTCAGTGGAGGCCGCTTGATTGTCGGGAGTGCCTGGGCTTTAGCTGAGTGAATTTACACTTTGTAATTCACAGCCTTTATGTCTTCAGGTTCCCATCCTTTGTTCTACACAAAGGTCACTTTTTGCATCATCAGTGTTTCTATAGAGCCACCAACAGGGCGAATAGAAGACCTGAACTCCTAAGGAGGAGAGTCCTTAGCTGTCATAGGTCTAAATAAATATGCTTTTGGGTGTCTTCTGTGTTTATAGTTAAGCTTTTCCTTTTTACTGTTTCAGTTTTCTAAATCTATGGTATTGGACGCATACAGTGAATATGTAAACAACTTCAGTGCAGCAGTGGGGATTCTCAAGAAAACGTGTGCCACCAAGCCTGCTTTTCTAGATTTTTTAAAAGTGAGTACATTTAAACTTAAAACAGGGTGGATGAAATAATTAAGGCTGCATAAATTATAAGTTAGGAAGAAATTTGGTTAATGATACTGTGTATTGTGTGACTGTTTTTGTAGACTGTGGATACATAGATTTCAGAAATGGAAGAGAATTCACTTCCACTGCAATCGTTTCAGAGTAATAACATGCTTTTAGATCTAGGATGTGTTCTGAAGTGCACTGTGGTTTTGTCGTTGTTCAGATCAATTTTATTTGTGTTTGCGTGACTGTACTTTGCAAAATATTGGGTTTTTTTGCATCAGTTGAGCTTACAATAACAGTTCACTATCTGAGGCCTCTTATTTGAGATGTATTTTACTTCTAATATTATATTGTACAGAGTGGTTAAGAAATTGTATTTCTGTTTCACAGCAGTTTTCTAGTGTTCTGAAAATCTTTTTTCCAACTTGGGGGATGAAATTGAAAATAGTTGTGCAGCATCTGCTGTGATGAATGCGATGCTTCTGATAAGAGCTGTGTGCACTGAGACCCTGACAGACGCAACAGAAGTGCCTGGAAAGCCCTAGGGGGGATACCCTATGGAGCATGCACAACAACCATCCCATGGCTTTTTGGCTTGCTGTTTTTGTGCTGGGAGCCTGGAAGCTCTGTTTGACCCATTTTCCTGGGGGCTGTGGGTTGGGCTGCGCCCCTAGGAGCTGTCACTCTGTTGGGTCTGTGGCATTGGTCTATGAAACACTGAAATTTGTTGCCCTAGACGGTCCACACAGTGAAGCTCTTGGGTTGCCTTGGAGGACGGTGGGGGCCCCGATTCCCAAGTCTGTCTTCAGGTATTAAAATTAACTAAGAACCTTTCGGAGCACAGTAACAGCACTGTACAGGATTATGTTCTGAGAGCTTTAGGACACACCGAGACCAAACTCTCCAGTGAGGTTATAGTCACTTCATACTTCTTGCACTTTGAAAAGGCCTTATTCCATTAGTGGCATAATTTACAGCTCCCCTTGCTCGTCAGTGCTGACACTGATGCTCAGAACTGGGGAGCTGCAACCAGGCTCTGCGCAGAGAGAGTAATGTCACTATTCTCCTCTGTGCTTTTGCCCATCTGCGGCTAACAGACTGTGGACCAGAATCTTCTCTATGATTGGGTGGGCAAAAATGTTTGTGGAGGTGAACACAGAAAATTGCTTTGAAGCTGAAAATTCTAGCAATAAATAGAAATTAAGCTAACAAATGTTGACAATTAACAAATAGTTATGAAAATAGTTACACAAATACAAATAGTTATGAAGTTTGTCTGGTTTAATCAGCTAATTCTGATAATCAAAACAGTTGTTTTTCTTTCTACTAACAACATAAATCAGTGTTTTTTTCCTTAATTTCTTTTAATAAAAAAATTAAAATCTCTTTTTGTTTACATAGCATTGACATAGCATTGACATTATGGTGCTTTCCTTTTAAAAACACATTGGTAGATAAAGATTTACAGTCTCTTAGCCCTAGGAAGAAAAAGATTTGCAATCTCAGCCCTAAGAAGCAGCGCAGCAATAGCAAATTATGGGCTGTAAATCAACAGATAATTTATTTACATTTTTCAGATTTAAGACCCTGATCTAGTACCTTGGATTCATGTGCTGGAAGTTAAGCAGATATTTCAGTGCACTGCTTACATGAAAAGCCTGAATGTACTATATTGATGTATACATAGATACTGTATTACTGTTGAGACTTCATCCCAGCTGTATTTATTTAAGGGGATTTCAGTTTAGTGATATGCCATCATTTTAATGGTGATTTTTTCAAAAAGATGTAATATTTTTAAATGAAATTGAGAAATCTTTACAGTATCCTTGTTATAATGGATGTAAATGCTATAAAATCATTTTCATTTTTCATCTGTAACTGATGGAAATGCACCTGTGTGAGTAAACAGTTTGATTTTTTTGCATTGCAGCAGTGCCAGGAGTCAAGCCCTGATCGAATTACACTGTATGGTTTAATGATGAAACCTATCCAGCGCTTTCCACAATTTATTCTATTATTGCAGGTAAATAATATTTACAACAAGACTTACCTGATAAATGCTCTTGTTGCATTCACATATGGGATTGCTTTGCAGCTGTGTTCTGCTGGAGGAACATGCTGCAGTGGGTTTTCCTCTGTATCTTAGGAAATACCAAGAAGAAATTTCAGTGCATGATAATGTCCTGATCTCGTAGTCTGCTTCTAGGGACAGTCAGTAAATATACTGTAGGCAAATCTAAATAAATCAAATTTATTCTCGATTACTTGCTAAATTAGATTTAGTTTGTAGATCACGTCATAGTAGAACTGCAGTTCTAACACGCTACTCATTTATGTCAATTTGCTAGGTAATAATGCTTCAAACACCACTAAGAACTGTGTGCTTTTATTTTACTTTCTGTTTAAGTGACATATAAGAGAAAATTCATGTGTTGGATAGTTCAGCACACGTGGAGACGCTGGAATAAATGTGTTCTTTCCCATACTGCTTGTCTCACAGTGCCTGTTAGAAGGTGGCACAGCTCCTCACCTGCAGTGTCTCATCTTCCTCCCAAGGGACAGGTGGGCTTTCGGGGTGCCCCAGGGTCTCGTCTCAACACAGAGTCCCACTGTGGGATGAGCACAGTTCCACAATGTAGTTGTGCATTTAGCTTTAAAATTTGAGGACCTGCTACAGGCAAACACAATATTTGTAAATCCTTACAGAACCTCTCCAGGTCTATGGCAGAGAAGACCACTGTGCGGTAGCTATTTCTCGTAGCTGTCACAGAGCAAAACAGGAATCAGGATGAAGTTCCAGGAATTACTGTGGAAGAAAGAGCAAAGGTAGTCGTGGGGTGAGCTCACAGGTAGGCAGCTATGGCTAGAACCTTTGAGGAAGGAGAAGAGATGGAAAATAATGTGGTAGGAACTCGTAGTGAATATGTAAGGATGCTTAAGTGTTGTCGGAAAGGAGCAAAACTTCATTCAAATGGTATGTGTATGTCTACAAAAGAAAGATTTTTAGAAATTGTTGTGACCTCGATGAGGCAAATACTGTTATCCTACTTTGGGATTAGCACACTGTCAGTGTATTAGTGAGAAATAATAACAGTAATGAGAATAATATGGTATTATTGTAATATTAAATATCAGAAATGTTTAATCTTCATTTGAAAGATACCTACATATACTATAATATTGAGTTTCAAATTGTGTTTAATATTATTTGCATTTTCTGATATTTATTATTATTCATTTTCAAGTTTCTTCTCTATACTTTCTTCCTATAAATACGCTGTTTTTTCCTTGCTCAGTATCTTTTTGAAGAACTATTAGGATATTCAGGAAAATAAGTGGAGTGCTGTTTGAATATTCATTAGGAGTTTTTTGATTGGTCTTATTCTTAATCCTAAGGTAAAGAATGATAGTGTAACTTTATACCAGATGTGCTATAAACTTCTGTGATCTTTTGAATTTGACTTTGAAATTAAATCAGATTTTTATTCTGTTTTATCATTTTTCCTCAGGATATGTTGAAGAATACTAATAAAGGACATCCTGATAGGTTACCTCTACAGATGGCTCTTACAGAACTTGAAACACTGGCAGAGAAATTAAATGAAAGGAAAAGGGATGCGGATCAGCGCTGTGAAATAAAGCAAATAGCGAAAGCAATGAATGAACGTTATCTGAACAAGGTTAGGAAGTAGGATGTGTGATGGAAGAGTTAGTGTATTATTAGTTTCTGTGCCTTGAGCAGTCTTTAGAATGGGCACAGAAGAGACACCTACAGCCTTTTCTGTAGTGCCCAGCAATATAGGGTCATTCTCTAGGTAAGTGTGAGATGTAAGTTATCTCTAGGACTAAATAGTTTCACTAGTTAAAACTACTGTGATCTGAAGCACTGACAGGCTGAAATATCAACAGCAGTATCAGTGTTGTGTGACAGCATGGAAGATAATGCTGTTTCCTCTTTCTATAGCAAATCCTCATGGAGATCGACTGCATGAGACTTTGAATTTATCCTAGAGTTGAGGAATTACTCCTGTATAAAGGCAAAAAACAGCTTCTTATACTGTCTTGTTTCTAACTAAAGAGCAGTTCAAGATGTGCTACTGGATGTATCCAATATCTTCCTTGTTTTAAGGAACATCCCAGCGTATTTTGATTATTTATTTGGATCATACAATAGAAATGTTTTTAAAGAATTTTCAAAGACATTCAGTGGGAAAGAAGGAGCAATCTTCTTTGAGTTTGTTAGTGTCTAACAAAAGTATGGCAAGTGATAGTCTTTTGTATTTTCTTATTTTTTGCACTGGATATTGGATGTACCATGTATAATATACAATTTTGATTGTTTTTAAAATCTAGCTACTTAGCAGTGGAAACAGATACCTCATACGGACTGATGATATGATTGAAACAGTTTACAATGACAAAGGAGAAATTGTCAAAACCAAAGAACGACGACTTTTCATGTTAAATGATGTGTTGATGTGTGCAACAGTAAATATGCGGTAAGACTTAATTCATATTTTTTAAATGATCATTCAAGCTTGAGCTGGGAAAAATGGCACTTACAGGAAGGCTTGGTTTTTGTTTTTGTTTCTAGATTTTTTTTTAAACTAAGGCCACTAATTTCTATCAGCTATCATAATAAATGGACAAATAGCTTTATTACATTTTTCTCTGTTGCCTGCTCATATTTTAAAATTCTAGAATAAATCTGTAGAAAATCTTTATCAGTTGGAGATTACAGATGGAAAAGTTCTGTAGTGTCTAGGTACTGCTGTCTATTAGCGTTTAGTGGAGTGGAAGTTTCATAGGTTCAGTACACTCAATTTAGTGGAGGAAGATGAGTTTGAACTTAATTCTGAGGTAGGATTTTTCTCTCTCTCTCTCTCTTGTTGGTTAAATTCACCCTGTCACTCTCACAGACACATGTGCACAGACACATGCACACACACCCCTGTAATTTGACAACAGTTTGCACATTAAAAAAAAAAAAAGAGAGATGAAGCTAATGCACGTGGTCAAGCCCTCTCCTCATCCCAGAACTCACTAACAAAGGTCCAACTGGAGAAGAGTTTCATCTCTGAGAGCAAATACTGAAGGATTAAAGCTGAGGTGCTTTGAGGAAGGCATTTTTTCACAGTGCCTACTGTGTTTTAGTTGGCTACAGCTATTACTGTTAGTCAAGTACCTCTGTGTGTGCCAAGGTCACGCTTGCATTCAAGTGTTGCTTGTAGCATAAATTGCTTTATATGTTATTACATTCTGGCAGAGAAAATGTGGGCCATCAAAACCCCTCAAGAACAGCTTATCTTAGGCATAATTTGAGAGTTGGTATCTTTTGTCCATTCCTGAAGTGTGTAAGTTATCTCCAAGTGTGAAAACACTCAGACTTTTCAATCAGATGAATGCTTAGTGTTATATTAGTGAGTGAACAGTGCCTTGTAATAACTCTGCTTTTCAGAAAATGCACAAGGTAATGCCCAGTTATCCCAGAAGTTACGATTCTTTTCCTTTCCTCTTTATTGAGTTCGTTATTAACAGGTGGATATTTACTTATGATTCTTTGGTGGAAGATTGCTTTTATTCACTTATTTTATCTTTTTATGTGACATCATTGTTTGTATTTTTTGTGATTTTCTCTGAAGCAGCAATATGCAAACTGTTTTTCTTTTCCATATGAAAAGTTCATGATTTTGCCAAGTTGCTTATTAAGTCGACTGTTTCAGTTATCACAAACAGCACTCTTGTTCCTGTGGGCATTACTGGTAATGAGCAACCTCCTTAGGGATGGTAATCAGGCATGCATGTGTCACAGGGAATGGTTAAAAAAAGTTTCAGTGAATTCCTTCCTTGTACTTTTCTCCGGCAGTTTAAGGTTTGCTTTCTAACCCAGTTAATTTATGCAACAGGGGCTTGTAATCTAAGCTCGGCTTCTTTTACAGTGGTGATTTTCAAACTCTCCCATTTGTGCATGCCTACAAATTTTCCTGTGCAGCTGTAGATTTCTTCAGAAATGTTATGTGCACAGGCAGCTGTGCAGTGTATCTCCGCTCACTTTTCTTAGCCACCTTTGGTCAGACTTTCCGGAAGTAGTCAGAGATCCCAACAGTCTGTGGATGATAGGTTCAAAACTAATTTTCTATAGCTAGCAAAAGACATGTATTTCTGCAGAGCATGTGCTGCTCAGAAGGTCCTTCTTCACATGTGATCTAGGTGACCAGCTTAAACCAGAGACCTAACTTTCAAGGAGCAGGAGTTAGATGAGGTGAATGCTGTCTCTAGTGACTGAGCAGCTGTGCTCTGTCTTGTCTTGTTTGCTTTCTTTTGAGTTAGATCCAGAGTTCATAAATATTTACTTAAGCTATGGTATTTAATGTTTTTTTTTGTTCATACTTGTCTCTTGATTGAAACTGTATTGCAAAGGTAGCTGACTACCTGGACATCAGTTTTGAGAGACTGTTTTCAGTAAATACCTTTTACTGATCTCTCCCAAGCACTCTTTTGGGTTGCTTTTAAGTTCTTTATTTCAGCCATGCTTTCTGTGAAGTGAACATTAAAGGAAACAAAAGTATCTCTTTTGTCCTTTAGAATACATGTGTTATGTGTGCTTGAATAAGGAAGTAAAAGAAACAAAGGCAAAGGAGTATGAGGACCATTTCTGTTCTAAGTGAGCTTCCTCAGCAAGCTGTTTCCTCTGAAATGCCTACTGCAATATATGCTTCCTTTAGCAGCCGCTTACATGTAGTTTGCACTCAGATACCACAACCATTGCAAAGAGTCTGCCGTGAAGAATATCCTGGGTTGGGGAGCTGTGCAGGAATGTTGGATCATTGGCCCTTGGGAAGTTATCGTGACCTTCCTGCTCCTGGCAGTTGTTCAAAAGTCTTATCATCCATACTTTCTTAAATACAGCAGTTACTACTCTTTAGCACTGTTTCAGGCACTTTGCAGTTACCATCAAAAAGAATCAAAAAGAATTAGGGAAAAGATGGAACCACAGTACATCCTAAGCACATTTAGTAGGATGTTGAAATGCATGCTGATCTTAAGAGATGGTAATTTATGTTTTGCTGTAGAAATATAGGGTCTGCTGTTGGCAGTTGTATGCTGTTTGTAAACATGATTATGTGCACCTGCATTTGCATTCACCTCAAAAGTCAGTCACAAAAGTCAGTTGGGTGCATGTATTTGTTTAAAGCTGTACACAGTGCTCAGACTGGAATACAGCAGATTTTGGAAGTTAAAATAATAAATAGAATGCTATGAAATATAATTGCTTGTCAAAGCAATAACTTGTGTGTCTTCCAGCTCTTCCTACGAAAGCAGTGGCATCGTGACAACTGGTCAGAGATATTTATTGAAATGGAGCGTACCACTGGGACAGGTGGAAGTCATAGAGTATGGCAGCAGTGAGGGCCAAGGGGAGAACTGCAGGTTTCCACCTCAGCACTCTGCTGAGAGCGTCATCATTAACTCTAAGCCGAGTAAGTGACAGGCATTTTTTACTTATTTTAAATCTTTATTAAAACCTGTATTTGAATTTAAATGGTCTACTGAAAGCAAAGGAAAACATTTCATGCCTGAAGACTTCTGTAACATGGACAGTAATATAACTTCTTTCTTGAAAACTGATAATCCATGAAGTGATAGCCAGTCTCTTGCCTTGCAATGTGAATTACTTCAGTTTATTTCATCTTACAGTTTTATGGCATAAAAGCATGAATGTGCATGGATATGCAAAGAGATTATTGTAGTGTGGTGTTCCAGCTATCCTACTGTAATTATCTGGGCATATGTTCTTATTCCATTTTTAATGCAGGGAAGTTTCCCTTAGTAAAAAAGACAAGCTATCCCATTGCTGTGAAATAAAAGCATGGACACAGGTGGTTGCTGCAGGGTAGAAGTTATTTCGCTGGACTCCACAATATCCCACCCTTCAACACAGTATCAAATACTTCAGAAAAAACTTACAATAATAATTTTAATGAATGTTTATGAAACAATGTGCCAGTAGGTAATTTCCTCCTAACCTCTCCCCAGAATGACCTCAAACTCTGAAGTTAGAAAATTCTTTTTGTGCTCCTTTATCTCTCCTACAAGCCTGCCAACTACCCTCAAGAGATATATGAATTTCAAAGGTTTACTCAGTAGCTAGCCTTTTATATATAATGAATTATTTTTATATCATTGCTTAAATCTTTTATTTGTAAGTACATTTAGTATATCTAGATTCTAATCCCTTGTGAGTTATTAATGGATTGTAATTTAGATTGATTTCAGTGCTAACTCTGGGCATTTATTTCACACTATGTTTATTTAACATTGCATTCTTGCTTCATGAGTTTTACCACAGTCGTTCCCTAAGAAGTAAATATTATACTTCAGAACTGTCTAAGATGCATCTGCAGTATCTAATACCCCCTTTATTCTCCAGGTTGGCTATTGTGAGGCCTTCTTGCTCCTCCCTTTGTAAATAGCTCAAGAAAATTTTTAAAGTACTTAGGTTTCAATTTCAAGGTTAACTTCATTCTGTAACTTCTTTTAGACATTACTGAGCTACTTGAAATTGAATGAAATTGAAGCTCTTAAATTATTGTTTACCAGCTACTGTATATATGACCCCAAGGGGAGTGTGTATAAGGAGGGTATTACCTAGAATTGGGGGTTCCTTCCCCGAGAGAGTGTGAGAGGAACAGTCCATTGCGATACTCCTAGTGCGACTGTGCAGCAGCTTCACAGTTGATTAGATGAAGTCCTTGCCCTTCAGGGAGATCAGATAGGGAAGCAGAGGACGAAGGAAGAAAGAAAAACCCTCACCCAAACAATCCTGTAGAACCTATTTGATTATCTCGGCATTGAGGTTTCTTAGTTTCATGTTTGGTGACAGTATCACAAAAAGATCAAATAATTTTGCACATCATTTGGTGTCTCAACGTTCAGCTTAAATGGTATTCAACAGGTGATAGGCAAGCTGAACTTGCTGTTCTGTTGGCAAACTCTGATCATTATGTTAGTTCAGTCTCCCTCTGACCAAAAGGGTCAAAAGGTAAGAATTAAAAATAAAAAGAATATGAGGGTTACTGGTTATACAAATGAATAAATCTTCCTTCAGCTGTGATTATACATTTCTGCCAAATGATTCAAGTTAATCAAATACAGTCAGCCATGAAAAAGGAAATGAGCATAACCTTCCTATTTGCATATACTCCTATGTCAACACTAGCTGTCACTCTGATTACAGACTTAGGCGAGCTGTCTCAATTAGAGACAGAATTAATTGTGTTAGTTATTCTGTAGAATTGCCTCCTTAGTTACAGTTTTCTTGTCTACTAAAGATTAAAGAAGCCCAGAAAGTACAATTTTCCTGCACAGAGGAAGGACTGGTAAAACTTTGTGTAATGGTTTACCATTTCTTATTTATTTACACCCACCAAGATACTGTATTTTATATTCAGTGATGACACAGTCCTCGCCATGGCAGTATTGCTTCATCAGTGAGATTATTGGGTACTTACTACAAATTACAAGGCAACCAGCTAAATATTTAATCATTCTCTGGCTGAAATTGCATGACTTTGTAGTCATTATATAGTTACATTAAGTCGCCTTCTGTTTTCACGGTATACTGAGAAATTGTTGTGGTGAAATCCCAGTGGCTTCATAGAAGGTAGTTTTAATAAATCCAAAACCAAAGCAGTCTAAACATCTAATGATCAAGAACAGTTGGGATATTACATACAAAATCCTGGCTTCCGTGAGGCCAGGTAAGAGTTCTGCATGTCTTAGCTAGAACCATATTTTCAGCTCCCGTTTCCAGTTTGTGGAAATTGGAGAGCTATAGAATAATGATGATTATGTGTGAAAGCAGTTAGTAGTTGGGGATTAGCTTTTCCATTTCTGGAAGACTGAGAAAAGAAGGATTGTATCTGTAGCGCACCAGATTAAATATTTGACTCCTGTAATGCTAATATTTTCACATTACTGTTGTAATCAATGAGGATTCTTGATGAATTCTGATTGTGTCCTTATGAGGATTATTGGTTGTTAATTACATTTCTCTTATCATAGTATTTTTTCCCCCACCAGAATCCTTTGTATGAGGAGGCAGCTGTCGTAAGTGTGTCTCCCTATTATTGATCTAATCTGTCTAGCTCCATACTCTGTTCTTCTTGGGTAATTTCTGTTAATCACTACTTTGAGTCAGGGTTGTTACTGCTATGTGATCCTTCAGTAGCAATGCTGGCTAAATTCAGTTTGCACTTAGGCATCTGCTGTGCTGCAAGAAAGGATAGTGTAGTTTAAAAAGGCAGACTTCACTTTGGGTACTGCAGAGAAATTTGAATTTGCTTTATAGGTTGTAGTATCCAAAGAACTGTTGGAAAGTTGAAAGGTTTTACAAGTACATTTAAATCAAGGGCCTGCTTTAGTACTGTTCTATGTAGGAAACAGAGGCTGCATGAACATTGTTTTCACTTGGCAGAATCATCATTTTGGATTTTTTACCCAGTTGTGCTTTGTGTACTAGGTTTTTGTCCCTGAATTCTAAAAGAGAAGACATTTGGGAGTTGGTTGTCTAGCTTGTTGTTTTTTTTTTTTTCCTAAAGTGTTGTGTCTTTTGGTGGGAGAAAATGCATGGTAGCATGGAGAAAAAGAATGGAGGAAAATTTTCCTGAAGTGTGTTCAGCTATACTGCTTCTGTTTTTCATGTTCTTCTGCCTTATTGCTGCTCTTCTGTCCTAGCACTGAAGGTAGCATAAGAATTCTCTCAGTTATGAACATAGAGAAAGCTTGAAGTCTCAGCTGTTTGGCAGAGTCGTTCTATTTGTAGGGTTCTTAATGCTGTTTTCTAATAGAGTGAATTATAACTTCTGTTTATAACCTGCAACTATATTTAAAACACAAAATATTTCACATTTTGATTTTATTTTTTTAATGGCATGTTTATCAGATCTCATTTCACTTAGCAAATCAGGCAAAATTCTGTTTCCTGTACTGGAGTTACTCTTGCTTGAAAGTCTGTGACATCCCAATCAGATGGTTGCAGTGGAAATATTTATCTTAACTCTATGTGCAAAAAACCTGAGATTACAGAAGAGGCCTAATGTGCTAATTTTCTTCTGTGGAACCTTTTGCAGAAAGATAAAAGATAAAGTTCTTCCCATATAAATCCACATACTGTTTCTGGTAAGCTATTGCTAATTGTTCTTCTCTCCATCTCAATCTTTTAAAAAGTGCTAATCCATGTGAAGAAGCATAATCACATTCATAGCACCAAAGAAGCTGAATTAATATTGGAAAAGAGGCATGAACATCAAGTTGTATGTTCTTGGTTTTGATTTACTTGTGCTGAAAGAATTGTGTTGTATAACAGAGTTCAAAAAGACATATATGATGAGTGTTTTACGGAGTTATGAGTGCATTTGGTTTGTTTATATAGGAACATATGAGAAATACTGTGATGTTAGGTGAGGTTGCTAAATATAAGATCTATGATTCAAGCCCGAAAGAGAATTCGGCAACGGGATTATGTAATAGGGGGACATTCCTATGTAATAAATGGTTGAAAAGCTCAAAAGAAGAGACGCTTTCCTTACTTAGTGTCAGTTTATGAATTCTCTTCTTCCACATGGTTAAATCCCAGTGAATGATATTTATTCAATAAAAAAGGATGAGAAGTTGATTGTATTTATGGAAAGAGGGGGCTCAGTAAGTTAAATGCTACCTGTATTCTCCTGATACGAAAGAGAATGAGTTGAAGAGCAGTGAATACAACTTCTTTAGTGCAGTCCTAAAAGTGTCTTTTCAATAAAATATAAAAATGTGTCCAAAGGCAATTTTTTAACTTCTCATCAAAAAGAATCAGAACAGTTGACCTGCACTTGTAAATCTCCCCTCCACACATCAAAACACTGAAAATACGTCTTTCACTGCTCTTTAAAGGCAGTGAAAATAAGCAAAAGTCAAGTATACAGAACAGAATTTCAGTTTCTTAGACCTTTGGCAAATATTATTACTAGTGGTAGCATTTTGCTCAAGCTGTTGAAGGACAGTGACCTGTGCATTCTCTGCTGGGATGAATTTCTGTTTGCTGCTGTAGTGGAAGCAGCCACATAGTGTTTTTTCTGGTTGTCAAGGCAGCTCAAGGATGAAAAGGATGAGCTGTAGAAGTCTTTCACAATGTCTTTATTTAAGAAGACGAAGTTATAGAGACTCTGAAGGAGCAAAGGGAGAAGACTAAACATTTTTTGATTTCTGGGGGGAAGCCAGATGTCTGTCAGTATGTCTTGGCTTACTGCTGCTGGTTGTGTTGATCAGGAGTGATAAACACCGTAGGCTATTACGTAAGCAAAGAATCATTTAATTTTAGCCATATGGCTAAAAATTGAATGAGAAAATGAGCAAGGCCCACCTGCTCTATATATCCTGTAGCTATGAGTGTAGGAGGTAACAGTAAAGTGAAATAACACTTCAGCATATTTACATTTATGGTGGAGGTTTAATGTTATTTTTAATTTCATGGGTTTACAGTTCATAATAGGGGTCAAACTTTAGTACTGCTAAACTATGACTTGTCTCCTCTCCTGATCAGACTTTCTGGGATAAATTGGTACTCCCTTTCCACTTGCTTGTGTTTTAGATCTCCGTGGTTTTTGTTTGTTGTCAGTCGTCGTAGTAACACCACACTGAAATGCAGAAGTGATTCTTCGCTTCTGAGTTTCCTTCTGTTTTATGCAGTCAGCTCATGTAGGTCTCTGAGTGTTGTCAGGAAAACAGGTAGGGTGCTTTGTGGGCTAGTGTTTGCTTGTGTTTGTCAGTGTTTTGCTCGAGATTATCAAGTCCTTTTCAAAGACAGAAATAACACTGCTCTGATAGCCATTGCTGTTGAAGCTGATTTCTGCTGGTTTGTCGTGTGAGAAATACGGAATTGGGGAAGGAAAGAAAAGTCAACTTTATCATCACTTTAAGACTGGACAATTGTAATAAAGTGTCCAAAGTAAACAAGACTAAATATTAAATGACTTTTCAGGTCTAGCATTGATGATAAGGTTTTAAAAATGATGGTATGACCTAAATTGCTAGTTTAGCCAACTTTCATCTTTGTGAAGTATATGTAGAGTAACAATGTAAATCTTTGTTTTAAAACTATTGAAAATAATACTGTGTACTAAAGGAGATGTAATGTTTTCATAAATGTAAACTGTCATTGATATATGTCAACAAAAGACCGGAGGTATTAAATAAATCTAATTCCAGATGCAGCCTGTTTGGCAGAGCAAACCAGGTGCCGTTAAATAGTTCACTTTCTTAAGCAGATAGAAGTAACCAACTGGTGGATTAGGCATGGATTAAATTAGGTGTTACATGTTTGTCTCACCCACTTAGGATGGATTCTTCTCTTTTCCTGTCATATTATTTTTAGTGGTTACAGGGCTTGACATACGGCTCTCATAAACCTTCTTCTGAATTGCTAGGGGTCTGTTTCACATCATGACACTAACTAGGAAAATGAGTAGAAACCTAGGTATAACCAAGCAAGCAAGAATGAAAGAGGGAGATAAGCTCCTCGCAGTACAGTTTCCACATGAGTTGCAGATATCTCTTGTGGCTGAGCCCTCTGAACTCTGGTGAAAACTTCTGCCAGCTCAGCCAGTCTGTGATCATTGGCAAGCCTATGCTCAAGAACCTGGCTGTACTTTCATTGTTTAAATGTATTCACATGTGCACTTTCACTCCTTTTTTATGCTGGTTTTGATCTTCTCACATCCAGTTCCTCTCTCACCCTTTACATCCTTATGGTTACACCCCCCACGGAGGCACCATACCAGCTCTTTCCTCTTCTTTAAGAGGGCAGAGGCTTGCCAGCCTGTGCTGCCTTCACCTGACCTTTGGGATGCTGCAGGAGGATATGATGAAAGGGCTGTGGCAAGTCTTTTCTTTCATTCTAAAGCCTCTTTTCTTCTAGGTTTGCCCTTCCTCATGGGAACAGGGCTGGGGACTGAAGCTGCTCTGATCCATAACTGCAACCAGGATGTAGTTTGGGAAAACACCTTGTAGTTACCACTGTTGGTGTGTGGCTGTGGAACCGGACTGCGGGTTCCAGATTTGTCAGTATAGTGGGACTCCAGCTCCTTTCTTCATGTTCCCTACTACTTTCACTTCCTTCTTCTTCTTTGGCACGGCACAGCTGTTTCTGTCATCAGAAAAAATATTTATGGCATTATATCTCTAAAATTCCCTGCCCTGTCATGATTAACTGGTGTTTTGTATAAATCTGAAGCCACACTCGTAATGTAGGAGCTACTTCTCACCCTCTTAAAAGGCTTTGCTTTTCCTTGACTTTCTTGCATAATTTTACTCACTGGTGGTATAGCACTCTGAAGTGTTTGCATTTAATACTTTGCACTGTATTTGCAGTTGAGAGCTGTTGATTTTATCTTCCTATTACTCAAGCTGTATGAATAAGCAGTTTTGTGGTTGGACTGTATCTTTTTATGCAGCCTGTTTGTCTTTGGTGTTCAAATTGGATACAATGAGACACATACTGAGACAGGTCTCAGTGTTCATGTAATTACCACTCCAGAACAAGGCATTAGCAGCTGAGGGGAACGTGAAGTTAAAAATACTTGTCAGAGTTAAGACCTGGGAGGTTTGTTTCCCAGCTCTGCTGTATATGCACTGAATTACCTTCGGGGCTTGGTTCTTTATCTGTGATTAGGGCTCATAGAGCTCCCCTGCTTTGCATGACAGTTGGAATAAATACATTAAAGAGTTTTAGAAGCTCAGTTTCAGTCATTAAGCTCATAGAAATTACTTCTAGATGCTTACATGGTTAAAGTATGATTAGAATTTATTTATTTGGAGAGGTTAGGCTGAATAATGTCATCTGATCTTTATGATAAGGCTTTTCACGTTGAATGATGATAATGTTATGCCCTGACTGTATTGATAATTAGATTTGCTTGCTCTTTGTCCGAATTTAATAGTTTGTATTCTAATAATCTCAGGGTTTTATTGCTTATCACTCTATATGTGTTTGTGCTTTTTCTTTCTGTACTAGGTTAGATTATGTTAATAAATCTAATTTGGAGTTATGCTGTAGTAGGGCTGCTCACCATTTTATTGATGCTAGCCAACAAAGCTCTTGTTTTCTGAGATCATGATGGATTTCCCATTTGCTTTAGGTTCAGAACTAGAGATTGATATTGCTGTATAAGTATTTATGTGGTTTGGTCCTGTGAGTATCATATAATCTAAGGCGAGCTCATTTGAGCTATAGTGGCTCAGATTTTTCAGGAGCATTTAACTATTGAGATCATGAGTTTGATTTGGCATAAAAGAACAAATGGGGTTAAAGCAGAAAGTCTGTTTTTCTTTTATAAACTTTAAATTGATATATGGTCTTACTTGCTTCCAATCATATTTCTTAAACCAGGATTTTAGATTCACAGGACGACGTTTTTGGTATTGCACTGAAATTTCAATTGGCTATTTAAGTGCTATTGTAAAAAGACAAAAAAAAAAAAAAAAACCCTATCCACATGCTTTTCTTAGGTGTCTATGGAAACAGGAACCAGTGTGTGTAACCAGGTTGAAAGACACAAATAGAGTGAGTGTTGTGATGGCACAGCTGTGAAGTGTTTTGCTTACATAAGAGAATGTGCAGGAAGTTTGTAGTTCAGCCTCTAAAAATAAAATCTCATCTGCTTTATCACTAGCTTTAACATTGATAAAGAATTTTCAGAAACAAGGAATTAGAGGTAAGAAGAAGCTTCCCTCACATCTGGCTGGTGGGGTGATTTGTCAAGTTTTGTGCAAGAGAATGTCTAAGGACAGCAAGGAATTTTCATCACTGGCCCTCTAAGTGAAAGCTAGGTATTTTGTTTCAAAGGTTTTTGTAAGTGAGAAGTGTACAGTACTTTACAATGGGCATTAGTATCAATTGCTGAATGAATGACAATATTTTCAGAGGTTCTTTTCATAATCTTTTCCCCAAGTCTGCTTATCAATTGCTGAAATAAAGGGCTTATATATGAAAATGTCATATAAGGGTATTCTTTTCTCCTTGCTTTGAAACAATTAGTTTCACTAGACTTTTTGGGGAAGGGTGTTCTGCCTCTGTTGTACAAGATCTGTTAAACTCTTTACAGCTGCTGTGGTATCCTATGTATTTTGCATTCCAGTACATCTGTAGAAGCAGGATCCAGTATCCATGTACTGGGCAAGAATTCCTGAGTTGCAATAATGGAATCTCAGGCCTTCTTAATGGTTTCTGGGTTTCCTTCTTTACATTCATACTCAAGATACTCAGAGAACAGGAAATTATTTTACTTCAGGTATAGCACTGTCTCTCGAACAGGCTGCATTCTTGTCCTTCTCAAAGGTGGGCATATTAAACTGAGCAGTGAGACACTCTCTCAGCCTACTATTCTGCTTTGTAAAATCAGTGAAAGATTCCCAGGATAATCAAAAACTCATATTTAAAACAAACAACAAAAAAACATGGTTCTGATTGCACTTAAAAATTTTCAAATGTATTATTTCTACATTATTTTTAAAGATAGGTTAAACTGTCTCATGAAATCTTTCCATTTTATTATGAACTGATCAAGAATTCATCTGGTATCATTAACGGATTCACTTTTCAGAACAATGTACAAATTTCTCAGGTTTGAATGCAGACTTAAATGTTGTGGAAGGGGCCTTTTTTTTATTTTGTTAGAGTGCATATTTTACAAGTTCCAGTTTGTTATGCCTTTCTCAGACATAGCAACTTTTAAAGTTATCTTCCACATATATAACTTCTCCCCAGATCCCAGATGATTTTTATGCTCAAAATGAAGTTTGAATCTTTCCCAGATTTCTTCCTTTCATTATACTTGAATCTTTTAAGTTTCAGGATGCGGCATGCATACACATAGATGGTTCAGTGGGAGGAAGCAATATAAGTACACTCAGCCTCAAAGACCAAATCACAACTGGCAAATCAAATTTGGGATCTATCAGCCTTCAGGATGGTCTTTAAATCTGGGATCTTTTCAAGCATGCCTTTAACTTTTTGTTGCCTCTCAATAATGCTGGAACTGTACTCAGGAAAATAGCCTTTCTCAATTTTGGTTGTGGTTTTCACATGTCAGCGTTCACTATCAAATTTCATTTCATATAATACGTAGTCTCACTTCAGAGCTTTATATGCCTCAGAATCAGTCAATGTAATCTTTACAATAAACTTGAATTTCTATGAAGCATCAATTTTAATTTTATATCAGTACATTTGTTTCAAAGCAATTTATATTGAGGTATTATGTTTTTGAACTGCATGGGGAAAAAAGTCATTAATGTGATCATACTCAAGGTAGATCTTGTCAAGATAAGTTATTTTGCAGTTTTTGCTTTTAATATGATATATGATAGAGAAATATATGAATAGGTATACTGAATGAGGCATTTATTTCATTTGCATGACACTTGGGTTTATGTGATAATACTACTTGAAAAAATCCTTCTGATTTTGGAATAAATGGGAGTTTGGAAGGGACAACCTGAGTCATTATGTCTGCCTCCCCAGTAATGGATGTTTAGTTTATAGGGGTCTGCATCTACTCCAGGCATTGTAACACTTTTTGTTTTCGTCTTTAGTAGCGTAAATCTGTCATAAATTAGTAATTCACAAACGAGAATCAGAACACACAGCAAAAGCTATTAGAAAATGTGTTCAAGTAATATCACCACTATAAATAAACCTCTCCCTTAGTAATTCATTGCGAGCAAGAACTGGGGTGTGATCAGCTCAGGATTATAACATCCAATATGCTTGCAGTGCCCACGAGTATTTAAAATTTAGAGGAGCCAGACAGCCAGTGGTGCCAGGGGAGTGGTTGCTTTGTGGATACCCACAAAAGAGCTGCTGCTGTGCTGGCCCGGCAGGGCGAGCTGCAGGAGCTGGCTGCGGGGAGCTGCAGCGAGCAGCGCAGGAAGAGCTGTGCATTGGCAGAGGCAGGTCAGCTGCATGAAAAGGGATCACTCCGAGGCAGCAAGAGTCGTGAATTCAGGTCTGGTTTCTTGTTGATCCCAGAGCGTGGCAAAGTGATGCTCTGAATTAGACAACTCTGCCCACACACAAGAGTGAACACGCAGATGCTTCTGCTACGTACATATGCATGCACAGCTTCTACCTCCTAATTTTTCCTGAGCCAAGTCAAGCAGACTTTAACCACACCCAGGGATCCACACCCCCTACTTTTTTATTTTTTTTTAAGTAGTTTGATGTAAATGAGCTAAAGATTACTTCTGTTTGAGTTCATAGGAGTTACTTCAAGCCAAGCAGTAGTGGTGAATTTAAAACTGTGATGCTGAGAATAGTACTGGAAAATAAGCAGGCAAAATAGCTGTTTAGTGTTATACTCAAAAAAATCACAAATAAGGAGTAATTGCTTTTAAAAGCACAATCTTCCCCACCCCAGGTTCACTTAGCAGCAAAAATCAATTTAAACTGTAACCCTTTTTCTTCCTTCTAAAGTAAGTGGGTGGTTGTTAATAGATCTATCTTGAATATTGAGCAAGGAACTATGTATTTTTGCATGAATTCTCGTTTTTTGGCACTAAACCTGCCTGTTGCAGGGCAACAGGCCTTGAATTCTTCTGGTAAGATCTTAGCAACGAAGGAGTTGCGGAAAAAAATTCCTGCCAGCTTATATGTGGCTAAGATTTCACCCTTCGTCTGTAGGTGGAATGCAAGAACTTTGCCTCCTGAGTCATGTATGTGATTATTGGTTATAGCACACTGCATCTTTTCTTGCCCAGGCACATTGTTCTCTACAACACTCAGGATGTTTACTGCTGGGAAGAACCTTCTCAAAACTCGTGGGGGTTTTTCACATTGGATAATAAGTTGTTTTGGGGCTTGATAATTAGCAAGAGTAGCTTAGAAATGGGAAGGAAATGGCTTTATCATTTGTAAAACTTTTCAAAGTGAAAAAAGAGATCAGTCTGTACTGGGATGTAGCCAAGATTTTTTTCAGTGCTTTCCATGGAAAGAAAGAAAGAGTGAACACCCACCCCAAAATAGCCAGCAATGTAACAGTCAGGGAACATGTGTAGGCTGAAGCAGGCAGCTGTTGAATAGATTCTTGCTCCCTGTCTGGCTCTGAACCAAGCCATACATCTAATAAACGTTTTGTGACAACTGACACGTTTCTAGACTAGAGTGCGCCCCACGTCCTTCACCTAGGAAAAAGCCTTCCATCAAAAATCCCCAAATAAATCAGCTATTAATAAACATATTGTTAACCACCTAGGAGCTAAACAAGCTAATCCTATTTTAAAAGATGTTATGATTAACCCTTACAGGACCAAATTCAGAGGTGAAGTTGCTGTAACTTGTAACTCACTATCTAGACGTAAATCAAAGGGTGAATGCTGAGAGAATTCTCTTCTGATTAATGTATCGTTCTTGATCTCTTAAGCTCAATTACTTTTCTATGTTTCAGTTTGTGCTCACTAACAACCTCTATGAAAAAGTGATGATAACCATGGCTATTCACCTGGCCTTGACTGACCGATTAAGTTTCTTCGTAGTTTGGCCACTTTTCCTTTAGAATATCAGCAGATGGAGGCAAATTCTCTTTTTAATTATTTTTTCATTTGCTTTTGCTTTTTCTGTGCTAAAATCTTGTTCTTTAATGAATGAGCCTAAAATGACTTCAGTTCAGTTTTCTGCATGACAGGATTTCTTGCATAGGTTAGTTTATTTGTTTTGACACTCTTATTGCACTTTTTTATCTTGATTTATTAAAAGCTTATGAAATATGCATGCTGCAGACAAAATAGACTCAGTTGACAATTACTAAATCAAGTTCAAGATTCATACCTTATTCTCAAGGCTGGGACCAGGATATTTATAAAAGCATTAGAAGCTGCAGGCAGAGGATTGTGGAGGACAGCTGTTGGAGGTGCAGTGGAGGTGTGTGCTGCACAAGGAAAGCCTGTCTGTGTAAGCGGATTCAGCTTTTTTTATGGCCACAGTTGAGGGCTATGCCACAGGATCTAAGAGTTGCCTGAACCCTTGCTGTTAGTTTGCAGGTGTCAGTTCTCTGACCTGCTTTCAATAATGAAATGAAATCTCAGATAACTGTCCTTATGAAGCTGCAAAAGGATGTTACTGCCCTTTAAACTTTACAGATAACGTAGCTGAAATTCACTTGAGTGAAAGCATCCATACTGTGCAGGGTACTCCTTGCACCCTTTCAGCTTTTCACAGCATGGTAGTTCTAAATTTTCCCTTTGTTCAGACCCACAAGTATAAATTTATGAAATATTTATGAAATAGTTATAGTACTTTTTTCAGTGTTGCAGTTGGGGTTGTTTAATAGTGGAATTTATAAACAACAGGTAAGTAAATGAATTCCTGCCAAAAACTAAACTAAACTCAGTACTTACAATCAGGCTGAACTATGTTTTGCACAAGTTCTCTTCTTGTTATAGAAATTTGGGACAATAATGGTTTCATTCTGTGTCCTTCACAATGCTGAACACATTGTCGTGGCTTTCAGCTAGATTTTGCCAGACTCTTATCAGCACTGAATGGTAATTTTCTTTGCAAGTAGACCCTTTGAAATCAACAATGTGGTGCGTCTAGGAACTAGCCATTCTGGCACTTAATAAATTATAGTTATTGTAGACATTGGTTGGAAAACAGACGTTAGCTAACAGAAGAAGAGGGATACAGGGAGACAACTGTTTAGAATTTTCAGATGTTGATTTTTGTAGTATTTGGACTGGAGAAAGTCAAAATGCAGCTTAATGAAAGTATGCAGTCTACAGTTACTGAAAAGTATTCACTTTCTTTTAAACAAATCTAAAAACATACTCTGCAGAACATAATCTAAAAAGTCTTCCTCTTAGGTCTAGTTTGGAATTATTTCTTTTCATTGTATACAATATATTGAATAATCTTTTCTTAAAGAGTGATTTGATTGTGAGGATAAGAAAGGCTACATTGTACTCTTAATTAACATGCAGAACAGGCAAAGAACAGTGGATGAAAGTTGCATCTATTCTCTGGCTGGGTAAATAGTAGTAAGTGCAGTCGTTCCCTGTTTAGGGCCCAAGGGCAATATACAGAGATCTTTTTCTTTTTTTCTTTTTTACACCGGTCACAGGAACAGCTTTATGGAATAGATGTGCTATTTGTGTCATAACTGGAAAGTACGATGTGTCCAGGATGGGCAGCAAGACCTCTTGGCACAGCTTGTATTCCTGCTGCTGGACTGTCTTATCCCGCAGGGCAGGTGGCCGCGTGCGACAGCCGTCGCTTGTGATGGGCGCGTGGCCTGCACTTGCTCTCGCAGCACACGGAGCAGTTACCTGGCTCAGGCCAAAAGCGTGCCAGAGCGTGGCGCTCTTTTGCACTTCAGAGGCTGCTCAGTGCGTTTCTGGTACTGGGTTATCTAGTCGTGTCGGCTGTCTGGCATTGCCTTCAGGCAGAGCGCTCTGTCTGACTGCAGGCTGGGAGTGCATTCCCAGCGCTATGTTTCGATTGTATCCTGCCAACACTGCCTTGACGTTATTCTGCCCGGGGGAGTTTTCTGCCTACCAACCAGCTTCCAACACTGTGGCTAGGGTGGGGTAAAGGGTCTATCGTTCAGTTGCTGAACTGGGTGAGCTAAACAGCCTGTGGAGGGTTCCTGGGGAAGTAACGCAGTGCAGCTCCTGTCATCCCGCCGAAGGGGAGCCTGTATGCGTCAGGGTAGGGGGTCTGGGGGAGAGCATCGTTCCCACGAGAGCTGTGTGGCCAGCCGTACTGCTCCTAACACTGCACTGTGAGCCGAAGCGTAGCAGCACTTTGCAAGCTTTGTGCTTTCACATAGGCAGCTTATCCTATTAATCAGAATATTTTTCTGAGTTACAGTGTTATTTTATGAACGTAAGTGTACTTATTGATGGTCAGGGCAAAATGTTTCTGCTGCTGCTAAGATTTGGTGCTGATCTCAATGCAGATCCCTTTTACACTTAGTTAGGATTGTAATACAGTTTCAAGCGGTTCAGTGAGATTGCCGGTTTATCTCGGAGTTAGGGTGGATATGTGATCCAGAGGTGTCTTGTTATCAAGGTTTAACAAGTTATGGGTTTTAAACCACCATAGTGAAGGCTGCAGATAACTTTTTTGGACTAGTCACATGATCAAAAGCAATATTCATGAAGGTCACTTAAACTAATGTATTACAGAAAATCTGCTGATTGGTGCTAATGAAAAATTCCACATCACTTAGAGATTTTAGGGAATTAGCCCTTGCTGAAGCCAGTGAAGCTTTGATGTTTGGCACAGTTATAGTGCATGCTTATTAAAGTTACAGACAGTGTTCTCCTTCATACTAGATGAACAACCTCTAGTCTTAATTGTAACTGTAAAAGGCAATGATAAGGTGAGCAGAAAGGAAATGCCTGTGGTAACACCAGGATATGCACAGATAAAATAAAGTGTAACACTGCTACCTAGAATTTCCTGTGACACATTTGCCAATTATCTGGCTGTGGGGACATTGAAAACATGGAGCAGCAAAGTAAAAGGGCTCTGATTTTCACAAGTAGTGAAGACCTAGCTGCATATCAGTGTATTAGTTGTTTTTACAGTATAGAAGGAGCAAAACCTATTCTATGTGCTTAATTTTCACACAGTGTTAAGAAGTAGTGACTTACGTTATTAGTATTACCTTTGTCCTGTTTTCCTCCTTTAACTGAGAATTGCATTTTTTATTATATATAATCTCATGTTTTTATTCATTGCAGACAAGCTGTATATGGGACCAGGGCAATTGTACCATGATCTGCAGAACCTCTTACATGATTTGAATGTGGTTGGTCAAATTAGTCAATTAATAGGTGGCCTTAAAGGAAACTATCAGGTAATAAACAAAGCTGGATTTATTTTCAAATATGCTCCTGTTGTAATGTAGTATAGTTGTCTCTCCCTAGGATCTCTCTGTAGAGAGTAAAATGATTTTTAACTCCAGTAATTCATTTACTGTTAAATGGTTAGAGCTATAAGTAGATTACAGCTGTCTTTCTAATCTTGTTTTTCTCTGTTGTTTTATGTGTGGGTGGATACTACAAGTGTCTGCATTTGCTCAGTAGCTGCTAAGCTTATATGGAGCAGAATTACATTTTAGTCTTAAGAAATTGCTTTCTTACAATCAGACAATATAGTAGTAGGAAGGTTGATTTTTTTTGTTTGTTTTAGTATTTATGGAGAAAGCACTTGATGCCCATCCAAACACATAATCCTGGCTTTTAGGGAGAAGCCGTACTTAAGACTGGGTGCACATCATAAAAACATTAATGGATTTTCAATGGAATTTTGAAAATAATTTGCTTCAGCTTTATTCACATCCCTTTTTCAGGATGTATTCTGGCAAATATATATAGTAAAATAACACTGAATTTCAAAATGAGTTCTCCACAATCATAGGACTTAAAAGATTTGTTTTCTTTTTTGCCTTTTGATTTATGTGTGCTTGGGCACATTGCTAAACTTCTGCCTGCAACTGTAAGACTATAAATGTGTGCGCGTGTGTGTGTGCGCATGTTCGTGTGTGCACTTGTGAATATAGATATGGAAGCTGAGTTTCTGTTGTGATAACTTGCCCTCAGAGTCAAGGGCGTTAAATAGAAAATCAAACTTGGTGAAGGCATGCACTATGAAGGAAGTTTATGGAAACAATAATTTTTAGACAAACTTTTGCAAGTATTTGAAGATGAATTTCAGCTGAATTATTAGGCATATACATACCACAGATCAGACATAAGACATTCACCCACTGAAATATACAATTACATTTTGCAATTGTAAAATTTGAGCAATGTTCCAGGTAGAGATGCATAAATTAATTTAAACAATTTAGTTGAGGAATGAGGTCAGCTTTTTTCTTTTGGGGAAAAAAAGCTTCAATTTTCATAAAATTCTAACTGTTTGAAATTAGTGTACTTTTGTGTCGCAGTAGCTCACTACTATCAGTCAAATATACTTACCGATGTGACTGCTTACTAGGCTTGCAGGGAGGTTATTGTTTAAGCATCCTACTGGAACACATTCCAGTTACACAAAGACCTTTCATGATTGCCACATAAATATTTTGACTCAAGTATTTGAGCAAAAACATATTGAAAATATGATTTATAGGCTTTTTCCATCAGAGTTTTTAGAAACAAAATTTAGGGTGTCTTTGTAATTGTTCATCTGAAGTGAAGAAAAAGGGTCATGCACACACTTGAAGCAAATTCACGTTTGTTAATCAGAGAAATATTTGTTAATATAATTTGTGTGTCATCAAGCTCTGAACAATTTGAGAGTAAATCATGGTATAAAATGTATTATCAAATCTTTATGGATATTTTTGAAATGCATTTACAAATCTGGCTAAATTATTCATGATTAAAATGTCAATTTCAGGAATTGTTAGTTTTATGCAAAGATCACCTTAGCATACTGGAAGCAGGCTGATAGGTTAGCGTTGAATCTAAACTTCTTTTAATTTTTCAGAACTTAAACCAATCAGTTGCCCATGACTGGACATCGGGCTTACAAAAACTGATCTTGAAAAAGGAAGATGAAATCAGAGCTGCAGATCGCTGTAGAATCCAGCTACAACTTCCAGGAAAGCAGGACAAGTCAGTAGTAACTTGATTCTGAAACTTTCTAAATGTGCTTATTTCTTAGGCATAGACACATCAGGGAGGATTTGGGAATCTTTAGTTCTTCCCTCTCTTCTGTCTCTACAGTTAGCCTCTGACTACTGTTCCCATGTCATTACAATGGCAATTTTCACTCATTCCAGAACATTGTAGGTTTTTCCGGCATTGTAGGTTTTTTCCTGTTCCTCAGTGTGATTTTCCAGATGAAAGAGTAGCGGTGGCAATGACACCCTATAGGGAGTAGCCACTGTTGTTGTACTGATTTACCAAGGGGTGGTCTCTTTCATGTGATTTCATGTAAAAAGTGTTAGAAGAAGGGCACATGGCATATTGCATCACAGCCTGCATATTTATATCAGAGCTGTGTCTTTTCTGAAATATAAGAAAATAATGAGATTTCATCATCTGGCTCAACATTTTTAGCCTTGACTGTATCTCATACTCATACTTTATTCAAGAATGCCTTTTTTTTTTTTTCCCCTCTCCTCTCTTGCAGATCTGGGCGGCCTACTTTCTTTACAGCTGTATTCAATACATTTACCCCTGCAATCAAACAGTCTTGGATCAACAATTTACAAATGGCTAAGCTGGCCCTTGGTAATTCTTAGTTACTTAAAATAACTGTCAGGGCAGTTCTCAATGTACAGTATGTTGTGGAAAATGAAATTGTTTTGTGAAAGTCTGTCTGAAGATGTTAAAATTGCAATACAGTATATAGTAATGTTTGTATATCATTACAAGGAAAGGATGTTCCAAAAAGGATGAAGGATTCTTTCTGAAGGAATATAGTTTCCACAATATTTTAATGAAGTCTGCTATAATCATTACTAACTGGTATATCTATATCAGAATTAGTGAAATACGGTAGAGGACAGAGAGATGGGAAGTTGCTCCATTATAAACTTATATCTTCAGATCTTATAAACTTTTCAAACATACGCCTTTTGGGATCAAATTTCTCAGTTTTGGCTCAGGAACGATTTTAGCTAGAAGATGGCAGTAAAGCTGTTGGGTTCATTTGTTTAGCTTTCTGAGCATAAAATAAACTTACTTTCATCATTTTAAAATAATGGAATATTTCTGTAGGTGAATACGTGAAACACAAGTTTGGGGTGGGGGGAGATATTTACTTATTTTAACGTAACCCTGTCATCTTCACTGGAGAGATCATCAGTAACGAGCCTGATCTCAGTGGGAGCAATAAGGAATGTGCTGTACTGCTATGTTATTAGATTCCTGTACTTCCACAGGGGCCTAATTTCAAAAGTGTCCTGGCACTTTGTGTGCCTAAATTGAGATACGTTTAGGATATGCAACTAATAGAAAGCAAGTTTTGCTAGCACCTTCTCAAAAGAAGGTGCGTATTGTATCACATGAAAGGCAAAGAAAATAAAAACAAAAAGCGGGAGCAGATATCTCAATCATTCCAGGAGGAAGAGCCTTGCAATTACGATAAATAGTAGTTGTTAGTGATGTAACTTATGCTAGGCAGAGAAATGATGGTGTTTGCAAATCATATTTGTTAGTCTAAAATGAGATTTGATAGAGTTTTTTAACAAATGTGCCTGTTCCTCTTTTAATATCCTACTGACAAGATAGTTAAGAAAGTCTGACAAGACTGCTAAGAAAACACCCTTCACATTTTGCTGGTATTAGGTGTTCTTTTTTGTGTTAACAATATGTATGTGGTCTACTATATTGAATTTCTGCTGATGCTTTTAAGCCATCATTTGTTCCTTCAAAAGCATAGATGGCATAAATAAGGACCTGATCAATACTAACCAACTCCAATGAAGTTCAGTTCTGTTCTGTGGAGGGGTATAAGCAATTATTCAGTGAAAGTACTGTGGGGTATTTATTGTTTGTTCTTGCCATTACAGCAGAGGATAACCTGTTAGGTTGGTTCTGTGTGGAAGAGGATGGGAATCAGATCAAAAAGGAGAAACATCCGCTTCTTGTTAGACACATGCCAGTGATGATGGCCAAACAACAAGAGTTTAAGGTAAACAGAGTTATTATATGAAATAACAATGGCTAAAGGATACCATACTGTGGGTAGTTCTATAAGTTTAAATTCAGCCCTACTCTCTTGAATTGCTGCTAATATACACCTTGCTGTAAGACCAATAGCAATGGAAACCCCAAGGGGGTCACAGGAGTGCAAAATAACTGCCATCTTTGAGACACCAAGGAACATAGTGTTTACTTTTACATGATATGATATCCAATTTCAGATGTAAGCTCAGCACTCAATCAAAATAAAACTACTAGAAAAATTCAACTGATCTTGAGGTTTTCCTGTCTTTGTTTGGAGTGCCGAAGTAAACTGCAGTTTAGAATCGGGGTGTAGGAATCTCATCACCCATAGCTCTCCTGTACCAGTGTAACTACACTGACTTGTGCTCAAATTTCAGATTTTCATGAATGCACAAAGATCAAATTTTTGAAAATAATTCCATTTTATAGGGTCATATATAAAAATGTAGTTCTGTTCTGAAAGGTGATATAAAGATTGTCTTAATGCCTTGGTTCCTGTGTCTAAAGTCTTATCTACCACTGGCTTTAGTGATGAAAATAAATATAGCATGTCAAAGGGAGGAATGCTGAGTACTTTCTTGCTATGCATCAACAGGATTTCTTATGCTTGTGCAAAAACACTGATGGAAATAAAGTTGTATATGTATGGCCAGAATCATAATGTTGACATTATCATGTGGATACTGCTTAAAGCCCGAATAAGTCTGCAGATCTTCATTGCTAGGACAGTCTATGCAGGAAGGAAATTCAGCTGGTAGCTTCGCTTCAAGAATGAGCATACAGGCCTGGACATTAGGGGAAAGATAATTTCTTGCTGGAAATGCATTTGAAATGTAGAAGGGTGTTAAGTGGAGCCATGCCTATGACACTGTTTTTCAGAGTAGCACTGCAGTTTACAGCAACCAAAGTCTACTGAAAGTCTCCAGTCTCCCATAAAACCATAGTCATTCATATGTTATTAAACACTCAGCTTTGACTATAATGAGCACTTTCTAAAGTCACCACTGGCTAAATAACCCAACCAATTTAAAGGAAGTTTAAAATACTCTATGTTTCTTTAGAGCCAGTGTGTTTGCAAGTCCTATAGGTCCATGCCAAGTGCTGTGAATGTCCAGGTCCAACTTTGGTAATCAAGTTACAACAGGATCTGTTTGTTTTGCAAGGAAATGAAAGCCTCTTGCGCCTACAGTTGTATAATAATCTTTGCCATGGTCACCTCAGCAGAAGACAGTGCATGCCAGTGTTTGGCTGAGCTCCAGGTCGACTGCTAGTTTTACAGCTCTTACAGCTGGGTTTGAGCCTGACTGTCATTCCTCATGCTCCTAAGGCCTAGATACTACTGGACAAAATCATCTAAGTATTACTTTTGTTTTTCTGCTTCATCTGTGGTTTGGCACTAGGACTGCAGCTCAGGGGTAGGAAGAGACTTTTTGCTTGGCTGACCCAGCTTGTTAGCCCTTAGTATGCTGCTCAGACTGATTAGCAGTACATGGAGCCTGTAATTTCTTCCATCAGAACACATTTGCACCTGAGGCCATCGTTCTGCAAAGAGCTTCTATCAAAGTTCAGAGCTAAGCTACCACTGTTTAAATATGGAAAACATCATCAGTTTCAACTATGATACAAACTAACATGGAAATGTAACAAGCAGCTCAAGAAACATCCAACATGCAGGCTGCCTTTTCTTTCATTAGTGATGTATTTAGCTGTCACAGCTACTGTAAATCACCATTACTGGAATACTGTTTCAACATGTGTTAAACAAGACAGGCAAGAATTGGCATGGCGAGCTCTGCTTCCTCTTTTCTTTTTTTCTTGCTTTTTCTGATCTGTCTGTTTACAGCTTTTATCTTTATGGTGAATTATTTGGTAAACAAATAACCTCATTTTTGCTACTGCTAATCACTTGGTGATGCCTGCTGACTTCAAGGAGAATTGTGAAATACTTTGCACTTTCAAAAATTAAATAAATTAAACTGGGAATTTAGCAGTCTAGCTTACACCCGCTCTTTTTTTTTAATGATTCACTTTGGTGATAATATATTGCCGTGTTTTGTAGAAATGGCTGAGTTAATACTGTCCCTAGAACCACAAGCAATATAATCACAATATCATTGTTGTGGGACAAGAACACCAGAATGCGATATAGAGAACTTTGTCTAAAAACATAATACCATACCTCATCAGAAACTTTTTTTTATTCTGCAGAACATCATTCTGTATGCTATTATGAATTGCTTTAATGTGTTTTAAGGTGTTTACATAAACTTTAGGGTGTTCTGCTGTTGATATTGCAGGGAAAATGGAAATCCATGGCTGCTCATAAAAACGCTTGTGTTCAAAGCCTATAAATTGGTTCTTGCATGCTTCTCTGAATTGAGACAGACTTAAATTTAGTGGATTTACCTTGAGTCTGATTTTAGTTTGAGCATTTTCTTAAATGAGCAGGATGATGAAATCTTGACTGTGCTTATTGTTTTACTGATAGCACCAGAATGACATAAAGTTCGGAGGGAGTGGGAGTGTTATGGAGGATAGGATTAGCGTTCAAAATGAATAAAATACCTGGAGAAATAGTCTGGAAACAACATTCACTAGAACAGCCACAAGGTATGCTCAGGCAGAAATAAATAGCTTCACAGGTACAGATTGAGGAGGTGGTTGAGTAGGAAGTCTGTAAAAGTAATTTTTAGTAGACCAACCAGCTAAGGATTGGTAATAATGTAATATTGTTACAAAGAGCAAATAACCAGTGGGATGTACAAACAGGGTTCAGAAGAGTTACTCCTTCACTGGTAGTATTACTAACATCTCTACTAGAACAGTATGTTCATTTTGGAAAGTTCTGCACTTCCAAATATATGGAGCTGGTGGAGAGATGTCAGTTGGAAAACAGTGATAATAATCAGGAATTTTAAAAACAAGATTTGTTAAAAATAATAATAATAATAATAATTGCATTACGTGGTAATTTTTAGCCTAACGAAGAGGAGACTCAGGGAAGGTCATGACATATAGCAGCCTTCTTATATGTAAAAGGTCACTGCAGAAGGGAAAGAAATAATCTGTCCTGGTGACTAAAATGAGAAGTAACAGGCTGGCAGTTACAGCAAAGATGACTTTAGGTTGGGTATTTGGAAAAAATTTATAAACGTTGTGAAGCATTTGAGCAGAACAGGTAGTGAGTTTGTAGAGTCTTTGGCATGTCACGTCTTTAACAGCAGACTCGATGAAGAATCTGCAAGGAATGATGTGCGTGCAGTGGATGCTGCCTACTGGAGGCTGGATGGACTAGACTGGCCTCTTGCCTTCTCTCCCTGCGATTCTGTGAAACGCTTAAATGCCCTAGTTAATTACAGCCTAAACATGAAGAAACAGGCATATCTTTTTAATGTGTTAACTGTTCTCTTTGTCTTTTTGAAGATTGAATGTGCTGCCTATAATCCTGAACCTTACCTCTCTGGTGATACAGAGTCAGATTCCTGTTCCACGGAACATGGCTTTCTTTGGGTAAGCTTAATTTTTAAGTATTAAAAAAGGAGTTTTGTCACCTATTTGTTGTTATTTTCTGTGATTCTTAGCAACATATAGATCTGAAATGCATGGATTTTTTTTAATTTTTATTTCAGATTGACTTTTATAAAGGATAATTAGTAATTTTGTCCATGCTATCTCACCATTTTCTCTATGTGCTTTTTATTTGTGTGTGTGATTTGTCTGTGTGGCACAGTCTGAATTCCAAAGTGTTGAGCAATTTAGAAGCAAGTTATGTACTAATTGATAATGAAGGCCACTAAAACCTATGTGAGATTGCACTGTCCCACCATCTATTTCCATATTTTTAAAAAGGTTTTAGTCATAAATAACCTATTTAAGACTGTATGTGGAAAAATTATTCTGGCATATTTTCACGACCCCAAATATGCAGATATTCCAGCAGGCAAAGTGAGATAGCCAATACATTTTTAAAACTTCTAATGTCTTCAGTAGCTTTTCTTGCTAGTACAATACTGTGATTATAGCAGCTGACATTTTGGAACCCTGCAGAATTAAAAGCAAAAATTAGGAATAGTTTTTGTCAGTCATCTTTTTCAAGAAGACCTGTAATTTGTTCTTGTCTGTGCTAATTGTAAATGGTCATCACAAATATATGCCAATAAAATCTTTTTACTGTAGTATGATGTTCTTTCTTCCTCTTTGTCACCCCATTTTGTTTCATATAAACATAAAATGTAATTATATAAAAGCATTTTGTTCTGCTCAGGCAGACATTTTTCACTCTCTCCAGCTCCCTAAAATATACAGATTTGAGGACATATTGATGATATTTAGCCTTGGATCAGGGATAAGTTTCCTGTATCAGTGATAAGTTTCCTGTATCAGCAAGTTTAAAAATGGATGATATTAATAATCCTTCTTCCTGTTGGGTTACAGCATTTACTTGTAGATGTGTTACTCTGCAAAGGACAGGCCTCAGCTATATTATTTACTGTAAGAATATCTGGGATAACTAAAACTGGTTATTAAAATACTATATTACACAGATATTTATTGTAATTGCATTATATTATGTATGCACATATGCATATGACTCAGACCTCAAAAGAGGCCATAATATTCCTCCTTTCAAAAAAAGAAAAAACTCAGAACTGTTTTTATGAGTATACAGGGGATTTCTGTGTTCTGAATATATATAATAATGTTTTTAAATCTATTATATTTGTGCTGAATTTTTCTTGGTTTATGTCTTAACTTAACCTGTGAAAGCTCATATCCCTGTGTGTAACTTGAGATGTGCTCTTTAACTTTCCAAGAATTCATTCTTGTTAATGCTGTTGTTAATATAATGATCTCGTTAATGCTCTTGTTAATGTAATGATCTTGCTGGGGACAGGTATCAGTCTTTGCCCTTGCTCATCTCTTTCTAATTCAGATTGGCAGTTGTACTAATCAGATGGGCCAGATTGCAATAGTGTCATTTCAAAACTCCAGCCCCAAGGTTATTGAATGCTTCAATGTGGAATCACGGATTCTCTGCATGGTCTACATACCAGAGGAGGAGAGATCAAAACAGCTAAACATGGCTCCTGACTCTGAAAATGTTCTTACAAAAGCTTCTAATGTGCCTACTGTTTGCCTCGGCATGGAAGAAGGAAGGTGATTCTCATTTTTAGTGTACTGTAATACTATACTGTGTACTCTTCCTGTCTTATAGTACTGTGTACTATAATTTGTTAGCTTTATTACTCTATAGTAAAATTGTGAGACATGATGTTTTCTTTTCTAAATGTATTTATGAATATCCAGTGACCTTAACTTATCCTTTACAACTAAATCAAAAAAAAAAAAACATTCTGCAGGATTTTAAAATACACTATGTAGTACGTAAAATGAAAATAACATGCATCTTTGAAAGAGGATTAATCTGTCTTACATCATGTCTGAAAAATACAAATATTGCTTTTGTTATGTTATAACATAATTTTAGATATTAGAGAGTTTTGAAGATGGCAAAGCCTTAAGTGAGGAGTTAATCTTCTACATTGTGATATTGTGCAGGATTTTTCATGTGAATAAATAATATTGCTATTTACTGCTAACATGAATTATTGTGCTCTGAACTGATGACCTTACTGCATCATCACTTGATATATATTGAAGAACAGGGCTACGTTTTCTAAACTTATGGGTCAGTAAGCTAACAAACTGGGATGTAGCTAGTGAAAGCATAAATGTGTGATTTTTGTGGGGGTCTACAGCCAGTATAAATAAAATGCAGGGAAAAAAATTCTCTGTAAGAAAAATGCTGTTTCCAAAAATTCCAGCATCTAATTGTACTGGTTATCTTTGAACATTAAATACAATTAATTCCAGACTTACCTATTTAGTATTCCTGACATACCCACGGTGATAATCTCTAAGAATCATGGAAAGTTTAAGTATAATTGATGCTGAGCTTTTCTTCTCTTTTACCTAGTTCTGCAGGAACATTTAATCCATATTTTTTGAAACCAACAGAATGTCTTAGGTAGACACTTAATAAGAACGTTGGGCAGGACTCTTATTATATCTCTTGGCTGAAGAAATGTTTCTCCAGCCAAGATAATGCAAAGAGTATTGTCATATGTCATAGTTAAATAATGGTAAATTGCCTGTATAGACATTTTGAAGGGTCAAGATAGTCCCTTTCATCCTCATCGTCCTATGAGTGGAAGGTGAAAATCTTTTTTCCCTATATTTTTTTCTAAACCTCTTTGATGCATGTTCTAATAGGAACCAAATAAGACATAACTTTGCAGGCTTATTCTTTCTTGCTTCTTTTTATAGCATATCTATTTACAAAAGTTGCCAAGGCTCAAAGAAAATTCGACTTCAACACTTTTTCGCTCCTGAAAAATCAACTGTTATGAGCTTAACATATATGTCTCAATACTTGTTTGCTGGCTTGGTAAATGGGAACATCGCTGTCTACACAAAAGCAGAAGGTAATGTAGTTCCTGAGGAACTCCCTTGTCAGTATATTTTGGCAGCAGCAGATTTCCACTATTATATTTTTCCTCTTCTGCACAACTGCTGACCTAAGGTTACTACAGTTATACGAAAAAAATAATTCTGAAAAGATATTTCACACTTTTTTTTGTCTTTCTGAGGGATAGTAGGTTCTTTGCTGTGGTTCCCAATTTATTTTCTGCCATAAAATACATATGAAAACTTAAAACTGTGTCCTGAAAACTTAAAACCTAAAGTCTTCAGTGTTGTGAAAGTCCAGAGTATATGAGATAACAAATGGTATACTGTATTTTACACAGCACAATGCTAATTCCATTCTACTTCCCTGCTTTTGGGAAAGACAAAAACTCCCTATTAGTAGAAATTCCTGTATATCTCATCTGAAATGGTGACCCAATTTTTATTGTACAGATAGAAATCTTTTCTGTGTGCATCTCATATTTTACAGTAAGGCTTCTTTCTCATTACCATTACAGTCAGTTGTTTTGTATCTAAATAATTGGCTAAAATAATTTGAGTAAAGGAATGGTTCCTGGTGATACTGAACCAGAACTGGCTTCTTCAAAGCTGATTTGGGTGCTTGTCTCTGTAGAACTGCTCGTTCCAGAGGGTGTTATTAATTTTCCTGCCATACTGCATAAGTGTAGAGCTAGTTTGGTTCAAAAGCCGTGACTTACGAGCCATTTATTCAGAGTTTGAGAGCTGAGTTTGCAAGTCCCTCAAGAAGTGAGAGGCTAGCCCAGAGACACCTAACCTGGCTAAGTGCAGAGCCAGCAAAGAGCTGGTGTACCTTACTAATGTGAGCTGCATAACTGTAGTGGTGCTTATGTGATCAGACCGGCTCTATAAGCAGTAGAGCTGCATTTAGGTGGCACTGTTCTTCAACTAGTAAATTCTGCCAGCCTTCCGCTGAAGAGACAACTTCAGTGTCTTGAATCTGTGGAACAAATGATACGTAACACATATCGTCCAATGTTAGATAATACAAAGGCTTAGTTTGGGAAAGATTTGAGGTATGTTTTTTTGTTGTTGTTTTCAAGCAGCTTCCAAAAGAAGTGTTGGGAAAGAAATTTCCTTTCGCCAGTTGCCATCTTCAGCTCAGTGGGTTTTCTCTTGTCTCCTTGACTGAGCTGTCTTCTCTGATCCTAAGCCAGATATTAGAGTTCAGCTCCCTTTAAAAATATTTTCTCACTGAATAATAAATTTGGCCTTGTTTTGGAGGCACAAGAATGGCCTTGATCACTGGCTCACAATACCATTTTTGAAGCTTCAGTTCCCCTATATATCTGGATGGGGTATAAAGATGGACCTGTCATCTTCTCTGAAAGGGATTGGTATATTTGAGCTGTATAAAACTGCAACTGAACTTCTTCCAAAAAAGACGACTTCAAAAAGAAGGGTAGCCTCTCTAGCAGTATAGATAAGAAAGGACACATGGGTTGCACGTCTACAGAGGAATGGGGCAGAGCTGTTAACCAGAGAGAATTAGCTTGTGAGCTGCAGAGTATATTTATCTGACTAGCATTGTAGCGTCCTCTGTTCTTCCTTCTTCTGAAGAGACCAGTTCTGTGCAGCTAGATATTCAAAAAGTCTGCTCCTTTCTATTTCAGAATAGCTGCAGCTCTGAGATGGGAAATAGACATTCAGGTTTTTTTCTGACTCATCTTGAAGTGCCTTCCCTTACAGTTTGACCAGATTGTTAATTCAGTTCTCCATGCCTCCTAAAAGTTGTGCAGATCAGTTGTTCCATATTAGCATTCATGTTCCTTATCGGTTGCTGCCACGGTCATGTGACGCAATCAGCCCTGAAGGGGTGTTTTTATGAGCACTGACCTATTTTACCAGACAAATGAATCTAAGCGCTGAAATCAGAGGGACAGAGAACGCAGCCTAGTATGTGTTGTGCAATTCATCAACGTCAGGTTGTGCTCTATATAGGGATCATTTTGCAACCACATACCTCTATTTTGTCTTTGGCCTATAAACATAATGAAGATTAAGGAGAGATTTAAAAGTGAAAGTGAAATACAGTCAATTTCTAGGAAAAAACTCACCTCACTGCTTTACAAGACATTCTGATTTGAAACCTATATTTAGAGAAGGGCAAATGTCATCAAATGCACAGATAAAATAGTTGTGCAGCGTTTTGTGAGATTCCATGAAAAATAGGGAGGGATCCGTCTTCCAGGCTGCAAAGGCACCTCACAGTTTTTATTGGGCGTTGTGATCCTTGTTTCTTCCTCTGAAGCCATACTGTGTAGTGGGTAAGTTCAGCTGCTGGTGTGCAATTGCTTTTACGTAGGCAGCCAAAGATCTACTAGTTCTGTGATTTGTGTTCAGTCCACAAATAGCTTTGACTTCTCTTCTTTTCAGATGGCTCAATACGTGTAAATATTCAGCTTGTTTAGAAATAGCAAGTGCTCTGCTCTGACTTTCTTCGCAAGAGAATTTTATCAAGTCCACAGCATTCAGAATGCTGTCTGGCTACAGAAAGCATTGTCTTGAAGTAATGTAAAATGGGAACTAAAAAGAATGTATAGGAAACTGAGGAATACATACCATGTTAGTGGGAGAATTGGAGGTTCACAGTGTCACTTCTTGCTTTGTGGGGGGCAGTCATGTTTTACTGGGACCCCTCTCTATCAGTGTGCTTTCACTTATCAGTTATAAATTCTTTGAACCTAAGTGTATTTGAACATAAATTAAAAACAAGGTCAATGGGGCACTACGTCTTAAAATCTATGCAGTTCCTAAATGCAAGCTAAGATGGAGATTTGTGAAAGTGTCACAGAAATACTAGGATGTAGGTGAACTAATATATTAGTCCTAAAAATAAGTGAAACACATCCTTAATTTTATGCAGGTGATAAGACTCATTTGAGGAACCATAAAAATGCTAGTGTATAAAGGTTGTTGTTATATAAGGGAGTGGTAGTGATGCTGATTGTAAAGTTTACCTGACTCTTTCTTTCCATGTTAAAAATCTGTTTTCAGTGCTAATAACTTTGCAAAATATAAGTCTGAAATGTTGTGTATTTAGAGTTTGCCTCAGGCCGAATTAATAGGAATATTTCCAGGCAAAGCACTTCTACATGAGGTTTAGGAAAAAATGTATTGTTCATCTGTATTTAAAATAATTTTTAAAAAACTTTGTCAAGCAGATGTGTTTTCTGAGTGATGTAATAGCAAAAAAGGTCAGTGCATGTTTGACTTTCATTCACAAAAGTATCTTAGGAAAGGGAAATCACAACCTTTATAAAATACAAGTGTATTGTTCCTGGCATAGTGTAGTCAGTTCCAGGTACTTCCTTCTCATAAGGACAGTGATACACACTTCCTTCCTGAAAAGACCTGTAAAGGGTATGGAGAGAAACATGAAAAAGAAAATAAAAACTCAGAATGGTTGTGGCAAACAGTAGAAGAATGAATGTACTCATAATTTCAGAAAGAGTTTGGTTCGGTTAAGATTAAAGAATAGATGCACAAAAAAGTCTTGCTGCTGTGACCCTAATGACTACCACTTTTAGGCACGTGATGGAAGCTGCAGCCTCTAACTTGTGTGTGCAGCACCTGGAAAGAGTCCTCGCACTCTCCCGCCTGAGAATGAAATTCGCAGCACTCAGCATGCTGATTAGAGAAATGTCCAAACAAGGTGATAGAAATTGGAAAAAGGCGTTTCTTAAAGTCCCCCTATTTCCAGGTTCCTCTGGAGAAGTGGAGCTGGGCTGGAGAAGTGCCCATCTCCACTTGTGATTCACAATGCAGAACTTGCACCTAGTATCAATGTCTTAAGTTGAAGAATGAGTGGGGCATTCATTCCTTTTTTAAACAGGATAGGAGGAAGAGGACATGTAGTTTCATACAGTATTGTAATGGCTAAGGCACTAGTTTGTCAGCAGAAATGAGATCTCTATTTTATCAAATCGGAATTAATTAATATTCAATTTAATACATAAAACCTTGCTCTGTTGCCCTCTCACCCAGTCTTTAATTCCTTTTTTGAAAAGTGGATCAGCTTTAACAGCAAGAAGGGATCGGGAATGCCATTTTTTCCATTCAGAGTAGCCGTAGCCTAGGTGGCTAGAGTTCTGCTTTGGAAGCCAGCAAATGCTCGTTTGAATCTCTTTCACCATAGGGAGAATTGAGCCCACACATCCGCAAGAGGAAACCTCTTACATGTTTTAATGAAAACAGCACTTGCCATTAGGTTTTTTGCAGCGCCTGTTCCTTTAGTTGCACACTGTTAGGTTCTGGCCCCGAGGTTTAAGTTTAAGGAAGGAAACCTGAACTTTGAGGATTGCAGTCAAATGTGAATGTGATATGAGAACAAAATCTGAAGCAATTCTTGCCGTGCACAGAGCAGAATTGTACATTGTTCAGAGAGACTTAACTGGTAAAAACTTAGCCATCTCTGGGGTTAGTCAAGAGCTTTGAGAACTTATCAGTACAAAAAGGCTTCATGACACTGATATAAATCCTCTGCAAATTATAATCGATTAAGGAAAAGGAGCAAAATTAAAAGCAAATGTAAGAATAAGGGGGAACAGTTAAAAGTGGTCAGGTCAGTTCATTAGGAAGATAAATGTCATGTTGATCAATACATGTACTTTGACAAATGCAAGAAAGGAGGAACATGTGCAATGTCAAGGGCTGGTGTCGCATTTCAGAGCTGGGGTGGATTCACCTGCTGTTGCAGTGTATCTGAAGAGTCTGTGGTTCTGGCATGTGGTCGACACTTGAAGTAGAAATGAGGGGTGTTGTTATGAAAAATAAGGAATGATACTGAGCTGTTGGGAAATGGACTAGAGCAGTGCTATTGAAACAGAAGTAAATACTGGTATCTCAACTGTATTATCACTTTTGGCAGTATTCCCTGATACTGTTACCAGGAGTATCTTGACATTGCTATCAGTCTTATTTGCTTAACTCGTGCTGGGACTTCTAGGGCTACCTGTGTCTGCAATTTTAGGTAGGGCTTTGTCCTGCTATTTAGCATGCAGAATTTGTGGCAGGTCTAGAAAAATTGGCTATACATATGTGCAGCACAATGTACTCCTAGGTAAACTTTGTTTAGAAGGGCAGATCCAAGTCCTTCAGTTTATTTCCACATGACAAGAAATGTGCTAAACTTCTCTTTATTTCTGTATCTACCAACTTATCCCTCAATAATGCTGGTTTATGTACCATGTGATGGAAAAAAATGTTTGTGCTCCACTGCACAAATAAACTAACAACTGCTATTCCCAGGGCTGTGTTGGCAGCTCTGTTGAAATCATCAATAGTGCTGCTAAGCAGAAGAGGAAGTTACCAACAAAAAAGCCCATTAATTTCAGCTCTACTGAAAGTGTAGAAGGGAAGGGAAAATTACTACACACTGTAAAATGACTTTTGAGGAGAAAAAATGTGTTTTATCAGGTCGTATCATATAGAGACTTGAGAGCACCAACAAATTATAAAACATTATTTCTTGTCTTCATTGGGTTATATGGAAACAAAACACAGAGAAAGTAAAATGGCCAATATTTTGTCCTATAAAATGAATGCTGCTTTTAACACTTTTCTTACCTATTTGATTCGGTTTGAGTGAACAGAAGGATAACTGGTTTTCTAAAAATATCTTCATAAAAATCAGTTTGCATATGACAAAATGCATTAATGGAAATGATATCCGTATACATGAAAGGCTTAGATGTATCTTATTAGTATAAGATTTCTTATTTTGATGCAGCTAAGCAGCCTGATATGAATATTGCAGGATACTTTTCAGCATTGGGATATAAATTATGGCACATATGACACTGGAGATATGTAAGTTACAGAGGATATTATAAACAGTGGTGGAATGCAGGTATTAGTGCATAGCAAAAATAGTGCTTAAATACTGTGTTCTCATGTTTTAAACATTCATCTAATATGTAAATATTAGAAGTTATGAGAACTTATTTCTATAAGGCACTATATTTGATTTTGTACTTGACCTTGTGCTCAGATTTTTTAGATACATTCCAGCACATAACTGCACCTGCAATCCTTATTGATTACTGTAACAGAAGACAGTAATGTTTAGAGACTGCCAGAGACTGCCATGTTGTAAGTACTGGGCATTTGATATATCCATAGTAAGAGCATATCTGCCTTGATGAGGTCATTCTAAGATCCCAGTCCGCTAAAATTTGTGAAGTTATCTTTACGTATTGCACAGTTATCTTTATATATTGTTAACATTTGCATGGATTTCTCTGACAAAGCAGAAAGTAATCCCGATCTGTTCTCCCATTGTTTCCTCCCTATTCCTATTTCCACAAACGTCAGGCTTTGGCCTTATATTTGCTCAGGGTTCAAACTAGCTTTTTGTTTCAGGATGTATGCACTGCATATTGCATTTCATACAGTAGTATACTTGCCTGTAGGTAAAAGATGAATTTATTGTCTGTGGCTTTTCAGCATTCCAGAAATAAGGATGACCGGAAAACCCTCCTAAAACTAAAACAATGCTTTATTTGAAGAATAGAAATAAAGTATTGATAAACACAACTTTAGAGCAGGCCACAATCCTATGGACTGTCCTGTGGGTGTTCTCCAGCCAGCTCTCTGGCAGTCCCATTATACATATCCATTGCTTGTTTTTCTTTTGGTTAATTCTTGGTTTTCACAAAATACTTTGGAAGACTTTGCAAGGGATCATGCTGGGCTCCTTGCCTGGCTTTGTCCTGTTGTGTGTCTTGAGTGTTTGTTGACAGTAGTTTTGTTTCAGCCCTTATGTCTTGTTTCTTTTTCTTCTTACAAGAAAATCAATGTATTAATTTAGTAACCGTACAAGTACTTATAACTACGAGTGAAGCCATGCCATATCTTTTGCAAATGCTCTGCCTATTTTAAATACATGAATAGTGCAAATGAACTTGTTAGAGCTACTTACATAGTATCTTGAATCTGCTAGTATCTAGACAAGTAAAATGGAAGTGAAAAGAAATATCATCTCCGTTTTAGAAGCTATGAACTTAGTATCAGATTACCGGAATTAGCCAAGATCAAGGATGAAATCTGTGAAGTCAGGTATTTAGTAATGTCTGATGGGATTTTGCAAGGGAGGCAGACAGTAGTATGTTTTCTGAAAAGTATGATTTTGGCCATCTTGAAAGAATTTATGAACAAGACTGAAATTTTCCAAGTAACTTGGCTATGAGGAAAAAATTCTTGGTCAGCAAAAAAAGTCCTGTCCCTTCTTTTTAGCCAGCAGCCTGTGGTTGAAGCATTCATAGAAGTACGTTGGATTACCAGGCTTAATCCTTTTCCTTGCTTGAGAGGATTTGTGCCCATGCTTCCAAACTCTTAAGAGATTTCCCTGGTCACCAACAGAGTGAGAGAGGAGAGAGAAGCAAAGCCTCCTGACACTGTCCCACTTTGTATAATTAATTAAACATTCTCTGATGCAGGGAGAAGAACACAGCTGACCTATCATTTAAGTACTGTCCTAATTACCAGGCTAGAGAGCCTTCCCCCCTGCCCTTTTTTTCCTCTTCTGTTCGCTGTCTAGATCTAGAAGGGAGCATTGCTTGCAAAAAAAAACAAAAACAAAAAACAAAACTACAGAATAGCCATATCACACGGCTCGAGTCTGTGATTTTTCCTGTGCTGATGTCAAAGTGGGGACTGGAGTTGCCTTGCATAAAGTCATAGTAGTATGAAGAACATGAGGTCTGCATCTAACCTTTTTCATCTGTCAAATCCCACTGAATTCATAAAGCTCACTGGACTGTTAAGTGCTGTGCTGATAGCAGCAACAGAAAAAGGTTTTGTGGCAAATTAGTTTTGATATTCATATTTGTTGAATCTCCTACAGATAATGGCCAGTAGAATTGAAGTCCACCTTTTTACCTTGCAGTAAACTGCTTTTGAGTTTGTTTTTTCAAATTAACATCTGCCTGGCATTGGTGCTAATTATCCTTTTTGCTCAGTAACTGTTACACTTGACAGTCAATGACTTTAAATAAGACTTGATCAAAACCACTAAAAAAGCTTAGTGCTTATCTATCTGAGGAGTCACATGCAAGCTAAGGGCATTAAAATCCATATCCAAAAAAAGACCTGAAAGGAGATTTGAGCAAAATTTAAATTCCAGAGTACACCTTTGGGATGCTGAAACTACCTGCTTACCTGTCACTTAAATATCAACTATGCTTTATATAGAGCCTACCGAATGTATTTAAGAGGAGGAGTTGTGGAGTTTAGTGAGCAGCTTTGTCTGCAGGTGAAATATGTTGTTCAGTCTGAATATTAACTACACAAAGAGGAAAACTTCTTGCTGAGCACATTTGCTCTCTGTCCAAATTCTCAGTCTTTGTCTCTCAGAAGAGGCAGTAAGACTGTACTAGAATTATGCTGTTTTTATCCCTAAAAAGGAAATATGGTCTTGGAGCTGTGAACTAGATGCTGCTATGGCTTCTACAGTTGATGCATTTTATACAAAGAAAGTTGCAGGCAGGCGTACATGGGCACCTCGTGTTTTCAGAAGGCTTCGCACTGAACGATGCACAGTGGTTAAAGCATTCAGGGGTATGGGAAGTCCCCACCTGAGAGTTTAATTTGAGAATAATGTGGTAGCTAGCAAATAAAAACTTTTCCAGAAGTTTCTTTATTACTAATGGTACATATGAGTCACGAAGAACATAGGATGACTTCGACATCGCTGGGAGAGTGTGCGGGCTAGTGATTGGAAACACTCTTCTCCCTTACAAACTCAAATCATGAGAATGATTGTGACAGCCTGAAACTAGATGTCATTTTTACAAAGATGCTTTCAGAACAGAGTCGCATTCTGGGAATGACTCAGCGAAGCTTATATAATTGCAGATGGCAGCAGCAATCAGAAGTAGGCAAAAGCTGGCACTTATCGTTATTGTTGTTGCTCCTGTTTTTGTGAAGCAGGAGTTTTGGTACCCCTTGTACCAAAGCAGGGAGTGGCTGTAACAGAGAAAGAAAAAATATATTTTACGTAAGTGCTTGCCTAAAGACGTGCTTACCCTGGTCTCATAAATGAGAACTTAAGTGGTTACTGCGTTGAAACCAGTGTCAGTGAAGTGGACAACATTTCTGTGGCTTATGCAGGGAGAAGGGTCTCAAGAGAGGAAATGAGGTCTTTTTGATATGTATTTTCTCTCAATGTTAAAACAGATACATTATCATATTTTGATATTACTACTAAAGCATAATGGGCAGAAGTGCTGTGTTGTAGGTGTTTTACATTTAATGAGTGCTTCTGATAGAAATACTAAAACGATTGTTCTGTCTAGTATGTCAAACTGTAAATATAAAAGGCACAGCTACAAATATTTGAAGAAGCTTGTGTTGTTAGCTGTTAAGTTTGGGGAGAAACAATCTGCTTATCCTTGCTTCAAAGAGCTGTCAAGTGGGAGTGACCACAGCGGTAAGTGGCAGCATGCACTGCGTATCAGCAGGTCTCCGAAAAACTGATTCTGCAACTTGTACGTGCATAGCGTACTTTGGATCTGCCAAATGCAGTCCACAGGAAACTGTGTTATAACTGGGGAAAAATAGCAAACCTGAGAATAGTAGAATCAGAAACTGAACACTTTTCACTTTCTTTCCTGGTTGAAAGCTAATTTATCTTGAAACAGGTCAATTGTGAGCTCCTCATTACTTGGGAGAAAATTGTTACAGACATGGATTTCTGACTGCATTTCCTCCAGAAAGGAAAGCAGCTGTATGAAAACAGCAACGTGGGATTCCTTGTTAATCAATTAATCCAGATAAAATTTGCTCAGTTAACAAATATGAGCATTTGTGTTTTTTCCTTGATGTTCTATTATCCTTACAAATCTAGGCTGGAAAGTAAAATTAAGCAGATGTTAAAAACAGCAGAGTTGAAAGTGGCAAGTTGCAGAGATTTGAATGACAGCCTTTGTAGTATCGTTACTTCCATTCTTTGTATATTTACAAGTTTCATGTTAAAGCCTATGGATTTGTCTACTGATGCTTTTCTAGATGTTCCTAAGTCAGTCACAATAAACAAAGACATAATGTTTCCAAAGCTATGTTAAAACAAATATTACAATTCTGCTGTGTGTAACCTTTCTTCCTCTTTTTTATTAAAGGTGGAGCATGGAGTACGGAACCTCAGAAGATAGTGAAATTGGGAGTTTTGCCTGTTAGAAGTCTACTGGTGATGGAAGATACCATTTGGGCTGCATGTGGTGGACAAATTTTTTTAATCAGTACTGTGACACATGACGTAGAGGTAAATGCTTTTAAAAGCATTATTTGCATACTATGCTGCAGGGTGTAAGTGGTGAAAATTAAAAATTAAAATCTATTTAAGAAACTTCAAGATTCAGGAAGCTTTTTATGAAATATGACTTCAGTTGGTTAGCTTTCTGTGAAATGTTGCTCCTTCCAGTTTGAAATTCTACCATGGCTTTCATTGCTCATGTCTGATTGGATCAAGGTTTGCTTTCATTTTCTCCAGTGTTATCATAAGGTGCTTGGTACTTGTTGAGTACTTGGGGTAATAGGTTGGCTTAGAAATGAGATTCAAGGAAACACAGCAAAGAAGTGAGTTCCTATAGGAATTGTTTGTTAATTCCAGAACAGGTTTAATTAAAAGAGACTGCTTCTGCATAGTTAGATGTGCCTTCCACCTTGTGATGATTTCTTAACATACTTTTGATCACTTTTGCTTCTCAGTGGCACACAAAAATTTCCTTTGCGTAAGGACATTTTCCGATGAATAATCATGCAAAAGTAAGCTTTTCTGGAAGAACAGAAGAATGTTAAGGTTTCAAACTCATATTTATGATGGCATTTGCCAAAAAAAGCATTAAGCCCTCCTTTCTTTTAAAATTGCAGCAATCCACCGAAGTGATGTCTTAGTGGCCTGAACAGAGTTCATGAAACAGTAGGGATTAAAGCCTCTCCTTCAACCTACAACACAATTGGATTGAGTTCCATGATGTTTACAGCCATGAAATTCTTTCAGACAGGATTCTGTGATGAGATCACAGCCTCCTTCTTTGCGTGCTTTGTTACTGTTTTTTTTTTGTTTCATTGATGATCATGTTGTCTCCCTACAATTGTCTCTTTGGTACAATTGATTCTGTGAGTCATTGTCATGGGTTTGCAGGGAAATAGTGAATGTCATAATTTCCTCTGTCTTTAGCTGTGCTTTTTTGGTGACTTGTTTCATCTGAGTAGAAGCTCCAATCATATGTTTTCCTATTTTTTTTTCTTTAATGTTTGGTTTGTTGATAGGTTGGATGGCATGATGAGGGAAAGACTTAGGAAAAGTGATTTGGACAGGTGCTTGAAATGGACTTTCTGTTAGCTTGACTTTCTGTTAGCAAACCTTTGGGACACCTGGAATTACTGTCTCAGACTTTTATGATCAATCTCTCTGATTCTCACTGAGAAATACATAGCAACAGAAATAATCACAGTCAGATTGCTCCTGTGTGAGTTTAATTATATAAAGCCAGATCTCTTGATTAATTAGTTCAGTAATTTTGGCCTCATTCTATCACAGAGTTCCTTCTAGATTAAGTGGTGTTGCTGCAATTTGGATTATGATGTGCTATTTTGGCACAACAGAACAAAACCAGGATTAGACAAGCTTTAAGGATTAAAGAATGTATCAAGCGAACTCAACCAAAGTAAAACATAGAGCAGTGGATTACAATACTGAAAACAGAAGTTCAAAGAGACAAAATAGCAAACGCTCTATCAATATCTCATAGACATGGTAACTTAATTTTTCAGCTGTTGCTTGAAGTATTCCGCCCAAAACATCACAGGAAGTTTCTTTTCATTCTCATGGTGCTTTTTAAACTGGCCTATCTATTATAGTTCAGACTTCAGATTATTATAGATCGACTGATTTTTATAGCTGTAATTAATATGCAGACAATGAATATTGCAGCAAACAACATATAAGAAATGGTGCAGCTGGAAGTGGTGTGGGCTGAATAACATTTTTTCAGCACATAATTCTATTCAAGAACTTGACAAATTTTGATAAGACTGGCTGACAGTCATCTTTTTCTATTTCACACAAATATCCACACCATAGCGTATCATATTCCTCATAGAATTGCAAATGATGATTTTCTGTTGCCTTTTTATTGGTTCTAAGACATATACCAGTGCTGATCTGTTTTCATCATCTCACCTGACTGAACATATCACTGACAGTTTCTCTATTGCTAGCTGCTCAGTTACCTGAGTTGTTTTGATAGTTTCCTAGTTTTATACTTCCAAATGTGATCTCCCATGATGTACATACGATGTTTATTGTCAATATTGTTTCAAAATTGTATCCTATACAAAGAAATTTAGATTCTTCCTTGGGAGAATATTTTAACAATATTAGCAATCAAATACATCTGAGCTCCATCTTCCTGCTGTGCCAAACAGAAGCTTTGCTGTAGGCAGGGAAACAGCAGGAATGAAATGTTTATTCTCCCTCTGTGTCTTCTCTTGTTGGGGTGGATTCACTGACTCAAGAATTTTTGCATAATTTTCTTCTTTGCCATCTCAACAGGAATCCAGGTGTTGCACAGGGCTCAACTATTACTCTTCACTCTTTGCAGAGCTCCTTTGTTTCTCCGTATTCTTCAAATTAGAGCTGCTTTTTTGCCCATCACTTTGTATGATTGTGCATGTGGTTTGTATGCTTTGTATCATGTAACTTAGCTATAAAGGCACCCGAATGGCCTTTAAAGCCATATTTGTGCAAGCCAGGAACATACTGAAGACCACTTCGTGAACGCCTTCCCAGTGTGGCCCTCCCTGCTTCACAGGTATCTCATTTTAGCTAGTGTTTTTGCCAAGTGCAGAGTACATTGTCCTCCGAATGCAGTCTCATTCCATATCTCCCTGCTTTTCTAAGACTCTCAGATAAGCCTTTCTTTTGGTACTTTTAAAAACTATTAGTAAATGAACAGGTTTAACATCCTTTATGTTGTTTTTGGACTTCTCCCACTTTTCTTCACCTTTGGTATGGATAAGACTCTCAATTCACTTGTTTTAATGATATGTTACTGTCATAGTCATAATGTTTTAGGAAGTGGCTTTTACTGGCACAGTGCCTTAAGCTCCTTGGCAAGGGACATGTGACAAGTACATCAATTGCTATTATATATCAATGACGTATTCTGATACTCTTTCTATGAATAAGGAATTTCTCCTGAGTCTTGACCCTAAATCTGCCAATTGTTGTGTTGCTGTTGGGTACAGAGCTTGATCCTGTAGCGGTCTCCGTGCATGTAGACCCTTAGGCCCTGAAAAGGCAGTCTGTGTTTGTTTAAAAACAAAACAAAATCCCTGAGTATTTAGCAGAATAAAAGTCACCAAATTAGTGGTGTCCCATCCTCTTTTGTTTTGTCTTGTTTTTAAAAGTTGGCTAACTATAGATAAGTTACTTTAGTTTCAACAATTGAAGTAGAACAAGCTGAAATGTGTAGCTAAATAAATGAAAATCCCTGCTCTTTAAGTGTGTGTTGCCCAAGTACTGTAACCTCTTCAAAGTAATAAAAGTCATTTGCTTTACGGTGTGCACAATGATACCCATTATGCACCTCTCACTGAGCCTGAGAAATCCTGGTTTAGTTCTTGGCACAGCTGCTTGGGTCTGGAATCACAGCCGTGCAAGTGGGCAGCCCCTAAAAAGAAAGACTCCCGCTCTGCGCCATACGGCTGAAACAGCAGCGAGCCGTGTCAGCCTCTGCTGCGGGAAGGACTTACCGTGGCGTCCCAAGTGCGTTCTGCAGCTCAGATGTTGCTACAGAGTTTGAACAAGAGAGCCCAAGGCAGGGGAAAAAGCAAGGGGGGGAGAGCTAGACTGAAGCTAGACTGTGAGGAGAAGGCAGAGAGGAATGTAGTTAAGAAAACCAAAGGAGAAATGTAAAATGAAGTTGAGATTTTTTTTTAATAACAAGGAATAAGACATTTTTGTCCCTTTGCATCTGCATTTCTTATTAAGAGGGAAAAAAACCTTTGAAGAAAAAGGCTAGCTATTGGGTTTCATACAGAACTGTAACTGAAATAGAGGTCAAAACTATCCTCAATACAAAAATTCTGTATTTGTAAAAGAATGTCGAGGTTTGGGGAACGTTCCTGCTGTATGTTAGAAGACCCTCTGAAGATGAATAGTTCTTTTTAAATGCTTCTTGTGGTGCTGAGAAGATTAGTTTTTCTTTAAATGTCTCTGAATATTTCAACAGACAACTGTACAAACTGCAGGACAGACAGAGTGGGAGTGTAATGAGTTAGCTGGTAAATATGAAATGTGGCAAAAATGCATGTGTGAGTTGTTTACAGTTCCACTAACAGAATTGTCATCTGTGGGATGGTCAGAATACAACAGAGAAAATTATTTTTTTTATGATGAGCTGAATTACATTTCTAATTCCAAATGCTATTAGCTGCTGGTCAGATTGACTTCAGTGGCCTTAGGTCAATCCCTGTGAAGGTTTTAAAAAGGCAGTTGGTCATCAGAGTAGCAATGCATGATTCTGTAAGGAGGGGTTATTGTTTTGAAGTCCTATTTGCCATAAAATCTTTCAATGTGTTATGAGAAAATCAGGAAATTTAGGACTAAGACCTGTGTCTGGCTCTGAGAGATGTTGTTCATGGATGGATTCCTCTGTTGAATAAATTGTATGATTTGTAGATTGTATATATCACTTGATAAATAATGAATAGAGGTTACTTGAACAAAAGTGCAAATATAAATGTACGTGTCAGAGGTGCTTCACTTGCATTCTACAGTGTCATTATTAGAGGAATGAAAAGGCAACACTCACCAACAGCAACACTCACCAAAACTGGACGAGGACCTAATAGCTAAAGGGAAACTTCTCTATTCATTTCCTGAAAACTGAACACTTCAAGAATAGTGTAATCAAATGAACGTATAAAAGTCTTTCCCTTATTTTTAAACAGCCATTTTGTCAGTGGAAAGAACCAATTTGTACAGTATTTTGGAGTGTTCAGTAATAAAATGGAAAAAAAATGCCTCAAGTATAATATCAAAAGTTGCAGTCTGTGAAATATTAAAGTTCTGTCCTTTATCTATGATTGTAATCTGTTCACTGCACTTAGATGCAGAAATTGAACTATATATCTATTATCCCTTGTATTTTCATCGGATAACTGTCTTAGACTAAGAAAAGAGCTTAGTCTGAGAAATGTGTGATTTAGATTTGGATGCAAAATGACCAAAATGTAACTCTAACTGTAATACAAGGAAAAATTAAGGGTGCTTTTAACAAAGAAGTGCGTGCTGTGGATATTAGAGCACTTATTTACTTCTGTATCCTTTGGGGAAGGATAGGCATCCAAGGAACAGTTTGTCATTGGTTTAGCCAAGGAATTTTTATGTTTATCAGAATAGCTGCCTATATATGATAGTAGCTGGCAGAACATTAAAAGGCTGTGTTTCACTTCAGAGGCAGTTTACTTACAAGACAAAAACAGGGGGGAACTTCCCTGCATCATGTTAATGATTAAAGAACTTTAGTACAGCTTTCTCTTGCACTTTAACATGGGCAGCTAGAGAGGTTTCAGCCTTCCTGGAGCCATGCAGAAGTTCTAACTGTGAAGACACTTGACCAAGGCAAAAGGTCTGTCCTGGAAGTCTTTGCTCCACATCTTCAGAAGGTGGATTTTGGCATTTCTAACAACTAGCATCTATATTTTGAAGGACAGGACTATGAAATAGCTAATACTTACGAAATTCAGAAATGCCTGAGTCAAAAAACAAGCCACAGTATTAAGGTTCACATGATTATGTATGTAGCTGAGCAAATAATAATGCATATATATTCATAAACAATCTACTTTCTAAAGATGATTTTTCCCTTGATTTTGTTGTTGTTGTTCTGAAATGACCCCTAATGCACAGTACAGAAAAAAACTCTGTGGTGTTTTTTGGAACAAGAGTTGTGCTGCAGATAAAAGCAACATATAAGAAAAATCTGCCCACTCCCAGGCTACTTGTATGCATTAGTTTTCCCAGAGGAGTATCAATAAAGAAATATAAAATTCCTTTAAGTCTCAGCCAGTACAGGGTTGCCAGTTTGCACCATGCAAATGTTTTATAAATATACTACATCAGTTACTTTGAAGTTAGTTTATCATAAGTTGTAGCTCTTGCTCAAAAGCTGGGGATCCTTCTGTAGTAATGGTGATGCATTTTCCAAAAAAAAAGCAACAGGGAAATTAACACATCTTACACAGCAGCCAAGACATCCACGAACAAAGTGAAAAAAGCTAGCTAGTATTCGACATGGAGAACAAGGATAAAGTGCCAACACTGAAGAGCTGATAAGGAAGGCTGAATGTTGCAGTTCCATTGCATCTTCTCAGCGATTGCTTGTTTTTTTCTTATAGAGCCAGTTTGAAGCACATCAGGAAGAAGGGATGGTAATCTCTCACATGGCTGTTGCTGGCGTGGGCATCTGGATTGCCTTCACATCTGGATCTACACTTCGCCTGTTCCACACTGAGACCCTGAAACACCTCCAGGACATTAACATTGCCACGCCTGTTCACAATATGTTGCCAGGTGACTGAATCACGTCATATGATAACATTTTTGTTTTGTCTCTAGCACTACTATTCTCCAGAGTGTTGTAGATGTAGGCCAGAGCCAGAACATTTGTTTTGGACTTTGAGGCTGATAACTATCTCACAACTCTTTGTTTTGGTAGACTGTAGTCTTGCCTGCTCAAAAGAGCGATGTGTGCAGTGAGCAGCTCTCCTCGTTAGAAGTTATAAATATAATTATATCTAGATGAGGAGGTGGATTCTCCTATTTTGTCTGTTCTTTTTTGTAACCCTAAAAGAGTAGGGCAATGTAGTCTCTCATGAAAATGTTTGCTTTGCCAAGTTTAGCATTTCCTTCTGGAACTTGGTATCAAAGCACATAAGGGAGTCGATTTGCTTAGGATCCAAACCAGCAAAACGCTTGCTTAACTTTAATTGTTTCAGTAGTCCCAGTGAAGTCAGCTGAACTCCTCACATGCTTCCATTCAAGGGTGTGTTCAGTGTTTTGCTGATTGGAACTGTCATTTGTATAATTAGAAGATTAGTCTTGTAAATAAAGATGAAACCTGTGGTTGTTAGGATAAACAACAGATCTTTAAGCGTTTTGAGACAGAAACTGTTCAGCCATCCCAAAATCATCAGTATCATAAACAGTTGCTCTGGCCTGTATTAGTTTTGCTAGCAAGTAGGTAGGACTCTCGATGTAATTAATTAGGTTACTAAGTGAAATACACCCATTTCTGTCACTTTTTCTCAAATGCCCAGCACCAGTTATGACAGACTGCTGTGGGCTAGTATGGATCTTAGCCCGATATAGCACTGCAGAGCGGGGGCTTTGGGATGTCTTTGGCCTATGCTGTACTGAGCTGGCTTTGCCTGGCCCCTGGAGCCAGCGAGCGCCCCACGTGCAAGCTGTGGCAATGCCAGCAAAAAAGCCAGGCAGAAAGAAGGTACCGGCACCGCTGGGTGCGAGTTGCCTGTGAGGGGACAATTGTGCTTTATCGCTCTTTCTATAGATTTCAGGTGTTGATTGTAGATATATAAATGAACTAACTGATTTGAGGTTTGTATGACCTACACAGTAAAGGTGCTTTAAGTGCAATAGACCCGGCCACTGCAGGTGTTATTGTGTGTGCCAGCTATATTGCTTTGCTTTTAGCAGAAGCACTGAGATTATGTTTATTTTCTTACAAGTTAGGTATAAATTTTACACCAAAAGATGTATCACTTCCTCAGTCTCTGTCTTCTTACCCTGTTTTCTCTCAGACCACATTAGCTTTGCAATAAAGCTCTATTTTAAATTGTGTCCATTTTTACGGTGTTCTATACAGGGTGTTTTTTACACTTGCTGTTTGAATGTAGCTCCAACACTGAGCAGCAGCAAATGTCCTGCCTTTAAATAGGTCATTTTATTGAATTCGTCCCAGTTATGGAAAGAAATGAAGATTAGTATAAAAAGATTAACTTTTAATATTTTCTACTGTTTATAGAAAGAAAGTAGGGCCTCCCTTATACATCATTTTTTGAGTATAAAAATCTTCAAAAATTTTTAGCTTCATTGTGTATTGCCATGGTAATAAAACTGCTGGTGTAATAGACGATCTTTTTTTTGTAAAAGAGTTTTAGGTAATTATATCTCTTTGGTGTCATTCTTGTCAATGTAAGTTTCTTGTCTTTATTTTTTTTTCTTTTTCTCTCTCTGCAAAAAGTGCTTCAGTGAATGGAAATTTATTTCAGGAGCAGATCAGCATTACAGCAAGTGTTCCAGAGGAAGAATCCATTCTAAAAATGAAATGAATTTCAATTATTTAGCAGCAGCTCTTGGGTCTATTTCTATGATCCCAGTAATGCTGCAACAACAATAAAGGCTAAAAGACAGAGGAGTAGGAGGCTTACATAAAAAAACAGCAGTAAGAGCCTTTTGGAACTAAAAGCAGCCACAGCAACAATAGGTCAAACTCTGTATAGTATACACTGAGATTTAAGAAGAAAAAAAAAGGAAATGGCTCCATATTTAAAAAATGTGAGGATTTTTAGGGGCTCAGTGATTAATATTTAGAAGTGCTGCATGTGCTACAGGAGGTCTTTTCGTTGTAAAAGAAACAGCTCTGTTAGTTTTCTGAAACCCAGCGGGTGTTCCTTAATATGTAAAAAGAAAAGATAAATAAAAATTCGTGATGTATTGAACTGAGAAGGAAAGAAATTTGTGTAAAAATATTGCTAAGGGTCTTAAGAAGAGACATTAACAAGAGGAGAAAAGGTAGTGAAAGATCATGATGAAACTTCCAAGAAGCTGGACTCCTTTTGCCAAACTTTTTGTAGAAGCAACAATGTGTAATATTGACTTGATTGGCTACCTGGAGATGTTACCTGAGTATTCATTTAAAGCAACGTAAATGAGAGAAACATAACTCCATGAACTCAATGACATTATAGTTATTTTATTATTATACAATGAGACTAAAAGAAAAATTTACCGTCACTATGTCAGGAATGGTCACTGTGAGTTACAAAGAAGTATAGCTGTAGTAACCAATTCTCATAACATTAATAATTAATCCTCATAATATTAGTAACCAGTTCTCATATAGTAACCAGTTCTCATAACATTAGATTTTCACAATTTTGTTGTTAGGAGAAGACAGCTTTAAATATCATAAAGGATGTGCCTACTTTGCTTTAAGAAAGATAACCCTGCAGAACACCAGGTAGGACAGAGTCACAGGGAGATGGCACAGGAACTGATTGTCATTACAATTCAGCAGAGTTTAGTAATTTAAAAAAGCAGACGGACCCCCAAAACATGAACCAAAAATAACTTTTTTTCTAAATTGAGTACTTTATCGTAATTCATTTATGGAGAATTCATTTATACACCTTGTGTTTACAAAGTTCTGGCTGCTTGACTGGAGAATACCACCCAGTTGTAGATCAGATTTTGGATATATTCACAGCTCATGTACCAGCTAAATGACATTAAAAAGGACTGTGATGAATCTGCTGAGAGATCTGAGCTGGTACTAAGTGAGTACAGTAACCCAGAATACCCTCTATCAGCTGTGTCTCTGCAAAGCCTAGTATAGCATGGTTGTGCTCAGTCAATAGTCCATATACAATAAGGTAACTGATACTCCGAACTACATTGGTCTGTGACCAAACTGATGGCAGTATTGGCTTTCTCAGAATGGGGGAGACATAGATGTGCCTATCAGATCCTTTTGTCTATAGAACATAACTTTTTAAACAAAGAAGGGATAATCTCACTTTCTGGAATTATGGGAAGTTTGTATGGAGGAACTTGGGACTGGAGGGTATACCTTGATCACTAACATGACCACGGGATAGACATTTAATCCAGAGTGGTCTGCAGAACCACTCTTCATATACCATCAAAACTACACGCCACAAAATACTCGCTAATACTGTGTAACAAGTTTGTGTTATATGACAAAATACCAGAAAGCACAAATACAATATGAAAAGGAAGAGAATGGTTGAGATAAAGGAAATCATCATTATAGGTCCTGGTAACTGTTTGTTTCACTATCAAAGGTCTATTTTCACTAAACACAGTAGAGCTAGATTGCTTTTTAGTGGCTCAAGCAGTTCTCTGCTTTCTGAACAGGGGGCATATTGAGCAGCAGCAAAAATCTTTAATATGAAGACATCTCACTAATGCCAGTGCAGTATAAACACCTCACTAATGCCGATGCATTGCAATATTTTACCTAGCAAGTTTATACTCAGCATTTATGATCTGTAGTTCAAACCTCAGCAAAGGCAGCTTTGCACCAGCCTTTGTCACAGCTCGCATGGCCTGGTTAGTAAAAAATCATAGTAAACATGGGTACACAGTCCACTTGTTATTAATAATCTTGTTTTGTCATAGTCACACTCAATATTTCATTATTCAGAAAATATCCTTAAACATATTTATCCTTTCAGCTGTAACAGAGTTGTCTTTTTAAAGAGATTATAACCTTGATATATGTAATTCCTTTGCTCCTATGGATGATGACAGGTTATGTGTTTAATGAAGAGGTGATTTCCGTTTATGTTGCTGTATTCTGTTTATATCCATATATCCTCTATTGGTACATGTGTATTTCCTAGAAGCAGATGAGAAAAGCAAAGAAAAAATATATCATTTCTTCTGCAGAAAACAAACTATCCTTTGACAGCTACAGCTTTCTTTTGTCCCCACCAGCTGCCACTGCATAAAAAACAGCTGCGTTGTGATTTTACTGCTCTGAGATCATAAAAAGATGGGGAAAAGTTTAGGTCACGTCAATAGATTTTTATAGTGGGCTCTTTTAGACAATTTTTTATATAATAATGAGAGCAAGAGCATATAAGAGGATATGTGCCACCTACCTAGGGCTGAATTCAGAAGACCTGCATGGGAACACAAAAGCATTTACACATTACAGACCCTCTTGTGCCTGTGTCAGAAAGTGAGGCCTGAGAAGGGTGAACACAGAGCAGAAACATAGTCAGTAAAACTATTTCTCCATGTGTAAACTTAATCATTGGCTTCAGTTCTTGGTAGAATCAAGGTCTTGGCTAGATTGTTTTACAAGTTTAATGATTTCGTCATTGAATTGATGCAGTGTGTTCTGAAAGTTTTTATTTAAAGATAAGAATATTTCATTGTTTTTGGCATTTATGTTTGTCTCCTTCCCATAACCATAACCACTGGTATTTTTTTCCAGTGCTTACTGCACATTCAAGAGAGTTGCTTTTTCTTTTTTTCTCTGAAGTGGAAAATCAAAATAAAAAGCAAGATTTCAAATCATGCTTAGCAGATAACAAATTAATATTTTTAATAGATGCTTTTATCTGTTTATCATTTTTTAGTTATTATATGCTATTTCAAAATGTACTTTCAAGTGCAGATGTTTCCTGCTTTTCCAAGGTTTGAAAGCAAGCATTTTTCCTTTTGACCTCACTATAGATGGTTCATGTATAGGTTGTCCTGTGTGTTTAAGATTCTAAGTTGCTGGCTGATAATTTGAAACAATAATGCAAATTTCCAGTTAGAGTTTGCTTCAGGGTTGGTATATGAAAGTGTGTATATTATCTTACATTTCAAAACCCCCCAAAAGCATTGAAGATCTATTATTTAAAAATGTAGGCATTTTGCTCCTGAAAGTGGTTAGCCAGGCAAATGTAAAATTGAAGATTTTGACAAATTAAAAAAATAATAAAATTGTACTTAAATATTTCTGCTTGTATGTTGCAAAATAAGCTTGCTGTGAAATGGCATGGAATTAAGCTAAGGTGCAATTACTTTGCATTTGCTGTGGCCCAGGTTGTGGGAGATACCTCACTACATCATTATAATTTGACATGCTCTAAATCACAAAATTCAGATCTTGATTTTTTGAAAACTCCTGTATGCAGAGAGGTGTTTGGACATATGCATTTGAACTTTGTTTGAACTATTAGAAAGATATTGGCAAAGTTCATATTAGCAGACGGCCAAGGAGACTAATACTATGTATTATATGTACTGGTTTCGAAAACAGCACAAGCCATTTTTATTGTGGGATTTTTCATGACTGTTTTGACTCTCAGATGTAGATTAGGGCTGCCACTTGCATCATTGCTCTGGGTTCTGATGCCTTTTTTTGGGGGGGGGGGGTTCTGATGCCTTTTTTTTTTTTTTTTTTTTTTTTTTGGTATGTCTTTGGTCATCTTAATGCCCTCTATCCTCCGACTACATCAGGATGTACAATTTTCAGTCCCCCCAAAGGGCTGTCCATCTAGCCAGCGTTGAAGGAGCACTTTTGTGTACTTTGTTTTGGAAACTAAATTCCTCATATAAAAAAGTCAAGCTTTAAAAGACTTGTAATTTACTGATAGACATAGACCATCTGTAGGAGGATGATGCAATCTTACTAGCATAGATACCTCCACAGTTCCTTGAAAAAGTGTAGGTGTCTCTGATGACCTGCAGGAGTAAATGGAGCCTGTTCAAATTATTCATGCTTATTACATCTGCAGGGAGAGTGACCTAATCATCCTGCCTTTAGGGTACACTGAGAATAGACAGAACTGCTGGTATTCCAGATCCGGCCCTGGAGCCTGTGTACACCTTTTACAGTAGACCATTGCTAGATAAGTATTTTGTTTTTGTAAAGTTCTGTGAGGAAAGACTTGAACTCTGGACTGCCTACTGCTTTCCAATTGAGTGCTTTAACCTTTGGGTTACAATCTGGCTGCTCCTCTGCTTTCCCGCTAGGTCTGTGATTCATGTGTTCTTGGCTGGAAATTGGCTCAGCTTCAAGGGGAGAGATGGAAAATGCACTCACTTGTGATACATTGTAATGAAAGTACTTTTCCAAAGCCTGGAACATGTGGGTTCATCTAGGCTGTATAGTATGTGGAATCCAAATTCCCTACTTACTGATGAAGTGATTAACAACTTGATTGTTATAATAAAGTTGGGAATCTGTGCTATCATAGCATGTGAAGATAGTCACAATTCCATGAACATGTAGTTTTTGAGCCTGGAGGACTTCAGCAGAGTTCAAGTGCGCATCCACATAAACCTGGGTCATGCTAGAAGTTTGGGCAGGCAGTAGTTTCCATTTCCATTTCCCAAACTTGTCAAGGACATTTTGAAAACACAGCTAAATTAAATCAGTTGTCTTTAGTCTATAGTCGTCTATTGTAAGCAAAGATGACTTTGTTTTCTATAAGGAAAACAGCAATCCCATAAATAGTAATTTGTAGAAAATGATGTAATCATAGAATAATTTTGTTTGGGAAGGACTTCTGGACATCATCTCATCCATCCTTCCGCTTGAAGCAGACCCAGTTAGATCAGGTTGCTCAGGGACTTGGCCAGCCAAGTTTTGAATATCTTCAATGATGGAGATTCCACAGCATCTGTGAATAGCCTGTTCCAGTGTTTGACCACTCTCATTGCTGAAAAAGCTTTTCCTTACATCTAATTGGAATTTCCCATGTTTCAATTTTGGTTCGTTGCCTTTTATCTTGTCACTGTGCACCTTTGAGTAAAGTCGGACTGTCTTATGTATGCCCTCCCAACAGATAGGTGTAGACAGCAGTTCTTGTAGCCTGTCTTTGTACACCATGCGCTCCAGCCACCAATCATCTTGTTCCAGTATGCCAATGTCTTTCTTGTGTGGAGGAGTCCAAACCTGGAGACAGTACTTTGGGGAGAGTCTCACAAATGTAAACTAAAAGAAAAATGTAATCATGAACAGATTTGAGTCTTGAACTTAGTGTGTTACTTTAATGCACTATTAATGAATATTGTGAAACAGAATGTCTTTTTTGGTTTTATTGTTGAGAATATAAAAACATGATCTATTTGTAAAAGCGTATTTGTAAAGATAATCTATGTCCAGTTTTAGATACTGTTGTTTAGAGATTTCACAACAAAATATTTTGGAAGTTTAGTAGTATGTAAATTGTCACGCAAGTAGAGTTTAATACCACAATCCAGCAATGTGTTTGCACTTCTGCTAAGGATTTTGCTGAATCAGACTGTGACAGTGTAACTATATGCAGTTTACTGTGTTTACTGGAGGTCACTTTGATCTAAGCAAAAATAGTCACTCGTAAGTAATGCAGCACTTCCTAAACTTCACAGGGCAGCAGCGCGTTTCTGTGACCAGCCTCCTGGTGTGCCATGGTTTGTTACTGGTTGGAACAAATCTGGGTATAATAGTAGCACTGCCAGTGCCTCGCTTGCAGGGGATTCCCAAAGTAACTGGTGAGTGAATTTTCTCAAATGGATTGTGTAGAATGGTTTTATACTAAAGACTTCATTTTTCTTCTGTCAGTAGCTTAAGTCAATCAGCAAAATTATATGTATTGTTTAGATATATGTCACAGCTTTGTGATGAAGTTTTATTTGTTGCTGTTCCTTAGCTTTGCAGTATATCCAGACACCTGTCTAGTTCTGTCTCAGTTGTTTGATGCAGAACAGCAGTTATTCTTTAGGGAGCAAAAATAGGATAGACATCAATCCCATCTGAGTAGAGTCTAATGTGTGAGGATGAGAAGAAAGTCCAGACAATCTTTCTTCCAGATTTGGGGAAAATATATGCATTAGATAGGAGACATAGGTACTGAAAATTCAGTATGTTCTTTGACTGCTTATTGTTGTTGTTTTTGTAGGTTGTTTTTGTGCTCTTTCTCCCCAAAACTGTGGACTTGAAATTTATGACAGTGTATTTTTCAGGTTTTTTGAGAATGATGAATATCTTTGCATTTTGGAGAGGTGGTTTTATGAGTTATTTTCACATTACACCATTTCAAGTGCAAACACACAAATGCCACTGGATCATTTTGCAAGTGTTTTAACTACCAGCAGAAAGAAGTTTTTAAAAGTGTGTTTAATGGGACCTTGCCAAGCTACATTTTGGTTTTAGAATTCTGCCAGAGCTTCTGAGCTGTGGAGGGAAGTTGGCAGATTTTATAAGGCAAGCAGTCTGTAACTTCCTTCAGGAAAATAAAACAAAAGAACAAACAAAAACCCCCAACAAAACCTATGTAACTTTGCCAAAATGAAAACTAAATCTGCTGTGTTCAGTAAAATATGCAGCGATAGTCCAGTATGACAATGGATAAATATTTCTGAAAAAATGTGGAATCTATGGAACCTATGTTAGGAAAAATGTGTACAAATAGATGCAATATAAGAAAATGCATAGTTGCAGAATCAAAACATCTTCTATTTTGATTATTGTGGTTTATCTCCCCTGTATATTCTTAACATTTATTTTGTGTCAAGATCTGTCAAATTTCACAGATCTAGCAACATTATATTTGGAGATCTATTTTCATAATCCTCAGAGTATTTGTAATTTGAACTGAAAAATCAAGATTTTTTTCCAATGGTGCTTCTAATAGTGATAATTCATCTTTATATCATTGCACTTTCCATTAAAGTAGAATAATTTTTTATCACAACCTGGAATGTATTAGGGAGTTTGGAATGGATGCGGTGATTTGTAGGTCTGTTTTTTTTTCCCCTCCATAGCCTAACTCTTTCAGATTGTAGCTTACTTGGAAGACTGCTACATTTTTTTTCTTCTTTTTCTTTTCTTCTTTTTAAACCACATACTTAAAATGTCATAACTTCTGAATCTGGCCCTAAGCAATACGTTTCTCATACTGTCTTATGAGTTGTGCAGTGTAAAACTTCCTTATACCTCCAACATCCCACTGTTTACATTCTTTAAAAATTTAAATTGAAATTATTCACTCATTTCCTTATGAATCTACCATGGTAACTAGACAGCCATTTATAAGGATGAGTTTTATTTCCTGCTTTACAGTGTGGAAAAATCTATTACAATGAAACAGATGTTTTTATGCTATTCTGGAAAGGTACAGTAGATTTAATTGAAAAACAGACATTTTGTTTGTGGATTATTGGATAAAACTTGCAATGTTATGCTTGTGACAATGCCAACAAAAAGAAGATAGTGGATAGTTTCTGTACTCTTGCTGTTGTGAAAGCAGAGCACAAAAGTGAGTCACCTTGAACTCAGAAGGTCTTGTTTTAGCTGATTTTTAATACAGTCCTAAAATACCTTTATGGCACATTAGATTTGTTTGGTACATTTTTTTCTGTAAATTCTGTACCTACAGGGCTAAAAACAGAAAGGATGCATATAAAACAGTTTTAAGAGTTATGCTTTTCTGAACTAATTGTGGTGGAACTCTATGGTGAAAAAAAAAAATGCTTACTGTCCTTTAATTGTCTCTTTTTCCCTCTCCAGGAAGAGGAATGGTGTCATACCATGCACATAATGGCCCAGTCAAGTTTCTTGTAATGGCTGCAGCTATAAACAAGAAAAACAAAAACAAATCCAGGAGCAGTCTGCCTCCTAGCTCCGAATCCAAAGAAGATGAGCAAAAGAACGTTGTGCACAATGAGAGACCAGGTTCTTCCCTTAGTAATACCCACAATACTGCAATTTGGCTGGGAGGTTCAGTAGGATCCATTACACAAAAAAGTGACTTGTCTTCATCTTCTGGATCCCTAACGTTGTCTCACGGATCAAGTTCCCTAGAACATAGACTGGAGGACAGTAACATTTATGAGCTTTTGAAGGATCAAAGTATCTCATTTAAAAGTAAAAGACAGAGATCCAAGAAAATGAAAGCAAGTTCAGTATTAGTCATTTCTGGTGGTCAAGGACACAGAAGAGTCAACAAGAAGACCAAACAGCAGCGACAGGATGAACTAGTGTCTTCAGTGATGGTTTGGCAAATCCCGCTATTAAATATCTAAGTGAATTAAATCCAAGATACTTTCTCCTATTAAAAAAAAAAAGGCTGATATCTTTTTATAGCAAATGCCAGATTATGACACAACCTGATTGACTTTATACATGGGAGCAATTTCACTAGAATTTGATCACATGATTAAAAGCTGCAAGACAGTGTTTTCACATATTTAGAACATTATGCAGTATTAGGTTATTGGAAAACATTTAGCTGTTGATGCTGTCTTTGATCCCTAAAATATAAAGGATTTATTAGACCTTTTTAAATGATTTTAGAATCTCTACCTTATTTATATGCACATTTATAAATATCATCATTATGTTCTATAGCACTTAGGGAAGGCAAGGAACACATGCCATGTTGCATGCTGGTTTTTGCTTATGTAAATCAGCTGTTTGTTTCTTTTCCACAGTGATATATTGCATGGACTGTAGATTTTAACAAATTAGCAAATATTTTTAAACAATAGATATTCTAATACATTCTAATAATTTGGTAATCTCTGTAGTAGTTCATAACATAATTCTACAGGCCTGAGTTTGGTCTAGACAAAAACATTCAAAAGCCACTTCTAGCAACTGATTGATCATTTTTATTTCGACATAGAAAATAGATGTTTTATTTCTAATGCTCAGTATTATTGAAAAACTTTTCAGGATAAAAAGTGCATTAATTTTTTCAGTAGGTGCAATGTGTCTGTGACTCACCTTCACTGTACAGAGAAAGTTCTAGGACATTGTGGCTTAGGATTAATAGAAAACATAGATAAAGAGCAGCTGTGCATTCTAGTGCTGCTAACAGCTTCTCTTTCTGGCAGTGGAAGGTGCACCCCGTATCAAAAGCCAGGCGTAGACTTTATGCCATTTTTAAGCAGGTGTGCACTTGCAGTTTGTAGTAGTGAAGCAGGTGTAACATGAAGAAGTGCATGTACACCCAGTAAATTAACAGAAAACACAGAAGTGTACTAATATTGCACAACCTATAGGGAGTGCATGTAATCAGTGTGGGTATTCATGTCAGTTGATTTGGGCTGCATCCTCAGTAAACACCTTTCACTTGAAGTCACTGAACAACTGCAGACAGCAGGGATATGGTTATACCTGAGCAGTGGTCACCTCTTTTTACCCAGAAATTCAGAGGAGTATCGTCTTGTAAATGGATGTTGTGAAAATACTGTGCAGTTTCTTCTTGCATTTCTTCACTCAGTGGGGCAAGTTGTTGCTTTGGTAGTGGTAGGGGGCTGAATTCTAAATGGCAACCTAATCATCCTTCCATAGTGAATGAATATATTTCTGAAAGGAATTTTGAATTTGGTGTTACTGCTAAAATTGTGTTTTGTGCTAGGGTTTTTCTGTCTCTGTGCATGTGAAATATCAGACAAAGCCTTCAGCTCAAACATTACCAAAAATGGTGAGGTTACACATTTTTCAATCAAAATACATGTTTAATTCAAATAGCATGTTGAGTAGCACCACTGAGGATGTCCTTTTCCTTTGTCAATAGACTGAAAGATATAGAAAATTTAGGACTATTAAGTTTCATTTGGATATGTTAAGGACTCTAATACCAATGATCAGTTCAGTAAAATATAGATGAATTATATCTGATGCAGAGCATATGTCAAACGTTTGCATTGACTAGAATTAAGTATAACTTTTGATTACATTGCGACTCTTTTTATTCCAGTAAGGGAGTGGAATGCCCTTATATTATGTTTGTGATTTCTAATATGAATGCCTTGATTTCTTCAACATGTTTTGTTTCAATGTGCCTAGTTTGAATCAACATCAACCATAAACACAGTGTTTCCCAGCATGTTACATTTCAAGGTAAACCGTACTAGAGACTGCAAATTATTTTGTTCAATATAAGATAGAGTTTAAAAAGTACGTTTTTTAAGTATTGCTGAAAATTTTGTTTTTATTTTGCAGCAGATTCATACCTTTCTAAATGCTCATTCTGTCTGCTCTAGAAAAATGATTCCAAGGTCAATCCAAAATCAGTGAGTGGGCTGACTTGCTAAGCTGGATAGAGCAGCACAATAACATTGTGTCTTCCCTGCCGCAGGACACAAAGTACACAGGACACAGGGAATACTAATGCAGTGGATCTTGTCTGGTAGATGGCACCAAAATGGACCTTTCAGAGATGACATATCACATAGCTTCCTTTTCAGTAGAGTTTGGGCCACATCCTACATCCCAATCTGAACAGGAGGATTCTTGATCCATAATAGACAGCATGGATTTCAGTGAGTCATGAAAGACTTCTGTTATGGATTGTATTGTAGGCTTAGGGTCTTCATTACTGCTTTGTGCTTTTATTCTGTCTTTCTCTGTGTATCTCGCAACTTCAGTGGGGTGTCATTACTGGTATCGCTTTAGTGTTAGCATAAGTCCTGGTGCAAAAAAAGTAGAATGCCTCTAAACCAGCCTGCTGGCAACTTTTTCCCAACATTTCCTCCTCTTCCTGGCCTAGTGCCTGATCTTGCCTGGCCTTGAGGGATCAAGACAGTTGCATTTTCTGTGCTCTTCCATAGCAATGGCCCTGGGAGTTGCTCTTTGCCCACTATGTGGAAGTACTAAGCTGTACAGTTTAATGTATGTATATTGAAAAAATGTTGAAGAGATTTTTTCTGTTTATAAAGCATATATAATCTAATATTCCTTTGCTTCACTACAGTAAAAAGCTTTCAGGTTTGATTCTGCATGTTCCTTAGATGTGGAATTCCATTTCCTTGCTTTTGGGGCTGAAGGATTACGCCCACTCTCTCATGGGTCTTTATCACTAGGAACAGTAAGCTGAGTCCACCACATATTCAACTGGAAATCCATGCATAGAATTATTACAGGATCTGCTGGTGATAATGCATGCCAGTTTTAAACTTGTAAGTGAAATTCACCCTATCTTCCAGCTGAAATGTAGTTTTTTTCAGTTTTATTAATAAAACAGTAGAAACAAAGTACAAATCTCTTTTGAAAGTCCATCAGAGTTTTGCCACTGACTTCAGTAAGAACAGAACTGGGTCCCTTATTTGCATTATACTATTTTGAAAATAAACATGTCTGTCTGTCTATCTATCTAAGCTGTAAAGTAATGGAGAAGCTGTATGTTTTGTTATAGAAATACACATGGTCATGAACTAGATTTCTAATTGAGCACAACATGCAATGTTTGCTTTCTAACACTAACTGACATTACCTTACTCTGAAAACAAACACAAACCAAAAGTTATTTTACAGCTGGCAAATAATCTTTATAGCTGTAGTAGACTATGCTGCTAGGCAGGTTGGATTTTGCTTTCTGATGCTGCTTTCCTAGATTAATAGAATTTATGGAAAAAATTAGGAGAAAAGGGGAACAAATGTAAGCATTACAATATATTCCATATATATTTTCTAATAAATAATAGTCTTTTATAACATGAGCCATAAAACTTGTGTATTTATGTCCGAAGTATAAACTGAAAAAATTGTTTAATAAAAAACTGTGATAAAAAAATTAACTTCAAAAATATATTTCTCGGGTGATCATTTTAACAAGAAGGCTACAATTTATGGCACGCATTAATGAATGTTTTTCTAACAGATTCATGAAAAGGAAAGTGGGGTTTGTGATTAGGACAACAAAGTGATTTTTTTTTTAACTTTTATAGTTTCTAGGATCTAAACACCAGTAAATGCAATCTGTGAAACTCTTACAGTTTGACCACTGTATCAATGGACCCAAATAGTGACTAAGCAGCAAAATTTCTACTATGCTGCTTACATGGGAAAAAAGGCAGCATTTGAGCAGCCCGCCTGATGATATATAAAAATGAGATCCATTAATGTTCAAAATGAGTATGGCAAAGGAAGAACATTAACAGAGTAAAGTAATTTTCAGCTGCTAACTGGAAATTCATTATAATTAATCTGTCCTAAGGATATATACAGAATCCCATGTTTGCATTTAAATTCTATCATGAGACTTGTGTTCATCACTCAGCAATAGTCTTTTGTGTGTACCTGCACTACTATAAATAAACTATAAGAAGAGCTATTGACAACTGTTTGGTAAAATGAATTATTACTAAAGCCTTTGTTTTGTTCCTGTTTTTACAGCACATCTATTTTATTTATTGCTTTGAAAAACATTGACTTTTTATTCTTTTTTCTGAAGATTATTCATGCCTTCTTGTGTTTCCCTGCCATTTTTATTGCTACAATAGCCAAGATACAAAATTAAGTTGCATGAGTGCAGGATACTGTACATTCACATACCTTAAGGTGGATTCTGTCCCAATGGGAATTTACAGCTCATTTATGAGTGGGAGGCTGAGTCCTAGAAATTGCATACTGCCCCTTTGAGACAGGGCAGACTGCTGGGAAAAATCTGAACTGCGGCTCAGTACTTAAAGTTCATTGTTCATCTCTCCCTATCCAGATTTTCTAATCACGTAAAGACAAATTACTCTGTGTGGAGTGCATTTGGGGGTGAGAAAAAATCTGTGGTTTAAAAGGCGCAATTAATGGAGAACTCGAAAGAGTTAATCTGTATTGCAACAAGTGATGCTGTGTAGCTAATACAGTATTTTTACATTGATTTATATATCCTCAAAGTAATAGTACTTCACATAAAAATAGTCCTGTTAAGAAGGGAGATTAATGTTATCTGTAGCTCAGAAGAAGCTGAGCTGAAAAGCCTCGCGGTTAGTCTGTGGAAGAATCCAGATTAAAGTTGTTACTGTTTTCTAGGCCCAGGAATAGCCCTTTACACTGTGCCTCCTCCCTGCAGATGTCCTGGAGGTGCTGTTGTTGAAATTGTCTGTACCAGTAAACTGGGCAGGACCAGGGCTACAACTTGGACTCTGCGCTGTGATCACAGTGCTGGCCATGGCATGCTCACTGGGACAGAGCCTAGTCAAGCCTGCTCCCATTGGGCAGCCCTGATAAGGCCACTAATCTTGGATCTTTTGCAGAGAAAGGAGGGAGAAAGAAAGCGTGTGTAACTGCATGGATGTAAACTGTGCAGTGGTACTCATCTTTACAGGGTGGGGTTTCCCTGTTTGGCTTCTTGATGCTGATGTAGCTTAAGACATATCCATATGATCTACTGCACATAGGATGGGACTCTAGCAGTCTAAAACCTAAGTGGATAGAAATAGGTTGATTCTTCCCACTGGTCTTAATCATTTATTTTATGCCACTGATGATAATGGGCGCACAGATTATTAGTGTAGACCTAACACCTACAATATGGATACACATGTTTTTGATAAAAGGAGTCTCAGTGTTCGAGTCTGTGGTGGTTCTAAGCTGATTGCATCATGCCGCGGCTCAGAATTCTGGGGTTTACTCCCTTCGTAATTCAGACAGAGAAGTTTTCCACAGCTGAATGTATAATCTGTATCTTTCTTCTCTCGCAAATGCGGTTTGTACTCTGCTAGATCTATCTGCTATTTGAGATAACTAACTCAAGATTTTCAGGATTAGTTGATTTTCTGCTCCCTCTCACTTATACTTACTTGAACATGGCACTTTCCTTAGAGGCATGCCGGAAGCATTCTTCTTCACCTGCCCTTGGAGGCTAACTAGATTTTTCAGGAAATATATATATATATATATGTATGTATATATCAAAATAATTACACTGAAACAGTTTCAGATTAAAGGATCTGAAAATTTCCTAGCAAGTGAAGATCTACTATGTGGCTCCATTAGAAACTTAACCATGTGGACATATGACCTAAAGCACTTCAAGTGCTTTGGCTAAGCTCCATAAACTACTCTATAAAGGTGGTTAGTCATTCACAGCATGACCTTCAAAGGTGTACAAAGGGAAATTTTTCCCCCCTGCAGCAAAACAGGCCTTGACGGCAGAACTGCAAGTTCTCCTATCATACATATTGTTATACTCCAGGCATAACCACCATGATCATTAATGTGTCCCCCAACCTGGAAGATGAGCCAGAACACCCAGAAGTAAGACAAAAAGTCCTGGGAGAGATGAAATCATTCTGAGAACTCACTGGAAACCTGATTTTAAAGGGCATTTTGACATCAAAAGATTCAGATGAGTTTCTAACGAACATTTCATAAGCACCTAACTACCTAATTTCCACTGAAATCTGTATATTTACATGCCTAAATACCTGTAACAAGAAGGGTTCTAAATCCAAGAAACCAGATACTGCTTAGATACAGTGTTACAGAATTTCTTTTTATTTTCTATTACCCTGACTGGAGAAATTTTATGTGTTTCTGAGCATCAGGGCCATCTTAAATGTTAGCATAAAAATATATTAATTCAAGCCTTGCAGAGCAAATTGTAAAGGTTGTTTTCTGTGGTGGGTTTCTTTTTTTCTGACTGCATTTCATATTACATATATATATATTTCATATACATATATATGCATATATATATATTTCATATATAACGTATTACAGAAACATATTTCATATTACACTAAACACTTTTTTTGATGTTATCTTTCTAAAGAGGTTTCTTTGCTGGAGAGTTAGATAGCACGGACACTGTGCACAAAGGAGGAAGATTACTCCCAGTTCAGCCAAAATCTGTAAATGCAACGACTTTTCTACATGTTGCTAAGAGCAGTCTGTGAAGCCTTTAATCCTGATAAGAAGCAACTGACACCATCAGTCAACTCCAGCTGCATTGCTGAACCCAGGAGCACTGCTGGTGTCGCTCAGATGCATCCCAAATCTGTACCAGATGGCATCCACATGACACTCCCGTCCCCGCACACACCCTACCGTCCAGGCGAGGAAGGTTGCTTAGAGCGTATAGCTATACGTGATGAAGTCTCGTTGGTACATGAGTATTTTAGAAGTGTAGCAATTACAAAGTATTTTGCTCAAAAGCAAAAGAGCCATAGTCATAGGTGCATGTGGAAGAGACAGGTGGTGTGACAACCCATAGCTGGTTATGACTGGAAAGAAATGTTGAGTGGTAATTTCATAAGACTGAGAAAAAGCAAGGACTAGCTTTATTTCTCTTTTTCAAATCCATTCTTTTTTATTATCTTTTAGTGACTTAAGAGATTATGCACATTTTCTTATTTGTTCATCTAAGTAGACGCTATATGTTCCTCCTCTTTTAGCCTTATTTAATGCCTTCAACTTAATTGAAAGCTTGGTGATAAAAGTCTGCAATTGTACAGCTTCCTTTGTAGTGCCATCCTGAAAAAAATATTTTTTCTTAATAACAAGATCAGTCTGTCTCTAGTGCATAAAACTGTGCAACCCAACACTGAAGAAAACTTTATGATGTATTTTTCCTTATGGCTGCCACCATTCCCTCAGCTGTAAGATGATAACCCTTCTGTACGCAACTTTTCTTTAAATTCTGCTATTTGGCGGTATTACATGGATGTATGAAAATTAATAGACAAATGCAGATCAGCTTGGTGAGCATCAGATGTACTCTTCTCCAAATACAACTTACACCTACATAACATGCCTACAGCATGTTTGTGCATCCCAGATATACAAGATTTGATTTTAGGCATCTATGGCTGCTCAGCAGAAATATAATAAGCTGTTTCTCTGTGCCAGCAATAGAAAACAAATCAATCCTTGAGGCCATTGTGTTATAACACCAAGAAACATTTCACACAGGAGTGTTCAGCTGTAAAACATTGGATGAGCAAAAGGAGTCAGTTTTGGGTTTTTTTTTTTTAGTTTAGTTTACATTTTGGCTTCTGGCTGTTTACCGGATCTCAGGATACTGCAGGCACCACTAATATGAACTACTGCCACTGTCTGTGGCACACATATTTGATGCTCACTCCAATATGCACAGGAGGAAAACAAGTGAGTTTTACCTATGCTAGCTCCAGAATTTTGATTTTGCAGTGTTCATCCAGGACACTCTTGTGTCAATCTAAAACACAAAAGAATAGCCCACATCTCTGCAGACACTGGGAGCACGTCTAAACCATATAGACATACCAACACCACTACCTAGTGTGTTGGACATGCAGCCACAAAAATACGGACTTGGCAAGGGCTGCACAGCCCACCCAGTTAGCTGGATAAATGAGTGAGCATGGAGTCAGTGCTCAGCTCCAAGCTGCTATGGCTACGCTACCTGGAGGACTTTACCTTGCTTACTTGTAAAAGCGAGCCTGTGCACACCTACATGAGCTACATGCTGAGCCCTTTACCCACAAAGGTTTGAAACCTCTTAGTCTGTAGGATATGCACTGAGTACTTTACCTGGGTGAAATAATGACTTTCTTAAATGTTTCCTAACTTCCTTAAATAAGAAATTCTGTAGCTTCATTGGTCAGGAATCAAACCTTCTAAGACTGGGCTGATTCATTTTTCGACATGATGCACCTGCTAATTTTACTGAGGAACAGTGCATTTCTGCAGTTCTGCCAGAGCAGCCCAGTCCTGCATGACACCCTCAGAGCTGGGAACCACAGCAATGCAGTTACTATTGAAGCTAATGGGAAAAAGACAAGAAATATGGTATCTTCTACAAGACCAGAGCCCTGATAAGCTCTGGGCAAATGTACGTATGTCTGGATCTGGATGCCATTTGGTATCCTTATAATGAGAACAGTATTTAGCCCTATTGCCCATTTCCACACAAGAGGCATCACGGTCTGATGTCTTCCGGGAAGAAAAAAACAGAGGTGCTTTTGTTTTGCCCAACAAGCAGATTAAACAGAGAAAAAGGTGTCCATTTTGTGTCCAAGTTTAGGTGCAAAAGATGAGGAAAACTTCCTATTCCAGTTTCTCATCTGGATTTTATTTTTTAACCAGAGAAACATCTGATAAAGTTTTTCTGTTACAAACTGTACTTCCTTAATTTTATTGAGCACTATGGATGGTATATGAGAGGCAGAGAGGAAAGGTTGTGTCTTGAACGAAGTCCACTGTGTGTGGACTAGCTGGGGTTTCTGGGCAGCGCAGAGCTAAAATCTAGCTCTTCCCTTTCTGCCTTTACTTGCCTCACTATATTCACCACTCTACAGCTGTTACTCCAAGCTAATCAGCTGTAGCAGAAGACAGGTATCTCAGCAAGTCCTGATGGCTAGTAGCAGCAATTACAAGCTATCAGTTCCCCTGAATATTTGTCATGTCGGCTGGGCTACAGGAAAGTATGACAGAAATACCAAATGATGTATCCTATGAGCTGTGTGATACCCGATTGCCAGGACAGGGCCTTCTCTACACAAAGCATTGATTCATCTCCCGTAATTTAGGTGTTTAAAAACTAATTGTCAGAATCTGTATCAGCCTTACTTTATAGCTAATGGAGTGAAACAGGCAATAGCAACGGATGATTCACTTCATCCTAAGATCAGATGTCTAAGATAGGTGAGAAGAGTTGCACTCCAGACATGCTTATTCCTGTGTACTAATATCTCCTGTAGCCTCAGGGAACTCAGGTTAAACAGGGAAACAGACAACTAAAACTAAGAGGAATTCTACTATGAGTGTCCTAGTTTTTATAGTCATCTACTAAAAACTGAAAGGCTAGTAGATGAGCAGCCTTATTCTCCAAGGAAAATTTCCCAGCCTATAATCTGCAGAGCAGTGATACTTTGCAAAAGTTACAGTAAGAGGTCTGCAGGTCCTAGAACCAAAATCTCCCTTATATCTCTTTTTATTTTAAGGTTTGATGACAAAGGTGTATGGTGGCCTAAAAAAAAGTTTGAGTGTGGACAGCAGACTAGGGCCCAGAAAGTTTGGGAATTGCTGCCCTAAGCTAAACTTCCAAAAAACAAAAAGGAGATGGTTTAATCTGATCTGCCTCTGACAATGCTCAGTCAGAGCAATTGAACACAAAGTCTGCAACAGCCAAGTGCTACCTGACTTCTGAGGCTAGCCCCTCTGTGGAGTCCAAGTTTTGAACGGATCTTCTGCAGGCTGTATCCGCAACGGTAAGTCTGATCCATAAGCACATGATATGCCTCTTTCTAGCTACTGATTTTCAATTGTCTCTAGCAGCCACAGCTCAGACACCTGTGTTTTAACACAGAGATGAATGTGGTGTAACAATTAAACCTGGAGAGGAGCTAACCAAACTCAGTAGTTCTTAAAATCATCATATAGTCAGAAAACATGAGTCAGAGAGATCTCAGATATGATACTGTTAGCACAGTCACATAACTGTCATTAATGTAAACAGGAGTCAGGCATCTCAAAGAGAGACAATACTCCAGACAGAAAGAGCAACGGGGATTTAAAAAATGAAAATAATTTTCCAGACTTGTATTAGTTGTCCAGTTTCAGTGTGATCTTGAAATACATCACATTTAAAGTAACACAGAATAGCAGGAGGATTAGTTCCTGATGTCAGGAGAGAAGAGTTATTTCTGGCAGGCTTTAAAGCATCTGCTTGTATTACATGGAAGCTTCTTCCAGCTAGCGAGAAATAAATCCGTGTCCAGAAACCAAAACTCCAGTAATGTAATGGATCCAAATTAGGCAATAGCAGGAAATTCACAACTATGCTAAAGATATGTTGTAGCGAGTTTAAGACTCTCTGCAACACTATATTACTATTACCTATTTATCTTGAGGCACCAAAAAGCATGCTGGCTTCTCTCAGTAGGGATGAGACATGACCTCAGCCTGAAAACTGACGTTCCAGTTCAGCATCGTACTTCAGTAAGTGCATAACACGCGTGCAGCCAATGATTTTGAGTGCTTACAGCACTGTATGCAAGTACTTTACTGTACTAAGGACAGTAACATTTAACACATAATGCATGAAGAGTTTCAGCAAAAGAGAAGATGATGTAGGAGCGATGGCACAAAGCAAACGAAGACAGCTAGCCATGCTAATCATCACCGTCGTGAAACTGGAAGAACACACAGCTGCAGCGGCTACGCAGCCTGCACCAAAGGGATGAATCTTCAGGCTAATTTTGAGAGAGGAGAAGGGAGCAGCTTTGCAAGTCTGCTCGAGTGTCTCCAAGAGCCAGAAGCCACCCGCTAGGCTGTGGCAGAAGAACCAGTCTGACAGGATGCTAGAGGTAGTGGAAAGAGCTGTAGAAGAATAGTGTTTTAAGAAAGCAGTATCATAGGAAACAATACATCAAGATGGCAGTATGAAATATCCAGACACCATTAACGGCTTAGAAAATTGGCTTGGAAAATGAGGTATCTGTTCATGAGGCACTGTATACAGTCTTGGTAGAGGTTTGAGTGCAGCTTGCAACTCTGTAAATGCCACTGACTTCCTTAGGAGTAGACGCAGAGTTTAAGTAGTCGAACATGAGTTATTTCACGAAACCGGGAAGAGGGTCCAGTTCTGGGAATCTTCATCAGAGCCTCAGCTTCGAAGAGCTGGATAAAATTGGACCCAGAACCAAATTACGGTCGAAGGAAAACCACCTGGCCTTTCTCCAGTCCTTTCTCAGTCGACAGGAATCTGGATAACCCAGAGGAGCTGCCTGGAAAACTGCCCCGTGCTGGGTCTGTGCAGGAAAGCCGGGGAGGCGCCGGGAAGCAGCGGCTGCGGGGACGCGCGCACCTCGCGCTGCCGCCGGCGGGAGACCCCGCGGGGGCCGCCGCGGCCCGGGCACCGCGGCAGCCCCGCCACGGACCCGCCCCCGGCCCGCGGCGGCCGCGCAGGTAGGGGCGTCGCTGCGACACCCCGCCCCGGCGCGGTGAGGGGCGGCGCCGGCCGCGGAGCGCGGTCGTCGGCGCTGAGGGGCGGTGTCGCCGGCCGCTTCCCGCCTTGGCAGCGCCGCTGGCGCCGGGAGCCGCCGCGCTGCGCTGCCCGCAACAGGTCTGTGGGGGGTGTGTGTGTGCGGGGGGGGCGTTTTGGGGGGTGTGGCGGGGGGGCGAACAAAGGGGCTGCGCGGCAGCGCGGCGGGGGCTGCGCGCGGCCCTGCGCGGCGCAGCTCGGAGCCCGGCTCGCACAAAGGCCGCCCGGCGCCCCGCCGCCGCCCCGCTCCCTGCCGGGTTCCCTTCCCCGCCCGGTGGTGCCGGCTGCGGCACGGGCAGCGCGGCGGCCACTGCCTCCGCGAGGCGCGGCGCCTCCCGCCGAGGCCTGACGCCCCGCCGGTCCCGGCCGGCGCGGGGGGGGGCCGGCAGCGGGGCGGGCGCTGAGGCGGAGCGGCCCCTGCGGCGGCGGCGGCGGCGGGGAGCGCGGCGCGCCGGGAGCGCTGCGGCGTGGCCCGGCCCGGCCCGGCCGTCTGCGCGCTGCGCGGAGGTAAGTGCGCGCCTCGCCCGCGGCCGTCGCCGCCCCGGGTGCCCCGCGAGGAGCGGGGGCAGCGGCTCGGGCCGCGCCGGTGCTGAGGGGGCCGCGGGACGTGGGCGCCGGCGCTGGGCAGCAGCGGAGGGAGAAGCCCGCAGCGCGGCAGCCGTGTGTGTTAGCGGGGCTGTGGCGCTCCGTCATGTAACCGTGTTTCTCCCTGCCGTCGGCCCCGTTAATCCACCTGACCGCCTGCCCGGGGGCCGGGAGGGGGCGGGCGGCCCCCCCGCGTCCCGCCTGCGCCGCCGAAAGGCCGCGGTCGGTGCGCGCTGCGTTTCACGTTAGCTGCTGCTGACCGGCTCGAAACCCGAGTGACCCCTTCGCGCTGGTGTTTCGGGGTGTGTAACAGCAGCATCGCAGTTTCTTCCCGCTGTAGATTTTTTATGGCATCGCTCCCCAGCCTGCTAAAAGCGCATGGATGGTACAAGCCTTTGATGTACACGCGCACGTGATTTTGCAGCGTGGAAGGGGGCAATGCCTGAAGAGAAGTCCTAAAGAAATATTACTCAGTAAGGCTTTTCCACAGCAATTAAATTCAACAATAGAAAACTAGAACAAAAAGTTGGAAAAAGTAGGGCAATAAAAATTAGGAAAGTAATAAAATAGAACAATCATTTTATATGATCTGAGAAACTGAAGAGCTCCTCTGCTTTTCACAGATTTAACCGTCGATCTCCCCAAAAGGTATTAAGTGGGATGCTTGCGGAAAATGATAATTAAATTGTCACTAGTATTGACAAAGCAATGTTTTGTTGCCTAGTGCAACTCTCCAGCCCATCACCTCTCCTGCCAGTTCTGTGTCCTCCCCTTCCCAGGGCCCATCACACGCTATTTATTCACTCTTTAATTAGGACATCTAAGGCCCGCCAGTCACCCAGTGCTAATGGCACTGTCTGGTGGGAACCAGCGGCTGTGCCAAGGGCCGACCCCTGCCTGCCCCAGCCCTCCCTGGCTCCGGTGACGGTGGCACTGGTCAGTGATGACACTCATAGGAGCTGGAGTTTGCAGGAGTTTGCCTGACAGTGCAAAAAGACTGAAATCATTAACAGCCTCCATGCTGCTGATTTGTTTACATCGCTTTCCTATGTAAAGAAAAAAAAATCCAAATTAAAATAATCACCAAAGCTTTTTCTACAACCGAATGTTTTAAGCCTGTAATATAGGTAGATTCGAAACTTCAGTAAATATTAGATCACCATTATTTGTCAAGTGCATTCAGTGAAAGCCATTAACTATCCCATAGTAAAGCATGCTTATAGTATTTACGGCTGGCCTAGGTTACCTTAGAGACAGGGATGTGGTTAGATGGCTGGATCCAGAGCCTGCTTACCGGAGTATTCAGCATCCTAAAGTATTCTGTTGCAAAAGGCTATTATGGGCAGCTGGTTGGTAAAGATTAATGTAATAAAATATGAAAGGAAATGGTGCAATTTATTTAGAACAGGATTAAACTCTTTTTTTTTTCTTTTGGTCTTATGAGATGCTGGATGGGTTTTGCAGGGATTTTGCTATTTCTACCAACTGAGATTTTACAGCATTGCAGTTAGGAGGCTGTTTCTTTCCCATGAACAGAAGCTGAGAAGTCATTTTTTACTGCTGGTATATTTAGACACATGGAAATACTCATTAAAAAATCAGCTCATTTGCATTGTGTTTAGTCTTATTAGCCCTACTGGGCCATGACAGTTCCTGTATCTGCTGTTTTACTTATTAATGGAACTGTCATCATCTGTTCTTTCTGCTTCATTCTTAGTGTCAGTATTATTTTATCAGAGAACAGGAATGCTTAGTTCCCTTTATTGAAAAATAATTACTTTACAGGAGTTCAGGATTTGACAGCCAGTTTAACCCGAAATATGGCTGAGCTGTCATTGAAAGGGGAAGGGACCCTGCTCCATCCCTAGCCTGGGCCATGCATTCCCGCACTCTTCCTTGTGCCAGCACTAGCAGCCACGTGACCCCGTAGTAAACAGATAGAGATTTTGCCTTCCTCCTGCAGTGGCTTAAGCAAACGCTCAGTTTACATGTATGCAGAGTTCAGCATTAGTGCAATTAACAGGGCTACTCCTGTGATCAGAGCCAGGTGTGCATTTAAATCCCCGCAGGACTGGGACTGTAGTAAAGTTTTTATTAGACAGTGGTGACAATTCTGTAGCCTTTTCTCTGTCCTCGTCTTATAATGCTGATTGGATGCTAACTGGTAGTTTTGGCTTTGAAAGAATTACGGGATTGGGTCAGTATTGTATAATAATAATGCGAGTGACTGACTATTAATACAAAAAAATGTTGGCTAGATCCTTTGTCCTGCACTGCACATTTGGTATTTTCTAGTTTCTTACAGCTCATCAGTGAGGATGGCAGGAATTCATGATCAATTAGTTCTGTTTATTTAATGCAAAACAAACTGAAAAACTCCCAATAGTTGAACAGATTTTGCACTGTGTGTCAGAGGGAGAAGAAAGATGTGTCACATATGTGCTTTTCAGGTGCGGTGTTTCACAAGCTGCCATTGCCATGCCTCTGGCTAAAACAGCCTGGTTAACAGCCTTTTTTATTTCACATGGAAACATGCCAGAAACTGCGACCTTTCCATACAAATCTATGTAAGTTGGACAAGCAGCTGCCATGCTGTTATGTTGTCTGTCACAACATGATTTGCACTGATAAGTAGTATGGAAATTATTTTTTACACACACACATGCACAGGTTAGCAAAAGCAGTTTGTCTTTTTTTTCTGGACACTGATTCCGGCAGGAGTGTTTAAGGAGCAGAGTGCTAAGCTTTGCAGGTGGATCCTAACTGCTGAAACGTGTTCCTGGACTTTTGAACGCCTTCAGAATATCAACCTGTCAGAGGTCTGTAAGTCCTTTTTTTTTTTTTTTAACATGGAAGCAGTTTTGCTTTCTCTCTCCCTTCCTTGCCAGTATATTGAAAAAGAGGCCCTGAGCCCTCGAGATAAATTCTTATTTCTGCGACCTATTTTAAAGACTTAGATGGAAAGAACTGAAAACCAACCCTTTGCTGTGAGAATGGTATGCTAACAATAAATGTTCTGATTCAGTCAATCAAAGACAAATCTTCTTCCTGGAAAAGCTTTCCTCTTTATCCTGTAGTTTTCCTTCATTTCTCCTTTGTTGCAACTCCCTGAATTGCCTCAGTTTGAAAGAAACTATCATCATACACATTTCTATGAACATACAGTGTAGGAAATCCTGATGCTAGAGAAGGTAATAGAAAATCTCCCCTGACTACAACAGGGATGGGACTTATAGTGATGTGAGACTCTGACCCTATCAAAAAGCTATGTGAAACTTAGATAAAATGGGCAGTAAAGGTGCAAGGTACTTCTTGTTTAATAACAACTTGGTAACTGTTCTGAAGGAGTTTGTTTTTCACAGCAAGTGCAGAAGTAGTTAAGTAAATGTCACTTGCTTGTGAACTTTGAAGTTAATCAGTAGCCTTTTTCTCAAGAGTTTTACACTGTGGTGTAGGAGAAGGAAAGCAAAGATTGTTCGTTTATGTTTGTATGATAATATCCACTGGTGCTGCTTCTGGCTGGTCAGGATGAGGCCTGGACCACTTGTTTGTTGGTCTCCTACATCTGTGACAGAAGGCCAGAGCTCCTTTATGTTGGATGACAGAGTTGCAAGGATCTATTAGATTGTTCATACATTAGCCCAGTGCCTGGGCTGTATCCCTGTTAAGAAATTATGTATCCCCGTTAAAGTATATTAAGATATACTGTGCCTGTTAAGATATTATTACAGCCTTATGGGGACATAAGTAATTTTATTGCACCCCCAGAATCAGATAACTTTTCAGAGTAGTGTCTGAAAGCCTTAGTATATGCTGTGAGAAGGAATGTCAGGAAAGAAGGAAAAAAATCTCTTCCTAGTTAAAGGCAGCCAAACTTCTCGACGTGTGAGCAAAATATCAAAATCTTGAAATGGTCAAAAGCCACAAACCAAGACCCTCAGACCTGTGCTTCTTCTTACAAATCGTAACCACAAAACAAAACTCCTGATTTGAAAGTCCTGGTTCTTACTCCAGATCCCCACGTCCTGACTCAGTTCAGCTCTGCCCTGGGTGCTACCTAGCAAGTGCAAGGAAAACATCACCACTGTTTCACATGATGCAAATTTAATTGCAATTATTAACAAGGTTGTATCCTGTAGCACTTGCAAGAGCCATGTAGTTTAGCCAGCCTTACTATAGGCTTTACTTCTCTGTGTAAGGAAGTCAAAAAGCAGGTGGTATAATCCTAAAATAGCTGTGTCATCCTTCATGATTATGCTGTCAGTCTGTATGTCTGTTCAAAAAGAGCACAGATAAAAAGGATAGAATAATAAAAATTAAATGCAAAGTGAAGAGTACCCTGTATATTTCTTCAGCTTCTCCAAGATGATCCATTTGACACCTGATTTTCCAGCGAGGTCATTACCCGAAACAGAAACCACATAGCTTTGAGACAGATGATTAGAACAGAAGAACACTTTGACCTAATTTAGCCAGAGGTTATTGGCTTGGTGCAGGAGTGAAATTCTTTGGCCTATTCGTGCAGGAATAAGTTTAGATAACCAGGCAGTCCTTTCTGTCCTTTAATTCAGGAATCTTAAGTGTTACCAAACTGCCCTATTAAATGAGAAAAATATATATATCATGGAAAATATTGAATCACTTGCACTAAATTATAAATCTAAAAACTGAGCGTAGTCAAAGACAGAGGAATCAGTAAAGCCGGAAAGCTTTTTCCAGAATACCCAAACTCAGCATATGAAATTCACATTATAGTAAAAAAGTATGTTACACAACAAATGCATAAAGTGTCAAACTATGGAAATAATAGTATTTAAATAGGAACCTATTATCTTTCTATCCCAGATTGGTCAGCAACTGTCCCCTTCTGGTCTGTGGTTAACTTCTGTTGTAACGTAGACAGCATGCATTTCACTGAAATTTCTCTTTTCCCTCTGTTCTGTTCTGCTGACTGCATGGAGTAGCCTTATATTTTGATAAGCCCTCAGCTATACAGGTGCTATTAAAAACATTGCTTGGTGAGGTCAGGGCTGATAGCCTACTGGTTTTTCTGACAGTAGAGTCTTGCCATCAGAGTGTCTAAGACTCTCGCATGTGTTTCTGCCATGAAATCAGCAAAAGTGTTTTTTAATCTTAGCGGAAGCCATGATGGATCTCATTCTTAGCTAGTATAGTTAAGCCCTGCCCCACAGAAAGCAATGGAATGGGGCCAGTACGCAGCAGCTGAGGAGCTAGCTTGGTGTCTCCAGATGTTCTCTACAGCTGGAGGTGCCGTGAACAAAAACAATCACCTGGTAAACTGCTCTTACATTTGTTTTGCTTAGAACATACACAGTACATTCCCTTGCATGCTTTTGTTTTTACCACTTGTTGTTTAGGCCAGGAAAACTAAAAAAAAACTGTTATTTTAGAGATCAAAATGCTGCAAAGTCAGCAGATTTGAAAGTGAAAAGGAAACACAGGACCGAACAGTAACATGGCTATGAAAGAGTTGCAGAGTCAGAGACTCACCCTTCCCAAGTATGTATATATTAGAAGCACCTGATTAGTTTGTACATTAAGGAGTTCATTATTTTTCCATTTAACATGCATTTGTCTTTTAAAAATAAATAATTTCGAAATCTAATGAAAACGTAATTTAAAATGCATATAAGAAAATACTGTATGACTATCAGGCTAGCAAAACGGGTAGATTTTGCCATTAATGCTAGCAAATTATGTTGTTATTTAGCATTGTTGCATATGCTTGATATTATGGTACCCCCTGTAAATCAGAGGAATGTGATGATAGATCCAAATAACGTATCATCTCACATGTATTTTGCTTATGTACAGAAATCAAGATTGATTAGAAGAGAAGGAAGAGGGATCATCCCTGATTCTTGCCTGGGCATCCAACCAGCCAGCTGGATGATAGGGGAGTCCTGGCTTCCAAGCCTTACTCCAAGAATCATTTTCACTTTTACATTGCCTTTTAATTTGAAGAGTGAGAAATACATCACGGAACAGAATCCAAGATTCTTCTTTCTCTCTCAGTAACATTTTGATTGTTCCTATACAAAGTAATATAGCTTTAGGCTGAAGGAGAGTAACTGACCTTCTGTCATAGTCCAGGGCTTGATCATTAGGGCACTCGATTGGCACTTGTGGGTTTCAAACCTGTCAGACAGAGGAAGGAACATCAGGAAGTTTCCCATGGTCAGTGCTCTGATCTTTGTAGTGAAAGGGGAAGTAGCAGCAGCAATCAGTATTGCTATCTTTTAAAATAATTTAGGTTTCTATTGAAGAGGATTCTGATCTAAGGCACCCAAAGCAAGGATTACCACCTCCTGTCCGCATGAGTTGAGCACTTCGTCATCATGGTCTTTGTTATTTCTCTGTTGACTAGCCCTTGGTAGGTCTCATATGCTAGCTTTCGAGGATCCCAATAAACTGGCACCTAACTGTACCCACAGACTGCAGGTGAGCCTGTCTGTATGTTCCAGATTGCACTACAGGAGCTGGTTACAGATCAGTAGTACGGTGCAGTTGAGTTCAGACACACAAAATGTCCAGGAGAACTGGGATGTGCATCCCACCCACAGATCAGTTCCATGTAGGGATATGGCCCCAGGCCTGCAACATATCTCTCTGCCTTGGCTTGGTTTCCATGAAATAGTAATAGTAAAAAATCAGACTCCTGTGAGTCACCTAGTAGTTCACAGTTAAAGGCCCAACAGAGCATATTCTGCCAGCAGCACTCTTGCCATGGCAGACAGAAGTCTGTGCAAGCTTTTGCTTCCTGACAAATTAGGGAGTATGAGCTCTGTGCTGTCATGCTTGACTGTTCCTGCTATCTGAGCTGGTGTCTTAGGTCCATCTCTATTGCATTGCCATCTGCCATATAAACTGCCCGCAATGTTGGCCTTTGCCACATATAGAATTGTGGCACCTCTGTTGACCACGCATCTCTTTGAATCAGTCCTAAGTCTGTGTAGAGATAATGTCTACAGAAATCTGAAACTATTTTGTAAACCTGACTAGAAGTACTCTAATTCTGAGCTAGAGTGATTGAAAACATCATGCTTGAAAAAGTGTCTGGGTAAAAATAGCAAAGAAACAACACATGATCTCTAGAAGTGAGAAGAATACCATTCACTGTGTCTCTGAGAGACCTATACCTCTCTAAGCATCGCTTACTTAATTTGCCCAGAAATCACTGAGTCAGTTCAGTCTCTCTAAAAGTTTTTTCCCCTCTAAGTGCTTGATTTAGAGTTTTTCTGGGGAGAAAAAAAGTGTTTTCATTATTCTTTTCTCTAGAAGCTTTCCTTTAGGGAAAAGGAATGCCTCTCATAGGCATAAGTATCAGAAGAATGGGATTTTGTTGGCTGTCCTTTGAAGTATATTGTTACTTGTCAGATTCCTTCTTTCTCAAGTATGTTGGTCACATACTTTGACAGATCTCCAGTGCTTTCAGCTCTTTAATCTGTATGTCCTTTCCATAATGACATTAAAAGCAAAGCTAGTTTTATCTTAAGTAAGGAATTATTCTCCAAATGTATTGGCCCATCTTCCCTATTGAAGAGCAATACATAGTGGGTGTGTTGCAAAAATGCAGTAAATTCATTGGGAGCAAATGATCTGCTAATCTGGAAACTACAACCAAACTTGACAGTTCTTTGATTTTCCAAAATCTATTTAGAGAAATCTGCTGATTTGCTTGATTTGGCTTTTACAGACTTCAGTGGATATTCTCCTCCTCCTTTGTTAGTATCAACATTACTGAAGTGTTCTCAGAGACTTTGAATGTTTTTGCAGTTAGTTTTTTACAACACTGCTTGATGCTGAAAAGCATTTCTGCAGTCAACATCATGACAATTCACCCCACTAACACCAAAACCAGGCTTTTAGTCATACGAGCTGATGTCTTGCTCAACATGAATAGTCCTGGTATACAGAAATTTCCAAAATTTAAGGTCAGAAAGGATCACTAGATCAACTAGTTTGATCCTGTTAAATTTCATTCCCCTGGACTGAGACCAGTTGTGTGTTTGGCCAAGTGCCTTCCAGCAAGGCATTCACTCCTGATTTGAAAATGTCTAGAGACAAGTAACCTAGCACTTTCCTTGATCATTTGTTTCAGATTCCTCAGATGAGCATAATGGTCTTCCTGAGTCAGGTCCAATTAGCCCAGTATTCAGCCTCCCACAGTTACCATGATACGATATACAGAGAAGCATGTAAAAGCAGGGTAAGAATATGTATTTCTCTATGGGATACTGATTTATCTGTGAATATTCTCTGACCATTTTCTAGCTCAGGGTCCTTCGCTGGATGTAGTTTTCTGTTTGGTATGTATTTGCTAACTTTCAGTAGATTCTGTTCCATGAACTGGTCCTTCAGTCTCCCCATGAATTCATGCAAACTTTCAGTATCCATGATATGCTATGGTAATCTCTTCTTACCTCAGTGGTATAAATATTTTGCTTTGCTTGAGCTTCCACTCACTGGCTTGTTTAGGCCTTTCTCCATTAGCCTAAGAAGGCCAGCAGTACGCAGCGTTTTTATGTGTCTACACTTGTCCGCAGTGATGAAGTCACAAAATAAACATAGTAAGCCCTTAAGAAGTGTCTGCACTGCGTTTCTCAGCAGACAGAGGCTTGCTCCACCTGTTTGCCAAGCTACTAGCATGAGCCAGCGCCTCTCCAAAGCCACAGAAGTGCGGTTGTGGGGTGGTACCCAAGTTAGGTACCACCTTTTTGCTTGGGAGCTGGGCTGTCTGGCAGACATGGTGTGCAGTCAGAGTAATATTGTCTGTTCTGAGTCTCTCACTGGAGTGTTTTTCTCTAGCTGTTAAACCATTGGTACTTTTCTGTTTCCTCTCTCATTTTTCACTAACACTTCCAAAATGTAGACCCTGGAACATACATACATACATGCATGCAATACACAGTGCTCCACTGTCAGCCTACTAATGCCGTAGATGAAAAGGTAACCTTTTCCCTACTGTTACTCATGATTTCTCAGTTTACACATTCAAGAACTGCATTCACCCTTTTGGGTGTAGCATTATGCTGCTGTATTGCATACAGCTTTTTGTGTAATGTGGTATTAGCTGCGTCCAGATACGATGAAAGAAACCAAACTTCAGTTTATCACAGATATGACCACATGTTCTCACCATATATCTAAAACTGCAATTACAGGGCAGTTTCTAGAACTAGCAGCAGTTCTCCATAGCAAACTTTAATACATTCAGTATGGTATTGCCATGCTGTTATCTCCTGCTCTATAGTGCATTAGTGACAAAGACGCTGGCTCTGGAGTTTTCCCCAAAGGTACTGTAATCATTTAAAATCTTGTTTCTGACTGTTCTTTTTGTGTTAGACTTTCTTTCTTCTGAGAGACATTAGAGAGGACTTGCACTTAACCTTTGCTAACTTTTGCTTTTGTGGGAGTGTTATTTCGTTCCTGGTGTGAGAACTCCTAAGAGACACTGATCTTGCCTAACTACTTTTGAAGAGTCTAAACTGGAAAGAACTCAAAAAAATATTTTCCTTTTTAGAGAATATTCATCCCTACACATATTACTGTTAGGAAAGCTTTTCTCTGGTTATGATGACTGTTTAAAACTTGTATATTTTTAGTTTTCATTTGCTAGCTACAATAGCTCTTTCATCAAGATTTTGATAATATTTTTATTATGACTGACTTCCTCCCTGTGACACACGCATCCTTTTCTTCCTCTGAGTTCCTGATGAAGAACTGCTACCCACATGTTTCATGTGTGGTCTGTAATCAGAAACTGCATTTCTTATGCAGTTTGCAGTTATGCAAAACTCCATTTTTCCTTGTGGTTTCATGGAAATTTTGCAGTTATGAGATGAAATAATTCATACCTCGCTTGAATGTCCTGAGAAAATTATAGCACTGTGAGAGGTCACAAGAAAGCTGCAGAGGCAACTTGACTCTGGATGCAATACTTTAAAAGATATGCATACAGTAGGCAGGGTAAAACAATAGGATTGGATTGGATTGTAATCCCAATTTTGACAACTCCTAATTTAAAAGAAAAAAGAAAAGAACAAAAGTAAAATCTTCCTGAAATTTTTCTAGGAGTGGGTCATTGAAAGATCATTCTTTTTACTTAAAAATAGGAGGTTAGTCAAACAGTTAAGATGTGCAGTTTAAAACTGCAGTAGAATGCAAGACTGAAGTGCTGCAGGCCCTTTCAGAGAAGTGGCATCTCTATTTAGGTTCTGAATGTTTTTACCAGTTAGGAAAAGACTTCTTTTCAGATTTCACAGATCCGCTCAATAAGCAGAAGTCTATCAGACCATTTTTATAAGCATGCAAACCTCTTTACACTTGTCTCTGCCCCCTCCCCCCGCCTCCAAAGATTTTCTCTTCTAGATTGGAGCTGGGTGTCTTCATTCTGTGATAGTACTGGCCAATTCTACTTTTAACAGTCTACTTTTAATTTTCTTAAATAAATACAAGGGATGTTTTCTCCCTTCTAATCCTGCCTTATTAGAGTCCTTAATTGTCTCAACAGTCAGATGACTCCTGTGTCCTGAGGGAATTCTCTGCTGGGGTAAAATTTGGCAGAACAAGTTTTTATAAATGCATCTCCTGGACTAAGGTGGAGCAGAACTGCATTCTGTCAGTTCTAAACTGGTGTATGGTCCTTGGGGAGGTTAGCCTGTTTATGTAAATTAATGTTTCTTATGTTAGGGGAAGCACTGCTCTGATTTACCCTGGATCTGAGTCAGAGTTGTTTCCATTTGTGAAATGAAGAACAATAATTCCTCCCACATGCACCTATTCCCCAGAGAAAGTGGGTCTTGCCCGGAGGACAATGTTTTGGTCAGAGGCTATTGGCACTGCACCAAAAAAAAAAAAAAAAAAAAAAATCCCCCAGAACAATCCAAAACAAGCATTTAATTAGATTTTATCAGAAGAACTGCCAACTGAATGCAATGCCAGGAAACCTTACCTGCAGCTCTTCACTACAGTCCCTCTCTCAGAAAAAGCTACATCTTATCTGTTCTGTTACTGCAGCGATGTATCAGAGCATCTGAGATTGGGGGCACACATCCAGGATACTGTAAATATGTCATTGCCGAGTCTGTAAATATAGTTCATGTGTGTTGGCTGTTCCTCTGTCCATTAACATTACATCATCCCTGGACCAAACCCATGATAATGAAAACAGTTTCAGTCCATGTAATCCAGCTTTTGTTTTAAGAGTCCTCAGTAAAAAGAGGTGACATCAGCTCATACATGCCAGGTACTCTAAACAGCTTGCTCCCTTTTCCAGCACCTATCTTGTTTGCAAGTTTTGACAAAAGTGCTAAAACCAAGTTTGTTCTAAGCTAAGCCAGATCAATAGGAGTTCAGATCTTTTTGAATTGGCAAAGTTATAAATTCAACTATCTTCGATTCTGTAATTCGAGAATGTTCTGTGGCACCAAAACGGCAATGCAACACTTTCATCAATGTTAAAAAAAAAAAAAAGTCTGTTTGATCCTAACTGCTAACAGAGGAAGGAGGAATTATATTTCCATCAGCCCATTTCAGCTTCCTGTTTTAGAGTAAATTCATGACCTTTTAACTGGGAATCAGTCATGCTGCTCAATAATGGAGAGGTTCCATAGCTTCTCTGAATTGTTTTTCAACTTTATCTTTGTGCAGTTCTTACATGTTGTTTTGAGTTAGGCAAAAGTGCTGAGATTGCTACAGTAGTCACTGGTCTGTAATTTACAAAGTCCTCCAAACCTGCTTTTAGCTTTTTTTAGGTCTTCAGCTTCCCTGTAGTGTTCTTTGTTGCCTAAATTGCATGTGATATTTTGATTCAAACCCTTCTTATGCTCAGCATGAATTTTGACATATTCATGGTAGTTAGCTATAAATACACCAGAAGACATCATTTTCTTTAGAATTCTTCTGCTTGCCATTAGTGAGCTGTACCACCAGTCCTTCCTCATTTTGATTGCTCAAGAGGATGTTAACACAGGTGTTTGTTAGGACAATGGTGGGTGGTAGCTTCTTTCTCAATTACTTTTCCACTTGGAAGTTGAACTTCCAAGCCAAGTAGATATCTGAATGTGTGAAAAGGTGTGATTATTGTGCTAGAGGAGGATCTCACCCTTTCTATTTTCATCACTTGAGAAAGTTGTAGAGACCACTTTTTCTGGATGGCATTTTTAACATCTTTGGGTGTTATAATTGGTGATGTTCCTTTTAGACATGATGCAGGAAACACATTTCAACATACATAGATATTATTGGTATTATAATTATATTACAGCTACTGTTTGTTGACTTTCCATATTCAGTCAGTCACACTTTTGATTTTCAGTAGCATTTCCTTTCATTTTTTCTTTATTGCTTCACTTTCAAAATCAAGTAGTAGACTAAGAGCTTGAAACTATCTAAAGCTGCTCATTCCTTCCTGTAAAGAGGGATGTAAGTCATGAGGAGGAGAAGTTTAAGACGAGTGGTCACAGAATTGAGGTGTCTGGATCCTGGAAGGATCATAATGTTGACAGCAACGGGGGAAAGCATATTAACACCTTTTTAGTGTTATTGGTGGAGGAGGTCAAGCTGTCCAGAATAGCAGCAAGATATGGTTTGAGCATCATAGCACTCAGAGATTGCATGAATGAGCAGAGCAGACAAAATGTTTCTTACTTATGTTACAAATTATGTGGTATTGGTAGCAATTTTCTTAATGGAAGACTACATCAGAAATTTCATAGTAAGTTCAAGACCTGACATTCTAGATATTTTTCTTACCATCTGCATTTGTTCTTTGTCATTTTGGAAGTACCAGTTACAGAGACTGCTTTTGAACAAAGCTGATCATCGGGATTCTGGAAGGCCTGGAACAGAAACTAGATTAATCTTAGTGTCTAAAGTGTAATAAATTAAATTAAAACTTGATTACATAGTAAATTCAGTACTGTGAAGCCTCACTGAGAAATAAAATGTCAACAGGGATGCTACCCCGTTTAAGCTGCTAATAAATCAATGTATCTTACACATAAGCACCAACTGTATACCCAGAACAGTGCAGTTCTCCTCTTCTAGATAAAGCTGCAGAAGAGAGATGGGTTTCAGAAGACAATAAAGCCTAATCTGCCGAGTTTGGGTGTGGACTCAAGACATTTGCTATTAAGGCTATCCCATAAAGCTTAATGAAATGTTTGTAACTGCCAGATTTTAACAGACTCAGATGATAAACACAATGTTTTTGAAAAGTACTCATTTTAGCAAGGAATACAATGCTAGATTTGCTTTCAAATTCATAACCTTGTTATGGTCTCAAAGGCTCAAATATCCAGGAATCAAACCTCAGTATCAATTTCTTATCTAACTGAATGTACTCAGATGTAATACAAAGGCCTTTGTAGGGCGAGTGTACAAAATAGAAATCCCTAATCCCTGATACTACCATGTCACTGAAGTTTGTTTGTGCAAGTGTGGGCTTGTAGGGTTCATCTCCCTGTTCGGAGTTCCCAGACAGAGTCACCTACCAATTATGTTTTCAGGAAAGAAACCACAAAAGAGTTAGATTTTTCTAATGTTAATTTAATAGGCTAAATAAATAGTCTCTAATGAAAGGAAATCACAAAGCATATTTTACATAGAAGTAACTTTTTTGAGGATGGTGAAAAATATGCCAAATAGAATTTTAATGGAAATCACTAGCATTGTTAATAATCTAATCAGAAGCACAGCTCCATATTATATGAAATTAAGTAAATCTGGGCAAATTTTATATAGATCTCATCAAAACTTAAACCAAACCTGAGAAGTTCCTAAACAAACATGGGGCAAACACAGCACTTTTTATATTCTAAAAACTACATTTGTGAAATTAAGATTAAACTCAGTAGTGATCATGATGTGTGACAAAGACAAACCCACTTTCAGCCATGTCCTATGGCCTCTATTTTCCCAGGAAAAACAAAAAGTCATGTTCTAATTATCTATTGTGATTTTTACCCCCTTCTGCTTTTTACCAGCAGAAATCCTGAATCTTTCAGACATGAAGCAGTCCCTATAAAGTTTTTTCACATCTCTAATGTATTACAGCTACATAGTGTTACATATGTGCCAGATTGCTTTTGTCATAACAAAAAAAAATCCTCTGATGTGTTTTGTAAACAATTAGGATCTTATTAGCATAATTTTGGTCAGTTTATTATAAAAATAGTCCCATACTTCTGAGCGAACTGCAGTTAGCGAGCTGAGAATAGATCTATTTTAAAACTGATTAACTTTTTACACTTTCTTTTAAACAGGGGCACTGCCTATCAGAAACAGTGATACGAAGAAACCTTCACGAAGGTGACACCAAGGAGACCTTGGCTAAGGGGGAATCTTTGTCATGAATATATCATGACCATTATTTTCCACTGAAGCTGTTGCAAAAGGTGAATAAATTAGGGCAGTAGTCCCAAGTAGCTGATTGCAAAGGGTGTTTTTCCTCAGCGTAGCGAATAGCTGCCCTGAGGAATGCTGCACAGGTGAAGGGCTTCAAGTTTTAATAGGATAACAGGAAAAAACAGAGTTGCTTTCCAGGCTTTGTGGCAATTTTGTGGCCAGCAGGGGTTCAGGTGTTGGTGGGCAGCAGCTCGGGGGGCTGCGTGGCAGGGCCGGGCTGGGGCGGTGGGAAGCCTAGCTCGGCTCAACTCTGCCCTGTGCTCCCGCAGGTGATGGCCATCGCCACCAGGCTGGGAGCTGCCCGGGAGGGCGCCGCGGTGCCGCGGAGCAGCTAGCGCCGTCGGTGCGGCCGAGGTGCGGCGCCATGGAGGGCAGCAGCACGGCGGCGGAGAGCGGGGCCGAGCATGGCGCCCCGCCGGCGCCCCTCGCCGCCCCCTGTGGCCTCAGCTCCTCGCTGTGCTTCAACGCCGCTGAGCGCGGTGCGCAGCAGCAGCCCGGCAGGGCCGACGCTGATGCCGGCCGCGTGGTGGAGAGCCAGTGGGAAGTCAATAGCACGGCTGCCGAGGTGGAGGAGGCAGCGGGCGGTGGCGGTGGTGACGAGGCTGGGGACGAGGCCGCGCTGCCTGGCCTGCAGTGCCCGCCGGCCGAGGAGCCCGACCTGGTGATCGAGGTGTCAGGGCGGCGCATCCGCGCGCACAAGGCGGTGCTGGCGGCCAAGAGCGACTACTTCCGCGCACGCGCCTCGCGGGACATCTTGCGCGTGAAGGGCGTAAGCTACGCGGCGCTGCGCCTGCTCATTGAGTACGTGTACACAGCGCGCATGGGCGAGGTGCGCCACGACAACCTGGCCGAGGTGGTGAGCGGCGCCCGCGTGCTGCAGATGCCCTGCGCCCTGCACTGCGCCGCTGAGGCCATGCGCGCCCAGCTCCGCCTCGACAACTGCTACCAGCTGCTCTGCCTGGCCAAGAAGCAGCGGCTGGCGGAGCTGCGCGAGGCCGCCTACCGCTTCATGAGCGACCGCTACCTGGAGGTGCTGCGCGAGCCCGGTGTGTACGGCCGCCTCAGCGGCGCCGAGCGCGACCTCATCCTGCGGCGTCGCCTGGAGGCTGGGCGGCGCTGCCTGCTGGTGGCCGAGGTGAGCGACGCCTTTGAGCGGCCAGGCGGTGGCAGCCGGCCGCAGAGCCGAGAGAGCAGCCGCCCGCAGAGCCCCTCCTCCGTGGCATCGCTGGAGGACGGCGGCGCCCTCGTCCACTGCTACCAGGAGGCCAGCTGCGAGTGGCGGGTGCTGACGCGCCTGCCTGAGGAGGCCAACGCCAAGGGCTGTGCCATGTGCGTCCTCCACAACTACCTCTTCCTGGCGGGGGGCATCGCTGCGGGGCCGGCGGGCGGCGAGCCCCGCACCCGCCTCTCCGACAAGGTCTTCTGCTACAACCCCCTCACCGACACCTGGAGCCAGGTGCGCCCGCTGGCCCAGCCCCGCTCGCAGCTCAAGCTGCTGGCCCTGGATGGCTACCTGTATGCTGTGGGCGGTGAGTGCCTCTTCACCGTGGAGAGGTATGACCCACGGGCTGACCGCTGGAGCCCTGTGGCACCCCTGCCCAAGGGCGCCTTTGCCGTGGCCCACGAGGCCACCACCTGCAATGGGGAGATCTACGTGTCGGGGGGGTCCCTCTTCTACCGTCTGCTCAAGTACGACCCGAAGCGTGACGAGTGGCAGGAGTGCCCCTACAACAGCAGCCGCCGCCGCTCCACCGACATGGTGGCCTTCAAGAACTTCATCTACCGCTTTGACGTGAGCAGTGGCCGCGGTGGGGAGCAAGGCCCCGGCAGCGGGACCGGCGGCGGCGTTGAGGTCTTCCGCTACAACACGGTGGCCAAGCGCTGGAGCCAGTGCGCCAGCCTGCGGCCCAGCAGCGGCCCCATCCAGCCCTTCCGCTGTGCTGCCTTGGGCAACACCATCTACTGCGTCAACCGGACCGGCACCCTCCGCTTCTGCCTGGCCCAGGATGGCGAGGTGGAAGCGGACGGTGGGCTCAAGGGCACCTTCGATGGGGAACTTCTCAAAGCCCCCTTAGACGCCAAGGGTGTCCTCCTCCCCTTTGTGCTCACCCTGCCCGAGAAGCCGGACAAAGCTGGGGACCAGGAGGGCCCCCTCCTGCTGTGAGGTGGCCAGCTTGCCTTGTGCCTCCCAAGCGGGGACTGGATTGTGGCTGTGGGGGACCCACAAACTCCCTCCCGCAGAGGGGATCCTCTCTGGGATGTCAGCAGAGAGGAGGGTCTCCCCCTTTGCTCCTCTTCCCTCCCAAGATACTGGTCTAGAGCCACTTGGTGGTTGTAATTCTTCTCGCATTTGCTGTGCTCTGTGTGAAAAGCCAAGCAAATGAAAGGAAAAGCTGCTATAAAGGATCATCTCTGGATTATGTTTGTGCCAATTTCCAATCTTAGAGAACTTTTTTACAGCTGGGTTTCTAAAAATTCCTGACAACAATGTCATAACCGGGTGTTACTGATAGTGTTGGCCACGTGTATACACATAGTTGTAATCTGGGTGAGAGGCTTTTCTGCTATTCGTTTTCTCTCCTGGATGATACTGAGTGATAAACACTGATGGCAATGTAGCTTAACCGAAGTTGTTCTTATGTTAAGCCAACTGTTTCCTGTGTTAGAAAAGTATAGGAAGATCATCCGAATCATAGCCTTTCATTTTTGGTGCAATAGATTCTTTAAGCAAGACGTGACACTGTGTGGTCCCAAGAATTTCAGCCACAATGAATGATTTAACAGATACCAGACTTAAAGTTTTAAGCAACACAAATGTGTGCCACATGTTCATATTTGAAATAAAAAAAAAAAAAAGGCAAGTTATCTTTTATAATGTGGCAAGTTATAGCAGATATGAAATGTTCATATGTTCTTTATCTGAAAAAGGCGATGATTTCTGTATAAAAAGAATGTTTTATTATTTTTTTTATCAGAGGTTTTAAATTATAACAAAAATGAACTGAAGCTGTTTCAGGCTGTAACAGATTTACATGACACCATGTATGCCACTAGAGCTGGGGAAAAGATTTTGTACTTCAGCTGCTCTTTAATTAACTGCAGGTCAAGGAAATTAACCTAAACCAAATGTAAATTCTTTGAAATGGACTGCAGACAGCATAAATGTTTCACTGTATGTTCAGTATCCTGTGGCAAGAGACTTTTCCAACTTAGTGCAAGACCATCAGAGGAGGACAAGGAAAACAGGAATGTGCTATACATATTGATTATATTGTATACTAGCATGATGTTGTTTCCCTATCTTTTGATTGAGAGATTGCTTTATTTATTTCGAGCTAATGATTGCTTTAATTAATAAGTACTCATCAATTACAGTACAGGCTGATGACATATGCTGTCATTTGGATTTTGAGACTTTAGAGAGTATTGTCTATGGAGCAGCATCCTAACAAGATGAAATGATACAAAGGTTCTTCCTGCCTGTGGAAAGCTGGAGCATACGTTTTGTCAAGTTACTCAGAACAGGAAAAGTCTAAGATGTCCACACAGACATACTATATTAAAAAAGGCACTTGCATTTATTTTATACTTTTTATATGAAAAAATCAATAGACAAGGCAAATGTTTTAGCTTTACAGTAAATCACTGAGAAACTTTTTTCTTAAAACAGAATCATTGTTTTTACTGTTGGTAATTCAGCCTGGAATTGGCACAAACTGTGGAAGGGAATTGTTTATACTCAAAATTCTAGTATAGATTCATAGTCTAGAAAGACATAGGGTCGTTACATCAAAGAACAGCAGTTCTTTTTATGTTGTAAGATGTTTCAGTTGAAGAGAATATTAACATTCTTGTATCCTATTGCTAGTTCCAAAGGAAGGCAGCAGGCTGTGTCCTCAGGGACAGCATCTTAGCATCTTCACAGAAAGAGTAGTGGAGTTCATAAATATTTCTTTCCTTTCCTTTCCTTCTCTGATTTTTTTTCCCCTCTTCTCCCTTCTGCCTTGTGCAGTGTTTTAAAACAGCTGATCTGATTAGCTATTCTCTAGAAAACAGTGGTCCCGTCTTAAAAGTTCTTAGCCAAGTGAGCCTACTCCCTAGTGAGCTAACTAGAAGCATCACCCAGATGGAAGCTGTAGGACTGCAGAGTGTGGTGTTTATCTTAGCCCGAGTACAGACTTGTGCAGTGCAGTTTAGTTCTGCAGATGGCATATTTGTTGGGGATACACAAAGAAAAATTTCTTTTTTTCTGAATGATAAACTTAATTCTCAGACAGGAATTTTTGGAAATGTTGACTATTAAATTACAATACTGTAGCTTGAGCAGGAAAGAAAAATGGTGCATTTGCTTTCAGCATCATTTTTTGTGTAACTGTAGAAAGTATTTCAAATTCTGTAGTAAAACACTTAGGTACATACTTAAACTCAAGACATAAGTGCTAGACCAGATTTCGGTTTAGTAAAGACACCAGAGATGCACAGTGAAATATCTATTTTATCTTACAAGACAATACAATTTCTTATTTCAAAATATTTTGTAGTATAGTCTTTATACTACAGTATAATGAGGAATCAAGCCAATTTTGCATTTCCATTCTTGCTAAAGCATGAAAATGCTGCCAGATGAGTTTTGGGAAGTTGCTGTGATTTAAGCTGCGAAAATATGCCACAGACTTTCAGGAAAGAATGAAGTGTTTCCTTGCTTCCAATATTTGTTGCTGTTTATTGTGAATAAATATATTTAGAAATAATCTTTACACCAATAAACATTCTGCAAACCTGCAGTGGTATTTCTGCTAGCTTATATCATTAGGAAGGGTTGTATCAAATGCCTAGCTACTTTCACTGTTTACACAGTCTAAGTGAGAGCAGAGTCTGGTCTTCATTAGCAGCTGTCAATCAAACCTATTTCCTTTATATGCTTTTTGCATAATTGCAGCCTGATGACTGACAACAGAAGTGTGTTTCTAGCTGCATTTCCTATTCTGTGGCCTCTCTTGCCTCCCTGGTAAGCCTGAGGCAGGTCTGCTATGAGTTGTTCCCCCTTCCACCCCCCACCCCCACCCCCCCATTATATATTCAGTTCCAAGTGAAGTGCAGGTCCAAAAAAGTACTTGGGTACCAACACTGTAGATTTTAAGTAGATTTTAGGCATTGAGGACCAAAATGGTCATCCCTGAAATCTCCAGTTTAACTTAAACTGGGTAAGCACCATCCCTTTGACCTGCAGAAGAGCTAAGTGGTTCCTCTCCATGCATTCAGGCATGCTCCGGCTTGAGCAGTTATGCGCCTACCTAGCTCCTGCCTGAACTCCTTTGAAATCAGATGATGTGATACCCGCAAGCCACTGATGCAATATGTTTGTTTCACATAAGCTAAAGGGCCAGGCCATCCAAAATGTACTTGTGTATATTTTTGCTTTTAAAACAGCTATTTTATACAATAACCTGAAGGCTAGAGCATTTGCACGCGAAGATGGAGATACATGTTCTCTTTCTTGGCCTGCAAGGATTCAATCCACATGTCCCACCATCTAATTGGACAGGAGGATTTCTGGATGCTAATCCCTGATCTCTGAAATGTTTATGCATTTTGTATTATAAAATCATTAGCTAAAAATCTCAGCAGTGATCCAGGTAGCAGAAGTCAAGTCCCCATCCTCACTGAGTGATCCGAGGCTAGTGGGAGAGGCATATGCCTCTCTGCTGTCTTTCTTCTCCATTAATCTTGCCATTCCCTTCTCCCATCTTTAACAGGAGGTGCATTTGTTCTGCTTCCTCCCTAGAATACTTCTACTGTTAAGGTCCTCTGCTAAGAGACATAGGTTTGAATTTCCTTGAGCTGAGTAAGGACTGAACTCAGGCCTCCCACTTCATGTATATGTATTATTAACTGTAGATGACTATTTGGAGGAAGAGCATAGGGACCACCTCCTATGGCCCATTTTTAAGGAAAAGTTAATGCAAATTCTTCAAAAACACTCATAGGCTCCTGCAGTCTCAGTTCTGGGTGGATTCCAGGCTCCAGCTTCTGCATGGGAAAAGGTGAATTTCCATCACATATTGGTGCAATTGTGTAAGTTTTCTTCTCTAGAAAGCTTTCCAGACAGCGTATTTTTTGGTGTGCCTGTTTGAGGTGATTAACTGCATGTACTGTGCTGGGTGACTAAGCATGAAAATTGGGTTCCTCTCCGGGGCTTGAGCCTTGGTGAAGAGGCATTGCAGTGCTTAACATGGAAATGCCTAAAGTCTTCACTGCATCTAAGCCTAAATCCCTGCTTGAATAAAGAAACAAGCCCTTTCAGCAAATGCTAATAGCAGATGGACATTTACTATTTCCATCTATTAACTGGTTCCATGAAAAGAATCTCTACTGCAGCAAAGCCATTTGTACAAATTCTGTTTACACTTGGAATTCAAGTCAAAGAAATAATTGGCTAAAGAATAACCCTATTCGATCAAAATAGGCACTGTTAAGCAGACATGGGAAGGATGCTAATCATACCCTATTAATGAATAAAATTGTGCAGTAGCTGGTGTAAATTTTGTCCACACACACACACGAAAAAACAACTTGTAAATAAGTACCTGGTAGAATTTCAACTGATAAAAGAATAAATTACTCACATGAAAGCTGTAGCTCTCCTGTGCTGTTTGATTGGCTCTCAGAGTGTTGTATCCTGGTTACCGCTCATGAGCGGCCTATTGCTTTTCTGCTTTATAGTAGCCCTTCCATTGACTGCTTCATAGATGTGTTTATTATTGTTATCACGGAGCTTAACATTGGTACAGGGGTGATCTGCTTTGTGCCTAGGCTGACACTGAGTGCTTTCTGCTTGAAAGAACCCAGAGGATCTAGACAGAATTATATCTTTCTTTCTTTGGGCTTTTTTCAATGACATTACTCCTGGGACACTTAAGAAAGCACAGGAAGGGGAAATGTTAGTACTGTTGAGTAGTTATAGTAACAGGCATTTAATGACTTTTTTTTTGTCTGCTGTTATTCTGTGCACCAGAGTGTCATTGAATTGAACAGAAAGTCTCTGCATAGCGGTTATCAGTATGATTGCAAGTAATATTGTAGCAAAGTATTTTTTTTGTTTAAGCATAGCTACTGGGTAAACTCCTACTCTGAGATGTATAATAGTTCCACAAATTTCCTGGATTACTGGAACTATTCTGAATTTACATTACTGCTGCTAAAAGTAGAGAGAGACACAGAAGCTCCGTGAGTAAAATTCTGCATTCAAAATATGCAGTCACAGAAATTTCTCTGGGTTTGAATGCTATATTAACCGTTGCTGGAATGAACCCACCAGTATTAGGAACCGGTGTTATGTTTCAGGGGCTCTCTAAGGTTCATAAATTACTTGGGGGGAAGAAATGGGAGAGAGAGGGAGAGAGAGGAGGGAAGATGAGACTTGGGAGACAGAATATCTACTCTATATTCAGCTAAAACAAACAAAATAGAGGGGAAGGGAAGCCAAAGTTAGTACCTGAGACAGTGATGAATACATGATCAAACTTTTTCTAATGTTTCTTAAAAAGTCCCAGCTTTTAAAAATTATTTCATTAGTCTTACCACTTTGCAGCCAGAACACATTTCAGACAACTACAGTGTTTAATAAGCTACTTTCTGCAACAGTCTTCTGCTTTGCTTTTGAGTCTTAGTGGATAAACCTTGGACAAATTTGTGAAATTATGAAATAACAATGTTGATGCTGCCACTTACCACAGATTAACTAATGCAAATGCTTCAGACACTCTGCACAATTCAGGTGAATTACATGTGTAACTGATGTATTAACAGTTCATTTTAAAATTATATAGAGGTAAGGTCACTGTAAAGCTTTTTATGTACCCCAAATTATTCTGTAATGAAATAAATGCATACAAAAAGCATATGCTCCCCCACAGGGATTTCTGGGTAATTGGTGTTTTTTGTCATTCCTTCCAAACAGTAAACAGTATTGTATTTGTTCTTATTATAACGCAAAGACAAAATCATATGGATTATCACAAAAGTAGAATGTTTAGGAAATGTTTCTGAGACTAAGCAGAAGGGAGTATTTTCTTTTCATACCTTTTTGCACTGCAGAGTTGGAACCCATTTCACCATACCCTGGGTATTGTGAAAGTGAAATATTCTGCACTGAAAGCACTTCCTGAAGTACAGACTAGTGTAAACTCTAGTTCAGTTAATTTTTGCTTCCTGTATTTTTTTTCTGTCAATAAGTTAAAATACTTTATTTACTTATAAAGGTTATATGTAAGTTTTCCCAGTATACTCTCCTGTGTTATGTCACAAATGTCAGATTTTTGACTGGAGTAGATTCACATCAGTGTAAGTAAAAGAATCACACTTTGAATTTAGTACTTGTTTCTTACTCCTGTTTTCTCTCATCAGATAGTTTGCTTGAAATGAAGTCACATAACCAGTTTGAAAGCTCCAAGATTCACAGACAGACTAGGTGGAGTATGACTTGGTGTCACTTTCATTATTTCCTTAGCCACCCTAACATGCAAGCTGTGCCCATTTCAGTTTTCTGAAGTTTTCTTCATAACAACCCAGTTCTGCTGTTGGTTAAACCAGGATAAATCTGGAATAGTTCTACCATATCTATTATAGTGCTGGAGCATTTGGCCCATTCAAGCCCCAGAGTTTTCAGTCCATTATATTTAACTGGGGGCCTGTATAAGAATGGAGAAAGAGAGGCTGCTAATGGAGTAGATTCAGTAGGCAGTCCCTGGTGTGAGCATACATTTTTTTAACTTCACTAAATGTGAATTCTTTAACTCTTTGTCATTTTTTGCTGGGCTGTAAATTAGACATCAGGAAGCATACTGCAAATGAAACTGTATCTCAAGTGAGGTAAGTGTATACTCCTCTTTGGTTCAGTGAAAATTTTACAGCACGTCTCTCAGGATGTTTAGGCGATAGGCTCTAGCTTTGTTTGTATCTGATAAATGGTATGGCTGGTTGCAAGAGCTTGTGTCCTGATACATGGAGCTGGAAGTTCCCAGTTCTGAAACACCAAAACCATCCGCTGTAGCAGAAATGCATTTGGGTTCCAAAGTCATCTTAGTTTGGGTGCAGAGGATCCCATGTTAACATTTGTTTCCAAGTACAGTGCACATTTTTATTATGATTTACATCCATGTATTGGACTTCAAATATCCCAAAGGATTCCTTATGAAAGCATCTGGAGGTATATCGTGTTGACTTGTAGTTGCCTGAAGGGCGAGAAGTCTTCCTGGAGAGAAAACGAAGGGGTAGTCTGTCTGTTCCTAGTCTGCGCAGGCAGTAAACCCACAGATCTGGCAACTCCCATGATGCACCAAGTAATTATCAAGCACAAGAAACAGCAGTGTCATCAAACACAAGTTTACAGCCTATGGACAGATGTACACATCGTGGGTGGGGAAAAAGGCAGCTCAAATTAGTAACTACTAAAATGGGAGATCATGCCCAGAAGCAAACCCTCGTCCTGGTTCAGGATGGCATTGTCTAGGCAGCTACACACAAAAGAGAAAGAATTCTCAGTCTAAATAAAACCATGCGGCTAAAATGAGGTCATGGAAGCAACAGCCAGTTTTTACTCAGTTATGACAATACCTGCAGGTTTCTTTCGAAAGCAGCGCAAAGAGCTTCTGCATCAGGCCATCAGGAGCAGCTGCTGGTGAGCAGTCTCAGCTGCCGAGGGACGAGAACAAGGCATGACACAACAGTGACACCTGCTTGACAATTTGCTCAAGCATTAAGGAATAACAGAAAGGAGATGAGTTTCCTCTGAACGATAGCGACGGTGATGAGAAGTCCTTGGAAAGGAGAGAGGAAACAATATATGCCTGGTAGTTTTACTGCTGTTCCTTTCCTTTTCATTGCTGTACTCTCTTAGTGTGCTGACAGCCCCAGTTCTCAATGAATTTCCCAGTGAGCAGCTTACACAAGGGGAATTTTGAAGGTGATACCACTGTGTCTTTGCTGTTGACTTTTTTTCTTCTTTTTGTTTTTCCTTTTCCTTTTTTCCTTTTTATTTTTTTCCCTCTTTCTCTGTGGGTTGATTGTACTTCTGTCTCTGCATGGTTATTCCAGTAAGCCATGAAGGGGGGCTGTGAATTTGGAGAAATTCCTTTTCATTTTTTCAGGAGGAGGACTTTTCCTTCCCTAGACTAGGCCTTTCTAATTTTATTTGCCTCCCTAGAAAGAAAAGAAACAGCAACAATCTTATTAAAACCTTAACTTTCTAGATGAGGTGGGGAAGACTTAATCTATCTGCTTCTTGGCAGAATGGTATAATAAACCATGATCTGTTTCCTTTCCAAGGAAAAGAATAAAGTTGCAAGCAATTAAATTAATCATACTGCAGACTTAAGGCAGTTGCCTGTTGAGTTTACCTGTGCTTTTAGTCACTGCAAACCATGGTTACAGTGGGCTCAGCAGAGATAAAGCAGCTGCAGGATAAAAGTATCGAGCAGGTAGGAGGTCTCTGGGGAGGGATGCAGGAGCACAAACTGCTGCAGAATTAGGCTCGTTCCTATACCACTTAGAAATCAGCATCTCGGGGGTCAGTGCTTAATTTATTCACAGCTTGTTAGTGCACTATAGATTTGTTGGATTTTTTTCCTCCCACTCTTTTATGGTTCTTTGCACATATGAAAAATCATTGTATAGCTTGTGAGTAAAAAAATCTGCAGCTATTTTTATCCATTGTGCATCAGTAAGCAAATATGTCATCTGCTGTGCTGGATTATACTTACTTTCATATTTTTTCTGGATAAAGAAGAAGCTGAGTCTTGATTAGAATTAAAGAAATAAAAGTTGAAATTAATAATTTCTTAACTTTGGGGAACACAAGATAATGAATTTATGCCATCATCGTCTGTCTCTTTTTAGATCATAATGAAGTTCTAGATCCAAATGCCTCTGGACTTTGTATATGGGAAGTTGCAAGGCATTGGAGAGAGTGGAAACAGACATTCAAATTTTGCATTTATAATAAAAGGATATATTTTTATTATCAGATTTTAAACTGTAAGTTTGAAACTGTAAGTATGATGCTATCTGCCTCTTTCTAAGAGTTTTTTGTATTTCTGTTGTATAAACACTGGCCATGACACCAGAACAATTAGCAGCAAATGAAACACAAATTGCAGGCAGGCAGTCTTCTTTAAAATATGATTTAAAATATTAGGAAAACTTCTTAAAATCATGCAGATTCATGCAGATAAGATTACTAAGAAAAGTTGAACCACTTTCCTTTGATTTGTTACTGTAGTTCTGTGCTCCTACATATCTTTTTTTAAAGCAAATACTGACTCAGACTTCATAATCACATTAAATATGTAGTTTGATTTGATAACATACCTCAGAAGTGCAATACAACACCTCCTCCCCTTAAAAAAAAAAAAAAAAAAGAAGCTAAAATACCACTGAAAATAAATTGCTAGAATCACCTTAATTCATCAGTGAATTCCTGTCTTTTAGAGAGAGCTTTTTATCTCCTTGTTGGCTAAGTACTGTTTCGATCAATCAAATGTTATTTAAATGTAGATTCCAGCTCTGTCCAGCTCCAGTTTGCCTTTAACAGAGCTGGAGTACAAAGGTGTGATGATACTGCGTGTTAATTATCACATGAAATTAGCATGTTTATTTGAACTGTCTAGTCCAGACAAGATTATGCTGCCCCTAATTCAGCTAACGTGGATGCACTACTGCCAAGGAGGAGATTTAACTCAGTCTGCTTCATGGTGTTTGCTGTTGTTGCTCTGCTAGGCTTTTTAGACAGGCTGTCAGTGTATAGACATATATCAGTATATATCTGTATTTATACCAGCCTGCACCAAACTTTCATCCCAGCCTAGAAGTGGGCATTGTGCCTCCAGCCAAGAAGATGGAGCAGAAGCTGCTCACCTGATACTCCCTGTTGCAAGCAGGGGCTGGAAGGACATGGGGAGCAGAAGGAGTTTTGGCTCCCTCCATTTCCTCACCAGGCTGCCCAGCTCACTGAGCCCAGACAGGTGTTATTGGCACCACTGCGAAGAGTAAAGCTATGTATTCCCTCTCCCAAGAACAAGAGAGGAACAGTGGCTGGGTTGTTACTCGTTTGTTGGTCTCTGGGGACAGCATGGTTCCCAGCTTCCTCTCACTCAGGTTACAGGTAGCCCTTACCTCCTGAAAGCCGAGGAAATAGCTCAGTTTACATGTGGTAAAATAAAACTTAGAAAAGAGGTTATTTTTGAAGGCACAGTGAAAAATCAGTATTCACATTAGCTACCCTTGATATTGCTGCTATATTTGAAGCAACAGGGATGTACTGCAGGTTTCCTAATCAGTCCCAGGACTTCCTTGCTCACCCTTTAAATGCAGAGGGCCCCAGACAGCATGTTCTCTTTCTTTGACCTTGCCCTGCTCTCTGAGGCCACTAAGAAACAGACGGACAAGCCCGGGCAGTGGGGTGACTGCAGATGTCACCTCCACAGAGCGGTGGGAGACCCGTGTGCCCTGGCTGATGGCAGTGGGCAAGCGAGAAGCAGTCAGAGGAGTGACAGGAGGCTTGTGAGCCAGCTTTCTCAGCAAGGCGTGATCGTAGGTGCAAACCACCTGGGAAACAGCTCCCAATTAAGGTTTTTCTTACTCCTACATGTCCTTGCACACTCTGAGTTTAGATAAAAGAAGCACAAATAATCATACAGTGACTGAACAAAGGAACTATGGTTAGTTTCTAATGCTCTTGCAGTAAGAAATATGGATATTGGGAAAGATTAGTTTTGTTTCTGTTCTGTATGAACTGCTGTATATTACTGGGGACAAACTAAGCTACAGTTTTTGCTGAAGAGAGAAGTGTGGTGGGGAAGAGAAAGAGGATTCATCTAATCAAGTAGTGGAAATTAATTCATCTTTGCATGAGTAAAGCACTATGGGAATATTTGGTAATACTTTTACTGTTTTATTCTACTGTTTCATTTTTATGTGTTTTGCTCCATGTGAACAGGATATTTTCTAACTGTGGTGCTGAAAAGAGAGGAAAGAAAAAAAAAAAAAGGTAGAGTGCAACTGTTCCTACTTTGGTCCCTATTTGTGGCCTTCTGCAGCACCTGTTGTTCCTGAACCCAGGACATTCTTGAGGTCTGAAGAGGCAGGGGGATGTATGGCTTTCTCTCGATGCACAGACGTGAGTGAAGGAGGAACCAGGTAGGTTAATACACAGACATTCACAGGCTGGGAATGGTAATGCAACTCCTGTGGCTATTCCACTACCTTCACCTCCTGTCCATTCATTTTCTGCTCACAGAAGGATGTGTAGGGTCTGGAGAGAAGCAGAATGAAAAGGTGGGGTTCCCCTTCTCGATGTCTTTTCTGCTCTCCTTCACCTGAAGTACAGTTCAGTACTTCACAGTCTACATACAAGTACAGTGTTGTAATGTCAAAGTTCTTATTTTTTACAGTAACATTTTGGGGCTGATCATGCAGTTTCTGCTGTCATTGTCTTAATTCTAACAATCTGGAAAACTCTAACAAGCTGGAAATCCTCTGCCGATATTGATATTTAGCAAACATGGCAAATTGTCACTTCTGGGTGCTTAAGCATCCTGCATGGCCTGTTGCATCCACTGTCACAAGCTGGTTGGGAGGAGGGGAAAAAGCCATGAAGAGGTGTTATAGGAAGAATGCTTTTCATCAGTCTCCCGTTATGACCACTTTGCAGTATTCTTCTGGGCTGCTGGTCTACATAAAAATTGAAGCCAAATATATCTAAGTTTAGGTGTATTCTTTTGATAGTAAGCAAGGCATTTTCCTGCATGATGAGGATACCAGAGACAAGGAAAATAGCCTATTAATCCAAGCCTGCAACTGTGGATATTACTTGCTGACTATGGTTTCAGTAGAAACCTCACTTATGAAACTGCACAAAAGGCAGGTAATTGGAAACAGAATTTGGCACAAGTATCTTCAAAAGTTTTGCATGGGGCTTTGAATTTGTAAATAAAAAAGGCCTGTGGTTCTGCAGTGAAACCATGGTTCTTCCAGCAAATTTCATGAAGGAAATAGAGACCTTATTGTTCTCGCTTTCTCCTCATATAGTTTTCTCTTCCTTTGTTTCTCTCTTTGATCTAAGAAAACCAAGGGGCAGCTCCTTTAATTAAAGGGCAGTAGGCAAAGATTTGTGTGCAGGTCAGTGTTTTATGCTGACAAACAAAGCCAAGCCTAAAGGCTATGTTTTTTGCCACATTTCTATTCTATTTGAAAAAGCATGACACTTTTCATATGACCTTTTTTAAGGTTATAAAGTATTCTTTGTTTTAAGGAATACCTGGTTGTTTTTTGAAGAGCTTATGTCTAGGCAGACAACACACAAAAGAACCTTTTTTTTTACTATTGTACTCAAGAGTGTTTTTATGAGCACCACACTGATGGTAATAGCTCATATAATTATATACAGGAATCATAGATGTCTATTCTTAGGTAGCTGGGATTTCAATAATTTCCTTAGACTGTTGTGTTGTTTCTCACTCTTACACTGTTCTCTTTTTTGCTTCTCCCCAACTCCTTTTACTACTATTTATAAAGTGTCAGGTATGAACACAATTGTAAGCAACTGCATTTTCAGAAGAAATTATTATTTCTAATATTTTATTTTATAATAGTCACATGGAAAACTTCCTGACTAAAGAAATGATATATCTTTAGCTGATTCACCCTGCAAAATATGACTTGTCAAAGTTATCGGTAGCTAAACTCCTACTCACTCAGCATCTCCTAGGTTACTATGACTGCATGTACTCCAAGATATTTTAAAATAACATATCCCATGGTTACAATCACTGCTTGAATTATGATGATGATAGTGTGGTTTGATATCCAGCAAAGAAAGCTCCAAGAGGCTGCTGGTATTTTAAACACTGTTTGCTAACCCCGCCCAGAGAGATTCACATAAGACAGAGTTTAAAGTACTTGTTGCAGTACTTCAAGTTAGCTTGTCTATCTGACCATTGCAAACATCAGTGGAACTGGATTGGCTGTATGAAAAAAGAGGGGAAAAATCCATCGAAAATAGCTCAGGATAATACCAACAGTATTTTGAGTCTTTTGACAGATGTTCCTACAACTGTTAAAAAATCAAGTTCTTCCAGAAGCAGATGCAACTTGCTTATTACAGAAGAAACAAAACTATTGCTCCACTACTAGTAGGTAGAATATGAATCCAAACAAAACAAGCAAAAGTAAAGCAAGGGACAGCAGAGAGATGCATAAACATGTGAACCTGTGGGTTTGATCACAAAGAATGAGGCAATCCTGTGAGTGCGGGAGTGCTGGAGCGCATAGGAGGGCTGACAGTCTCCTGCTGTAGATGAGACATGACTAGAGCATATGCAGCCGAGGGAAGATAAGAAACGTGTTCAGACAGAAGGCCTGTTCCCACACTCAGCCTTTGGTTTCCTCTTCCAGCATTGCTAACTGCTACTCTGACTAACTTGCTTCTGGCGTAAACAAAGCAGAGGCTTGAGAGCTCTAGAGTAGATGAAAGGTTCACTGCTGGAGAGCGGGAGAGCTGCATTCAGCTTCCGCTCAACACGAGAACTGAAATGCCTCCTCTAGGTCACATCCTTGGTTCGCTGTTGCTTATTGCACTTCCTTAAAATCTTTTGTTGCAGCCAAAGAAGGCAAACCATTTTTATTTTGTGATTTCAGATCAGGCTATTGAGGAAAGCACTGAAATGCTTACAGAAAAAGGGATGTTTTGTTTTCAACCATTTTGACAATTTGAAAGAGTTTGTCATTATGAATAGCTGGGCAAAAGAGCATCGAGGGGTGCCTGTTGCAGGCTTAAGCCAAACTGAAAGATGCTAATGGCATAACATACAGTCAGGAGTTGTATGGGAGGAAGCTGTCAGAGCTGTACTGTCCATAGCTCCGTTTTCTACAAAGTGCTTAAATGCAGAGCGAAAGGGATTGCTAGATACCCTTCAGCAGCCACTGATGATGCTGTCACCTTGGCAATGTCTCCAGTGGCCTGCGGTGACCAGGGGAGAGAGCAGGGGCTCAGACACAGCCTGCTCTTTGCCCCTCCTGTTCCTTATGGCTTCCTTCCGCCCATAGAAGTGCTGTCCCATCACTCCCGTGGCCACCACCAGTGGCTGATGCCACCAGCAGCTGGCGAGCTTGGATGAGCAGCGAGGGGAAGGAAGCAGGCTGTGGCAATAGAGATTTTGGCTGCTGGGGCTTGGTCAGTGGGATGGCAAAAAAGGCACTTTCGGCCCTTGTTACAGTCCTGGTGATGTCAATGTTATATTTAAAGGACTGAGGAAACCTCTGCTGCCAAGCCTGCTGGCTCTCCATGCTGTTTCCACTCTCTGGGCTGTACCTGAAACAAATCAGCTTTTACACTTGTAGTAAAGTGCCAAGACCGTCCAGTTCTTCAGAGCCTAATGAACATTGCGTTTCCTGCAGTGTGGGCAGCCCTGACACTCTGAACCCTCTCAGCCACCTCCCTCTCTCCCATCTTTCTTCATGGCAATGTCAGTGACCAATATTAAACACATAATAGACAGTGGTGTCTTCCTAGAAGAATTCTGATGCTACCTGTCCCCGTGGCTGAGGGATATACAGGCTGGATTTGAACTTGGCTGCACTTATGCTTCATATAGGGGCAAAGAGGTGTGCTGGGTCTCTGAAGCACTGTGGTCTTCATACAGGAGATGCTGGACTGAAGGAATGGAGGTGGCAGTATCTTCCAGTTAATAAGAAATCTGAGTTTGTCCAAAATTATCTCTCTGGAATAGAAGTGCTCCAATTCACTGGTATTCACACAGCAAATTGCTCTCTTCTGTTAGCTGCCCAAAATGACTATTTTCAACTGTGTGACTGGCTCTATTCCTTTAAAATCTGTGGCAGTTGTGCTGCCATATCCTTTCTTAATAGTGTCATCACTTAAACCTCTCCTAGTGCCTTTTGTACTTAAGAAGTTGAAAACCACATTGTTCTAGACCCCTCAGGCTGAAGGCAGTCTTAACCTCTCATGTCAATACAGTGCAATGATGCCAAGAGATGCAGGGCAAGACAGACAGGACACAAGATGGTGCTTGACACTGCAGTCTCCTGTGCACAGGCTCAGAGCTCTGGTCTTTACTGTCCATGTTCTTCAGTTTGTATGCAACATAGTTTTAATGCAAAGGGCACAAGGCCCCTGCGGTCAGAGCCAAAAACCGTGTTCCTGTGCCCAGCGGTGGTCCATCATCACTGCCTGCAGTGATGTCTCTTGCTGTCACTCCAATCTCATGCCTCTTGCATTCCTCTCAGCAGGGCAGCCCAGTTGCTGCTATGTATCTGTCTTGTTTAACAAGGGAAGTCAAAAGGAATAGCACAGCATGGTGTGAAAGCAGGAGAGTTGCATTAGACTTATATTTAACTTTGCTGTGCTAGTTTTATTTCAGGTTTAATTCACCCCAGCTTCTCCACTGGCTACTGTGGAGTTCCTCTGGCATCTCATATTGGTTCAGCAGCGTGGAGAATTGAGCTCCTAGCTGGAAACTCAGTGCAATGATTAAAGCAGCAGCTGCATTTATTATTTGCTCATTCAGTTCTCAGACCTCTCCTCTGTGTGTCTTTTCACAGCAGTTTCTCTTGCTGTGTCAGTTTTGTGGTAAATGATACTGCTAATCATTCAGACAGGGCTTCTGTATGCAAAATGCTTCCTCTTTGCTGACAATTTGCCTGTGAGGGATTTTGTGCTGCAGACCTTGGCAAAAATAGGAAAACAGAAGAGATAAGTGTTCATTTTCCTCTTTTGTCTGTGTGTGAAAGTGTGTGTGTGGAATTTTGGTTATTCAGCTGGACAAAAGGGCCTGTCTCTTTGGTTATCCTTAAGGCAGAGTTTCCTCACTGTTCCCACCGTTCTTCTCACTGCATACCAGTCAAGGAAAAATAGGGATAACTGAATGTCCTATGTCCTCTGCTGTTCAAAGGGGTCATTGCAGCTGACATAAAACACACTGAATCTTTAAAACCATATTCAATTCATCAAGTGGTTATTATTCAATGTGTCACATCAAGGTATTTTTTTCTCAGTTTGAATAGCTTTAACAAGACTGTTAAAGGCTTTAAAGATATAGCACCATATACATGCATTATTTTTCTCCCTAAATAGGTATAAAATATCCTCAAACCTTGGCTAAAATAACCTCTGTATATGCAAAATATAATGCTTATGCTTAACTGTTAGTACTAAAACAGTCTTATTGGTGAAATGCCGTAACCAGGTGAGTCAATAGAAAATTTTTTTTTTTTTTTTTTTTTTACCCTAATGGGATCAAATTTTGCCCGTGGGATTCACTGGGATTATTTCTGACTGAAATTAAGCATGTGTCAGTGTCACATTGGTGCTGTATTTGCAAACAGAGGGAGAAATACCACAGGGAGAAAATCTCATTTAAATGACTGGCAAAGATATAAAAATGTGCCTTTTCTGGAGGACTTTGCTTTAACTTGTTAGGACTGAATAAAATGTCTCAGCTTTACCCTTCTTTTCTTTAAGAATGGCCTTGAAAATTCATAGGAAATTGCATGATAGATTTGGACAAGCTGACGACAACTCTGTCGAGACAAGGTAGTACAAAGATGACAAATATGTAACGTTGAAGAACTAGAAAGTGCACCAATAACAGGACATAAGGTCTTTTAACCAGTAAGCCTAGTATATTCAAAATTATAACAAAATCTAGTTACTGCAGCTCCAGGAAGCATTTACCATGTGTGCCTGATGTGACTTTTTTGGTAGATACAGATCTTGCTTTTGCTACTTCAGGATATAACTACTGTAATGCAGTTTTTAGGGAGACACTTGTGATACTGCCTTGCCTATTACATGTAGGTCCAAGTGTGTCGCACATAACTGAAATGCTCTATGACTGACTTGTTTTTGTAGGTTTCCAAAGTGAGCTCAGGCTGTTGACCTGAACACAGTGTTCCTCTGAAGGCCTTTGAATTTAGAATTTTCTTCCCTGAGCCCACCAGAACCAAATTCTTCAACTCCTGGACATATTAAAGAACCAATTTTCTTCTGTCCGGTCACCAGATTGTTTAGGCAATGCAATACTTGAAATAAACTTTTTTTTTTGGGGGGGGGGTTAATATTATGTTGTCCGTTTCACATCAGCTTCAGCAAGGAAAACTAGCTAGCTGGACACCGTAAATATGCCTGTTTAACCATTTGGTCTGTCTTGTGTTTGTCACTTTCTTGTAGAAACAAGCATTCCAGTTTCCTGCTGTTTGCTTTTTAGATATTACTTTCTGCCTCATACACACAGAGAGTGTCAATGTCTTTTCTCTATATGCCATGGCTGGCAATAAAAAGGAACTTGTGAGCAAGGAGGAGTTTGCTGTTCAGAACTGTGTTATCCCAGAAAATGTAACAGGATGCATTTTCTTCCTCATCTTCTTGTGGAGATGCAATAGCTATTCACTGCATGATTGCAGTGAATAGCTATTGTAAAAAGTCTGAAATAAGGCCAGAAAACTGTGGCCTATTTCTAAGTGGTAGGTAGTAGCAGGGTATGGAGAATTTACAAAGAAACCTGGTCTCCAAGTCGAACACTTTAAGAAAAAGAAAAGAGAGAATTACAAACACAGAGCAGCCACTCACTAAGAGGCAGATAACTCTGTCAGGAATGACATATGGCAGAATCATGATAAAGATGAACTATGTACATACAGGTACCTACCATGTATGCAGAGAACTTAGCAGAATGGGATCCAGAATGGTCACACTTACCTAAAAAATGCTGGATGCTTGAAAGAGGGCTCTAGCAGAATCTATACTATTATAAAGATTTGTGAAGGTTTTCCTCACTTCCTAAGCAAAGGTAATGGCTGGCACAAAATGCTGCACTTGTGAAGGAGAAATTAAATGTGAAATGCAATTAGTTTCTGCCAGGTGATGGAACCTCACCAAATCACGGGGTGTGGTATTGGAAGAGCAAGGATATTGGATTGCAGACAGTGTGATACTGTTATGTACCAAAGGGAGATTTGCTTTAAAAAAAAATCTGAGCAGCAGCATTATTTATAAGGCAGGGGAATTAATTACATTTCTCTTCCTGTCAGAGGTGAGACTAGCTGAAATACTGCACCTAGTTTTAGACACTGTCCTTGATGGGAAATGTGGATCCACTGGAGAGAATTCAGAGGGCAGCAAAAGGACCAGGAGGTTTAGGGAATGAGGAAAGTCTCAGACCACTGAATGTGTTTAATCTAGATAATGAAAAACTGAGTGGGGAACATGAGAAGTCTTCCTTCCTAAGGAATTATGTAAAGGAAATAATGATCAATTCTCTCTTCCTTTGGAAGAGCAAGAAAAAATCAGATTGTTTTTTGCTTACTCTGCAGCAAAAAAGTTTCAGGATAAGTTTAGGTAGTAAAATTCCCTGCTAGGCTACGTAAGGATGCACAACATCCACATTTATTCATCAAGTTCCTATTGTGAATCTCAATGGCTGAAAGGTGTTTAAGGTATACTTATTCTCCATTTTGTAACTTCCTGAAGTGTCTTCAGGCCACATAGTGCTATGCCTCTGAGTGCCTTCAGGACCCTGAGTTTTCAGACTGATTCATTTCTGGATAAATTGTAAAAGAATGCCATGTTTCTCACAATATGTGCTTCTAATTAGTGTGAGAGCACTGTCTGAGAGCCTATAGGCCCACTCATTGGTGTTAATACTCTCGTCTAGCTTTGGCAAGAGCTAAGAATGCTATAGCCTGATCAAGTACAAGGGGAAAGTAATGTGGAAAATCAAAGCCTCTTAAAGAAGATAATAACAAAAGCATGGGAAATAATTGATTAATTAACTGTTTGATGGAAAGAATGCCCAAAGATGCTGCGGGGGAAGAAACAGTTGCAGGGGTGTGAGAAAGTGACCTCAGCACAGCTAGGCATGCAGGTGACTAAGGAAAAACTTCCAGACACAGAGCTGTAAAAGAGCCAAGTGAAAGTGGAAGAGTGGGCAGATTAAAACAGTGGCAGATGAAGTGTAGGAGGCACCAAAGAAAAGCTGCAAAATACATGAGGATGAAGTAATAGACTTCTTTCCTCCTTCCTTAATTTACTTGATAGGAGGTGGGTCTGGTTTGAAAGAGCTGTAAATGAGAGACAAAGTGTTCTTCAGTCTGGAGCTGCCCTGCTCAGCTCTTGAGGAAGAAGACTTGGTGTCATCAGAAACCACTGGCTCGTTCCATATCTGACAGTTCAGAGGCACTTTCCTATTTTGGACACTGGAAATACTCAGTGGTCTCCTGGAGTTCATGTTCCTCCTTCAGTGCCAACCTGAATGTACACAGAAAAGAGAGGTCTGGTCTGATTTGGTATCTTTGCTCCTGATGAATCCAGATTTTGCACTTTAATGATTCCATCTCTTCATTTTAATTTTACCACCTCTCTCTGTATATTATTCTTTCCTGATTTAGTTATAGTCTTCCAAGATTGCTGGTGACCCTGCCTTAATATGCATGGATCTCCTTTGTAAGCTATTTCACCTCCACACTGCTTCTCCACACTACAAATACCAATATTGCCTAGAAGTTTTTCATTCTCAGCAGCTGCTCTATTTTTAAATCTACCAAGTTCTGGGCTTACTAACCAAATATTTACTAATAAAATAAACAGGATTATGGCTGTCATCACTGTCTCCTAGCCCAATTGGCATGGGCTGGCCATGACAGTTTGGCCAATTGGCACGGCCAGACCTCTATGGTAATGATCCCTTTCCCATGCTGAATCCTGACTGTACGCAGGAGTTGTTGTGCCATGTGATCTACTCAAAAAGGGTGCCAAGGAGCACCCTGACACTTCAATAGTATTGATGACTGCATTCGCGTGGCTGGGAATATGGTTTTGGTTCGTTAGTATGGGAATAGCCACTGAGTTCTGTCTTCAGAAGTTCCTCTTGGAGAAGTTCAATAGTCTGAGGTCTGATCCAGGCAGGCATAAACAGGATAGTGCCTGTTGTCCATTTTGGCATGAGCAAGAATAATGATATATATAGTATATAGTGTGTGTGTATATATGTATTTGTATATATGTGTGTATATATATATATATATATATATATATAAATGCTATATATACAAGGATAATTAACCTTTTTCAGGTGAATATAATATAATATAGTTATATTATTGTATATATGCACTACATATAATCTGTATTGTATGTATAATCTATAAAATATATGTAGCATGTATATTTTTATATATTACATATAAAATATATATTAAATATAATATATGAGGGGAGTTTGTCCTTAGAAAGGGACATTTCCAGATGTCAGTAAAGCGGGGAGAAAATCAGCTATGCTACCCTGCAGGAAATACAAAAAATTTATCTTGAGAAGACTTTTTCTTTCTGTAAAAGAGAGAAGCAGATTCCTCTAACTGGTGTGTATTGCTGGATCCCTCTTTTGAAGTCAACAAACAGTTAATGAACAGTTTTATCCCACCACAACGTGGGTCAGTAGGTAAAAGTAGACATCATCAGCAGCACTTATTTGTAATACGAAGATTCAAGCTCAAATCCATTTCCTACCTGAGGGAACTCTACCTGCCCTGCGGGGATAAGCTATATAATACTAGTAGGCCACATTCAGATCCACTAGATTAGGAAAATCACCGACAAGGCAGTAAATCTTCAGCTGGCGATCAACTTTGAGCAGACTAAGTGAACAACAGTTGTGGGCCAAAGTGATTACGAATCAGAATGATGTTCTGGATGAGTGGTTATGACTCTATTTGGGGAGTGCAGAGATTTTTGGCTTCTGACCCCATCTCAGGTGTTATAAGTGGAGATAGATAGACATTTTCTTCAGGGGACAATTTCTGAAGCAGGGACTGGGGGGGGAAGTTGATGGATATCTGTGAGAGGCTGGATGCCCAGCAGACCCAGCCATAACTGAAAGATGTCCAAGGACTATGGCATGTGGAAAACATGTTTTCCTGAGGAATGCTGCTATTGCTGATATCAAAATAGGGTAGAAATATATGATGTTGCTCATGTTATTTTGTCAATGTCCTCGCTTGTGGGTGGGTGAAAGCTTAGATAGATGTGGTCAAAAATAGATATATCAAATTGTCTGAATTTTCTTGGTAGAATACAGGGACATCTTTTTTTTAAGGACTTTATTCTTTTTAAGGATTAGGTTGCCAGCAATTTGGGGTTTTGAGGTTCTATGTTTTCTTTCTGGTGTAGATGTTAGTAGAATTTAAATCCCTTTATGAATGGGGTTCCAAATTCAGCTCGAACTCTTAAACCTGTCTTCACTTCTGGTATTTCAAACTTTATTTTACCGTCGTTACTTTTTTCCCCTTGGAAATGCGGTTTCTCAGGGCAGAGCCAGTGGTGTGAGTGCTTGCTGAGAACTTCTTGCCTTGGGGCCCCATCTAGTGGGTAGTGACTTGCACTGAGGAGCACCAAAAGAGACTTTATTTGTGTCACTTTGAGAAATAGAAAGCAATAAAAGGAGCTGATGTGAAGATCCCTACAGAACCTAATAATCGCAAACAAAATCACTGTGTCTTTATTCTTCTCCTTCTGACATTGATTTTGTTTTTCTCTCTCTCCAATGTTACTTTTCATTTTGTGCAGAAGCATTTTCATTACTTTGCAGAAGCAAACCCTAATCCTAAAAAAGAAATAAAAAAGAAAAATCTTCCATTCTTTCTGTACCTCTGGACCTGTTGTATTCTTTTAAAGGAATGACTGCATTATTTCGCTAAGTATTCCACAATCACTGGTAAATGATTCAAGGATGTTAGTATTACTCTATAAAAGTTTCCATAAATTAAGAAGCTTATGAGGAAACCTTGAAAGTAGGAAACATTCCAGCAGTAATAAAAGGTCTGTTAGAGCCAAATGTTTAAAATCTGTATTTTATCTTGACAGAATTGCTTATATTCCTGATTGCTAAAGCAGTAACCATATTCAGACAAGCCTTGTGAACTGTTTGTTGTACATATGTATTAGAAAAAGAAAAGAAAGTGGCTTGAGAAATGGAAAAGGATTTTACATCTCTATCCAAGTAACTTTTACAAATGACATTTTTCTAGCCCATCTGTCAAATGAATTTAGTGAGCCAAATTTGGATCTCAATTGTACTTAAGTAGTTCAGTGTAACCCAAGGGAGTAAGATGGATAGCTAGACAGAACATATGGCCCTGGCTGTCTAAAAACTTGCGTTTTTGAAAAGAAAAAGGAAAATAACGATGAAATAGCTAGACTCTGGTAAGAATAAAGCTGTTTTCTCTGGCAAATATGTTTTACAGGACTAGTTATTTTCAAGACAGCTTCTGTTACCTTACATAGCTCACAGTGTTTCAATCTAAAATGAACTCTGATTTAAATGCTTTCTGAAAAATTTTGGTGCTATCTGTGCTTTCAGAGAGGATCACAATGGGTGGAGCCTGAGCACTGCTGAATTTTTGTGACAGGGTAAGGATTTTTTCACAAAGGACGGGCTGATTATTTTCATTTAATGGCGTGGTGGGGGTGTTTAATGAACACTGCATGAAACTCTCTAGGAAGAGATATTGAAAGACAAATGAGAGTCTGACTCCAATAAAAAGAGCATTATTAGGAAAGAAACCTCTTTTTAACTTTGGCTAGTCAACCACGATCTTGCACACGTCTTGGCTTTAATTTTTTTTTCTTGCTTTTTTTTAATTTAGCGGAAAAGAAAAAGGATGAGTGACTTAGTGTCCAAAAGGCTTTCCCTGCCTTGACAATCTGACTCTGCAAAGAGTTTACTTTATTTATAAAGGAGGAAAATGTGTGTGTGTGTGAATGTGTATGTGTGATTGACAAATGATTAATCTTTCTTTCTATTTGACACCATACCCATTTGTACCATTCTCAATTATTTTTTAACATTTCTTTTTCTTCCTCTGTGGCTTCTGTAACAAATGCTCCTGTTGCAGCACATGTACAGTTCTCTCTTTCTATTGCCTAGTTGATTTTACACTGTCTCAGGAGTCACATAGAGAGTGGGCCACAGCTTTAGCTGTGCAAATCCTATGCTTATTGGAGTGGAGAAACTCTAAATCTTTTTTCTGTGCTCTGTTGTTTCTCAGTCCACAGGGGTTAAAATAGTTTCTAAAATAAATGATCCTGGCAGAAATAGCTTTCAGAATAAATGGTCTGAAGCAAAGGGCCGGCATTATGACTGCTGTAATGGTCCCATAGGAGCTGTTCCTCTGACCAACAGTTGCCCTAGCTCTGCTCCCCAAGAAAGGCATGAAGGGCTGACAGAGGTGAATGCTGATAATGTTTTCAGGGAATAGATCTTATCTGAGAGAACCATTGTATCACAGCTATATTCCACTCTAGACCAGACAGAAAAAGTCTTTTTCACTATAAGATAATTTCTGAATTTCAGAAATAGTTCTTGAATGGAGGCAATACTGACACTCATGATATTTCAAATGAAAGTCCCTCCCTTGACCGTATTGAGGGTCAAGTCCTGGCCTTGACCTCCTGTATCCTCTCCTACCTGTGCTATGTCCCCCTTGTATAGCTATTTGACTATTCAGATTTTTAGACAGACTAAGCACAGTGGCAGAAATGGTCATTTGGAGAGGGAAGAGTTAACCCCTTCTTTAATCTCTGCAGCAGTTAATACCAGAGAGGAGGAGCTGCAGTGAGACCGGACAGAGATGATCCCAAACACCGATCACATGAGGGTGAGGGGTGGTGACAGGCAGATGTGAGGCAGTGTGCTAACCCTCAATGCGCATGGCTGAGCACTGCCACCGTCTCCTGCCCTCTCAACACAGGTGGCAGCCTGTGTCCGCAGGTACGTTCACATAATAGTCTAATGCTGCTTTCTTCACACCAAGGGTTAGGTTTCCAGCATCAGGCAGAAATGCATGCTCATCCTCTTCTCCTCTTCTCTGACCTTGGGCTCGGGCAGGTGAGCCAGGAGCATTAAGAGCTATGAGGCTTTTGGGAGCAGCTTCATGTACAGCTGCCTGGCCGGTACATGCTTGGCCTCACCTCCCCTTCAAATTTTGTATTACAGGTGGGACCCGACACCCAGAGCTTCCCCAGGCAAATCCACTCTCTCATATTTTTCCGGTGTGAACAAGAGGACAGTCAGAAGTGTAACCCACAAATTCAAAAACAGTATAAACATATCTTGAGCGTGACCTGAAACAACCCTGGGGAACTGAGAAGCCTTTCCTAATACTTCATATCCACAGAGGCGCAGGTACTCCTGTAGAGGAAAGGCTTGGGAAAGGTATTCAGTAACAGAAACAAAATTTCACCAGAAATTTCCTGAGCAGCTCTATTCAGCTTCCCAAAACATCATCCTACATCCAAATATTGACACATCAAACCTGAGTAATGGATAGACATAAGCCGGTGCTGATCTGAGCTATGGTATCCACATGGGGCAGTGCAGTACTTTGTGGGAATATAGCTGTGCTCACAGGTAAACCTATAAATCTGTCTGGCTTATTAACTTATGTTTAGAAACACGCTGATGTAGCTTAACTGCTGTTGGTCCTAAAGAGGCTTGACTGGTGTAATTCAGGGTTTTCTGAATCATGCATCATTGCCTAGTATAGATATATCCTGACCATCTGCTAGCAGTAACTTATGTTGCTTATACAGGCTGCAAACATGTTAGCTCCCTTTCTGTTGAATGTAAGCTAATACTTCATATACTGTAAGTATGATATTTAATATGAAATTCAATATTTATCAAGTATATGGCATCATAAAGTTTAAATAATTAGCAATACTGAAATAGTTGCTCATTAAAATTTACTTATTTGAAACCAGAGCTTGAGATTCATAATATATTGCAAAAGTTAAATGAAGCTTTAAAAGAAAATTGGCCAGCTCTAAAGTGCTAATTGTCTAAGTGCCAATATGCTAGCATAGAAACCATGCTCCGTTCTTTTGGATTCCTGACCCACATAATGCTATATTTTGTGTTAAGTAAGATAGTAGACATTTCCTGATCAATGCAGTTTCACTGACGGCGAACAGTATGCAGAATATTTGAAAAGCAGTCAGTGGGGCAGAGGAGAGTTTCATCTGCTTTTTTTTTGCGAATGTAATATTTCTGTAAAAAAGGAATTTTTTTGCACTTCATTATTATTATTATTATTATTGCAATATATTACTGCACCACAGTCTCACTCCATAATGAAAGATCATGTCAGGGCCCTGTCGCGGCCCGAAAGGAGTCGTTCAGGACGACCTCCCTCCCCTTGGGGCCAAACGACCAAGTTCGTGATGCCCTTGGACTGAATTAAGGTGAAACGACACCAGCCAACCGGTTTTAAGATTTATTAACACAAAGATAAGGCATGTGGTCAAATAGGATAATTCAATGGCGAATACTGCAACTAGCTAGACAAAAACAGATCTTACCAACATTCAACAAAAGAGAGGGAGAAAGAGAGAGAGAGAGAGAGAGAGAGAGAGAGAGAGAGAGAGAAAGATATCACCACCCGTGGATCCAGCGGCGTCCTGTTGGTCCTCTTCCTTTGGGAGTCTCGGCAGTGGGGGGGGCTCCCGTCTGGTGGTAGGTGGGTCCTCTTCACCCTGGGTGTAAGTTTTGGTGGTGCGCGTGCAGTAATTACAACTTGAGTTGGGTCCGACCCTAGGTTAGCTCGGAATGACACGCGTGCAGTGGTTACAGCTCGAGTTGGGTACCTCCAAAGAGGGACCCTGAACAAAGAGATCCCTGGGCAATTATAGCTTTTTCAAATTAAGTTTCCCACCCCCCCACGTGGTAGTTCAGACCAATAGTAATTTTTGAGTCTGGGGTCTCCTGCTCCCTATTGGATCTCATCGTTGTTCCTAGGCAGGCTGTTTCTTTTCTCCCTTATCTTTTCTGTTGCAGTTTCTGCCGACAGGTGTGTCTTCCATCCTATAGGTGTGTCTTCCTTCCTCGGGTCCCACCATCATCTCTCAAGGTCTTGACAAAGAGGTGGTAACTCCAGCAATTAGCACTGTTTCAGCAGTGCACAGGAATGCAAATTGCTGGTAACTCCCTTATCGTTCCCGCCTGCACCAGCTCTGGGGCCCTTTCTTACCGAACTAGGGAGTGCGGCCTAAGGCTTCAGCAAATTTAGCCACTCATGCCAAGCAAGTTTTATAGAAGTTGTGCTAAAAACGGATCCCAAAGTCTCTGCCCGATTGTGGTCTCGTTCAGTGCAGGCTCGGTGTGTTCCGGGTGGTCGCAGGGAGACCATCTCGGGGGTCGCAGCAGCCCAGTCCTGTTTCCGCCAGGGACAGATGGCTTGTTCGGGGTTATGGCCTGCCTGCACCCCATGCACCAAGAAATGTTTAAGGCAAAAAATTCATTCATCTGTCCGCCACAGGCCCCGAGGGCCCCCTTCTCCCCTGGAGCTCCCCCGCAAAGCCCTGGTCTCATCTCGGCTCAGCCTGGGGCCGTGGGTCACTGCCCAGCGATGCCGCAGTGGTGCTGGCTCCAGCCCTGCCATGGCCCGGCCCTGCCCGGCCGTGAGACCCCCCCAGCCCCCACCGCAGCCCCGGCCCTGCTCCACTGGCAGCCCCCACCATCACCAGCCCCCACCATGGGAAGCCCCCAGCCTGCGCGGCGCCCTGACAGATAATCAGAGAATTGCGGCATGCCTGAGACTGAAATGAACCTCTGGACTCATCTAGTCCAGACCCCTGCTTCAAGCAGGGTCAGCTAGAGCAAGCTGCTCAGAGGTGTTTGGGTATCTCCAAGGATGGAGATGCCACAGCCTCTCTGGGCAGCCTGTTCCAGTGCTCAGTCACCCTCACAGTGAAGAAGTTTGTTCTTATGCTTAAGTGGAATTTTCCATGTTTCAGTTTGTGCCCATTGCCTCTTGTCCTGTCACTGGGCACCACTGAGAAGAGTCTGGCTCCATCTTCTTTACTACTCCATATCAGGCGTTTACACGTATTTGATCAGATTCCCCCTGAGCCTTCTCTTCTCCAGGCTTAACAGTCCCAGCTCTCACAGCCTCTCCTCGTGTGAGAGGTGCTCCAGGCCCCTCATCACCTTCATGGCACTTCACTGAGAATGTTTGTCCGGAAAAATGTACATAAAGATTAATCTAAGAATGGTAAAATGGAATGACTTGGCATTTTCTAAAATGGGGGACAGATTATCAAGTCAGGAAACTACCTTGCATGCTTAAAGAAGTCTGAGGTTATTCAGAATAGTATTGCATTTAAACACCTTATATAGATGGTCCTATTTATGGACAGCTACTGTTTTAAATTCTTTCATGTTGTTGATCTTTGGTGGGCAATTGACCATAATGTATTAACTAGAAGAACATTACTGTACTTAGCTCCTTTTCTGATCTCTCCATAAGCCCCTTCCATTTCCAGGTCTCTTTTATGTGCACTCTGATTTGTCTTATCTGCTTATGTGGTTGCAGTTTCCTAGTCTTTTGTCTCAACAATTTACATTCACCAAACAAATGTTCATTAGCTTCTGGAGTGTAAATTCTTTCTTCCTTTCTTCTTTAACATCCTTGGATGTGTACTTTATAAATGTTGTTTTAACATAAGAATAGCTGTATTAGACCAGGCCTAAAGGTACTTCTAGTGTCCTTTCCCTGTCTATGGCAAATAGCAGATGCTTAGGAAGGATTCAAAGAACAATGCAAACATATGTATTGCAGTCTCCATCCTCTTAACCAATTTCAGCTCAAGGGCTCCTTGAGAGGAATATGGTGCCTTTGCAGCTGTGAGTTTGGAGGGGCTGGATGAGGAGGGCTGCTTTCAGGACCTGGTTGGTGCTAGTGATGAGACATATCCCTTTTCTTTTGCTTTTTGTGGATTATTAATGGAGGGAAAGGAGAAGAGATAGCAAAAACAAATAACCAGGCACACAGCAAGACAGTAGTTGAAATACTGAAACAGCTGCTCTGTCTCACTTGAAAATGGGGCTTTAATGGAATATTTCCAGGTAGTTCTCATGAGGCACAATTGTTCCCCAGAGCATGTGACACTCTGGAAAATAGCTGTCATACTTCCATTGGACAAGGAGTGGCACTGCACATATATCCTTTCTCCTAGTAGGGAGATACATGTGGAGTGATCTGTTCTCTTCTCAGTGACATATTTTTTAAAAACTGGGAATGGAGACAGTATTTCTGTTCCAGGATATATCATACATAAGGTATAGGTATACTTCATCAGAGATCCACAGAAAAACAGGTATCATCTTATGTTGCCCATCTAAACTCACTAAGACCCAAAGAGAGCTCTTACTTTCCCTTCCATGCACCCCTTTTTGCTGACTCCTTCCTGATTCCTATGAAGATGTGACCTTCCAAGCTGTCAGCCAGACTCTCAACTAGTAGCTGTCACATTCAATGTTATGCTGATTACTTCTTTATATTCACCCTACCTAAGATTAAGCTGGAAAAACAATCTACAAAGTATAATGTATTGCCTTTCTCTATCAACAGAGCTAAAGTTCAAGTTGAGGTTTTTATATCACATTACAGGAATGCAATCCAGTCTTCCTCAGTTAGGACTCCCCAGAAAGCCTCTGAAAAGATGATAATCCTATGGTGTCCTTTTGCCATGCTTCCTCTTTCTACAAGATTCACTTTGTCTAACATACCACTTCAAACTACTTGCTGCATTGCTAAATGTTTATCTTGACCTATGTCTATCTCTGATTGACTATCCAAAGGTAAACACTTAATACCAACTTCTTTGTTTACTTGTATTTTCTATGGAGTCACTGTCTTTTCTCCCATGCTCTTCTTCACGTCTGGGAGATTCCATTATAAACATCACAAAACCAAACTTGTTTTTCTCCTTCAGTCCTCCTCACTATTCAGAGAATACCTGATAACAGGCTGCTCTGTGCTCGTGGGCTGCACCAGCATCAAGCAGTCAGAAACAGATATTATGCCTGGCAATTGTAATGGGGAGGTTAAAACTGTTCATCTCATCAGAAAACCCCTGCTTGGTCATCAGCACTGTATCCAGGACTCCCTCATTTGCCTATATTCCTGTGTTATCTCTCTTCTAAACCTTATACTGTAAACATTTCAGTGAACACCTTCTACCACTAGCGTGTGTACAGTATCTAGGTCAATCCACTATCTGTGCCTATAGGTGATGGGTCTTAATTTTGTTAGAATTACCTTACAAGAAGGAAAGATCACGTATAGTTGGATTAGTGTGTGAGCACCTTCAGAGGGAGAAAATAGTGTGTTTTTCAAATCTGAGAAGCCAACAGGAACTCTAGATGGAAAGCAATGCTGGACAAATTCCAACTCAAGGGAAAAAAGGCACACATTTTTGAGAGTAAATATAAGTAAGTACTGGAGCCAAGTACAAGAGAAAAGGAAGTATTAATCTCTGGAAATGTCCAAATTAAGACAGATTTACTTTTGTGAAAAATGTCACCACGCACATGACAAGTAATGCTTTTGATCACACATTTTTTTCAATTTCATGATGTCACCATACCAAAGTAGCAAACATAACTGAACAGACCATGATGGACAAATGAGATGACCCTGATGATTTCTCTGGCCTCAAACTCTGTCTTTCCATTCAAAAGTTCTCACACATTGGAAACACTGAACAGCTGATTTCAGGCAAGGATCTGTCACTCTGAGGTGTCCCAAGCAATCCCAGTGGTTGCTGTGAACTTACGTTGTTGTTGATATTGTCCTCTCGTAAATGCCCAGACATCATGACAACTGCACTGAGCTCCAGATTTTTTCCTCTCCTGCACTCCTGTAGTATTCGTGTCACTTAGGGAACCCTGCCAGAGAATGGGATCAGGTACAAGTGTAACCGGACAGGCCACTTGGGGCAGGGAGGGAGGACAGCTGTCCTAAGCATTCAAAGTTTTACATTCTGTGCAGCTCTGATGTGACCTAGGCCTCAAGATATTTATTAAGCTGGAAGAAAGCCTTTTTTGGTCCTGACGCTCACTGAATCTGTCTACCCATTACTTAGGATATGCTACAGTGGAATCCACGGTGGTACCTAATTTTGCCTCATTGCAATAGAAAATTAGTATGAAAGAATCAGGCTCTATATTGCTTGTGAAGCAAGGATTTCACTGCCATCTCTGTGCAATAATATCAAGCTATCTGTGTATATGGAGCTCAAAACTTCCTCAGGTTAAAGTTAAGAATCATGAAAAAATTTCTTGATTCAGATATCAATATGGTTTATCAATAATATCAACTAATATAAAAACTGTAATATTAAAATGTGTGTATTTTTATCTATAAAAGTTTTCCAGTCAGCATGTAAATATTAACTTGTGATTAAAAAATGTAGTTTCAGAGGAATATTCAAGAAGGCCAGCACATGAGACAAGACACTGCTAGATGACTTATGAAAAAAATTTACCTAAGTTGCATTGAAATGTGAAGCGTGTTTGTTTGAGGAATCCTACAGTCTTTATTTGGGTGAAAACTCCCTTTGAAATCAAATGAGTCTTTACCTGAAGAGGCACCAAGGACACTGGTGTCAGCTCCTCTAGGTGACTGATTTAGTGACAGTTGAATGCCAAAGAAGGAGAAGAGTAAATATCAGTTTAATGGCAAGGACGAAGAATTCAGTGAAACTTCCCTTTCAGGAGCGCTTGCAGCTGTACAACGGCTGCAGAGCAGTAGCAGTGATGGTTAGAACTGGCAAGCTCCAAACATTGCCTGATCTGAAGCACCAGAAAATGTACCATGGAGAGAAACAGCAGTTAGAGACTGGAACAGAGTAACCAAATAGGTTTCTCTTGTTTGCTTTCCATAATGTTGCTCTGTTTTATGCACTGTGGCACTACCTTTGAAGACTTGGAGAAGAATCTGCAGGACAAGCAGAGATGGGTCAATGGGACTGAGTTAGTGGCACTTCTGCAACACAATATTTTCTTCTTTTAAATGTGCCAAATGTTATCTGTTAAAATAGGTCAGTTGGGCACCTGCCTGGGACCAGCAGTGCTAGCACACTTCTTGTTACACCTACTTGTCCTGAACTCTGCTCTTTTAGTGTTAACAACCTGTCCCTCAAAGAATTCCAGTAGTACCAAAGAAGAGAATTAAGGGATCCAGCAGCTGCGATTTCTAAAGAATGCCTGGGATCTATCCACAAGGGTGCTTGCTTGTTTACAGTGAAATCCTGGTCGGAGTTCCACTGTATTACTCCTTCTAGTAGTTGTGGATGTGAGTCATTTAGCCCTGGAACCAAACAATATCATTCTTTCAGTGAGAAGTCAGGAATAAATACACTAACAGCTCATTATTTGAGAGCGCATTTACAGTCATATGCAAGGCTTCTATAGGCCTGATAATGTATCAGGCATGGCACGGGCTGTACACAGCATAGGTATGGGAATAGTCCTGAATAGTGGGATAAGCCTGAATTTCATACAGTTCAAAGTTTTCAAGTCAGCTCTCACCATGTTCAGGCAGGTGACCTGGGTTCATCTCCCCACGTCCCTCCCCCAGGTCCCTCTGCAAATGCAGTTTGTCTCTTCCCTTTCTAGCTTGTGACAATAGTCAATCCTTCTCAGATCTTACTGTGCACCCTCCACATTGGACTCATTGTGCATTTGATCAGCAGTGTGATCTGTTATGTACTCATTTCCTTCTCCTTCTTCCATGTGAAACATGAGCAGATAAGTTGCATGTTATCTGAATAAGCCAGGTCAACTGCCCTATGCTGAAATTCTGGCCCCTTTTATTCCCATACAGCCAGGGACAAATACAAATTCAGAAGGATAGGACAGGTACTTGGCTTCCGAGAATCCACAAAATCAAATTCTCTAACTCCTCGCTTACTGCAGAGGAATGCTGAGTTCCCATACTCTCTGCTGGAGTGCAGAGAGGGTGCAAATTATCTGATATAGAGAAACGGTGGGGAATAGGACAACCAACATTCTCTAAGGCAGCTGCCCCCAGCTGGCAGCTATCAAAGCCGGAAGGCATCAGAACAGAGTTTGCATGGTGTTACCCACTGATAGATTTGGGGCTGTAGCTGTTTCTTTTGCATTTCCCACCATGGTGAAGGCTCTGGGCAACATAACTGTGATGCAAGTAGTTCCTATCTCTATCCTCTTACAACCTTTGATTCCATCTAGATTTAATCTGTTGTTGCTGAGATTCAGATTAGTTGATAGAGACAAATGTTGCTACAACAAATATCTGCAGAACATTTTGCTAGGTATTGTATGACACTTGAATAAAGATAGGAGGATAAGACAAAACGGTTATGGTCCATATCTTTATACCTGGATAAAAAAATTAGTTATCAGATCGTATTGGTAAATGAAGCACTGCCACTGAACTGATATACAGCTAGTGGGGTCTCCCATGGTATGGTTTGTCACGTTAACTGTGGTAAATGTTGCTGTTTACATTAAACTTTATCAGAAAAAATTTCCAACAAACTTGATTAAATTAAAAACAAACAAACCAACAATCTTTTGAAAGCTGAACTGAAGCTTCATGTGACTGGCCATAGACTGTAATTTGCTTGGCTTACCCTAAGATTTAGCAAAACATATTTAGTTAAACAATTCCACTGGGCCAACCCCCAATTTTAATTACAGTATAACCCATGAACAGCTCTAGAGTATTCTATGCTGTCCTAAGCAAAGTGGAAAATACACTCTCATTACCACCTGCAACAACTCACAAAATAAACAGTTGAAATATTTTGCTGCACCAGGCAACCCTGTATTTTCTGTTTGTGGTTGAGCTAAACCTGGGTCAACTCCTTAAGGAGACTCTAAATTAAGTAGGATATGATTCAGAGCTTGTCTAAGTCAGTAATATCTTACCACTGACTGATGTGCTCCAGAGTGGGTCCTTGGACAGTGGAGTGACACATTACAATTTAAATATCTTAAGAATGATTGACCTGGCACTCACTGTAACTCACTGGTGTGTTTGCCTTCTTGGATATAAATAAGGACACTTACTAAAGGATTCACTTTATCTTATGTTGCAAAGAAAAAAATCCCAACATTTTGTATATTCAAGTATTTTAGCATTTGTTCAAGGGCTGGTACTAGAAGTGTCGGATGTTCTGGAGGCAGTTCAGGATGACTTTATAGAATTGCCCTTTGAAAATCCCAGTTGAGATGTTTAAAGCTGCCTTTAGCAAGTGGTATTTGCTGCTGCTCTTGTCCACTGTCCCAGGAGCTGCACCACCTTCCTTTGGAGGAAGAGAAATGACATCAAAATATGAAAATAAACAAGAGAAATGAAAACAAGACAGGAAGTAGAAAAAGAAGTGTGCAAGTGTCTTAGAAGCTGGGAGGGAATGTTCTCTCCCCACCCGTAAGAGACGGTCAGGAATGTCCTTCCTTGCAGATTTGTGCTCGGGGGTTACTGGTGGGTGAACACATTCACAGTGCTGCCTGCTGAGCCACGGGGGGCTGTTACTGCTCCTCTGTCAGCTAATCTGCATAAGAGGGAGCACTGCCCCGCACAGCTTTGGGAACTGGATCTCTCAGATGGGCAGGGAAGGCCTGGGAAATTTTGGGCCACTTTATACATTCTTCTGTTTTGAATAAGACATGTGACCCCACACTTAATACTCCTGAACTTCTGACAAAGTCAGTAGCTGATGAAAGAGTGTGATTTCTTAATTCATAGTTGAATTTACATCCATGTTTTTTGTCTTTCATTTGTCATGCCAAGGGAGATCTGAGAACCTGGATATCAGTGAAGGAAATCTATGCTCTTTGATTGCCAATATCCACTGTTATGTCATGGTTTTAAAAATCTCACCATAGGGCTTTGTGAACAATTAGGACAGCTGCAGAGATGGGAAACTTCATTTCTAGCTACCAATCTTCTAATTCATATGAAGCTATTAATATGTTATGAGCATTTGAAAAAATTGAGAGCTAAAACGTTAGCAAAACTTCAGAAGCCATCAGACAAGGATGCATTAGGTTTTTTGGAACTGCAGAAAGGTAAACGCATGGGGCAACATGTCCTAATAACAGTCTTTGGGAAACACACTGTTGCATTCAGATGCAAAAAAGCCACCATTAAGGCACTGTAGGCTAAAAAACATACCTCTTCTAACACCATTACATTTCATTATTGTTTTGATGCTCCCTCCAGTAGCCACAAAGCTAATGCAACCTTTTTCAGGCTCCATTTCATCTCTAGGTGTCCTCCTTCTGGGGAAATGGCGGAGCCATTATTTAAACTTGTATATGTCTAAACATCCCAAATCACTAGCTTGATGTAAGAGAGAGGTAATTCTAAAACACCACATTCAGTGAAGGATTTTAGCACATGCTTAAAGTGCTTGAGTAAGCCTGATACCCTGCTAAACCTAGGCTTTAAGAAAAGTACCTTTTAGGGAAGAACTTCTACGTGTACAGGGATCAGGGAGGAAATATATTTGAGGCTGTAATATAAATTATTTTATCATTAAAATGCTGGATAATTTTTGAATAGTATGTGCTCTGGTGCCCAAATTTCCACATCATTGTTTTACACTGTATTACAGTTTCCACTCCTACCCTGTTTTGTGAATAACTATGATGAGAAAAATCTATCTACTGACTTACCTGGAGACAACGTGGGGCCTGCACAGCTGCATGACTTGTTCCTGCCTCTGGTGTGTCCCCTACAACCCTCAGGATGTGCTTTCACATTTTTGACATCTAGCCACACCCTGAAGAAGTAACTTAAAATAGAAGAGAGCTCAAGTGTAAAGGCAGACAGAGCAGGCTGCACATTCCTCCATGTTTTTAAAGATAAAAAATACAGAACAAGAAATTAAAAGCAGAGTATGTAACGATAACATTAAAGTTTTCCTGAAAACCAGCCTCTTACCTCCCACAGGAAAATGCAATAGGAAAGAAGAGAAGGAGCTGTGTAAATAAAGTGGATTTGCTCTGGTTTATTACATGCTAATTACTTTGACAGATGCTTCTGAAGCAACATCTATGCTCCGTGCACATGCACTCATTCCCCTGTATGCGTCTCTGTAGATCTAATTCTGTCAGTCTAAGTTATAATTTAAGATCAGTGAGAATCAGGAAGAAGTTTACGTCAAGCACATGGTCGTTGTAGATGATGAGAGGACAACGGGAAAGATCCTTGGTCAGAGCTATCAAGGAAGCTTGGATGAACACTGTGACTGCAATTAGAATGAGCTGGTTAAAGGCTTTTCCACATCTTGCTCTGCTTCCCTTATGTGTATACATAAAAGAAAAATGAGACTTAAAAGAGCATCATTCATGTTTCAAAGTTTCTTATAGCAAGCACTGAAAGATCTTAATTGTCACTTACTGAATTTGGTCTTGACTCCATTCCTGCAGTGATATACATTACATTAAACATATACACATATACAGTGATATACAATACATTAAAATACAGTTAAATCCCTATTTATTATATACTGCTGACTCAGTGATCAGCTCTCTCATTATGGACCCAGTCATGAGGTTTACTTAGGTCTGCCATACACCAAGGTTTTCCCAGAAACGTCATTTTTATTTTCAGACTGAATAAATGTGATTATCTCTTCATGCGTGTCACAGAGCCTTGTCAGGCTTCCTCCTCCTTCCTTGACTCCTGTGTGCTCATGTCACAGGACAAATACCTGCAAGGTTGGACACCTCCTGAACGGGGCAGGATTCCTGAGCAGCCACTATTGCCCAGTCACATCTGAGCATGTCAGAGCCACCACAGCGGTGCTGCATGGTGCAAGCCACCGTGCTTCTGCCCTCCAGTTCCCAGGTGGAAATCTAGGAGCCCTACAGGCACTAAACTTCCATTTCAGCCAGTAGTAATCAGGCACTGTCAGAGCCTCACAGAATCACATGCTTTGGTTGTGCTTATTTTCTGCCCATATATGCCTCTACCCACATTAATTCCTCCCACTTAACAAACTACCTATAAGAGGCAGAGACATCAGTCAGGCTGACTGGGGGTATTCTGGATATAGAAATAGTGAGTAGGAGCTGGATGCTCCTTAAATCCATGTTAATGAGACTTTTCATATAGTTGTCATGTCTTAACATATCACAGTCATGTTCTCTAAAATCCAGGCAGCCCTTAAGGAGGCAATGGAGAGGCTCATTTTACAGCCCGAGGCACCAAATGGATCTCATGTCTCTACTAATAAGATTCTGGAGTTTAAGGGTCCTTACTGATCTTCTAAGTCATTGATCGTTTTAAAACTTCAACCATTTGCAAATGAAATGTTCAAATTGTTTTCTCACATTAAACTGTTTCTCACAGACCATAAGCTTGGTGTTCGCTGGGAAGAAAACCGCTCTTTCAACATCAACAGCTGCTGTTTTAGGAGGGAGGTTTATTAAAACACAACTCAGAACTTGATGTTGAGGAGGGGTTTTCTTCCCCTTTATGTTATACCCTTTATATATATACCCATATATATGTTGCTTATTAGGCTGAACTCAGTTTTGGGAGAATCACTTGGTTAGTTCTAAATATAGAATTGCATCTGCCCTTAAATGGGAGTGAAGGGGCAGTAGCCTTTGGAGAGGGGAATTATTTTTGTTTTCCTCAGCCGTAGCTTACTAAGCTGGGAAAGGTTGGTCTTCCTCTCTGCTTTGCAATTTTTCTATCTTCCTAGGTAAGTCTGTTTTTCATCTATTTTTCTTGTTCAGAACAAATGAGAGTAATTATGGAGCAGGTGTTGGGCACTTTACAAAATAAATTACCTTTCTTGGGGATAGCAAGCAATAACTGTGACGCTGATTGATTTATGAAAAGACAAACAAAAATAAAAATAGAATTGTTTCATTCTGTTCATGATCAGCTTGATTTTACATTTCCTGTTTCTTTCTGCATATACAAAACTACATCATACCAACCCTTAGTTCCACTGGCAAATGTACTTCCCCGTTTGCACATATACTGAGAGTGCTACTTTCTTGTGTGTTTATGCTGTACAAGGAGACAAAATGTAATTTATCTGGAATATATACATAAAGAATTAAGGATAAAAAATGTTATACTAGCTGTCAAAATTATTTGGTATGGTGAGAAATAGGATGTCACTAGGACAAGAAGTCCTACTTTTATTTTTTGTCAGTCAGACTTTTAAGTACATATCTTTAGAAGATGCATTTCTGGTTACTGCTATTGCTTTAGGCCATGTGATGTACTCTGTGCTACATGAAAATTCCAGCTAAATACCACTGATAGAGCCTTGGGAAATCGTGTTCATGTTCTTGAAACTGTGCCTGTGGGTTGATAATACCCATGAGCCAGTATGAAAGTATCATAATGAAGGATAATAAATGTTGGGATGATGGCAAGTGACTGACTTTCATAATCTCACTATCACACATTCCTTGCTGTCCAGTTGAAGGGAGATAGCATACTTGCCAAGTGAAGGGAAATCTCTATTGGAAAGTGTTGCAAATCTTTGTGCATTTGGAGTGTTAGGATGGCAAAGCCTCAAGTCAATGTGGCCAAATTCAGTCTTTTTAAGTCCCAGTGAAGTAAGAGCATGAATTCATAAGAACAGAGCTGCATAAATACCCTCTCTGGGCTGCATGTGGCTTGACTCATAACAGTGATATGATAGGAAACGTTAGATTGGGGGCCTTCAGTCACTACCATTGTGAGCTGTGTAAAAGCCAGCCAAAATTCCAGTTTTTACACTCACAGAAACATAAGAACCAGTGCTCTCCTCCACAACAATGACCTCACTGGAGACAAGAGGACTAGGGGCAGAGCCACAGCTCTGCCTCCTGCCTATGTGCTGCTGAGCATAGGTGGTGGTTAAACCATGAAGGGTTGTAGCTGTGATCATGACCAACCATGGTATATGCCAATCTGTCTCCCCACTGACCGTTATGGTTAGTGGCTGAAACAAACCCTTCAGGGTCTATTGTAGGGTCAAGGTATGCATTCTACCTAATCATTCAGCATTTAACATACAGACATTCTAAAATTGCGCACATTGAATATTAGCTTAGTTATGCTATTGTTAATATTTTTGGAAAGCATACTTTATTACATGTGCTATAGCCACACGATGGTGATAAAACTCTTAATCTAACCATATGTCTCTGCAAGAAGAATCACTTGATGTAATGAAAAGTTAAACCTCTGCTCAACCTGTAAAGTTATTAGCAAAGAATAGACACATTTGTGATGGTTGGTGTCACCAGCTACTCGGAAATACTGCATTGCTGTACATTGAGAGGTCTAGAAATTGATTAGAGAAACTCTATTTTTAGGCTTAATGAGGGAAGTAATGCATTTACTACTCTGAGAATGATTTGAACAAGATCAGACCTGTTGCCCTCAAGAATTCCAGGCATCTATTTAGAACCAATTTGAGAAATTGTGCTAATATTATTCTCATACAAAAGAACTGTGATCAGTAAAAAATAAGTCCATCTATGCTGTAGCTAAAGATGTTAGAAAAAAACCTCTGGGACCTCAAAAAACAAGGGACCTCACATCTTGCTGAGTAGTGTCTGAAATTCCATATGGTTTAAGCATATGGGAATTCCATATGCTTCTTTAATTTCAGAAGCATTTGTGTTCTGTTGTCAACAAATTACAATTGAATTCTTGTTATAAAGAAAGAAAAAATTCTTCAATGAGAGGGAAGCATCTTATAACAACAGTTGATTATGTGCATTTTTTTCAGTTCATCCCTTCATCCTTTTTCAGTACATGGGACATAAATTTCTGTACAAGATCGAGATACACACATGCACACAAAGATAAAAGACTGAGGAGAACACTACCATTTAAGAAGTTTTATTATCAAAATGAGGAAGATATTACCAGACATTCTACCTCCCATTATTTTCTAGATTGCAGTGCCTATGAGCTATGTAATTATCCATGCTTGTTTTACAAGATTTCCACCAAAGTGAGTTCTCAGAAGGGATATGTTTTCATATTATTACCTACTGTAATTTTTACAGGATTGATATAACCATCTGGAAAGGACCACATGTTTTCTCATGCAATATGGTAACTCTTCAAAATGGTCATTAGACTCAGCTAATGACTGGAAGTCTTTTTTTCTTTTATCTTCATCTTAGTATATAGGCTGTATGGAAGTAAATATATTTTATAAGCTAAATATGGTGGGCTTTAATGTACCATGGAGGTATAAGGTGGCAAAACAGTGCTTACTAATTTGAGCACACTTACTTGGAGTAATACGGAAAACAGCAAGCAGAACTAAAGACATGGAGAGGGGAACAACACCCACATCATAGTAAAAACAGAGAAACCCTTGAGTCAATGCAAATGATGAATGATATTTAAGGGAGATGATGTACAGAGGACGAGCAAGGCACACTAAGAATAAGGATATGTAGCTAGGAGCAGGATGTACTGATCTTTCAGCGAACAGGAGGGTAGGCTATGTGAGAGCAGGCAAGAACCTGCCAGTCACTTTTGGCACTTCTTCAGATGGACAAGGACAGAGATGAGCAAAGAAAGTGCATATTGACAGGGCAGGCTGAGAAAGTACATGCTGCATAGTGCATCACTCATGGCAGGAACCTCCTGTGTTGAGGAATGCAGGTTGTCTATCTATGGTGAGCACAACCACGATCTCCTTCCCGTGGCATTTATCAATCCCATCCGTCAATTAATTTCATTGCCTGCCTCCTCTCTGAGGCTATGTGAATGATCATGCTAGAATTTACTGCCTGTCCTTTAAATCTTAAATTAACTCACTTATCAAACTAACAAGGTCTATATCAGACCCTGGCTTCTCTGCTCAAGAATGTACCCCTTGTCATGTGGTCCTAGATTATTGCTTTCTATTTGGATCAGTATTACTATGGCATGAAACTATGCGTATCCTGGCCTGGGAACTGTCTTTTACTCATGAAAAAGTATCAGTTGTTACATACATGCTATTAAATATGTGGAAATGTATCTCTGTATAAACTGACTTGATCAGTCTAATTCATCTGTGTTTTATATCATTGTTCATATATCATTCCCTTAAGGTTAAGGGAATTTTGCCTGACTTAGTCTTCTGAGTGGTATGTACAGCAAATAGATTAGTGCAGTTATGTCCATGGCATTTACAGTGATAGAAATAAATAAGATAAAAAGTAATATAAAAGCAGAATGGTTCTGTGTCCTACCAAAAGAGTGAGGACAAGATGTGAGACTAATTATTTTAGGACCATCTTGTTCTATAACTCTGGATCTTTACACTAAAGTCCAGGGAAGCTAATGGGATCTGAGTAGATGAAGTTCAAGGGTTGCTTGTGACACACTGGCCTTGTTTTTCAGAAAGTTCACTGTAACTCTTAGAATCACATACCAGCAGAATTTGGTGAATAAAACACATTTTTACTTTGTTATGATTATTATTGCGATTAATTTATCTTTCTGTTGGGACGTTTGTGTGATTTTCTGTCGACTTTTCCATTTCCTGATGTGAAACAGTTTTTTTTTTTGATGCATATTTCAAAGCATTGCATGGATCTTGCTGTTGGGTCAGTTCCACCAATAGACTTGCCAGTATAATTAGGTCTCTAGCCAGCTGCCAGTAATAAAATCTTGATTCACCTAAGTCAGCAACTTCACAGGGGCTAATATGCCATCTTCTTATCATGTTATCTAACTCTGTTATCGATATGCTGACTAAATATTCATATATATTTCAAACATCTCAAATAAATGTATTTCAGTAGAAAACTGGGAAAACCCAACAAGTGTCCTACGAAGGCAACAGAAACTTCTTTCATCCTAAACTCAGATACCCTAAGTTCCGTAGTTCTGTGTAGACTTTGCTGAAGCATTTTTTACTGCACCGCTGTAATTTTGCTCTTCAGATACTCATCTTTGCAGCACTATTAAGTATTAAATACATACTCTGCAAGCATCATTGTAATTAACTGATGATGATTATTGCATTTGGAACGGTTGCCAGGCAGTTCTCCTCTGTGTTAGCAGAAGGCTAAACGAGTCTGGCTGCTAACAAGGTCTGTTAATTGCTTGTGTGGAGGGAGGATAGGAGTGATGGCTATGTGTTTCTGTTCTGTAGGGGTTTGGGCAAACTTGCAAAGTATTGGAACTCAAATTTTGAGAAATCCTGGCTGCTGATTAATAGAAAAAGATACACTAATTAAAAGGTAAGTTTTATATTTAGGGGAGAATGCTAAACTGTAAATAGCAAAGATGTTGTCTCCCATCTCAAAAATGAAAATAACCCAGGCTTTGATCTGTCCAAACACATGAGCATTGTTCTACAGCCCTTATGCATCAGATCTGAGTCAGACTTATACATAGCAACATATAAATTGCATGTGGATGAATTCACAAAATTATTTAACAGGGTCACACATAAACATGAGTAGCTCTTAACAGCTGAGTCAGTCTTATAAGGAACCTATGGGTTTGCCCTTTGCACCTCCATTTAAGTGAAAGGGCTAATTATAAATAGAGAAGAGGCAACATTATACCATTAACTGTCTGGTTAAGGTATGAACTAAGGGGGAAGTGAAATGTCATATGCACAATAGTCACACAGTGAGGCAATGGGAAGAAAACCTGTATTCGATGTCTGTGTGCATAGCATAACATCATGTAGGGAAACCAAAACTAGGAGAGGCTGAGGCTGCTCGTGGGTCTATGCAGCCATGTCCATGTAACTACGACAGTGTGGCAGCCCATGTGATGAGTGCGACAGCTCAGTGTTGCATGAGGGCATCTAATGAAGCTACCACCTCTGCAAGGTGCTGTGCTGTGCTGTGCTGTGCCATGCCAGCTTGGGGCATGTTAGCTTTCTTATTTCACTAGACATGTGGTGATACATTTCTTTCAATGTCTTATACTAGTGTCGTCAACCTGTTTTATTTGTCTTTTGGTATCTGATGTTTTGCCTAAAGCTCTCATTCCTGAGCTCATGGCTTATAGCCCTCATATCTCCCAAAAAAAGATTGAAAAAGTAACAACAGGGTATGCTGAAGGTGCAGTTATCAGGTGGTAAATTATAAAAAAAACTCATCTCTTTGAGGGTCATGACTTTTTTTTTTTCTTACTAAGATGGTCTCTGCAGGAGAAGACATTAGCTCTATTTAATTGTAGAACCTTTTTCTTGGAAATGAAAACTAGTTGACATGAGAATGGCATGATTTGGGGGGCATCTGACTCAGTTTTTGAATGCTTGAAACTAACCGTCACACAGCTAGAATATATTACAGTAACCATTACTCAACCAGTAATGATTATTTCCTCTTGTCATTAACACTGTATGCTGGAAATACTGGTATTTGCAGCTACTTTGCCATGTATTAAGGTTCAATTTTATAGTCTATAAAAGTGTTTTTTTTTAAATTAATTTGGTCTAATCTTATAGTAGTTAGGCAAAATTCCCAAATAAACACATGAAATGGAGCTACTTACCCGACTAAGAACAGCAGTCTTTCATTGAATCATTTTATGTTTTTCTTCCTAGAAGTATGATTTACTGTATAAGAAATCTAGCTCTAATTTTCGAAGAATAAATTGCCACAACGAAACATATGAAATGATTTCTTTTACAGATACAGTATATCTAGTAATATAACTAGTAAAAACATTAAAAGTCACAGCTGAAAAATTCATGCAAAAGTCATGAAAATGTCTGTAATTCTTCAACATTTTTATTGTTAATTGTTTCCCATTCTCAAATGGGTATTTTGCAAATCATTTTTCAAATCGTAAGATAATAATTATAACTCCATAATGTAACAGAAAGCATTGCTTTCAAAATAAGTAATAAACATTTAAAAACCTATTTTCAATGATATTTTATTGAACTAAATTTATTGCACATACTTTTATTACAATAAGAAGAGATTAATGAAACCAAAAAAGTTCTTTGCAATTTGAAAGTTGACAATGAAGTAGTGATTGATATTTTTAAAATTTTTTTTAACCAAATCTAATTTTATTGAAACTGTTCATCATTTAATTTTAACATGTGTACTACTCATCTTTTTTCCCAAAGTGCATGTCTCTAGCTATATGATATGAAATAGAACATGGATTAAAATCTGTGAGTACCACTGCCTTTGAAATTAAGTAAGAGGAACTTACATTGTATCTAAATCAGTTTACAAGATTTCTGTTCAAATCCCCTTGAGTTTTGCATTTTATATGTGTCATGAAACTGCCTACTTATGGGACTTTCAAATGCAAACGATTGGTATCGTTCTAAGGATTTTACTCATAGGCAGGTTCTGCAGTGGGTAAAATGACCGATGAGGATGGCAGTTGTCCCCTTTCCCTTTTCAGGTGGCCCCTGGATGAGCTGGCCTTGCTCTGTGCCCACTGTCCAAAGCTGTGCCTCTGCCTTTGCACCAGCTTCTGGAGTGGAGCTGCCAGACTGCATCCCACCTGGGAGTAAAATAGCTGGTGCTCTTCCCTCACATTTCAGCAGGAAACTAGGTTTTATTGGGGGATTTTATTTGTGGGATTTGGCGCAGGCTGTTTTATAAACCTTATATGGGGAAATTGCTTCCTTTGGTACTGAAATGCAGCCGTCTCTTGGGGAGCGTGGTGCTTGCTGATTGCCCACTGCAACCCCTCACAATCATTTTGGCCAAGTGGCTCAGATGTAAAGAATCCCATATTCGACTGAGACTGCAAATGGGACTTAGAAAAGCAGACTGTAAGTACACAAGCAGGCACCAAGCCAGGACATGGCTGGTCACAACCCCACTTCTGCAAAAAGTTGTTAAGTGTATTTCTAATGAGCATAAGTAGGCAGTGCTTCTGGCTTATTTTAACGCCATGCTTGGGAATTTGCTTAACTCTGGCTCTGTGGGAAACACACCATCCACAGAATCACTTGTGTACCTTCTGGGAGCTCCCTGAAAGATTCTGAGCACCTTCTAGCCAAATGCCATGCTTTGGAGAAAGTCCACAGGGGAACAACCAGAATTACCAGAAGTCTACAAAAAACTCATGAGAAAAGCTTGAAAGAATTGGTTTTGTTTAGTTGAAACAAGAGAGCTCTGACAGGAGCTTTGAACAAAATCTTCAAATCTTCAACTGGCTGCTGCAAGAGTGGGTGAATGCGATCAATTTTGTGTTTTTGTGATGAACTAGTCAAGAAAGAGTGACCTTAAGTTACAAGGGCCCTAATAAAAGGTTGAGAAGAGCAAAGCGCTGAAATGCCCCCAGATACCCCCAAAGCCGTGGAATTGCCATCCATGGAAATTTCTAAGGAGGTGTTAAACAGCATCTGCAAAGAAGGAGGGAAATGATCTCCTCAAAGTCTCTTCTAGCTCTTTCACCTACAATTCCGTGATTCACTGCTTGGCTAATAAAAATCAGCCTGAGGTGCCTGTGCATACTATTGATGGCATTATTTGTCATAAATTGACGGAATTTTATACATTTGTGTGTGTACACACACATGTGCATGTATATAAAAATATCAAACCTAAATGTTAGAAATATTTTGGTAAATGTGATTTTATTCCTCATAGGAATTGCTGTTTGTAACAAACTGAACTATGTCATCGCTAGTGGTACCATTTTACCAGAGGAGACACAAGCACTTCGATCAGTCCTATCGCAACATTCAGACAAGATATGTACTTGAGGAATATGCAGCAAGAAAGTAAGTACCATGTATTTCACAAATGTACCACAGAGAGGTTTCTATTTTGGGGAATCAGTTTTTAGAAGCAAGATATTTACAGATTCCCCCCCCCCCCCCGCCTGAAGTCTTCCACTGATATAGTTAGACTTCCTAGCTTTGTAGCAACTCACCTATGCAGATCTTTTAGCTGAAGATCCCTTCTGTTTACTACCTCTAAGTTGGAAACTCCTTCCTTTAGGCTATGATTAAAACTCATTCTGATTTAAGAAAAATAATTGGAATTTATCTTAAATCACAGAAGCAATTTTTTACCTATCCTCCCCGTATGACATGAGACTATTTCTTGTCCTGAACTTGGCTGTTCCAAATTATGGTTTCTGTTATTTAATTTCATTTTTTAAAATTTTTCATTAAAATGTTTAATTCCTCTAATTTGAAATCTCAGACTTTTATCCACAAGATCCAGGTTCTTTGTGTCTCAGACTGGACCTTTGACTCTGGGTTGCTTAATAGTCACTGTTCTCCCCCTTCAGTATTTAAGGTGAATAATTACCTGATTGCACCCTACTGGTGTAAATGGGAATTAGCTGGTCCTTTGGTCTCAGACCTTTGCTTTGTCAGACTTCAGAGCCTCGTGTGCTTGTCCAGCTTTCTGTATGTTATGTGATGCTTAGAAACACAGGAATATTTAGATGTTGTTATAAGGATTCTGTGTGTTTTGTATTATAGATTGGCTGGTACCTTTGTGCTTCACTGAAATGGTACCATAGCACTAAAGGATTGGAGGCTGAATGAATATAAATTTAACAGAACTGAATGAAGTAAAAAGACTAATGATCCCTAGTGACTGATAATGGGCATTTAGCCTCCGAGGGACAAGTGAGAGTTGAAGCACCCTAGCAGCAGTGCGGTTAGTGAGGAATACAGAGTAGGTTTCTCACTGAACAGCGCTCAGTCCTGGCATTCAGCTCATTTAAAGTAATTTCTTTGACTTTTGTGAGTTCATGTTTTACCATAATTGCTGGATTATAACAACATCTTTTATATTTGAAGGGCTGCTTCCAGACAGGCTGCCTATTATGAATCATCTGGCAGCCTGGGAAAAACAACATGCAGACTGTGTGCCAGGAGGGCACGTACTTTGGCTCATGAAGCAATGCAAGAATCCAGAAAAAGGTAAAGCTCTGATCTGTGTGGTGGCTCTGATCCCATTTAGTGTCTGTCTTTTGCCAGGGCTCTTTTCAGGGTCAGCAAGACTGGAGGCTTCTCCGTCACTGTTCTTCACTAATCTATTTTGGCTGGAATACTAAATGATTGAGTGTCACTTTCAATCTCATGTTTCAACACAGAATTGTTCTCCACTGCCCGGTTTGACCCTTGAAAACAGCTTTAAAACCAAAAGAAATTAGAAACTACATGGAATCCAAAATTAATTTTTCTAACAAATTTACTGCACTATTCCTGCATTTCTGGGTGAGATCAATTTAAACATTTTGTGTTCTTTCCTTAATATCAAGAGGGCTTGCTGTCACATCTCAATTACAGCCTTGATATGAAGTCCTATAGTAAATGTGCTGACAACAATGTTCCTGTTAGTGAATCTGCATGTTTCTTCTCTGCTATGCTCTGCAGTGACTGCACCAAAGACATAGACAATATATGCTGTAAGAAAGAATTTTGTTTTCTCCTTCCTAGAGAATGTTTAGAGAGAATCATACACATTCATGTTTCTGGTATTTGTTTTGAAAAATATATCCTAAAAACTGGATGTTCCAGGAAAATCAAACTTGTTTGCCTACTCTGTTGTTTTTGAAACTGTTTTAACCTCTATTAATGTAAAATAATACATGGCAGAACAAGGCTGGTATTTAGAGTACGATGAAATGACGCAAATAAATAATAATAAAAAAAACCCAGACAAATAATAGCCTGAACTACAGTTCAGTGAAGTTCATGTAAGTCTTCTTGTTTGCTTCAGTGCACGTTGGTTATGCCTTAAGAGTCCTGCTGCATTCTATAATGACAGTCATGTGAGAAATTTCAGATATTCAGCTCCTTTCTTCATCCTGTTGGCAAAACAATGAGTAGTATAGGCTGCTTACTGACTCAGCACAAATGAAAGACCTTGGGCTAGCTCTTCCTAAATACATTGATGGGATTTTTTTACGAATTCTGAAAAATCTATGCAATCAGTGTTTCCTCACTGTTCCCCAAAGTTGCTCACTAACCCTTTTAAAAGCCACAGGTTTCCCAAAAGCTTGCTTTTTCCTGGCAGTTTCTGCAATACTTTTCACTTACTTCTGTCCAAGAATAGCTTTCTTGCATGCAGCAGTTCATCAAACACTGGTGAACTCCATGGTCTATATCTTTCAGGTGAGGTCAGTTGATAGAGCCCATGGAGCTAAATACAGTGCTTCCCAGGTGCTAGATCCAAGGGTATGGCATGAGCAAGGTGAGCGAGGCCCAGGTCGTTTCAGGGTGTGACATATGAACAGAACACGCCTTCACTCCCTGCCCTGTGCTTTCCCTGGGAAGGAAAATCAAGGGCCAGAGGGATGCTAGCCAGGTTCTTGATCTTGATGACCAGAGAACTAGGACTGCAGGGTACCGTGTCAAAGTCAAAGGGACCATACCAGTTTCCAAGCCTGAAACTATGGCCTCACACATGTTGGGGAAAGGAAAGGGAAGCAAAATTCATGTTAATGTCAGGTGCTCATTCGGATAGGCAGAGACACTAAGAATAATTCCTAAACTAGATTTTACATGCTGCTGATAGAATTTCAGAGCCCTCAGTTGCCTACTGTGTATGAGTGATAGTCTTAAGCTTCATTTTAGGTTACTCTTACCTGATTTCTTTCTTGTCCTACAGAACTCATGAGCAAAAGTCACATGTGAGTGAAGAGAAAAGGATCCGGTTTGCCAGTGAGTTGTCTGCTTTGGAAAAAGAGATTCACACAGCCAGGCACCGTGCTAGAGAACATCTGGACAGACTTGCTATACAAAGGATGGTACAGTGCTGAACAGTTTTTGTTCCTATGCAAACAGAATTGTAAGATAAACTGCAATTTAAGTCTGTGTTTCAAACACGAGTAGGAACTTCACATCTTTTAATCTTGTGGATTTAAGACTAAATCTCAGAGCCCATTTGAGTCTGGTGCTAGACATTTCTTTTCTCTGCCTGCCTTCATTTCTGTGCTACGTTCTATAGGTAGAAGAAAATATGGCCTTGGAAAGACACGCTATTGAGGAGAGCATAAGTCGAGCTCCTGAAATTCTAGTGCGCCTGAGGTCTCACACTGTGTGGGAAAAGATGTCTGTGAGTCTTTGCTTCACTGTACAAGGATTTCCCACCCCTGTTGTACAATGGTAAGAGACTGGCCTTTCCCAGGCCTTGAAAAATGTTGTTAAGCTTTTTTCATTTGAAAGTTATGGCATAACTGATCAGTTTCACATACATAATGGCTATGTTAAAACCCGTTTATAATCCTCATAGATGTGCTAGATCATAGCAGTTGATACTGCAGTGGAAGGAGTGGGAGGACACATTGCTGAATGGTTCTGCGTAGTGTGAGAGGCAAACTTGAGTATTTCAGAAAGCAGACTGTGAAAGGCAATTCCAGTTTTCCTGTCCATCAATTTCCTTGAGGATGAAATAGCAAATGGCAAAATACACTGCGCTTACAGGCTTGTTGCTCAGCCTGGGTAAACTTGCACAGCACCATTGCCGTCATGGGCAGTACCCATGTTCATGTTGTGTCAGCCCCTGTTGAGGTACCTCCGTTTGAGTGTAAGGTCCCTGAAGCTGCCCTCCTTTCCACACGAGTGCAGTCCTGAGGATGTGAGAGCCCCAGGATGAACTATGAAGACCTAACCTGAGGCATAACTTTGTTGCTGCTTCTCTTTTTCGAGCTGAAGCGTGTTACTGTAATTTAAGATGCGGTTTGCTTCCCACCTTGTGTCAGGGCTAGTGGACTGGAAAGTTCAAGTCACATGCCACCCTCTCCCTGCTTCACAGCCTGCTCCCTGGTTTGGGTGGGCAGGTTCTTCTCTTTCCATATTCCTCCAGGAGTGATGGTCCTCCTTTGCGTTCATGGCCCCACACATATCTATCCATGCATACTGGAAAATACTCTGTTCAAGCAGAGAGTATTTTCAGAGACAGCAGTCAGATGACAGTAAATAATATCTGGATGTAAAAAATCTACTTAATTATTGAAGTGAATAGTAGCTGCTATTAATGAGTTCATTTTTTCTTGATTGTCAGGTATAAAAATGAGGAGCTGATTACCCCTGCAAGTGATCCAGGAAAGTACGGAATTGAGAGCAGATACGGAGTACATGTATTGCATATATACAGGTAGATCATTCTGATGGCTATAACAGGTTTTTATACTCTATACAAAATATTTTTTTTATCGGATATAATTGAGAAGTCATACAATGGCTGCAAGAGAGCTGGTAAATTCAACCCACTTGACTTCTGCTCTGTTGGTACTCGTATTTGGGCCAGAGAAAGTTCACTAAATAGCTGATATTAGATCACTGAAATAAAAAAATAGATATTTCTGCAGGTAGATAGCAAAATAGAGGTAACTAGCTAAAAGTAGTAGTTCCTTTTTTTAATTAGAATTATATCTCGTTAACAGTCAAAGTGGAAAATTATCTGTATACTTTGTTCCTCCCAAGATGAAATTCTTTAAAGTAAGAAAAATTTTAGCTGATCATGGCAAGTATACCCAATCTCAGAATTTTTTTATTATATGGTAGGTCTGTTCTGTTTACTTTTTCATCTCCATTTTTTGTTCTCCAAAAACTAAATGTTTGCTAAAAAAAATATAGTTCTAATTTAATTCATTGTGTTTTACAAAACCATGTTAATCTTGTGGTATAGGAAATGCCTGGGTAGAACAGCTTCCCTAAAATAATCTTAACCTGTCCTAAACAACTGAGATATTGCATGTTAAATGTGACATGGTGCAAGATTTTTTAAAATAAAAACCCAAAGAAAAATGAAGTAACTGTGGTGTTCAAAAAGAAAATTAATATTTAGTGCAGAGGCACACAAAGACAAAAGTTGAATTTCTCCAGAATGTGAGCATTAGCGGTGCTCAAACAGCTGGAATATTTGTGGCTAAAACGTGGCTAGTCAAACGTTTCACCTTCTTACCCCATCTCCACCTGTCAGCAGCGGAAAAGAGCCCTGAGCATGGCCTTGTGGCATTAGAGCAGATCCCCCCCCCCTCCCAGCAATCCCCTTTGCAACAGGGTGAATGAAAGTGCCCTCCTCTGTCTGGGTGTGAGTGGCAGTCAGGAGATGAAATGTAGGCAAGGTCCTGCCAGTGAGCAGCTGTGCTTGCGCTCCTCTTGCTTGGTCCGCGTTCATGCTTGGCGAGTGCGGGCGCCCAGCGCATCCTGCCCAGGCTCCCTTTGTGACATGAGTAAATGGCATTTTGCAGAAATGAGAATGGGTGTGGATGCTGCTGGGTGGCTTTTTGAACATCTATAGCTACTGCTGAAGGGTGCTAATGGCTTATATCCCCTCGACGCCTTTTTGCTCTTTCCTGTGCCAGTCGTCATAGTCATGTAGACACTGTCCATAATGAGTTTCATGAATGTTCAAACCCACCAGTGCTTATGGAGACACACGATGGTGCCATTTATTGGCACCCACCACGGATTCTTGCACCCACCCATAGTCACCCACTGGCAATTACATGGGAACAGTGTACAAAGCCCAGACTTGTACGTAGTCACATGGGCTCAGTCACGTTCAACCAAGCTGCCATCTTCAGAGATGCTTGCTTTGTTTTTCTTTCCTTCTATCCAGCAGTGTATTTTTTTTGTCAACTAAAGATGCCCAGCTGCTCTCCAACAGGTTTTCCTTCTCTCCTTAAAAAAATATTGGGGGATCATAGTCCCAGAGTTATGATTTATTTACCATAGTTTTATACAGTTTATTAAATTAAAATTTCTAAGCTTGAATATATCTCTTTATTACCACTCTACTTTGTTCTAAAACTTCAGCATGAACCGTACAGTGCTTCCCATAAGACAGAAAATCAACATGCAGGAAATGGAAGAACATTTTGACAGTGCTTTTCATTACTGTTACTGGGTGTTTCTTGTATTTCAAAACAGAGAATTTATAGCTAGTTGGTTAATATATATATATATTCTTAATGGTTTATATATAAACATATATCAATTAACTCTTCAAATATCTTTCTTCCATACATATCTCTATATATCTATATATACATATATTTGGAAAGTTATTTTTTTTCCTGGAAGTAGAACAGTTAGGATTTTCTACCCATCCACTTCTGTACTCTCCTCAGCTGTTCATACCAAAGTGCTGAGCTGCACGTCATCTGATCCGCAGCTACTCAAAACAGCCTTGGAATTTCTTGGCCACTTTCTTAGCGCTTCAGTGGAGCTCAGGGAGTGAACTTTTCCTTCTGATGCAAGTGTGATATTTATTCCTATGAATATTCTTTGAACCCAGTGGAAAAATTCTTGAGGCGCCAAATCCAGAACGTCACCTTGTTATCTTAAAGTGGTAACTGGACACAATTTCATCCCCCCATTTGCTGTCTTCCAGGGTCCATAAGCCTACAGAGTAGCCAGATCATTTTCATTTCATTTCTCTGTCTCATATTTTTATGATGCCCTGTGCTCAATTTACCACATTTTCTGCATTCATTCAACACTATCATTATCATTTACTGCTGCTTTTTTGCTTCTCCGAGTATTATTTTAGACTTTTTCAGATGGAAACTTGGGCTCAAGGTCTCCCTTGGGCAGTAAAGAAAAAGTATTTGAAGCTTTCTTTGTAATTTTTGCACATCTCACAGTTATAGGGGCAGAGACATTTCCAGCCTGCACTGTGGCAGTGGTCAGTCTTATTTTTTATCTTATTTCTGATGGGTGAGCCAGAGGAGACTGAAAGGAGCCCTCTGAGAGAAAGCTGCTGGTATTTGAAATGACTGATACATGTCTGAGAAAATGAGGGTTTGTTTAACTTGTGTTTCTTTACCCAATCTAATTTAATTATGGATGGTCACATAATATAAGAAAAGATTTCTATATCAGAGATAATCAAGATGAAGATGCCCTCTTGCCTTATAACATGGCTAAGGAATATGTTCTGCATTAGTGTCTATCCTAGTACCTAAAAAGTATGTAGAAGCACCCAGCTGGTGCTACTTGTTCAGCAAATTTTTTTTTTTACCATCATGCCTAGGCTATTCCTCTTGCTGATAGTAAAGTGAAATGACTCTTTAAATGACTCACTTGTCTTTATGCAACCTTAAATGGGTATGTTGTGTTTTCTGATATGGTGCTGGGGCACAGAGGAGACAGCAGTGTGCTCTGGGTGTCCCTTTACCCCGCAGTGAGCCAGCAGGTGAGCCACAGAGGGCCAGATGGTGGAATGAGCAGAGAAGGAAGTTCGATTTTTCGAGAGCTCTGTCCACATGGCTGCACAGTGCCAAATATGCACGGCTCAACATCTGGCAGTGTTTTATCTTTTATTAGGGCCCTCTTCCTTTCCTATTTCATTAAGTCACCGTTTAAGAAGTGCCTCTAATTGCAGCAGGGAAAGGTTTACAGTTGCATCAGCAAAAATGTGTGCCAAAGCCAGCAGAGTGCAGTGTAATACCTGCTGCCGGTAGGCATAGCATACCCGCGGATCAGGCACTCGGCTCCTAAGAACTACCAGCATTCCTCCAAAAAAAGGCTTAAAATCTGAATGAACCTTCTTTTCTAACTATTCTCATTTAACAGATGACATTGTGCAGTCAGTACATGACTATTTTCATTTGATCAGGCATAAAAGGCTTGAAATGATTTAATCCGGAGAGGCAGAGAGGGAGGCCTGCTCTTTCTTCTGCAGTAGGTAGAGGCAGGGCAGAGCGCAGGCCCTGCGGCAGAGACAGGAGACGTGGCTGAGACCGAAGGCAGCCTCTGGTTTAGCAGGCAGAGCCTTTGGGCTGTCTGGGGCAGATGGGGTGATGACAAACTGCAGCTCCCAAGGCTTCTCAGGTGTGCAGTACTTGTGTGTGTATAGATATTGCAGGTGCTTCCCTTCTTCCATCCTTGCTATAATGAAATGAAATGGTCTGTGATCTTCTGAACTATCAGCCACTGTTCCCTGTAAGCTCCAATACTTGGGATCTCTGTCTTGAGGCTGCCACCGCCTCTCAGCATCTCCCGCCTTTGGTAAAAACAAACAAAGCAAGCAAACAAAACAAAACAAAAAAATCAAAAAAAAAAGTCAAATTTTGACCATGTCTAGGAGACAGTAGTTCTAGAGAGCATTTCTGCATTTTGCTGTCATATAACCATAGCATTGAAGGTAATTTTGTCATCTGAATTCAAAGGATGCAGTTTGAACTCTACATAATTTACTGCACTCTGCTTTTTGTTCTGGACATGGGCTGAATTGCATTCCAATTCAGGCAAAAAAGTTATTTCACTCTTAACTTCTGAGTTTAAATCTCCACCAGGCATAGGGACGAATACATGCATTTTAAACAGGAGTATCTGCCTGGGGAATATTCCTCACACAAACATTAGCACTTCAGAGCCTGATGTGTATTCAGGGCAATTTAAGTTTCACAAGAAGTATTAGTATCTTGGGACAGATAGAGCTCGGCACTCACACTTCATGGTATCTAAATGTACTCTATGCAAATTTTGTCTGACCTTTGTAAAGGCTGGAAAACACACTCTCCATCGCGATGCAAGAATAACCATTGGAGAGACCATACCTTGTCTCCTGGGTACATTAAATATAGTTTCTAACTGGTCTTGAATCAATGCTCTTTGCAGTGTAGTTTAGGAAATCTAGAGGTTTTTTGCATACAGGAAAGCAGATAGTTTCCTGGATAATCCTTGGTCTGAGTATTATCTCACACCAAAGGAGAGTCAGGACCTGATGTAGCTGGCCATCCTTTCCAGCTCCCTTCAGAGCATGCATTAAACTGGTGTGCTACATAGCTCTCCCCACTAACCCCATACAATTCCACTATGAGGTTTGAATGTAGTCTGCTGAATATCAGGCTAGTTAATATTAGGCTGGCATGATTTATATACTGGAAAGTCAGGTTAGAGAGCAGAGCAAGCAATAATCCATTGTAAAATGCTTCCAAAGCAGTGACCTTCAGAAAACATGTAGAGTTGTTACAACTTTTTAGATAGCAGAAAGTGCCTAGACTGTGCAATAGTTACATGTGGTTATAGTAACAGCAAGTACCCTGTTTCTCCTCTTAAAACCAAATTATGTTGTAAGTGTGTGGTCAGTAGTTTGATCAGCAGTTTCTTCTTTCTTTTCTTCTCCCTGAGGAAAATAGTTCTCACTCCATCACTATTCCAGACAATTTCTGTCAAATTGTTGCTTTCAGACTTCGAGCTACTTGTGCTAAAGGAATGGGCCTTTGTGAATATCCTGCTTGTCCTAGTCATTTTTATGATCATATTCTGTTTTCTCTACCTTGGAGACCCTCAGAAATGGGAAAACATTGTGAAGAGATGTGTTTTGCTGTTGCTTGTGAGAGGGCAAGGATTTGGGGAGGGGACTGAGAGGAGCACCGCTATATATCAGTTTGAAAAGTTCATCAGGTATCTGCCATTCTGCTTGCTCGTTCTGCAACTCTTTCACCTCCAAATTTCTGATGCTTTAAGTGGCCAAGCACAGTCTGGGGCTGCTCGTTTGTTTACAAAATACTTTTTTTGAGTTTCCTGATTATTTGTACGCCACCTTGTGGTTACTGGTAAATCATGCTTTTAATCTTGAATCCTACATAAATCTTACAAAAATGGGTTCCTGTTAACAGTTGTATCTGTTTTCTACTAGAAAATGAAGCCCATACTGAAAGCAGATAGCCACTTAATTATTTTAAAGCAATAGCTAATCAGAATGAACCTCAGTTTAGATGTATTGCTATTTTGTCCCTGTTGATGACACTCTAAAACAACAACAAAATGTTGAAGAACAGTGAAGGGTATTTGGCAGAAGCAAAGCAACCCGAAGCAAGGTATCTGCTGCCCGGCCAGGGCACGCGCCTGGGGAAAAGCCTGCCGGCTGTGCTGCAGCATACGCCCGCCACCGGCATGTCGGGGATGCCCTCCTGGGCTATGCTTGCTGTGGAAAATCAAATATGTTCTCTGCTACAGAGCCCCCTTGGCGTGGGATGGGCTCTGCCCATAGCAGTAACTCTCTTATCCCTCAGGACAGGGCAGCTGCATCTAGCCCGTCCTTGGGGAATGGTCCCTGATCTGTGCGACCTCCTGAGAGTGCCCAGAAATCCTTTGGGAGAGCTGGCACATACCAAAACGTGCCAGGGGCTGCTCTGACACATCGACACTGTGGTGATCAACATCCAGTTTCTGGGCACATTCCTTGGCACTGTTTCAGTTTACAAACATGTAATATATCTTATTCTATATAATGCATAATATTACAAGTAATATATAGCATATAATATGTAACATATAATATATAATATATATAAAAATATGTATTATATGTTACATATTATATGCTATTTTATATTTATATATTGTGCCTTAAAACAGATGCAGTGTAGAGTGTCTGGAACTCTGCAGAGTTCCACTACAGTTAGTACTGCAGTGCCCCTATGAAGACCTCTGAGATGCCTAGCTTGGTGTTAGCTTGTCCCACCAGAGCAAGGCATTGCAGTGGGCTGTGAGGAGTGTATGAATTACACTCATTTAAGTATACAGGCATTACTACGTGACTTAAGGAAAAAAAACACTGTAATGAAGTTTTACTTGCTTTTGGCATTTTATCACATGACTGTTAATATTGTGAAATTAGGATAGTAAAAAGACTGTCTTGTTTTTAAGAAGTTAGTGGAAGGAAATACTGTCAACTCAGATAGCTTTCAAGCAAGTCCAGAATCAATTAAGCTTCATATAGATTTGTGAACAGGTACTGGCATTTTTTAAATCCTTCCTGAAAACCTTAAAAAAAATCTAGCCTAGCATTTCAACTTTCTTTTTCAGAATTACTTTGTCCAGTAAGACACTCGAGGGCTTCACACCCAGCTGCAGGCTTTGTTGGTTAAGTGCACTAATCTTGGGACTTACCGCTGTGGCTTTGGTAATTAGCTGTGAAATGTGTGGCTGAAGATTTGCCTCGGGGGGAGCTATGAGTCTTGTATGTTTAAAGAGATAAAACTCATTTTAACACACCTTTCATCAAGTTGTTTTAGGCACCACAGTACAGATGGTATCATTTCTGTGATATGACACTGTCCAGGATATATGTATGGGCTGAAAAGCAGGTGTCTGATGTACCTGTCACTGGTGTGACATACCACAAAATCGGCATCCTGTTATGCAATTTACATCAAACACTTTCACATATTCTTTCTTCTTTCACACCTGGGATATATAACCTCTTAGAAGACAAGTGCAGCCATAATTTCATCCCTTTCATGTGACAGCTTCCAAGAAGATACAGATTCATTCTTTTGAGGGAAGCTAAGTGCATGATGCAGAACATTACAGCTCATCACTGGCAATTCCCGAGTGGCCTCCATTAAGTGCACTGGAACTACACAGAAACAGGATTCAGTTGTGTGCATTTCAGTTAGCACTCTGTGAATAACTGACGGCTCGACCTAACAGAAATCCCAAGAAATAAGTTAAAAAAAAAATCACCAATTTTGTGTGACATGGACATATTTCTGAATACTCAGCTAATGGAAAAGTTGCAAAAAAATATTGAATTGGGCCAAATGAAAAGTTTTTTTCATTCTAAACAAGGTTTTGTTTTTCATATTGGAGTGTTTAGTATGTTTCTGAAAATAAACAGGAGTAAATTCTGAAATAAATGTCATTTTGAATTGAAATGTTCATTTTGAAATATTAAAATGAAATATTCAAACTTTTCAAGATTTTTTCTTCCTTTGTACTAAGTTGCTTCAACATAATTGAAAATGTCTCATTCTACTCAAATCTGCATATGACCGAAAAACAGCCCAAAATATTTTTAACCTTTTCTAGTCAGTGGTTATTTATATTTATTAGAAACATAGCAGATAAGTCACTTCAAATGCAAATTTGAGTAACTGAACCAAAAAAATTCACAGAAAGGGTTAATTTCCTTTACTTTACCTCAATTTTATGTCAGGATAACAGCCATGTACTAAATAAAAGAAGACTGGGATATAAAAGTTTGTACTGAAATCTTAACATTTGTCTTTATATCTGATAATGTAACTTCCCCTTCAAGGAAGGATATAGTAAGTGAGATATTCTGCCATCAGTCCCTATACTGCATGAAGAAGTAACTATTTTTTGTTTCATTTTCCATTATATTGTCCTTGCATAATAAAAATATTTTCTTACTTAAAAAAAAAAATCAAGCCCAAACTATTTTGCCCAATTAACAATCTAGGTCAGATTCTCTGTTTTTGTATCATTTCCTCTGGACTGCCTAAGAGGTGTAAGAGAGGCAGCAAATGCCAATAGCTGCCTGCTTGCAATAGCCTTAGAAAGGAGAGGTCATTTCCAGTTTGATCAAGTTAATGTAGCCTGCACTGTTTCTCTGATCAAACTGCAGCAAAACCAGTACCAACTTTCTGATGGTCTTTCACCAACTTCTTGTACTGCCTCATGCCGGCGAAGAGCTTTAAACACTTTGCTTGGGTTTGGCATATCTTGGTTTGTAATATCAGTCATTAGGACCTTATGAGCATTGCTGGTATTTACACAGTCATCTGTTTTCCTCCTTGCCCTTTTCAGAGCTGATTTTGATGATTCTGCTACCTATTCTGCAGTTGCAACAAATGTCCATGGGCAGGCATCAACTAATTGTGCTGTGATTGTGCGAAGTAAGTCCTACTTCATGATTAAAACAAGAAGTAAGTACTGTGCTCATTTTGTTGATTCCTTGCTGTCTGTGTTTTATAGGGTTCAGAGGAGATGAAGAGCCTCACCCAGCTGGGATAATGCCCTTCCACTGTAAGCAATTTTTTCCTTTTTGCTTAGATAGTTTATGTGCTCTTATCACTGGTCAGAATCAAAGTAATGTTCTACAGATGAGAAAACTGGATATAACTTGATTCTTCTGGCTTAGCTTTCTAAGCATTCAGTCACAATAGCAACTGTCCAGATGCTTTTAATTTTCAAGTTGCATTTCTAGGTCAGCATAAAGTATAAGAGAACTCCATCTCCTGTTCAAATCAGACAGTAATCTGTTGGTTCCAAGTGCATTTTACTTATACTCAAGAATGTTTTGATTTTCTCATGCGTAGTGCCCCTGTCATATGATGTTTGCTTCACCCATTTTGATGTCCAGTTTCTGGAGAAATTTGGAGTCACCTTTGGAACTGAAGGTGAAACACTGACCCTTAAATGCTCTGTGTTGGTTACCCCAGAACTGAAAAGGCTACACCCTCGTGTTGAGTGGTATCGAGATGGTAAGTTGTTTTTTCCTGAGGTACTGCATCTGCTCTCATATACATGATTTTCAGTTTTTTTAGATGCATATTATCTCTCCTTGAAAACTTTGTGGAAATTTGTATTCACCTATGACAATTATCTTGGCTGAATAACATCCCTTATTGTTCTGGACAGTTATCCTAATTACCATATTTATGGAGGGGGAAGAAGGATGTGACGTGATAGCTGCAGGTGATGCAGGAAAAGGGGACAGTTCAGAAGAACCCGAGTCAAAAGAGATGGCTTAATCTATGCTCATTTCTGAGCACCTGTATTGCTAGCTGTGGGCAGAACAAACCTCACATTGTCTTTGGGCAATAGAAACATTAACTGTATTGGAGCACCTAAGATCTACAAAGATCTGAAAAGCAGGTCTTCATTCCAAGAACATCGTTGTGCTCCTGAAGATGTGCACCCCCAACCACTCTTAGCACTGCATATCTCTGTAGCAGAGTGGGGAATGTTGGCTATGATACTTATCTACATTTGTTTTTCATTTAACTTCTTCGCAAGTTTATATTCCACACATGGATTCAGGCAGGGCTCTTACAACTAAACATGTCATAAGAACTAATTAAAGCTTTCTCTTCAAAGGATTGGGGGTACCAGTAAGTGTTACAGCTCCTGTGATTTAAATGTTTAGCTGCCTTGTGTAGCACTGACCCATGTTAGATGTCTTGGTGTCCTGTTCAAACGCAAAGGAAAAGCTAAAAGCTGAGTAATATCTACAATAGTTACTACTACTGTAGCTACACACTAAATAGAATGGAATACAGTGCAATAGTTACAGACTAAATAGAAGCTATCTGGAAAATCAAGGAGGAAACACTGAGGAGAAAGGTCTGGCTTCAAACATAAGACTTTCAAAACTAAATTCAGAATACAACAAATAACTAACTCCAGCTGGAATTCATTGTCTTGAACTCTCTTGAAATTGGATGACTTGGTCAACGCTTTCTTGAGCACGCATTTACAAAAGGAGGAAGTGATCATATATTATCTAATAGTGCAATAACTCTAAGATTTACTCACTAGGTGGAAATGCACACTCACTTCCCAGATCTGAATATGCTTCATAATTGAATGCTGTGACCACTGAGCTGAAGGGTGTTCACAGAGCAGTAAATTAATGAGGTGTGGGTGTGGGCCTCTATTTCCATATCTTGTTCCAGTATTTATTGTGATTTTTATATTAAAAGATGTTTAATTTAAAGTACAGAAATATTTATTGGAGCAAGACCTGGAACACAGGACTTTTCTCTGCTGTACAAGTGCCTTGTTGGTATGTTGCTTTCTTTCTCTGTTTTGTCAGTGAAAAACTATGCCATGCCAAATGGAACAGATTTAACTGGAAGTACCAAAAAAAGCTTTACTCAAGCATGTTCTACAGTCTGGTGGATGGTACACTAACTCTGCATGAATAATGTTTGTTCATCCCACAAAAAAGGTCTTGAAACATAAAACTAAGGATACTTAAAGTTCAGTAAACTATAGTAGATATTTAGCTCACTAGCTCTCGCCACAAACAGTGTCTGCATAGGATTCTGAAGTAAATATTCTGTTTGAGGATATAAGGAAAGGCTTGGTTAGTTTTGAATGGTGAGACCCTTCCCCCAGGGGACCACATTTGAGAATGGAGAACTCCTATGACTGGTGTTGAGACTGGTTGCAGGCAAGTTGGTAGAATTTTCCATAGTTGTCAAAATGTGGTGGATAAAATAAGGACTGACAAAAGGATTAATAAGGCAGTCAAGAAAATTCAAGATTAGGAAATGCAGAAAAAGGATTCTTACATAGCTGCTAGTTAAGCCTTTTTTCCCCATATATTCTATTTTTTACATAGATTCACATCTGACACTTCAGGGAATATACTGCTATTTACTCTTTCACTCCTACTTTTCTATCGTTGTGGATACTTGATTGTGTTGGGGCTATTAGGTGCTATTGCAGTGAAAATACTTAATAATAAAAATAGCTGTTTTGTCTGGTGAATAATCTAAAATCTGAGGCTTATTCTTGAACCGAAGTTCTGTTCACACTAAAGTGTACAGTGATTTGTAATGGCTATAGATAGACTCTGAGATGACCTATCTGTTTCAATAGTACCTTTAGTCTGTCTCCTTCTGCCCACCTTAAAGGTACCACATCTCTGAACTTTCTGAACCTCAGAACAAATCTGGTTTTTGGAACTGTAGCCATGAGAAATTTTTAATTTTCTAGAGACGCCCCATGCTGTTCCAGTTTTCATCTAGTGAGAATTGTTCTAGTTCTACAGTTAGGTGAAAATGAGTTTTTGGCCCTTTCAGTTTAATCCTTTATGATACCAATGTAATTTCTTCTTGATATGTAATATTATGCTATTTATGTTTCTACTTATTTGACATAACACTACCTTCTCCATGAAGACCTGAGGTGAAAATGGGGTCTCTTTGAAAGCAAATAGATTTTTCTAGTGACTCAAATTGGAAAGGCTTTTGCCCCATTATGCTATAGATACTATAGGAAACAGAATCATATGAACAAGCTTAAAATTGTCCTTCATTGCACACACATGGATCATGGTATGTGTGTGCATCAACAAGCAGAACTTCTTCCCAAATGCAGCAGGAATTCATGCGATATGAACCTTTGCTATGTGCTTGAATTTCTTATGCTGAGTCTCTGAGAGCTGGAGGCAATGCATAAATGTAAATGATAAGAAGGTTAACAAATTGTTCAACAGTATGAGCTTTAAAAGTGCTGTTCTTGGAGAGGTAATATTTAATTCTACTCTTGTATTAAGACAATCTTTATCAGCTTGTGATAGAAGCTTTCTGTTATTGATCTCTGATACAATAGAACTATTATAAAGCTGTATGCACAAATATTCTGCAGCCATTTATACTGGAGTCTAACATAAGATGACTGGAACTCCTAGGAAAAAAACCATGGAGTGAAGAATTTTGGAGAAATTTCAACAGATCACAATACACGAATTGGGCAATTAGGATGAAGAGAAACTTCAAAATATAGTAATTTCCAACTCCATATATGAATTATCAGCAGAGTAATATTTTAGGGAAAATATCTGTTATAGCAGCATGGCAGGGTTGAGTCACAGTGTCTTTGAAGGTTAGTCTCTTCCACGTTCATTCTTTGGTAGATTCTCAGAGAAGTGATAGAACAGAGCATGTGAATAGACTGGGGGTCTGAGCACAACAGTGAGTCCCTGGAATCAGTGGCACAGTCTAGTTGGAGGCCTGTAGCTAGCGGTGTCTGCCAAGGGGTCAGTACTGGGTCCAGTCTTGTTCAATTTATTCATCAATGATCTGGATGAAGGGACAGAGTGCACCCTCAGCAAGTTTGCTGATGATACAAAACTGGGAGGAGTGGCTGATACACCAGAGGGCTGTGCTGCCATTCAGAGGGACCTGGACGGGCTGGAGAGATGGGCAGAGAGGAACCTCATGAAGTTCAATAAAGGGAAGTGCAGGGTCCTGCACCCAGGGAGGAAGAACCTCATGCACCAGTACAGGCTTGGGGCTGACCTGCTGGGAAGCAGCTCTGCAGAGAAGGACCTGGGAGTCCTGGTGGACAACAAGTTGATGATGAGGCAGCACTGTGCCCTTGTGGCCAAGAAGGCCAATGGTATCCTGGGCTGCATTAGGAAGAGTTGTCAGCAGGTCGAGGGAGGTGATATTCCCCCCTCTGCTCAGCTGTGGTGAGGCCACATCTGGGGTACTGTGTCCAATTCTGGGCTCCCCAGTACCAGAGAGACATGGCACTACTGGAGGATCTCATGAAGGATCTCATGAGAATGAGTGCAACTGAATTTATTTTGGATGCTTCTCACAAAACAACTGAATACTTAGGTGACTGTGTAACTTACTGCTTTAAGTTTTAATAGCCTGTCTCTTACTGATGTTCTATCATCTGAACATAGGCCACTTTTAACATCTCCTTATGCAATACAGTAGGTAACTGGGCAAACCGATTCCTTTTCAATTGTGTGAGTATCTGCTCCAAGGTGTTTTTAAGCAATAGAATAATAAACATATCTATAGATCTCCAGCTCTTTTTAATACAACTCTGGTGCATTGATTAGAATAAATTAGTATGGAACAGGTCTTATGGGATTAAAATAAAAAATAATCCAATCAATTATTGAAAGAAGATGACAGGAACTCCCTTGACTAGCATAAAATATTCTGCTCATATTTTTGCTCTAGTTTCACTAGGCAATCAGATTAATTTACATTAATCATGGGTCACCACCTCTCACCTGTGAGAAATTCAAATTTAATTTCATTCACTGCTCAACAGGCATGCCTTGAAGAATTAAATTTAGTGCGTATTTATAGCGGTCTTCAGATTAGACTGAAATCTGGTCTTTAAACTTGAAGGAAGAAATTGAGTAATCTGACATCTGACCTTAACAGATAGCAAAACTTATTAAAAAGGAATCAAAGTTCCATCCTGCATCTATTACAGTGAATGGCGGGTTTTTGCATGATTGTTTTAAAATGTGGATTAATATTTTTCCCTGGCAGTGTATTAGAAATGATAGTGAAGGGAATTCAGTCCTTGGCACCTCGTATTCTCTAAAATTCACCGATGAAATAAGTTTGGAGGGATCCAGCTTAGTCTCTGTAGAATTTTGATAGCATCAAAGCACCGTGACTCTGAATGCACCTGGCATAGAGGGCTCTCGGTGCCCCTCACCTGCACAGAACGGCACTGGGAGGTCGGTTGTTCTGGTCAGTACGGGAACTGGTGCCTGATGGTTCTTCTCTTCCAGATGTGCTAATAAAGGACTCCAAGTGGACGAAGCTGTACTTTGGAGAAGGTCAGGCAGCTCTGTCTTTTACCCATCTGAACAAAGATGATGAAGGTCTATACACCCTACGTATAGTTACAAGAGGTGGGGTGAATGAATACAGTGCGTTCCTGTTTGTCAGAGGTAAGGTTTTCATTTGTTTCTTGGGGAGAAATTAGAAAGAGCAGCAGAAAAAGTAGTTTATTAAACAATCCCATGTAATGAAGGAAGTATAAGAGATATCCAGCATTTTGGTATTTTACAGTTGGTTGATTTTGTATAGTAGTCTGTGCTAGAAAAAATACAGTGACATTACATGAGTGGGGAGCTTCAAAAGGAGTTTGCTTCTGAAGCTGTTTTCCTTCCTGAAGAACCAGAGAAATCAATCTTGTGAAGAAACATTTTGTTTCCTCCTTCACTGTCTCCTTTATCTGCTAGGGACTAAACATCCTTGAATCCTACCTCTCCTCACTGTGATGATTTTTACTCTAGAGGTTTCCAGATGGGAGTGATTCCCGTGTCCTGTGCCTGGACTTAGGAAGAGGCACAGGAGAAAGCAAAAGAAATATTCCCACCAACATACCAGTCACAGTAACCTCAATAATCAGAGAAAAGAAGGGAAGTAAGAAATTTGTTCACTGAAGAAATACAGTGTTCACAAGAGACATGGATAAAGGGAAGATAAATATATTAAAATAGAATAGAGGTCAGGATTTGCCCTCGCATTTGCATGTTCAGCTCTCGATGAAGTGAGAATGAGCTCCTGTATGCACCTCTGGGCAGAACTTACTTTCCCTTTTTCTTAATTGCAAGATGAAAATATGTCTCGCTGAACTGTTCTATCACTCTCTTAAATTCTCTGGACAAGATCCACAGTCGTAGCAAACTGGAGTAGCCTCACTGAAGCCATTGGAGCTATATCAGCTGAAAACAAAGAGATCTGGCTTGTTCTTCTTAGAAATGTGTTGGAACACACATACCTTGCAGAACCTTTTTCTAGCCAGTTTGTGTGTTGTGGATGGCAATTAATATTTTTTTGATGGGTCACTGTTAGGTACCTCTTTTGCCTATTTTTACTCTGTCTGATCCATTCGCATGCACAGGACCCTGGACTTAAGCTATGTCCTCTCTGGTCTATGGTACCCTCTGTTGCCTTCCTCCTACCTCTTTTCACATGGGCTGCGATCTGATGTTACAGTGTCATTTTCATGTGTACAGTCAGGCCCATAGTTGAGAAACCTTGCAGGGTGTTGCAGGCCTGATGCTGAGCACCAGCCTCCTTACAACTGATTGACCTTGCAGTAGGGCAAATGTTCTCAGTCCCCTAGGGTTTCTCTTCTGAGACACCTCAAACTCAGTGCAAGAAACACGTGTAAAGCACAGCAAAGTACAGGTGCTTCTTGGCAGTAGGTTCTAGAGTCACAGTGGTTCTTGCAGATATTTTAGGAAAATTTGGGAAACCATCAAGATTTGGGTTCAAATCAAGCTTGAGACTTTTGCATGGTTATTTCAGCAAAGGGAACCCAGAAAGTGAAAAGTTTGGACTCTGCCTAGATGTCTAGGATATTTACATGTTATAAAGCCTTTCCTTGGAGGAAGAAAACTATTTGTTAGGAGATGTGATTAGCAATTGTGGGTTCGCACCTGTCAGCTCCTCTCAGATGAAGCCACAGGTATCTCAATGAAAGAACATTCGTTATTTAGACCTACTCATATTGTAAGACTTAAAATAAAAAGTAGCCTCAAAAATGTACCAGAAGTTTACAAACTTCTTATTCCTTAGGGATTTGTTTTCCTTACTGAGTACTTTGGGCTGATCAGTAACCCACTGATAGCTTTTAGTGGGAAAGTTTATCAAAAACATGTTGGGTAGTCAGGCATTTAATTCTCATGGAAAGTAATGGGTCTTTGATGCCTAAATCACTTTTCTACCTTCAAAAATATCCCTGAACTTCTTTACCTGTCTGGGGAGATAGACGTTATAGGCTTGACTCTTTAGTGCAGTGAATTAGCCTGTATGGAAATCTTTGGGCTCCCCCTCATAGAAAAGAATAGCACAGTGAACTGGAAATCTTCCCTTCTGTCTTTGCTGTGTATTTCAGAAGAATCAGGGTCAAAACTGATCTATTTTTATTTGTGATCCAGATGCCGATGCGTTAATCGTGGGAGCACCGGGGGCACCAATGGACGTTAAATGCCACGATGCAAACAGAGACTATGTTATTGTTACTTGGAAACCACCAAACACAACCAGCCAGAGCCCAGTCATTGGATATTTTGTTGACAAGTATGTAAACATTGGGATTTATTTAATTTTGTTTATTGCCAGAGCACATATCTACTGAAGGGGGAAAAAAAATACCATTTTTATCCTTTGATACTTGTGTCGTTTAGTTATATCTTTACAGAGCCCAGTTACTGGAACCCAGCTGTCTACTTTCTTAAATTACTAGAATGTTCCTTGGAACAATTTTAGCCCAGGTGATCTAGTACTTTCCTTGGAAATTTCTGGGCACAGCCTGGAAGTTAGCAAGGGCAATGGGATCATTCTCAGTAATCAGTTTGCAGGCAGCCAATCCTTTATCAGAGATGAAAAAGGTTCAATAGCATGGGTTTGGCCAAATCAGAGAATGAGCAAGTGCTGGCACTGTTTGACTTACAGAAGCCAGAATCCATTAATCAGATTTAAGTCTTTTTAAGCTGTACATTACAGAGCTGAAACCTAGAGATTGTTACATGATCTGTTTACTTCTGCCTTAACAACAATATTCCATGAGTTCAAGGCATGGGTTCCTGGGAGCTGGTGGTTTAAATTCGAAGGGCAGCTCTCACTCCTCCTGCCTACTTTGCACATTGTCGGGGGTTCAGCTCAGTGCAGGCAGCCCAGGATCAGGGGATCCAAGGGTTATTCTGCATCTCTTCCTCTGAAGTGCATACTCTTCCCCTGTAACTGGAGCTGAACACTGGATCTTTAGTGTTTGAAAATGACAGTCAGCAAAAACGTTACTGAAGTAGTTTAATAATGTATTTCTACCCTTAAAAACAACATTTGCAGCTCAGTGCTATCCAGTACTCTATAATTTGGTCTAACTCAGAGACAACTATCTGGAAACTGCTGGAAAATATTGGCTTATGAATGGCTGTCAGTATGGAGAAATTAGTTTGGGCCCTGGGGACTCTACCATTTATATCCAGTTTGTGCAGTGCATAGATCACGGGAGCATTTCACCTATTATGTGTATAATCTACACAGCTGTGCCTTTTGACATTTTGCTTGGATTACTGCAGTGCCTAGGAGTCCTTGATCATGACCCCAGTTTGCTGGGTGCTGTCAGAGCAAAAGGCATTCTCCACCACAAAAACTTATAGTAGTATGAGACAAAGGAGATATGTGCAGACAAAGGAGGCAGTATGAGGACATCACTGTGCTTCATGATGACTCCTGCACTCTGTGGCCCAGCCACTGTTGCAGAGAAAAGCACAAAGGTGCTCACTTAAAAATATAATGAGAAAGGGATGGAAAAGATCAGGTGAATCAGGTTGCAATTTCAGCACATTTGTGGTGATACATGTCAAAAATAAAGGTGAGTAACTTGTGACATGGCAAGGGATATGACAAGGAAGGGAACCTGGTGGAAGGGAAGTAGAGGGAGTTGACAAGGCCAAAAAACATACAAGAAAAACGCCCTTTGCAACTTCACTGTGAAGAAATATGAGCACAGTGAGACCAGGTTAGTATGGTCAAAGGAAAGGTTGTCTAAAGAATGTGTTAGAATTAGTAAATTGTATGGATTAGTTCCTCAATTTAGTGAGGATAGCTTTTATGACTGACTTGGTGTGTGGAAGTATGGTCTATGTTTATTGCGGGATGACTTTGATAAATGAACACTGAAAAATGCTGTCTTGTACTATTCCAAGATGTGAAGTGGGTTTGGAAAACTGGATCCAGTGCAATGATGCTCCTGTAAAAATCTGCAAGTATCCTGTGACTGGTCTCTATGAGGGACGGTCTTACATATTCCGCGTGAGAGCAGTGAACAGCGCGGGCATTAGCAGGCCTTCTCGAGTCTCTGAACCAGTGGCGGCTCTTGACCCTGTTGACCTGGACAGAACACAAAGTAGGTTGTGCAAGGCTGGAACTGGTGTTCAATATTTGATCTTACATTTATTCAGATTCTGTTTTCAGATTCTGTTTGCTTAGTAGCCTAAGGAGCAGGATTCACTTCTTCCTTTGAATGAATGGGTATCTCATTAATTTCAAGGTGGGGGATACAGCTGCAATAATTCCATATGGACAATTTGTCAGGACTTGAGGATCCTATCTCAATTGTGGCTGGTTTTACTTATCTTTTAAATATAAAAACTTATTATCACAAGGAGCAATGTTTTCAAAAGAGGCAATATGTCCTGGAAGCTTGCATCATTTCCACTGGGAAATTGGCACTCAGATCCCACAAACCTTCACATTTGCTGGCAATCACTTTTGAAAAAGTTACCAAATATGCCTACTTTAGTTAAAAAAAAAAAATCATTTGTGATGTGAATTCACCACCCCAGAGACTCTCCTATTTACCCACTCCTCTTTTGATAAGAGAAGTGCCAACACTGGCACAAAGCTCCCTTGCCGCAGGTTGGGGGCCTCTGTTATTGCGATTTTCCTAGCAGATGGAAAAAAGTCAATCTAATGAAACAGCTCCTTCTGAAAACTCATTTTGTGCTCAAGGCCACTGCATTCTGCAAAGCAACCTTCACAAGACCTTCTCCATGAGTGAGCTAAGCTAGCTTGCTCTGAGGAGTAGTCTTGTTGGTTTAGCCTCGTCCAAAAACCCAGCACGAAGGCTACACACATCATATACTTGCACACCTGTTGTTTTGCATGCTCCTTTTATGCAGAGGAGAATTAAATTCATTATGAAGACTTCAGGTCCTAATGTTGCTTGTAAAGCCTGAGTTGAATATGCTATGTTTCCATCAAATTTATTACTAATTCTTATGGTAAAGGTCCAAATCATGGTATAGTTGTCCTCCAATCTGCCTGAGAATTGTGACCATGATTTTTTTTTTTTAGTTCATCTTTAAATATGAAGTCATGCTTAGTTTTCTCATGAAAGTGAATGAAGCGGTGTATAACTTTCAGCTGATTCCATCTTTGGAAATATTTAGTAACAGAGTTATACAAACAGAGGTATATAAAGATACAGAAAGGCTTTTTAACTGCTGATGAACAGTAATTTGCAAAATTTATGAATATATCAAATTGGCTCAAGAAACTAACTGAATATTTTGGTTAACAGTTATTCATGTGGATGAAGGGCGAAGGACTGTAATCCGAAAGGATGACCTTGAAGGTATGCCACTTTTCCACGATTTCATTCCATCTGTCTGTATCCTAGCAATTTAAGATTATAACTAGAAACATAGCAAATAAAAGAAATACACCTAGTGAGCAAACTCTTCATAAAAACAAATAAAGACAGATATACTGGCTTACAAACCTGAGAGAACAGAAGGCAAAGGCAAAGGTCTGAAAGGACAGACAGTTATGACTGTTGACTACACTGGTATCATCATGTGCTGACAGCATCTCAATGTTTTACTTTGGTTAGTGATAAGCTGTGTTAAAGCAGCAGAACATTGCATTTGATCACATACATTTCTCTCCCTCTTATCCTTCTGGGAGACAAATAAAGCTTTTTAAAGAGAATTTCATGATTTGAGCAAGCTGTTTCCATTTTCCATTTAAAAATATAGAATCCAGCCTTATTCCTTAATTAATATATCTGTCTGAATAAACAGGCTTTTGTTGAGGAAGTGTTATAGACATTGTTTTTTCTCAGGAGAACTGGAGAGATTACTGCCAGCTTTTGGGATAAAGCCTGAATTTCTTCTGTCTTTGGTTGTTTTAATTTTTTTTTTTTTTTGGTCTGGATAATGATCTTCTCTTCACTTAAACTGTCAAAAATGTGAACAATAATAGCTCAGTAGTATGTATATTCTGTCTGCTATCTTCCACAAAGCTTATATAACCATAACTCCGTTAATAACCTAATAAAAGGAAATTCGCCTAAGAATAGGTGTAATTCAAAAAGAATCAGGCTCAGAAACATTAAATGATTTTTCTTCCCCAGTTGGATTATCTCTAGTTTGACAATGGTATCCTAAATGAATTGATATGGCTGTTCTCACATTATAGGATCAAGAACATCCTTGTCTTACCTGTCTGGCTTCAAAGGATCTACTCCTGCTCTCAGGATTGCCTGAGAATGCTCAGAGTGGTTAAACAGCCAATCTGGTATAAATATAAATAATGATATTTGGATTTCTGTTGTGATGATTTGCACATATTTAATCAAAGAATATAAATATCCAAATACTACTATTTATATATATCATTACTTTCATGTTCAAAATTGGAGACCATTTTTGAAAAAGTAATCTTACAGATCACAAATGGATTTCCTTTTCAGTGCCAGATGACCTTCCACTCTGAAAGAGCAGACTGTACCATCATACTATATCATTACAAATTATATCAGGTTTGGGTTTTTCAAGAATGTTTATGTATTAAAAAAAAAAAAAGTAGAGGTTTGGTTTGTAAAACCAATTGAAAGCCTTTCGATTGTATGCATCATGCTGAAAATTACTATTTTTAAGGCTTAAAATTTTTTTCTTGACTGTTCACTGGCAATTTCTTAAACTCAGTGGATTTATGTGCCTTTCTTAATGAAAAAATATATTTGTAGGACATCAAGCATCAGAATGCATTGAGAGAAAATAAATTTTGATTGGATAAGTTCCAGTTTGCTTTAAAAAAGCCTGTTTTTGATTCAGAAAAATGTACAAGGAGATAACTTTAGTGGACATTTTGAGCCTGTTTGGTTCTAGAGATGTTTATAAACTGTCAAACTTCACCTCCATGATTTAGAGATTATTACTGAAACATTTTTCTTTTTTTAATGTCAAATTATGAGCATTTAGAGGATATATGCTCTTTGTTTGCATCAGAAGTGACAAAACTTATCTCAGAAGAACTAAACCTTTGCCTTCTCTATTGTAAACCATAAAACTAAAATATTTACAGCTATCTGCTGAATTGCTATGTCTGAACTGTTACAAAAGAGGAAGCTTCTTCAGAGCTGTGTAGATATATATGAAGCTGTCCTTCATAGGTCTGAAGTTCTCCTTATCTCTGGCTATTTTACACCACTGTAATCCCACTGGTAGAGCAAAGAGCCCCTTCTCAGTGCTGTGGTGGGAGAGTGCAGCCACAAAGGGACGTTCTGGCCCAGGTTACGCTGGTCCTGGTAACGCGACAGCGAGAGTGGGGAGGGGGTGGTCGATCAGGCCACTTCAGCTGAGGTAGTCACCAAAGGGCTGGTGACATATTAGTACATCTCTGGTCCAGAGGTCTTAGAGGTCCTCTAGATTATCCAGCTGGTAATACGATCACATTACTGGAGATACTGTTAATATTCTCTGTTTCCTTTTCCACTTTCCACTTTATTTTAAGCTGCTTTTCTCCTTGAGTGTACCTCCCTTTCAGTTATCTTCTTCTAGTCTAATTTCTCATAATAACTCTTTGGACTTCTGTCTTTGATCAAAAAATAGCTCTTATTTGCATATAGTGAGTAGGTTTTTCAAAGACATTTTGCACAGCAGATTAAAGTAATTCAAATGTGATCAAAGAAAAAGAATGTGTGACAAATGCACAGCTTTTCAGGGGAATATTTAACTTTGAAAAAGTAAATAACTAACTTTTGACATGGATGTTTCATTCCTCAAAATGGAACTGAAGCGAGAACTGAGCTGCACAGCTGATACTGTAGCCCTTAATAGCCAACCAACATGCTGCAGGGTGGGAGTTCAAAAAGATGAGCTGTAGCACAAATGCTGACCTGGGGCTTAATCTGCTGTTTAACACTCACTATGTTTATTACTCTTCCAGGTGATATTCAGATTCCAGGCCCTCCCACCAATGTACATGCCTCAGAAATCAGCAAAACATATGTTGTACTCAGCTGGGATCCACCTGTTCCCCGTGGCAAGGAGCCACTGATGTATTTCATTGAGAAGGTACTGTACTGTACAGTGGCATTGAACTGTGAGGCATTTCATTGCCACATGCAATTATATTCAACTCATTTTCAGAACTACAGCATGAACAATAAAACTAACACTCTCTGAGTCTTGCAGGACTTAGCAATTGGATGTTGGAGAAGGCATGGACACTCAAATGTCTTATTGCATGCTTTAATGAGCATTGAAATTCAAAGTCCAGTGAAATGAACACCCTGTGCTATTTGCTTACTGCTTTCTAAAATGAGAGCACACTTACATGTGTAAGGTAGCTGTTTAATAGAAAAGAAATACCTCTGATTTCTCCTCCCTACAGTCAGGGCTGGTAGTTTGCAATCTGTCCTTATTAAAGGGAAGTATATTGGGGTCCTGCAGCAGAGCAGGGCATAAACAGTGACTCATCATGTGATCCTCACCTTGCTTTCCGCAGGCGTACTGCACCCTCTGCTATTGCCTGACATTTTCAGCTCATTCCCTATGAAGTCAATAGAGAGAGGTAGACCTCTGTCTCCAGTTCACTGCTCTCTGGTAATCTTTGCGGCTGCCTTTCTCCTCCCCTTGACTTGACTGGGAACTTAGGTTCATTCTTCCCCCACCTGGGCTACCAAGATTTAGATACGCCTGTCCCTGAGCCAGGTGTCTATATTAAGTGTGTTAGATACCAGCCAGAGGTCTTAATCTTTCCTCCTTCCTACAAAGTTTCCCCATCACCTCAGTAGGTAAATTGGACCTCATCCCTGACCTCTCAAACTCTTGCATGCCAAGCTATACTTAGTCTTTTGAATAGTGTCTGTAGCATATGCCCCCTCATAACAATCCACAAACACCAAAACCATCCATAAAACTGCCACACACTCAGTTTGCATCTTGAATATTGCAACAGACTTTCCTCAGGTCCTTACCATGTAATTTTTCCCCTCTCACACCTGTTCGGCACATTCCTCCAAAGTTCATTTCCTAGCCAATAATTCTGTTCATATCACCTCTCTATTTGCAGCCCCCATTTCTGCCTGCTCTTTCTCTGTCACATCAAAATGTCAACTTCAAAAGCTGTTCATAACCTTTCCCTACCTTATGGATCATCCATCAGCTGGTGGATGTAAAAGGAATAAGTGTAAGATGAAGTCCACTCACTAGTTAAATTTTCCAACCAACATGTTCATGATTTCTCCCACTCTGCTTTTCCCATTTTAGAAAAGTAATGAAAATTTCCATAGGAATAAATATCTATTTTTTTCCTGTACAACACAGCATTATGTCATTGATCCTTTCCTCTGATTCTTATTCCCTGCCATATACATGCTGTCTTGTCTATAGATTGCAAGCATGCTGAGGTAAAGATTTTGAATCAGCGCTTTATCCTGTGTTTATGTATCAACTAACAGGGAAGTTTTGGTTGCTGACTAGATTTTCTAGAATAAGAAGAATGTAAGTAAAAAATAACCCTAATCAGGAGCATGTTTTGGATCACAACCTGGTGCTAAGTGTGGGATTTATCTTCACTTTAGTTGCCTAAAATTTATAGGTCTACATCTGAACTAGTTACCTAGACATTCCTATAGTGTGGAAGGAGAAACAGGAACTTTTTGTCATGATTCAGAAATCATATATTAGATGACCACTGCAGGACAAGATGTGTCCTGAAAGTACTTAGTTATTTCCAGAGCCTACAGAAATAGTCTAGATCAAAAGCTCAGATGCAAATTTCTATTGAGTGGACACCTACACTTGGTTAGTTGAATTTCATTCTAAATATGCATTGGAAATGAGTATATCCATATGTTTTACAGAAATAACTCTATGTAACAGCACAAGCAGTACAGAGCAGTGGGAATGATGAACAAACAAATCTTAATTAAACCCCAAACTTACTGAGGGAGACTGAGACTGAGAATTAAAAGGATATTACTAGGAAAAAAAAAGTTTCATTATGCTAATTAAAACCTGACTCTAAAATCCTTTGTCATTAAACTAGCTGTTATGTATATATATATAGACCATTCAGTTCATAGGTGAATATTTGTTCTTTGCTTTGCACAGACATCTGTTAAGTTAGGAATGCACAATTTTAAATTAATTTATTTTAAATAAAGAAGTCTCAAGCCTCAAAAATAAAATAGAATTTTGAAAGGCTTCAAGAAACACAAAATGGAAGTGAGTTCTCCATTCTCTAAAACAGTGCTCCCTTAACAGAAGAAATAAATCAAACTACAGAATAAAACATTATGTTGATTCTTGCTTCCATCAAAATGAAACACAACAATTAATGTTTTTCATGCTGGAATATAAGATACATGGCAAAATGATGCTCCTTTCATATTTTCCATCTTTTTATTAATGAAGAAAATTACCTTTCTTTTTTGCTACTTAGAACAATAGGTGGGTTCAGTATCTATGAAAAAGATTTTGATATATGGGTTTTCCTGTTTACCTTTTTATTATTTATCTGTAATAGTGCACATAGTGGTTTCTAAGCACCCATGAAACATTATTCCTTCTTTAACGAGTTCACACTCTAACAGATTTTGTTCACAGACTCTCTGTTCCATAATTTTATGAAAAAATAAATTTAATGCACCTTTCTGTGTCTTAAGGCAATTTTATTTAGGCTGTTTACTGGACACTTGAGTTTTAATAAAACCACTGATATAGGCTATGGGTTATTTTTGTTTTGGGTCAACTGTTTATTTGAGGAAGCTACTGGAGAGCAGAATTCTCTCAGAGTGCTGGTTTGCTATCACTCCTCCATATGGAGGTGTGGTAATAATTAGCTCAGCTGCTATGCTGAAAATATTCTAAAGTAATTATTTCATCTGATGAATACTCTTATGGACATGACTTTAGTCAGCAGAGTGCATAAACATATGGTAGCGAGTAAAGAAACACCCCCCTCCCCACCTTTCTACAAGATGTGGATCAGGACTTGCTTGCTTTATAACTAACCTTTGGGTGTTCAAGTGATTTTTGCAGGACATGAGAGTAATTCTCTTGGGAACAATCAGAGGTGACAGTCAAGGCCTTAACTGAAGGTTAGCTGTGTGTACCAGAGGGCATATATTGGTGTCTAGACAGACAGGGAGACATTGATGTACTCAGACCTTTTCTGCAGAGTAATTGAATGCACTAGCAATGCAGATTTGCATATGTTAAAGCAAGACATTTGAGAATGATCCTTCTCCTTTCATTCTTAAACAAATTCATGACAGGATGCAATATGTTCATTTTTGACAGTTCCAAAATGATCGTCGTCTTTCTTTCTTTCTTTTTTCTTTTTTTGTAGTCCATGGTCGGCAGTGGAAGCTGGCAAAGAGTCAATGCACAGGTTGCTGTAAAATCTCCTCGCTATGCCGTGTTTGACCTTGCAGAAGGAAAATCATATGTTTTCCGAGTCTTGTCAGCAAACAAGCATGGAATCAGTGATCCATCTGAAATCACAGAACCTATTCAACCACAAGATACTGTTGGTAAGGCATTAATTGTATGGCATCAATATTAAATGCAACTGATATTAAAAAAAATGCAAATAAACAAGTGTCATCACAACTAAGTTAATATTATTACAATAATTGTAATCAAATTCATTTGTGTTCCAAGAAGACCAAGATGTTAAATTTTGGAAACATTGAGAAATTTTCCTAAAGATCGTAGATCTCCTTGTTGAGACCAATAATTGTTATGAAGTTAAATTAATTTTAGTCAGTCATTCTTCAGAGTGCTCTATCAGTGTGACTTATCAAAAAAGTAGGATAATACTGGTTAACCACTAACTCAGATAATTATATTGTCTGGCTCAGGTAATTATTTATTACCTAATTCCCTACAGTTTCAATTGGATAAGGTAGCCTTTCCTTTCTTTCCGAGTAATCTAAGTTGTGAATTACTGCTGGTGCAGATTTCTTGTGGCATGCAGATGACTAGATTTCAGTGATAGGGGAAGTTATATCTATATATTCAGTGGCAACTTTCCAAATGAAAGTGAGGGGTTTACTTTGGGGCTGCATTTAAGCATACAAGCAAAAATTTAGGCAGCAATTACTCATCTTGTTGCTCAAAGATATGGTTTACTCTTGTAGTTTAGCAAAGGTCACAGATAAATAGTCTCATGCATTGACAGCTGTCACCTTAAGAGCTCACATAGCTTACTAATACACTTGCCAGAAATATAAGAAATGACTACAATAGCTGATATACCATAGTGCACTAAATGTTGATAATGCAGTCTTCTTCATGTTTACGATAATTTAAAAAATGTAATCCAGCACCTTGCCTGATTTGAAACTACACAAGATGAAATAAAAACAACTCGTGCTTTTATGTATTCTTGATCTGATAACTCATTAATACATATGAATTATTTAAACTGTTCAACATTCCCCAAGGTAGGGAAGAAACATACTGTATTTATTTCACTTAGTACAGAAAATAGGCTACCCCTTAGGGGTTAGTGCAAGAAGTTCTTAATAAATCATAGCACTAGTGGAAGACAGAAAGCACAACATACTATTTTAAAGAGAAACTGCAGTACTTTGGGAAATGGAGTTAACTACCTGCACTAAAATACATCAGGGATGCACATGGCTTTGTTTAGTTGCCTGCACATAGTGCTGTTTGACATTCCTGCAGGTATCTGAGACAACTTCATGGGGCTGGCAAACATGACACAGGAATTGTGGGAGGCTTTCTTTCTCAAGCAGCAACTAGAGGACGGATGGGGTATCCTAGGGCACCCAAAATGACACTTAGTATATGTGCATAGGTAATTTAACTGAGTGCTAAGAGGGAATTCAGTTTGAGATTGACATCTAAATTTAGGTATCTCCATGTAGGCATCTACAAGCACTCTAGAGGTCTCTGCTCCCACTGCAATCAGTGGAGCCTAAAGGATAACTTGGCTGACCACCCATTGGGGGGGGGGGGGTCTACACTGGGGTGAGATGAATCATTCTCCGCGCTCTACTGACTGCTGGTTAGCGGCTCAGTTCAGTTGCCCACCCAGACATCTAGTACCTCTTGAGCTGCTTTCAGTTTGCCTTTTCAGAGGGCTGCAAGTATCCTGTACGTCCTGAGTCATATTTGCCAGCCGCAGGAAGAAGTCTGCAATGCACTAGAATGTCTAAAATGGCACTAAATATGTTTATGCAGGTAACTGAATCAAGCCCTAGATCTTTGACTATAATGGCAGCTGAGGAACATGCACTTGTAAATGTAAACTCTTGTACATGTAAACTCCTACATTTAGGTACCTTCATCTCAACCTCAATCCACTCAATGTTACAACCCTACTGTATAAACTACAATATCATGTAAGTATTATTTTTTATTTTGAGATTGAAAGACTGAATGAAAAAAAATTGCTGCCTTTTTTTTTGTTTCATGCTGCTTGCTTCAGCTGTAGTTCTGTGAAATATATAAATTTGGGGAAAATAAAATGCCTTCGATAGACAAGTGCTGGGTGCCACTCTTAACCTATCATGAAAGGCTGAGACATTGCTTCAGTTCCTTATGCTATCAAAGCTCAGAAAGGTATTTTATAGTGTACAGACTGTTTGAACTGACCCATATTAACTAAGGTATTTTGTTCACATTTAGATCTTGATGTTTCTGCTTCTGTTTATGCACATTCAGGGTGTCTAGCTGAATGTACACCAACAATGCGTTTTCATTACGTATAGTGAACTGCATACTACGCTACACTGGGAGGACTGTGATGAGCAGATTGAAGGAAGCTTTATTTCTCTCTGCTTCATGCTGGGGAGGTTGCTTCTGGAGTACTGGGTGCAGTTATGGCTCTCTTAGGTTACAGGGATGTGGAGAAACTGGAGTGGTCCAGTGGATGGCAACCAAGATGGCCAGGGGCCTCGAGGTTGTGACCTATGAAGAGAGGTTGAGGTAGCTGGAGTTGTTTAGGCTGGTGAAGAGGAGGCTAAGGGGTGATCTAAAAGCAGTCTACCTCTGCTTGAAGGAGAGTTACAAAGATGATGGTGCCAGACTGTTCTCAGCAATGCTAGAGGATGAAACAAGAGACAACAGCCACAAATTATGGTTTGGGAGTTTCAGGTTGGACATTACTTTCTTAGTGAAAAAGGTGCTACAGTGCAATACTGGAGCAGGTTGTGCAGAAAAGCTGTGAAATCTCCATTGCCAGAGGTTTTCAAGACTCAGAACAAACCATGGCTGACCTGTCTCAGAGTTGGTGGCAGTCCCACTGCTGTTGACAGGTTGGACTAGATGACCCTCTGAGATCCCTTGCAACCAACATGCCTGTGCTTCTGTGAAATGCATCTAGTTAAGTTTAGCTAAGAACTTAGCATTCAAACACTTAAAGTTGTCCTGAAAGGCTGTCCATTCTTGAATTGGGGTGGTCATTTACTGACTGGAGGGTAGTATTTCCTAGCTCTCATGATACTGCACTTAAATAGTTTATGTGCATTACTTACTGATGCAGTAGTGCTACAGGAGGCATACATGAAGCTGTTATTCTGATTTGAGAGAGAATATTTTCATACCCGTACATATTTATCAGCACTGATATTTGAAAATATGTCTTCCTATAACTCATTCCTCAGAAACCTGTATAAAATCAGAAAAAGTATGGAGACTAGTGGCTTAGAGTAAATTTACTATGAGAAAACCAGTACAAAAATAAGTATGTACACACATATATAAGTATCCAGACAAGTGAATTACTTGCAAAATAAATACACTAAAATGCATATTATTAACATAGTAGAAGTCATAGCTATAGTGATTAAATATGGTAAAAGTATACAACGTTGTATCTAACTTAGTTTTATTTTTGTTTATTTCATTATAGTGTATATTTTCTCTCTTTTTTTCAGTTGTTCCATCTGCACCTGGTCGGATAGTGGCCACAAGGAATACAAAAACATCAGTTGTAGTTCAGTGGGATAAGCCAAAACATGAAGGGGATTTGTTTGGCTACTACATTGATTATTCTCTTGTGGGATCAAATCACTGGGAACCTAGTAACCACAAACCTATTAAATATAACAGGTATTGACAATGCTTTTGTGTTTCCAGGAAACCTGTAGAATAGTTTTAAGCCAATTTATGTGGTAAGCAATGGCATTATCATGGAAGATGAATGTTTGTGTGAGGAAAAACAGTCTGCAGACTCTCAAGCCTGAACCTTTCAGGTTGCAAGGCAGACTTTCCATTTTTGTTTCTCCAGAGAAGTGTCTTTTTCTATTCCATGCCTTTGAGTTATAAAAATAGGTTTCAGACACATGAATCTGTATGACTTGGTCCTGAATGAGCATAAAATGAGCCTTTCTTAACATCTGGATTATGTCTAGGGTAAAATGACCTGATGCACATGAGAAAGAATATGAGGAGAGGGGATGCAGAAGCTTTCCAGGATGTTTCTGCCTGGAGCCCGTAGTCCAGGCCATCAGGGCACATGGCTGTTTCTGCTATAAGTGTGGTGGGGAAAGTGGTACTGTTGCTGAGACTGCTGTGTATGAAATCCAGGTGTGTTGCCCCAGAGACATCAGAGCTCCTCAACCTGCTAGGTCTATGGGTAAAGAAGAGCCCCTGTCTTTAGCTCCCCTGTCGAGATAGTAGCCCTGTCTGTATTTCTGCTGATTTTTTACTCCCTCCAGAAAATGTCACTTTGTTGTGTGAGTCATCAAATAATTTCCTTTGTGAAAATTAGGACTACTTTTTTGGAATTATTCACCAAATGCAAAGTTTGTATATGTTATTTATGTATTCTTATGGGTAGACAATGAGGACATAGTATTAATTTATAATTTCTTATGGGTAGATAAGAGGCAAATAGTATTTAGTGTATTTTGTCAGTTATTAATTAATTTTGAGGGACTGTATTCAGTGAAATCCTTTGATCAAGCAATCAAGGAACTTGATCAAAGAAAAAGTAGAGACTAATTCTTGGTCAAAGGGACTGGGACAGCATAAAAATCAGAAAAAAAAATCCATTTTTTCCATATGTGAACACATCCTACACTAGCACAGTCCTGACAATTCTATCTTACAATAGTTACAATAATTGCCTAGAACTTCACATCAAAACTGAAAGCTCTTTTTGGCAGTTACTATGAGGACAGTGAAAAACAGTTCCTGCCAAGAATAGATTAGAATTTAGCAACCCCAAGTTCAGAAGGAATATGCTATGGTTTATCTGACTCTACACAGTAGATCAGCACTAGCAATTTAATGAGTCCTGTAACTTTTGTTCCAGTGTCCCATCCAATTATACTGTACTATATATTTGGTATTAGGGTTCTTTCTTGAAAATGTTTTCTTTGTGAAGCACTCATGAAGCTAAGCTTGCTTTTTGTGGTCAAGATTTCATTTTACAGCATGGAACGCTTCCTATAAAATGTAAACCAGTATGTGATGCTGTTTTTTTTTAACCCAGGTTTGTTGTTCATGGTTTGGAAACTGGGGAGCAGTACATCTTCCGTGTAAAAGCTGTGAATGCTATAGGATTCAGTGAAAACTCACAGGAGTCTGAGGCTATAACAGTCCAGGCAGCCCTTAGTAAGTATGACTGTGCAACTCAGCTTCTTGTTTCTTTAACAAGTTGCAGATCTGCAGCAACCAGGTCCTTTGGTCTCCTTTACTATTACAGTACATTTTACAGCCATAGGTCACATCCCGTTCGTCGGTTTATACTGTGGCACGTTGCTGTTCTCCACAGAAAAGTAATTGTGGGGAAAAAAAATAGTTATTCATACAGTCTGTTAGAATTATTGAGTCAGACTCACTATAATGGCCAGGCTGCCTTCTGCTCCTCAGTTGCAACAAAGAAAACATATCTTGATTAAGTTAGACAGTGGCTTTTGGGTGATCTGGATTGGTGCAAATCAGTCTAGCATGACATCTGCTCCATTTAGAAGAGTTTCAGGAACTTCATTATTGTGCTGGACCAAACAGAAAAGTCCCTTTGGCTGCTCTAGGCTGGGAAGCAATCTGTCTCCTCTGGTACCCTGCAAGCAATATTTCAGTGTAAGAACAGCCCACTGCGTGTGCCAGCCCCACTAGTTACAGTAGGAATGATACATACCTAGTGGAGGGCTGAATAATTATTTAAACCTTAAAGTACACAGAGCTGGGCTATTAAGATCTCTTTCTTTTTGAATTTTCATTTCTGCACTGCATTCAGAGCCTTGAAACTTGAATGAAAAGTTACAGAAAAGACTTGTACTTTGGAGGTCAGTTTGATTAGCAGTTTTAGTTTCATACTGAAAAACTTTCACACTGAAAAAGTTTCGTACTGAAAAGCACCCACCTGAGTGGCTTCCTCTTAGAGAGGAACACACATACTCGTCTGAAGTAAAATATTTGCCATTCAGAATACCTTTTAAAAGATGCTTTCTTAAATTTGGGTGAGGTGTTACTGACAAACCTACTCTTTTTGATTGTTTTAGGAGGAAGTGTGTCTCATATGGGTAGGTGGTACACAAACACTTTTTAATCTGCCACCTTTAGGTTGTATATGCACTTGCACTTTGAAATTTTGTGGCACCTTTCGTTTTGTCACTGTGTGTGTTTGAAAATGAGGGTTGCATGGGGTGTATCACCAAACACAGACCAGGTGAATCTCACACACTCTTATGGCATGTGAATAGCTTTTATCCATTTCAGTAGTCTTAATAAGAATTTAGTAGGACTATTTGCAGGTGACTCACATTTGTGTAGACAGAATCCTTCTGTAATATTGGTTTAAAAGCATGTATAGGAATTTGTTATGGTCATTATTATTTATCAAGGAGTGATATAATTGCAAAGGCCTTTTTTATTTAGTCAGAACCAGTCTGAATATCACAAGACATTTGAGAAAAAGAACAAAAAGTCCACTTCTGCTGATTACTGTCTGTTTTCATGCTGATCAGTATTACAGCTATAAGTTCAGGAATTGCATTAAGGGCCCCAGCTAACATGTTCTCTTCTAAATGAGATAAATCAGATTCTCTTAAGAAATACTGGTAATTCAGCTGAAAAGACCGGATGAGCTTTAGGGTCAGGAGCTTAGCCTGCACTGACTGCAGCACAACAAGAGCCAGGAAGGAGTGTCTTCAGGTGAACTTTCTTGCACAGAGGGAAAGAGCAAAATAGTGCTTTCTAGACTAGAAGGGGTGTTTTCTGGTAAGAGGGGTGCAAAAAGTAACTCAGGAAACAGTAGGAAGCTGTCTGGATGACATTTCTGCTTCTGCCATAGGTAGGTCTAGTACCTGTGGGGAAAATTCACAAGGGAAATGTCTTTCCTGGCTCCACATAGCATAGGCTTGTGCAAGTTTAACCATTTTCTGTTCCTTATGGGCCAGACAGCAACTTCAGTCTGAAGTAGGCATAGAATATGGGGATAGGAGGGAAAAGCATGGAGGTCATAGGTGAGACAGTCATATGACTTCATTTAATTTGAGCTCAGAGCCTTTTTTTTTAGAGTCTTAATCCATTCCAAAAATACTTGATCAGCTTATTTGGTTCTTAGCAGGAAAATGTCTTCTGATTCTTCTGAAATCTTGTAGCATGGTATTTGATCTGGAGACATTTTCACTGGCACTACCATTTCCATACTAAAGATTTTAGTCTGTTCCTTCTTTCTGTCCCCTCAGAGGGCAACTCTGAGGCAGATGTTTCATGAGGAGATTTTTCATAAGGGAGTTTCCATGCTTATTTTTGTAGAGAAAAATAATTTTATTAGCAGCTTTACAGCTACTTTTTTACTAAGATGTAGCTGATAGATAGTAGTATATTGCAGAAAACAAAGATAGTACAGAAAACCTAAGCTTCTGCATCTCAGTGTTTTAGACTCTGTCATAACTCTCAGTATGCTTATTTCCTTCCAGCTTGTCCATCACATCCTCATGGTATCACACTTCTTAACTGTGATGGTCATTCAATGACCCTTGGCTGGAAAGCACCGAGGTTCAGTGGAGGTTCACCAATCCTTGGTTATTATATCGATAAACGGGAAGCTAACCATAAAAACTGGCATGAAGTCAACTCTTCCCTTATTAACCGGACAATTTATACGGTTAGTGCTTTTTAGACCTTATTTTTCTATAGTTGGTTCGTATTATGTCATTACTTTTGGCAGAGTTCTACTTTCTTGCAGAGACATTATTAAAGTTTACCTGCTTCACCCCAAACAGGCCCTTCCACTGTGTATTTTGGAGTCCAACAAGCCTAAGAGCTGAGGTGGGGATACAGTGAACCAGTGCCATCCCTTGCTATTAAATTCTAAGATAAACATGGTCGTTTAGATGAGGGAATTTCTGAGTAAAAAGTTGTGAAGCACCTTTCTTGCTAAGGACAAGATGAGCTATAAAATGCTTCATAAACTATATTCATTAATGACTTCTCTCTATATATATACAGCGTAATAACATGCAGAGGAAAGATGGAAGCATTTAGCAGGACAGATGACCGTGCTCTCTGTAGAACTGAGACTTGAAAATAAAATGGAGATAGGCTGAGAACAAATGGAAGTGGCCCAATCCTTTCGCTCAACATCTGCCTTCAGCTAGAAAGGGGAGCTGTGATTAAACCTACCATTATACCTCATGTCCTCCTTTCCAAAGAGTGCTCCAAAGTAGCAGACAGCTGTGATTTTAGTTTTGAAATAAATTATTTCTGCTTGCTCTTATAATGGATTCACTATTTCTTAACAGAGGAAATGCATGATGTAAAATTCCATGAGGAAACGCTAGGCAAGATAGACTACAACAACCTATTAATCAATATGATACTTGTGAAATTAAGGTAAACAATCGGACATTTATTCCCAGCTACTTTTTAAAATTACCTCTGCAAGTCAGCAAACTTCCTATAAACCTCAGGGCAGAAATAGATCTTTAGCAGAGATCTGATGCTAAAGCAGATGACTGCGCTGCAGATGAGCTCAGTAAGAATGCTTCACGCACAGGAGAGAGCGCAACGCGTAGAGGCAGTGCAGTGCTCAGCCGCATGCATGGAGGTTTGTGGCTGGGTTTACAACTGGCATCTCTGGTACAGCAGATGGAGCAGGGGTGTTGAGAAATAAAAAAGGGCGGATAGGCTAGACGTGAAAGGGCAGTAGTTAGAAACGCTTCCCAGGTATTTTAATTTTTTAATGCATTTGTTAAACAAATGAGTAATGTAAATTAAGGGAAACTATTCAGAGTTTAATTAATTTGATATTTAAGGTCTCAGTCCTGCCAGTAACTGTATTTGTGCCTGAAGGTGCGTCTTCATACATTATTTTGAAGGACTGGAATCTGAAATGCTAATGGGAAATAAAAGCAAGAGAGCTTTTAAAAGCACAGAATATTTTATGACATACTGCAAGCAGTCAAAGCCCTCATACACAGAGTATAGCACCAGGAAATCAATAGAGATTTGTCCCTGACTGATTAAATAATTCTGTGGGAACCCCACAAATATTTGTTCTGTTATTAACTTGGGTTTTAAACCGTTTTTATGGGCTGAACTTCTGTTCTCTCTTGTCATTTACGATATACAGCTTTCTATTGTCGGGAAACTCTGGCTAAATCGTATTAGTGACTGCCTCCTCCTTGTTTGCTTTGTTTTGCTTTGGTTTTCTATCTATCATCTGATGCTATTTCAGGTAACCATCCCATCACATATTTGTTCCCATAAGAAAATAGATATCACACTAAAAGCCTGTTTTATCTTCTGTTTTTCCCAGAGAACAGTCATAGCTTATTTATTTGTGAAAAAATACAGCTGTTCAATATCTCTACCAGAAGTACAGCCCTCAGCTGTATATTTCTTTTGAGAACTATGATAAAATATGATTTCAGGAGAATTATCTAGAGGCTTGAGGTGCAGAAGACCTGTTTATTAAATTAGAGGTGTTCTGGGAAATGAAGGGTGGGAAAGGGCTGCTACCATGATGTGCGCAGGTTGTGGAGAGGCTCAGCCTGTTGGGATGCTTTATAGCCTGTGTACCTTGACCTCAAAATCTGAGGTGGTGATGTGGTGATAGCCTCATTGGATAAGCCAAAGTTCATTTACCAGGAAGAATGGCAACAGGATGGCATCGGTTCTGCTCATGCTACTTGCACTGCTTACTGCCTTACTTTATAATGCTAGGTAATAATAAGAAAAAGACACATATAAACCATGTAAAATTACGAACAGAGAATATTTCCCAGAGTTATCTCCATATACTGCTGAACTAAGAAGTGGATCAGTTTTTCCTTCAGTTTCCTGTTATTTCTTCTCAGCTCAGTCAAGTATGACCAAACACCATTTGAACTCTTACTTAAGTGTATGGTCCTTCATAAGCAGTACAAGAAGGTATTTCATGTAAGAACACTCTTCCCACAGTACCTACTAGTTGCCATTCATTGTATGGGCTCCCTGGACCTTTACTCTAAACTTTTACAGCCTGTCCTGCCAATATGTTGAATGTTGTTCTTGTTCCTAGGATGACGCAGCTGAAACATGGAAGTAAAATCTAGACCTCTGCAGTATGTTTGGTTTAAATGTAAAATCTTCAGATTAGAGTCTCCCAGCACTCCAAGCAGAGCAGTAGAGTTAACCAATTACAGAATGCTTATTTTTAATATATTAAGTTTTTAATTTATTATAAGAATGTAAATCATAGCTTTTCATATACATACATTGATTTTTTTTCTCCAAAAAGGTAGAGGATTTGATGGAAGATGCATTCTATGAATTCAAAATTGCTGCTGCAAATCTAGTTGGTATAAGTCAACCTTCAGATCCCAGTGAGCACTTTAAGTGTAAAGCCTGGACTATGCCAGAACCTGGTAAGTCTATTAATTTCTCATGAATTTCAGTTTAATATAAACTCTTTGCAACACAGTCAGTGCAATGTTCCAGCCAAACTCTGCTAAATGTCTTTTGGTTCCAGTGTAAGAAAGACAAAGTCTAGTCTACCTAATGTGAGCATATAAATTGTGCCTAAATGTTAGGCACCTAGGGAATTGTTTCTCCTCAGTAATGCTTGAGTTCTGTAGATAATCTATGAAGTGTCTTTGAAGGTTGGCCTGCCTAATTTGTAACACCCTCACTCATACTGGGCAGCATTTTTGCTGAAGCTATTTGTGATGTGGGCTACTGATTTGCCTAAATAGGAGGTGTCACAGTACAGCCCATAATGAAAACACCAGTTTAATATATTTCTACCTCTTTTTCCCCCAAATGCTCTAAAATACTGCTGTGTTCTTAACTCAAAATCTATTTATAACATAGAACCAAAGTATGCAATTAAAGATCCATTCCAATACCTGCTTCAGTCATCAGGAGTTGTCTGACACCTACACACATCTGTTTCATGCATAAATGTTCATACAGTTATTTTCTAACTAAAAAAAAAGACCCTTAAATCTATTTTTGTACAACTGTTGACATTTTCAGTGATTCCGAAAAGGAATAATTAGCATAAGAAGGCAGGACAATTTCATTTTTTCTTTTCTATGGTATAAATAAAAAGTAATTCTTGCCTGGAACAAGAAACAATTCAGTAGGATGGTGGAATCTTTTAGTAGGAAAGACTCTCAAATGCCACCTAGTTCAATGGCTTGCCCAAGTCAGGATAAACTATATCTATCTTACTGTTGACAGAAACTTGTCTAATTGATCCTTACAGATTTCCACCAATGAAGGAAGTCAAGGTTCTTTGGGCAGGTTTTATTCCCGATCTTATGACCCTTACAGTTGAGAAGTTTTTCTCTCTGAAGAAGAGATCTTGCTGCTTTTCTTCAAACTTTTTCTAGTTGGTTCATATTCTTATTGAATGACAGCACACAAACTTGACACATTATTCCAAGCAAAGAGTTGTCAATGCTGATCAGAGAAAATGGTAACTTCACAGGTCTACAATTATGTGTCTGCTTATAAACCCTCTTCAATTTGCCTTTTAAAAAAACCCCACTAAAACTCAAAAGTTCAAAGTCTGCTTCTTTTTAATGCCTGGATATTTTTCTGCAAAGCTGCTTGTCAGCCAGTTGTTCTCCACACTTTCTAGACAAATTCTTCTCTGAGTTTTTAAATCTTACCTTTTGGATTTAATGGCATGACAAAACTGTCAATAAAAAAAGTTTAATTTCTTGAATTTAATCCCTTTTGTGCTAATTATATTTTTTATAATTTTGTAATATTTAGTATAAATATATCATCAGTGGACCAATTATTTTTCTAAAAGAATCAAATTTGTCTGTAATTTATACTCTCTACAGTGTTTTCACAATGTCAGTGGAATTGCCCATTGTGTAAAACAGTGAAGATTATCTTTCATTTTAAATGATATGTAAAGAAATAAAATAAAAGGCACTTTCAGGAAATGAAGAGAGTGAAATTTCCATTTTCATAATGAACAACGTGACCTTTCTACTCCTTGGCTGATTACATTGTTCTCATTATGAAGCTAGCTGAACAGAGAGCATTGCATTCTTCCCGCTTTAAAAAAAAACGAAAGCACCACAAACAAAAAAATAAAAAATCTCCAAACCTGTTAAAATATTTCCCAAGGCTTTCTTAGAATAATTTTTAAAAAATGGCTTAGCAATAATGAAAAGGAATAAGTGAGGTTTAAGATTGAGAGAAAGAGGATGATCCTTTTCCTTGACTTACTAACGATACTGAAGACAAATGTAATGTGACTGCAATATACTCCAGTGTCAACGAAATATTCATCCACATTTTGATATGGAAGGGAGGTTTTCTTAGAAAAGCCAGAATGCCTGGCAAGATTTCCAGTGTGAGTGATAGATTCCTTGCCCAGAGCCTATTATTATTTTATCCCTCTGCAGTACTCCAGTCTTACCTATAACTGTGAGCTTCCATGAGTTAGCGATGATAGCTAATGAATTATTTTGTATGACTTTAAAAAAAATGAAGCATCCCTGGTCTCAGCATTCTCAGAATAGAACATACTTCATTATACATTTCCTTCCACAGTCTAGGTTTCTAACAGTTGCATCTGTCAGAGGAAATTTAATTATCTGTGACTATATAGACATTCAGGTTGGGAATTTTAAGAGCCCTGAGAGAAGGCTTTAGGCTTCCTGAAAACTCCAGTCTGTCCATGAAGAAGTATAGTTTTTATCCTCAAAAGAACTGCAACAGGTACTCATAGTTCTGTTTTCTAGAATATAATTATCCACTATGGAGAAACACTCCTTTACTGCTTTTTTGCCATATATTTGCTGAATCTCATCCCTTACAGAATTTCCTGTGCATTCAGCACTAGTTAACATCGTATAGACTGGAAGGGCAATTGGATTTTTTTGAAAGATTTTTGTACTTGTCTACCTTTAAATGATGAGACAAGGTTTTAGGGAAAAGTAATATCTTGACTTAGAACAAAATCTCACCACTAAAAAAATCCCTAAGTCTCAGGTACTTTCAAGTTTTCTTACTACTAATTTAAAGCACAAGGAGCAAGCTTCCAGCTACGTTATTTGCCTGAATAGCAGTATTCTGTCACAGATGTTGTCACCACGGTAGAAAATTGGTATGATTATGCCTTTTACTGTGCTGATACAAGTGAATATCAAGAGTATAGTGAAGAAAATACTACAAGTTAAACTGGATGGCACCAGAACAGTTAAATGAAGGAAAAGGAAATATAGCACCGAGAGCGTAGCTTGATAGCTGAAAGATATGAAGTCACACTTTCTCAGATCATGAGCATGTTTTTGGTGTAAATGGTTCTCATAACAAATATCCTATTCAGAAGTTCTTCCAAACTATCATGAAATTATTGAGATCCAGCTAACAACGTACGCTTTGGAATACTAATGTTACACCTGCATAAAACAGGTATTGCTGTATACAGACACAGTGGGACGATGACCTAAATACCATATGTACCGCATTTACTGTTAAGGAGGAGATATTTGAAAACAAACATAGTCAAAACAAAATTAAAATGACACATTTTACCCTTTACAGGGCCAGTTTGCAAAACGTTATTATACTGAAGTAAACTTCCAATATTTGAAATATTTTAGGTCCTGCCTATGATCTCACAATTTGTGAAGTTAGAAACACATCACTGGTTCTTCTGTGGAAAGCTCCAGTGTATGAAGGCAAAAGCCCTATTACTGGGTATTTAGTGGACTATAAGGAAGTAGATACAGAAGACTGGATCACAGCTAACGAAAAACCAACTTCACAGCGCTATTTTAAGGTAACATTTTCAATGCAATTAGTGTTAATTCAAAATTCAGTTCTAAGAACATTGGCTTGAGTACAACAGAGATACATTTGAATGTGGGCTTCTGCTAATATGTTTGTGTAACCAAAGAATATGAGTTTAGATTTTTTTTTAAAAAATTTGCTTTGCTCTTTATCTTGTTCAAGGTCACTGATTTACATGAGGGTCATACCTATGTTTTCAAAGTTCGTGCAGTGAATGCTGCTGGGGTAGGCAAGTCATCTGAGGTATCTGAACCAGTGCTTGTTGAGACAAGACCAGGTAATGAAGTAACTGTTTTATCTACTCCTCCCCTTCTAGAATACTGAAATGCTTACAAATGGATTTAATCAATCTGAGTCAATATTGTAGCCCCAAAAAAGTATTTCCAGAGTCCAGAAGTTCTTAGCCTTAAATCCTATTTAAAAAAAAAAAAAAATCACATAGATACAGAGGTACTGTCAAGTGTTTGTGTTTTACTTAGCGCAGGGAATATTTTGATATTCAATCGCTTTAATTGTTCCTCTGATACACAAAGATGCTTCTTATTGAAGGTGAAAAGAAACACAATTTGACAAATTTATTAAAGCATCAAGAACGATAATAAAATTAACTTAAACTGTTCTTATCTTCTCACTTTCAGTTTCATTCTATAGCTTTGTTCCTTGATGAGCACAGAGTTTGTAGTCTTCCTTTCCTGTGAAATGTAAGAATCATGTTCGTACGTGACATAAAAACGTGCTTAAACATTGCAAGTAAGATCAATAGCTGTTAATGAAGAAGGATAGAATTAGCATGGGCTTTAGTCATTTGTGAATTGCAGCTCTGAAGAAAAACGCAGCCTCCACATGATTTGATTCCTATTTTGCAGGAACAAAGGAAATTTTTTCAGGTGTGGATGATGAGGGTAATATTTACCTGGCTTTTGACTGCAAAGAAGCTACTGATGCATCTCATTTTGCATGGGGTAAATCCTATGAAGAGATCGATGACCCTGATAAGTTTGAGACTGAAACAGAAGGAAATCAGTAAGTCATGCAAGTCTGTGTCAAAATATTAGAAGTTTGTCCTGATAAAACCTTAATAAAATAAGAAAAGCCACTAATTATATCTTTCTTTATTGATGATTTTAGTTCTAAGCTGTACTTCAAAAATCCTGATAAATCAGACTTGGGAACTTATTCTATCTCAGTTAGTGACACAGATGGAATTTCATCCAGCTTCGTTATGGATGAAGAAGGTAAGTTCCTTAATGTCTCAAGTCCTTCCTCTCTTAACACCTGAATTGCATTAAACATTGTACAAGAGAAACAATTAATTCTCACATTTTCTCCTATGCATGAAGGAAAAACAAAAAAAACCTCAACACACCAGACTTCATGGGATTAGCTATTTTTCTGATTATCACAATAATGCATGTTGGAATAGTTTATGGCAATATTTTGTTTAAATAAAGGTAAAGAATATACCAAATTATTATTATTTATGCTGGGACTTCAATAGTGCAAAGATCTATTTCGCTTTCACTAGAAATGAGTTTGTCTAATATGTTTGACTTTCTAGCCTTTCACATACTTAAAATAATTGGCTCTTGATTAGCCATAAAGTTACCATCAAACCTCTGCCTCCTATTCAAGAAAACGTATATAATATAAAAAATACAGAGACAGCCTTTGAAGCTCTAGATAGAGTAGCATATAACTGAGATGCAATGGATTACTGAGAAGAATGTGAGAAAAAGGATGTTGCTTGAAAAAATCTGAATATATTGCCTTAATTCATTGATTTGTGTAAATTTAGAATTGTTTTGCTTTATTTCATCAAAGCTATCTTATTTCATTGGAATTGCACTGAATTTGCTTCAGTTTGATTTTGTTTTACTAGTTAGAGAGACTGAAGAGAAAAGTAAAGCTGGAGGAATTTCCTATCTTTTTATGAAAATGACTCTGGTGCGTTCCTGGTCCACAGGGACTGATTGTTATGCCCAGTTCAGCCCAGTTAGTTTTACCTATGCTAATGACAGCTAAAAACAGTGGTAGGGACAAATAGCTAGGAAGTTGCCCATTCTAGGAAGCTGGGAAATGGCAGGGGAGTACGCTGAGCATTGAGTTAGGCAGCTGCACAAATTTTTCCATTCACGGGTGACCTCGAGGAGTCTAATACTGACTCTAGGGACAGTCACAGGCAGCTTTGTTGGCTTATTTCAGAGCACTCTTTACAAGAAAATATTGCAGACAATTAATCATTGCTTTCTGGTATGGCAAACAAGGAAAATGCGCTCCAGAATCTCTTCACTAGCTACACAGAGCCTTTCACAGTTTGTGCCTATGTGCTCTTTTTAGTGTTTTCTCTCATTTGCACAAGTGAATCAAAAGAGCTTTAACTATCTAGTTATATTTGTCATTCAAAAACTGTGTTTAGTTTTATCTTCATCTCATCTTTAACACCTTTATACCTTATAATGATGCTTGACTGTTTCCAGAAATTTAAGGCAAACCTTATGTTGTGTAGTTTTCAATTTTTGCCATATAATAAGGGCTGCTGATGGTGCTTTGGATCACGGAATTACTACTATTCCTTGTATTAAAAGATAGAAAGGATCAGATCCTGGCATTAACACAGCCAATGGGAATTTAGCTCCTAACCAAATATGAAAATTCCTCCAGTTACATTCTGAATCATTTAAGGAGAGGAGATGAGACTGAGTCTGAGTCCGAATCTGATCAATATGCAGGGACTTTATCACAGTGTGAACCATGTCAACTTTCCCAGTCAAAGTAGGTGGTGAGAAGAAGAGTGCTATGTGGGCTCAGTCATTACTGGTATCTGCTTGTTCTAGGGAAGCTAAACATGTAATATTTTTAATTTACCAATGAATATTTTTTGAAAAGACAGACAAGCATTTGATCATGAGAACTTCCCTTTGGCTTAGTGTTGAGGCATCTCTCTGAAACCTGTCTTGTCACCTTCAGTCCTACCATCCAAGCTTTTTCTGTACAAGAGCACTGATGGTGTTTCCCATCCCTCACTTAGGTCATGTCTTTCCTGGTCACATCTGCTACTCAGAATGATAATTTTATTTGTAGTGGCTCTCTCCACAAGTATCAAATTTGTATCTTAGCACTGAAAACTACTGTCTCCTTGCCCACTTACTGTCCCAAATGCTACAAATTCTGTATTTTTTCTAAATCCTCTAAATTATGTCATAAATTCTTGCTAATTTCCTCTTACATTATCTGTAAATTTGGAATTGGCAATTAGGTCCTTCTTCCAAATCTTTATTAACAATGAATATGATAAATAGGATTAGTATGAAAACCTTACTGTGATTTCTAGACTCTCATGCAGCCATCATTAGGTTTTAGTGCATTAAGTAAAACTTTTTGTACCTTTTTCATACTAACCTGCACTCAATCTTGTTAGCTATCACAGTAAAACAAGTGTTTTAAATACTGTGTCAGAAAGGAGGTCAGCAGATAAAAGAGCCTCAGAGACTATGTAGAAGAGATTGTCTCCCATCTTTAAATCCCATAGGAAGTTTAAAATAGGTCTCATCCCTTGTTTAGATTCTTTTGCATAAGAGTATACATGAAAATGCATGAGATAGGAAAACTCACTAAGTCCATGTAACAGAATTTTAAGTTTCTTAAATCTTTTTTTATTGAAAGATATTATTCTGAGGAGAGTTAGATATTTTGCATACAAGACATAAGGAGATTAATTATTTGCTGATGCTGATATGTATCTGCTTTGACACTTGTATTCTGACTGTATTTTTCAGAATAAATTAAAACATGAGTATTATTCTTACTTTCAGAGTTGGAACGTTTGATGGCACTAAGCCACGAAATAAAGAATCCAAGTAAGTTGAAGAACTGAATGTACTGGGTAGTTTTAGAAGGGAATATAATTACACACTAATGACTGGAGTTCCCAAAAGCTTCTTCCTGAGACAATGGAAGCTTCATTTTTCATGGCACAACTTGCTTCCATATCTTTCTATTCATTTTAAAGATTATTAGTTTGTACTGAATAAAAATCTTCATTACCTAAAAGTCTTTTGCAGTTTAACTTTACTTTGGCAATAAGCTATAGGTAGCTATTAGCTAATTCCTTAGACATTGTGCAAACTATAAGCTGTAAATTGTGCTCTTCCTTTGAGAAATTAATTTAAAAAATCAGCCAAAGACTGCATTAGACCTCTTTTCCCCATATAAATTATATTATGTGATTCAGCATTTCCTAAATAATGGGGAGATACTAATATATTACTATAATAGTCCTTTTTCTTACAAGGATTCATGCATTATTGACTTTTGATTGATTTTCTCTCTGCAGCAATACCTCTGAAATCAGAATTAGCTTATGAGGTTCTTGAGAAAGGAGAAGTCCGTTTTTGGATTCAGGCTGAAAGCTTATCACCAGATTCTACCTTCAGATTCGTTATTAATGATAAGGAAGTTGAAAACAGTGATGTAAGTACATGTTGAGGGCCATATATATATATGATTTTGTTTAATAATGCATTGTGCATTAATTGTTAGTCTATTTTTATAGTTGTTTAAAGCCATGTTATTAATATTGGTCTGATAATACCTGAAGAGAATGATAATATTTAATCTGAACATTTTTCATAATACAGATTTACTGTCCCAGAGATTTCAGTGAGATTATTCATAGCAAATAAAAGAGCAAGCTTTAGCTTTCAGAAGTCTGTATTCATTTTGGGTAGCTAGATGACCAACAGCCAAAGAAAAAGAGAAGTTAGTTATAGAATGTTAATAAATAAATCTGATATAAAAATAATATTTAACTCAAGACTAAAAAAGATGCTTCAAGTATGGTTTTTGACTGCAAACCAGCAAGATATGTTATTTCCAGAGACCCTGTGTGGCTACTGCTACTAATTTTACATATGATGTGGGAAGCACATGACAATGCAATAATGATCATAAATATCAAACTTTTAGGCAATGTAACTTTTTTTTTTTTAATTTGGGGCCTAGGCACTATGTGGCCATTGAATGACTATATGGAGATGAAAGGGCAGGCCACAAGCTTCCTGCATTTTTGTAGCTCTAGGAAGGCCTTTTGCAATAAGAGACACTAAAAAGTGGCCAGATAGGGCAGAGAAGAAAGCAAGGTCATGCGCTTGTAGGGTAGGAGTATGTTTTGTCCACTGGGCATTAAAGTACAGCACTGGAAATATATTTTCCTGTGAAGAATCCACCTGCACTGCAGCTGTTTGAAAGCATCAATTTATTCCTGCGGTTGCAAAGCCTCTTTTTAGCCAGAGAAGCTTATCAGCATTTTAACACCGTAGAAAAGCAAAATGAATTTGCCTTAATTACATATTGACAGGCCGAAGAGGAAGTGTTTCTGAATAATATACTTCTCCTCTCTGTATTTCTTACCGCAAGAAGTAATAAAATATAGCACTGAAAACCTGAATATTAGTGACTAGGATGTTATTGAAATGACAATATTCTGTCTTAGCAGTGTTAGCGGAACAGAATAAGTTATTTTTAGTATGCATACGTTTTGAAAGTGTTAACATCAGAGAGAGAGTCTTGAAGTGGAGCTGCATTATTTCACCTCTTTAATTAGTAACCCACAGGTGACATTTACATTTCGAGATTGATGATATTTTTGTGGAAAGTCACATAAAAGCCTGGTATTTATGGTGCCCATAAAATCATTGAACTTCATCTTGCTGCATAATGGCAATAGTTAGAAGCCTAATTACACTCTAAAACCTGCCTGGAGACTGGACTACAGTTACTGAACATGTTCAACAGACTGTTATGCTTGGTGAAAAGTATTCTGATTCTTGACATTGACTGAAGTGATAAATTTTTCCGTCTAGGTCCTAACAGGGAACAGTTTCTGAAAGATTATTAAAAAATCTGAGAATGGAATTAACTGGGCCCTATTTTCTAATAGCTGTCATTTTAATCTTTTAATATTTCTTTTCCTTCACAAAATTTTAGAAAGTGTGATACAGGATAAAATTAAACCATACGTCTTTCTTTTCTTGTTCTGCTTCTGGCAAATATCAATTTATCACTCTCCCTGAGAGCACATTTCCTTACCAATGAAATGAATGCAAGCGTTGTGCTTGACTTCAGTGGGCAAGGGACTGTAAGTGAGAATTTGAATTTGCAGTTTGATAATTTACCATAGTTTATAACTTCTCTTTGTAATCTACCTGGCCTATTTGCTATATTCTTACAGATAGACATGTATACAAGTCAGTTTCTACTTAGTTTCCTGACTAGTTAAATCTTCTCTCATCCTGTGACCTTATATCTTTCTTTGAACTGCATGTGGAAAAGTGCATATCCAGATTATATAAGCATTTTTCCCTGTAGTTTCATACAAATGATATACCTCAGTCTCTTCTTTCTAATTCATTTATTTAATCAATAGCTATCCTAATGAATCTGTTGGTTAGTGATTTGTTAATTCCATTATTTTTTCTTTTTTTCTCTTTTATTCTTCAGTTACCTAAGTAAGATTTAAACTAAACTAGTTTCATTGTGCATATTTTTTTGCCTATTTTGTGTATATTTTTAACCTAATATTTTGCCTATTTTCAGTGATGTCTTCTCCTATGTAATTTTGGTTCTTCCTTTTTCAGATATTCTGTAAGATCATACTATATTCATTATATAAAGTTGGATACCTGTTTCATATCTTTTTCATGATTTTTTTTCTTTTAGTTAGAAGCTTTAGAGCGCTTTACAATATCATGCCATAGTTTATGCTTGCACTATTTGTACATCTGAACACACCAGTAATGGATGCTAAACATGTTGACTATGCCTACACCATTCTTAGATAGGTATCTCAAGTAGCTGTGAGCATGGCATATTTCCTCACCCTATGGCTCTTCTTCAGATGACTGCTTTGCAAGGAGCCCCCAGGCAGCCTACATGGATGTATCAGACTAGAAGTGAGGGGGCATGCTTTGCGTTGTGTCCTGCAGCTGCACCCGAGCTGCTCTCCCAGGTTTGCTGTCCATACAACAGTGAATCTATTCTTGAAGATGGCCAAGAGGTGTCCCTCAAAGCTGAAGTAGATATACCAGGGGTAGTAGTATTCCTACTAATTTTAGGTCAGTACTTAAAGATTCTTCCAATTAATGAATCAGTCCCAGAGAGTTTAATAAATGATATTTTTACTAACTTTTTTTTTCTTCCTTTGTCATCTTTCCTAAATGATGTGGCTTTGCCTACCTTTCTCTGGTTTTAGACCTCCAAGAAAAAGATTAATCAAGAAACTCTGTTTACAAGACATCATGTCTCCTTTTGTCAGCAACGTGGTCTATACCAATTTACTGCAATGGAACGCTTCCTAGAAAATGATATTTACTTTTCTGTCCAGTCATAAACAAAACAATTCATGTGAAATATCCTTATTCTCATTAGTTACCAAAAAAAGTATTCACCAAGTAACTTCTATAAATTATTTTTGCTTTGCTCTGGGAATTTGTTAGTTGAAATTCCAACAATATCACTTTTGGTGGGACACACAGTCCTTACGGCTGTTACTTGCTGAACAAAGGATGATATTATTTACAAAAAGATAGTTGTATCTAAAGCAGTACTTGTAAATGCAAAATACATATTTTGCAAACATTGTCCAATATTTACTTATAATTTCCTGTTTCCTTGAACATTTTCAACAATAATTTATCTTTCTAGAATACCTAATCAACACAAACACAAAAAGGACACATGAACAATGAAAAGCATATATAACTTTGACTTCAAGTCAATATTTGGCATTCTGGGTATTTTCCAAGCCCTTAGTAGATAACAAGATGTTTTAGCAGCATTTTAATTCTGTTTTGTTGGACTCAATCTATTTTTTAGTTCAGAGAAAGTTTGCTAGTTTTACACAGGGGAGCCAGAAGTGACTGTTCTCCCTCATGGTCCAGCACTTTAGTGTTCTCTGAGAAGAACACCTAGTATAAGAAGAGAATAACATTATACTCTTCCTAAATGAACTTTTTTTTAGTTAGAAAATAAGGCCCATTTTCCAGCTGCCACATATATGTATCTCAGAGGTATTTAGTACGTATGACTGTTTGTATTTGTTATGACCAATTTATTTACAAGGTACATATTTGGAGATCCACATCTGTGTCTGCAAATGTAAACTTACAGCTCTCTCTGGACTCTGCTTAGGGATACTATTTTAGACTAGCAGATCCCCTTGTTGGACTGGAAGCTGTAATGTGTCTGATGGCCAGATGTGTAGGCTCTTCCTCAAGCATGTATAGTTCCATAAGCTAGTATTTTAAAACCAAAAATAGCTATATTGTGATGACTTGAGGATTCCAGTGCAGTACAAAGGTTCCTGTCACCATGGGACCTTGTTGTACAACAGTAAGTACAAGAACAGCTTTCTCCCCATAGTTTACAATTCAAAGGGCATGAAAGAGATAAAGTGTGGAGGTGTGGTTATAACACATGATTAATTTGTTAGGGAATTATAAATAATTTACACCATACTAGAGTAAAGTTATTACTCATTTATTTCAGAGGCATAAAATAAAGTGTGACCGTTCTACTGGCCTAATAGAAATGGTGATGGATCGATTTACAATTGACAATGAAGGTACCTACACAGTACAGATCCAAGATGGAAAGGCCAAGAACCAGTCTTCATTAGTTCTCATTGGAGATGGTAAGTTCACTGAAACACTGAAACTTTGGCTCAGACGAAGAAATGCTCTTCAATTATTCTTTGAACAGTCTTGTGATTAACTCGTGTTTTTATTCACCTCTTCTAAAATTTAGCATTCAAGGCAGTATTGGCTGAGGCTGAGCTCCAGAGAAAGGAATTTCTCAGGAAGCAAGGTAAGATGAAGTAGATTGGTGACTTTAGGCCCAATTTGCATTTAATGATACACCCCTACTGATTACTAAATGCTCCCAACTTCCATTGACTTCATTAGAAGCTGAGAACCTTGCACATGTTGAGGAGATACTGAATCCTTGCTGGATGTGGATGTTATTTTCTAACACTGCCATATAACACGTGCAATTTGTGCCAGAAATTTCACTAAGCAGAGAAATAAAGACAACCTCCTTACAAGAGGTTATCTTTGCTGGATATTCATAAGAAGTGCTCCTACTCCAGGCTCCGATCCAGCAAAATACTTCAGTGCATATTTAGTTTTAGGCACATGAATTATCTCACCAATATAGTTGACAAAAATATAGCGTCAGACCAAAAAAAAAAAAAAAAAAAAAAAAAAAAAGATTCTATCACTGTGGAGTCCTTCCTTGAAAAACTGAGATTGAGCTCTAATTTATAATTATTGCTTAGCAGACACGTGGGTTTCAGGATGAAAGTAGTGATAATAATTACGAAAAACTGAGATTGAGCTCTAATTTATAATTATTGCTTAGCAGACACGTGGGTTTCAGGATGAAAGTAGTGATAATAATTACAAAGCATTTACTACAAATACCATAGGTAAGTGTATCTGTATAAGCAGTGTAATACTGTTTTTCTCTATTTTCTTGGTTTTCTTGTAGTTTTATGAAAGAAATGATACCATTCAGTATATAAAATCACAAGATCTTTCTCCTGGATATTGCAGCTGTAGGGCCTGATCCTGCAGACATTAAAACATACTCATATGTTTACACATGAGTAACCACAAAAATTTCAAAATGACTATGTATGTCAGTAAATTTACTTAAGAGCATATATATTTTCAGGATTGGAACCTGAGTAAGGAGCAGAAATACCTTCTGTTCTGCTTGTAATACTTAATACACTTTTAAACTTCATATAATTTAGACAAATAATGTCTGGCATGGGATTTTTGCTTTGAACATTTAATTGGATGAGTGTTTGGATACTTCTGTTTATTCTGGAATCCTCTCTACATTATATGTATCATTTGTACACTCGTTTATGTATACGATAATGTAACTGTATTCTGCTTCTTTCCTATGTTTAGTTGGCAATCTAGTATGCTTAGATTTAGTAAACTAATTTGTCTTGCTCACTAACCTGTTTTACATTTGGGAATGCTACAAGGCTTACCATGCAAATGGAGATAAGCCTCAGATTTCTAGTCTGTACTGTAGATACCTGGGTCAATAAGATGAATATAGATCACAAGGTTTTCCTTCTAGTGCATGGATAGTTCAGGAAAGCCCTATCATTGTTCTGGTGTAGGGATCTTAGAATATAATTGTCATCCTTTTTCTTTCTATCACTGGGTCTCTCTGATCCTCTTTTCTTCATTCTAAGGATATGCTTTAAGTCTGTTTTGTTCCTTAGGTCCTCATTTCTTGGAGTTTTTGCATTGGAAAGTTACAGAAGAATGTGAAGTTTTACTTGCTTGTAAGGTAAATAAATATGCTTGAAGAAATTTTTTAGAAAGTTTTATAGTTGAGCTAAGAAAATGTGAGGAAACATTTTGACATTTTTAATATGAAACTTTCTGATTTCTTGTTTTTAAACAGTAGTAGTCTTTATTAAAACAAATAAATGAAAATTACAGGATTGTAGCCTTAATGGAGAACAGGACTAGGCTTAAGAAATTAGAAAAATAACTTTTTTGAAATATGTTAACTAATCCAAATTTTTAATAATAATAGTTGTGAGCCATAAAAATTATTCAGACTAAACATGCAGATCTGAATGCCTCATTGTTCCTTCCTCAAAAAATAGCAACACAATTCAGTTTGAACTCTTTCCTTACCCTTTTCTGATTTGGTAGTTCCTCTACGAAAGCATCTATTATTTAATCAGCTGTTATCAAGCCTACATCAAGTTTTCGAGAATTAATGTTACAAAATAGGATTTTTCCTGAATGTGGCCAATGACTTTTGTACCCTAACTAATGATAATGTACATAGAATTCATAGTAACTTCTGCAATGTCTTTATGTGCTATTCTAAAGTGATATTTTTTCATTTTTGTTGCTCTTTTCTAGAATGACTAATTAGAGGTCTGAATAATTAATTTAATTCAGCAAGCATCAAACTCTTCTTCATTGCCTTTTTTGTGCAGTACGGGCTCTTTTGTATTAATTTTATCCACTTCTTTTGAAAAAGTTTTTGGTTTTTAATTGGTCCAACTTGAATCATTCATTATCAGTAATTTACATGCACATTTGATTTTTTTTTCTTCTATATTTTTCCTGCTCATTAATTAGAGGGCCTTTAACCTCTGCTGATTCCCAGCAGAGCTGACCTGGGTGGTGAAGCTGCCGTCCTGTGTGCCCCCTGTCTTAGGGCTCAACACTCATTAGCTGACATGGTACCTTGGCTGATACGGAGCTGCACAGCTGGAGCGATTTATAATCTCCACATGCATTTGCCTCAGGCGTGAACCGTGCTTATCCTTTCATTCATGGGGGGAATTAAATGGTTCTGAACCAGTTATACTAGAATTAATTCTATCCAAATTAATCTGAAATTATCCACCTTTTCATTGACTTTAGAGCCTGTTTATGCCACTTGAAACAGGGCAAAAGGCTGAGCATCTGATTATGTACTTTTCACCAGTGTATTTTTTGTTTATAAGGTCAGAAATGCAATCCAGGATGTAGGTTGTCTGCAAACTCATCATTTTAACTATGCTATTGACCTTATAATGTTTGTTACTTTTAGTGTGTGACTGTCCATTAGATCCACATGGTACTATTGTTTATGCCTGTTTAACTGATATTTTTAAGGTAGGAAGAGGCTGAACAATAAAGCCTGGATTTCTCCTACTACCTTCAGGCACCTGACTAAAGCACTCAAGTTAGAAGTGTGGCTGCCCTGGACTATACCTGCAGTATTAAAATTGTCCAAGGGGCAATCTCTGCCTCCCCAGGCCAGCTCATTCAGGGTGGTTCACATCCACGCTGCTCAGAGGTGGCTCCCTGGAGAGAAGAAGACAGGGCATGAACAGGCTGCATTACATTTGGCCCAGGTCTCCTCTAGGCTTTGTCTAGTGCCCCTGTGCAAAAATCACTTCCGTGTGTTTTCATGTCTTCAAAGAGCCTGGGATAACATGAAGGAAGTGCTGTGACCTGTGAGAGAGCTGTTTTATAGCATGTCAGGACTTTCTTGTATGCCTTGGCATGACATGGGGGAGTTTGGGAACCAGGCCAACTGGAAGCTTGTGTAAGGCAGAGGACTAACTGTATGATCCAAACCCATAAGATTAATGATGAACAAATATGGATTCTGTTATGTAAGAGTATATCAAAAGTAAAATATGTCACCTCTGGTACCACTTTATTTCTCATGTGATGGGACCTAACTAAATTTTGATCAACTTTGTATTTAATTCTGAAATATCTGGGATCAACAACCATATTCTTGGTTTTGTAGCCCCTCCCTGCATGCCAATGGGGCATGCTTGTCCATGGTCCTGGCTGCTAATTTGATGGTGTTTGCTTTTTTTTCCATGCTTATTTTTCTTTATATGCCAACATCTACTATTATTTTTCTTCAGATACTGGTTTTTTTTTTGATACAGTTTCAGAATGTTAGTGTTCAGATGTTACCCACTCTTGCATACCTTTGACCCTTATTTGTACTGGCAGTGTTAAAAGCAAGATTTTTGGTGTATGGCTAAACAGTAGAAAAGGTAACTTTTTACAGTAAATGTCAAAATGAAATAATTTTGGCACTGCAAATTGCATTTGACTGAAACTCAGTCTATTCCTTGTTAGATCGAATCCTAACAGTTCTTGATGAAAAATTGTTGAAAAGCATTAAAGGCTTGTTCCTTCAGGCTTGTTCAAATAAGATTGCCATTTATGTCATACGACAAATAGACCATAAACCACTTTCTAGTTACCGGCAAAAGTAAAGTGCTGCTTGCTTTTCTCATGCAAGGTGTTGTTTTCGGGCAGATTGTGGTCTCAAATACTGTCAGAGATCCATAGCAATGACACTGGCTATTAAGCAGCAATATGTGTGATTAATGCTAGCAGGATCTAGAGAGATGTCTGAGAATCAACATAGAAGAAGGAAGAACTGTCCTATTTGTCTGGTCATCTCTATAGAAAGCTATCAATGAGCTGTTCGTCTGCAGAGTAAAACCCCTCTAATATGAAAGGGTTAGAAACTGGTGCATGTATTTTCCTCTAAGCAAGACACTTGACAACTACAGTGGAGCTGTATTAACTTCTGGGCTTCCCTGCATCCATTTGTTCAGTCCCCTTTTAAGGAGATTTTTAACTGACTGCCTGGGGACTCAGAAATGTCCTGTCAGCCCTGCTCTTCTACCAAAGTCACACTGACTGGGAATTCGGGCTAAGTGCAGAAATACAATTGCATTTCTGTGATTTTTGGAAGGGTATAGGGATAATGATCTTAAATAAACCATAGTGTTTCTTAAAGGGGGGGGGAATAAAATACATTGCCAGGTTTTCTAAAGAGAGCTGGGCTTTTAGCTCCTTTGACGTCATGCTTTGAGGCCATTCGTCCAGCAATATTTTAAGTGTCACCAATGCAACAATTGTATTTTAAAATTAGAGTACTACTTGAGGTACAGGGTAGTCTATTTCTGCACTGTGTAGATGAGCTGCTGCTACTACAGCAAAATTGTGGCTTTCAAGCACCTTCTCTGAATTTGTCCTGCTATATTAAGTTCCTTTGTATGAGGAGAGACTGCAATTTGCAGAATTCTTCAGGTCTTTGTACTTCCCGTAGGGCACAATTGTAGTGGGGAAAAAAAGGAAGATTCTCTAGTCCACCTCACAATTTTGAAGTCTTAAATGCTTTCAGAATAGTAATTTCAGTAAGCTTCTCTGCAGTTTAGTCCTGAAAGACATTGCTTAGATAACCAGGATAGATCTGCGAATGGGCTAAAGACCCTCCGTGATAGGGCCTAGATTCTGTGTTACAACTGTCTGGAAGCATATGGCAAATACAAAAAGATAAATGAGAGTTCGGCAGCTACAAGCCTACTCTAATTTCAAGGATATTTGGCACAGATATCTCTAGATGAACTGCAACCCACATAGGAAGGGTGCAAAACACTTTAAGGGAATAGATGGACGAGATTTCCTTTTAGGATTCAATACTACTCTGAAGCTGCAAACTACACACTTCTCAACAGTTCTGGGCTGCAAATAAATACTGTAGCACTAACGTTTTGTTTAGTATGACTTGGTCATAGTTGTTTTTTTCTTTATTGCTTTATTTGACATATGTTATTAAAAAATTGGCTTCTTGCATTGAAAGTGTGACTACCTACAGTATGATATCTTTTGTCTGGATGTAGCTGTGCTTACATGCCTATTCTGCTGTACAGGTGGCAAACACAAAGAAGGAGACTGTTTTCAAATGGTATAAGGACGGTTCTGGGATTGAGGCTGATGAGGTGCCTGACCCGCAGAAGGCAGAAAACCACCTCACTATTCCCAGGGTATGGTATCATCTACTGATTAGAAATGAAAGCTTCTGCTTGACATGCTTTCGCTTTGCCAGGCAGAGCACTAAACCAGCTATTATGATTTCTGTGAGCCATTTAAGAAAAGGCACATTTGCTACCCTTCAGTTAGCTGGTGAGTGGCTAATGCTGGTAAAAGAGTGTTATTTTTGTTATCAGCTCAGCCACTTCATGCTTAAGTTACTTCAGGATCCGTAGATGACCTCTCTCCAGTTCTACGTCATACTGATCCTTAGTTTTTCAATTTGCTCAAGCACCTCTTTCTGACAGCGTCTCAAATTTATTGCCTAAAATTAATAGGTTTGAGGTATATGGTTTCTTCAGATTCGTCTTGATGCAAACAGAATAACCTAACTTCTGTCTGAAGCCATATCTTTCTTAGTTGCTGTCTTTGTCAAGTCCCCAAAACTCCCGTGGAGTCTTTCTGCTCTCAGTGTAATCTGCACTCAATTTATTTTTTTTAATTTATTTTTTGTCTTCATATTCTCTCAATTTCCCTCCTTCATTTACTTGCTATAAGGTACTGCCTTTCTAGTGGCTCCATTTTTATTGAGTTAACTTTTCTGGGGAATGGTTTCTGTTTGTCTTTAATTGCTCTTGTTACTTTTCATTTAACGATATGATCATTTTCCCATTATTTCCTTGTTTGTGAGATTTTATAAATCTTAGATTCAGCTAAATAACTTCCAACCTGAATATAAGTATTTATATTTTTCCTTTGGGTTTCTAATTAAATTAAAGTCAATGCACCCAAACAAAAAACCCACTTTTTTAAAGCAGTAACACTCTGTTAGATTTTAAAATGTAAGTTCTCTATGGATAATGCATACATTGTTTATTTAGCATAAATGTTATTTGACTACAGTTACTGCTTGAATGAAAGCCAGTGAGTTGAATTTAGATAGTTAAAGGGTATCGATCCTTTTTTATGCTCTATATAGATTGTTTTCAAAAAGTAATAGTTTCAGTTGAAGAAAAATTGCCTCTCTAAAATATATGTGGGTTAAAGTTACCCTCTATTACATCTAACTAAACTACTTGTGATTTCTACTGACCAGAACCAATCCTGTTATATCTTTATGGAATAAGAGGAAAAAAGCAAATTTCTCAAGGAAATTGAAATGAAATCACAGTATGTGTTAGGCTTAAGGGCTAACTATATCTGCATAAAAATTCATGGACAAGCCATTCATAGTTTCCCATCTCTGCTAAGATTACTTAACCAGAATGCAGTACAATGTATGCTATTTGGTTTAGAAAACTGTGCCATGGTTATGAAAATGTTGTATTCTTATCAAGCTTGAGATGTAACATCTTGTGATTTCCTTACAGCTGTCTCGCAAAGATGAAGGAGTTTATAAGGCAACACTGTCAGACGATAGAGGTCATGATGTATCTACTCTTGATATATCAGGAAAAGGTAAAATACAGTTTACTATATTGAAATAATGATCTCCAAATGTTCTAAAAAAGTGACAGAAATCTACCCTTGCAAATGGAAAAGGGAGCAAACATTTGTTCAAATTCAAAATTTCAAAGCTTTTCTTATGTTACAGAGATTACCAGTTAAGGAACTGCAGCACTGAACATTTTAATGATTAATGAAACAGAAAGGATAAGCAGAGGAGTTTAGCAAGAACCTGGCCCTGGAAGATGGTATATGGTACAGGGCAAGCAACTTTGAGCTCGATGTGCATTCTTCCTTTGGCATTTGAATAAAGATAAATGCAAGTAAGGATGAGAGAACCTAGTCCAAACAGTGTTTTATCTATTATCAGGTATCACAGTGGGCTATTCTAATTTTATGCATATTTAATTTTTTTCAGAAAAATAGCTGTTATTTTACCTCCGAGTCTACAGCAAAGACAGATCTATGGCCAGCATAAATGAATTTCACTCAACCTTGGCAGATTGTCTGGGGCTCTCATGTTTAGGTCTCACCAACAAGCCCAAAGTCGACCTGTATTCAACCCATCTACATTTAGGCACTTTTTTTTTTTTTCTCCCTTGGTCCTAATAATGGAGAAAGACTCCTTCAAAAGTTAATTTAGTTCACCAGATATCTTAAAAAAATATATTCAGGAGACTGGTGAAGTGCCTAAAGTAGGAGGAAGGGATGAATCTCAGGCTGAAGTCTTAAGCTGCCCTTGACCTGAGAAGGCTGTATCATCTGAGAGACTGCATAGTCTCTCAGGCATTTTTCCTATGCATAAGCTCTGCCCACTATCCCTTCAGAAAAACATCTTTTTGAGACAAGATAGGTATTATTGCCCTGCTTTTCCAGATATCTACCATGTGGTATATAATTCATCTCCTCCAATCAACATGACAGTGGAAACATACTGAATTTTGCAAAGGCTTCCAGAATTGGATCACAATTTATTTTAGCAGAGACAAAAAATGTGCAGATCAATACAGACCAAATATACAAGTAGCATTTTCCCAGCTTCATGCATTTCACTATCCTCCATATTCATAAAAATTCTTTAGCATAAATATGGGTTTTAACTCTCCAGTCTTAAGCATGCCTTCTTCAGATTATGGTGCCGCTTTCCTTCCCTCTCTTTCCCTCCTACACAGGGAACATTTTTTCTTTCTTGACATTGAATAGGATTCTTCTGCCATGAAAGAGTGTCCCACTCTTCTGGACAAGCTGCCCTTGTCTCCAGGGATCTTCCCTTCCACAAAGCCGTCAGCTCGGTGATTTTTCAAAAGCTTGATAGGATACCTGGTTTCTTTCATTTGCTGTTGAATGACTTTAAATTGCCAAATGCCATCCTACAGGGAGCAGGTGAAAATTGTTTCCACCCAGAATGTGATGATTTTTCTTTCCCTTGTGCTCTCCTTTGAATGTGAACTATCAAGTTTTAATGAGCTTTTATTGTTTCTAGCCTGAAGGATACAAAACGCAAAGACCTGATAGCGCACGGCTGTCTCCACATACAGTGGAGGTATTCAGTGACACAGCACGGAATTCATATACTTTACACAGATGGAGTCTCCAGATTGTCCCGTATACCTATTGCAATTTTAATGGTTTTCTTTGCTTAAAGATGTGAAGATTTCCCACACCACTTTAATTAAACTAAACATAACAAAACTATATTCTGATTGAATTTTGATGGTACATTTTCTTTTTCTTTTTTTTTTTTCTTTTCAGTTTATGATGATATAATTCTGGCACTGAGCGGAGTCAGTGGTAAGTAAATGCTGTTTCGGATTTTCATGTAGTTTTTTTAATATTAAAATAACCTGAGCCTGAGGCAGACAATTTTTATTGCAAGCGGGAAATCTCTGGAAGTCATGATGCTTATATTATTATGGGATTGTTATTAAGTTTCTGAATAGGCATTTGACCTTGCTAATTGACACTATTAAAAGGGAACAAAGTGCTATTCCATCTGGCTTGTTTGGTTTAGGTACTGTGAGAATATTATAATAATGGTTTTCCTTATACTACCCATCAGTAAATGAGTCTTATGATATAGAGAGAATTAGATTCTGATCCTATTGTCAATAGTAAGTCACAAATCATTCCAATGAAAGAACAAGGTTTGCACAAGAATAGAATAGTTTTGCAATTACAATCATGACACTATTGTTTCATGGCAATTACAGGACTGGTTTATTTTTTGAGAAAGTATCTTGCTTGTCATAATGCTTTACAGTAAAACTGTAGGATTGTGTTGAAATTAGCAGATATCCTTTGAAAATCACAAATCTCTTTGTTGTGGTTGAGAACCATGACCCAAACCTTGAACATATTTTGTCCTGATTGATAGTACCAGAACTCCATTTGACTATTTCCTCTTCATTCCAATATCCTATTTGATCTCCATATATTCTATTTTATATAGGTAAGTCTGCTTCTCCACTGAAGATCCTTTGCACAGAGGAAGGAATAAGACTCCAGTGTTCCTTGAAGTACTACAATGAAGAAATGAAAGTTAGCTGGTCTCACAGGTAGATATCTTTCTCAAGATGGAGCCTACATTCAAATTTATTTGAGCAAAATACAGTCTGAATGATTTACTATTTACTATTCTGTAGCACTCTTTAGTAACTGAAGCACATAAATGAATTTCTCTTTCCAGAACTTCATTTTCCGTTTTCACAGATAGTGAACAGAGTAACAGGAAAATTATAGACTTGTCCAACACCTATTGGGAAGGCTGTAACAGAGCCAGGAAAAGAGAGTCTCCAGTATTTCAGCCTCTTTTTCAACACAATACTGTTCATCTTCCACTATTTACCTGTTTGGTTCAAAGACAGTAACATACCCAGGCACAGTTGTCTGATCAGGCCTGTCTTTTTTGCCTCTCCCTCCTGCTACATCTGCCTGAGTTTTAAAGGTTACTTAGTCCATTCCACTATCAAGTGCATATAAATAGAAAACTAGAGAATGATATATAGAAAATCTAGAGAATGATATATAGAAAATCTGGAAACATCAGCATGCATATTTATATTTTTATATATACACCGCCAATCAATATTTCAGATTTTATAATAGGCCTTACATGTTGATTATCCTGAAAATCATTAAACACAGATTTTGAAAAAAAAAAAATTTCATTTCTGTTATGAATACAACAAGCAGAAGCCAGAGTTGTTATGTAGAGCTAAAACGAAGACTAAAACAAGCAAACAAACAAACCAGCCTTCCCCAGGCCTCCCAAATCTACCTAGTCTTTTACATAAAGTTCTGGCAAATTATTCCTGGAAGACAGAAAGGCTAGACAGTCACTAGTTTTCTTACCATCATTTGCACAGCATAAAGCATAGCATGCAATTTGCCAGCTAGCTTTGAATTATCCACTATACTGCATAGCAGGGAACATAATACAAGTCCTAAAGCCAGCATGCATCATCCGCTCATTGTACAGGGGAAAAGACAAGATACAGTACGTTCTAACATATAGTAGTTTCTATCCGGGTATCTAATTTGGTACACTGAGCTCAATGTAGTCCTCTCTCAGAAAGGGAAATGTGCAGTAAAATTTCCTTTTCCTCATCAAAGAATGTTTCTAGCTATGAAGCCAAATCAGTCCTCTCTAGACAAATAAATTAACTGATCAAAGAGAAGCTAATACTGACTTTATCTATTTAAAAATTCAGTTAAAGATGCTTTGGAGGAAGGAAGAAAAGGAAGATTTCTTTAGTTAATGAAGGAAAGGAGAAACTTCTTTGCAAACCATTGAAAGTGGCCAGGTTTATGTGCTCTCCCTAAATACCTTCTTCTATTGTCGCTCTGCAGGACAGGTTATGGGGTAGGAGAACCACTGATCTGATCCTGCAGGACATTTCTTACATTCTTAACTGAGGAAGATATTTTTCCTCATTGAAGAAGACTATTTGCCTCTAGTTTACCATTCTGATACCTTCTACTGTGTGCATATGAAATGTACAGAGCTCTAAAGTCATGTAGCATGTTTGCATACAGACATGCATGGGTGTATATGGCTATATACCTAGAAACATATGTCTAGGTATGTGGACAGAGAGAAAGTGAGAGAATGAAGTGGAATGAAAGCTCAGGCTAATGATTTTAAAATGTTTCATACTCACACTAGGAAGAAAAGAATCTCCTGTGAAGTTGCTCTCAGTAGTTGCAATTTATTTGAAGTTTAGGAATGGTGTGTAATCCTTTGTAAAATTTTATAGACTATCTTCTATGGAGAATATACATGAAAAGAATGTTCAAACCCCTTTCTATTAATTTTTCAAGGGAATCTAAAATTTCTTCTGGTGAAAAGATGAAGATTGGTGGTGCAGAGAATTTTGCCTGGCTGCAGATATGTGAGCCCACTGAAAAGGACAGGGGGAACTACACCTTTGAAATCTTTGGTGCAAAGGAATCCTACAAACGCACACTGGATCTATCTGGACAAGGTAAATTTGTAAGACGTGGTGACTTTTCATGGATTAAATGGAATTAAGCAATAGTAACCAGGGAAATGATAGTAAAAATAGAAAGCTGTTGATCAGAAACAGTTGCAGTTCAGTTCCATAACTTTTATGATCATTTTAATTTTAAATCTATTTCTACAATATGTGATAGTGGGTTCCAGGGGTTTGGACTTCCATTTTGATACTATGTAAAATTGTCTTGGTTTTGAAAGAGTTTGTACATAGATATGTGTTACAAATTTTATACTGAGTCTCAAATGCAATTTTCGTTCATGGACAATAATGCTCTCAATTGTTTTGTTACAGCCTTTGATGATGCATATGCAGAATTCCAGCGACTCAAGTAAGCCCTCCATCTTTTGCATTTTAGTGCTATAATAGCAGTGCCTTAACTTTTGGGAAAATATTTCATTAATAATTTTATTAATAACATTATATATTTCTCTTCCTCTCCTTCTCAACAATTTTAGGGCAGCCGCTTTTGCTGAGAAGAGTAAGTTTATTTTATGTTTCATCAACAATGTTGTACTTCTGCTTTGGAGTTCTCTTTAAGGCATTCGTTGTGATATGGTGCCATAGCTTTCAGAGTTCAGTGGTTGCAGAAATGCCCCATTACTGCAAAATATTGCTGCAGAATTTGTGGTTTTATTTCTCTTTAATTTTGGTGGAAACCAGATAAACATGCATTTTTTCACATTTTGCAAGCCTCCAACTCTGTCTCCTTGCACCTGCAAACAACCAGAGTTTCTGTGAGGTGTGAACTTCTGGGTGTAGCACAAGGAGGTGTTGACTCTGATAGATGAGGATGATGACACTGAACACTAGGATCTACCTATTTAGCAAAAAGTAATGCTTGTTGGATGCAGTGCATGCTGAGAGACAGTGTGGAAGCTCCTTGCTGTTGGGGGTTGCAGGAATTCTGGTACTTTGATATCAAGTCCCCTGATAATGACAAGATGCTTCTGACCTGCCCACAAAGAGGCGGAGAGTGACAGAACAAATTTCCCTCAGATCTTAGATACCACCCAGATGCTAAAAACATCCTCCTTACTTTGCTCTGTGCCCAAAGCACAAACTGTCAAACTCTGCAGCAGCTGCAAGGCTGTTATGTGTATCAATTTAAAGCTTCATAGCACAAGCTCTGCTAAAAATCTGAGGGAAGTATAAAATACAGTAATATGAAATAACACAAAGTATCAAAAAAAGTATTATTTTACATTTAATTAACAAAGAACATCAGATTTTTTAAGATAAGCTGAAACAGAAGTTATGACTAATATGGCACCAGGCTATAAAATCATTAAGAAATGAATAATTTTGAGTTGTAAATGTCATGTGATCAGCATATTTTTCTTTTAATTCCTAGATCGTGGTAAAGTCATTGGTGGTTTGCCTGATGTTGTGACTATAATGGATGGCAAGGTAAGAGTAGTTTTTGTCAGTGAGTAATGCTGGCTGGTGAGATGTTTCCTATAATGGGGAAAAGGGAGGAATACAGATGATTCCATAGAAGCTGAGAGAAAAAAGAAGAGAATTCAAACCACCTAATGGTAGTCATTTAATTGAGGCACATGAAAAGTCGTAAGTGAGCATAGTTACCGTAAGCTCTCTGTACAGTCAGGGGGAGGCACAGCTTGATTCAGATCTTAGGTGAGCAGGGTCAGCCTCAGGAGGTGCTGGTCTTTTGTGCTGATTGTACAGAGACTCTGAGTTAACTGTACGTTTGAATCTGGGCTGGTGTACAGCTATGTGTATGAAGGGGGAGTTCAAGAGGAGAATCCACTCCTGCCCTGGAGGACACACCAAAGAGGCAGAAGGAGGCAGCCGCCCTCTGAGATCCAGTGTAACAGAGACAAAAGCTAGGGCCCATTCCCCAGCATGCCAGATACAGACTCTTCCGGCTGGTAAGAGTAGAGGAGGGTAAAGAACATACCTGGGACAAGGGGATAAACTCTTCCTTCTTTGGCACGCAGTCCCATGACAATATATAATTACCTCGAAGACCAGAGGATACACAGTTTCTGATAGCAGTAATAACTAAAAGCCCAGATACAAAGTCAAAATTAGTAAATCATCCCAAAGTCCCTTCACGGGTCTGTTTGATGGGTGGAGATAGAATTTCATAAGACTGACTGACTTGTGTCCTTCAGCAGGATTTTGTCATTGCGGAGTGGGATCTCATAAAATCTCAGGCCAAACTCTCCAGATACTAGGAGGAAAGGAGAAAGCTATTAGTCTGAGCTTCAGTCAGACTTTACAGATGCCAGACACTGAAACTCTCATCCTGAGGGTGAGCTCCAGATCCCTAAGCCTTCAATCCAGGAAAGAGAGACCAGTTTCATCCTTCCAACGCAGGGAGCAAGGTCTTGTCTACTTTCTCCTGCAGCCAAATCTTGTTCTAGTGGGTGTTCTGCCCTTTCCTGCAAGGAGAAATGAGATCTCTCCCATCTGGGAAAGAGATGACTGAAAGAGAACAGGGGGGAAAAAACAAAGAAATCTGCAGCATTATACATGGTGCAGAGGAGGTACCTGGAAATGATTATTCAGCACTTTTCACAGCACAAGGACTAGGGAGTGCCTAATCACATAGTGATTACAGGCTTCAAGGAAGCAAAAGGAAGTAGTTTTTATTGTGGTACATAATTAATTTGAGGTACTTAATGACTTAGACCAAAATATATTTGGGTCCAAAAAAGGAAATAGGCAATATCAGAGACTAGTCCAGGAGGGACTATTAAACAAAATACCTGGATGCAACCTGATCTTTGAACCGGTTTATAAGCCACTAATTTGTGGAAAACAGGACGTTATACTGGCACTAGGATCACACTATCCATTGCTTGTATTTTATATGCTTTCTGAAGCAGTTGCTTTTGACCTCTAAAAGAGCTAGATGGAGTTTTAATCTGACCAACCACAGTGGATCAGCTCATGAGCCAATGTGACTTCTACCATCTGCCGGCTATCAAGAGCTTGTTCATCAGGCTGTTTATGTCTGTTGTCTAAAGTGCATCTTCAGAGGCTGCAGCTGTGTTGCTCTGTTTGGAAACTGCCTTTCTCGTGGCCAAAGTAAGAGGCTGCAAAGAGAAAAAGTTCTTCCAACTTTCTGTGTAGTTGACCATTTTCTGGCTATCTGAGAATAGTCTTTTTAGAAGGAAGGTGGATGAGGTGGGCCTTGCAGTGGATACTGAATCCTGCCTAACTCTGGATCAAAGGTGATTTTCCTCTGGCCTCAGTGGTTCATTCTCTTCTCTTTCTCTAGTGGGTATTCACATGAGGTCCTTTCCTGTTGTGGTAGATACAGGTACCTCACAACGAGAAAGCCAGTTTCTTAGGAAGTTAGGTATAAGCCTCCTGAAAGCCAACATCTTAAAACACTGTAACCGTAAGGAAACAACTTGAAAAAGTCACCCCTGACTTAATGCACAAGTTTCTTCTTGCAAAATCACACCCCAAAACCCAAGACCTTAAATTAAGGAAATGCTACTAAGTCAGTTTCAAGAAATAAAAAGCTTTAAAGGAGACATAATCATGTGAGGATTAAATAGCTGAATGTGTGAAGAAGAAACCTCCAATTCCTGAAATAAGGCAAAACAAAATGGATCACAAGGAAGTCAATTTTTAAATTCACCTCTGAATTAAATATGAATAGTTATCAAGGAAGATTCATGTAAATACAAGCATGAGAAGTAACTATAGGAAAGAAAAGAACACAGAATTTTCTTCATGCAATGGAATGGTATTTCTACACAAACATACGAACACAAGACAAAGCTTTACTAGTACTTACTAAGAAAGTATAAATGGTTTTAAGTCACATCTACAATTTAACAAATTAGAACAGTCCCAAATGATCTAAAATGACTGTGGAATATATCTAGAAAATATCTTGTCTCTGGCAAGTTTTTAATATTAACATACTGAGACTTGATTAATTATTATGAATTAATTATTAATTGCTCTTAAATGAGGTCACATTTGAGGGTAATAGTAATGAAATGTTGCCTGAGTTATAGAAGGGACTATAAGATTTAAACTCATACTATTAGACATTAGTTTGATTTTCCAAAATTATATTTTCAGGTTTGCTTCATTACTCCTTTAATTATTTTATGGTAAGGCTAATTTCTACAGGCCATTAGTTTACTTTACATCATACATGTTATCACTCCTCTTAGAGTACTTACATTCTTAGGTTGTCACCAGGTTGTACCCAGAGCATGTAAATCTTCCTTCAGTGGTCCTCTCTGACTTTGGAGACATGGTATACATAGTATACAAGATGCCTGCTATTTGAGGACATACAGGACTTTTGATCACTTAAAATTTCTGCCTTTTTTTTTGTTAGTTATTTTTCTCATTGGTTTATATCACACCATTCATTAGAATTCAAGAAAAATACTTCACCCAAACATGCACACGTGCACACAAGCAGACCTTCTCTGCTCCCCCTGGATCAGGAGCCTGTGGAACCTGAAGGCAATATATGGAAGCATTCTCATAGAAACTGTCAGTTTTTCTTTTTCCTTCCCTTTCCTTTCCTTCCCTTTCCCTTCTTTCCCTTTCCCTGTCCTTGTCCTGTCCATCCTTGTCCTGTCCTGTCCGTCCTTGTCCTTTTCAACAAAGGGATAGATATGCAAAATTCTTAAGACGACTTTAAATTATCTAGGTAAGAATTTGGGGCAGAAAGATTCAAGCAAAGGTGGACAAAGTAGGTACTTACCAATTCAATTCCTCATAAGATTCTTTCATTTATTCTATCATAACCATTCCAGAACTCATAAAATGTACATACACATATGTATTGTGGTCAAAATTCGGTTCAGCAGTAACTATATAAAATTTGGAAAGAATAACCATGAAAATTTTATGGGCTTCATCTCATTTCAGCCCTTCTTGGAAAACATCTGCGTTGCCAGAATGGCCTACTAGATCATCTCAGATATTCTCTGAGTACACTATACATATGTGCAATACTTTTACAACCTTTATGTATTATTTAGTCTTCATAAAATATTTCCACTCTACCAGTCAGCAGCACCTGGAAGACAACTTTCAGTGACTCATGTTATGTACTAATTCTCTTTAAGTGTATTTTTTTTAACTTCTTCAGTAATAATCTCAGGAGGCCTAGGTCAGAAAAGATTTGCTCAGGCTTCCTCCCTGCTGCGTATAGGGAATCTTCAAGGAGTTTTTTTAAACCTATCATTGCCTGAACATCATGTCAGAATAATGGGTTGTCAGGAATCTCCTGCAGGCAAGATGGCAATGACAGTCTAAAGTACCATCTTCAGAGAGTGTTATCCTGGGGCTATTACTGCATCACAGTTGCTGGTAAAATGGTGGAAAAACTGAATCAAAGCAAAAAAAAAAAAAAAATTGTTAACCTTCAAGGATATGATACCTGCCTTCCTTTAACTAATTAAGAATAAGAAGTGCCTGAAAGCAATACTGAGAATATGCTGGTTAAACAAATCTGGCTGATACTTAAAATGACATCTTTTTCCCTCCCTTAGTCTCTGAATCTGACCTGTACTGTGTTTGGAAATCCTGACCCAGAAGTGATTTGGTTCAAGAATGACAAGGCCTTTGAACTTAATGAGCACTATACTGTTTCACTGGAACAAGGAAAATATGCCAGTTTATCAATCAAGGGAGTGACTTCAGAAGACTCAGGCAAATACAGCATCCATGTCAAGAACAAGTATGGTGGGGAAACAGTGGATGTCACTGTAAGTGTGTACAGACATGGTGAAAAAATGCCTGAAATTAAACCTGGCCAGCTTGCTAAACCCAGGCCAATACCACCATCAGAAGAAGTCCTAGCACCTGAGGCCAAGGCAAAGTCCAAGAAGAAGTAAAGCTTGAAACTGTATGTTTGAGAAACAAAACAGTAGAGATGAGTTGCAGTTGAGGTGTTCCCACACATAACTAATTGGTAAAGTCCAAAGGGAAACTGAGCTTTTAGAATTGTGCTCTAGGGAGGCAGCTGTGCTACAGCACTGTACACACGTGCAACAGTCTCAATAGGAATACATGTAATAGAGTGGGACTTACAACTAGTGAAAAGTCAAATGCCTAACAGCAGTTCCTGTGTGCAACGGCAGGTCCCATAAACTGAAAATAAACCTCCATTTCCACCCCCTCCAGCCATCTGAAAAAAACCCCAAAACCTAGCCCCCACAACACTCTTTGAGGACAAATGTCCTCATACAATCAATGAAGGTAATGGACTGCTGTTAGAGACATATTCAGAGATGAGTCCTGCTTTCTTACACGCACACAGTCCCTTTGGCTTTGAAGCAGGTGCCCACGTGAGTAAGGCTAGTGGATAGTTCCTCTTTAGTAGTGATATTGTAATTTTATAGTTTGAGCTTGTCTAGTAGAATTTTACAAATGTTCACTGTTTACTCATTGAAGCATAGGTTACGTGGTTGTATTTTGTTTTCCTTGCTTTGTGCTAATAAAACTTTAAAAGTCACCTTGTGCTTCTCACTGCACCAAATCACACCTAACTAGTTCTGTTTACTCTGTTTCATTGTTTAATTATTGCTTATTGCACAATTTCACAGCTGGTAGCATGCAGACAATCGACTTTCAATAAAGAAAGCAAATTATGGTTAATCACAGTCACTGGGTGGCACTTGTGGCATTAATTTTGCTCTTTACGATACAGGTCAAGATGCAAACTCGAACTGGTACCAAAGACATGTATACAATTCAGTCACTTGGGATAATTATGTGTTTGATTCTCCTCTATCCAAAATGAATAGCACAGCTCTTCAGTGGGTGAAGTGATGTTCCGCTAGGCAAAGATTTAAATGTATGCTCATCATGAAATATTCAAATAGAATGGGCTTCAGTGAGACTGCTCATATGTCTGTCGTACAGTATATGCTTGAGCATTTGCAACACTGAAGTTTTTTAGACTGGCTTCTCTATTTGTTAATGGTCCATTTATCTACTTAGATGAATCTGTATAATTTGGCAACCAGCTTCCAGCAAAGAGTTATTCTCATGGTAGGTAACAGTGGCAAGACAAATGCCCTTGATGCTGCCTTCCTCTCTTCTGACTTTTCCCAGTCTACGGAGTAGGATAAATGTCAGGAAAGGACAGCCTGCTGGGAGGGAAGGGAGATGGGACTAGGGGTGACCTACAGAAATGGCACTCTCCAAAATCTTCACTGGAAAAAATTGTGTGAAAATGTTTGGAACAAGCATCAGGGCTGTAAGTTGTCTTTGGAGATCATGGCTGAAAGTCAGACCTGAGTCTCCAACACTGTGCTGAATGGATCTTAAGTACAAAAATATGGAAATTGATTTTTGTTTTTCAGTAAATGAACTAGAAAACCAGGAAAATAAACATTTTCAGAGCAAACAATTTTTTTTGCCTGTTTTTTCTCATCTGAGTGACATAGACCTTCTATTGTTTTGTCTGGCACACAATATTTGATTTTTGAGACAGATGAAAAGCAGAGGAAATGAAAAGCCAATTTACAAGCTGTCAGATAAAGTAGGTTGGAGGAGTCATCTGGGAGGTAAGGAGAGCAATATTTAGTCATTCTCCTTCTGCCTCCTCCCTATCCATGGGCATTTGAACCTCTCTCTGACCATCTAAGGCAAGTGCAATAACCTTCAGTCTTCATTGTAATTGGAGGTACTGCTTCTCGCAGCTGTTGATGCTTTTTCACTTTGTGTGATTAGGTAAACAGGCACTGAAAAAGACCCTTGACCTAGATGTCCTACCTCTCACGTGAGTGTGCTAAATGTGAGGCCTGGGAGGTATTCTTCACTTCTTGTGCTTCATCTTAGTTTCTAGTACTGAAGGAGGGTTGAGGGTATGGTACTGCACACTGCTCAGGAGCCTGATGGTTTGCACACGTAATTGGGGATGAGAATGGATTCACTGTGGTTTGAAATTCCTCAGGTGAGAAAGAGTGCAAGCCTGCTCTGCAACCCATTAACTGCTGTGGGCAGTCATGATAAAAAAACACCTGGCCAGCTCTGGAAAGGAAATAGTCTTTAATCACATTATATTAAAAAATAGTTTACTTTTAAATAAATGTCTTTCTGGAGAGATTTGTATACTTAGAGTGAAAAGGGAGGTATAAACAGTCCAGAATTACATTGGACAGTGATGAAAAATGTCTTATTTGGAGTGAAAAAATCCTGTATTTATGGAACCAATGTGTCTGGTCGTTGAATGAAATTATCTGAGAGGATTAAACAGTCAAGAACATGATATTACTGTGAGATAGTTTAATTAGGAGATTTTAGAACATAAAGCAAAGCAAAATTTTATTCTTCAAATATCTATCAAAAATAAGAAAATTAAATATTTCTGTGAACCTGACACTACAAGAACTTCAGAAAGTCTTTCAATGAACTAAAATAACTCATTTTTCTTTTTCTTCTATTCTAATTTAGTATTTAAGGCCTTTAAGGTTTTCGATTCTTACTACAGCAGGCTCACAAAACATCAGAGCCAGTCTCCGTAGCATACAAAGTGAGTATCAGCAAGAATTTAATATTATTCTTATCTCCTTCTACAGTACACAGGTTAAATTTAGCTGAGACTATCAAATTATTATGGCAGCTTTTCAGAGGTATCCTTGGGCACAGAAGACAAGGTTAGCTTCATCTCAGTTGTACCTCTAGCTGGCTGTCTTAGTTAAGCAAGCTTCACTTATTTTCTTTCAGGCAAAAAGAAATAATTTATTATGACAGTTAATCCTCTGCTGAAGTGCAGAAATTGTCATTCACAGGAACATCATATTCGAAAGGCTAAGGACTCGCTATAAACTGTTTCATATTTTTCAGTGTTTGGTGTACCTTTGATTCTTTTGTACACATTTAAAAATGTTGTTATCAGTGCTAGGAAATGAATCAGGCTAACGCTGTTTAAAAGGGACTATCTTTTCAGAGAGAACATGCATCTAGCTGCCCAGAGGGGGCTATACAATTGGATAGACATTAGAGGGACAAATAGGATGCTCTTGTAATCAAGTCAGATGGAATTCATAATGAGGCATATTAGCATTTGCACATACCCTTCGTAAGGCTTAGTGTCAGCATTAGTTTAATTAAAATACGTTTTGAAGGAGGGAAGAGAAGAAAATAAAGTCTGCTGAAAAAGGTCTGATGTAAATGTGCATACTCCCACAAAGGTCAACAGAGAACTATTCATTTATATTGGATGTGAATTTAGTCTGTTGTTTCTACAAATCCATGGGCCCATAGCAGTGAGTTAGCTATTTCTTTTACCCTTAAGAAGAAATGCTTTTCTGAGAATGATTTTCTGTCGCACTGGTGAGTTTTGCGTTGTCTGAGTTTCATGTTGTGCTTTTCTAGGCAACGCTAGCATGAAACGAAGCATCGCTGAGTTGTCACAGGAGGCAGATAAGGTGTCAGCCAGTTGTGCTGACGGGCCTGAAGTCATGGCTGCGTCTGAAGTCATGGTTGTGTCTGTCAGGTTGGCACTCGACTTTGAGGCTGGCAAGGCTGCTTTTCCTCCGAGCACCCGCTTACTTTGAATCAGCCTTGATATGTTACAGTTTATTTGCTTGAAAACAAGTTCTATGAAAATTCCTCCTAAGGCCAATTTACAGGTGTTTTTTATGTGGAAAATGTTTTTTTTTTTCCATGACAGTATTTGCCTCTAGTGTAAATCTTTTTGCAGTCCATAAGGTTCACTTGCATCTTGCAAATTAAAAACTTGGACACACTGCATTAATCTGCTCTTGTATGGAGACAGAGGTTCAATGATAATAGCACCCTAAGTGGTGTTAATGCACAGACAGTTTTTAAAGAAAACTTTTGAAATGTAATAAAACACTTTTTTTTACAAGTTCATAGAACTCAGAGATGACAACCTCTAGATGGCACCAAAAGAACAAGATAGAAATGAATAGGTCTTAAAAAATTCTGCCAGCTACAGCACATCCATCTTTTTGATGCAAACACATCACTTAGAGGATGGGAGATTATTAAAAGAATTACACTTATGCCAGTGACAAGGACAGGTCCAGCAAATGACTGTTTCCCGGAAATAGCAGGTGATTTTGCAAGCAATAATGTCACCTCTTAATCTTTGCATGATGCACATTAGGAGGTTAAGCATGCCATGTAAAATATTGCAAGACTCTTATCACATCAAGTTTCTTCTTAGGATATGAAATCCATAGCATATAGGCTATTTACAAGCTTGAATTCAAGCTCTAAAAGTAAACCTTTCAGACTTAGCAGTCTGTAGATTTTCAACACACTGTTTTTAATATTGAAAGGCCCAAGCCCTACAATTTTTATTCAGCCTTTGTAGAGGGATGATTCTGTTTGAAATTAATGAGCGGTCTGGGAGCAAAAAGTGCAGGATCTGGCTCTCAGCACTGCCACTGCAAGATTCAGTGATGTCAAGACCTGCAAGAAACTACTAGTAGCTTTCTATATTAATATTTCATTCCTCATTGGAATGTGCAGTAACTCAGTACTGGCTGTGTCCTTGGATATTAGCTCAAGGTTTATCAGATTGTTATATTTAAAAATAGCACACTTGACCTCACATTGTTTCCTTTATGAACATTTGAACTTTGTGTGGCTGCACTAAAGGGCTGTTAACTTATAATAAACTTGTCTCATTTTTTAAGTTAATGTAACTTCATTTTTTGTTATTGTTGCTCTTTTGTAAAATTAATATCGTACAGCTGACAGTCAGACAGAAAAAACACATAAGACACTCTACTAATATGGTTAAGAGCAACAGCTAAAGCCCTACCCATGACATCCTAACCTGTCCAGCAGGGCTGTCCTGTGCAGATTTCACCTGGCATCCGTGTCCCTCAAAAGTGACTACCTCCACCCTGCCAAGGGCCCCTGATGGGAGGTCGTTATCTATCCAATGACGCCGATGCACACAGCAGGTAGGAGAGTGGCAGAGGGAAGGAGCTACAACTTCTGTTAAACACAGAGCCAGCGTAGCTCTTTACCATGTTAAGTCATGGTTAAGATCAAAAGTTTAGAGTCTGCTGGCCTACAGTGACCTCCACCGGGCCATTCTGAATGAAGAAAGGCACTAAAAGCCAATCCAACAATTGTAAATCAACCCCAAAGCCAGATCTCCTGATTGCAAGATAATGCGTGAAAAAGAGCCCCACATAGTCATGCGCTGCTTTTGCTGTCTGAGAAAAAATGCCTTCCACATATGAAAATGGCAATCAGCCTCCTGTGTGGTGCTTAATGGGAGGTAAAACACAAGACGACTCCCTGGCTGGAAGTTATGAGGCCACATGCAGATGTCTCCATCTGAGCTAATCACTGAAACTCCCTTCTTAGAAAATGGAGAGACACAAGTAGTAGTAAGGCACAAGTCACGTCACTGTAAAGCAGGTGTCTCAAGTGAATGAGATGAATCATGTCTGTTCTTTCCACCGACTATAAAGGGAGCTTACAGCATGACTAGCTCAGATGGGAGACATCTCATGTCTGATGTTTAAGGTTGGGTATGATAAATTCGGCAACATGTTTCTCTAATTGAATTGGCTCTTTAGTACAAAAATCTATTTACAGGGATACTTCATAATAGCTGGCATTTTTGCCATGTGTATACAGGCTGGCTTCCTCTGCAAAGCTCTGGTATCTGGCGGTCTCTGCTCCTTTCTCTGATTTTTGTGTTATTTTTGAAATCTCTGTGCAAGCATTTGTTGATTTCTAGGTGCCACTTGTTCATAGTCGACCCTCACGATTTGGCCTTTACCAACACACTGCATTAGGCCTTCTGTTCTAAATATGTATTTCTTCAACCTTTCTCCAGTCACCCAGTGTTTGACTGGCTGTGATGTTACAGTTGGTATGGGGCTTGTTTCTGCCCTTCCTCCTCTAAGTGCCATCCCTTTCTGTCAACATCTCAGTCAAGAGAGGCAGTAAGCCTTTCATGTTCAGTTGGTGTCCTTCTGCCAAGCACATAAGACATGCCTCATTTGCAGTGTCTGTTGCGCTCATCAAGCAGGTACCCTCAGTGCTGGAGAAGCACAGCTCCAAAGGGTCCGTACGCCAGACTCCCTTCCACACGCCTGGGCCAGCTACTGGCCAAAGCTCTGAATCCTCCTGGTCCTGGCCTTGATGCTATTTGTTTTGGTCTTCTGGTAGTCTCTAGGTAGTTCCCAGTTACCTTTCTTTTCAACTCTGCTACTCTCTTGACTTCATGGTTACCTGATGTGATCAGCATTGCTCTGTAATTCAGTAAGCTGTCTTTTGATACTGCTTTAATGGCAGCATCTGTATCAGTCGATAAAACTGCCAGGGCTCATTACATAGTCCATGGGCTAATATCCCACATACATTATGGGAGGGTACATGGCATGGGCACTTGGCAAGCTGACACCTTAAACTTCCTGATCTTGTTCTTGGCTTTTAGATAGGCCTGGGGCAGTTTTTGCTATCAAAGGTTCTGTTCTGACCTTTCCAAGATCAGGTTGAGCTCTCATGAAGCCTTTCTCCTTATCCTGCTGCTTCGCTCTAGCATTTACATCTGGCCAATAGACTCCCATTTAGCCTCAGACATGCCCTTGTTCTCCAAGTGTGACACATGTGCCTGTTTCATGATGTCATCAGGTCTTACACCTACTCTTGTGTTCCCTTTAAATGCAATCTTGTTTTATACGCACACTTCCCCTTTTACTTGGTTCAGGTGAGTAACTTCCCAGGGATCTTACTCCTTTCAGGATTGCTTGTCTGAAGTGTGTCTACATCCCATCCTGTCTGGACTGCCTGTTGTGTCCCATTGGAGATCACAGAGTATCTCTTGCAGACCTGTCTCCTTTATCATCAAGTTAACGGTATTTAGTCCATTTAATTACCATCATTTCCCCTGTCAGTACCTTATCTTTACCTCATGGTACTAAAGACTCAAAAGCATTATTTCAATCACTTTGAGAGCTCAGAGATGTCTCCTCCATGACACTTTCTGATGGGTTTTGGTCAGGCCTCATGTCCTTACTGTGCCAAAATATGAACTGATAGGACTGTTCCATTCCAAAGAGCACAGCCAGCATCCTACTCCGTCTGAGCACAGACCCTCTGGGCCTGACAGGCTCTAATTGAAAATGCCATGGGCCAATGACTTTGCCGTAACTGTGCTCCCAAGTCTCCTCCTGAGGCCTCAGACTGTAATTACAGATGCTTCACAAGCATTTCAGAACTGGCAGCTTGCTTACATTCATCTTTATTCTTTCAGATAATTTTGCATCATGATGCTCTTTTGCGTGTTACATCATGATATATCATCTATTCCTAAGCTTCAGAAGCATCTGATAGGTATGTGCAAAATATAGAAATATAGAAATATAGAAAAACTGCTGACTCTAACTGTACACTTCTAGGTATTTCCTTGATATCTGTTCAGATAGACAAGTCTATCAAGTGCTGACTGTGAGAAGGACACCTTCTCCCAACACCTTCTTTGGAATAATTTTAATACTACAGAATATTTTTTTTCCCAACATGATATTTCAAGATGTTTGGGGGGCAGCGAATCTTGGCACACAAGAGTCCCTTTGTGTTTGTTCCCTTTACACAAGAGTTCTCTGGAGCCAGATAATTGAAAGATAGAAAGACCACGTGGTTTTAATGCCAGTAAAAAAGCTCATACTTGTTAAAGGGACTCAGTTCTTACCATATGCTTGACTTGAAGTCAACAACACTGAGCTCACAACACCTAAGATTTGAAAAGTTTCTCAAGACATTCTCAAGCTTCAGTTAACTTTGTATTCAATTTATTTATTCTTTCAGGTCTTTTCACACATGCTTAGTCTTTCCTTAACCATTTCTTCCTTTGCTGAATCATAAATAGCAGCTATCAGCTATCACAGTGGGCCTCTTCTCCTACTGGACTAGATGCTTCAAAATCCAGACTAACTGCAGAGAACCCCAAGGATCTGCTGCAGTGTAGAGGAAAGTGGGACATAATGCAGTTCCCTCATAGTGGGTAGGAGGTGGAGTCACTGAAATCAAGGAGGCATCCATGGATTTAAGGAGGCTCTGGATTAGGACCTTCATTGAGCCTTTACATGTAAGCTAGTGTATGCACGCACAAACCCAAGAAGAATACTGGAAATTATGTGCACTCAGAGAAACAGAATTCTGGTGCTGGTGTCGAGTGAGGATTAACTTATTTTTTATTTTTTAGGAGGTATGGCCTAATCCTTCCCCTCTGCTCAATCACTTACCCTATTTCGCAGACAGAATTCCAAGCCGCTTTTAAGGATGTGGAAAGATGACGCAGTGAGGGAGTGGGAACGCTGGTCTCCCAAACGTCTCTGTGCTATTAACAGTCAGGCCACATTTTGCATGTTATTGTGTGTAAACAGTTGTCAAATAGAAAATTCACATGCAGATTATTTTAACTTCAAATTCCTTATCAAAGAATTACTGGAAATGAAAACTAAGTCTAAAAAATTGAAGGCACTCTGTTCACATCAAATATGACTGAAATCTGGGTTTTGTAATAATATTTTTACAATGCCTGCAAAACCTAAGACTACCAGTAGCATCCTCCTTTTCCAGACATTTCCAATGCATTCAGGTATTTTAGATCAACAAACAAGCAGATTTCTGCAATGTTTGCAACTCAAATAGTGCAAAACTGGGTTTGTGCCAAAGAAACTGGAACTGACTAGAAACACAGCTAAACAGAATATCAGTTGACTAGTCTATATTCATTGCCTGAACTAAGAGAAAGGCAAAAAAAGTAAAAAGTAATAAGATAACAAAAACAATGTTATTTAAATCTGATTTTTAAATTCTTCATGCACAATAATCTATCATGTTATTTTAATACATATAAGGATAATACATATCTTTTCTAAAAGAAAACTCCAACTTAATTGTTGTTAGTTCTTTAAGTGTGTTAATTTGAAAGGCGTTCCTTCTCTAAAAGCATTTTCATTCAATTCTTACTTTTTCTTTTCTGCTAAATGAGCTGGTTTTATTAAGGAGAATGAGATAGAAAACACCTATGGAAACACAGAAATACAAAAAGCACATAGTGCATACAGTATTTGCACTAATTGATAATAGTACTACTCCATGCATTATTTAAATACCACCATCCCAATCCTATCTGCAATGCAAAAAAATTCACATTAAAAACCAATTTTAACAACCTTACCACTTTTTGAAGCAATTTTAAGTAGTGAAATTGTACAAGAGAACATTTCTGTTTCATTGGGTTTACTTATGTGAATAAAGCTTATTTATTTCTCTTTGAAATCAGCATTCCCACTGACTGAAGATGTGCATATTAAAGCTCACCAGCAGTTCCCATTAAAAAAGTCCTGTTTCTGACTTCAGCCTGGAGAAGGGAAGACTGAGGGAGGATCTTATCAATGTGTATATCTGAAGGGAGGATGTAAAGAGGATGGGGCCAGACTTTTCAGTGGTGCCCAGTGATAGGACAAGAGGCAATGGGCACAAACTGAAACACAGGCAGTTCTGTCTGAACATGAGGAAAAACTTCTTTACTGTGAGAGTGACTGAGCACTGGTCAGGTTGCCCAGAGAGGTTGTGGAGTCTCCATCCTTGGAGATATTCAAAAGCTATCTGGACACAATCCTGGGCAATGTGCTGTAGGTGATCCTGCTTGAGCAGGAGTGGGTTGGACTAGATGATCTCCCTTCCAACCTCAACCATTCTGTGATTCTGTGATTCCTTATAAGTTTGACAAACTGTTACCTTTCAGGGTGAATTTGTCTATGTTTTTCTTTCATTAATTATTTCATTTTCTTTGGGGAGGGAAAAGGGAATTTCTCTGAAATCATATAAATGGTTTGTAAGATCAAAGTCAGGGGAATTATGCAATGTATTTTATATACATACACATACAAGAATCTATACTGTATATTATATAAAGTATATCTACAAAATATATTTATGACCCACATTATCAAAATAAAAACACTTTGGAAATTCTTTTCAACCTTCCAAACATATGGGGAAGGGTCTTGAAATTTGGCTTGAGGAGACTGAATGAAGAAGAGTGGTAAAACAGATTTTTTTTTTTTGCCTCTTGCTGTCTTCTTGAAAATCTGTCTAAATTTGGCCAAGCTGATAAATGGTAGTTTGCACATGAGTAGAGAGTTCCTAGAGGTAAAATTCTCTGATGATTCTGTGTGCATAGGTCAAGCTCCAGCCAACAAGCACGTTGCCCTTTCCCAGAGATGACTCCTCTGGGATGCTGTAGGCAATACGTGCTTACCTCCTAACTAGATGCAACATGGAGCATCTCTTTTTCTTCCTTGCGCTCCCCTCCTGGATTGGGGGGTAAGGGGTGGGGAAGCTGCCTGATGCAAGTGAAGAGCAGGCAAGGGGAGAAGGAGAAGAAGAATGAAGGGAGGGGAAAACAGAGGCTGGCACACGTCAACTCATAGGGGACGAGAGGGTTGTGGGGAGCTTGGGACTTCAGTGAATCCCCTCACGTACAGTGCCAGGAGGGGAATAGGGACTGTGGAAAGACCAGGTGGTGTCTAGTAGAGTGAGAGAGCAGGACAGCAGAGAGTATCTGAGCATGCATGTGAAACCAAGCAGGGTCTGGGTAAGGGAGGAGAGTTTGAAGCTAGAAAGCTAGCAAAGATGCACTAACTGTAGGGTAAGGCTGTAATGTGCGCACAGGTGATCACGGAGCCAATGAAGAGAGGCGCTCTGCTCGACCTCGTACTTACAAACCAAGTAAGCTTACAAATCCAGCCTTCATTCTGTTCCTTGAAACATGACTAACTGCTAAACATCCAAAAGCAGATATTAGCAGGAAATAGCCATACTTGAGGCTATCAGAATTCAAATTGGAAACAAAATGCTCATTTTCAATAGTGAGAATCAAGTAACAAATGGGGCATAGCTTTCAATAACGAGACAGAAGGTCTTTCTGAGTAGTTACACTTTAGTTAAATCACAAGTTACTTAAGAAGTTTGTATTTTGGAGAAGGTCAGGCTGGAGACTCATTTTCTTCCTGCCTCAAAAATCTATAGAGCAATTGCAGTAGTCTCATAAAATATCGAGGCATTAAGTGAAACTCTAATTCATTTGTGGGCTCATGGATCTAGGGACAAGGTCCTGAACAAAAGAATAAGTGGCTCTGTCATTATGAAGTGTGTACAACTCCACAAAAATGAGAAGCAACTGAAAGAGGAAATTTGACTTGATCTTTCTGTGAGAGATCTCTTCTCTTACAGAGCAGGAGAGTGGAAACTTTTCCCAGTGTCATAGATATATGCCAGCATTCAACTTTCTTTGCATCAAGAAATGGGGATCATTAATGATCAGGAGTTGAGTACAACTCCTTATACAACATCAGGCTGAAATTTTGAGTTACAAGCTTACCATATTATTGAAATAAAAGGGGTCATGTTAAGTGACATGTTCTTGGGCATTCAGAAGGTTTGGCCCTCAAGGGCTTTATTCATCTGTGCTAATTCTGCTAATCAATCAAACGGTGGTTCACATTTAATCCTGACTCTAAAATATTCTTGCAGGATACTCTTAATTTGAGAGCTCTTTGTGTTCTCTGGTGAGCCAAGAAGCTAAACAAATCTGATATTGCACTCCCCTGATAATGAAAAAGACTGATGCAAATAAGCGAGAGTTTACAGCAGTCCGTCTCACTGAATTGTTTTGCGTTTCAGTAGTAGGATGGTTTACTTTCAAAGTTGTGTTTATGGTACAGAAAAAAAAAAAAAAAAAGGTCCAACAGTCATACTAAAAATATAACTGTTCATTCTTTTTATTACAAGAGCATCCAATTTTCTGGTAAATATCATGGCTGAATAGTGCTAGAAGTTGTACAAATAAAAACCAGATCATTAAATGACATGTTATTTTGCCAAGGGCTGCAATTTTTATTGCACCATCTCATAATTTAGAGTCCAAGTTCTAGGCAGATGTGAGAATCTCTGTTTTAATTTAAGATATAAGAATACATTTCTAACTTTGTGGTGGTGGAGAAAAGTTTGAGAACATGAACTAGAAAAGGTAAGAAAAATGAGAAGGTAGCAAATAAAACAGTATATATCATTTGCTGTTAGCATCAGAAAAAAAAATCACGTGCATCTGGGCTTATTCTGTCTAGTCTAACCACATTATTGATAAGTGTGGGTTCTCCGGGTCAGCACCTGGAGTGCTGCCACTGGAGCAGCTTAGACCACCAGCTGCTCTGGTGTCTCTTTCCTTGGAGGCAGCACAGCATGTGGAGGACTTTCCTCTGGCCACAGGAATTGTCTATGCTGCACCATTTTTCCTTGCAATTCCTCCCTCATGATGTGACAGTAACTTAACCAATATGTTAGACCTAAACCCCAGTCCTTGGTTGCTACTGAATTGCCTGAAGAGAGAGGGATGTTGAAAGCTGGCCATATGCTGGATTATTTTTTCTGATGGGCCACATGAAACCTACAGGCTGTGGGGTGAGCATCCCTGGGTTATAACGTTACGGTTAAACCCAAAGGCATTTGGCTGATAGCTAGTGATAAATGAACACAGTGAGAGGAATTTTATCTTCATCTGTAATTAAAACTGTGTCAGAACCAAGGTTTATCAGAAAAAAATCCTCCTCAAAACGTAAACCAAAGCTGTCCTTCATACAAGGGTCTGATTTTCAGGCACAACAACATGCTTATCTGTGTGAGAAGCCCTCTTGTTCATACTCACACAGTAGTGTACTTACTGAAACATACAGGCGAAGCAATAATATGATGTACAGGTTTAATGAGAGACTTATCTTTAGCCATAAACTCATAAATAAGCTGCTTCATCTAACTAAATATGCTGTCCTTTCCATTGTTGCAGCATTTTCTTGTACTGCTCTAAAGCAATTTTTGTATGTTTATTAGCATAATTCTCATAAAATATCTCTACTTCTGAAAAGAGAAATATAAGCCTTTATTTTTCATCCTTTGTGAATGAAAACTTATCTACCACTCCTTTGTAGAAATGAAGATTAGTCTGAACACAACTCATGTTAAAGCAGGAGTTTAGTGACCTTGAATGTTTATTGTTCAGAGGGGAAAAATAGGGTTTAGGTGATAACTAGTCCTAGAAAGATCCATAAATCATCCAGTTTAACTCTCATTTGCAAGTAGAAGACTTACCAACATCTAAAAAGATCATCTACAACTTCATGAAACAAATGTCCCAAATAATAATAACAAACAATCCCAAATAATAACCGGTAACAAATGTTAGATCAAGGGTGAAGACAAAGAGGAGGAAGAGGAGTTGATTCCTTATTAGAAAAAGAGAAGAAATACTCCCATGATGCCAAAGATACGCATTCAATGTACTCAATAATACTGAAAAGCAGATCACTTACACGGGTTCCTAAATATGGGTTAATGAATATTTGGTCATGTGTAGCCTCTGTACAGTGCTGCAGTGTTCATGAATCAAAGCAGGGCAGCATCTTTGCAGACTGCAGCATCCCGGGAATGCTAATGAGGCAGTATACAAAAGTCATAACTGTTGCCACTGGCAAGTGACCATGAAAATGATTATCTGGTAAGATATTGGAGGCCGAGCTGCTATCACCTAAATTCTCGTGGAACTCATCTGATTTACTAACTTCTCATTGCATCGAGTTTTCTAGTTTGTCATGGCAACCTGGGAGCAGATAGAGAAACACACAGGATGCCATGAGGCAGCAGTCATAATGCAAACACAAGTTAAATGGCTCTAAAGTTAATGATCCAGGCTCTTCACTGCAACCACGAGGCACACAGTGTAACTTGGGGGAGGTGCACAGATGCTGTAAATTACTTTGGACACCATTGCCATGACCCTGGGCCAGCTGTGTATCAGGCCAGCGCCACCGCATAAGTTACAATATTCTAATGGCTGCTCTAAGTGGTCCTGAACAGCTGCTGTGGCAGCGCTGTAATGACAGTGTAAGGCTGAGTCCCTGCCAGGCTCCTTTTCCCTTTTCTTCTTTACGCTGGCTGTAGGTACCACAGGAATTGCTGCATTTTTTCTACACCACTAGTAAATTGCCTTACCCTGGATAATCCTTCCATTGGTGCTGGCCCAGATTTAGGGCCCTTTTAATTCAGTAAAATGCTGTAAATTGTCTTGAATGCAAGGGGCAAGTTAAGCCAATATACTTTCCCTTGATTTGCATTTGTTTCTCTTTTACTTTCTATTTTATCATAATAGCATGGACACTAATTCTGTTTTAATTGTAAAGCCTAGATCCAAGGAAATGCTTTTAACAGTATCAAAAGACTATTCATCTGGGGAAAAAATGGTAACTGAAAAGCAACGTTATTGACAAAATTATCCGTCAGTGCAACAGCATCCTCTCTACAGTTTTCACAGTGTGATCATATTAGTGCATGTTAAAGCTGCCTGCCTGCTCTGCTGCCTGCTTTTTGGTGATAAGTATTATCTGCTATATTGCAGAGGATTTTGGTTACAGCCTTGTATATTTTGCAGTTTTCTGAATATATTTCAAGATCTTAAGTTCAGTTTTTATCATCTGCAGATAATTGTTACAGACAAACTAGTAGAAATTAATCTAGTGAAAGGGCAGGCAGCAACATCTGCAGCTGGGGACACCAACAAATAGAAGTTCAGAGGTATCAATTGAATCATGTGAAAGTAGGACAGACCTAGCAGGGAACAGCCACTGCTGTCGTCTGTGCAATAAAATCCATGCAGTTTAAGTCACAGTTGTAAAGTTAATGGGGTTTTGGTGAGCCTCCACTCCCTGGGGATAATATCCAGCCTTCAGAAAGCCATCTCTAGATTTCTTGCATTCTCTGTTCCTTGTCCCAGTAACCTAGGCTGCTGAAGTCCTTTTTGCACTGCCCTCCCCTCTTTTTTTTGAATGGAATATGACAGAAACTCTCATAAAACAGTCACTGAGCTTAGGAGACAGAAACTCCCAAAGCCTGGGTAAATGTCAATGCTATGGAGCAACTTTCACCCCTAAAAGGTCACATACTGCAGCTCCAACACATTCTGGGCCAGCCAGTAGGCAACCAGTCAAGCGCATCAGTTCAGTTTAATACCATATTATTATATTTATCTGGCCAGCATTAAGTGAACTGCAGCCCCATGCTTTGTTTTCCTTGAATTTAGGCTGGCCATCCTAAAGCTGTTCGTTCAAAGATTACAAAAAGGCCACGGTGCCTGACATGAGATTTAGACTGAATGGAAACACCTAACTCCAAAATTATGATCCTCAGACTCTCACTGTCAAATCCTCACCATTTACATTGCATAATTACTTTGTGCAGCCCATTAAAGTTCTCCAGTAGCACCTCAGTCGTGAGGGGGTCCGGGAGCCCCTCGGACAAACTTGCACCTCTCTGGACATGCGCCTTGCCTGTGTGCCTGGAGCTTGTGTTTGCAGGGATGTGAGGCTTGTTCTTTGAGATCACATGAGCAGGGGCAGTCCTCTCACCACCCTAAAAAGAGCAGTATCTTGAAAGAAAGCAGTAATCCCTGCTCTCACTTTTTTCGTGAGGGGTGTGTGTGGAAAAGGGGTCTAAGAATTTTCCAGGCTGCAAATCCCAGGTGGATTCCCAGACTATGCTGCCTGGCAGTGACGAGGCACTAATTCAGTGCAAACCCTCTCTTCAGGACTTTGCTTTAGGCTGCTTTGTGCTTGATATGCTCCTTTTTGTGGGTCTACCTGTTTTACATCTGGGTGCCTAAAGGACAGGCACTGCATAGCTTAGCATTTTGATTTCTAAATTCTTCTGGGATCTTATATTTTGCTGATTACAGCTGGTTGCCCTGCATATAGGAACATATTTTGGGAGCAAGAATTTTCAAATCTGTTTAACACATTTGTCAATTTTTAAATGTGAGAAAGTATGCTGGGGACAGGTGAGTATTTTTCTTGAATTTACAGAAATGTACAGTTTGTTTTTTTCCCAGACAACAGCACTAGGTCTTCTTAGCAGTGGTGGCTGTTACTAGGCCCTTCAAACTGTTACTGATTGTGTGTTGCAATACAGTAGAGATTATATATTGATTTCATTACATTTTTTAAAATATAAGCTGAAATTTTCACAGTCACCAAGACCCATTATTTAGAAGACTATTGAGAAATCATTCATTTGATAATTATTCACTGCTAATGACTTTTTTCCTTGGATGATTATTCTTTTGGAGTTTATTGCACAAAGTATAAAACTTTCCAAAGCTGTATTTTGTGGGTGTCAGCCAACACTTTGTAAAAGGCTTCTGCATATTATAACTGCACTGTTTGCTGAGGCAGGCTGCTGATCATTGCCTTCACTTTTCTGAACATTATCAGAACATCTAATTTCTATTCTGCTTTAGGGTCATGCTAAGTTACCAATTTAGAACAGTTGCTGTGATGTTGACAATTTTAATTCGTTCCACTTGATATGCTAGTAGGCCTATTGTCTGCTCAAAGTAGATTTTGTGGTTCTGAAAGAGACAGTTTCTGTATTTTCTGAATGCAATGCAATTTGTACTCATATTGCAGCTTCAGACATCTCCTTGGGGGCAAGTCTAATTTAAGTTGCTTGATTTCTGTTACTAATCACAGTCTTTTCAAACTGTGTTTCTTTTCATCTCTAATGCTTTAAACTTCTGCTGTATTAGCTGGCCCACTCAGGTGTAACATTTTCTCTGAATCTGTCTGCTTGACCACAGCCCTCTGGTTTGCTTTATTTGGTCTCTGAGCTAACATTTAAAAAGCACCTGATGAGCTCCGAGACTGTCTGATACCTATGAGAATTTGTTTATCTTTTCTTAAAATTACTGCATGTAAATTAAATCATAGATCTAGTTCTGCCTTTCAGCGAGTGGCACCTTAAACATGGGTAGTCAGCTTCAGTTGAACTTCCAACAGTCCAAGGCAGGAATTAGTCTGGATCCAGCCCTCTATCATACAATATTCATTTAACGGGCTAATATTTCAAAAGTTCCTAGAGAAGTTACTTTACCAGATCACTGTGCAGAAATTGTATGTGCATTTTTACCCGTGAAAAAATTGGTTTTGTTGCCAGTTTCCATAGTATGCAGTGGGTTATGAAGAAAAAAATAAAACCTTATATGCACCTGCATTACAGTTAATGGAATTTGTAAAAGAGAGGTTGAAGATGGAAATTTCCACAGCAGTACATTCTCCATGGTAAAAATGCATAGCTATAACACACACTGCTTTAGATTTTAGAAAAAAACAAAAGCATGTAATGTATTACTTCAGGGTTTTAGTTACTTACTCGATTTTAGCAAGATGGCAAGTTCTTGACATTCATGGGTCTTTTATATATAAAAGCCATAAACAAAACTCTGTTAAGTGTAATTATCTCACCATTAATTATCTCCTGTATTTGGACCTCAGTGTAACTTGCATTTTAATTATCTTCAGTTTATGTTAAATATTATGCCTTGTGTTAGACTTGCATTGCAGGCATATCAGAATGACTTTTTTTCTCTTTCCAAGTAAATGGCTGGTCATGCTAAGCTTTCTTCCCAGCAACTCATGAGCTGGATTTTTCCAATTAGTTTTCTATCCACCCACAATGTTTTTCCTCACTCTGTTTCTTCTTTCAACATTTAAAAGTTTTCTTTTTTTAGAAACAAATGTTTGAAGTTGAATGTGCCTTTGATTTAATACTTGCCAGCAAGAAAGGCAATTAAGGAGGAGAGATGAGAAAGACTGACCAAAGATTCAGGATCTGGTGTGCACCAGTGTCTTTGACTCCACTTAGCACTGACTGGTCTTCCCAGTTTGGGCGAATCTCGGCAGCAGCTTCCCTTTCCCTCCCCTCAGCACTACTCCCTGAGGGAAATATTCTTTCCGTTAGGAAAGTCCCTTGATGGAGGATGCAGGGAGGGAATTTACAGTGTTACAGGATAGAGGGTGGGAGGACCAAGTGCGTGACAGCAGATAGGGCAGGGTGGCTGGCAGGAGCTGTGTCTTGCTGTCTCTTAACGTGGTGGTGTGTTACAGCTCCAAAATAATACTGGGCCTCTCTTGCCTATGACTACAGTTTTGACACAGCAGTTGGAAGATTTACAGAGCCTCTCTACCATGTGACCTCCATATGCTGAAATGCAAGCCCAGCTATGGAGTGTATAAGGCAGGAGGCAACTGTAAGTTTCCTGCAAAGCGTACAAGATGTGCTTTATCGTCTATAATCCAGAAATGGGGAAATGAGACACAGCAAATTTAGTCATTTACTTCTGGGAACAAATAAAACCACAGTTAATGCCAGTAGCAGAAATAAAGCACTCCTGCTGCTCAGTTATATCCCTATTTCACTTACATTTTGTCATAAGGCTGTATATAGAACCTCATTTCATTTGTGAAATTCATTTCACTTGTGAAATAATTTGGGATACAAACTCAGATCTCTGCAGAACCTCCACAAATATGTTAGAGTGTTTCAATAGTAGCTAGACCATTGATTATGAATTAGCTGCTATTAGATACTACTTTGAAGATATTCATGAGCTAGATCCAGAGCTATCACAGATCACCATATTTCCATTGAAATCATACTTCCTAGGCAAGCTCAGAATTGTGATATTTCCCTAAGTAATAATATAAGTGGAGTATTCCAACGATTATAGTATGGAAATTATGGACAAAACTGCTATGCAAGGAGTCATTATTGCTAATCTTTAATAACATATTATATGCACAAGGGTGCCATCGTACAACATAATTTTTTTTATTTCAAAAGTCTTTTTAATGTGCAGTATTTTCATCTCATATGTAACATTTTAAAAGTGTTCAATTAAAATTGTATGCAAGGAAAATCTTACTTTTATACAAAATCTAGACACGTAATCTAAAAAGATACAGTTTTAGAAAAGCTCCAATTTTTGCTGTGTGTGAATAAATGCACATAAGAAAACCTTTTTCTCAAGGGAATGATGACCTTTGAGTGACTTACTAAAGGAAAGTGATTGCCTCAAAAGAAAATCAGCATTTGGGCTGAGGTACTGAGGATGTATTTGGATATTTGTAAGTCTTTGCTGACAAAATTCTAACATGTTGTTCCCTAAAATAATGATGCTCCATTTTGATTTCTAAATATCTCATAGTGCACTAAAAATGCATGGAACTAGTGCAGTTTACTGAACCATGCCATGAAAAAATAGAATTGTTCTGCATAAGCCTCGAGAGACTTTAGCTTGTACATGAAGCTTTTGTTAAACTTTTCCTGTTGAATTTTTCATAACATTAACTCATAAAATAGATGGACCAACAGACTTCTAGTTACTTTAAAGTATACCAAATTCCAGCAAGATCTGAGAGAGAACTGTTGTATATACCTATTTCCTTGGTAGCAAAAGTTTTTAGAAGGTTCAGCTTGTTCATTTAAGTCATCTCCCCCAAGCAAGGAAGACTATTTACATAAAGAATGTTTTATACTTACAGCACATGGTGGCCATACTAATCCTGTCAATACCATGAGTAGTGAGCACCATTCATCAAATCTCTGCCGCTGGAAAGAGTAGATTTTTTTTTTTACATATACTTGGATGATTCAGCAGAATTTAATAAACTTTTTCTAGCAAGGCTCTTTGATACAAATATATGGCTTACACACACTACTGCTGTTTTAAGCTACTGAAACTAGTCATGATATGTACATTCATTACTGTGTGGTAATCAGCATGGCCTTCCTGGGTCAGCATGCCAAATTCTGAGATATATTAGTGTGTTTGCTTTTAGGAGAGACTGGAGTGGAAAGTTTCCAGTTAGAGATACTAATTATAGTATAATTTATTAGAGCTTATTTCAACTGTTGACATTTAAAATCCATAGCCCACATTTATTAATTGAGCTCAACACCAGAGCATCATATTCAGTTTACTGTTGACTCCTACAATTTATTGAAAAATGATATTGCTTAGCCTTATGTATCATAATCAGTTTGCAGAGAGCTTCTCTGCTGCAGAGGTATCTACATTAAATTACTACCACAGATTAAAAGAGAAGGAAATGTTTAAAATGCCATTAAAATTGAGCAGTAAATCTTTCACTTTAAAAAAGAGAGGAGGAGGAGATCTCATTTCTCATTTCTCATCAAAGGTAGGTGACTAATTAGTCCCACTGCAATTAATGCCTGTGTTATACAGATGATTGATTCTGTCTAGATTTTTATCCTTTGAACATATGGCAACAAGAAACCTGGAAAGTCTTCTTCTTTCAAGTTGGTACTGCTACCTTAAAGTGTGAATGCATGGGTTATGTATAGATGGTGGTGTATTATTTTGGCTGCAGAGATAAGTACATGCTATTTAATCACTTTTATTTCTACTATTTACAACAGATAAAGAACAGAACCTAGGCCAGACAGAAACTAATTTTTATCACAGTGCTTTTTTTGGTCTACAGATGTCTTCTGAAAGCATATCCAGACTCAGGATTCCAGTGCAGGGAAGAGGGCGTAATGTTTAGATGAAAAGAAGATGTAGAGACTGGCCTTGAAGGCCTTTCCCAAGATGACCTTGCTAAAAAATCCCTAGCCGCTCTCAACTTCCTACAGCCAGTCCCATGAGGCTGCCCAGTCCCCCCAGCTCCTGCTGTCTTCCCCTGGCTGCTAAGCCTCCTGCCTGAATCACGTATTTCCACGCAGATGGTTAGACATGGACATAGGCTGGACTAGCCAGCCTGGGGCAAGGTTTTGGAGCTCCAACCTGCTTCTTCAAACAGGAATGCTTTCCCTGTATGCTGCAGAAGCACATACTTGCACAGCATTACCAGTGTAATTCAGGTTTGCCTAGTAGTGCATGAAAGCAGACCCCCGAGGAAAAAGTTTGAACAAAATCACTGGCTGAAGATGCCAAGCAGTATTATGATGGAGAAGGAGGGTAGTGGGTCAGGCACCAGGAGCCCAGGAACATGGGCTTTTGGGCAATATCTTGGACTACTCATGCCTATGCCTGGGCCTGCCAGTGGTAGGAGAGGTGCCAGAGAAGCAATTGTGTGGATAAGTGGTAGCTTCTGCAGTCTCCAACACAGACCACTGACTTTGTAGTATATAAAAGTGACTAGTTTCTCAATTTTGGAGAAAATATTACTCCCTTTGAGAGCTGGTGAGGTATAAAAATTATCAAGCTGTGTGTTAATTTTTCCTTGAAAAGATTTAAATATGATTAGCTGAAACAGGTGCAGATTTAAGCTTTACCATGTTCATTATGGCTTAGGTTTTCTCCTGGCTGCTGAGAGGGCAGATCTCTGACTAGAAGGATGCACAACCAAGTTACCTAAGTAAAGAAATTCTTATCTTAACATACCATGCTCTCACTTTCAATTGCCTTCTATGAGCTCTTTGCCTTTGGCTGTGTCTGCATTTCTCCAGTGCCCTCTATGCCATTTTTCCTTAAAAAAAAAGGTGGGGGCACTGTTTTCCAAGGAACTCAGTAGAAATCAAGTGCAAATTCTTATACACAGATGTGTTGTGTGTAGGGTTTTGGCATGTGACTAGGAGGTACATGCACACTCAGAGAGAGTGCACTAATGAAACTGATTTGGGGGAATTAGTTTGGATGGTGCCTACACGTTTGGGATCTCTAAGGTCGAGGGTAGACGTGTGCAGGCTAAGGTCCACATTCCCAACAAGACTTACATACAGATCATGAGATTCATAGGTTCAGAGTCTTACTTCACAGAAATAAAATACAGTCTTGTAAAAGCATACTTATCCTGTTATCAGGTTCCTTAAAAATAGTTGCTGGTAATGCAAGATTTCTACTACAAACAAAGAACCATACCATACCAGTCAGTCCTTTGTTGGTTTAGTAACTCTCAATTTAATTTAATAGGGGCTATATCCCCAGGAATTCCTGTGACAAAGGGAGTCCCCCAGAATCTGGAAGATTATTCAACTACAATTTAGAGAAATTTACAGCAAGGATGACTGACTAAAGATAGAAGTCTCTGAGAGCACTAGGAAAAGAGAAAGAGTGTGAGAGTGTGTGTGAGAGAAAGCTTCACTTTCTCATATGAGTAAAGTGAGGAGATACCTGTCCTTAAGTTTTGTGGTGAGTGGAGTCAAAGTCCCTGGTGTTGGGTCAGGACCTGCTTGCTTTGCTTCCTTTCTTCTACTTTTCTCTCTCTGCTATGTGCGGACCCCATATTTACATGAAAAAGTTGCATTGATTCTTATGGAGTCTTTTTAGATGTCCATGCGTTAACAAAAAGTGGCTCTTAGCCTAAAAGCTCTGTTTGGGGCAGTACCAGCAGAAGATAACAGATTGCTGTTTGTCTTGGGCTGAGTCCAGGGAGTGGTAGGTGGCTGCTGCTCCTGGGAACAAGAGGGAGGTTCTTGAGAGCCCTTATCTTGGAAATCCCACCCAGAGCAGAATCGTCAAGAGCTAACAGCAGCTCTTTCTAGCTCTTTCTAGGTACTAGGAGTTGTCTACAAGAGAAGACTGTGTTGTCGTGCCTGGAAAGAGAACTGTACTACCATGCATTCCCATCCCATGCAGACCACAGGTTTCGCAATCCCTGAGCTGGCACGGGAGACTGTCCAGCAGATTCAGATGTCCCATACGGTCGGAGAGGCAGTCAAAGGTAGATTTCTCAATGTCACCAAATGCAGGTTCACTGCAGACAACTGCAATCACGGGGCCACCCGCCTCTGGGACTTTTTGCGTTTCTGCAGTTCAGAAGTGTTTCCTGGCACAGGTCACAGCAGGGCTGACTGCAGCTCTTTGCTGACTGCTGCTGTAGTGGCCTACCACAAAAAGGGAGAGGACTGCTGAGAAGTGGACTCATCAGAGCTACACTTCTTTCCTTTTCTGCATACTTTCCTCTTCCACCTGTACATGGTGTGCTTAGGAAGCGTAAAGTTAAGGTGTTACTAAATGTAGCTCTTCCTGGAGCAAGCAAAACTCCTGTTAGGCAACACCGTTGCGTAGCCACCCTTATTTTACAAAATCTAGCTTATCTGGCTCAAAGTCTCCAAGACCATGATGCTTAAGTGTGCTCAGAAAATAAGTCAAAAGAAATTCAGTCATGCTGAAAAATAATAACATAATTTGAACAGTATAAAATTGAACAATGTTACTTCTGTAAGCACTTTCTGGCCTTGGCTTGTAAATCAATTCAATTCTTGATAAAAAAAATCAATGCAAGTCCAATATTCTTACTTCACTTGTTGGTATACCTTGCTAGAGGACTGTCTTTCTGTAATAAAGCATATTTTCTGCACTGCTGCACTACATTCATCTGAATGGGATCTGCTTCCTTCGGATTTATACATTCACTTGAGTGGGAGGCTTGCCTGCTAGAAAAAGGGAACTTTATGAATCAAGAAAACAAGAAAATCACGTCTCCACAACCACACTCTTGGATTTTTATGGCACAGCATACATGTTAACAGAAGAATTATTACAGTTCAAGTGTGACCACCAGTAGCTATTCAGGTTTTTGCTTCCTCAGCTGTTTACATACTGGCAGGAAATATTACAATATTTTGGTGATTCACCTGAATCTGAGAAGACAGTATTTCTGTGACACAGAGAGAGAACTGGCTTGGAAACCACTGTCCTTCTACTTTTCCAGTATTTCCAAAGTACTTCTGCTTTTGCACATTGCATCTTGAATGGCACCAACTGTGAGCAGTTTGCTCCTCTGTGATGAGGTGCTTTGCTTTCTTGGAATGAAAGGGAGCTTGAGGAGCCAGATCCTCAGCTGGTGCGAATATCTGAACAGTGCTGCAGTAAATATGCTGCCATTTAGGCTGCCCCCTGATGTTCCCTTTCATTCCCTGAGAGTGATGCATGTCATCACACTCACACAAACCTAGCATGGCTGATGTTATTCAAGATGCAATTTGCAAAGCAGCAGTGCTTTGTGCACAGTAAGGTGAAAGGGGCAATGATTCTCTATCCAGTTCTTTCTCTCCACCATTGAAATGCTGTTCACAGGCTGTTGGCTCAAGCAAATCACCACAACATATTTACTTCCAAAGCAGAAACCACTAAGCGGTTACTCAAGGTTACACCAGTAAATTGAAGACAATGGAATTACGGCCGTTTACTCTGATTGAAGGTCTGCCCTAGATTTCAACAATATATCTTTTATATCTGACCCAGCTTTCATTTTTCACACTCTGGTTTTATTGCAAATAACTTATTTTCCTGGTGCCCACCAAGTAAGGTCAGGCATGTCATGTACCGTGCATAACACTGTGCAGTAACTCTCTTAGGTTGCATCTAGATGCTGGAGAGCAGAGACAGCATTGCTTAAGAAGCTGAAGGGAGGAAAAAATGGAGAAGGAGTCACTGAATAATATACAGCAGCAAGGCACTGAAAGAGGCCCCAGAGGAACTCTTCAAGAAAGATGAAACGGAAAGAAGATTCAGAAGGCAAATGGTGAAATACGAGGAGAGAGGCAATAGAAGAAATATAACGAAAGCTCTAAACTTTTGTTTTATTTGGCAGTAATTGTAGGAAGATAAATGTTGCATTTTGTTTATACAGTCAGTGGTACCTGCACCTGTAACATGGATCTCTTGAATGAGGTGGTAAGAATACTTGGTAGTGTTTCACAAAATTAAAATAGTAACAAGATCCAATATAGTTTAGGAAGCTTTGCTGTACTTTAGGAAAACTTTTGTAGATTTTCCATATGTATTCCATTTAAAAATTAGTGATACCTCTGATTTAATAAGTAGTCATACTACAAGTATTATTTTGTCATGAAGTTGTAATCAAACTCTTTGCACTGCTTTTAGAATCATTTAGATCAGATGACTTGCACATAAAAAAATATCCTGATCTCTTTCCTTTGACTATATAGGGTACCTCAGGTGACTATCTGAGATATAGATGTCTGAGCAGCAGGTTTTAGATTAAGTGAGCTGATCACCACTTTTTCGCTGGGCTAATAAGAGGTGAGTTCCTGAGCTGGAATGCCAAAGGAGACAGCCACAGGTCCCAGGGGAAGGCAGAGTGGGCTCCACCCCTCATTATAAACATCTATGATATACGTGTCTACGTATGAGCAAGGAGTTTGGGCTTCCTTTAGTGTCATTGGAGAGAATAAGAAATTCCTAGGGTGCAGGCCATTTGGACTGTTTCAGACTCTGTTTTAGAAGAAGGTAACTTGTTTCCTGGCCAGCAGTGCAGATGTCAACACCTGAGGCTGGATGAGGAAAACATCATGTGAGGTGCCACACTATCTTTGAGAATATGGGACCTCTCAAATAATATCTCCCACCTCCTGTCGGTATTATGGATAGTAATTCATTACATATATGTAAAACATGCATATGTGTCAAAATTCATGGAACAAGCCTGTAAGTAAATAATGAATTAAACCATCAGGAGTTTACAAATATGTGACACTATTCTATTGAACAAAATAATCCCACGTCAGTATCTTGTTGTTGCTAGGGATTTAGAAAAGTTCAAAAGACTAAAGTGACAGTAGTCATGATATGCATTCCTATCACAGCTATAAATTTCACAGCTATAAAAACAAGTATATACAATTAATTGCATTTTCTTGGCTGAAGGACAAATCAAAAGAATATCCTATAATATGAAACGGCCTTAGGATACAGCTGGTGATCTTATATAAATATGGTAAAAATAAAACTGGCTTTTTCACTTTTTTTTCTTTTCAGTCTTTGAATTGTGTAGCTAATAAGACATTCAAAAGGTATTAAAAGTTTAATAGAATTTACTATAAGTTACATGCAGACTTTTTTATTCCTAAAGGGTAATTATAATTATTTGAATTCTTCACTTCATTAAAGATGTCTAAAATGAAGTCAGGGAAAGCACATGAACATTCTTCCATGGCTCAGTTCAGATATGAATACAACATTGCTGCTCTGGAGAAATTTGTTTAGTGAAACAGAACATCTCTTTTTGAAAGAAAACTAATTCCTCTGTTCTTTTCTGGATTATGCATTTTAGTTGGCTGTATAGATATGGTTAGGGGAGTTCATTACTGGGGCTTAATTCTTCAAACTGATTTGGTAGGCTTTCTGCATCTCTATAAATTGCTCAAAGGAGACTGCCCCCTGGAGCTAATTGGAAGATGTAAAATAAACCTACAAGCAGCCTAATTCTATCTCAGTTGATAACACAGAGGTTGGATTCTGGTATAAAGTTTGATAAACCTAGTCCCATGGTAAACTTAGATGACAGTAAACCAGAGTTTAATTGAAACAATATCGAGTGTAAATTTGTACATTCGTATAGGTATGGGAAATACCTATGTGTTGGCAATAAAAAGGAACAATATCTACTTTTTCATGAATTTCTTTACAGAAGATAATATTTGCAAGTGGTAATAATATTGTAAAGTTGTGGAGTCAAGTGAATGTAACAGGACTTCATTTCCGTGAGCTATGTGCAAACATGAAACAGAAGGATTGTCCTCACCCCACAGAACCTACAAGTAAGAGTCAAGATGGATAGGGAAGAGGGATGCATGAAAGAATGCAACGAGAGGATCCTGGTTAGTACTGCAGGCCAATAGCCACTGCACTGTCTGGGTTCTCATAGCCACCTTGGCAAAGGAAAGCTTTAAAGGGTATGTGAAGGAAGATAACACAGGAATGAGGAAGGTTTCAACATCTTTTTTTCCATCCTGATACTAACCAGTCAGAACAATCTAAACCCTTGGTCCTGTGTGGTGTGTCCTCTGTATTTCATGCCACTTCACCAAAATCTTGTAGTTGCCAGGCATATCCAGAGAGAACTGATTTTCTTGGGGTTTTAGTTTTAGAAATAGGGATTTTCCTATGTATCGGTGTGTTTATATATTAATGATTACTGCACATTTTTGTGTCTACTGCTTATTCTTCACAGAATCAGGCAGGTTTGTTTGAAAGTCCCAAGTCCAAAAGCACTAGTACGTGCTTGACCCTCCTTATGGAGGCCTGCTGTGGTTCCCCTGCTCCACGCAGACCCAAAAACTTTCCCTCTTTTCGATCACTTCGTCACACTTTGTGGGCTCTGACTTTGTCTCCACGACTCCTGAATTTTGTGATCCAGCTACCCTACCCGTGGGAGCAATGCTCATCTTGGCAGTTGTGTGGGTATTTGTCACCAAATATATCTTTTCATCGGCAATCTGTAGCAAGGACATAATATAAGGGCTGCCAAAGGGGTTATAGGAAAATTAGTCTCTAATTTTGATGACACACATGATGTGTAGGTCCAGACACAAGCAATGAGACACCTGCATATACTGCTTAGTATGTCCACCACCCAGAAGTAATCTCTGGCATATTGTCAGAGTCTTTCAGTGTGCCCTTTCCTAAGTTTATCTTCTGTTTCAGTCCTGAATTAACAGGCTGCCATTTCCTCTCTTTTTCCTTTCTCCAGTTACATTTGTTCATAGCTGATCAAATAGTAGAAAAAAGACCTTTCTGCTACAAGAGCATGGTCTTATAGTTCCTTTCCAAATTTTGTGATTTTAAAGACTGGCACTTATTTTTAGTTTCTATGGGATGCCTAAATTGCAGGATTAAGCAGAGATAAAACTAACCAGTTGGGTCCTGGAAGCAGCTTGGCAGCATAACAAAGAGCAAAGTGAAGGCTAATTTACTCAAAAGAGAAGTGGAGTATGCTAGTAATACAGATGCGTATGTGCTGTATATGGTATCTGAGCTCCATGCGACCACAGCTCACCTGCTCTCAATTTTTTGAGCAAGCTTAGATAAGAATGGTAGAATTTGTTTTATTCGTCTTGTATATCCTTGTTTTAAACAGGTAGACATGCTCAAAAATTAGTAAGTCCTTCTAGTCTGCTCAGTCTAAACACATATGATGACACCATGCACAGAACATGTCCACTTATTTGCCACTGCCAGGGAGCATCTGTTGAACACTATAAGCCTTGGGACCTTTGAGACCTCTCTGGTTTTGCAGTAATATTTCTGTCTCTTAGAGACAATAGAGGTACAATCGAGGACTGGATTATTAAAATTCTTCTGGAAACCAATGAATTGCAAGCAAAGAACAATAACAGCAAGGATTTTTCTTGTAAGTGCACTGTGAAATAAAGAGGCTGATTTTTCAATTTTTTTAGGTCGTACTTTAAATAAGCTCTTCAGAAAGCTCTTGAGCATTACCAAAGCCTCAATGTGCACTCATTCTTGGACTTAGACTGAACATCACCTTTAAGCCCAAACCCACAGGAAACCTCCAGGGAGAACTTCTGAGCTTGGCTCATGACTGCAGTTCATGGAGCTGGTGGGAAGGTCATGTTGGAGATGAAGCTTCACCTCCAAGCCCTCCAAGCTCATTCCTTAAACCCTGTAAGCACCACAGCACTACGTGACCAGCAGCCAATTTCCTATTCCTGACTTCCTGCCCTCTGTAGCCTGCAATTAGTTACCTGGCTGAAAGGAGAACCAAGACTGTCTCTAAGAAAGGTACTGTCAGAAAAGGAGCCCCACAAGTGTAAATAAAACATAGACACAGAACAAACTATAACTTGGCTGCTTTGGTTCAGGTAGATGGGGCAGATTGAACCCTCCACATCCTCTGTGTCTACTTTTCAGGAAAAACTAGACATCTACCATCCCAGGCCTTTCCCATGGGTTATTTGTGCTAATGTGCACTCAGCTGTGAAAAAGCAACATCAGCTTGAAATCTGTTATACTTTTTCGTGTTTATTTTCTGTATTGAAAACAGAAAGAAAAAATAACTCAACTCAAAATATGTGTGTCTTTTAACAGTGTAACGGATTCTAGTCCTGACAAACTGCTATTCCAGCGAACGGACAAAGTCAATTCCTAAATCAAGTGTGCCTTTATTGCAGCTCTGGGAGACTCGAGGTTTCAAGCACTCTATTTGTAGTCAGCAGCTTTCCACTTAACTTACAAATTAGTGCTGTAGCATCCTGTTTGCATTTCAGTTGGGGATATTGGAATGCTGTGTACTGTAAGCATGAATTTGTACTCCAATTTTAAAAACAGAAATGTATGAAGAGAGAATACCTTGGTGTTTGCCAGTCATCTTGAAATCACCATAATACAACTGTAGGTTAATGTATGCATGAATGCAATGAGATGAGAGCCATGCTTTAGAGTGAATGCACCAAAAGGCACCAGTGTTTTCCAACTGAAAATTAGCACTTTAAGAGAATATTAAATTGGAACAAGATAAGTTTTAAACAAAGGGAAATTTAAACATGATAGGCAACCCTGATTAATTAAAAAGCTTGAAAACTTGTCTGTCTCCTGCTCATTGTGTCTTTTCTCAGCAGGTCCTTTCCTTTAGTCCTCTTTCTAATCTAGTTATCATCAGTGGCTTTCTTGAAACAAATTCCACACAGTGTCCTGTGGATTTCTAAGAAAATATTTTTTCTATCACCTGAGAGTGTTGAATTTTGACCATGTTGCTGGCAGAATCCTCCTCCACTTAGGATTCAGTCACTCTGTATGAAAGTGTTTGCTTCTGTAAAAGGCAGAACATACAGCTATTCTTGTAAGTTGTATATTAATATTTTCAATGACTGAAAGATTTGATGAAATATTAAAGTGTGACAGAAAAAATGGCATTATGACATGTTTAGGCACATTTTCAGAATAAAAATTTTAAAAACACATCTTAAGTCCACTGTTGGCGGCAGCTAACAAAATTATAAGTAGTGATGCAGAAGAGAAGGACTTTTTCATATATTTAGAATGTTCTATATTAAAATATTTAGTTAACAAAGAAGCTTCTTATAAATTTTATCAGTAGAAGGGATGTTAAAAGTCTATAGCAAAGGAATATATAAAATGGTATCCATTCAATTTTCACAGATAAATAAGGATAAATAATTTATATTTAAGGATATTAAAGGAACTATGTAAGAGTATTAGTTAAGATAACCAGTTAAAATATTGATTTGGTTAATACTGGAATTTCCAAAGATTTGGACAGCTGTGACTGTGATTTTTAGAGTTAAAAGAACTTAAACTATGGATCAGTTTCCTGGGCATTGATCCTGGGAAAAGTAACGGTTGGTATTTATAGCCTACCAAAGAATTTTAGTTTCAAAAAATGTAATTATAGCCACACATTAAGAACCGTTTTTGAATAGATTATATATATGTTTGATATTGACAGGTGTGTAGTATAGTATGGTATGCAATGACCTATAGAATTACAGAAAATATATCAGATGAATTAAAGCCTAGTCTACTGTAAATCTCTAAATTTACATGTTATTTGTTAACAGAAATCCCTTGGACCAACATTTTAATATTTATTTATATAGCAGAGTTTTGATGATGATGATGAAAATATTTAACAGGTAAATTCTGCCATGACATAACTACTGATGGTAGATAAATTATGAGGACTACATATTCTTATATAGGGATATAAAATGCTTAGGTAAGTGGCAGATGCCAAAAAATTGTGCTTCAATGATGCAAAACAGGTTAGTTTAGCAAAAAAATGTAGATAGTCTACAGATTAGGTATGTAAATCTTGGAAAATAGGGCTGCAAGATACCAGGAAGAGTCAGCTCCCCTTGTGCTTCACATTGTAGTGCTGGGAGCAAGAATAGCTAATGTGATCCTTGTAAAGGTAGAAAGTAGAAATAAGGTCATGAGCTTGCCTCTGGCTGCACCACTCTTAAGGCTGAAATGATAATCCACTGCATCTGCTTCCGTAATTTAAGGGGAATGTATGGAGACAGTTTGAAGGAAGACCCTCAAAATGACTTATGAATTGGAAAACAATGTGAGACTTAATCTGCTCGACTTATTGAGCTTATTGAAAAGTAGGCTGAAAGGTTGTTTCACACATAAATCACTCTGATGGGTGGGAACTTCCTAACTTGCCTAGGAAAAAAAAACAAAATGGGATTCAATGTCTGGAAGTTAGAGGTAGACAAAATCAGCTTTAAGGTAAGACGTAATTTACATGCAATGTATGTAATTAAATATGGGAGAGGTGATGGACTCACTATTGCTCAGAGAGATATAAACATGCTTGGATATTAAAAAAAAAAAACCACCTTTAATCCTTCTTCTGAGAGCCTTCATATTGCCTACATAGCTGCAGCTCAGCATTAGGACAAATGGAATAAGAAAATATTATTTACTAGTATTTTCTTCAGGATTTGGAAAGAAAGTTTTCCTCTAAGCACAATCAGCCATATTTTTTTATATTTGTTTATATTTGATTTTGTTTTTGTCTCTCTCACCTCAGAGGTGATCAGGATTGGATAGTGTAAAGCAGTGCCCTGAGGTGGTCTGAGTCACCCCTCCAGGGAAGAAGCCAATCATTCGTGTTCAGGAAAATACAGGCTGAGCAACTGTCAGCATTGAAGTTGGGAAGAAATAGACTTGCCATGCAGATTTACAGGGCTGCAGAGTTCCTCCCTTTTTTTTCTTTTCTTTTTTTCCCCTGCCCCTCGGCAACGCGAAGCAGAGAGCACCAGCAGGATTATCGAGGCATGCATCCTCTGTTCTGCTCCCTGCTATTGCGGGGCCCTGAAGTGCTGCTGCACCTCGAGCTCCCCTGCTTCTCTGCTCAAGCAACGGTCTCAGCTTCCGAGGAGTGAAATGGTTTAATGTAGGATAGGGTATCTGGACTAATAAAAGGGTTGCTGGGTGAGAATAAATGGTCTGTGATATCCAGGAAACCAGCCTAGATGATCTGAAGGTCCCTGAAGCCTCAAATTCTATGAAGCAATGAAAAATTAATCAAAGTAGTACATAAAAGCACAATAAAGCTGATTCCTTTAGAAGAAGTATGAGCTGCAGGATCCAAATATTAGCTCTGAGTAACTCTAGTCCCCACCACCTACTTAATTCAACGGCAACCCCTTTGTAGGCAAAACTGCCATTAAAACCTTCGAGACCTGTTTACATAGGTGTACACAGGACTGAACCACCAGCAGCTAGTTTATCATGTTATCCACCAACTTGTGTCTGACCAAGGGTTCTTCAAACAGCACTGAAACAAAGGAGTTTGCCTAAGACCCAGCAATCAGTAATATTAATACCAACTTCTGCCACATCAGTAGATAGAAGTGTCTAGAAAGTTCTCCCGTTTGGGTGTTTGTCAGTGAGTGAGAAGATCACTTTAAAGCAGCAGTGTCAATAAATTTCGAAAGTGAGTTTCTAATTAAATGTTAAGTTTGTTTGCCTTGGGCTTGGAAAAGAGATAAGAAGCTGCTTCCTGCCGATAAACAAATATGCATGCAACACAACAGGACTTTGAAATCACTAACTTTGCTTTGCAGCAAGCGGAATTACTACTTTTCACTTCATTTAAATAAGAATTGTAATGCCTAACAGAATGTCTGCTTACACAGGCCTAGAGCATGCTTGAGGTTACATTGCTAAAAATGAAAATCAGACTTGGTAAGGCGGTCTGTTCATTGCTTGGTGAGTAATGACAAATAAGCGCTACTTTACTTTCAGATGTGTGACCTGTAAACTATCCATAACATCCCTGCATTTCATCATCGCTACAGGTGATGTATGTGTGTAGGTGATGTGAAGAAGAAGTGAGCCCAGAATTCCCTCCTCTCAGATGCTTCCTCCTCTCCAGGACTGCCCTGGCCCCTGAAGCTCCTCATGGGACTTCTCTCTTGTTTCTGTGGTCTTATGTAGGTTGTCTGAGGATATGGTTGTCTTCAGGACTTATTTACAAGGGAGCTGTCCTGATGTCTATGTGCGGAAATAGGTATTTTCTTTACAGAAGAATTTAAATTGGAAAATTCCTAGTGTTTATGAGTAGTTGATCTTTTTGTCTGTGTTTTTTTCTTTGTTTTTATTGGGTTTATGTAGCAAAAGTTAAAATAGTAGTTTGGAGTAGATTTTGGAGAACAAAAGCTCACAGTCCCCAGGTGAAATTACGTAAGTGACCTGCAAACATTCAGTGTCATTTTCGTTGAGAAGGGTGGTTCAGCAATGGCAAAGAAAACAGGAACAAAAGTCAAGCACTGAATAAAAACCAGCACTTTGTTCTTTTATTTATGTTGCTTTAGGCAGTCACTAATGCTTCTTAAGCTCAGTTTGATCCAAGAAACTATTTCATTTGAATGATTTGAACATTAGAAAAGCTACACAGAGAAAATAATATCTAAGTGGAGGAAATTATTTTGCATCCTATCCTTGCCTATGCTTACAGATGACCCATTTGGCAGGGGGGAAGAGTTTTAAAGTGTAGGCACCTAAAATGTGAATTTATCTATAAAATTTATGTTTTCTATCCTCCAATGTAAGACAGTTGACTGCAAGTCATCTACTAGGAATGGTCCATGGCCAATGTTAACCCCTGAACCATGCCAAGGAGTTATTTGAGAAAGAGCTAGTTGGTTCAGGCCAAAAGGATGCCAGCAACTGCTCTAGCAATTTAGTAGCTCAGAAGGTGAAGTTTCAGGATGCAGAAATGAATATATCATAAGGTGAATTTATGAAGTGAATTTAAGGCTGGTAAGGCTGGTAATTGGACTTTTTTAAAAAAAACAAACCCAAAACAAACAAACAAAAAACCACTTCCTTTCATTTGTTTCTCTTCTTCCTCCAGCCAAAGGTTATGGTATCAAATTCTGATGTAAGAAAGTGTAAAAAAAAGTGGAATTTTACACTACATTGTATCCCAGATGGATTTAGGCTGACTGAGCAGCCTACCTCATCCATAAACCCAGTGAAGACATAGAAATGAGGGATTTTTCCAAACAAGAGTCACAAGAAACTTGTTGCAGGCTGAATTCTCAGAACATGCATGACACACATCAATAGTATCTGGTACTTCACAAAGTTACCAGTTGCTTCTGTATCTTCCTAACAAGTTTAATTACTTTCTCAACTTGTGTGTTCTGGCACATGTCTCCCTTGACAGTGTTTGAACTGTCAGGAAAGGGCCTTCTTTGGGCAGAATGACATTGGCAGCCCTCTTGTGGAAGTGCAGTTTCGGCACTACTGTGGAAAAGTGATGTCAACAGTTGTTAAACAATAAGAATATGTAAGAATAAGTATGACTCTGTAAGGCATGAAATTTCTGTGGGAAGAGGTGATCTGGTTTCCCTTCTCCGCTCCCAGGACTATTCCTGGATTTTATACATTGACTATGCAACAACAAACACAGCTTCAGTGGTGAGAGAGGGAGTAAGAAACCTGGATTTATCTAACACCATGTAGGAAATTACAGCCATCTAACCAAAGCTGAATCCTGTAGAGGGGCCTAAAAGTTAGACACTGTGTCTTTTTGCTGTGTTGGGTTAGTAAATAAGATAATGTCAAGGAACATTTTTGCAATCTGTAACTTCACCTTCTGAGCTACTAAATTGCTGGAGCAGTTCCTGGCATCCTTTTGACTTGAACCAACTAGCTCTTTCTCAAATAATTCCTTGGCATGGTTCAGGGGTTAACATTGGCCATGGACCATTCCTAGCAGATGACTTGCAGTCAACTGTCTTATATTGGAGGATAGGATGATTTAGTACAATGGATGAAAGCTGTTTTGGACAGATGGGCCTCTATTAAAATTTATTCATTGGCACATTCTTTGTTGTCTTCAAAGACCACTCATATTCAGGAAAGTTTCTGAGCTCTAATATTTGTCTTGTAAGACAAATTCTGACTCAATGAAAGAACAGACAAATAGACAACCACCAGCTGTTTGGAAGCTCCACATAGTACAGAACACAACAGAATATCTCATCAGCAACACACAGACTCCCATAAGCGCATTACATTTGACTGTTGGTCTTTACATTGCTTTCCCCCAGAATAAACTCAACAGACTTTGTTTCCCCTCTGTTGGCCTTTCGGTTGCTCAGTTCAGCTGAATGAAGTGGGGTTCCTGTTTTATTCTATAAACATAGTTGTTGAGGACTTTTTAATGGGTTCCTACTTATTTCATTTCCTTTGTTATAGAAACACATCTCACACCAAGAAAACTTTGGAATATCAAAAAATATTCCACTTAGTTTGTGCATAGATGTGGGTTTCCTACAGAAAGCTGGTGATGCTTTACTATTCAATGCTTTTGCTTGTCAAATATCAAGCATTTATTGCAAGCCACAGGTACTAAATTTATTCTAAAACGTTTAAATAATGGCAACAGAATATTCATTTCAGTCACTGTACTAAAAAATCACTGAACTGTTTTCACCCAAGTCACACAAGAAATGCCTCAGGAAGGCAGCAGAGGCAGAAAATGTCATTATGAAAGTTAGAAATTTGGAAAATTTGACTGCAAGTATAAGCAAATCATTTTCAAATATAAAATGATACAGTCTTAGCTATTGAGCTCAGACTTGCTGATAGCTCAATATGAGCTCATAGCTCAGTGTTGCATCTTGTTACATAATGCTGCTTCAGTAAGAAGTAATAGGTAAACTTATCAAAGAGATTTTCTTCTGCTACTTTCTAAGCTGATCTTAGCCCAGATGAGTCATAAACAATAGAGGTTCATATTTGTTTTGTGACACTGAAAACAGAGTAAGAGAAAGGTGCATTTGTCAATAGCAGGATAACAAGAAGCAGTCACTGTGATGGAGCTGTGAAAAAAATAAATGTGATCATGGGAATTATCAGGCGATGGGTTTTTTCCAGCGGGGGTAAAGTAGTATATTAGTATAGTTAGAAGTAGTATATTAGTATAGTAGTTATTAGTATAATGCACTGGTAAAATCTGACAGTTCTGGTTATCTATATTCAGGAGAGATGATTCAAAGATTCTGAGATGGTAAAAGGAATAAATAATTTATTTTATGAGAGGAAGTTCAAAGAGCAAAAGTGCTTATGTTTAAACAATATTGGCATAGGAACAAAAAGGTGTAAAGGGGCTATGAATATTAGGTTGGGAGTTAGAAAGAGTCTCATCACCACAGGACTGAGATTCTGGAAAGCTCCACTGTGAATAGCAAACCTGAAACAGCTCTTAAGGTGGACCTTGATCAATCTATGAAGCAAATTATTTGTGATAATGGGAGACTAAACTGATGGTCCAGGAGATCTCTTCCAGTTCTATACATCTTTAACCTGGTACAACTTCAGTGTTCAGTGGGAATATTCCCTGCAGACTCTCAGGATTTACAAGCTATAAAACAAAAGTAAGCCATCGCAAGAGTCTTCTCTCATTTTTCTTACTGCATCTCTCATTTTCTTACTGTAATCTCCTACAAGGTCCTCCTTCATCATCACTGACATGCTGACTTCTAAATGGGATACCACAGTAACATCAATTACTTCCAAGTGTTCTTAAAATTTCAGCTATTCCCTCCAGCCTGCACAAGAGGCTGCAGTACCCAGCTCAGTCACTGTCATCATGGTTCATCATCTGTGAAGAAGGCTGAAAAGACTCACAAGAAGTAGAGACTTCCCAAACAGTTCTTAGCATGTTCCAGTTACAAAGTACAGGCTTTCCAGCATGAGAAAGGCTATTGGGTTGTTGCAGTGAAAGTCAAAATAGAAATCACAACTCATAAACAGTATATTAAAGAACCAATAGCAATGTGAAACTGGGAAATTAAAAAGATACCTTCATGCCAGCCTATGTGACTTCCACTTCCACTGATGAAGAGCCAGGAAGTAGCCTGGACAGAGCTGGGAGATGGCTGACAAAGTGGCATCCTCTCTTCCCCAAAGCTGTGACCATCTTCTATTGCAAAACAAGACAAAATGTGGCTCTGCCATGGCAGTGACACACTGTTTTGTGGGCCCCTTGGATTTGTGTGCAGTCTTTCCTCCCTTTGTAGCACCACAATTATTGGTTTGAGTTCAAGCAGGACTTTTGAACTCTGAATATAAAGGCAGAGTGGCTGACAAATCCTCTGTTGTTTGGAGGGAACGAGGATGCACCTAGCAGGCATCAGGCATGGCCAGGTACTGTAGATGCTGAAAGTCAAAATGGTATCTAGGATGTATGTGGTACTGGAGCAAGCAAGATGTTTTTCACCCATGGCATCCAAGGCTTACATTGCTAGAAAGATTTGTGTTCAGCAAACTCAGACTAGCTATTCAATCTGCAACATCAAGCAGGCTTTCTGGAAAGGTGCTGGGGGCATGCTGCATCTGTCTGCAGGCACTCCCGAGGTGTTGGGTGTCTTGTGACATTTAGTGGGATTTTTTTTCGAGATGTGCGGCTTGCTTTCTGTCAAGACATCAGGTGCTGTTGTAGAGGATGGGCCGGGTAAATGAAAAGACTGGGTATCTTACGTATGAAGGCAGATGAGCCTGCGGAGGTCACCCTGTATGGGATCTGCAGATGCAAGAGTGTGGGTTTTCTACAGTGCGTCATGAATTTGAGGCTGTTCCTGCTTGAGAAAGTTCAAGGACAGTATAAGGCTAGGCATTGGTGATTTTAACTTTTCTGCAGCATAAGTATTATCGTGATGGTCCTGAGAGCAACTGAGTACATGCTCAGGGTGCTCAGGGACTGAGCCAGGGAGCTGGAGTCCTAGGGCATGGCTGAGATTGTCCTTAGAGGGAGTTCAGCTGCGGTCTGCAAGACCAATTGCTTTTGCAAAGATACAAATATGCTGGCAGGAATCTACCTCTCCTCTGCACTGCTTTTCAGCCAAGGTCAAATGTTAATGTAAATAATTATACAATCTTTGTATATTCTATGAATTAATATAAAGCATGCAGACTATTTGAAACACTGTTGTTTCCATTCCCCCCCCAAAATGCATAAATACAGCTAAAAATAGATGAATACAAATAATATAATTTGACCTGAAATTAAAACTGCTTTATGTCATTTTCAGGGGCTTTTGAAATTTAATTAAATGTAAGGGCACATTTTTCTTAAAATCTTTTTTCAAAAAAAAAAAAAAAATTGGAAGAACACAAATCCCTGCAGATGTTAAAAAATTTAAACAGTCTGATACCATATGAGAATATCTTGCTTCTCAAATCTTTCTCCTCACTTCATCAGTTCATTAAATACATGGATGTACTGAGTCTCAGTCCAAAACCATAGGAACAGCTAATGTTTGCTGTTTCTGTGTTTGCTACACTAGAAAATAGCCTTTTAATTTCTATGTGATGTTTAGAGTCAGGTACACATATTTAGAGTCAGAAATAGCAGTAACAGCTCAAATTGCAACTGTAGAGTAACTACACATACATATTTATTTTAATTATAATTACTGAAAGATTACTGTAATGGCAGGAAATTAACATATATGTTTATACCATACAGAAATTAAATTTGATCACAAGATGCTGAATGCTGACATTTGTCACTCTGAAAATAGATTTTTTTCTTTTCTTTTTTTTTTTGAACAAAAAGCATAAATTTCAGACAGAGCTGGCACGCTCGGTATGATGTAGTATCATATGACCGTTTCATCAATAATTTCTATATGACTTATTCAATAAGGAGGGAAGAGAAAGAAATGAATCATCTACAGATTTGATAGATTGGAACTTTACTAATTCAGAGGCATTTCAATTCAAAACTTGCTATAAAAGCTATCTGAGAGAGAAGAAGTGGAAATTTCCTCAAAGCCAATGTATAGCCTGTAGACTATAATCCCACTGCAGGATTCTGCTCTTAAACACATTACAGTAGAGTAGCAACTAACTAAAGCTCATTGAATGAGATCTGTGAATCAATTTGATTTTTTTTTTTAATTTTAAAAAGGAACTTTCACATAGCCTGCTTTCCACCCAATTGTTATAATGAAAAACACCCCTCCCAAAGCTGAATGATGCAACCAAATGTACTAAAAAGTGTTAAACCCGGAAATTGCTTGCTATGGTATTCAGTTAATGTTGTGGCACTTTATTATGAACTTGGGAGAGATTTTTATTAGTTCATATATTCTGAGACAATGGTGATTACTGATTATCACTTAATTAGAACATAGAAGTTGAATTTGATTAGGTAACACTTCTTTTAAAATCCTTAATGAACTGTAAGACTTCTTTCATATTGTAATGTTCTTTCACAACCAGATGATTCCCTTATACCTTGCCTACCCCATCAATGTGACAGAAGAAAATAGGCTAATATATAAGTGAGAAAACATAATATTATTTTTATAATTGCATTTGTTTTCCAGCCTACGGGGTTTCTATTAGTAAATGATGAAGACTATTTTCAAGTACCAAGCACTTTACCTATTACAACTATCATGAGTTATTCCAACTGCCAGATTATTGTATAACACATATGGGGTATGTACCTTTCCCAGAATTTAAGGAAGTTTAGGACACAAAATACTTTTATATTGTATCCATTTCTCTACTATTTATTCTTCAAATGTATCTTCCTCTTTATTTTTAAGCAGACTTCAGACAAGATGCTTTGCAGGAGAAGATGGCACATGTTGGAGCAATTGTAGATGTTGATCAGTTTTCTACTGCTGCTACTGAATTTGCTTATATATAGTATATCTATGACTAGATCTTTATTTTTCCTCAAGAAGGCCCTTTACCACAGGTTACTATGGTATCTCATGGTAAAAAAGGGAGCCTTAATAAGCATTTCTTCATTGTGTGCTCCTGTGCTCTGCCATAGATTGAACTGCACAGGGTAAGGCCCAGAACCTCAGTAAAATAGTTGTTAAAAATTCAGCAAACACTTCTCTCCAAAGGAAAACATGAATTCAGTCTATAGTCTTTTAATTTGGGCATGGTAATTGCCTATATTGAGCAAGAACATTAAAACCAGCATCCTTACACCTATGGAAGTGGAGTCCTCCATTCTGCAATAAGCTACTTCAGCTCAGCAGCTGGTTTCTCATCACATGGCAGAGGAGGTGCAGAAGATGTCCATCCTGTCACTGAGAAGCAGAGGCTGGTGGATCACAGAGCCAGAATGCAGTTTGGGCTGGAAGGCCATGAGGATGGCCACAACTTTTGATGTGCGTCTTAGGTTCACATTGAGAGATAAGGTCGTATATGAAGTCTAATGCAGCTAGAGGGAGGCATTTAAAAAAAAGCCTGAATACCTGAAATTATAATTTTCTTCAATGTACAATGGGGGAAAATGCAAAATATTTTATTTCTTATAGCTGATATTTATCAACAAATTCTTCCATAGCAGATAACTGGCATGTTGCTATTCAAGGGCTGATACCTAAGACATTGGGAACTACATCCTTCTTCAATTTTTAAATTGTTAAATTATCCTGTTTTTTGTATAGTTCAGTCATGTAGCAGCCCTCAGATTTTTCTGTCAGATATAGCTATTTGGCTGAAGTTACATGTTTACAGCAACTTTTGAATTACAGTATCGGTTTCTAGTTCTTGAGACCTTTCCTTCTAGATCAGATACTTTTTCATCTCAGTCAATTTTTGATCAAGACTATCCTTCTGAAATTTCAATTCTGCTCTCATCAATATAGCAGGGAACAATTTCCTGTGTGATTTTAATATCTTTGCTTATATTGTGGTATCAAAGATTTATTTCATATTACTATAAAATGTCTAGGTTTTTTTGACAAGTATTTTACGATGTTTTCATCTTGCAGAAGCACTTCTTCAGTTAGTGTAGGTTATATCATGTAATTTTAGAGGTTATTAAAATGTAACTCCTAATGTTTTTCTCTTTTGAGGTACTACTTGGGATATAAGGTAATAGGAAAGTTTCTGGCATTATAACAGGAAGGATAAACCAATAGTAATAATGAAAATGTAAAAATATCTCTATTTTTTAAAAAAATCCCTATCTTAAAAATACGATGGTTTAGAATACGTGGTGACTCTGTGTGGCTTAGCTTAAAAACATTCAAACAAAAACCCCCACTCTAATAAGTTATTTATTTAAGATGAAGTATAGCAACTTGTGTCAATTATAGGAACTGAATGGAAATGCAGATATAAGAAACAGGAAAAAAAGAAGTTGAACAATTTAGCAGCAGCTTTTCTTCAAGAACCTTAAAATTTGGCTTCAGTTACACAACTCATGAAAGCTCAGTTGATATCGATGCTGTTTTAACTGCAGATCAGGAATTTTAGTGTCAAATACAAGAAGCAAATAATACTAATGAAAAGTGACTGCAGCCAAAACTGAAATATTATGTTTAAATAATTTTATTGCCTAGATAAAATCAGATGCTTTTATCCGCAAGACTTTATAATCAAATCTTAGCGCTTACTGCTATATGGAAATGCTTCACGGAGCATAGCCTGGACATATTTGTTTTAACTGAGGATGGGTAAGTATACTGGCCAGTGACCTGATTTAAAAGTCTTTGGACAAAAATTAGAAATAGATCCAAATCAAATAGCATATTTAAGTTTTGAAAAATAGCATAGGCTCATTAAGCTGAAATTAATAGACCAAACAGCTATTTACAAGAATTGCATCTTTTTTCAGTTAATGATAGTCAAAGAATCTAGGACTGAAGAAATACAAAATTAAAAACTGCACAGAGCAGTGTATTACTTGTGAGGAATACACCTGCATTGTTTTTAATACTTTGCTCTGACAGTATGTATGAAGAGTGTTGAAATTCCTCTGCTTTTTAGTCTTCTACATCAGACCACTCTCACACACTCAGAGGTTCTTAGGCATGTAACACCTACAGATTTAGGAGATAAGTATTTAAATACCTTCAAGCTTCTGGGCCTTGATCCTAATGCTGATTTGAGGAAAGCAGTGTCTATATTAGCAAGATATATGGTGCAATCGGAAAGATTATGTACAAAAAAATAGTTGGTACTAAGGACCTGACATCCACACTGCGTTTTGCGGGGGGTGATTTGGAGCAGCTCTAGAGTGGTCCTGTGGACTGAATACCCATTAGCTACTGGAAAACATTATGTGAACTTGTGAAATTTAGTTTTATCCAGAAGTAATTGAGTTTACATGCTCCAGGATTACTCATAGTATTAAACAAAGTACAGTAAGTGGGGACATGGAGAAAGGTTTAAAAATCTCTTCAGTCTACTGGATAAAATTTACTCTATATTAATAATTACTATTATAATGGTGATATTCTTTCGGAGATATGAGGTAAGTTTTCCAGGGAAGATAGGGACTGTTCTCTCTTAATTAAATTTATTTTATTTTAATCTTTATTATATATGAGGCTGAGTGGAAGCGTCTTTGGAGAAATAAAGAATCAATTTTCAGAAAAATAATTCTGAAATTTTCTCTTGTTAACCACATTTTTACTGAGAATCTGAAACAAAACATCACAATTGGAGAAAGTTCAAAAGTCTAGCTGCTACATTTAAGTGTGATATGGGATATATTTGGATTTCATCTGCTATTTTTGCACATGGTATTTATTTAAAATTTTCCTTCAAGGAATAAAACTTTCTTCATTGCCTTTTGCTTGTCTGCATTGATCTTAACAGAATGGTTTCTCCCATGGCAGGTTGAATCCATTTTCTTCCACTGAAAAGTATTTCCTCAAGTACTACAGGAACCGGGTCTAGATATAAATTTGCCATATGAGTAAATTTACTGATGCCAGAATCAAATTATGCCTTTGATAGTATGTTTAAAATTTTGTTATAAGCCTGCTAATAAATAAATTTCAAAATTCAAAAGTAAGTAAGTACCTAGAATGGACTTTAAAAAAATCCTATTGTACTTTCTGGGATTTCTTTTCTTTTTTGATTGAACTTGAGCCTTTGATTTATAAGATATATATTAAAACAACCAGTGGGTTAGCCAAGTTCCCGCTGGAATGCGCAGACTGACAGCATAATTTTTCTGAAGGATATAAATCTTCAGCATCAGATAATATGCTGAAAGTATTTTATCAAGCTGATGTCAACCATTTTTTAACTTTCTGTCAAACTTCTGTCTTCTTCTAGAAGTATATTGTGAAGAAGTATAGTACAGTCATTAAAGCTGAGTCACTGAAGATATTTTTCCATCATCAAAATGACAGTGCAACCAAAGCACAATTTTGTTTCTTATCTGGCCCTCCTTGTTTGGTTATATGTTCTCCTTATTTGTTTCTTTGAAATCATTCCACAGGATAACACCTGACACCTTTTCTCCTGTAGTTCCTGAAATATGACCTAAATATCTCCTGAAAATATTGGCTCTTTCATCCATACATGACGAGGTAATCATGTTTTTGGAGCTCTACCTTTTATGCTTCCTTCTGACCCATGCACATGGGCAGTGACAGCCCTTTCTTTGTCTTAATTTAAAATGATGTACCGATGTCTAAAAACTAAGGACTATAGTTTTACCCAGTCTTACAATCCTGTGCTCTACAATGGAGATAGCTCTCCAGAGAAAGATGGGGTCTAATTCAAAAGAACAAACATTTCTGCTGTTCCCAAGAGGTGTAGTAGATAATAAAAGTTTGTTCCAACTCAATCCATACAAATGTCATGAAAAATATATTTGGTTCAATACCATTCTCTGATCTTCCAGAAAAAGCAAGCGCTGAAGGAAGAAGGGAGAATGGGCACACACAGCATGTCTGTGATGGGCAAGCCAGGTCACCCAGAGACCTGAGTGCAGGAAAGTAAAATGGTAGGTGCAGGGATGTGGGAAGAAAGGGAAAAGCAATTTAAGGAGGCTTTGGAGGGGAGAAATAGTGATCATGAAAGAAAGCAGAATACAGAACTAGTTCCTGAGGAAGACGGTTCTGGGGACAGGAAAGGAGACAGAAAGAGGGAATGAAGGCATGCAAAGTGTACTACTCATATAACAGGCCAGAGACCACTCTCTAGTCCTGAGCCTAGCTGATATGCCCCAGCTTGCACCCACATGCCTAATCTCACTTTTCCTCCGAACCAGTTATCTCCAGACTGTCCGCTGAGAACTGTCCCTAGAACGTTTAATAGCCCCGGCTCCTGAGTGGTGCCCAGGCACTCTTTAGGCTAATGTAGGTTACCATGGGCCTAAGCTGTGTCGGGAAGCATATTAACTCTGCATAATTAACCTAATTAGCATAATTAATTATTATTGACAATTGTGGCTCAATGCTTGAGCCTATGGCCTGACCTGATCTTACTTTTTATGATTTCCCCTGACCTTAACAATTTTTCAAAAAGGAGAATGAGTTCTTCTTACTGCTATTTTAAAGTGTGAGTTCTTTAAAGAAGCTAAAACAACTGCCTTTTCTTTAGTATTTAGGCAGCGCCTAGCTCAGTGAAGTCCTGATTCATGTCTGCAGTCTCTTGGCACTATTACAATACTAATAAGTAATAATTACAGCAGCAATATTTCTCTGTCAGTGGCATGTTTTCTGCAGCTTTTTTACTCCAAGCAATATCACAGAGAGCATTGTGTGTGATGAAGCTCTAAAATTCTTCTGAAAAGACGCAAAGCACAGACAGGTTCAAAGATCCAAAGCTCTAAGACACAACCCAGTGAAATCATCTAATTTCTTTTTATCGATATCAATGAAATTTGAATTAACTCTGAAAAAAACCACATCACATGAAGAGAGGTGGGAGAAGGGCATATGAAGATAGCTGGAAGAGAACAGAAAAGGGAATAAAACCTGTATACTTCAGTGATGTATAAACAGATCAGCTAAGTTAGCTGAGACAAATCCCGTTCTTGGTATCTTCACTGGAAAGCAGGTGGCCTAAGTCCTGACTGCTGAAGTATGGCTAAACGGTTGATGGCAAATGCTTCCTCAAATTATACATTTCCCCTTTCCTGAGGGCAGGGGTATTTTGGCGCATTAGCTGTATGTCCCAGATTTCCTTTGAATTCTTTATAAGTGTACCCAGTCTCAGTCTCTGGGTGTTTGGAGAGCAAACTGCATGCACTGAGACAGCCCTGACTGATCTTTATTGATATGCTTATTCTTATAAAGCATGAAGGATGGCTACAACTGGAAATGGCAATTGAAAAAGGGAATGCTAGCTGGAAAGCCAGAACACAGATCTGAATAGGAAAAAAGAAAAACAGTGGGTGTAAATCACAAACTCCAGGATTTGGTCACAGAGGACACAGCTTTATGGAGGCATGCTAAACTGCAGATAAATATTTATCTGCTAAAATGCAGATAAATATTTAGTTGGATTAACACCCCACCACCACCCACACATACACTGGGAAATATAAAAAGATAACACAAGTGTCACCTAGAGGGGATAAGCACTTTAATAAATTTCACTGTATACATGTTTGCATCTTAAGATGCCCAAAAATCTGGCCCATGGGCCTGTGACTGCCTAGAGAGTGTTTTTACTCTCTGAATACAGCCTGCATGCTGATCTGTTCAGCTATAATTCTTCTCAAATATTTTTAAACTGAGGAATACACAAGGGATATATCAGCAAAATCATCTACCTACCCATATATCATAGTTAAAATGTGCCCTTTCTGTCTTAATTGCCTGGGCATCATTACAATAGCTGTCAATTCTAAAAACAATTTATATCCCTTGATATTAATATATTTTTATTGTTATCTTCTAATAAAGTTCCAGTTAGGCTCATAATATCACACATTTATCTGTATGTAGATAGCTGAAAATTTCCTCATTTCTTTGCTAGGTTTCTTGCATTTGGATGTAGGGACTTTAATAACCCTCTATTAATGAGCTTATGTCCTTCTTTATTAGTCTGCATAAATCCAAATTTAATCTGTTATTTAGCTCATTTCTACCTTGAGTGAACACTTTTGTTTTATCTTTATTCCTATCAACCTCTCTTTACACCTTCCTTCCTCTGCTTTATACTCCTGCATTTGCCATTTCCCTCTCTGTCCTACTTAAAATACTTTCTTTTTTTTTATTTTTTAAAACCAGTCCACTAACCAAGAGTCATCCTTTGTTTGAATTCTTTCAGTATATGACCCCTTCAATTCAAAAGCACACCTTAAATAAAAGTTGCTGTTTTCCTGTTGTTGTAGCAAGATTTTATAAATCAAATCTATCTTGAATTATTTCTCTTCCCATCTCTTTGTATGTTCCACACATCTGACACTGGCATTTTCTCTTTTTCTTCTTTCATGTTACTAACTGCACCTTCTCCTGATCTGTCTTTCCAGTTCCTCAGTCTCACACTTTTTTATTCTAGAGAAGAGAATGGGCCAAGGATCTCTATGTGAATCTTGGAACAAGTGGCACGGCAAAGCAGGGATTTATATGTGTAAACTTCTTCCACTGACCCCCCAAAGAAGAAAGAAAGAAAGAAAGAATGAAAAGGAAAAAAAAATAAAAACCAACCATCAGGGCCTTGTTCTTGCTTCTTGCTGGGAACTTGTCTATACTGCCTGACCTAGATCTGGGCATTTTCTGGGAGAATATGTTGGGCCAAATGGAAACTGTGTCAAGAAATAGTGGGGGTAATCATGGACCAGTGCTGAAGCTCATGCCCTTGTTCTGTTCATTTGCTAGCAGAGAAGTAAGCACAGATCTCACTGAGGTATTCAAAAACATCTGTTTACATTGTCTTTACTTCAAATGATGTCTCTTTCTATATTGCTATTTTTTAAATATATATTTAATAATTTAAAAAAATATATAATAATTCTAGTGAAAGTCTTGGTAGCAAATAAGGCTGCTTTGAACTTAGCATATTTTTAAAGCTGCAATTAGATTTTGAATATTTACCCAGTAGCTTTAGATGTTCCGGACTTTTGCTTTGGATTCTGCTTTTTCATTTTTGATTTCTTCTGAGGATGTTTTTTTCTAACTGACTCCTTCCCTAATGACCAGAGATTATAACTAATTAACTCTCCAGGTCCAAATCTAATTTCAGTTATTCAAGCTACATTACAATTCATGAAGACATGCTCGTCAGCCAGATTTTCACTGTCGACCAAGTTTCCTATGTTAGAAGCAAGAGCTGGCTGTTCTTCTGATTAACCTTTTTAGCTAATTTATTAAAGCTGATGTTTATAGATCAGCAACCTAGTAATAAACACAGCAGCTTTATTGATATAAGCAATATCTTGTTCTAGATACCACAGAGATAAAGTTCTCCAAACTGAATTTTACCTCCCACTGAATAGGGGTAATGGGAATATTTTTAATCAGTACCAACAACATTAAATATAATTTTCTTTTCATCAAGTGCAACAGTAAACATCATTGTTCCTCAAGCTCCTTGTATTACTCACATGGGCAGCAGTATTTAAAATATGGACAAAGAAGTAAACAAAAGAAAACTCAGAGTAGTCCTGTGGAAGGAAATAATTTCAATAACTTAGCTCTGCACTGAGCTCCGCTGCTAGAAAAATAGCCTCTTAAGTAATTTACATATTAGCACAACAGTGAGAAATACTGAATTAGAAACAATTTCTGTCATTGCCAAAATAGGCCTGATTATTGATTCATCCAAGCCTTGCAAAACTCACAGAATTGCACTAGCAGACTGTCTCCTTGATGGCATGAGAGTTAAAAGAGGCTACGTTACTTGAAAGTCAGCTTCATTCAAGGACTGTGTGTTCAAGAACTAGATTAGGCTCTGGCCTGTCCTTCACATGGGCAGATGCCACAGCAACGATAAAATCTGTGCTTTTATCTCTCTCACAAACAGCACAAGACAATGTAAAGTAGCACAAAGCAAATGAGACTTCACCTGTCCTTTACAGGCATAGAAGAGGTTGTTAAAATTACTCCTTTGGTTTTGAGATAGAGATTACTTTTTTTTCTTTTTTTTCTTTCTTTCTTTTTTTTTTAAGAATAATCCTGCAGCCAGTTTTGAAGTCATATCTGCCAGCTAGTCATTTACTTTCAGAAGTTCACTTGGGTTTGAGTGTGAGGTAAAACAAATGGTATCCTCTCCTAGGGTACAAAGCTGCAGGTATACGTTCAGCTGCAAAGTGCTCCCATTTTGATACTTCAGTAGTGCATCAGTTCATGCTTAACAGTGCTGCAGGAATGATTCACATTGGGACAGGCTGTCTTCCTTGTGCATCCTGTCTCTCTGGCGTGATGTGTGGTTGGTTGACATTGAGTAGATAAAATGGCCGGGGTATCTCCTAGAAAGGGCTTGACAAGGTCTGCTGCAGAGGCAACTGGAGCCTGGCTGCCTACAAATGCAGCTAATATGGGTAGAGTTGGGCTCTGTTGAGCTTCAGGCAACTCTTGGCACCCAGTGATAGTGTAGATGTAGCCACAGGATCTGGGGAATCTTAGCTCCATTTTTTCCCAGCTGTTTCTCTCAGCTGGATGTGATGTATCACCTTGGTGTGATTGAATACTGAGTTCAGTGATTTGAGAATGGGTGAGAGCAGCAAAATCCCAGCTCCAACTAAACAAACCAGGACAAATATTCTTGCAAGAGCCCAGAAACATTTCTGAGCGCACACTGTTATCTTTGTTAAAAATGAATGCACTCAATAGGCAAGGAGGTTCCTTAGCTGTTTGGCTCCCACACCAAGTCAGTCTGCTAACTCCATTCAGAAAATACAGTAGTAGTTCAGGATACTTCATGCACAGGAAAGCCCTTCTTTTGTAAAAATGGCAAAGAAAGATAGATGGCCAGGCAGGCAGATGGAAAAAGGAGAGTAGCTCTCTTGCTTGCCTGGTGTAATGAGACTGGTGCTCTTGCAACTTCACATCTCCAGACCTTCCCTCTTTAAAGAGATGGATAGGATGGCAGGAGAGACAGTGGAGGAGACACTGTCCCCTGTGCATTTGCCAGAATGATGTCAACCAAAACTAGCAGACATCACTGGAAGGAAGAAGGGCTGAGGACTCCAAAAAAGGGATCATGTGACATTAGGATAGAAATGTTTTTTTATCCTGAAATATTAAATTAATATGGAAAGGTGAGCTTGGAATGCTTTTCCCAGGAAAGGTAGATCTAATAATTGTCATATTTTGACTGCTGAATCAACAAGTGATAGTGTGTGTAAGAGGAGGTTGCTCACCAATCACTACAACATTAGTGCAAAAAATATGGAACATAATATGAAGAAAAGTGGAGAATATCACACAATACAGCATTTTGGAAATCATATGGGATGTCTGCTTCAAAGAGGATCAAAAGATTAGAGTGATGAATTTGCAACATAAATAATTTGATTGTTTCTCTTCTTTTCTTGTCAAAACATTTTTCACAGAAGATTAATTTTCTTTAGCATGCTGCATCCTTCCTACAGTATATGTGAGCCTTAATGTGATTTCAGTCATGTTCTCTGCATCATGTGGTATCCTGTTTTTAAATAGTTAAAATGTTCATGTAATTAAATGGGAAGATTTCAGATGGAGTATGTTATGCACAGAAGTCAGAATCTGTGCTTTAATACACCTCTGATTTTTGCAAGAAAGTAACCAGATCTTTTTAAGCATGTGTAAATTTTAAGTAGTCAAGGCTTAGACTTTGTGGTTAACTTCAAGCCTAGTGTATCTAAAATTGGCACACGAAGTAGGGAACATGTTCATTTTATATTTATCACTGATAAAACAATCCTCTAAACATACATATAAAAGAATCTTTCATCCATACCAATAATTTTCAGGATTAGGTACTTCATATTTTTAAGAGTAATCTTTCTACAATACTTTTAGCTCCTCCTCCAATGACAAAACATTAACATAATTTTTGCCTGTGATTATCTTAGGAAGATTTTTATAAATGCATCCTAAACTGTTTGCAATTGAAATGTATATGTGCTATGATTAATAGTTCTGCATGGTAATTTGGTCACATTTTGCTGCTTGATGAAAATGATGATTTAATTATGAAAACTTGATGCGGCATGCATTTAAAAACTCTCCAGAGGTTTTTTTTTTTTTTTTTTTTTTTTCCCCTAAATTCTTGATTAGGACCAAGGTCACAGCTGAAATGCAAGGTTATGTATGAGTAATTTATGATATAGTTATTCTGGTTTGAATATTCAGATTTTCCTAATTTTGATCTGTTTCAAATGCTAAAATCTTAGGTTTATAGTGATTTTATTGTGCTCAGTTTTACAGCATATGGAAACTGTCATTAAAAGCCACTATGCTCTTTGAAAATGAATCATATCAGAGCAATGGAAATTACTTTTCTCTACCATTTTCAAAATATGTGCTGTCTCTGTGGCACTGACCAATACTCCTAGGACTCAACTCTTCTTCTCTTACTGAGGTAAAATTCTATTAAGTCAATATGAGCTCAGGGTGAAACATAAGATAAAAAGGCACCATTTATGTGTTATAGCTTTGTGTTCCCTCAGGGGAAAAATGGCCATGGGGCTAGTGATAATTTCTGCCAATGGAGTTTCTAAATATCTGGGTTGAACTAAAAGAATAATGGAAGACTTGTCATTTGCTATTCTAAAAGTGAATAGGAGAAAATTATCCGTCCTTTTCAGAGATGGGTTGAATAAAGCAGGTAGAGTGCTGTGCTGTGACCCTTCTTGGGAATAGCTAATAAATTGACTGAGGAATTTGAATAGATGAGAGGAGAGCTAAACATGGCAAAATAACTTGGAGGGATTCAGTTACACATATCTGCACAGAGAGAACAAAGACACAGAAGAGCTTAAAGTGATGAGGAGCTGAGAGAAAGCATGTAGACAGTCTCTTCCCATACACAACGTTGTACTCTCTCATAAGCTTGCAGCATTAGCTGGAAAAAAAATTAAAGAAAAAAGAAAAAAACTTTTTGAAGAAAATCAAAGAGATTTTCACACTGAGGTGTATTTTTGAACACAGTTCAAGTCCTCTGTAAATTGTGAATAGATAATAAAAAATGTATATTTCATGTAGAAGATGGATAAATCTCTGCAGGTGGATCAGTGTACTGGAGGGATGAAATTTCCAGATGTGATGCATTAGCAACCTTCCCATTCTAAATGTTCACAAATACCCACAGTGTCTTCACACCTCCCTCCCACTGGCTTGGGGCTGTCACAGAGAACTGGATTCCTTTGTCCACAAATGCTTTTGCTTCCTTCTCTTCTGGAATCCTCTTCTCTCACAATCTCTGCTTAGCTTTGGGTTTACGTTTAACATCTTTCTCTTCTTCTTTTCTCTTTTACCCTCATGCTGGTTACTGTTCAAGCTCTGCACCACCTCACTGAACCTGTACTATTTTCTCATTCCTTTGAATCTGCATATTTTACAGTTTCCCACACACAGTGGAATATCTTTTCTGAAATACTCATGAAGGCAGTCTCTCTTCACCACAAATGTGCTCTTTCCATTCAGTTCTGCCATCTGTCTAGCTAAATAACTATTTTCCCAGATAATTTAAATCTCTGTAGTCCCATCTGCCTTTTCCCACCATTGACAGAGACTTCAAACCTTCCTCTCCTCTCCTCTCCTCTCCTCTCCTCTCCTCTCCTCTCCTCTCCTCTCCTCTCCTCTCCTCTCCTCTCCTCTCTCTCTTCGCCTTTTTGCATATGGGACCTTGCCCATGCAGCATGACTTTCTCCTCACCTTCTTTTCCCTCTGTTTTCTTCCTGGAATTTAATTCTACTTCTCTATTGCTCATGATGTGTATATTTTTGACTAGTCCTCCCTTCATATCTGAAACTCTACTGCACCACTCGTAAACTTGCCTGTATTTTCCACACATTTTCTCACTACTTTCTGGATCTTTTCCTTCACAGCATAGACAGGGAAGTCTTTGCTCTGTAAAACATATACCATCCTTAAGTGAACTTTTCCCCTCATTTATTGTCCATTCTTCTCCCTCTCTTTTACTTCAAGCTCATTAAACAGAACATTTACTGCTGGAGTCTGGATTTTCCCACCTATTTACTACCCTGTTTTTCCCTTGCATTCCAAGGTAACTGCTTTTGACAAACTCTTTAGTGGCATCTTAGCAAAATTTCAGACTTTTCAAACCTGTCTTCATCCCCTTTGACCTCTACACTGCCTGTTATTTTGTTTGAGATCTTTTTCTGTCTTTGCTTCTGTGATTGTTCTCACCTGCGCACCACTTTCTGCTTGTCTAATCATTCCTCTGACATATCCTTCAGAAATTCCCTCCGTATGTCTGCTTCCTGCGGGTGCCCTATAAGGTCATGGCCACCATTCTCTTCCCTTTTTTCTGGTTTATCTCTAAATAACATCATTTGTGTATACAAGTTTGCCCATCATATTTGTGCTGGCCTTTAGATTTAGGTTTCTATGCCAGAAGACTTTTCTTTCTGCACAAACTAAAACCTAAATAAAATTACAACTTCAGTTAAAAGTGTAGGAGTATTCTAAAGTAACTTTTGTTTATAGATGTATTTATTCTGAAAAAAAAAATCCAACAGCACATAAAAAAAGTTTCTACAGCTTAAATGAAGTAAATTTTTTAATAGTAGATTTTATAGTATTAGCAAATAGAGCAAATAGAGCTTTCATTCTGTTACAGTTTCTTTTTTTTATTTAGATCTTCAAACACTGTGATACTTGTAAGAAGCTTGACTGATCCATAGCACTGCATTGTAAGTCATCAAAAGAACAAAATGAAGTAGGAGAAAGTTTATCATAATGGCTGCCAGCTGGTATGCCAGCTATACTCTTGATGAACTATTTTTGAACACTGTTTTAATCCTAAAATAAAGATGTGAGGAGATGGGCTCTTCTGGGCTCCCATTCAGAGGTATTCACAGCTTTGCATGAGTAGGGCTGCAGTCAGTTGTGTGCCACAGTGGTACTAAAGGGAGATGTCATTCAGATGGTTGTTCAGACTTCATAGATATTGTGATAACTTGTTCAAGCATGTAATGATATAAAATTAACATCGCACTTTGATACCTAGTTTTACTCTCTGCAGATGACTTCATGCCTGTATTTAGAGCAATGGCCAGTGATCAATATCAAGAGCAATAGAGAGCTTCGAAGGAAAGAGGAGAGTGTAGGCAACAAAGAAAATGAATAAACAAACCCTGTAATAGACAAAAGGAACAGAATCACCAAAACAGAAGTAAGAAGAGACTTCTTCAAAGTAAAGTAAATGAATAAAAAGAATCTGGAAAGTGAAAAACGTGGAAGAGAAAGAACTGTTATGACACACAGTGAGACTGAAAGAAGGGTGACTGGAGCCATCAAAGTTATCTTCCACTTGAAATCAGAGGAATAATGCAAATTACATATCCCCATCCATTTGGGAACACTGTTGATTTAATTGATGAAAAGAACATTTTTGGCCTCCCTCTATCCATCGTCCACTCTTGTTATTAAACAGAATTTAGAAAACATACAGTGTTGGCTTAACTCCTTCACTGCTGAAATTGATTTTAATTGAAACAGAAATGAAACACTCCCAAATACTTTTGTAAATCCCACCTTCCAATTTCCAGGTGAGAAATCTTATCTTCTTCATAATGGAGACAATAGAGCTTAGCACATTGTCATGGTTTATTGAGTTGAGAACCACAAACCATGGGGTTTCAGTGAGGAATTCACAAATCAGGAAATTCAAACAACACAGTCTTCATTGTATATTTTACATAGTGATGAGAGTAGATTATAATGTCAGTTTTCAGTCACACATTATTGAATTATTACTGGAGATGGAAAAGTGTTAATAGTCTCTTTTCATAGGTTATGAGCTATGAATTTCTTAACATTCAAAGCCATCTTAACTAGCAGAGCTCAGTGGTCCCTTCTGCTCAAGTTAAACATGATAACTGACATCCCAGCATCCAAAGATATGCTGGATGCTTCTGAGAAGGCTCTGAAACATACGGCTCCTCTGTGAAAAACTGAGAGAGCAGAGAGCAGATGGGAGGCAAATATATACAGCAGCTGAGTAGCATGGCAGCTTAGCTTAGGCATGTGAACATGTTTGCTGATTCATGCATTTTCTTCCTCTATTTGCAGATCGCTAAAAATGAAGAAGATGGGAGTATGAGATAGTAATGGAAAAACATGCTTCTCTTCATAGCAAGCCCTTGCCACACAGAATTCAGAGCTGTACTAAATTTGCTTTTAAGATTTTAAAACAAGATTTATTTTCAAAAGATAATACACTAAATAAATGTTTTATTGTTCTGTCTCTTTCTGCCTAAATCACAATATTCACTAATGGCACTTTTGGTGACTCTATGTCAGGACTGCTGGGAGAGATTAGCAAGTTTTTATTAGGTACAATGTTGTGAATATTCACTTAACTATTACATGACTAAAATGTTTAAATCAGGCCTTACAAGGTTTAATCAGAATGCAGAGAAAGCTACTCAGGATTCCTAGCTCAAGAATTAAAACAATTGTACCTGGGCTGCATATTATAAAATCATCTGACCATGAGTTGCATTTAATAGTGGCAGTTTCAGTAATAATACTAGGAAGGCCAGAATTAAAAAAAGTAAAGGGTCCAATCCAGCCTAGAATGTGGCCTAAATCATGCAGAATTTCAGAATGGCAAACAGTACTGAATACAGGTTCCATAAAATGACTGGGCTCAGCCAACACCAGATATTTAGAATAAAATGCTAATATTAATTTAACACAGGCTCCTTGCCTATCATCTTCAGCTTGTACTGAAATCAGAGTTGAGGACTATCCAGAATAAGGTCTAATAGAGAGATATTTTCTAATGTCAGTTGGTTTTGTAACTGCTTTGTGTCAAAGGAGGAAAGAAATATCACAGCATTGAAGTAAACTGTTAGTTAAAAATGCACATAAATTCATCTATGTATTTAATTTCTACCGCAGCATTATTATCGCAGCATTATATTTTGGCCCCAAACATTATGTTGTGGCTCAAAATTTTATTAGACTGCAGGTTCTAGATTGTGATTTGAAAGAATTAATTAGAAGTTAAATTGGTTATCAAGTAGTACTGTCAACTTCTGCCTATAAGCATTATTTAAATATTTATGTTCAAGTGTAATGGTATAATGGAAACAGTTCAAGTGAATGACCAAATTTCTGTTGAGAAAAGAGAAAAGAGTGAGAGGGAAGCTATTTCAGCTTTCTTTGTGTGTTCATGAATTTTCTGTTGAGTAGAGATCTTGAAAATCACTATGGGTACTTTCTATTTCTCTTTGCATATGGCTTAGCCTAAATGAACATTCAGTTCAATACGATTAATCAAAGCGTGTACTTTACTGAATTTACAAAATCTTAAAATAATCACCCTATTAAATGTCACACTATTCTGCTTGTCTTACAGTATAATAACAGTATAATAAATAGAGACGGTATGATCTTCTTCATTATTTCCTCTCTCTTTTATATTCTAATGCTTATACTTGGGCACTTTCAAGCAATGATCCCAAAGCCAGTGAATTACTGCTGTTGTTCCTATTGTTATTCCTGTTATTTGCATTTGGTGTCCCATTTCAGTGCACAGTGAGAAGAAAGCATTAAACAGAGCAGAAAGAAAGGCTACGTGTCTGTCTCACCCTAGTGCTGCGGTCTGGGTCCTGCACAAACTTCCTGGAGAGCCGGAGGAGATGGATATGGCCAAAATGGGTCCCCTGGGATATTTCTGAAGCAGGCACCAGAGAGTAGATCCTAAAACTAGCCTCAGTGCAGAAGAAGATTCAGTTGTTCTTAACCAAAAATACCGATGAAAATGAAGGAATTAGAATAAAATTCTGACACAAAAAAGAATCACAATTTAATGAAGCAAAAGCCAGGTAATAGATTCCCTTTCAAGTTTTGTATTTTGATCTAAATTGCCTACTGATTCTGATCTTCTCCTGTTTAGACAATTAATCTTTCTGGAATTCGTTTAGTGTTCTAACAAAATACTATTATTATAGCTAGAAATATTTAACTTCTGATGGTTTACTTATCAAAAATTTTGTGTGAAAATTGGCTTTTGCCAATTTTTTGTCCTATTCTAATCTCTTCTAACCAAACCTGTTCATATACACATTTATTCTTTAGTATGTTTGAAGCCTTTGGCAGGCACAGAAGAGTGTGTGTTCTGTGGCATCAGCTATCCAAGCTCCTGTTCATTCCTATAAGATCTTTGTGTCTCCTCACATTTAACAAGACTTGGGAATGACTATTTTGTGCCAGAATGCAACCATTCACCCTGCAAAGGATTGTGTGGCTGTAATAGTTTACTTTTTGTTTCATATGCAATTAAGATAATGGAAAAGAATATTTCCAATAGCAATGCAGAGGCAAATAAAATAGACAAGGCTTTTGTGTATAGATAGAACTTTTGCTCCCTTTAAAGCAAGAGTCCTGAGTAAAATCCTTAGGAGTATCAACTGAGAGAGTGGAAAGGCAGTAGACAGGAACAGCTTCTTAGTTACTGATGGGCTGCTGCTGCTTGTCACAGACATAACTCAGTGTATTCCAGGTGAGTCAGGAACAAGAGTGAATTTCCACTGGATTTCTAGGAAGAGCTTGATACTTTTTTCCTGTACAAGCTAAAAATCTGTCTTATACTTTTTAAATTTTCTAGCTGTTATGCATTTTACTTTTTAAAGAATTTGCTTAAGGGTTAGCATCTTCTGGTTTGATCTTTTTTTTTTAAGACAAAAAGAGATTTCCATATTGTGAGTGTCATTCTTCTTACTGTTATTTATGAATTTTCTTTGCTGCTACAACAGAATCTCCTCATGCCCTGACAAGGAGTCATTGTACAGATGGAACTGCAGACGGGCTAATTATAATTCCAGCAGCAAAGCCCTGGATCCAGAAAATTTGTTGTGTGTGCTACCTGGCTTTAGAGCCCAAATATGTGGCTTTACTGACTAGGATCTTTTCATTACAAATCGGCCATTTATCCCACCATGTATCTTATATTAAATGCCATGACAACCACCATGGCTTTTTTTCAGGTTGTGTTGATAGATTTTATTAAAAAATGACTCGCTGCCATTAATAAATCCTTAATTCTTCTGCTGAATGAATTGTGGAGTTTTAAAGTGTTTACTTTGCGTTCATCATTTATTATATATTGTGATCCACATTTGATGCTTACTCATCTAAGTGGGACAGAACTTGACAAATTTGATCCATGATTTAGTGCTTATGCTACTTAGCTGACTAACTTTTCATAATAATACAAAATGCTCTAGGATTCTAGAAAGACCTGAGAGAGGAAAAAAGAAGTCAGAACTTACTGAGAATTGCTGGATGTATTCTCTTCTACCTGTGTGGGTATCCTGGCACTACAGGCCTGTGGTCCTGGCATTTCGAGAGGTTTGACCCCATCTGGTTGGCTCCTTTCCCTGTTTGCCCGCCTCTGTGGATAAAAGCTGCCAAAAAGAATGGAGCTGCAAGCAGATAGACCTTTTTAATAGTGTATTGCAGAGCGGGGAGCAAGGTGTCCACAAGTTCAAGTTTGCTTTACACTTTGCTTTCATACTGGGAGAAGCAAGGGAGGCCAACTGCTCTTTCTTCTTCTGTTTGCCTATCTGTCATACTAAGTCTGGGAAGAAGACAAAGGAGAAGGGCTGGCTGCTCAGGCTGTATCACTTGGGTTTGGGAGAATGGGATGAAAGCAGTACGGAGATAGGAAAGGCAGGGAGGCTGGGAGAGCTGCTGCTGATCATGCAGAATTCATGGTGATCAGAGCTGATGCAAGAAGTATGGAAATGTGCATGCTTTGGGAATTGGGAAGGGGAGGATTTATTATGGCGCAGAATGTAGGAGGGGTGACAGGAAATGCTGGTGTTTGGTGGGAAGAATCACAAGGGCCAAAAATCATCTTTCAGTACATATGTGAATGAGTATGAATCACTGTCACACACCCAGGCACAGAAAGTTCAAAATGTTACAGCCAAATGAGTTTAATGGTATAATTTTTTTAAAGAACATCTTATCTGTATTACCAGTTTGATATTTTTTATTCACCTGATTGGAGATTTTTGATCTCTTTAAGTTGGTAAGACTATGCGCTAATCATGGAGACTTTGAGTGAGCTGAAAATATTTTTATTTTTCAAATGAAAATGTTATCATTTTCTTACCTAATCGTATTTCATGAATGAGATATTGCAAAGAAATAGAAACCCTGCATTGCATTTACCTGAACTTAAAATGCAGAGTTAAAATAGAATATCATGTGTAGTGTTAAACCATGCAAATTAACTTCATGAAATTATTGTCAGGCCGTTCATTATTACTACTCTGCTTCAGAAAGTAATTCTGATTTTTTTTTCCACATTTAAACAATAGTCACAGGAAGAATGCATGAAACTCAGTGAATTATGAATGAGTAAATTGTATGGTCAGAGATAGCAAGTTCAGATCAGCACCTTCTTCCAGGAGAAAGAAGACCTAGTTTTTAACTGAGTTTTGTTAGTGCCTTGTTCCATGATGAAGGTTCATTGGTTTGTTTAAAGGAAACCTTTAAAACAAGAATCTTAATAAGTTAGGGTTAAAACTATACCTATTGTAATTATAGTCTCACAGCAAACCTGTAGAATTTAACACAGCTCACAGGAGAAAAATAAACTGAGTTCACAGTATCTCAAAAGCATAGCTCAGAGAGCTGACTCCAGCTTGATAAGATTCAAAAACGTATTTTCTCATGCACTTCAAAGCCTGAAGTTTGAGACAGCTTCACTCTCAAATCACTGCCTGCTCTGGCTGTCATGTCAGAGTAGGCTGACTCAGAGTATACTGCAAAAAAAAACGTTCCCCTTCACTACCATTCTCATTTCACTGCACTGAGCAACATTGTGGTTTAGGTTTGCCAGTAAAAAAAGTGTTCACATGAGAATTCACTTCAAAAATCACCTCAGGAGAAAAAGAAATGATTGCCACCTACCCAGTGGCCTAATATTTAGAGAAAAGGCTATGCTATTACATGCCACAGCCATCTGGAGAAGGTACATGTAGATGTTTCTTTTCATCAGACCGCCTTGTCTTTCTCCTGCAGTCTTCTGTAAGGACCCACCGAGCTGAGCTTTGTGAAAGCCCCTTAGCAGTGCTCAGCTGGAGCGCGGGGGCAGCGCAGCTTTGCTGACCTCCGCAGCCAGTCCGCGCTGGGAGGACGGGGGAGTCGGTGCATGCTGGGGCCGTGCGAGTTGGGGCTTCATTTCATTCGTCCTCTGGGCTCACGACAGCCTTTAGCAGGAGATAGCCTGTAGCTCTTGTGCACCATTTCGGGAAGCCTTCTGCTTCTATACAACCCAGGAGGGCTTCCATAAGAAGTACTCAATGTCCTCTTTGCAGACAGCTTTCTTTCTAGGTGCTACCAGTTCTTCTTTCAGTGCCAGAATCTCCTTATCTGGTCCTTGGCCCTTGTTTTGCCTTTCACAAGGTATTTTCCCTCTGAGAGGCTTTTATATATTAATGAAGTATTGCGGAAAGAATATGTGACCTCTATGTGATCTCCTCAGTGCATTTTCATGACAGGTAGGCAAAATCTAGCCTTTTGTTTTGTTCTTTTAAACTGGGCTGTCAAGGATTACAAACTGTATAGAAAATGTCTATGAGGTTTCTTTTCTAATGGGCTAAAGTCCAGCCTTCCTGCTCAAAGAAGTTCTGAAAGCCTGAGATATTTTAATCTGAGAAATAGGTAAAACTGTAATTTAAGAGAAGGCTACAAATTGCTTAAGCAATATTATTTGCAAATGTGTTTTATTGCAGTGCAAATCATTTATGGCAGCTGGTGGGGCTCTTTGACAATAACAAGAATCCTCTGATTTAGGAGATAAGGACCCAGGTGAGGTACATAGCTGACACTACCATAACTATCCCTAAACAACTTCATCTAGAAATGTAGGGACACCGAGGTACTTCCCCGCCTGATCTTCTAAAAAGCATGTATCCATCTAAATAAAGTCTGGAGGGCATAATTTCATATCTCATGAATCATCTGGTAAGCACTAGATAATGTTGATTTGCAGCTCCTTGCCAATCTTACTGCTCAAGCATTTCTGATCTCACCCACCTACTTCCTACTATGACTCCCAGCAGTGGAGTCAGCTTCATAAAGTCATGATTTTGCTTAGTGTTGAATATTTGAAGAAAATTTACATTTCAGTTTTCATCCACTTCTAAATTTATTCTGAAATAAAGCAGATGATTTTTTGTTTTAATACAATATTACTGTATTACTAAAGAGAAACAGACCTTAATAAATGCTGACATAACATGAGACATAAACAGTTTTTATATACTGTTCATTTAAAATGCAATAAGAAAAATCCTGTATAAACTACATTTTTATGTAACTTTTCTACTTATTATCTCCTCTTACCAAAACTTACCATTTTGGATATTATAAGGTTTTATTCAATAATGTTTCCAAAAGACTCTGAAATTGGATGATTGAATGACTATACTGAGGTGTTTCAGCTTCATTATTTTAATTAGGAAGCACAAGGCCACAAGAAGAATCAGACAGTGTTTCTGATCTATGGAAATTAATTTTCTTTATATTGTATCTTTTTACCACATGCACCCAGGTGTATGCACTGTTATTGCTGTCTAGTTTGCCCTTTAGTTTCACAAGAGTAGAACAAAAATTATTTTACTCTAATGTGGTCATAAAACTAGTAACGAAAAAGGAGGAGGAACTGTCTGCTGAAGAGGACTTACAGTACATTTATAATGTGGACAAGGATACAGAGAGGGACCCCGCTGACTCTCCAGCCAATGTTTGCCCTTAGGTAAGAGCAATTCTGTATTGAGCATGAGTGTCATGGCCACATACTGAGCACCCAATCAGCATTAAGGGCCCAAGTTAGTAAACTTGAATAATTGCAAAAAGTTGCATGATCTACAACGTTTTGTGCTGAGTTTCACTGTGGTTTTGCCCTTGTGCTCATGAATTTGGAACAAGAATTATACAGCTGTTAGAGCTGTTCAAGACATCTGAATGAAATGTAAACAAAGCTCTGTGAACATTTGTGTGGAAACAAAATCGTGTGAAAATAGCTGTGTTTTTTCACCTGAGAAGTTCAGAGAGGGTTGTTTGGATCCCCGTGCCCTCTCTCAGTCTTGTGCACATTAGATAAATCACCATCTCATGGTACCTACATTTCTGCAGAATAATAGGGACATAGATGACTATCTTCAATTAAATGATTAACTTTTAAACAGATACAGTAAACTCAGCTGAAATTTATCTTTGCAGTTAGATTTGTAAAACTATATAGGTGGCTAGAGACGTAAATAGCAAGATACTCAAAAGCTCAAATAATTTCTGACTTGAAAAGTCATCTAGACACCTAGCTACCTCAGTAGATGCTTAAATGCTTACAGAATTCTGGATATTTGTAAAAATTCAGAGAGGTAGATGACAAGAACAGTGTACTGTCTGAGGCTCAGTGTCATTTCACTTTTGCCTGGATTCCTAGCTTTCTGAAGGTATGTTCCACCTGGAAAATGTGGGACTGATGGTATATGACAGAGTGTATTATGTATATACAAAAAGTGTGTATGCTGGAGAAGAAGAAACAAATGTGCAGCTGAAGAGAGGACAGGTCGACTTTGCTCTGCCTGGAAAGATTTTTTTTATTGTGTGATCTGTAGCTCGGATGAACTCCCACCTCACTGCATCTTGTCTTTGATGAGGGCTCGGGGATAATGAGACACAAGAACCACCAGGCTAAAGGGAAAGGCCCCAGTGTTATTTCAATCTCATTAATAAAAGCAAACATCCCCAGCTACCGTTAGATTGTTGCCTTCCAGATCTCAGATGGCATCAGAGACCCTGATAGACTCAACCTTGAGTCGGATGAGAAGGTCAGACTTCTTAGAAACATACCAGCTGCCAAAAATCCTGTCTGGAGGCTGCCATCCTCATCTGCCTCCATGCTGTGTAACAGAGGAGAAGAGGGCTTCCAGATCGCAGAAACACTGAGGCAGGCATGCCTCCACCTCTGGGTCTGCATGGAGACCAAAAAGGGAGTTATCCCAGTACGAGAACTGAGCCATTTCCTAAAGATCCTCAAACCAACATTCAGCTGAGTTAAATCCTGTATCTCTGGAGAACGCTCACGAAACTGAAAGTAGAAATAGTGCTGCTGAGACAGCCAAGACAGCTACCCCTCCAAGGAAGGACATTCTCACAAAGTCCTTCAGTACCTGAGCGAGATAATCTTCAACCCTTGGTGACAGTAGCTGTGTAGTACACAAATCATAGAAACAACATGCAATTCACATATATGCATGCTGTCATATAGATACTATGAGGCAGAGGAAGGGAAGGTTTTTGGAGCAGCAGCACAAAAGCAGAAGATGGAGAGAAGGAGAGGATAAAAATGAGCATCTTTGGTCCCCCCTCCTTTCGCTCCAAAGTTTCGGTGCTCCTAAACTCCTGAAAGCCTAATTTTCAGTAGCAGGATGGACTTTTTTCAGTACTCTCAGTACTTCTTAAAATCTTATTCTACCTCTGCAATGAAATAAATGGTGAAAATGTGGAATTAAGAACAGAAAATGAATTAAAATATAATAAAAAAGCAAATCCATTGTTACAGCTGACCTGAAAAGAAGCAGTCTGTTTAAATTTAAATGAGTTATGGTATGATAATTGGAAGAGTAATTTCTACTTTAGCAAACACAAGAAATATTTTGTGTATTGTATCATGTGGAAAATTGCCAGGATAATTAACAATCAAATTGCCAAAAATAAGTATACAGTGAATGTTATCCTTCAATAGCCATGTAATTAGTACAGAAACATCTCTTTCAAGTATTCCCTGAGCAACTACACCTAAAAATTGTGTTTTTACTCCCACCACAAATAATCAAAGGAAATTTTGCATTTTGGAATTTGTGATATAGTCACTACATGATGGAAGAAATAATCAATTGCTTATAAGACACAAGGCTCTACAGTGAATTGCAGTAGCACCTATCTTAAATGAAAATGAATCATGCCACTCCAAATAAAGTGTGAAAAATTCTCTTTAACCATATACAGATTTTATGTGTACTGGTTCAATGATATATCAGGTTATTTCCCTCAGTGAAGGTTGTTCTTGCACTCTTATCCTCATCAGCCAAGGCAGAAAATGAATATTTAAATTGATATGGTTACACATTTGCGACTTGGTGTAAGCAGGTGATTTTATAATAAGTTTTCCTTAGTTTCAGCATAGCTATTTGCATTGAAATTTAACAAGTCAGTAAACATACATTTTTTTTTCTTATGGTAGTGACAAGGAGTATCTCCTGCATATGCTGCCTGACATTCCAATAGATGGTTGCAACTTTGTTTCTGTTAGAAATTATATATTGTTAATCTCAGAATTTGACTCTAACATACATATTCAGGTTTTACAGACCTTTGGACCCTTGCTACTATACAGTAAAATAGGACTCTCCTGGATTACTAATATAGTGTTACTGTAATATTTGTATCTTTGGGTCTTCTTTAATTTTTGCAGTGTATATCTAAAAAGTAAATTGGGGAAGATATTTTTTAAGAAACGCCAGCTAAGCTATTTACTTCCTTAAGATGGAAAGAAACTGAATTATACAGAGACATGTTTGTTCTTAACAATTCACAGTTACTTCAGTACAAGGACTCATTTTTCTCAAAACTAAGAATTTGAAGAGGACATAGGATTTAAATAGCTGTTTCTGCTTTTGGTACATTTTAATTACATTTTAAGCACAATACTCTACCTTTTCAGCTTTTATTGCTTCACTGTTTCAAACTAGGAGGCAACTGAAATATAAACTGTGTACATAAATACAGGAAAATAATTTTATTAAACAACCTTCCTTCTTCTGAATGCAGAGTCATGGATCAGATGGTCATGCAGAGGCTGTTTAAAACTGTTTGAGAAAGTACGTAAGAGTGTGCTGAACATCTAATAATTGTATGTATTAGAGCTTATGCAAGTTCATCTTCTGCTGATAATCTGAGAATCTTTTATGAGATCACCAGGGAACTCAGGTAGGCTTTAAGTCAATCAGATTTTCCAGAAAGAGTATAGTCTTTTTAGAGGTTTCAGTAATTGGCAAAGAGTAATGTGGGCATATGTGGATCCATATAGATGTTATATGTGACAGCGAGAGAGAGATGCATATATATATGTGTGTGTGTGTTTGTGTGTGTGGGAAACATCTTGTAGCTTTTATTCTAACAGGTCAAATCATGCCCCTTTGGGAGTAACAGAAGGGAGATCCCAAATGTGGGCCCCACAGAAACAATCCCAAGTAGGGAAGGGATATAAGGTCCAGCACAGCAGACTTCATATGTGCCCCTTAGTGACATTTCTTGCCCAGGACCAGGCCAGCCTGGCTTGACATGACCAGAGAGAGGGTGCTCAGGTTGGCGCTGCTTTCCAGAGGCACAGTGCTGTCCTGCAGTGCTCCCAGGGTGGTGGCAAGCCCCAGGCCCCTGGGCGGAGGAGGCTGGGTACAGACAGGCTGGGGCATGGCTGAGGAAACGTTGGAGCGGTCAGCCAAGAAGTGACAAAGCTGAGGAAAATGTTTTCTGGAGTGTGGGCTCCTTTCTAACAGATTAATTTGGCAGAAACAGGTAGTTAATGTGACAGAGTCTATCACCGATGTTCGTCTCAGCAACTAGTAGCAACCTAAAAGTGACCCTTGGTGTTTCTAGGCAAGATAGGCTCTTCCAAAGAGTTTAATCCTGTTTTTAGCTTTCTAATATCTATGCAGTGAATGACCCTTGAAAGAGTTCCTCTCTCCATTAATGAATGAGAGAGATGACTAGTTTAAGACCATATGCATTACCTAGAAAAGGCATGTAGTGTTTGACACTAAATATAGAAAAGATGGAAGTAATAATTACTTGCATTTAGAAAGTGTTTAAATAAACACAGAACTTAACTTTTGTCAATTAGTATCCTAATATTTTTCTTCCAAAATCTTTATGTTTTCAGTTATGCTAATCTATTGTATTTTCCTTAAAGGGAAAAAAAATGTTCAGCAGCGCAGAATAAGTGAAGTATGCTTATTTTATAGTCAATGGGACCCAGTACATCAGCGCTTTGTGCATTAACATACTTGAACATGAAGTACTCACTCACACAGTTAATGTCAGATATCGGTGGACCACCTATCAGTAATGTTGGTTGTTGGATTAGGCTTTAATTTCTCTGAAATATGTTTACTTCATTTATCACTACACACTACAGACTCTACAAAGCTATCTAAGGAAAACCAAGAAAAAGGAGTCCTTTACTTACAACTGTTTCCTCAAAGGTAAATTCCTTGACTTAGTAAAACTCATTTCAGGTTTTTTTTTCCATCCGGCCAATCTCTTATACTGCCCAGAGATTCCCCAGAAGCCACAAAAACTTTGACAACAATTTTTGACAAGATGAAGTGAAGAAGAGTTCAGTTTAAAGTGCATGATGCAGGAAAGGGAGCTGCTGATTCGTCCTGCTTGTTGTGAACTGGTATTTTCATAATGTGTTGTAGGAAAGTTCTCTCCACCCTGTTGTAGCACCATGATATACCTTTTTTTCTTCATCCCAGAGTGAATCCTGCGTTTGACCTTTCAGTTTCACTGTATGTTAATAAAAATCATTCAATTTTCCATCCGACTTTTTAGTTTTAATTAAATCCTCCTCCACCTGGGTTATCTTGCTCTTTTGCTTCACTTCAAGAAATATGTTCATTTTGTGTCTCTTGAAAATAGAGACCATCTTTCTTATTTTAATAGCTCACCTTTCCTGTTTTTATTTACTTATGGTGTTTGAATAAACATTTGCAACTCAGAGAGGATGATAAATGTTGCTAAAGAAGAAGAAGGGGAAGTAAATTGTATCCCACCCACCTATAATAGGTCTAATAATCTCTACTGCTATCCACATGATTTAAAGGTCCAAAAAGCCAACAGAAAGGATTATCTACCTCTAAAAGGTACTAAATCATGATTTACTCAGCATTTGCCATGAAAGAAACCACACAAGAGAAACGAATTGCAACATTTGATATAAAAATCCAGCCGCCTCATGAGCATACAGATAGTGGATGTGCTGGAGGATTGCATAGGCCACTCTGTAATATATCTGTACTATGAAATAACTGCATTGGCTAGGTAGGATGTACACAAAGGTCAGGGATAATGCTGGAAGCTGAGCAGGCAAAGCTGAACTCTGCCCAGGTTGCCTCAGTGCTAGCCCCTGTTTAGGTAATGGAGAGGCCCAAGTTGTTTCATCAAGGCCTGGCGATGTACTGTGGCTGATGCGTCCTTGAGGTCCTGTTGGGGAACACCTGCGAAAGGGAGGTAGCATGCACATGTAAACCAGTGGAGCAAAGACAGAACTCAGTCAAGCCTTTTCTCTGCCTGTCTATCTCAGAAACTTTAGAATAGATCCAACTTACTTTTTGACCAGAAAGAATTCTGTAACCTTTACAGTTAATAATTGTGAACAGAAGATATTTTGAGGTAGCATGTATTTGGCTTATGCAGCGTGCTCAAATGCTTTTTCACAAATCTGCCAGTCTTAGTATCTTGTTGACCTTCCTGGGTTGAAACATATCCCAGAATACCTGTTTTGTCATTAATGTATCAAGCATCGGCTCCTACAAATTATCATCAACTCCTTTTTGCATTTTATTTATTATTTATTTTATTACATTTACACATGCAGACTGCAATTCAGCTCAAAAACACCTCTGAATGGATGACTTGCACAACTCCCAACACACGTGCAGCAAAGACATCTATCCCATAACGTTTTCCTGGATACTCCATGTCTGTATCACATCTCTGTCACTCCTGTCCTTTCAGAAAGATCTTGGAAAACTTGCACTTTTCTTCTTAAGGAGACACCTGTGGAAAGCCAGGCACGCAGAACAGGGTTAATCTACCTTTATCAGCCACTGCTCATTCAATCTCTTGAGGGGATCCTCAAAGCTATCTTGACACCCACAACACTCTTTCCTAGCAAGTCTACATGCTCCACAAAGGGCTCTGGGCCAGCAGGTTGACCAACACTGTGCATGTTCCCTGGGGACACTCACACAGGCACACAGCTACTCTCTGCATGATGAGCTGTTTGCTTGAACATTCTCCTTGCAAAGGCATCCCACGCCACTCAGGTGGAAGTATCCCATGTACACAGCACGATTCAGTCCAGCCCAGCAGGATGATGAGGCTGGAAAGACAGCAGGCAGAGTGAGAAAATCAGTTATGCACCAGCAAACATCCTGGGCACATAGCACCATGAACATGCCTGCACCCAGAACCCCCCTTCACCCTCTTCCAGCTCTGCACTGCACAACATTCAGGTGCCACTCACCTGTTCCTCACATCCCGTGTGGGCCATCTGCATGGGCCTGCCACCAGCAAAGGGTCCTCACCTGCCCCAATCCAGCCAGGGAGAGCAGGGGCACATGGCTGGCTGCCACCCCTTTTCCCTTTACTAGTCAGCTCTCTTGCCAGGATGCAGACTGAGAAGGAAAGGCTGCTTTTGTTGTGTCAATGGATTGAATTTAGTACTGTGTTAATAAAAGGGATTATGTAAAGACTGACTAATCAGAGTGCAAGCAAGTCAAGTACATGCAAGCACACTGTACATTTAGATCAGCTGATGTTGGCTCTGAAAGTTTCATAATGTGACATAACATTTTATAAGATTAAGCAATCCACTAAACCACACTGCAGACTTAAGAGATGGAAGAGCAGTAAGAAACTGATAACAAATATGATTCACAGAAAGTAACTAACTGGTTCAACAGGCAGTGGGAAACAACACAACCCATCATAATTACATGACAAAACTACTACCTGGTTTCACTAAACCTACTCAATTCTTTTGTCCAAAAAGCAATAATATTTTTTGCCTCACAGACAAATGCTCAAATCAAAAACACATGGTTTATGAAATAAAAAATGCACAAAAATATAGTAGGGCAACTGTGAAATTTACATGACCTTATGTCATGTAAATGTCTTCTTATATTTTCTCATATACCCTTATTATTGAAAGGTAATTTGAAAACAAATGGAATGAATATGAATAATCACAGCAGTAAATACAGACCAAATAAGCTATGTCTTCAGTATGAAAGCAATTAGTATAGCCCCTCTTAACTTTGTGCTGTGATTTACAACAGCTGCTGAAGAAGGAAGCCAATCCCTAGGAAAGTGAACAGAGAACTGAGATGGATTCTTATTTCTATAGAATTCCTCTCTTGGTGTGCTTTTCAAAATAAATAATAATATTTAAGTATTCATCTTGATTTAGAGAAATTCTGAAAACAGAATGACATAAAATGAAAAAATATTTCCCTTTGAGAGAGAATTAGATCAATTGCAATAGCTATTTAAGTATTTATAGGAACAGTCATACTTCATGATATATCATAGGTGTGAAATGCAGAAAGAAGAAAAATAAAATTACAAGATGTTTAAATAAGTGAGCATAAATATCTGCAGCTGAGCAAAATAGCTGATTGCTACTCAAAAAAATAAAAAAACCCAAAAAACAAAAATCCCTTCAGGGTAAAATATTTATTAAAGTAACCTGATTTTGACCTTAAACAGTCAAATGGACTTTTTTTCATGGACTGCTTTAAATAGATTTTCATTTAGTCTTCAAATCCTTTAGGGTAAGCACAAGGAAATTTTACAGACATGCTTTTTCTTGCAGGTGTGAAGTATGCAAGTTTTCATACTTTTTGTTAGGAGTGGGTAATACAAAAGCTATGACCCAAACAGCCTACTTTGTAAATATGCATGAATGAAAATGGTGGGATAGATGACCTTCCAGAAGCTCTCATTTAGAAAGTTATACTCTAGTTTGGTGAAACTTAGAGTAAAGCATCTTGTTTAGCAAGTGAACTGGGCATGTTTATATCAAACAATATATTGACCTTTAAGAGTCTATTACTTCTGCTCAACTTGCAAATCTAGCTGGAAGTGATTGATGAACTATTTTATTTCAGGGACAGTCAGGAAGGAAATAGCTCATATTAGTACCTCTCCATTAAGAAATCTATTCTAGTGACCTGAATTGAAAATCCTATATATATGTTTTATGTGCACCTTTTACTGTTAAATTTTATGAACCAAAATGTATATAAGCAGTAATGAAATGTACCTGCCATACAGTGAGATGAATGTAAAGGCTATTCTCATTTCAATTTTTTCCTATATACTCTGTTTGTTACTCCCTTATCAGTAGCTCATTTTGCTGATCTGCATAGAATAGTCCAAGAACTGCAATATATTTCTAACTGTGACTAAATTAAGCCTTTGAATTTTTTAGTGCTTTTCTCCTTGAACACAATACATAAGGACAGACTTTTCAATAATCCTATTACTTGGTACAGAAATAGGCTAGTGCTAGTGGAGTGTCTGATGTTTTAAACTTCCAATTAGTGACTGCAGTTTCTGCATATAAATTTGCAGAGTAATTTAGCTGCAGTTACATTTATCAAACAAGAAGCAGAAATGCTGCACACCTTCCAAGGAACCAGATTTTAAAGTTATTATCACCTATAAATGATATTATTTACTGAAATCTGCTTCCTCCATTACATGTTGTGAATTTAGAACACTTTGTGCTTCTGTAAGATAAATTCTTTTTTAAAATGACTAGGAAACCAACTAGAATACCTCAGATGATAGTTAAAACCGTTATTCATTTCTCCATTTGAATTTACATGGCTGGTTATCAACACAAGTTAGATTGTGCTAATATTTTTCTTCCATCAGGATTTGACTTCTTTCTGAAATTACAGAGTTTAATTTATGCCTACAACTTGGCAAGTACCAAGCACTTTAAAATTCTCTCATCCTTTTTCTCTCAGACACTCACAGACCTAATATCTTTGCAAGGAGATGCAAAGCAAGAGGTCTTGATTATAGCTAAGCATGTGTATGAGTCAGGGATAAGAAAACTGAATCTGTAAAAACAGGAACCTCCTATTTATAGAATTAAGTACTCAAATATGGAACAACTTTTGGGAGTGCTTTTGGAGAGTGATCCTGCTAACTTGGGAGGCAGCACTGTTACTTGGATAAAACCTACTGGGATGATTTTTTGATCAGGGCATTAAAATAAAATATGACAGTTCTTCCTTTAAGGATAAAATGTGAAAAATAAAAAAAAAAAAAAAGAGGCACAAGTAATGAACATCTTGCTGGAACATTGTTTAGCATTTGTGCTTATATAAGGCCTTTGCTAAAGCAATAATCAAAGTAGACATCATAGACCCTGTGACGAACAGTTGATCTATTCATCAAAAAAGAATGAGTTAACAAGGGCAGAAGGTTGGTGCAGCATGTGCAGTATTGACAAAAGGGAATAATGGAGATAAAGTTGCCAAACACGGGGAAACTCTGCATTTCTGTGATAATTATGGGGCAAGAACCTCCGTATCAGAATGTAGTTTGGGATTAAGGTTCAGGATGTGTTGAGACACAGCTACAGTTTCTTTAGTAATTGTTTTGATTAGTGTAACTTGTTTCCACATCTGTACAAAACGGGAGCAGGAACCCAGTAAGCTTTGTATTGACCTAGAGGATATTGTTTGCTGCCAATACCCTGTTGTGGGCAAGCACATGATAACATCTTGTCAGAAAAAGTGTTAGTACTGTGCCTTGCTGAATAACCTGGGTGAGTCTTTGTCAGTGATTCAAGTCTGTAAAACAAGATTCGTGTTGGACTTTCCTAATTGAAACATCAGAACTGAGACCACCAAGACACAGCTCTGAGAACACATATGCTCTCAAAAGAGTTAACAACAGCTGCTACAACAGGCCACACTTTACCACAAAAATAATATTGCATATCACACAATCAGATACCTCACAGACTCTTGAAAGCTTTAGCTGTAAAAAAAAAAAGACTAGAAAGACCAGTTGAAATCTGTAGCAAATATCACATACACCTTAGCAAATATGTGTGTCTAAGACAGTTTTTTATTTTTTTTACACACACATAAAGAAAGAGAAGTTGTAACTGTGTGATATTTCAAGCTAGGTAACATTTACTAGGTTCACCGCCATGCTGAGGACTCTCTAAAATGAGATTAAAATGGGTCCTAGTGTAGGTTCTACATGTTAGTGATTTATTTTGGTGCTAGAAGCTGTGGTCCTATTAAGTTCCTTCTTTCCAAAGGAGTACAAGATTATTCACACTGCCCTTAACACAATCATGATGATTGATGTTCTTCATTGAAATACTATCCATGAATCATTCTCACACATTATATACCAGAGGCCAGGGATATTTCTTTTCACCTCACATGTATGTGATTATACACAATTGGGTATTCTTTTGTTTGGTTTGGATTCAGTGCCTTTTTGTTCACCTCTACTGCATTCCTCTTGGCAGCCATCACTGGTGACAGCTAGAGACTGGAGAGAGGACAGCAGTGACTGTCAGGAGATGCTTTGAAGTGGAATAGTGTCCTGGATACCTGGCTGTCCTGGTCTTGCTCATACAGGCAGGGTCATACTGATTACCAGATTCAACCTGGGAAAAAAATTGACTACTAAGCTTTCTCCTCTCCCTTCCCTCATCTCTCCTGACAAATTGATGGCGATCTTTGTAGTTATTCTATTTGGCAACAGAAGGCACAAGTCAAACCTGGGATCAGCTGGGAGCATCATCTTAATCAGCTCCCTGCCGTTGGAAGGGATTTGAACACTTGATGGTGCCTTGGTTAAATCTTTTGAGAAATTAGCACACCTAGCAAGGCTTTCTAGAACTGGCCAGTAAGAAATAGTAAGGTGCAAAAAGTTCAATGCAGAAGAAAAATCCCAGGTTGATATTACAGTTGTCCATCTCTTTCCTTGAATTATACAGGGTGCTTCAGAGTACCAGGTTCCACTCCAGCCCACCCACTCTTTTCTAAATCTAGTTCTTAGTCTAAGAAAAGTGTTTGGGCATTCAACATACTGAGTGCATGAGTTAATGCTTTATCTCCTTTGACAGTCCAGACTAGATGATCTTGTGTCCTTAAACTCTATGCAAGAAGTCAATCTCTTGCAATCTTTACCTTCTTGCCATAAGTACTCTAATAAATACTAGAGGCAAACTGCTGAATGCATTACCTTTAAGTCCACTCCTGCATTTCTGAGTGCTCATGAATGATGAAGATTCAAGACATTTTTTAAAAAATAATGGTGCCAAGTATGTGTTCTTCCTTAATTCAATCTAAAAGGAATTACCTTCAAATTTACAAGTACCGTCAGCTATAAAAGATATCTTTCACTTCCTCTCCTCAACTGTTGTGTAGTGTTGTTCTAATGCTTTAAAGCAATGATTATGTATCATATATTTGCACTTCAGTGATGGCTTAAATAACACTTTCCTATAGCTGTTCTGAAATAGGACACTGAAATTGGATGTCTTCCTAAAATAGTCTTACTTTGTGTTCATTTTTTATTTAAGTACTAGGCCTGTGCATCTTGTTTTACAGAGGGTTGAGCCAGGAGCGTAATGTGACCTCTTCTGATTTTAAAAGCTTTAGAGTATGTGAGTTCTTTTAGCATGGAAGACACTACATTAAAGGTTATTGCCATTACCAGAAAAGATATCAGACTTTTTATACATAACAACTTCACAAAATTTTCTTTTCTTTTCAAATGTGATCTAAATTAATATTAGGCTCAAATTTTGTGATTATGCCTCAAAGAAGTCACAACTGTTGGTACGTTTTTATATGCTTTGTAAGGATATAAAATTATGAAATATTTAATTATTATATTTGTATAGAACTGCTTGCTCCTGAGGAAGATGCCCTGACATATTTGCATAGCTGGAACAATTACTGGACAATGATCTGAGAAAGATGGAGGTTTGTCAATCACACAGACCAAAGACCAACATAAATTTGGCCCTGGAAAATAAGCTATCACAGACAATTCTCACCATGTCTGAAAAAGATGCTTGTTTGTTCTATCCAAAGTCTCAGTAAGGCAGATGCCTCGCTTTGAAGTTTTATATTCCTGCCAATCATTTTTTTCTGCTGAGTAGTTCTACAGTTTTGACTTGCAATTCTGCCATGGTGTTACTTCTGGAGTCCCAACTTACATCTGCTCACTATGGGTTGGAGTAAGTCACTGCATATTTATAGTTGGAGCAGAACATGTTAATGGACAGTTATGTGGAGTAGATGGTAGCTGTAACTTTGCTCCCAAGATTATATAGTAATAATTGTTCATCTACTCACAATGTTTGTAAACTTATATTAGTCCTTGAATGAGTTAAGTTCTGCAGAATTTGGGAAATATTGAGTTGGAACGTCTATCTGGAGAGATGACAGGAAGGTAGGCTGTGATAGCTCTGTATAGCCCTACCTTTGCTGCTGGCACAGGAAGCTCTGGGGTGTCTTGTCCAAGTTGCACAGTTTTGGTCGTAGTTATATAAAAGTTTCATCCAGCTGTCCAGTGAACCTCAGTTCTCACTGATTCCTTGCCATTCACAGACTACATTTAGGTTCATTCTGAATTGCAATAAACAGAAATTATTTTATAAAATGGGGTACTTGCATCCTGCAATCTCATTCCTTTCATCAGTTTGATGAGATTTAACTGGGATTCTATTGCACTTTGAATTAATTGCCGAGTTTAAGTTTAGATTCAGATGCTACTGCAAAAGACCCTTTTCTATGGACACAGAGCTGAATCTGTACTGAATAATCATCTGGTAAATGGATGCTGGCCATTCTACCAGCTCCTCTCTTCTTCAAAACATAGTTCTGAAAGCTGAAATCTTTGCCCCAGACAGGCAGACAGGTCTGATAGCTTCAAAGCTGGTTGATTAATATTTCAGTCCTGGTTGGTCTTTGACGGGTATAAACACCAAAGTAATTGCCTGCCTCATGAAAACTGGGAATGCAGACATCTAGGAAATTCTTTATTAGTCGTAATGTATCTCATAGGCTGATTATCAGTTGATTGTCAGCCTACAAAAGCACCACCCTAACTAGCAGAGTGAAACAAAATATTCTAACCAGATTGACCTTTGTGTGTTATTGGAAAGAGACACTAACTCCAGGATGAAGAAAACCTTGAGGAAGAAGCCTAAAGGGAAAAGTTATTCTTCATTGAACTAATAATGAGAGTTTTCCTCAGAGAATCTTTGGCAAATTAGCTGTTTTGACAAGATTATATTTAACATCAACAGCAGAGGAGGCTATTTGAGGATATTTTTTCAAGCACTGGATCAGTCACTGGAACTTTCACAGCCTCACTTCAGATGTCCAGATATTTTTGAGGAAATGGAAGACATCTCTGTGTTTTACATTCAAGAAAAAGCACTTACTAAATTCGAAAAATTAAGTTTTTCAAACTTAGTTGGAGCCATATAACTGCAGGAAGGGTGTTAAGAAATGGGATCATCTGTGATAACTGTCAATCCCTTTATGTTATGTTTATATTGCAGCTGGATATGCAATAATCAAATGGACAGCTATTTTAATATCAAAACATTTTACCACATGTTCACATGCCACTGTCTGAGCATTTCTCCCAGTCCCACTGAAAGAGCTTTAGATCCTCTTTCTTGTAAGGAAGAGAACCTTTCATGATAAAACTTCAAGATTTCATCTTTTGATTAACTAGGAATAAAACTTAAAAAATTCCCCAGAGTATAGAGCTATCCCATTTTTTATAATATTTTTTCTATAATAAAGATTATAATTGTGTCATTTTCTCCTATTATTCAGGAGAATTATCTCTATTAGAGAGAATTGTTCAACTATTCACCGTAATGCCTACCAAAATGGCGAGAACTGGTAAAAAGAGGTACTATAAACTGCAAGAGGTGTTTAGGAAAAAGTGTAGTTAGCAGGAAGAGGACAAACTATTTTCTTCTCATTTATGTTGTGGGAAAATATACAGGATTTATATATTTATAGACCTTTTTTTCTGAAAAGGGAAAAGAATCTAAAAACTTCCAGGTCCATGGGATCCAACATCTGAAATTGTGTATTCATAACTTTTATAAGGTTGTGTCTTATTCCAAGCAAAGTGGTGTCATAAACTGATTGCTGTCTAAGGTGGTAGGCAGTTCTTCAGGATGATGACTGCATATTTAGGCTTTAATCTTTCTCTGGTGGGCTAGGCATGTAGCTCATGCAGGCAATGGTCATTTATGCATACAGTAACTCTGTGCAGGGAACAAGAAGTCCAGAGAGAGGAAAAATGGCTGCCTAAAAAAAAAAAAAAAGTATTAAAGGGATATTCTAAACTAGTACAACCTATAGGTCACTGTTTTAAACTGTTACCCTCATAAGCAACAATAGTACACCCAAATAAGGGAGAGTGTAGGCCCTTTTAAATAATAACAGTTTACCCACAGGTTTGAAGAATATACCAGCTCAGGTGACTTCTTATTGAGTACTGCAGTGAATTTATTACATATTGGCATGTCCATTTAGCTGGATTCAAGGCTTTCATTGCATTATGGTCATTTTTAATCACAGTGGTCTTAGAGTGATGCCATCTGTAGGTGGTCTTTTGGCCTCCATGATTTGAGTGTGCTGACACTCTGGAGTGGAATCCGAAGGGACTGAAGCATCCAGATACATGGCAACACTCCAGAGCTGTCTGTGGCAGGAACAGAGGAAGGCTGTAATTAAATAGGGACCACATATACATAGTAAATTACTGAAAATACACAGCATTATAATTTCAGTCTGCTGAACTTCTGAGCAAACTTTTGGCTTAATTAATACCTTTTCAGTAGAGTAGAAGCAGAGTAAGAAAGACTTAGGAAAATTGTTATAACCTGTGTCTTTCATATCTAGTTCACTGAAGTTTGAGTCAGGTCACTAAGGTCTGTAAGTTATCATTATTCTGTTATGTAAATTAAGCTGATGGTCTCGGTTCCATTGCTAGTGAGCAAGGATACAGAAGCTTGTGCTAACTGCTCATGATGAAATAGTTTAGTGTCCCGAGGATTTTAGTCTCCACTTTGCTTGCAGAAAGCCACCTTTCAGAACAAATGATATTTGAGTTAAAAATTAGGGCAAAAATAAGATAAGTTTTTCTGAAGACTTTCTAGTCAGGAGACATACAGAACATGTCCAGAGGTTATGTGAGGAGAGTTCTGATGGATTTATCTTGTGTATCCAGAATTTACTGAGAGTAATAAAAGACTTTTTTGTAAAACCATCAAAATGGAGTCATAGTGACTGATGAGACATTAAACAAATGGTTCCCAGACCTTTAAAACCTGGTAGTATTGACCAGTGACTACTCAGAAGAGTAAACTTACCTCAAAAGGTAAATGCAGTTTATCTTTTAAGTTTGCTCTTCATTATGCGTCTGACAGCACATTACACAGTGCTAATGTATTTAGCCAAAGCTAAATATAGGATTGAGTGAAAAAGGTGAAAATCATCAGAAAACATATATTCAGAATAACCTTGGAAAAGCTTGGCTGTTTAGCATCATAAAAATGTCTGCCAAAATCTTCACTTTGTGGGAAGCATTGGCAAAAGCTGTTTGCCCAGTAGCATTTATGGTGAATACAAACTCAGAGGGAGAAGCTGGTATCACACTACTGTGTGTTGGCCTGAATTGAAGAAAAGAGCATTGGACCTCTGAGTTGGAGATGCAGAGGGCAGTGATACTGAGGATTTTTAATTTTGGTCATTTTGAAATGATCAAAGAGTGTTAAGGTGATAAGAGAGTGTTAACCTATGAGGGAGTGAACAGGCCCCTGGTAAAGAATATTTGCTAATAAGGTTTCAGAATGATATTGGAGTCTGAGTAATTAGCACATGCAGGATTGCAATCACTCCCAGTATTTGGTAATACAAATGAAGAGGGTGAGCATTAGGTGGTAAATTTGCAGAACCAGAGTGAGAGGTAATTGATTTGTAAAGCACCCAAGTCATCCTGACAGTGATTAATAACATGTTATCTAACAACTGAAAGGAAGAAGTAACATAAACCAAATAAAGATAGAAAATTACTATAATGAGAGGAAAAAAAATCAGCCTGGGAGTATTGGCAAGCTAAAAAAATATGGACAAGTGGAGAAACTGCACTATCATGTCATGTAAATCATGGAACAAGATCTCCAGAGCACCCAGCGAAAGGAATTGTCTTGGTCTGTCTCCCTAAGGAGGAGGTGTCAAGTTCCCATTGACATTGGAACATGCACAGTCCTATAACTGGATCTATTCTGCAAAGACATCACTGATTTTTTACTTTAATCTTTACCCCATCTGTGCCAGAGATATTAGCTGTATAATAGATGTGATCATACCGGTTACTGAGCAGGCATTCCTTGGCTAGATTCATAAAAGAATGATCCAATATTTCAGAGAGAAGCTGGTGACTATAACGTTCAAATAGTACCTTGTCAGGGTTAATGATCCACCTATTTATGGGGACACTAATCCTTTAACTGGCTGGAATTGCTAAGACAGCTGCGGAGGACAGAGGCAGTTTAGCTACAGTATAGCAGTGTCTTTAACTCCAGTAGAACAAATTGAGTCTAGTGCAGCAGAGTCCCATCAATCACTGTGGCACGTTACCATGGCATGCATGTGTTACAAGGGGTCTGCTTGCTCAATAGCAGGATCTCAGTTATGTCACCATAAGACAGAGACAGTTACTCACAAAATGCCATACTGCATTATGGGATGATGTTATGTCCTTCCCTGAGGGAGGAAGGAGTGAGATAAAGTGAATGGTTGTGATGGATCCTCCTGTGACAGAGGAAGCTGTTGCTTTTCAGCTCAGATTTAAGCTAACTCAGACATGACCTCAACTCTCCAAAAATTTTACCTGCCAACAGGGGAGAAATCTTATGATGGTGTTACCCTAGAAGAACAACCCTATCCACTGCTGGGATATTACTACTTACCTCCAGATTCATTAATGGGATGTGTTGCAAGCCTTTTAAATGCCTTTTAAATGTGAACTTCAGCCTTTTAGATTTGATGAGAGATTATCTGGCCAAGAGCTCTACTTAGGCCCATGTACATTTGTGAAGGCAGAATGTCTGAAGGGGAAATAGGCTGGAAGATATCTTAGCCTCTGACATTAATGTAGGAGAAGGCAAAAAATATTTTGGAGATTGTTAAAAAGTTATTTCTTTTCAATCAGCATTGTAAGGATTGAAACTGAAAAAGATTTTTCCATGAAGGAGTTAGAGCAAGAAAGATGCTTCTATCAAAGAAAAGGTTACTGAGAACATATTTCTAAGCAACCCTAGGAAATTTTAAAGATAGAAGTTAAATCTCAACTAAATTGGTAAACAATTTTGTCCTTGCTGAGAGCTCTGGCCAGAGGAGAGACAAAAACTTATCTTTTTAGTCAGACTCTGCTTGGTCCTATGTGAGCAAGAAACCAGAATTCCCTGTGCAGTGCATTAGTCATAGCCACCCACCTAGAGCCTCCTGGAGATTCAGTTATTCCCCAGGTTTCACAATGGCAATAAGAACAGGGGGAAAAATAACAGCACCCTTCGGAGGTGAAAGCCACGGGAGAACTTCCTTTGGGTGCTCTTCTGGCTCAACAACACTGAGTGCCATGCAACACCCATTAGGCTCAGTCTTGTCCTGACATCTTGCTTGTCTGGCAAGCACCCCTTGAGACTATGAGGGAATCTTACTGTTAAGAAAACATCTAACTGTAATTCTGGAAGTAGGAATGGCGCTAACTAGCGCATTTATTGGCAGGAAACAAAAAAGCTCCACCTGTGCACATTTTATAGAGAAGCTTCATTGCTGTACATCACTGTGGGGGAAGCACCATCTTTCAGTTTCTCACAAGGATGTTATCAGCCCAGGGTATTCCCAATAATAGCAGCTCCACTTTCTGAGCAAAAGAAACAAAAGAGTCTGTGGCACGCAGTGCTTTAGATTCTTTAACTGAATGGCAGGAAGATTGCCCCAGTCTGTTTCAGGGTCCTAACCTACCCTTCCTTCAAGGCAAGCAAACAACTATTGCAAGATCTGCTTTCTCCCCTAGGAAGAGGGCAGAGAAACTGCCCTTCTGCTCCTTTGACAGCTGAGTATCCTCCTGCAGGTCACCCAGAACAGAAGCTTGTCAGCGTGCAAAAGCAATGGTTTGTATCTGGAACTAGTTTCTATGTCTAGTCAGGGTGTGTGTATACCCAAATTCTGGAGTGAAGCGAATTCTTAGGTCACAGAGTTTAAACATAACCAGAATCTCTTAACATGCTCTTTTCCATTTCTTACTTTGTATACAGTCTAAGCCTTCCAATCTGATGGAAGTCTACTTTTTAACCTTTTCTTCTTAAAAGTGATAGATCCCAGTATCACATCATGGTTATCCTCTGAGGAAAACTTCAGTTAATGTCACTCTTCTAGTTAGGCAGTGGTAGTGATTTGAGGAAGGAGGCAGGTGGAGAGGAGTATAAACCAACACTAGTACAATATAGTGTCATTGCAAAAATGAGGAGGAATAATTAGAGTTGAAGCATTGACACTAGCACTTAAATAGTATACATAAACCATTTCATCATTGGCAGGTAGCAATAGTATTTAAATCCTCAGCAATGAGCTACAGTTTAAACTTCTGGTCTGAAACAAGCATCTGTATAATTTTCTTTGAGGAAAATGCTTGGATTTAGCTTCACTGAGCAGACAACAATCTTTTTAGCAAAAAATGTGCAAGTTAGGGAGAGTTTTTGAATGTATTTACACCATCAGTTGTTTATTCATTGTGGGAAGGACATTCTCATTTATGAATGTTATGCTTTTCTGAACATATATTTGCTGACAGGACAACATAATCTCATCTGTGCTCCAAGGACATGTAGATTCTATATGATGTGTTGGCACTTACTCTTTGGGATATATCATATGGTGCCCTTGGGAACCTGGCACCCTGATAATCCACCTAGAAAAGGCAGCTACATAGTGGCTCAATAGTCCCAAATACATGTCCAACTTTCAAGAGAATCCAGAGCATGTGATTAAAGGGGAGATTATTTGCCTGAATCTTATCCTATTATGAAGTCTAGGTAAAGCCAGGGTGTACTCTTGAATGTAAGAAATCAGAAGCACTTCCAAATCTAGTCATGTAGATATTTTCATGTATTTTTAATCTCTCATTCCAGCTGTTTTACACCTTTTAAATGGCATCTGAGTACTTGGTGTCTATAGTTGACTTCAGAATTCTCTCCACATAAGCACCCTCCTCAAGTTAGAGGGTGATAGTGATTTTAGTCCAACTTTGCCTTTACTTATTTTTCAGGACTGTGATCAGAATGAAAAGATCTCACCATATGCAAAGGATTTTTAGTCAGGATGCCTCAAATGAGTCTTTTGTGGTGATTAAAAGGTGTGGATATAGCCACAGATCTGCAGAGCAGATCTGAATGTGAGAAGAAATGAAAAGACCCTTGGACAGTCAAGAAGACTACATGGCCACTATTCAAGGATGAAAAAAAATGCAGCACGCAAGGAAGGAAAATTGAATGACGGGAAGATGTTGAAGAGTAAAACTGGGTTGACTGCAGTGGTGACTAGGGTGAGGTTACCATAACAAATGGAATTAGGGATGAAGAGTAGTGGAGAGAAATCTTGGCAATAGAGATGGCTTACGCAGAGATGGACATCTCAGATGGACTGGCGAGAGAGATATCACAGAGAATTGTAACTTCAGTCTATGGACATTCTCCAGTTTGGTTTTAAGTTGTGGGTTGGGTTTGTGTTATTCTTGTTATATGGCTGAAATAAGAAAAGTTATTATCTGGTGTTAGTGGAAATAGCTGGGAGAGAACTAGAGCTGTATAATTTACAAATCAAAAAGAAAAATGATTGAAATTTGTCTAGGCATTTGATATAAAAAGAGCATAATAGAAATAGAATAAAAAGCATAATAATTTCAAAACATATTTGTTGATTCACCATATTCAAAGAAACTCTCTTTGAGTTCTCAGCATCAGAGAACTCAGGAACTTTAATTTCAGTGGAAAGATGCTGACATATTTTTACACAGCTCAGCTTTGAGGCTAATCCTTAAGCCTTAGCAAGCAAAAGCTGACCTAGATTATACAAGAGGGAGCCTCTGGACTGGACATTGTCTTCTCATACTGGTGGAGCACGACACATTTCAGCTATATATTTCAGCAAGAGCATTTGTATGTTCCTTGCAGTTTTAAGTAGTCTTTGCTAATACGGCCATATCTCGGAGTTACTGTGGGTTTGGTTCCAGACTGCTGTAATAAAGCAAATATCACAATAAAGTGAGTCACACAATTTTTTTTGGTTTCCTAATGCATATAAAAGTTACGTTTACACTATATCGTAGTCTATTAAGTGTGCAATAGCATTATGTCTAAAAAACCAATGTACATACCTTAATTAAAAAATACTTTATTGCTAAAAAATGCTAACCACCATCTGAGCCTTCAGCGAGTCATAATCTTTTTGATGATGGAGGGTCTTGCCTCGATGTTGATGACTGCTGACTGATCAGGGTGGTGATTGCTGAAGGTTGGGGTGGCTGTGGCAATTTCTTAAACTAAGACAACAGTGAAGTTTGCTGCATCAATCGACTCTTCCTTTCACAAAGGATTTCTCTGTAGCATGTGATGCTGTTTGATAGCATTTTACCCACAATAGAATTTCTTTCAAAATTGGAGTCAATCCTCTTAAACCGTGCTGCTGCTTTATCAACTAAGTTTATGTAATATTCTAAATCCTTTGTTGTTATTTCAACAGTGTTCACAGCATCTTCACCAGGAGAAGATTCCATCTCAAGAAATCAGTTTCTTTCCTCATCTGTAAGAAGCAACTCGTCATCCGTTGAAGTTTTATCATGAGATTGCAGCAATTCAGTCACATCTTCAGGCTCCACTTCTAATTCTAGTTCTCTTGCTATTTCCACCATATCTGCAGTTATTTCCTCCACTGAAGTCTCAAACTCCTCAAAGCCATCCATGAGGGTTAGAATCAACTTTTTCCAAACTCCTGTCAATGTTGATATTTTGATGTCTTCCCATTAATCACGAATGTTCTTAGTGGCATCTAGAATGGTGAATCCTTTCCAGAAGGTTTCCAATTTACTTTGCCCAGATCCATCAGAGGAATCAGCATCTACAGCAGCTATAGCCTTACGAAATATATTTATTTCTTAAATAAGACTTGAAAGTTGAAATTACTCCTTGATCCATGGGCTGCAGAATGGATGTTGTGTTAGCAGACATGAAAACAACATTAATCTCATTGTACATCTCCATCTTGAGTGACCAGGTGCATTGTCAATAAGCAGTAATATTTTGAAAGGAGTCTTTTTTTCTGAGCAGTAGGTCTCAACAGTGGGCTTAAAATATTCAGTAAACCATGTTGTAAACAGATATGCTGTCATCCAGGCTTTGTTGTTCCATTTACAGAGCACAGGCAGAGTAGATTCAGCAAAATTCTTAAGGGCCCTAGGATTTTCGGAATGGTAAATGAGCATTGGCTTCAACTCAAAGTCACCAGCTGCATTAGCCCCTAACAGGAGAGTCAGCCTGTCCTTGGAAGCTTTGAAGCCGGGCATTGACTTCTCCTCTCTAGCTACATAAGTCCTAGATGGCATCTTCTTCCAATATAAGGCTGTTTCATCTACATTGTAAATCTGTTGTTTAGTGTAGCCACCTTCATCACTTATCTTAGCTAGATCTTCTGGATAACTTGCTGCAGCTTCTACATCAGTGCTTGCTGCTTCACCTTGCACTTTTATGTTATGGAGATGGCTTCTTTCCTTAAACCTCATGAACCAACCTCTGCTAGCTTCAAACCTTTCGCCTGCAGCTTCCTCACCTCTCTCAGTCTTCACAGATATGAAGAGAGTTAGGGCCTTGCTCTGGATTAGGCTCTGGCTTAAGGGAACGTTGTGGCTGGTTTGATATTCTATCAAGACCACAAAAACTTTCTCTATATCAGCAGTAAGGCTGTTTCGCTTTCTTGTCATCCGTGTGTTCACTGGAGTAGCACTTTTAATTTCCTTCAAGAACTTTTCCTTTGCATTCACAACTTGGCTGTTTGGCGCATGAGGCCTGGCTTTCAGCCTGTCTCAGCTTTCAACATGCCTTCCTCACTGAGCTTAGTCATTTCTAGCTTTTGATTAAAGTGAGAGATGTGTGACTCTTCCTTTCACTTGAACACTTAGAGGCCATTGCAGGGTTATTAATTGGCCTAATTTCAATATTGTTGTGTCTCAGGGAACAGGGAGGCCCAACGAGAGGGAGGGAGACGGGGGAGCGGCCGGTTGGTGGAGCAGTCAGAACACACACAACATTTATAGATTATGTTCACCATCTTATATGGGGGCGGTTGGTGGTGCCCCAAAACAATTGCAGTAGTAACGTCAAAGATCACTGATCACAGATCACCATAACAGATATAACAATAATAAAAAAGTTGGAGATATTGCAAGAATTACCCAAATGTGACACAGAGACAGGAAGTGAGCACATGCTATTGGAAAAATGGCGCCGATAGACTTGCTCGATGCAGGGTTGCCACAAACCTTCAACTTGTAAAGACTGCAATATCTGCAAAGCACAATAAAGCGAAGTGCAATGAAATGAGGTGTGCCTGTACAGTTTATTTTCACTAGAATAGAATAGGGAGGGCTCATACAAGAAAGCTAGGTGGCAGAATTCAGGAAACTGGTAACACGCAGAAAGGGAGCAGAGGCAAACAGCTGGGAAAAGGTATGATGGGGAGGCTAAGCACTTCTCCTTCAAGTTCAGTAGAGACAAGAACGACTTCCTTTGACATAAGATAACAAAGCAGGACCTGATTAGAGAATGAATGTTTTCAACAGCAATTTCAGGGGGTAGGAGCTTGCATGGCAAACTTCTGGGTATTGAAGGCTGAAAATCCCAGAGAAGATGAATGACCAGAAAAGTGGTTATGACAATGGCCTGAGAGTGAACAGAAGACCTCAAATCTTCTGGTATGGAAATACTGGAAAGTCACACTTGGCAATTTAGGGAGCACATAAAAAGACAGTTCATTCTTTCTTTAGACCTCAGGCATATTATTTGCAAGCAAATCACACTGCATATAAGAAATACTTCACATATATCCTCTATTCCTCTTTGGAAAAGGAACAAGTGAGCTTGACCCCAAATGATAGCTGCTATGGGAGACCTGTGGATTTTGCTATATCCAGCAAATCACTATACATGGTTATAGAGATCAAATACTTTGGCTTTGAGCAAGTTTGTCATCTGGGACTGAGACTGTTCCCTGTTTATTTCTACTTATTCTGTATTTGCTTTCATTAGGCTTGGAAAATCTGGGCTAGGAAATCATGGTTAGTCAGACATTTGACTTCAGGAAGTGAAAAAATGTTTATATTTATGGTGGGGTGAAAGGGAATGTGAAGGGCAGACATAAAATAGCAGCATCCTTTAGTTTTCCTTTACTTGAGGAAGATTTGAACAGACGGCATATTTGAATAAAAAATATTACATTTCTTATGAAAATAAATTTTACCCCAGGCAAACATTGTACCACTTGATAATCACTTACCATTCTGATTAACATTACACAAGGCATATTTACATGTGCAGTTTAAATACAATAGACTAATTTAGTACAAATTTTGAAATGTATTTATTCATTTAAAATTCTAAAAGGGAATAAAGGAGTTTATACGCTCACTTTTATTTTAATGGAAAATGGCCCATTTACACATTTTATTTCTCTAGAGCTCTATTTCAAACAGAAGACTGAGGTGCAACATTCATTCTTAGTCTCTGATAAATACAAAAAACAGAGTTCTCTGATTATTAAACCACTTCTAGGCTAGATATCGTTTGATTAATGTGGATGAAATAAAAAAAAATACAAAATAAAACATGAAAACAAATAAATGGAAGGCCTGATATTGGCTGAAGATAGGACTAATCCCTTTGAAACAAGTCAGACTTGACCCTGTGCTTCTCTGTTTAGCACAGGAGAACTGATCAAAGGCACTGTGGTAATGCAAATAACGGGTAAAGGTAATACATCATAAAAACAAATGAGTTTTTAATAATGAACATAAGGACAAATGTACTTTGTCAATCTAAGGTGCATCTAGCCCAGTATTCTGTCTCCAAAAGTGATGGAAAATGCATGCTGAGACAGGGTATAAGAATGGGGCAAGCATACTACTTTTCATTCTCTCTACTCTCTACTTTTCCTTCTGTAATCCTTTTCCGTTTAGGGCCTGTGTCCAGTTTTGTAGTGACTCCAGTACAAGAAATATGGTGTCCAAAAAACTGGTGTCCAGCAGAGCACCACTAAAATGTGTAGAGAGATGGAGCATACAACATAAAAGGAGAAGATGAAAGGGCTGGGTTTGTTCTTCCTGCAAAAGAGAACACTAAAGAATAATCTAATTCTTGTATCTAATGGGAAGTTTGAAAGAAAAGGGAGCCAGACTATTCTCAAAAGTACACAGTCAACAAGTAATAGGCAAAAGTCACAACTTGCAACAGGGGAAATTTCAACTAGACATAAGGAATATATTTTTATCAAAAAAGTAGTTAAGAACTGTAACTGTTTGCTCAGAGAGGTTGTTCCACAACCTCTCAGAGAGGAGTTCCACAGCTCAACTACCCACTTGCTTGAAGAACCAGCTCTTCGGTTGTTTTTTAACTTAGTTCCTAATGGCTTCATTTGGTGTCCTTGTTCTTATGCTGAAAGATAGGGGAAACAATCAAACCACTCTTTCCATGCTACTCATGATTGTATGGACTTCTTGTTCATCTTTTTTCAGACTGAAGACTCTTAGCGGAGTTGTGTTCATGAAAAGAAAGCTCATCCTGATGCTGTTATCAGGTGTCTGTGTCTCTGCGTAAACAGCTACCTGATGCTCCTACAAAAGCATCAACAGTACCCACTTCAGGCTGCAAACACTTTTGTTTGTAATTCTTTGCAGAGTTCTGAAGAATGGTAACAGCACTGCATTGCACCTTACTATTGGCTGCCAATAGTCCAGCTCTTTTCTCCTTAATAGCAGACCATGAAAAAACATTACTTTCTGTGACAGCTTTTCATCATCCTCTCTTGACTCATGGTTGTTATGCTGTACCTTGAGCTGCTGGTGGTTGCACTGAGGATAGTGCTCAAGCTAAACAAATGTGACAGAATATGGACACATGGAACAGTTCTACTCACTTTCCAAACCTGGAGGAGATGCCATTGAGTAATTCCTTTAATAGTGTTCTGTACTAAATAGCCAAATAAAATATTTTGCTCTCTTTGCAAGAGTGCTTCTTCGGAAAAGAAGGCTGTGCTTCACAGAGGGCCTGATTCAACACCTTTGGTTCCAGCAACAACAGAACCATCCTCTGTGTCCTGCCTATCAGCAAATTAACAACAAGGCTACTCGAGCTTTATGGATGTTCTGCAGTAACATTTAACTGACCTTTCAGTTAATTCCAGAAGGAAATTTTATTTATGTGTTTATCTTGCAGTCCGATACACAATTTACAGTCATTTAAACTGACAGTATCTTTTTTCATCAGTTTATTTTATTCCTTTACATACTACTAGATCAGTGCTGGTTCATTTAAATGTGCTTCTATTGCTTTCTTTTCTTTGAATTTCTAGAGCTTACTCTAACAAGGTTAGTGCAATATGCCTGCAAGGAAAACAGCACAGCTATTACATTTTCCCAGTATAATATCCCTGTTAATATCTTACTGAATTTGCAAGACTCATTTGTTTTTATCCCTTGCTTCTGTGAAGACAGTCCACTGATTTATGCAAAGATGCAGAAACCCAGATTCCTCCCTTCTAAATTAAGGAATATCACTGAATTGCGTACATTTAGGGGCTTAGTCACCCTAAATTCCTTCTGTAGTCAGCGGAAAGAGATGAGTCTTTCCTTATTCTCTTCAGAAGGTGCTCTAGCCTTTCTAAGACCTGAATTTCTTTCAGGAAGTTACATAGGATGAATCTGGACTGGAGTTCGCTTGCCAGTGGATTTCTCTTCTATACAGGAACATACGCAACTGCAGCCACTGCTCTGACATTCTGGGATGACTTTCACTGTAGGATTCTTCGTACAAATTCCTCAAAGTATTACTGCAAAACCAGTTCTGAAGTATGAAATAAACTGTACCAATCCAGGTTTTGCCACATTCTTTTCCAGAACTTCTATGGGCATGATGCATAGACTTCATCTCACCTACCAAACATATCCGTTTGAGCCTGTCACTTTAGGCTCCCTTTATAATTAATGGGAGAAACAGTAATTTTTAGAATTTGATACCTCATGAATATGGAGTTTTCTCAGTGTTTAATTAGCTGGATTAATGCTATTTATTTTATTCTTGCTGTTTTCTTCTGAATCAGCAGGGACGTGCCTCTGTCGGAGCTGGGGCACTGGTCAAAATGGACCATTGCCCTGAGATGTCTGGAGAACTCCCTGTATAAGAAAAGCAGATATTGCTCACTTATTCAGGGTCACAGACTTGTGAGTTTTCAGGGTCTGGAAAACAATCCTCTTAAGGTCAAACTGGTCTGTCTCTCACAAGTTTTCTTCTGCATGGAGCAAGGCTAGTCTGCAAGTATCATCTGATGTATCTTGCAAAGGATTCGGTCTTGGAACCAGAGACTGGAAGACTGATCTTTTCCAGTCTCTACATATGATACACAAATTTTATGCTGATTTTAACATCTGACTACTTAACATATTTGGTTGTAAAATAAAACACCTCAGTATAAGATATCCTGTGATATAACAGTATATGAATCTTAGTTTTGATAGAATGATGAAAGACAATTCTTAAAGAGCTTTTATGAGTGAAAAATATAATTTTAGAAAGTTGTAATGAGGTGAGGCAAAAGTTCCTCAGATTTAATTTATACAGATGCACGTATACTGTAATTCCAGTCAGAACACATGAAACATGATTTAGACAGATGGCAACTTTCCTCTCCATCTCACTTTAGCAGAATCATTTGTGTTGCCCTAAGATGACCATCTCTTTCCAAGAACAGTTCACAAAAGGAAGACTTATATGATGGAACTTGTCATCTTCCTTGGAACAGAAAGCATCCTAGGGTAAAATATACAACAGAAATGAACACAATAATCATTCTCAGGAATTTCTTCTTTTACTTAAATGAGATTATAAAATGAAAATACATCAAGCTTGAGGTTCTTTTCCACTGTTTTATATTTTCGAGTGCAAGAATATGCAAAAAAATCTATGAAATATTTAAAATAAAGCACTCAGCCTTTCTTTATTATAAAGTGACAATTATTTGCTAATAAATACAACAAAAACCTCTCAGTCATGCCACAAAAAAATCAACTCTCTGTGACTGGTTAACCATAAAAATGAAGCATGATAAAATTAGAGCAGAGATTCAATTAGAAGCAGTTGTTTGCATATGAAAAATTTTCAGCTTCATTGAGCTGCTGTTTGATTTTATAGTGGTATCTTTAGTAAAGGGCTGTCACAACATTGAAAGTCAAAATAAAATCTGGACCTATTTATCTGTTGGTCCATAGGGGAATTTTTAAGGATCTCACACTGAGGCAAAAATGTAGGAAAATTTTATGTTTAAGAAGGTCATGGTTTTCACAGGCAATGCTTAAGGAATTTGATGTGGTCACTGATCAGTGAGCAAAAGAATCATCTCCAAGCTTTCCATTACTGTTAATAGGAGTAGCCAGTGTAAAATCCCTGTGCGTTAGTGGCTCAAAAGACTTATTAATGCTCCCATCATCAGCTTAATTTTTGCCATCCCCACTTTTCACAGCCACTGACTCAGTTGAATTCTCAGTGCAGCCTGATTATTTTGAACCTTTGCTTTCATGTTACAGGATCATATTAAGTGGTTTACCCACAGGGTGTTTAGGAGAGCACCTAAAGTGCATGTTGATAAAGTGATCTGAGAAAACAAAACTGTTGAAATTTTTGTTTGAAAAGAGTACTCTGTACATGCTCATTATCTAATGGTAAATCAGAGCAGGGATGTAATCTGTTGGTTTGACTGCTTTCATAGCAGTGTATCTCTCCGGACTTCAGCAGAGTGAACTCTTTCATACATCAGTACAAGTGAAAGGAGAAATACATTATTAGATTTTAAAATATTTATTTTTAACGTGTGCTTGGCCACATCACAGATGCTATAAAATGTTAATTTCCAGCTTCTCTCAAAGGTAACTACTAATTTCAAGTCATTATCTACTGGTGCAGGAAAAATGAAAAGGAGAGTAGAGAAGAAGCATGATACAAGTCTATTTTTATGTTGTAAACAACATGATTACTCTTCAGTTTTCCATGGCAGATTCAATAAATGTTGATTGAATTATCTAGTATTAGCTGAAGTGGACATGAACAAAATAAGCAATAAGAAATCACAATAAGAACCAATGGAAATGATTTATATCCTGGAGATCAAATCAAATAACAAGGAGGATCAAATTAACTAGTGATCACATTAAGTGAAAATCATTGTAGTAGTATGTCGCTTCCTCTAAGCTAAGGTCAATAGTCACATAAATAAACATTACTAAACAGCCTTTTCCCTTTGTTTATTCCCATTGAATCTGAAGCACCTGTCTCTGGCACTACATACCTCTGCAGACACTAAAATACACAAATACCAAGTTATACAACCCCCCCAATATGGATGCCCACCAAACTGCTTGTAAAAAAAACCCCTACAATTGTGTAATGAATAGAAAACCCTCGACATGCTATTCTTTATCTCCTACTCATCAGTCCACTCTCTTCAATGTCCCAAGAGGACACAATGAGCATTGTAGAGCATTCTCTGAACTGTAACACAACTGAGATCTCTTCCAGACTGTCCTAATCTGAAATATAGGAATGAAATATTTTTGAAGATGGTAGTTACACCACTGTAACAAATTGGTCTTACATTCCCTCAGAACAAAACGTATATATCCACTTGGATCCCTACAGTGGTATCTAGTCAAGTCTTGGCTGCCCATGTAGAGTCAGAATTCTGATTCTCAGAATCAACTTGTGATAATGCTAGTTTTAAAAGGTATTCAGTTATATGAAGAGAAGAGCCAGACTGCAAAAGCTTGTGTTTTTTTGATATTCAAAAGGTTGAACTAATGAAATAAAACCTAAAATCTCAACACTCCTTTCAGTCTGATACTCTCTCCCTCTTGCTTATTCAGTCTTATCATCATCCTAAGTTTTGAGTAAATTTTGAATTACTTTCCATTTGTACTTGACATCTAACACTTGGTTAGTTTAGGATTATGCACAGAAGTGAGATAATCTTCACAGTTCATTGCCCAGTTAAATTCCTACAGATTAGAATACAGATACTGACAAGCATCCAGGCAAGGATATTAACTCCCCAGACCAAGTAAGACTGTCAGTCGTTTTCTAGTCTTTGGAGATTTTACCTTCACAAAACATTCACATATGCAATCCTGTAATCAATTCTCCAGTGTTTCAGAAACCCCAAATCTGGGTATGGGTGTAACAAGATCAATGCAGAAACAGTAATTAGAGGAAGGTTGTTTATATGGAAAGAGGCATAGGCAGAAAATGGGAGGGATCAAGGTAGATTCAAGGAGAACAAGCATGGCAAAAACAGAGAAGGAGAGATAAAAGGGGCCAGTCTCATGTAAGCAGGCAGCTAGTCAGTTCACTAGTAATTTTTCTGTGTGAGTGTACTCTCTGGGGGGGGGGGGGTGTGTGTGAAGCTTGCAAACTTCAAGCCAGACTAGCCAGCAAATAGTTCAAGAGGTCTGGAGCCAGGTCCTAGAGAGACTATAGGCTAGGGGTTGGAGGGATCCTCTTGAGTGTGTGAGACACTAGCAAACTTCAAGCTCTACTAGCCAGTGAGTAGGACAAGAAGTCTGGGGGCCAGTGACCAGAGAGATTGTGAGTCTGTGGGACAGATGCTGGAGGGGCCACAGGTTTAGGCCACCTAGCAGAGCACCTTGTATATGTAAATATGTGTGTGTGTGGGTGAGACGTGCTAGCAATCTTTGAGCCTGATTAAAAAGAGCATTAAAAAGAGGATCGAGACACTTGATTCAGTCCCATTCGATCCTGATCCTGGCAATCCGATCAGGCCAGTTCATATTTACGTGAGTGCTGTCTGTATGTGGCAGATCTAGAGGTATTATTGCCATGTTTGGGTTGAGCTGTTGGTGGTCGGCTGTTTGTGTGCAGTGTATGCATATACTGTGTACAGAGTGTGTGCATAGATTGGAAATACATGCTCAGTCTCACTGCAGGCTGGACCTGAGGGCCAGGAGCCACAGCAGCCTCACACCAAGCAGATCAGGAAAGGGGAATCCCTTGGATCCCAAAGTCCACTAAATTTGTTCTCAGTGAAGTGGGAGGAGAAATCCTCTGGGTCTTAATGTGCATTAGATTTGGCTACTGTTTAGTATCCTACACCACCTAATTATGAAGAAAATTCATTTGGGAAAGAGGAAGCATGGGAGAGTGGCAATGCAACCAGCATTTATTCTCCTGTAGATACTCTACTGTTTAAAGATAAATAAATAAATGTACCTCCCAAGTCATATATAGCACTAATTATTTATGAAGAGAGCTTTAGAAACAGCCTGAAAGCATCTTGGTGTGGTAGGAAAATTCATATCTTATTTTTCAGATAAGGGGCTGGGACAGAGAATTTAATTGCTTTTGGTAAGGTCAGATAGGAAATGTGTTGTGGAAAAAGAACTGACCTAGTCTTTTAAGAAATTCATTCAAAAGAACTGATTCAAAAGAACTGATCTCCTAAACTGCAGTGTAGCCTCTCAGGTACAAGGCTATCTATTTTCCGTCTGTCATTCTTTGTTACCATTGACAAAGAGAAGTAGAATACCATTACAGTAAATATGCTGTTGCAACATCTCTGTTCTCTTTAAACGTTCAGAGTCAAACATATCACTGTGTGCATCATCAAAAGCTGATTTACACAGCTGAGTTTCTGGCTCCTAAGGAGAAAAGTGGTAGGAAGAATGTTCTAATTAGCATTCAAAAGTTGATCAAAATAGCAAACACGTTACTGGAACAGCTGATTTAAATAACCTGTAATTGTAGACACCCATTTCCAGAGCTTGAGGGGCTGCAATAAAAGCAAGAACAAATGAAAGAAAGAGGAAACAAAACAAACCTTACTCAGGCAACTATTCAGGTTCAGAATATGAATAAATTGTTCCCTCTTCTAAATTGTCATGTTATTGTCCTTGAAAGTCACTTTTACAAAAAGGTTGTTTGCAGCAGTCATATGTATAGAGTGAAGGTGATAAAATAAGAGCTTACCTACCCATTTTATAGTACACTGTTCTGATCTGTAAGGTTTCCTTCCCTCTTCCTGGCTCTTCTCTTCATTCTATTTGATGCTGCAACCATTTGCTGAGTATTTAACAGTCCTTAATCACAGGTCCTGGGTCATGCTTTTCCAAGAAAGACTTAGTGTGTGGACAGTCAGAAAGCCTTGGAGAGGATAAAACTGCCAGGGTCTCCTTTTGGCTTTACTGTTCAATTCCCTTAATGGACTCTGAGTGCAGTGGAATGGTCTCCTTGCTTTCCTGACCAGGCAGGTCAGAACAAAACTCACCTTGGTTTAGGGACATACATTTCAAATTCTAACTATTTCAAATGTTAAAGTGGATTTTTTTTACACATACACTGTAGCAGGAAATTGGATTTTTTGTATATTCAGTGTTTGGACAGAACAAGAACTGACCTGAACCTTCACCCCAAACTTGAAGGTGGAGTAGGGTAAGTGCCACAAAAGCATTAACATGTATAGTTGTTCAGACGAACTTGTTTACCACATGCACATCTTTTTAATAGTGTCTTTCAAATAAACATTTGGGGCAAGATGCTTTTCTAGTTTGAATCCACAGAGAGAGGTCATCTGAGACTTATTCACAAAGAACAGAGAGACAATAATCTCATGTTTAGAGCAATGAGCAGAGAGTAGGAAATATGAGATATTGTGAGAGCGATGGTCAGGGTCCATAGCCACAAATATATATCAGTGAGTGAAGAACGTGAAGGATGGAACAATAGACAAGCCAGGCTTCTGTGATCTTCTAGGTAGCAGCCATGGCTTCCTATCCTAATCCCTCTGCCCTGACCAGAACTGATGCTGCATTGCTGCTAAACTCTATACCTCCAAAGAAATCAATACATGCTTTGCTTGGAAGAGATTATAACCTAAACAGGCAAAGCAGAACAGAAAAGAATGAATAGAAAGAAATTACTTTCTCCATTTTACAGATGGAGAATTTAAACCACAAAGTAGTTCAGAGTTAGACTCAGTCCAACCACAAATCAGAAACTTAACCACAAAATCTTACAACTTACTGCAGGAACTTAATCAAAAGATCACATTTTTCTTGAAAAAAAGAGGAGAAAAATCTTGCTACTTTCATTCAATAAATTTAGTGTTATAAAATGAATTACAACTATAACAAAGTAATAAAGCCACAAATCTTTCAGCAGGACATGCACAAGCCCCTCTTCTGATGCAAATAATAGAAACACTGACATATGGCCTATTATGTCAGAATTTATTGAAAGCTGTCTTCTTGATCAAGAATAGCAATAGTGTTCAAAAGCATTTCACAAGTAGGACTCAGTTCTATAGGCTACATTCACAAGTAGGCTTCAATTCTGGTAATATGATAAACAGCAGTTCCTAGTGACCTGCACATGTCCTCAGTGAAATGGCCAAGATATTAACACACCTAGCTAGCAACCTATCATGTTCCTCAGCGTTTGTTATTATCGAAACACTCATAGCAGTTCTCAAGCTTGGCTTCCGAGGATAAGCTTGTGAAAGGGTAGAGTATATTTTATTTGTCTTCATTTAATCCAGGCATTATCTTAGGTCTTGCTGGTATAATGCAGTATGCCATGTAAATAAATAGAATTGTTAATAGATGTGGATTTTCAACACCACTTCGAAGTACGGTGAAGGACTGCATCAGATTTGCTTTCTGTGTTCAGCTTGAGGTCAGTGACTGTGACTGTTTAAATTCCACTGCACTGTTTTCTCTAGAGGTTTATAATTAGACCTTTGAAAGAAGCAGTGTCTTTTTATTGGTAGTGGTATGGAAATGGATTCAGAAGCAGAAAGATATGCAGTAGAATATCATTGCATGTTCATATAAATGAACGTTAAAAAGTTTTGATTTATATCTATGCAGGCTTTAGTCAATCAACAATATTCATGTGTTTGCATGCAGAGCATAGGGCAGAGTATTTCAGGAAGCAATGGAAGCATTACTGCCTATTTAAGGAGCATGCTTTCTGCAAAGCTCTTTTTTTTTTCCCCTCTGATTATTCATGGATAGCCATTTTTATAAGATTTGGCATTGTTGTTTTGAGGTAAATATTAAGAAAGCGCATATAGCAATATATTTAATTTTTAAATTAAATTTTAAATTTTAAATTAAACCAAGTGCTAAAAAAAGCTCGATTTCAGGAAGAGTTTTAAAAAGAGAGGAGATGCTAATTTATTTTAATTGTGCCTGGGAATTTTCTTTCAATACTTTTATCTACTCACAGGTTCCAGTTCCATTTCCCACTTCTCCACAAACCCATCTCAGCCTTTTACAAAACTCTCCCTTAATAATGGAATATCCCTCCTTAGCCCATGTCCAAATACACTTTCTTGTCCTTTTCATGCCTCTTTGTTAATGATGCCTCAAAGAAATATGGCAGCTAATCACAGTGAATCTAGGGGGAGGGGAGGGAATGTATCAAGTAGATTATTAATATGGTCGTTTACTGAATCAAAAAGACATAAAAACAATGAAGCATGTACACATGCTGGTGCACACCCAAATCCTGCAGAGGAGGGTCAGTTTAGAGGAGTATAAATTCAGCAAAGTTCAGGCCATCTTTCCTTTACCTTTTATATAAAGTTTTTCTTAGATTGTCAGCTGAGCCAGGGACTATGTTGGGCTGAACAACACTGATTTTAGTAGTGTGAAAAATAGCATCAACGATGAGGCTGAGAGAACTCATACGTAGGTGTGTACATATATGACTGTACATTTGCAGAGAAGAAGGAGAAGAGAAGCATGAAAACCCCCGTAACGGAAAGACTATCTGACCACTAGGTGTCATTCTTGTTCCATGTTACTCATTAGTCATATTTCAAATAGCTAGTCAATAGGGAGTTTCTGCAAAATTTAAGTTTTTATACCCCTAACACTTTATGTCTGGTGGTTTTATTATGTGCGCTACTGCCCACCAGGGATCATACTGCTAAACATATTTTCTCTCAGCCCACAGGTTAGTATTGTTCTGAGCACTGTGGTCGAAACCTGCTACCTTACTCGGCCTTAATGCTTTCATGAGTTCCTCAAAACAAAAATCATTATAATAATCAGTAGTCGTGCCTTGCCTGAGACATCAGTGTTTTGATCTGTGTCTGAAACGTTAAATGTCTGTAGGTATAATACTTTATTAAAAAAAACCAAACTCTTAACATTACTTACTTCAAAATGGTGTCTATGCAATTTGATAGAAAGAAAAGTTTAATCAGTATTTCGAGATGTTTAATCAGAACTTCTACATGTTATTTGATAAGTAAATAGTTACAGTTTATCTGGAGATTTTTGCATGTTATACCATAATGTTTAAACCTTTAACAAGGTATTTTTAAAAAAGTATTTGCCCCTTCATTTGCTTTAATTCTGGGATTCTATGCTCTTCTATTTACTCTATTTTAAAACAAATTCTAGATATTTGAAGGTTTGACCATTGCTTTCTTTTCTATTGCCTTTTTCTGGAAACTTTTGGTTTATATCTAAGGTTCGGTAACACCCTTCGTTTAAGCCAGGACAGAATATCAAAGTGAATTACAAACTGCTGCAGTGGAAGAGACAAATATGACTGGGCACTAAAATGATATTGCAAGTGCAACAAACATATCCCGGATTATACTGATAAAAGCTGCATGCTGTTTAGTATGGCTTTTCTCCCTATATACCCAAGCATATTGATAAAAAGCTTTGAGAGGTATTTTAGGCTTTTAGAAGTTTCTAGAATTTTGTATGTATTTCTGACACATCAATGACTTCTTTTCCAGGCAAAATTACATTGGCATTTTACCTGGCTGAAACAATTCACTATTGTATGTTATGTTTACACGCTATTATGACATGCTTTGAGGTTTAAATTACCCACATATCATTCTTAAATAATAACATAAGCATATATTTGATAATATTCAGCAAATTGAAGAACATAGTTAAGCTCAATAGTTCCCTGATCATTTTTGTAGCTTTCTATATGTGAATGATACGTTACTACAAGTATTCACACTGAAATCTCTGTTGCTATGCTCCTAATTACTCCAGAAAAGGATAACTGTTAGCCCTGGTATATCAAGAAATAGTTTTTGCAGGGGGCAGAAGAAGGTAAAGGAGTAAAGAAAGATCAAAACCTGCCACCTGGAGTTTCTTACCATTATTTAGAGCTACTGTCTGCTTTTCAAAACTATAATATAAAGCTAGTTGGAGAACTAAATGCTGCATATTACAGGAATGTGGTGGTGGTGAGGAGCCTGGATCCAATTTTAGTGGTTTTGTTGGAAATACCATAGAGACAAAAATTAGATTCTTTCTGTTATTATCGGAGAAATGAGCAATGTCATTAGAATAAGGAAAATATGCATGAGTTCTATGCTGTCATTGGCCCTCTGTTATCAGGACAATGAAAGGAAGTTCAAACTATTGTGACTCAGGCTTTGCCTATTTGTGTTGATGTTGTTATTCATTTAGTTTTATTCTGACCTACACAAAATAACTCCTCAGGAAAACAAAAGCATTCATGCGCTAAGTGAACCTTGACAAGCATTTAAAAGCATTTTTGAAGTGAGTTAGCAAAAGGAGTTCAGAATAAACCCACTCTTACTCCCTCCTTATGAGCAGCTAGCAGGCCATGAGATTTATTCATGCAAGAAACAGCTCCTTTTAGAGAAATGTTTGTGATACTTCTTTTTGTGAGTGCACTCTTTAAGTACAAAGTGCATTTCAGACATAAAAAATGAGATTTTCATAACTTGCTATCCTTTCTCCATGACTGAGACAATGTTTCAAAAAAAACCAACCCAAAACTGTAACACAGACCATATTCAATTGCACCACACATGTACACAAACTTGACACAGATCATATATTTATGACAATATCTTACTTGCACCTCTTTTTACTTGGATTATATTATATTGTCTTTGACTTTCAGGACAGTCATGTCAAGTAAAGGCTTTTTAAGGGAGGGATATACTGCATAAGTATAGGTGAGCTCCTGCTTGATGCAAGTGTGTACCAGCATCTCTGGCTGCAACTCCAGGATGATCACATGATCTAGCACAGGATACACAAACCTTCCTGTTCACTCCCAAAGGATTTAGCAGTTTTGTTCACTCCTGTTAATGCATGGTGCATCCAAGAAAGCAGTGTATGACAAGGGAAGTGCTCTGTTTCTCATACCATTTAGCTGCAGCGGTTTGAGTTTGTGTGAGGCACCTCTGGAGTAATCTGCTTGCTTTTTGTATCTACCAGGTGTTCTGACAATATATCTGCATGTTCTCCTAATGTAGGTGAGGAACCCTGCATCACTGCAATGCAGACCTCTACGTAAATGCTACAGTCTGTGTGAGCCTGAGCATTCTACACTCACTAATTTATAAAATCGGATTACCATATGATCATTCTTACATAATTAGTCAACGTGAAAGGAAACAGGGATCTTGGTATCATCTCTTATCTGAGCTGATAAAGAAAGTTACCTTGACTACAGAACTGTCTGAATCATTCTGGGCTTCTTATATAATTGGTACAGCAAGCTTGTTGGTTTGTGATGCTGTGTTTAAAGGTATGCTGTCAGCTCACATTTGCTCTTTTTAAGACATATACTCAGAAGCCTTTTCCCACGGGGGACCTATCTATATAAACCACATTCACCTCTATGATACTTGAAATTTTCTCAGCATTAAATAATTAAAGCAAGTTCTGTACTACATTTGGCTTGGCCAAGCAGAGCATACTGTGGACAGCTGTTTGACTGAAATGTTTGTTTCATGCTGTCTAAGATAGTTACCTATAACTTGCAAACAAGTGGAAGGTTATGAACTTTTATTTGATGTAATTTATTTAACTTTGACTCCAAAAGAAATTAAGTTGGAATTAAATACTAATAAGATACACACCTACTGTCCATCTTGGATAGGTTGGACAGACTTGAGTGTGAACCTGCACATATAACAGTGTAACACCAGCAAAAACTAATCACTGCCACTCGCACCTTTTTTGGTGTATCAGACTGTTATGGATATTCTAGAAAAGATTTCTTGGAGGCAGGTGGAGAAAAGGCAACAGAAGGGTACAGAAGTGTTGAAGATGTGCCGTGGGTGGAGATGGAGAGAAACTGTTTGTCAGGAAGAGAGTCAGACTTGTCTAACTATGTCTTTACAACATGTCCTAAAAGTTGAAACATCTCTGGAAACTAGACCACTCTGTAGATACATCCTTAGTTTGACTACACTTTATATTAGATGATGAGGAAATACTCCATATATTAAACAATACTCCAAACAAAACACATTGTTCTCTGTAGGTACCGTATAAATTTATGGGTAAAAGGAAAGAACTGCTTGATAAATTTCAGATGTTTTCCACCTATTAATTTTAGTAACATTTAGTAATATCTCTAGAAATTAGTTTTTCATATCTGAAGATATGAAATTAAGAATGCTTTTATATATATATGCATATATACATATATGCTTTAATGTAGCTTTAATATAAGATATATTACTGCTAAATGTTTGCTTTCTTGCTTGAAGAAAAATTCTCTTTTGTTTTTTCCTCCCCCTTGCAGCTTTTATGTAACTTTAAACTCCAGCTCTGTAAATTCCTTTTTTGACTCCCTTTGCCGTGTCTGGAATTTCATTGCTGGCCTCCATTTCTCATTCAGGCTGAGAGAGTAGCTGGGAAAGGCCAAGACCCTGCCAGAATTTTTCTGCCTCTGCCCCCAGTTGCTCTTGCTGTGTCGCTTTGCATTAGGCTGTGGGTGGTAGTTCAACGACTGTGATATCAGTGCTATCATGTTAAACTCCCTAGATCAGCAGCAAAGTAGGAAGAGCTGTGGGGAAATATAGACCGCTTATAGGATGTCTACCTAAATGAAAGTGTATTTCAAAATGCATATCACTTGCATGAAGCTGGAGGTGGAAAAGAGGAAAAATATTACCCAATTCACTTCTGTTTTGAATGCAAAGTAGTAGTTCAGTGGGATCGTATGAAAAAATAAAATGAAAAATAAAGATTAAAATACACACAGCATACAATATCTATTAATACCAAAGATATCTAAATTAGTCCTATAGTCTCTAATTAGCAAACACTGTAGTGACACATGAACTAGTCGATTTAAAATATTTAGCTGTTGAGCTACTGGCAGTGAATTTTCAACTACTAGTAGATACTATAACACAGTCTCACAAGAAGTTATTACCTTTGATCTCTGTTGAAGTTTGAGTGACAAATTACCATCAGGTGCTGTACATGTTAAGTAAGCCAATAAAAGCCTAAAATACCAAGCTAACAGTATTTCCAGCTGCTAATCTCTGTCAACACTAGTAGTCAAGTCATTGACATACACTTTCCATAATCACAACTGTACTTGATCAACTACGTCTTTACCTATCAAACTAGATTTTATCAGCAATTCCTCTTGGCAGTGAAACAGAAACAAAGAGTTTAAGATGAAAGTGAAAAAAATTTTTGACCGATTATGATGACAACTTTTTAACTCCTATATTTTCTCTCCCTCTACCATTTCAGTAAGGTTGCAAAATATAAATTAGGGAAATTCATATTAACATACAAGAATGATCAATTATAGTTTGAATTTTGATTGGTGACCAGTATGGCTAAATGGCTGAATTTCTTCTTGTTTGCAGTCTCTCTTGGTTCATGTACAACATAAGGATTGGTGGGTTACAAGGCAATTGATGCTGTCCTGCCTCTTATCCCCCTCTTCTCCTTGGCTCCCCTAGTTTCTAAGAAACACGGTCACTGTGGGTAATAACAATATTGCTGTCAGGGCCAGCAGAGCCACTAAAGGTGAAGTGGTCACAGAAACAGCTTTATTTCCTTTTAAGAGAGTCCGCTTTATCTTTGGGGCAGGCATATTGTTGAGGCATGGCCAGAACCCCTGCCGTGCTCGGTCCAGCCTATGAATAGCTGGACCATGAAAGACCGCTACCTTCCATGTGCATTACATCCCATACAAATATACACTTGCCTGACAAAAACTACCAGGCATCTTCTGGCCTGACAAAATACCTGACAAAGAAGAGAAAATCCATATCCTCAAGCCATAGTTGTCTGCAAGTTAGGAGGAATGCTAAGCTTGTGGTTTGGATTACATTTATAGTCAATGGAGGGAGACAATGAGAGACAGAAATACTGCTTTCTCCTATGATTCTAGATGGAGGTTACCAGATTGGCTCACTTTGAGATACATAAGTTACTTAACATGAATTTTGGCCTAACTCATACCAACAAATATGTAGTAATTAATGATTCTGAGAAAGAATGATGTCTATTAGGAAGAGAGGTCCTCTACCATAACTGAAGTGTTTCTCCTGTAGCAGTTCTGTGCGCCAGATCTTGGGTTTACTGCCCGTTTTAATGACATAAATCAGTAATACTTGATTGATTCAAGGAAAATTAGAAGAAAAATGAGGTTCTTCATATATTTTTATATTTTGTATTTTATATAGCTTTTCCATTTGCCTTTGAAAACTTCTTTGATATTATATTATGTTAGAACCAAAGGCTAATAATGAAAAATGTAGAGTTTTGCCAGAAAGTTGCTTTTGCAGAAAATTCATTGGATTACTATCTTATATAATAGTGGCGTCTCCCCATTGCTCATTTTAGATCAGTAAAAGATATTTTGGAATCTTAGCGAATTAACTGTGCTCTATACAATTTCAGTATACTTACTTTAATTCCTACTGTATTTGGTGAATGCTCCTGTAAAAGTTTACAATTTAATCTTTTCTCTTCTCCTTTAAAGAAACACTGGTATAGAGACAGTACATCATTTAAACATTTGTAATATGTCTTCTGCAGCAATATATTAGTAAAACTTCTTACAAACAAAAAAATTCATGAGATAGATTTTTACAGGCTTTATAACAATGCATATTTAAGGCACACTTTTCTTGTCAGCCAGGACAAAAATAATCTTCTCTTTCACAGAAGTTCAGTCATATTTTGAGAAACCCAAAGAATAAAAACTACTCAAGTGTGATTTTATATTAATATATTCTCTTGTACAGCATATCTCTAGGCTACATTTAGGGTGCATACAAACCTGGCAACAAAATAAAGAATGACAGTGTATTTTAAATGTCAAAAGACTTTGTAGTAAGGTGGGAAACATAGTGACCTTGTCATGTTAAAGAACTACGCAACACAGATCCCAAGCAAGCACAGTCATAGGCATGGCACAGTTTTAGCTTTTACCACTACCAAGTTAATAGTTGCATAGTTCATTCAAATTACAAGTTCCATAATTCATTAATATCATATGCTGCTACACTAGAACTGCATGAGACCTTTTTAGCCAGCTTTCCCATAAATAACGTCTTGTGCTGATTGTAAATGCAGTAGGAAAATGGAGTGCCAAAGAACTCCTGAACTCTTGTCAGACAAAATATCCTAAGTTGTTGGCTTTTTTCTTCCAGGTTCCAGAAGAAAAAAAATATATGAGCCAGTAGAAACTATTTAGCTTGGGATTTCCCAGCACATCCTGAGACAAATATGTGGCAGAAATACAGCAAGAAGACTCATACTAGGAACCAGTTGCTTAGCAAAATGGCATTTAGACACAATTTAGCACCCCCCCAGGGAACACTAAGCCTACATCTGCATTGGCAACTAGTGTGGACCAACAGTGGTGGTTGTGTAGAGCAAAACTATTGGTGTTGAGGGCTTGACACCTATGTTTTGGGGTTTTTTTTTCTACTTTGGACTAGTTCTAAGCTGACCTCATGGACTGAATGCTTATTTGCTTCAGCAGTGCGGTAAACGTGCTGCAAGAGAATTTCCAGTTTAGTTTCATCCTGGAAGAATCTACTTCATGCATCCCAAAACAGTTTGCAATGTGAACCAAACCGTTGTAAGTGGAGATGATCCAGTCGAAAACACTTAATGTGAACATACCCTGAGGCACTAGGGTAAACCAATTGTAAAGGTCCAAGGAAAATATCTAGTTCACTTAATGGTCCCTTCTCTTTAAAAGTTAACTTCTGTGATAGTCTGAGAGGAAAATGATTTCTGATGCATCATGCACTGTATGCTCTGACCAATAATAATAGTAAGAAAGCTTAGTAAGAAATGTGTAACTTGTATTTTGTCAGTACTTTATTCTTTTTGGCATAGTGTTGAATCATTCATTTTTTGGAGAGAAAATTCATTTGTTAAAAGGAACAAATGTGTTAACTATGATTAGCAGTTCAGTGACTAGAAAAACATGTACAGCAAGTGCATGTTTAGCAAATATTCAAAGCCAGTAAAGTAACTTTTATTCTCTAAATAGTTATTTTTAAAATCTGTATCCTTACTGAAAAGCCATTAAAGTAACAGGTGACTGTTCACTAACTTCCATATACTTTGCATCAAACCTAGCTTTCCAGACTTCGGCAGCTGCATTATACAGAAGCAGAAATATAGCAAATATCAACATGAATTTACAGATACAATAAATAAGTGAGGTTGCAGAACCCCATACAAATCAGTACAATAAAGTAGACTTGTATTTGTTTTTAAGCCTATGAACATGTTGGTATACTGGGACACATAGCTACATACTGAGAGCACTGATAAAACTGTGCCTACACAAAGCAGCACTCATAGTTGTTTGTTGCATTGCTCATAATACCATGAGAATGGTTTCTAAAAAAAAGGTACTAGCTTTATTAGTTAAATATCCTCAATAAACTGTACCCTTATATTCAATGTGCAGCAATAGTATCAAAACAAACAAATCACTCTTTTTCAGTGATGAAATGCCACATAAACTGCCATGTATATTTACAGTTAAACAAGAAATTTTGTGGGTCATGGGATGTGGCAGAAGACAAGTATTTTAAAAAATGCAAATGTTATGGTATTTAATGTTTTAAATCATAACTTATACTCTTAGTCACTTTCTGCCATTAAATAGTGTTTTGTAATTTGATAGTGTAAGACCTTAATAGTAGTGTGATAGTATTCATGCTTGGTATTACATTGGCATTCAAAAATGTTTAGCTATTTCCTCAATAAAGCAGAATTTGGAAAGGATGAGCTCACTTCCAGTGATGAAACTGAATCCACTTGGGAAAAGCAGGTCATTGTTCAGGTTGTCATGATATAACTTCAAGTCACATGATTATATAGGATTGCAACATCTTTTTTTTAAAAAAAATACACAGCACAAGGAATAAAATGGAGAGAATAGAAAAAAATGTAACAAAGACTGTGCTTGTGTCAGCCAACACAATCTCTATGCACATGTGAGGTTTGGGAAGGTCATCTGTCCTTCCCATAATGTTCCTCTTTGTGCCTGGCCAGGATGGAAAAACTGAATGCAAATGATAATGCAATTAAAATGTCTTCTACCCATAGAAACTGCTGAAAAACTGAAACAGTTCCTTTCCTTCAAAGAGATTAAGGTTATTCAGGAAGATGATTTTATAGGTGCATGTGCATTAACACATCTAGTATGTGGAGTCATATTATGTTTTATTAAACTATCAACATGTGTGCTGAAACCACCAAAGTCTGAAATTCTTTTTCTCATCTCTTCATAAGCCAACTGAGCTCCTATGCTCACCTACCATCTGAAAGGGATTCCTCAAAATTCCTTCTCCTCCAAAGCATCATGACTCCTTGCATCAATATCAGATATTAATTTTGACCTCATCACAGGATTTTTCTTATTTCCTTTTCACTCTTTTGCATCAGTTCTTACCAGTTTTCCCAAAAGCTGGACACCATGGAGGTAGCCACCTAATGACAGAAACTAATGGCATTGAGAAGATAAGTGGCGTCCCTGTAGAATACTGGAGTACTTCCTAGGACCTGGATCTGGGCTGTGAAATCTTTAGCTCCCTGAGTTTCTTGGAAACAGAAAATTACGTTTTTTTCTGCCTTCTTTCAAATCTTCTATTTTCCTATCCCACCCCACTGAGATTTCTTGCACTGAATTTTCTCATGGAGTGAGTGAACTGACCCTTCAGCTCATCTGTTTCTGCTTCTGGGAGACATCACTGATATCACCAACCTATTGCACAATGATACTGGGAGAATTAAAGTACAATAAAGATTAAAAATATACTTGTTATTATTTTATATTGTCATCTCCACTTGAATAGCGGATCAGTTCAGAACATACAAGTTTAAAAAGCACAACTTTAACATACATAAGTCTGTTCTTTCAAGCACTGACATTTACTAGAATATCTAGATTTCAAATGTGCCTATCCATGGAACTGGTTATTTTATATGTTTACTCTTTTATTACAAGAGCTTAATTGGAAGTTTGCTCATCAGGCTATGGAGCGTTTAATTAAACTCAATGAAGAAAACACTGAGGAAAAAAAAAAGTAAGTGCTTAAATGTGCTATTTTTGCTCTGATTTTACAATGACATTTTTCTCCCTGATTGTCCTAGGCTCATATTAATAAACAAAACAATAAAAAAGCCACCTCCAGGATCTGCTAATTTAAATATTGGCAGCTTTCAGGCTTGTTTTGCATTCTCAGCCGGGCTTGATTTTTTTAGCATCTCCAAGAGAGCCTAGAGGGTTTTTGTTTCCTCCACTGGAGTAGATATCTCAGGCATACACAAAATATCATTTATTTGCTGCTGTTATTTTGTTACTGGGGAGGGAGACTGCTCACTGCAGCATTTGTATCTCCTTCACCAAAATTAATGGGAATATACTTGTGCATGAATAGAAAGACAAGGAGAATTGCCCACCTTGTTAAGGAGAAGAGATAAAAAGAAATATTCTAAGATGGCATTAACTAGAATGCTGCATTAAAAATGGAATCTGGACAGAGAGAAATAAGCTTATGGTGCAAGATGTGGGCATTTGTCTGGTGGCACAATGCCGTCTGTAAGCCCTCTCCTCTTGATGAGTGATTCTTCACCCAGTGACTTACTCTTTCACTCAAAATGGGTACACTCACGGCTTAAATTTTAAAATTTTGCTTAGTCAACAAACTGAGAGAACCATTTAACTTTTTCTAGCATTAATATATTTTTTGAATCACTGCTGTTCCACCACTAATTACAACAACTCAGCTACAGTTTCCCATTCTTTAACTCGATGTGCACTGTGCCATTTCCATGGCACCCATAGACATCTTCCTTAAAAAAAACTTGGACCAGGGTTAGTATTTTTTGTCTATGTATTGAATGGGAGGGGTTTTATTTTCCTCAAAGAAGGGATTTTTTCCATTACTCTTTTGGATTACAAAATCTTCTCTTAGTTATGAGCTTAAATTCAGCATAAAAACAGACTGTGGAATACTCAGACTAAGAATAGTGGGCTAGATTCTGATTTCAGTTTAGTTTAGTAATATCACTGGATTTACACTTGCATGAGAGCAGAACTTGAGTCATCATTTACAAAAAAGGACACTATCCTAAACTTTCTGCTAGCAGACTACAGGTAATTCACAGACAGCTACAGCCTGCAGACTATATACTCCCTTCTCCCCTTGCCTTGCAGCAGCATGTAAAAACCTAGAGAGAAGTTAGGGATTAATTTAAAAGCCTGAGCTGCAGGGAGAATGGCATGCACCATGGGGTAGATAAAAACAACAAATAACTAAGTCACACTGTGATTCTATAAGCCTGGCTGTCTAGAAGGTAAAGAATAAACCCTCCTGAGAAGTGGAGAAATCGAAAGGAGAACAAATTGACGAACTGGAAGGGAAATTGGTTCAGAGCACAGAGATCCACTGACAGAGACCCAAAAAAGCCATGAGCTGATTATCCAGAAAACAGTGCATTTACATCAATTTCTGCAATAATTTTCTCCATATTCAGCTACATTGACGGAGAAGAAAATACAGCCAACAGCAGTGACTCTAGAGGTGAGATCTTACTTTATTAATACTGGTGTACATTGATTTCAGGGTAAGAAGAGAATGCTCAGTCACATGTTTTCAAAACCGGACATCTCTTATCCAACATTTTCAAAGAGGTAATTTTTTATACAAGCAGAAAATAAAATGCTGCAGTCACGCCCAGTGCAAGGTATAGCAAAGACCTCCAAGTACTGGGAAGTAATGTAGAAAAAAAAAATACAAATTAAAAAGGTGCTGGATTTTGCAACAACCTTCCAGGGAGAATCGTGAAGGGGAAAAAAACAACAAATATTTAAAAATTACAAGAAGATATTACATGTTCATGCTGGCATGGGACTGGATCTGAGTATCCTTTAATCTTTGGAATACAAAAAAAGAGAGTGAAAAAAGGAAGAAAAGCTTATTGGAAAAGTCATGATGAGGGAGGAACTGGGAGCACAAGAGTGCCCACTCTGGATTATCTTTCTTTTCTGCCTACATAAAGGTACTGCAGCGCTCTAGGCCACACTGGGGACTGGAGGCCATATGTTTGCCAAAATGACCAAAAGAAGCTTGAAAGGAATTTGCTTCACTTATTTTCAGTCTATATTCCTGGAGAATTCAAGATCAAGAAGAAATGGAAATGCAGCTTCTCAGATCAGCATAGATCTTTGTTCCCAGGAAAAATAAGGTACATTTAGAAAAAATGTTCTTTATCTCACTGTCGCTTGAACTTCCATGACTTCATCATTAAACATATCTAAGAAACACATGTATAGGGGGAAAAAATATGTTAGTTTGTCCAGACTGGACAGTTTTGCAAGCAAAAACAAGGAACATGAAGAAGTTACAGGCCTTCCTAGAAGTTACAGGCCAAGAAATGCTCGCATGTTATTCTTGTCTTGGGCTCAGAGAAGGAGATACAAATATTGTCCTCTGTCTAGACTCTAAGAGTAACATTCTTTCAATGACACCCAAATAAATTTAGAGTGGCTCTCTCACAATGCTGTCACAGTGCCACAAATGAATCATAAGTTAATCAGAGCTTTGAGGTGTATCTCCCCAGACATCTCCCTCCTGATGCACTCTCCATCGAAGACTTAGAAGACAGAAGAGATTTTATGCTCAAAAGGGCCACTTTCATTAAAATGTAAACTAGAATAATTCACTTTTCAGAGAAAAAAATGAGCAAGTCAGACAGAAAAGAAGTACGTATTTACAAGGAATCTCTTTTTGACCCCTGTGTCCCTGCAGGGAAGGTGCTTGTTTCAGTATGCTCAGCAAACTCAGGTCTTCTCTCATCCCTAGCAAATATTTCCTTCTGTCACAATGAAGCCCTGGCCCTGCCTGTCTGCTCTCTGCTCCTCTCAGCAGACTTTCCCAAGCTCTCAGCTTTGCTGACCACTTCCTTTCTCCTCTCTCCTCTGCTGCACCTTGCAGGCTCGCAGCTTCTCTGCCCCCGGGTGGAGCAATTACACCACACCAGCAACCTGACCTGGAAGGAAAAGTTTCCTGCTCCCACATGTATATTTGGGAGGAACTCCTCACCTCTTCCCAGTCACTTAAATTTTAAAAGCAGCATACCAAAATCCTGAGAACAAACTAATAAAACATATCCAGTCTGTCATAGTGGTATTTTAGATTGTTTCCTCTGGACATGAAATGCAGTGTAGACACTGTCTTGGTAGCTCATCAGAACTAGAAATTATTGCTAACAGTTTTGTTGTAGGGTTTCATAAGTGTCAGTCATCCACCAGGACCCATTGCCCTCTGCTGTGCAAAGGATGAGCTCAGAGCTGGTCTCTGTCTCAAAGAGTTTAAAAATCTATAAGAGAATTGGCATCAGGTGGAGACAGATGGACAAGGGAATAAAAACCAGCAAAGCAACAAAACAACCCAGTAGTATAGGTAGTGATTTCAGCATATGAAATCTTGCCAAGTATAGAAAAGTCTCTTCTCATGAAAGATTTTGTCTTTCTTACCTTCTATTTTTCACATGTCCAGTGAAGAGATTTATTTTACAGTCCTGCAAATTGGATCATTCAAATAAACCTGAGGTAATGTAGTGCTTAAACAGCTCAGGAATCTGTGTATAATGCTATTAAACAGCTGCATAAATGGTCATAACTTCCTTTTCAAAAGTCATCACATACATGGTACAAAGATGCTTTTATATGTACGAAAAAACCCCAGCTGATCAGCAAAAGGGAGTACAAGTTTACAGAGCTCAAAAAAGTAAGCAAAAGAGAACACCTCATTTGCCAGCATAATTCTGTTCCTGCTTTCATCTCTGCTTACACATTTGCTGCTGTGAGCACAGGGTGGGAGGCAGGAATGCACAGCGGATTCAGCATTTGTGCGGTGAATGTATTGCAGTCAGGAACTGAAAAATAGCACAAGAAATTGCCTGCCAGGCAGATAATCTTATGGGAAAGCTGATATTTGGGTTCTGATTTAACTAACGCCCAGGGGGCATCGGTGACACGGAGTGCTAGCAAGCAGGGTGTGTAAACAGAGACTTGGCACTTGATGTGGAGGTTGACCTGCCAGGGGGCCCAGAGATGATGTTCAGAGGAAGCCCATGGGACTGCTAGAAGCAGTGTGATGATCGTGGTGGTGCACTACAGGACATAGTCCTTAGCACTGGCTGGAACGACTGTCCCTGGCATGTCAGATACTTTCACCAAAAAAGGAGGGAGGACAGAGCCATCCAGGTCTTGGGCTTTAGAAAGTGCCCAGTGCTCTTTAATGCCTGGGGGTGATACCTTGGTATACCCTGCTCTAGCTGAGTAGCTGAATCACCAGGCAAAGCGGTTGGAGGAGGATGCAAGCAGGCTATGCAGCATCAGGGATGACAAATGAGAGCTGGACAGGGTCTCATGGATATGCCCTGCAGGGGCAAGAGCCTGAAGCCCACATTATGTGGAAGGAGGGATGATCAGAGGCTAGACTTGAGTGCGGTGAGGATGAGGACTCTCATGACAGTGAAAGGTGGAGGCTTGTGATTTCTGGCAGCAAGAAAGCAGCTCTTTCTCCACATGCATATGTGCAGTTACAGAACAGAGAGAGGGCCCTTGGAGGAGGAGAAATTTTAGCAAGAGAGGTGCCTGATATAGCTGAGCCTGAACCTGTAGGAATCAGCAGTAACCAGTAGGTTTGTAGGAACTAGTGCCACAAAGAGGAAGCAGTAGGTGATAGTACTCAAAGACTCCCTTCTGTAGGGAAAGGAGGGACACATCTGCTGACCACACTTGCTGTCATGGGAGATTTGCTGTTTGGTGGAGCCCAGAACCAACTTGTTGCAGAGAGGTTGTTACAGTTTGTCCGACCTGGCCATGAGCAGCAATTGTTCTGCCAAGGGTGATTTTGCTAGGAGCAAGTGTTACGACAGAGCTAGGGTGAAGGGCACAGGAGCTCAGGTAGTGATCTCCTCAGTCCTGCTGGGAAAGGCTCCAAGTAGGCATGGTAGCAATACCCTGCTGTGCTGCTGGAGTTGCAGGCTGGGCTTTACCTTTTTGTCCCCCTGGGATCTTCCTTAAGGAACAAAGACTGCTAGGAAAGGGCTGGATCCATCTAACAAAGTGGAGTAAGAGCATATTTGCCAACAGACTTACTAATCTAGCAAGTAGCACCCTCAACTAGGTTTGCTGGGGAAGGGAGATCAAAACCTAAAGAGGAATGGAGGAAAAGGGGTCTACAGCTGGGAGGAAGCACACAGGGAACAGCATCATTAGGAAGGCTCTCCTGTTTTCCCTGAGAAAGTGTCATGACTTGGTTAGGAAGCCCAGGGCTCAGTGACAGATTCTGGGGGAATGAAGTATGCCCATATTACAGGAAAATCAAGTTAGGGACTGCTTAGGCAAACTTGAAATACTCAAGTCTAACTGACAAGATGGTTTGCAAACCAGGATCAACCAGCAAAGCTGGCTTGTGAGGCTGCTGTTCATCATCTTTGAAAGGCTGTGATGGCTGGAGATGTTCCTGATTACTAGAAAAAGGCAGATTCTACTTTGACCCTCAAGAAGGGAAAGAAGGAGGCCAAGAGGAACCAACCTGAGTTCCAGGGAAGATTATGGAGCAAATCCACCTAAAAGCCATTTATAGGCACATGAAGGACAAGAAGTTGATGGGAAACAACCAGTATGGATTTACCTAGGGTGAATCCTGACCGACCAACCTGACTGACTTTACAATAAGGTGCATGACTCAATGTAACCCCCCACAACCGTATAGGCTAGACACCAACTGGCTAGAAAGAAGCTTATCAGAAAGAGACTTGGCTATCTTGGATGACAAGAAGTTGAAAAGGAGTTTATTCAACTGCTGTGAACACTGCTTTGCCTTTCCAGCCATGAAGGCTAACTACATACTGGGCTGTATGAGCAAACAGCAGCCAGCTGGTCAAGGGAAATGATTATCCTTCTCTGTCTGGCTCTTGTGAGACTGCATGTGGAGAACTGTGCCCAGTTTTGCATTCCCCTGTGCAAGGAAGTCCTCCAGCAGAGGGATCCAAGATGATTAAAGGGTTTTAGAACATCGTGTATGAGAAGAGGCCAAGGAAGCTGATTTTGTTCAGCATGAAGAGAGGAGGCTAAGGAATGATATGACTCTGTCTTCAGCTACCTAATACATGGTTACAGAGAAGGCAGCTCCAGATTCTTCTTGAACACTGTGAAAGAACAAGAGGTGAAGGTCGTAAGTTTCAGCAAGGTAAATTTCAGTTAGTTTTGAGGAAAAACTTTTTCACCATGAAGGTGAACAGACACTGGAACAGGTTCCCCATAAAGGTTGCAAAACTATCTTTGGTGATTTCTGAAATTTGACAAGGTCTTGAATAACCTGGTCTGAATTCAAAGTTGACCCTATTTTGAGTGAGGGTTTGACCCCTAATATCCTTTCTAACCTTTCTGTGATTTTATTTTGCATTAAACCATCATTTAATTAAAATCAGAAATACTTAGGCTGTTGTGCAGAGGAAGAGAATTTCTTCCTCGCTACTTCTGTTCATAGTGCCTAAGTCTGCAATTTTCCATTGTCTGATGTTCAAACTGGAACTAAAATATATTGAAGAATGAACAATTTAATTCAATCCTAATTAAAAATACTGTGGAGAGGAGTGGGAAAATGGACAAAGGTAGGAGCTGAGCTAGTACTTTTATGCTTACATACCTGAGCACAGACAAAACTGTCCTCAAAGTAGCTTTAATTCATTGTGAAGTTTGTGATAGACTTTTGAAGTCATGTTTAAAACGAACCACACATCTATGTCTATTTTTTAAGCTGCAGCAATGAAGGAGCTGAGTTCATAGTTGCCATGACCATACATCATATTTAGTAGATTGCTTTTCTTTTTTTTTTTTTTTGATGTACTCTTAATATAACATTACTTTGATTCTTCCTTTAATTTTTTCCATTTTAGTTTTATTATCCAGGGTTCATTCTAAGTTCTTCTAACTCCTTGCTGGATATTTTATATCTTTGATAGGCCACTTTTCTACTTCAATTATTTTTAGAGTTTCTTGTACCTCCCTACTGACCTTTTTTACTTTTTCAGTATTTATTGCTACCTGACATGCATAACCTTTGGATACACATTAATTTAGCTTTAAACACTTTCTATTCCCTTTCCTGCCTTTTCACTGTGTTATTATTCCTTCCAACTTGCCCTGAGAATTTCAACACTTCTATAGTGGAATTCATAGTTATTTAGTTCTTCATACAAATTCTTCAGATTTGATGTACAGTATATAACATAAATACACTATTTTCATTAGCACTTAGAAACCTATACCTTCAAATAATCAGCCTTATTTTTTGAGATATTTCTGAATCTGGACAAGGGTTGCTCCTTTATTTTTTGAGGATGGTAATCCACTTGAACCTGACACCACCCTCGACAGTATAAGATACAAACTATGGTGTCCTAATCTCAGCTGCAAGCCCAAGTTCTGTCATAAGACAATTAATTATACCAACAATACTTGTTATTTTGTTTGATTCATAACCATGCAGCCTTGTAGTATGTTACTTCCATTGCTAGTAATAGGACATAAGTGTTGTACTAAGTTTGCAAGGCCTTTGGATTGATGCTGGTCATGCTTGATCTCGCCTGCAGCTTTTTACTTGGGTTGGCTGTGAGAGCAGTTTTTCTAATTGACCAGGTGTTAATGGGTAACTAATTTTATTTTTGTTAATCTTTGTGTAGTACAACCCTAGTTTTGTATAGACAGTGGTAACAAGCAGTTATTCTATGTAGAATGAGATATTGCTGAGATGACTTTAATGCAGTGGTGTAGGATAGAGAAATACATGCTGGTATGACAGCAGAGGCCTTGAGAGGTGGCAACACAGGATGTGTGGAGTACAGGGATGGTATGAAAAGAGAAGGGGCACAGGCTTGGCACGGCTATAAACAACTTGCCAATGGTCAATTAAAAAAATGCAGACCTGAAACCAGATGAAACTTGTCTTGGGAGGAATGAAGAGAACAAAGAAATAATATCTAACATACATAAGAGGCACCATATATAGTAAATTCAGATGTAATCTACAGCTGTAGACCAAAGAAGAAGGAGAAGGGTGTAAAAGTGTGTTAGCAAACACATAGAAATGACCCTAAGTGGATCCTATAGTGTGGAATAAGAAAAATCATATGAACATCATATTTCTCCTGACAAAGGACTCCAGATGCTGAGAGCTTGCTGTAACCTTCCATCCCCGCAAATGAAACCACTAACCTTCAGAAACAGAGGAGCAGGGGAAGGATGGACATAATACCAAGAAAAGGGGTAGAAACTAGGAAGTGTATGTATAACAATTTTAGTTGCACTTTTTCCCCCCCCTTTTTCTGTAACAGTTAGATCTGGACCAATAATGATTAGACTCTTAAGATTTCAGCTATACTAACAAAAAAGTCTTGTCTTTGCTTTCATATAAACTGTGCTTCCTTTTTTCCCCATAAGCAAGATTTTGAATGTCATAGATTTATGCAGGTCATCTGTCTTGATTTGTAGTATAGCTTGTTTTCCAAAAGTGGCTATACACCTGTAAACATGCACACCTTTTCGAACATGTTGTTAGGAAGTCCACTCCTGCTCATGTTTAAACTGTGTTTGATACAAGCTACCAAGCGGCATTTCAGGCGTATTATATTTTGTTCTTTACGTTAAGTGCGTACTTAAGTGCATTCGTGGTCACTGAACTCCGTCCCCTCCCTTCTCTCTAGTGATTAATGTGGTATTAAAATGTGCTTCCAAAACTTCGACAGTTTACTAAGAGAGTACTGTCACACAACACCAGTGTTGAGTTATGCTTGTAAAAAGAGAGTGAATAATATGGGAAAAGAGGACAATGCATTCCAATTTACAATTAAAATGAACACAAAACATTAAAAACAATGAAAAATCCCCCTGTTACTGCAGGTCAGATCTGAGGCTGTGTTAGGAGAATGTCATATATCTTTCCACTGATGCAGAACTGCCTTTCAATGTAACTAGCCACTGGATATAAAGCAAGGCTCGTAGCCCAACAGACAGAAGTAGAGGTGTTCCTCTTCTATTCCTTCCTTCGCCTCCAGCAAATCAAGTATTGTGAGAATGTCCTTAGCTACTCCCCGTGGAGACCTTGGCAACCAGGACATACAGACACTCAAAGCAACTCCAACGGACGAGAGGAGATACAGCAACACAGACTGAGAAATGATCGATAGGTTTAACTTCATATTTTGTTTTCTCTGGCCCCTGCTTCTGTGGCAAAACAAAGCTCAGCATGCCACTTTGACTCTGGTCCTATTTGTTCTTCTCGTAAACCTTTTTAATTTGTATTTTCTACTCAAAGGTTTAGTCCTCTGAGTTAGATTTGTGCTATCAGTTAACTTCTTATTTATCGTAAGAAAATATGTGCTCTTCCTTGTCTTTATTATCCTTTAGGGTACATATAAAACACACACATATTTTATGTGTGTTTGGATATGTATTCATTTATAAATATATACTTAAATGTAGTAAAAACAGGGGATAGAGCAGATTTTCAAAGGTTAAATGTGTATGTATAAATACATGGTATTTATAACATATTTTTATATTAAATATTTATACACCTGCACACATTTTATATATTCATATATGTACATGCATGTTTGAAAATGTTTATATATAAACATGTGCTTATATATAAATCCAGTCCTACAGAATAACATTTCTTAGTGTAGCATGCAGTGCAAAAATCAGGAAAACATCTTATGCTTGTGATATGTCCTTATAAAGAGCAAACACTTTAAACATAAATACTCAGGCACTTATTCCATGTTTCAAAATGCTTCCCATCCTCTCACTGTCTCATGTGCTCCTTTTCATATGCTACCCATATATCTGCTAACTCATTCAACTTCAATTAAATCAGTTACAAATCCCCACAGCATCCTAATTAGTGAAATATACTTAACAAAATTTATCAATAATTATTTTGAACATCTCATAATATCACAGCTAGAGAAACACTCGAGTGAAAAGTAATTAATTGCTATCAACAAAATAAAGAGATTGTTACATCTCAAATACCATCACACACACATAATTAGCTAATAAATTATAAATGCATAAATTATATAAAAAAACTAAGTTGAAGTGTTAATCATGAAAAGAGTTTTACTTTGCTAACATTGATAAACTTCTTACCCTCTGTATTTTGACCCTAAGTTTCATATTGAACACAAATCTGGTTAAGTCATAGATGACTAAAGTTACAAGAAAGATAGTTCAAATAACTTTCCCCTACATTTAAATAAAGAACCATTACTGTAAAGCAGATAGTGATACAAAAAAGCCATGTGGTAGCTACCACCTGAAGCCATTGAATTAGATGTCTGGGCAGGAAAGGATGTTGACATGCAGGCCGAAAGACCCCTGTTGCTGGCAATGTGAGAAAGGGTTTGAGCACTTGGAAGAGTTGTTATTTGTGATTTTTTTTGTCAGAGATGAAGAATGCCCTGGTTTTATGTGAAGGTGAATTTTGTAATGGTTCTGATGCACACAGATGTTAGTGAATTAAATTGCATATTATTGTAGGGTCACGATCAGCAAGAAATACAATTTATAGTGATTAGAAGTCTTGACCCTAAGAATACGTGAGTTAACAAACATTTAGGTTTCTTTGTGGGAGTAAAAGGAATTTCACTCAAGTCAATACAGCCTTTAACACACTTAGCATTAAAATAGAATGTTCCTGAATTTATTATTTTTTATGTTCACATCTCAAATTTCCTTACCAAATAGTCTTCCTGGTTCCATTCCTATCATCCAAGTGATGATGCAAACATTTTTTTTCCTAAAGATTGAGGATCAATATGCTGTGGCCTCAGTGTTTTATTTTCTTTTTTTGGGGGAGGGGTAGGGGGGGAGGAAGCAGAATGAAGCAATCTTCATTTAAAGAAATGTTCCCACCTCAAAACACTGAAAATTTCAATGCCTTTCAGTTCCACTGTAACCATCTCTGTGTACTGCCGTATCTCATGCATGCCTTTCCTTTCTCCTGATGGAAAATTTTATTCCTGTAAACCTATTCCCACCAAGAGACAACAGGCTATAATCAGATTGCATTGATCCACCTGCTGCCCCAGAATATGGGGAGATTCTGAAATATTTGTCAGAGAAAAATATAGTCCCGTAATGAAATTGTCTAGCTAATTCAAACTTAGTTCTCTTCCTCCAACCCTATATCCTGTTTTTCTAATTTAATTTTGCTAATCACCATTCTATTTTAATCTCAGTTAAAATAAGTAAACTTTCAACCTTTTCCCACCTGAACACATACCAGATGAAATATGTCATTGGACACCAACTTAGTTACTTACACAGGAATGAATTCTATCACTAAATTGCGCAAATGAATCATACAATATGACATTTGTATGTAAATTTAATAAAAAATTGACCATAAATCGCTCAGGAACAGAGTACTTGGACAGTGATAATTGCCTAATTAACAAGACTGGCAGAGGAAGATAACATTAAAGATGTACAGTATTGTATATGAAAATAGACTGTTTGGTCCTAGACTCAGAATATTCCAGTTTTCCTTTAATAGCTCAGCCTCCTGTTTATCAGCAGTATTTACCTGAGGTGGAATTAATGTCAGAACTAAATTTACAAATTCTTATTGAGCACACGGTTTAGTCTGAATATGCTACTCATTAGAACTTTCCACCCTTAATTTTAAGGCCTGTGTGATAACTTGCTTTCATATTTGACAATTTGTAACAGGTGAGTTGTCTGATTATTTTTAAATGAGAATGCACAATAGAGCTGATTTTGTTTCCATTTCCCATAATTTTGCACTGGAGTAATAGAGCAAATGAACATATAGTATAGAATGCCATTTGCTCTTTACAATTTACAGTACAGTCCTCATTCATCTTCACATGAATGAAATCATATCATGTCATGGACTTGGTGTTTTCAGAAACAGTGAAATAAAATTATGATTGGAAGATGTACATCAAATTGATGAAACACAATTTTCAGTTTTCACAGTTTATCCAAATCCCACAAAAGTGGCAATTTTCCTTTATAACTTTCTTCAGGCACAGACAGACTGAAACAAAACTTGAGATGAAATATGAAACAGAGAAAAGAGCTCAGTAAAAGGAAGTCAGATGGAACAAGAAACACATTTGATGAGATAAGTATTGATTCATCTTGAACTTTTTATATTGGGAAAGCATTAAATAGTCATACATGTTTCCGGTCCCTAAAAGGCAGGGAACATTTTTATCCACATGGTTCAGATATTGTCTGAGTGTAACATCTTACTCCATTTAATCACACAGCTATGTTTTGATTTTGTTGTGGCAAGAATTGGGTTATACTCTGGAGGAAAAGATACATTTTTTTTCCACTGCCTGAACAATGCTAAGATGCTTTTCTTTTTTTTTCCCCCATGGGAATATTTTTTTCATATCTGCCAATTTGAAAAGGCATTCTTGTGCACCATTATAGACTGTGTCTTCCCAGCATTAAATCCTTGATACTTCATACAGTTTGCCATGGTCTTATCCAAATTGATCAAGGGTATCAGAGAATCTAAAATCTGTTATTCTCAACTGCTGCTGTAAAGCCATCATTTGCCTCTCTGAAGAGAATACTGTGCCAGTACCCAAAAGGAGGAAACTTGACCTCATATGTGGCAACTAGAGACACTGAAATTTTTCTTGTGACATCCCACCAATGATTATGTGAGACAATGATTATTCTCTACACAGAAGCTCTTATTTAAAAATTTTTTTGAGGAAAAAAATACATTTTGTTACACAGTTTTTCTGTTACCATTATCTATTACAGCATATGTTTTACAACTGCAGCTAAACTACTATGCAGCTGTCCTGATGTACACTGCAGTGGAGTACAGTCCTACTACTGCCAAGTTATTATCTGCTCAAAAATCTGTCTGAATTCCTCTCAGTTTAGTAAAGAAAGAAAGAAAGGGAAAAAAGAAAGGGAAAGGAAAAAGAGAAAGAGAAAGAGAAAGGAAAAGGGAAAGGAAGAGAAAGAAAGAGAGAGAGAAAGAGAGAAAAAGAAAGAAAAAGAAAGAAAGAGGAACTTCAGATAATCTCTGATGAAAATCTGTCATTAAAGACATGAGAATGTAACCATGACAAAATGTCTGTCTGTATGTAACAGACTGTCTGTATAAATCTGGGAAGAAGGTTAGCTGACTGACTTACCCTGTTTAAAGGTGAGCAATTCTCATTGCCTTGACCACCAACAGGCATCAGAAATTTGCAGCATGGCTGTTTCAAGATGGCTGTGAAATTATGGATGAAAGAAAACAGTGGAAATAATGAGTTTGCTCTTTAAAAAGAAGTCATTTGACAAAAAAGGAAAAGGTTATTAAAGAAACTAAGCAGGCATGGGGATGAACTGTAAAGTCATTGAGACAGAGAATAGGAATAAATAATTTTCAAAACCCCAAAATGTAATAAAGGACTTCTGCAGTTCAGCATCATGAAAAAGATATTTCTGAATATTCAATAAACAGTTGATGTAAAACCCAGAGTAAAGAAGTAAAATTTACAAATGTTACATTTTTAAGATAATCACGAGCTAAAAGGAGTGTGAAGGATTTTAAGAAATTGTTAAAAAAAATGCCACTGATGTCAGCAAGTGTAGGATGTACATTGATAGGAAAAATCTGAACTCCTCATACAGATTACATAAGAGAAATTTTCAAATAGAGAGAGGCCAAATGGTTCTCAAGAAACTCAGGTAATTTGTTATTTACAGTTTGAACTCCACTTCCTCCTGAAAGATCAAATGCAATGTGAATTTTTGTGGAGAACTGGGAGAAAATAAGAAACATCAAACGAGCGTTAAGCATACACATTGCCAAAGCTAACACGCACACACACAAAAGAAACTAAATAGTTTTCTAGTCAAATCAAAGTCATAATTAAACTGTGTGGGTGTGTTAAAGGTAATATTATTTTAAATTAGGAGTAGGTCAGATAATAAAGTAGGAGCAAGTAATCAGAGCACAGATTCAGAAGTTTGAAAGAAATTTCAATATTTCACCATCTACCCCTCTGTTCATGGACAGATTAACTATACCTTGTGTCACTCCTGATGGATGTTTAACTAACCTGTTCTTAAGGACATCACTTACTGGAAACCCTGGGCAATACATTTCAATGTGTCACTATTCTTATAATATTTTCCTTCATGTCTAACTTAGATCTTTCTTGCTGTAATACACACCCATTAGTTTTTATACTATTCATCATGGTCATGGAGAAGAGATTATTTTTGCCTCTCTGTAGTAATTCTTTTTGTTTATTTTTACATGCTTGAAATCTATTATTTTATTTCCCATCGCCTTCCCTTCTTTATGCTAAACAACACAAATTCATTCCATTTTCTCTCATAGATCACATTTTTAAGACCTCTTGATTAGTCTCATTACTCTCCACTGCAAGCAATCTACATCCTTCCTGGAATACTGCTTTTCCTTCTCTCACCAGTAATGAGCACTGCTTTGCATCATGTGTCTTGTAGGGCAAACTTCTGGCCAAGACAGCCTACAATGGTGTTGGGGAAATTGTCCTGCTTTTTGTGCTCTCTTTGTAGTTGCATGATTCATCTGGTTCACAGTCAGCTTGTCATCCACTAGACCAAAACATCATTTTTTGCAGCAATAACGCACAGGTGTTCCTCTTTGTGTATTTGCTTAGTTGGCCGTTTCTAAGATCATTGCAAATAACCCTGCTGAATAGTATCTTAGTTTTACATAAACCTTCTTTCTCATTTATTAGAGCAATTTCAAATTCTGTGCCTGTTTTCTAAGTCCTGTGTAGTCCCCCATTGCTGGTATCACCCATAAATTAGAAAAGGTTTCTCTCTATTGCACTGAAAATGTGACTGTTCCCAAAATCAGAGCCGATCTCTGCAGGATCTCACACAGAACTTATTATATGCTACAGTTTTCCAAACTGCTTGTACATACCTTCTAATATTTTCACCTAGTTATCCATAAGAATGCCATATGAAACTGTATCAAAAAGCTTTATTATGCCCAAGTCATAGCTTATCTGCTTTTCTCTTTCATCCAAAAGGCCTGGATGCCTGTCAGAGGAGGATGTCTGACTGGGTTGATGTATTTGGTTCATAACAAATTCCCATTCACCATTACTTATCTCCTTATTTTGTCCTAAGTGCTTCCAAATAGGTAATTTTGCTTGCTAGCTGATCTGTAAAAAATAAGATTATTTTTAAAGTGTATCAGGAAGTTGAAATAAGCATCTGTTTTACCTTAACCCTACCGCTACCTAAAAATGTGTTAGTCGAGACAGTTAATCTCATCTGTGCTGCATATGAATCTGTTTCATTTTAGATCCCAGCTGAAACTTTTGGTTTTTTTGTGTTACTCGGCATTAAGAAAATTGTTTGATTTTGATCATGGATAAAACTGAGCATCATTACTATTACTACAGTTTTTTATTTCTTTAGTCTGTCATATACATAAGGCACAAACATGAAATTATTTCAGAAGACAAGTAGTTACACCATAATTAAATATTATATTATAGCCAACCTATATTATTCTTTTCTTGAATTAAGAAAATGCTTGGACTGCTATGAGAGCTGTGTTAGATTTCAGGGTTACTTAATCCACTGCAGCTGTTTTCCAACAACAAAAAAGCATTCAGTCCTCACAGCCAGGCTCAGAAGGGCTAAGGAAAAATGAAAATATGGGATGACTCAACACAATAAAGAAAAAGAGAGTTTAAAATACACTTTGAAGTCCATCTGTCTCATAGCCTCACGCTCTCTTTCTCATGGATCTCAGAGCTGTGACCACAATAGCCAGGATCTTGTGATAGAAGGACTTGTCATAAATCTGTGTCCAAGCGAGGACTTCAGTCCTAGATCTATGAATGTATTGCCTTGAAAGGACTGAACTGAGGATGATTTACCTCGTACTTATTTGTAGATGTCCATCCTTTTTGTATAAAATTTATAGCCCAGTTTATTTATGGATCACACATTTCCAGCTCTACCTGTTCTTGTTCTGATATTAGTTTTGAAATATTTATAAGTACATACAAAACTGAAGAGCTAGCTGCAAGGATTTGAGTTCTTTATTTTCATTCACTGAAATCCTGTGTAAAAGGTCACCATCCCTTTAAGAAGTCAGTATTTGCATGTGTTTATTTCATTAATACACCCTCACAAATCCATCAGTCACAGGACAGACAGAATATATTCCTGAAAATTTTGCAGTGCAGCTAAGAAGCTGCTGTTTCATAAAAGCAATAGTACATGGTGCAGGTCTTTCCAAGTGACAGGTCAGTTGTAATTAAATGGGAGCTTGCCAGGTTGTCTGCAATTGAAATTTAATTCCTAACTGTAAGCTTTTAGTTAGTAAACTCAAAATCAACATGACCCAGAATATCCAAATTTTGTCACAGTAATCTATAAGATGCTAGCACCATCGAATGTGCTATATTAAAGGAACTCCTTGACCTTCCCTCCCAAACACTCACACTGAGATTTACAGCATACATAATTCCATCAACCACCAGCAGAAGAAAGTCTGTAGAAAGAAAACACTAATATCTGTTAAATTTTTCTGGCATCACCATCTCACTGTAGTTTTCCAGGTTTTCTTATCCACTGCCCTCCCATTTTGAGAAAACAGGCCAAGCAGATGAAAAACTAGCCCACGTCCCAAGACAGCTCTGCTAAATTTCTTGTACTACTATAAACTTCCCAAAGTTATTTAGATAGGTAACTCCCACTCTGTGGGAGTTTGAGGCTTTCTCTGCCTTTGAGGCTCTCTGGAGTGGAGATAATGACACTACTCTTCTTGGCAAGTGCGGTCTCAGGTTAAATATGTTAGAGATTATGAAGCCCTTTGCTACTGTGGTAATGGAGACCTTGCAAAACTATGCACTGTATGAATATGATGGACAAACAATATTCAGAAAAGTTTATTATCACAGATGAGAAAAATATTAGTGCCTTTTAACTAGTTGGGAGTAAAGCAGAACAATGCAAAATACAGCTCTTAAGGTTAAGGATGAATACTTCAGTCTTGCAAGTAATATATCACGTATCTTGACATTTTGGTGAGAAAAGAAAGGAACCATGTTTGCAGGCAATTGCAGAATATATCCATTAAAGCAACACAGTCCAAATTTTACAGGGCAAAATTATTACTGGGATCTGGGCTTTACTGGCCATGTGACAACAGCGCCAATGTAGATCTACCCAGCTGGCATGGCCAGTGGAAGTCAGTCATGTCCACTCTGCTCTAGCTGCTCTTCAGTGCAGCAGCTTTGCAACTAGAAGTCTAACTGGCCTAGTTCAATCCGTATTGAAACAAACAATAAAAGAACAGTCTCTCAGACCTTTTGCCAAGGACTGGCTGTTGCTGCTCTTCTTCCTTTAAGCCTGACCGCCTCGAGCTTGAATCTTCTCTCCCTGAAGCCATTGCTTCATTTCTGGGTGGGTCAGTTTGCCTGTCCACTTCACCACGGTCAGTCTTAATGTTTCCAGGCCAGCAAAACACACAGTATCAGGCCAATTTTTCCAAATTACAGTGAAAACCTATAAAAATACATATAGTGCATAGCTTGCAATATTACTGCAAGGCCATATATTTAATGCAGGGCAGGCCTTTCTTTTTTTTATTATTTTTTTTTTAATGTAGAGACTTGAAATCAGAAAACATTACTAATAGTCCCTGTCTGTATTGTTATAAGGTGGCAATAACTGGAGACATTTTAGAGACCTTTCACAAGTGCTTTTTCTTCCTACAATGTGAGCAATTTCAAGAAACTACAAAGTTCTTTGTAAGTTCTACCAGCTTACAGAGGACCTGTTTATTCACCACTTAAAAGAAGGAATTATGATTTTAAAGACAAGACATGGACCTCTTCCTACTCCCAAAACAACTAGCATAATTCATACATTCAATCTGTCCCTCTTTCAGATTATCATTCTTTAAAACTAGATAAGCTGCCTTTGTGTGAAATATAACTATGCATTGGTTGCTGCACTGCTGTCTCCCCTTGCCCTCCCCAGCCTTTTCCATGTTTTCCCAGCCATCCCCTACAACAGCTCTCGCAGTCACCCCGACTGTTAGATTCACTAGACCGGTGAACTGAATTGGCAGGACTCAGCAGGCACAGATGACAGTGCAGTAAACACCCATTAGGTTGGCTGTATGGGACCTCGGACTCTAGATAAACTCCAAAATCCCCCATAAAGAAGGCTCTCCAATTCCAGCCAGGATCCCTTCTGCAACAAAAAGACAGCAGATGGATTCAATAGTTCGTTACAAACAAACAATTTTGTTTTTTGAACAGGAAGGAGCGATGGTGGCTTCGGCTGGGTTAGGGATGACAACAGCTTTGCTTCCACAGCAAATGTACGCTAGAAACAGGGACTGTCAGAGGAGATGTCCTTATAAGCTGCATCATGCTAGGATATTCTACGTCTCTGGTGGTTTCAGGTGTTCCCCCTCACATACAGTTTGCTCCATTAAATGTTCAAGCCACCATCTCTCAATTCATAATTTGTTAAATTACTGTTCATGCTCAAAACCAACTATAACTGTAATTCTCTAATTATTAAAATGGTAGAATAAAATCTTCTGTAATATACAGTATAACTTTACTTCTTAATATATAAAGCAGCAAGTTAAAAAAAAGCTATTATGGTATAGTTAAGAAAAGTGTAAGATACTCAACAAGAGTCTACAAGATGCTGATCAGAATCAGTCACACATTTATAATTGATCACTAAATCCTGAAGCTCCACCAGTCAAGTATTGCAAGTTAAATAACCCTTCTCCTTTGCTTTTCTTTGATGCTATTGGTTTTCTCTATAGTTAATTAGACTATATATGTGAAAATATATATTTTGGTAATAATAATTACATCACAATAGAAAGTATGCAAGAATGAAGAGATCTTAATATTCATGATGAAGAAATACAGCAAAGGCAGTACAGTTTATGGTATACAATCTCCTTCTGCAGTGATACTGTAAAAATTGTAATAGCAACTTAGTTTTTGCCAGGTGTCTCTTCATTTTATTCTCTTCCCCTGACATAAGCTGTTAAAGGGAGGATTATAACTTCAGGATCTGTGCCAGAGTTTAATGTGAGCCACACAAATGGTAGGGGCAAAGGCACCTGTGTCTTTTTGACTTGCTATAAGGCATCCTAACAATGGTCAGGCTGGGGCCAAGAGGCTGGGGACATGAGGAGGGGCTGAGAGAACTGGGTTTGATCAGCCTTAGGAGGAAAAGATCTTATTACTGCTTTGACTACCTAGCTGGGAGAGGGATACAGAGAGGCCTGAGTCAGACCCTCCTCAATGGTGTACAGTGACAAGCTGAGAGGCAGTAAACACAACTTAGCCATAACAAATCTCAACTAGAGATTAGGAGCCACTTTTTCATCATGGAGTTGGTCAAATACTGGCAACGTTGCCCAGAAAGGTTGTGGAGTCTCTGTCCTCAGAGATATTTGCAACTGTGCTGGACATAGCCCTGAGCAACTGACCTCACTTGGTCCTGCTCCGAGCAAGAGGTTGGACTAGGGACCTCCAGAGGTTCCGTCCCACCTACCTGTTTCTCTCATTCTAGGAAAATATGACCTTGGGTGCAAAGCTGAAGGCAGTGTGGTTTTCCCCTTCCTGACAACTGAGTCCCCTCAGAGGTGCCTCCCTCTCTCTCAGCAAAAGGTAAGATAATGTTCGGGTTTGTGCTCTTGCTGGGTGCTATGGAAAAGGGAAGGCATGCCAGCCGGCTGTGGGAAATCCCAGGAATCCCAAAGCAATGCATCACCTTCAGTGGCTGCTGAGCTGCTCTAAAACAGCATCTCTGCACTTCCTCCAAGCTGGAGCTTTTATTCTAACATTGTACTGCAGAGACACCTGCTCAATTACTCTTTCAGGGGGAGATGGGTTTTCTAATTCCTTTAATCTATAGCAATAGCTCTCACCCCAGGCAAATATGCTGTTTATCCTGCTCTCTTTCTCTTCAAATTTAGGACTTTAAATAATTCCACACTTGCAGAGATTTTTTTAAAGCCTTGATAGACAATGAACTAAGGCTAATATTAGGAAAAAAAATGCATAGAACTAAATGAATTCGGTTTCTTTTACTAGTAGTGGTCATATGAAATAAGACTGTTTATAATAAGCAAGAGCTTAATTCATTGTGTAATCTACAGTCTATCAACAAGTATAAGTTTGAAGGGTAGAGGTAGGAAGAGAGAAGACTGAGGTTATAGGATTTCACATCATCTTGACATTATTTATTGTGTGTGTGTATTTATATAATTTTCAGAGATGAAAATGTTACCCCTCTAGGAACTGCAGTCTGAAAAGGTAGGTATAGAAGAAAATGGTGCATAATGATGGGATGCAAAGAAGGAAAAACATGAAAACTAAAAAGACTGCAACAAATGACAGCAAAAACCCCTAATCCTCAATTTAATATAATTTCCTCTATCCTTCTCCTTTCACAAAAATGAAGAACTATGTACAAATTTTTCTAAGGCCAAATTACAGGCTAAAATTAATGAGATGGTAATCAGATTTTAAATTAGAAATTTTCATCTCAAGAGGAGAGGTGAATCCTGTTTGTAATGAATTTAGAAGGTAAGTGTGAAAGCAAATGATCTGACTAGTGTTTGTGCCTAGTCTTCAGAGGGCTCAGCAGCCCCAATTTTGATTTGCTTTAATGGCAATGGGAGATGTTAATTGCTTTGTTGGATTGTATTCTTTCAATGCGATATGTCCGAAACAGAGAAGTTTTGATATAAACAAATTAATTCTCAGTTACCTAAATAATGAAAAAGTCCTAATACTCCTAAAGAGATCTGGAAATATTTTAATATTATGCAATGATACCTAAGGTTTCCCATGACACTGACACATTTTACTTTAATTTTTAGGCTCTGAGTAGGCAATGTTTTTTACCAGAAAAATAACTTGTCAAATTTTATCTGTGTGTTTTTGACTTTTAAGGAAAGTTTATCAAGCAACCCAGCCCTACCCATTGGTAGTTATTTCCCACTTACTGATGCTAAGAATTTAAATCAGAATTACATTATCTGAGATATCATTAATGTAAACATTTTGCAATTGAGAGTATTTTTTCGGTCATTTATGAATAACAATATATATCTGTCATTCTTTAATAAAAATAATCTATTTTCCCCATTAAGTTTTTGTGCTTGCAGTCCTGGTATTTTAGTTTCTAGATGAAGGTATGTACATATAGAGAAGTAAACCAGGTACTTCTCTAATGCCGGTGGCAGAACCTTCTCTCACTAATGTCAGTTAATTGCTAGATAAGACTAAATAGAACACGGGAGACAATAACTCTTGGAAGAAATTCTGAGCTGAAATATGGGTGGCAGTAAGCTGGATAGGATGCAAATCTTTTTGACTATCAGTTTAAGGGTTCAAAATCTGACCTCATAATTTTTTCCATGTGTTTTCTTGAAAAGACTTTTTAAGTATGATGATCTTGGTGTATGCCTCCTATAACCTTTGAGGAGGAAAAAAAGATTACCAGAAATCCCTGTTAACACAAAGTTCTATCCAGCCATTTACACCTGCATGTGCAGAATTAGTGTAATTGAAAGGGAACAACTGAGTTAATTAACTTAATCATCCAGACTGCCCCACTTATCCTGGTTCCTCCAGTTTAGATAAGGATAACTCCTGCTCTCTCAGCCCTGACCAAGTAAAAGTTTATGCAGCAGCCTTGTTCCGTGTTTCTCTCTCCAGCCCCTGAATTTGATCTCAAAACTAATTATTTCTTCCTGGTTCTGTAGTTCATGCTGTCTTTCCTCTAGGCATATTTCCATTTTTCAGGAGAAGAAAGACACCATACTAACAACAAAAAAACTGATATCAAGATTCTCTATATGCTCTCTGATTTTCTATATTCTCTATAGCTAGCCAGGGTTTTGTAGGGGGTGAAGAATTTAGGAATTTAGCAGTCTCCTCTTTGCAAAGCTTTACCCAGTCTGCAGACTGCACCAGCTTTTACAACACTGCTGTTACATAGGTAATGGTGACAGGGGGATCTGCACATCCAGTAACTATAGAGATGATATTCAGAAAGATCAAAAGCTCAATGTTGAAATGCCACAGCAATACTATTCAGAGGTTTTGCAGGAGATACGTTCTTTCATTCTCCCAAACATGGCACTACCATGGGATATATAATAAAATCTACTTAAAATGGGTGCCTCTAAGAAAGCATGCCAGAGGATACTGTAGTGCGAGAAAAGATGAATATATTATATTTGCAAAGAGATGGCAATCAGCACCTCAATATATGCTCTTAAATTGTGCTAGAGCAATGTTCGAGAAGGAGCTTAGAAGTAACAATGGCTAAAAGATGCATTAAGAAATACTAACTAAATACAAACAGCATCATTAGAAATACAGAGAGTTTCAGAGCTCCGAGTGCTGTAGCTGCATGGGAATGCTGTGGCACCATTATTGCTGTTCTCTCCACTGGTAGTCCATGATGAAGTTGAATCTTCTTTCAGATCATGATACAATATCTAATAAAAGCAAAAGGCTTTCATAAGTAGGAAAAAGGTTGATTGTGCACTTCAGACAGGAGCTGAGCATGAATAATTAAATACAAGCACTTAGTCATCAGCATCTCCTTATTAAACCTGAAGACATCTTGAATAAGTCCATGCTTTTAGAAGGATTGAATAGAACTAATGTTTTTACAGTTGTATTCTTTATTTAGAATTTGATAAGACAATAAAGAACACTATAGGCAGGATAATATAGTGAATTCAATAGTGAATTTTCACTACTGAGTGTTGCTTCCCAGTGAAAATCAGCATAAGAGTCTGTATCGGGACCACAGTGTTGATTTACATTAGCTAAAGCAGTGACCATATGAGTACATCCCAGTGGCTTTACAACATTGTCAATTCATATAAACTTGTCAAGTTTTGAAAAATCCCATGGGATAGGCTAGATTTCTCAGTCAGAATGAGTAGAGTCTTCCACCCCTGCAATGCCCAGTAGGTAGCTGGACTTTCAATTACTTGAATTCAGTAGAGGAAATCCTGTCCTAATCACTTGCTTATCATTAACTGAGAAACTCTGCTTGTTTAGAAGGATCTTGGTTGCATCCTAGCATTCAATCCTAACATTTATAGAAGGATATATTAAACTAAATCTCTTGGGGATTGACAATAAAAATACTTTTTCTTTGGTTGTCTGGGCTACTGGGCCACATAGACATGCATAACAGTGGTATAGACTTATACTCATGGAGCTTATCAGTCTCATGACTGAAATATTTCTACTATGAAGCCTCTCTCCTCTAAAGCTATCTAAGGTTTCTCCACTTTTCTCTGTGTGATATATTCAGGGTTTGTGGTGAAAGAGTACTGCTATTTCTCTGGAAGAAATAGCCATGTATATTGTCATACAACAGTAGGATCAAAGAAGTTCCCTGGACTCCATCATGGCAAAGGGCAGTAATTTCCATGTGTGGGACTGAGCAACCAGATAGTAACATTTTTTTTTCTGGGTCTAAACTCTCATTGTAAACAAGCAAACCCATGAAAGACTAGAAAACAAAATAGTGTCATTTGGGGTTATTCGCTGACTCAGAAAGATGTAAGAGGGAGAGGAGGGAAGAGACATCTGGAGGTCATATAGGCCCACCTTGTGGACAAAGCAGGGCTAATTTCAAAGCTATATTGTTCGGTGCCTAGCTTCTCTCAGGCTGAAGAATTTCTTTGTTATGCCCGGTTAGAATTTCCCTTTTTTCCAAGCTGTGACCATTTTGTCTTGTCCTTTTGCTGTGCAGCTCTGAGAAAATCTGGCTCATCTTCTCTGTAGCCCCTGTTTAAGTAGAAAAATAATGCTATTGGATTTGCCTGCTCCTTCTGCCTTCTCCAGGTTAAGCAAGCCCAGGTTCTTTAGCTTCCGTATTCATGTTCTAGTAATGACTAGCTTCCAAAGTGAAAGATCCTTAGTTTTACGAAGTACATTAATGTGAAACATGATAAATGTTGATTAAATTTAAAGATACACAACAAAAGTGCAGATAATAAAAACAAGCTATATAAAGATTGACCTTTTCATTTGGAGATCTGGGTACTTGTTACACAGTTGCATTTTTCTCTGGTTCACGGAATCAGGAGTTTTTAGAAATGAGATGACATCCACCCATTCATTCCTTCATACATACAGGAATAATTCCTTTTAATTGTTGCTGATTACTTTTCTTTCTTCCATTAGTTGCTGTCAAAAACTTCCACAAATTCAGAAGGTCAGGTTATCACCACAATATTCTGTTGCTTTTTTCATAAAAATATTTGCTCATACTTGTAAAGTTTGAGTTCCATTGAATTGTAGTACATGTTTCTCCCAAATGATTCTGATAAAAGTGTGGCACGTGATAAAAAAAAATCTGGCCTCCATTCATCCTTTAATTTGCATTTTTATTCTCTTAGAAGACTAGCTAGAAGATAGAATCATGCAAAACAGGATCAGTTTCAAAGGTGTGTCCCCGGCTTTATCACCGCGAGAAATGTTCCCTGTTTGAATTGGTGAACACTAATAATAATAATATATCTCAAAACAGAATATGTTTTTAATATACAACTGCTGTGTGATTATCAATAAACTAATTTTTAAGCTATTACAACAATTAGCAAGGAATACTGTGAAACACACATGTTCAATTGTAGGGATTGCTATCTACTGCAGAAATCAGGAGCAAACAGAGCACTGTGCAGATTTATCCCCAAGAAACTCATAGTCAAAATAAACTACTTTTAAAGTAACTTGTTAAATATGAATGCAGCATCCTTGTTATTAAAATTATAAGCATAATCTCTCCAGAGACACAGTGTTTTAACAGTATCTTCCCAAACTGAGTTTAAATTCAATTATGATCTGGGAACTACTTGTTAGCTGTAGTAGGAATATCAGTGAAGGAGAACTAAAAAAAAAAAAAAATTACCTTTTTCTTGAGAAATGCTGTTCATCTGAGTCTGAGTCATCTTTTGCAGGAGTAGGCTTTTTGTGCTTATATACCTCTTGGATCATGAATGATGCCTGTAACTGACAGCTTAATTCTCACGGGTGAGAATGTTCCTTCAAGAGTTTGAGTTCTTTGATGACTCTGTTCCAGTTTAGTAGTACTGAAAATGGAAATCTTTACTGCTTTCACTCCCTCTGCCATCCAGCAGCCACTGATGGGGTTGAAAACTGTACTTTCTGCCTTTTATAGACTACTATTTCTCAAAATGAGTCTGACTTAACAAATCAATGCTTTAAGAATACTTTATACATGTTCCGGAGTTCTTTCAAAACACTAGTTTTGTGTTTGGCGGATAATCTTGTTATTGCTGTTTGTTTATATAACCATAGCATTATTGAGCTCCAGTGATCGAGCAGCACGCAATTGTGTGATGCTGTAGGGACACCAAATACAAGGTGGTTCCTGCCTCAAATAGTTAAGCAACCTCCACAAGTCACTTTGAACTGACACTTTATAACTACCAATAAAATAAGCATGTATACAAATACATATATATATATATACACACACATACATATTTGTTCATGGAGTGAACAAAACTAGAGGTACTTCTGTTTTCAAAACAAAAACTGACTGTTTGCAGCATGCTTACTCTATTATTATTTCACTGAAATAAATTTCATAGGTGCAATGTTATATGTAATAGAGCTGATGAAAAAAATGATGGTCTCATCCTTAGAGCTCTTGCTTTGAGTATGACATACATGTTATTGTTCCTACTGCTAAGGGCCTTTCTTGCATGCCCCCTAGCAACATGGGGTGGAAGGGCATAAATGCTACTTTGGAACCCAGTGGGAGAATTTACAATTTAAATGCTTGAATCTAGATGAAAAATCCAGAAGTGTATTCCATTAGCTGCAAAATATAATTCCTAGGTTTTGGACTTATGTGTCTAAATTGAAGTGCTTTCTTCTAGGGCTCTAGATACCAAATTCTTTTCTCAGTTGTAAGGTGAAGGACCCCAACCGCACTTAATTCCTGATGGCTGCCCAGCTTAGTAGGCACTCCCAAATGCCTGGAGACAATATCGAATCAGGCAGAAAGACTTGTTTAATTTGAAATCATAGATAGTGGATGAATAATGCTCATTAAACAGTTTTTCAATAAATATTTTTCAATTCCTACAGTTGTCCTTAGTTACTATGCTGTTACATAGGAGTGCTTGCCTGCTGCCCATACCGTTTAATCTGTATAGCTAAGAGAAAAGGGTTAAATGGCAAGAGAGAGAAACCAAGCAAGTACCATGCAGTGATCAGGTTCTCAGCTAGGTGAGGAGAAATACAAGTCCTATTCCTTAGTTTATTTCTGCTCTTTTTATTTTTATCTTTTTATCCAGAATACTGATTATTAAAAGATGATATACCTATAAAAGGAGCATAAACATGGGCAAAGTATGTTAAATTGAATGACTGAATATCAGTGAAAATGAAAACCTTGGTAGTGATATTTGACTGACTATAATAGGAATTTGCCTGATATTAGCCAGAATGTCACTGAGACTCCAATTAGATGTACAGGCGCATTTCTTTGAGTGAGGCTATAATGAATGAAGCCTAGTAGGTTCATGGCAAATAGACACCACTGAAAATCTTTTTAACTTTTAAGATGAAAAGAACAGTAGAGAGTTGGAAATGTAAACTACAAAGTAAGCTTTTCACTCTAACATTTTAAATTCCTTCTTTGCTTTCCCTTCAGGAGAGAATAAAATAAATGCCAGTGTTTCACAAACCTTTTGTGTCATAGTGAAGATGGCCAGGGTTTTCTTTACCTTAGGAAAAAGGAGAAAAAATAGTTGAGCGGGAGTAGTATTCCATATAATTTCATTTGTCACTACTCTGCTTCCTTAAAGAAAAAAAAAAAAAGAATACACAATGGGAATATGAAAGAGCAAATAGCAAACAGGAGACAGAGGAGGCAATTTTTATCTCACTGCTAAAGACAGACAGGGAATTACTGACCACTCAAAGATCTAGCAAAATTGTTCCTGTGTTGGGTTGCTTCAGATGCTGCTTTTAGCTACTATTTTGTCAGAAGATCATAGTCACATTGTAGAAGAGGCACTGTTGCCTGGTTAAGACAGACTCTTTAAACAGAGGGCAGAAGAAGAGCAAACTAAAGAAAAAAGGTAGATGACCAGAGAAAAGAGACATGGGACAAGGGACAGAAAATGCTCCTAAATCTAACATATAAGGTGCCACGCCGTACTGCCTGAACATTTCATCAGAAACTCCCTAATGTGAAAACAGAAAATAGCATATACATTTCTGCAGGACATTTACATATCTTCTTTCTCCCTAATCTCTTCTTTATCAAAGACACCTCTTCGTATATGGTCATGAAGTCTTAATTGTGCTATAGCATTTCAGAGAATCCCAGAAATGTTTGCTCAATTTCACCCATCCATTTCCCTGAAGCTATTGCTGGATTATGAATTTTTCCTCCACTCTCCCAAGATGATTATAATGGCTCATACTCCTACAGTTTGATCATCAATTAAACCTATTTTCTGATGCATCCATTTTGCTCTCTTCATTTCTGGCCCATATACCAGTTTGCAGGTTTGATTTTGACATACTCCTTTTGATGATATTAAGAGAACTTCTCCTTTTGGTTGATTCCATTTCTAAATCTGTAATGTTTGCTGCCTGCTGGGAAGGCCTGCATCGTAGCATGTATGGGCCTTTTATTACCTGGCACAAACTAGCTTCTATTCTGTTGCACCCTGTAATTGCTATTTATTAGAAGGATAAGGAAAAGAAGCATAGGAACTTGCACTTGCAAGATGCTGAAGAGAGCAGTGAGAAAAGTTTGAAGACTAATCTGCAGCCATGTAGAAACTAGAGGCAAGCAGATTTAGCTGAGCTGATTATGCAAAAATTATGATGCAGTCCAGCCATCTGTGATGGAATCATATGCTGGGATCCAGAGACAGAGAGCATTTAAGGAAGGGTTAGAGAAGGGAAAAGGAGGGAAAACAGAGGAGGTAGAGACAAAAAATGAGAAAAATGTCTGCATGGCTATTCAAAATGTTATCTTTCTTTGTCCTTGGAGTTTGCTTTATAAAAAGAAAAAGTGGAATCCACAGAATTGGAAGATCTTTTAATATATGGTTTTACTTAAGGCCTTTCTTTCTGTATAATGCTATGTACCTTTTTTTCCTTGCCTTGCCTTCCTTTCCCCCTTTCCCCCTTTTCCCCTTTCCCCCTTTCCCCCTTTCATTTTCCCTCTTCTCTGCTCTCCTCTTTCATCCATTTGTCCTTCTCCGATAAAACATGGGGAAGGATGCGACGGGAGAAAAAATAAAGAGGAGCTCTTGCCTTTGGAGAAGTAGCAAAGACATGTGGGAAACACAGAAAATCACTAAGGGGTGAGCAATGTCCTTTTACTTCCTTGCTGCCTGTAGTCTTTCCTCAGTTTTGCAGATCTGGGGAAAAGGAAAGGTAACAACAAGGCTGTGTTCTGCTTGCATTTGCTTCTGCAGAGTGCCAGTTTATTTTGAACTAAGTACTGTTCTTAGATGTCTGTTATTTTGTTCTTTGATTGCCTCAGCACTGTTGAACTTGGAATTTTTTTCAGTTTGCTCACGTTCTGCCTTTGCCCGGATAATCTTTAATGGCCTTCTTAAATGCTTGGCATCCTCTAGGAGCCACCATCATCTAAGCTTTGGCTTTTTCCCCTTTTTAAACATATGTTCAGAAGTTTGCTGTTAGATTCTTTTATTCTTCATTGATCCCATTCTTAAGGCTATTTAACTTGTTTTTTTCTGAATTCAAAGTTCTTCAGTACATTTCAGATTTTCTTTGTCATGGGATACAAGCCATATGCCCTGTTATATCTCCCCTAAGATTTTTTTGACCTTTGGAGCTGTAGTTAAGAATAAGATTAGCAGGCATCTCCTGCTCTGGGATGTGGAAGTTTTATTCCATCCATACTTTTGACATCTAAGTAGTCTGCTGCTCTGTGTCCACTGAATCAGGTAGTGCTGTCCCTGAATGTTAATAGTCTAATTTAATTATTTAGAATTAACGGTTTTAATGCTATGCAGCACCTGCTTTGTGCAAAAAACAGCAAAGGGATGAGCCAAGCAAAAGGGATGAGTCTTGTGAAGCTAATTAGGGCACTTGCATTGTCTGACTGACTCAAAGGCAGGTCAAAGCATCATGAGAGCTGCCCCAAGTTGCAATAACTGATAAATACTTTCTGAGGGACCATATCAACTACCTCTCACCCTCTCATCCTTCATCCTCTCATCTAAGCCTCCTTATCTCCACAGCCATGTTTTGGAGAAGGCATGCTGTAAACTGGCTGTGTCAGCGTTACAACTACCTCAGGACTACCTTTTTTTTTTTTTTGAGAGAAGGGGGAGGATAGAAGAAAGAGCTTAAGGATATTACTGACAGTCTCTGCTTCCTTTGCGCTACTAGCTGTTCCAAAGGACATGAAGCTGGACAATATTTGACATAGGTATGGCTGATAAGGGGAAAATACATTGAATTTTAAGACAATTTATATGATATTTCTATGTTCTTTCTCTAAGTTGCTTGCTTTTAAATGTATAAAGTGCATGTTCAAATAATCCTGTTCAGATATGTAGTTCTGTTCAGGTAACACAGCTGTCCAAATAAGCAAGGACTGGAATGGGGTTTTTATTTTTGCCTCTGCCAACATTTTTTCCCTAGGGCTAGAAAAAATTCAACAAATCTCTCTCTCTTTTGTCTTTCCGGAAGCAATACTGCAGAGCAGCATTAGAGAATCAAATGCAGAACAGAAATTATTCTATTGTCATTACTTATTTATTAGCTGCATACATGGAAACCCTGCTGTGAATATCAGTCCAGTAGTGACAGTCTTTTAATCTGGTTGTTTGTATATTGAACACTAAGAGCCTCTGGCCAGTCTTTTAAAAGTGATTTCAACACTTGAACAAGCAAATAGCCGCCAAAGTGCGCCAGGTAGGCAACAGTAACATATTCAGAGCCGGTACTAATCTCCCTAGATGCCTAAGCTCCCTAAGGCATCTAAGTTTCTACAGCTGGCATTTTCAAATAAACCTAACTGTTGCTGTCAACAAATGAGCTGATGAGAGCCCTAGCACAAGTGGAAACCCTGGGGGCCCTGGAAAAAAGATTTTTAATGTAGGCAGGAAAATTTCTCTCTTTCCATTAATGTCAGATTTCCTAAGTGTCCTCTGAGGGTGCTGAAGATGTGTCACTCGTCATGAGTGGAACAGAAAAATAAGGTAGACTGGCCAGAAGTCTTCTACAGTCTTGGCATACAAAGTATGTACCCACAGTCTGGCATTTGCCCACTGGACACATTTTGCACATATGTAAGGAGGAGCGATGTGTCATGTGCCAGGGCAAAGCTGCTGCTGTGGAAAATATGCTAATGATACATCATCTTATTACTTTACCCCACCAACACCTCTCTTCTGTCTGGACAGCTTGTGCACAGGCGAGCCTACTACAACACTACTGCTAAATTTAGGCACTGTGTAAGAGCAGGGTACTCTGATAAAAGAGTGCCAGCTTGAAGCCGAAAGTGAGGCTCATGCTTAGTGTATGTGCTTTGCTAGGCTTCTGATGGCCAATGAAGACATATGTAAAAGTCCATAATTTTTAGAATAAGTAGCATAAATCTTATCATGGCTTTTTTCATCAGCAAATACATTATTTGAATGGTGGGAAACAGTCTTGTGCTCAAGGTACTGTTGGGAGGTATGTCATCTTGCTACTTCTTTGTTGGTTTCTCTTATAGCAGCATTTTGCTTCTGTCCCATGCAAACCACTATTTTAGGGCCACTTCTTCCCATTTTGTATCATCTCCAAACTTGCTGAGGGCACACTCTCTACCATCATTCAGATCATTAATGAAGATGTTAAACAGTATTGGACCCAATATTGACCCCCTTGGGGTACGCTGCTAGTTACTGGCCTCCAACTAGACTTCACGCCACTGATCATGACCCTCTGAGATCTGCTGTTCAGCCAGTTTTCAATCCACCTCACTGTCTGCTCATCTAGCCTATAATTCATTAGTTTGGCTATGTGGATGTTATGGGAGACTGTGTTGAAGCCTTACGGAAGTCAAGGGAGACAAAATCCACTGCTTTCCCCTTATCTACCAAGGCACTCATTCCGTCGTAGAAGGCTATCATGTTAGTTAAGCATGATTTCCCCTTTGTGAATCCATGCTGACTACCCCTAATCACCTTCTTCTCCTTCATGTGCCTGGAAATGGTATCCAGGATTAGCTGTTCCATCACCTTCCCAGAGATCGAGGTGAGGCTGCATGGCCTGTAGTTCCCTGGGTCCTCCCTCTTGCCCTTTTTGAAGATTGGAGTGACATTTGCCTCTTTCCAGTCCTCAAGCACCTCTCCTGATTGCCATGAGCTTTCAAAGAAAATCAAGACTGGCCTTGCAATGATGTCAGCCAGCTCCATCAGTACTCATGGATGCATCCCATCAGGGCCTATGGACTTGCATATGTCTAGTTTGCCTAAATGATCTCTAATCTGATTCTCCTTGACCAAAGAAAAGTTTTCCTTTCTCCAGACTTTCCCCTTGGTCTCTAGGGCCTGAGATTCCTGAGGGCCAGTCTTACCAGTAAAGATTGAGGTGAAGAAGGCATTCAGTACTTCTTTTTTGGTTTCCTATGTCACACTGCCCCATTCATCAGCAGAACCACATTTCCACTTATCTTTTTTGCTACTGATGTACTCATAGAAGCTCTTCTTGTTGATCTTGATATCTCTCACCAATTAAACTCCAGATGGGCTTTGGCCTTTCTAGCCCCATCCCTGCAGGCTTGGACAATATCCCTATATTCCTCCTGGGTTACCTGTCCCTACTTCCACTTTCTGTGTACTACCTTTTTATATCTAATGTCAGGAGCTCCTTGTTCATCCATGCAAGTCTCCTGTCACCTTTACTCAACTTCCTGATCTTTGGGATGGACGGTTCTTGAGCTTGGAGGAGGTGATTCTTGAATATCAACTGGCTGTCTTGGACCCTCTTTTACTCTAGGACCCTATCCCACGGGATTCTTCCAAGAAGATCCCTGAACAAGCCAAAGTCTGCTCTCCTGAAGTCCATGTCTCTGATCCTGCTTTTTGCCCTGCTCCTTCCTTTCAGGATCCTGAACTCCACCATCTGATGGTCACTGCAGCCAAGGTTGCCCCCAACTTTCACATTCCCAGCCAGATCTTCCTTGTAAGTATGAGGTGCAGCAGAGCACCTCTTCTTGTTGGCTCCTCTTTCACCTGTCTCAGGAAGTTGTTATGGATGCTCTCCAGAAACCTCCTGGATTGCTTGTGTCCTGCTGTGTTGCCCTTCCATCAGATATCAAGGTGATTAAAGTCCTCATGAAGACTAGGGTCCATAAACATGAGGCTACTTCCAGCTGTCTGTAGAAAGCTTCATCTCCTTCTTCATCCTGATCAGGTGGACTGTAGCAAACACCCACAACAACGTCACCCATGTTGGTCTGCCCCTTAATCCTTACCTCTCAGTTCACTCATCATCCACCCCAGGCAGAGCTCCATACATTCCTGCTGCCCTCTCACATAAAGGGCAACTCTCCCTCCTTGCCTTCCTGGCCTGTCCTTCCTGAAGAGCCTGTGTCCATCCACAGCAGCATTCCAGTCATGCAAGCTATCCCACCATATCTCTAATCACAATGAGATCATAGCCCCACAAGTGCACACAGATCTCTGATTCCTTCTGTTTATACCCCATGCTGTGTGGATCAGTGCACAAGCACTTGACAGAGGCACCTAGACGTGCTGATTTCCCAGAAGGGCTGTGAGAGGTTTCCCCATAATGCTGTCTTGTTGGCATTTCCTTGCCTACCTGTAAATGGCTCCTACCTGCTAATTGGGAATCACTGTTTATGTATAGCAAAATGCCTACTTGCTGTCCTTTCCAGATTGTGTACAGCTTCCCCTTCTTTTTGGCTTTGGGGAAGCCTCTTATAATTTGCAAGGATTATTTTTATACTACTTTATAGGTTCTAGCAGCCAGCCAGACAAAATGGGTTCTGTTGATACTCTCAACTCATTATCTCTATGTGAAGATCATTTTTGTATCTGTTTTTGAATTTCATTAGGGACTTGCAGTCTTCAAAGCTGCCACTGGGCACCGTTTCAGCTGGTGGACAGGGGACAGTAGCAGAACAGATGCTGAGGAGACTGAAGCTTCTGTCAGAGGTGTTAAATGTATACTCAACGAGTATGCAAAAATAATTTTAATGTTATTTAAATGGTGTTTTACTCCATGAATAAAATATTATGTCTCATGATGCAAATATAAATATTTTAACACTTCTTAAAAAGTAGATATTGACCCAAGAGCAACAATTCCTACAAAGATGCACTTTTTAAATTCTTAAATTATTGACTTGAAGTTTCATTTTGAGACACGCAATGGGTTTGAGCTGTAGATGTACAAAAAAGAAAAAAAAAAGCTTAAATCAGTATGTTCACCCTTACTCATCTAATTTAAACACAAGCAATATTTTCTCATGTCTGTGTTTAAAAATAAAACAAACAAGCCCTGATCCAAATTGAGGAGCTTAAATGCCAAGTTTCAGCCCGAGGTACATTTTTATAATTGATTTATGAACCCCTGAAGCCCACCTGCAAAAGGATTTTATGGTCTTCATTTTTTTTTCTTTCCTCTTTTTTTTTTTTCTTTCCATTTTCTCTGAATTATTTTGTATCTGATTTAGACACTTTACCAGCTGGGGATTTTGCATACAAATTTTGTACTGCTTTAAAACCTTCCTTTCTACAATGCATATTTCATGTTTTTTTACCCTCAAAACCCCAAGCCGTCTTCACAAAAATTTCTGAGCACAAACTATGAACCTCTGTGGTATGCCTATCAAACAAAAGATAGCGACTTCCCAGAAGAACTGTCTATATTTTTTAATGACTGTTCTGGTAAGCAAAAAAAAAAAAAAAAAAAAAAAAAAAAAAAAAAAAAAGATTTAAACAATTTTGTGTACACAAAAAGTGTACAAGACTGCAATAATTCTCAGAAAGTTACAAGCTATGGTGTCATGATAACTGCAGCTGGGGACATTTAAGAATAGTAGTTCCTTAATAAGGTCACTCCTATTCCTAAACTGTCATCAGGAATTCAGCAACCCCCTAATCTCATTGATACTTTCTAGCAGATGAAGCTCTAATATAAGGGTACTGATCTTGGATTTGTAAGAGCTGAGCTCAGTGCTCAGTGCTGGCTCCATTCCAGTCTTCCAGTTGAACACAGACAAGTCACTCAGATGAAAATACAATTATTCTTAGAGGAATTTAGGTGTCTAACTTCCACTGAAATGAGGTCTTGAGGATCTCTGCATCTACAAATAATCTGTAACTGGGGATAACTATGTTACCCTTCCTGAAAAAGTGTTAGAGTATAAATGAATTAAAACTGTGATAACAGTGGCCATTTAATTCTTAAAACTGAATCATTCTGTCATTAGAATAAATGGTGAGGTTGTCGCTGATTTTAAAACAAGGAGGATCAGCATCTATCTGTGGAATTTAGTAATAGTAGGCCAGTAAATGCATGACGGGGTACCACTGAGCATATCTGAGGGTATAGATGATGATGAATTCACAGATATAAGACTTAGGTCCTGGTAGATAGTCATTGTCTACTGATGTCAGAAAATTGCCTCAGAGTTTGAAAGCCTTTGCTCAGGAATATGACAGAATTAAAAAGGGTGGTTAACTTGTCAGCTTGATTTAGGTCAAAGCCAAACCAAAGGAGCTCTGTCCCTCTCCCTCATACACCGCCCTGCCTCACAGTTCTGTGACCTTTCGTATGGCAGAATTTGTAAATACAGAAGTGAGTAAAAAGGCTGTTGTGAGTCAAAGCTTAAAGCATTCCTACTTTGAACAATGACACTGTTCCATATTCATTGTGTCACAACAACTTCCATATCAAATTTACTCGGTCAGCATGTAAAAGCTGAGTGACCCCAACAGCAAATCCTGCAAAGTTAGTCAAGGATGTGAAATCCAGTCTGCTCTTTCTCTCTGGCTATTTCCATACATTTCTAAAATAGCAAAATATGGGTGACAAACCTTGCCCTTCTTCATACCGGCCAGAACTTGTTGTCCTAAATGACATTGCACAGCTATCACTGAGGCAAGAATTTGGACAGAGTGGATATTTATTTTGATGTGTGTTTAGCACAGCTGTGAGTTCAGGACCCTGGGCTGGTCATTCTTCCACTCTCTTGCTTTTAAGTCCAGATCATGCTAGGTAACAAATCAGACATCAGAAAAAGCTTTCTAGATATAGCAGATTTAGCAACCATTCCTATTCTTTGCCAGCCAGAGTTACACAGCCATGAAGTCACAGGCTTAAGTCATGAGTTTCTATCTCTACATTAGGTAGAACATCATGCAGAGAGGTAGGGTGCAACTGATACTGCTAGCAGATAAATTAATCATTTCACCTTCACCCTGGATAGAAAGAACCCTTCAAGTCAGGCATTGCCATTACCACTGTGAGCTGTTATTTGTCACTTTGTCACTGATGAGACTTCCCAAGTGCTCATCCTCTATTATAGTACAAAATCAAACAGACCTTCTTAAACCACTGTGGGATAATCTGACTGGTCTGACTGCAGCAGTGTTGGCTTGAAGCACTGACAGAATTAAGCACTGTGTGTCTTGGTCGAGAACTGGTATACCCGGTAAACAATAGCTCCTTAAATTGTCTTGCATCTACATTGACGAGGTGACTCCTATTGCAAAGTCAAATAGGTTAGTTTAAACAGCTGCTGAAGGTGTTCTAAGTTCATTTGCTTCTCTTTGCACCAAAACAGCTTAAGAGGGATAGCATGCTCACCCAGAAGTTTTAAGTTTGAACTTAACTTTGTTTCCTTCTCTTGGTCCAACCTACATGCACCTTCTTCCTGAGGATCAGAATTTCTACAAGGACTGAGCTTGAGATGCACCCTTTTATAAATCCCTAGTATTATAGAGAAAAATAGATTCAGTCCTAGCTTCTCCCTGACTGTACAGAAGGCCTGATCCTAAGCACAGGAGACCATGATAGGGTCTAAGCTTAGAGCACCTGTATAATAAATAGAATATATCTGTATAATATCTGTATATATTAAACAGAAAACTTAGTCAAGTTGCAAACATAGAAGATGTTGTCTGCCCAGTGAGGTCTGCACTTTCCAGACAGAACTTTCTGCTGTCTCCAGCTCCACCTGCTCCTCCTGATTCAGGGAGTCACACAGATGTCTTTCTGCCTTCCATATCTCACAAAGCCATTTCCCATAGTGAACAGTTATCTCCAGCAACTGGGACCTGTTTTCTGCATATCTCCCACAGTTCTTAACAGAAAAGGAGCACACCCCAAATTTCCTCTACATTACATATGTTCCTAGAACCCCAGATGCAGTTGTGTATCTTATATACAATCTTGCATTAATGTAATTTGAATGAGTAGCATTGCTGTCTTTCAGCTGGTATAAGTGACAAGAGAATCAGGCTCATCTGGTTCAAATCTGTGACAGTATAAAATGAGGTAAGCAGTGGAATGATAAGAGCACTTAAGCTTGTAACAGTGTCTGCAATTGCTGTGATAAGTCATATTCAGAGACAGCGAAGTCACTTGTCAGGGATGCTGTTTGAATTAGGGATTTCTTTATGATGTAAAGGAAAGGACTAGCACTCTCCTAACGCTCATGACTATTCATTAGTGACCATTCTTTAGTCTTCTTCCTTTGGTCATTTTAAAAGTTCACAGGAGAAGTCCTCTCTCCATGCCTTTTTTACATCTTTATAACTGTTTTCATATTCTACTGAAGCTTTATTTTTTTATTTAGACATGTTCTTATGGAAAAAAAGAAATATTTTCATAAAGTAAAAAAGTTTACTTCTCTTTCCTTGTATTATGAATGAAGATATAATAATTTTCTACTGAATTATTAGCAATGACAATATAAAATGCAAAGAACATAAAAATGCAAATGCAAAACAGAGGATTTCAGAAAGTTATGAACAACTAAAATCAGGGAGGTGAAATGGAAATGCTTGCACAAGGATAGTAATAGCAGGAGTTGCTTTTAATGTATATTCAGCCAGCATCAAACTCATTGGAACTATAAGCATCCAGGTAAGATAGTACGCTCTTTGGTGATACTGGCAATGAGGAATATAAAACCATCTGAGCTGATGAACCATATAGATTTCTTCAGGCATTAGCTTTAAACATGTATATCCAGAAGGGAAAAAGAAAAAGAGTAATGGGTAATGTTTGCTGAGCAATGAATTCTTCTTTGATGACCAAATAACTTAAGAAGGAATATGGGGCTGTGTGGTCAAGAAGGAGGAAAGACAGATACTGTCAAAATAAATAATGGAACCTCATGGTGTGAGGACAAGTAAAGGTCAGATGCAGAAATCTGGAGGGGAGGCAGACTGATAGCCTCTTTCTAAGCATTAATGGTAAAAAAGAGAAGTGATAGCTCAGTTCAGATGTTGGTTAATCACTAAAGTCATTCTGAAGACGTCTGGGAAGTACAAGAACATTTTTCAACAATCTCTACTGTCTATGCATTCAAATACCCTGTTTTAGAAGATATACTGTGTTGAAACTGACTGATGCTAGAATATATGACCACTGAGTGCCATGTCTACTAAAGGTAAAAAGCAGAAACTCACACATTCAAAGAACACAGAATTAGGTGATCCTGCTTTCCTCGGTATAATTTACTAAATTTTACTGTGAAGTTTCCTTTGAGGAGTTAATGTAGAGTACAGGCTTCATTCTGACCTTTGCTAAAAACCTGCATTCAGGAAAGAAGATCACAAACCTTTGTCAGAAAAGAAAAGGTGCTATCTTGAGACCAGCACAGAAGCCAATGGATAGTTTCTTCTCTATTGGCTGTTTGGGCAACTAGTACTACAAAGCCATGAGGGTATCTGATCATTTTAGTGGTCATTGTAAAAATGACAAGTACTGTCCTTGTATTGCCAGGAAAATCTTACTTTTACCTAGATTGCGGTTCAGTCAGCTGTTTTTCATCCAGATGCTACTTCCAGCTAGTTGTTGAGATAAGGAGAAAATGTTGCTTTATGTTTCATATAAAATAAACATTGAGTTATCTTTGTCTTGCTGTCACTTCAGCTTGTGCTGCCTCAACATATGTTTGAGCATGCATGTAAAGATGTTAGATAGGATAAGAATAAAGCATGCAGGATTCCGTGGTTGAGGAACCAGACAGAGGAACCATTGCTATAATCATATTATCAGCTAAGTTAGAGGAAAAAGTCATAATACAATACTTTTCTTTATTCCTACAGCTTTGGAATTATGGCCAAAATATCTGGCAACCAGTATTATAAAGCATAAGGGAAGGTCCAACAAAACGAGAACCACACTGGTTCCTGGAAGGGAAGGACTGATCTGATCTACATCCTCATTCCAAGTCTTTTTCTGAGGGTGGCAGAACCTGTATTTCTGTGGTGGACAGCACCGTGCTGACTTCTGAATTTAGTAGACTAACTGTTTTGAAAGCCGAACGTCTCAGAACAGCTCAGTTTTCCCAACCTATTGCAGGCTGCGAAGTGGACTGCGGGTGGTTACTTACCCTTCATGGCATCAGTGATTCTTTACTTTCAGTATAGAAAGTATTGGTCTATTCTGAAGACTCAGACACTATAAAGGCTGCCCTTAAATTAGTTGTTGGTATTTCATAAGCATAAATATTTATATGATAAACTCTATAATATCATCCTTAATATCTATTTAGTTTGGAGTGCATATTAGTTAAGTGCAGTGCCCGGTGACTACTCCACCTGGGCTGTGTGGTATTTATAGCTTCAAAATATTTGAAATGTAATCTTTTTTTAACAAAATCAAATACATCCTCAAAATTGTACCTTTTACACAGGCTAGCAGACTCCATGACCCCTTTTAACATTAGATCAGTTTGTAAAATCGTATAGGTATTTTTCAATGTGTTAAAGCAGAAGTAGTACTCTGTGTGTGTGAGTCAGAGAGTGCCAATGTGTGAGACACTTAGAATATGCTAGTCAGTGCCTCCAAATCAGAAAGAAAATTTATCTTTAGGAATTCATATCTGATGCAATTACACTGCTATACAGTATGAAATCCCAAGAAGACCTCTCAAATTATTTTATTCAGTCTAAGAGAATAATTAGATATTAACAAAGCTTTGGAACTTTTAAATGATTTAGAGTAATTCAGCCCACAGAAAGTAGAACATACACACTTTTTTTGTTTGTTTGTTTTTTGTGTGTATGAAATTAAGACACATGCCTACATTTGAATGAAGTGTGAAATTTTCATCTCTGCATTTATATAAGCTAAATAGAGTTATTTCTTTATCAGGTATAGTACATACATTCATTTTCGAAAACATTTTGTACCATATGGCACTCAACTGTGATGGAAATCCTGCATGTTAACTTAAAATTATGCGAAAATGAGAAAAGCTATTAGAATAATAATGTTTATTTGTTTTCTTTATATCTTAATACATGATCAGATCATTAATCCCTAACAGATACACATGTAAGTTACCATTATTTTCAGTACATCTCATATTTTACCAGTAGATGGCACTGCGGGAGTAATGACGGCTGTTTAGATGATGACTGGTATAAGTACCTCATATCCCATCACACAGACTATAAAACAATTTTTGTCTCCCACTGGTTTCACCAGTTTAATCCTGTCACCCTATGAGTCAGATTTGCTAGGGGTGCTTACTACTGTCAGTGACGGATATACTGAAACTGCTGACACCAAATACTTAATGTAGTTTATGTTATAGAAATAGTAATCTCCTATATTAAATTACTTGCTCGTAGACTATGCCTTCTTCTAGCAAGTTTTCTGTCATAATATTTACCTACATACCATCAGCTCATGTGTTTGCTACTCAGATCAACTGCTGAGCTGACATAGTGATCACCAGGGCTGTGAATAGTATTCAATAGTGTTTAAAGTAGGCCTTCATCTGCCAGACTATCAGTGAAATTAACCCAGTTTTTGAAGCAAGGGACTTTTTCTTCAGTCCAGGCATCACACTCCACAGCAGAGGAGCTCGACTGAAGAGTGAAAAGAGCTTTTCCTACCTGCTGCTCTTTAAAACTCATTTTGGGCTCCAAGCACCAAGCAGGATTCTTTCCACATCTCATATCATCATCAGTAACAAAATTTCAGAGGGCTAAATTATGCCCTTAGTGGTACCTGTGCAATTGTTTTGCCTGCAAGGCTTTTGAACAGGTGTAGCTACTGGGACTTTGCAAGCAAATCTGTTGATGATGCACAGGATGGGACAGCATCCAGCTGTCTCAAATAGTTATGTTACCTCTGCAGGGCTAAGGGAAATAAAAAGTGGTGAGTGTTTATTTTTGTCACAAAAGGCAGCAGATATAAGCCTAAAAACACATGAGATTTGATCTAGTCAGGAAAATGGTACCATTGTTACAGCGTCATTTCTCCACAGCAAAATTGTTCTCCACGGTTGTTTTTTTCTGATGGCTGAACTCTGTGATACACTATATGCTTCCTCTGATGGCCTCTGACACACCTATCTGACCATCACCTATCTCCTTCCAGAATGTTTTTAAATTCAAAGATTGAAACTATATGATGTCTGCTACCCACTTAAAGGATAGCCTGGAAGGCTGGAAAGCCTGATGGGGAATTCATCATGAGCAGTAGAGTACCAGGGGAACAAAAAGGCCAGGATGATAGGTTTTCTGCAGTGAACACATATACCGGAAAATGAATATTTTCCTTTTCAGGACAACTAATGTCACATCAACTACAAGGTGATATGTCCAAGAAGGGGGCTTGTGGGCTGAAATCTGTCAGTTTGAAAAGGAAACCCGCCTCTGTATCTGTACTGGAATAGCAGTCTAAGTGGCAGAACGGGAGCCTAATTGGGCCCTACAGCACTTTTACTGACAGATGGCAGGATTGTTCCCTATCTGACGTGCTTTCACGGTCAGAGGTCAAAGATCTAGCCCAAATGGCTCACTGGATTAATTGGCTGAGGCATACCGGTTCTCCTAGCCAGCAAAACACGAGTGAGTGATAATGCTGGCATCATGACTGACTGCCTTTGGCCCCACAGAATAAGTAATCAGGCACCCATTTATGGCTAGGTCAAGTGACGACAGATTTCACAAGAATTCAGAGGGATTTTCAGTCTACAGGACTGTATCTGCAGAGGGATGGTGTAACGATCAGCACTGCTGCCACATCCCATGAGGCATCAAGGTGAGAACTGAAGTCCTGTAGTTCCACCTTTTCTCAACCTCCTGTGGCCAAGTCAAAGTGTCATTTTTTGATCCATGATTTTGGGACCAGATTTACACATGGGTCCATCTGGTAATAGATCCCAGAAGATCATTAGCACTCTGAGGAAAATGAGAAAACAACTAAAGCTAGCCAATGTCTTCTGTGGCATGTCTCATTTGCAACAGAGGTGGTGTAGCGATTTTGTCCTGTTCTGTCATTGAAGATTCTTCCCATCTGAAAGATGAGCTGTGAACTAGGACATAAAATATATATTTTTTTCTTTTCTTTTCTTTTTTTTTTTTTTTCCTGGATCAGGACAGAATGGGCCAAATAAATATGCATAACATGTTCTGGATTAAATGTCATTTCATAAGTTTTATTTTATTTTGCTTCATAAAAAAACAAGAGTGAATCTCTCACTGACAGAAAGTGATTTACATAAGCACAGCATGAGTAGGGTTTGAATGCATGTCTCCTTAGTTGTCTTATAAACACTTTATCTGTGAGACTACACAGTGTTTATTAACTACCACAAAAATTAGTTGCAAGGTTTTTCCTATTGTTCACTGAATAAAGTTGGAACATATTAAAATTTCTGAATAAAATATACATTAAAAATTACAAAATGAAGGTGGGGGAATTTCAAAAGGAAGAACAATAATTCTCACTGATCTTTTTACTCTGTATTTATATGTAAAATATCCTCACAAAATATTTTTTTCTGTAATTTGTCTCCAAACATTAAAGGCATATTTTCTGCTGTGCAGTTTAGCTCTACAGAGTCCTCAGATATAATTTCTTTATTATATAGAGTATTTAAAAAATGAAATAGAGCACAGTTTCTATGGTCTGGCACAAACTGTAAATTTGGAATCCAGCCTTTTTCCCAGTAAACACTGAATAGCAAAATACTAGCTGACTTCAGTGTGAACAGAAGGGGCCCTTAACTTGTTCCAGTTTTGCTGACTTCTCTCTTTTTTATGGATATTGAATCTCTATAGCTAAAATTTGCCTGTTCTGTTTTGAATCCCTAATATGTGCAGTATTTTGGATCAAATGACTATTATAATGGTAGGGTTTTTTTTTGTTTGTTTTTTGTTTTTTTTTTTTTGCATTGTGCCTCCGAGTCATTATTTTGACTCAGTTAATGCTGCAAAATGTTTGGTCTCACTCTTCCAGTTTAAGTGCCCAATCCCCTAAAACACTCAAATATACCTTACTTCAAAGGTTATCAACAGCTTTGCATCTGACATTTCCACCTCTTGAACAAATTTAATTCCCCTTACCTTTCCTCTTGAAAAGGTGTTCACAATGGAACTAAAGAATCATGAAGCTGAGACTAAAGAAAGTGTTATCCACGCCAAGGAAGGAAACCCACTGCTTTTTTGACTTTCTTTACTAGATAATTTTTAGACTCACTCATTGAAAATCCTTGTCTACTCAAAACATGACTTTGCAGTGTTGAGCCACATCCAAGGTTTATCTAGCTCAGTATCCATAGTGATCACCCATCCTCATGCATTCCCAACAATTTTGCTTTTCTAAGTGCTTCTGTACATCAAGCACCAGCTAAAATGAACATTTTTACAGTAGTACTTAGATAATTTTCTTAATTATCTTGAGGATCTGATAATTCATTTAGAATCCTGCTAAGTCTTTGTGCAGAGTGTTTCCCCCTTTCAAAGACAGTTTCCTTTCATCAGTAGTGAATGAGAATACACTGATTTTTTACTATTATCGTATTGCCCATCCATCTGGCTTCTCCAGGTCCCTCTGAATAAAATAACTGTACAGCATTCTTGAACATCCTAAGCATCTTTGTGCCGTCTGCAAATGTGGCTTCTCACTACTCCTTCCCTTTCTAGATCATTAAGCATCATGACACCTACTGTGGAGCCTTGAGGCTCCCACCATTAACCTTTTGCTAGGATTGAAAATTGACCATTTAATCCCACTCTCTTCTTTCTGTCTCCAAGCTAGATTTTGATCCATGTTACAAATCTGGGCTCTGGCACATCCCAGTGCGGTCAATGGAGGTACTATAAAGCTTAAAGGTGGTAGGTGCTCAAGCTTCCTCCAGCAGACAGAAAAAGTTTTCACCTGTGAAAAATAAAAATGGTCTCAGTTACAGGAAGAAATATTTCCTAAGCAGAGCTTCCAAAGTAGTCTGAAAAATATTTGGGTTATCTTCAATCTCTGCTTGATATAACTGTCTGTGTGTAACTGTGGCAGCAAACTGTCTAATGCTTTTAGGTGCTGATATCCTGATAGTGAGAAAATCATTGGTTTCATAATAATAAGAATTTTCCCAAAGATTTCCTTTTATAAAACTAAGCTTCACCATTTTTTAAGTACTTGAGGAAAGAAAAAGAAGAAGAGAATGTGTTCGATATTTACTAGTTTTCCAAAGCTTGAGTTAGCAGGCTTTGCATACAGAATCTCTTTTTTCACTCTATGGGTGCTCTATGGAGGAGTGTTTCAATGGCAAATGGCTTGTGGATAATTTCAAACTCAACAGCTGCCCTATCATTCTTCTCCTAGATCACCCTGCTTTCCTCCCACCCCACCCCACAATCACTCTGGAAACATCTTCCATGTTCTTGAAAAAAAACCTATTTTTTTTCCTTTGTGTAATTCATTTCCTATGCTATCACAGAGCATAATGATGGAATGAAAAGGATGCACTGGTGTAACAACTGATGTTACAGAAGTATTGTATTGAAATCAGGAACCAACAGTTCTGAAAATAATTAGGCCACTCATGTATAGCTATAAACTACTTTTGTGAGATGTCTATATTGTATGGGACTTCACATGTGAAAAGAAGCTTTGTTGGGATTTTTATTCCTGGAAAAGTAACTATGTCTGTGATGGTCTAACCTTTCTGAATTGTAGAGTCAATTTTATGCCAAGGAGCTCTCTTCAATCCACTGCATAAACAGGACTGGCTGTTGAGTCACATAGCCATAGCCTGCTGGCTCTGAACCTCTCTGTCAGGGCCCAGCTGCAGTGAGCTGGTGGATGTGAGATCCTCTTCTGTGTCTGACTTTCCAGTATCAGCACACAAGCAAAGGCATGCTCTCTGTCTTCTGTGCAATTTTTTTATGCAACATTTTTATTAACTCATGCCTTCACAGTATTTTCGTTGCTTTCTGTAGAACTGTATTTGCTCTCTGTTTCCTTCCTGTTTTTCTTTTATTCCTCCATAATCTAAGGACTTCCATTTCCTATAGTAAGACAACTTGTACAACTTAGTACAGGAATGGCTTTCTGTAGAAACAGTTAAATTAGATCTAATTATGGCTAAATTGTTATGTTTGATACTTGTCTGTCAACTGAACTTAATGCTTTGGGAACCCAGAACAGCCATTCTTAGCTCATGTTAGTTTTCCTTTGATCACCAAGAAAGTGTAAAAGCTTCATTAAAGAAAAGGAAATTTTAACAAGCTAGTAGATTGAGGTATAACCTCAGCTCCATAATCTTCAACTTGGTCAGTTTGGTCTTTGACAAACCTACAAAATCCCTCTTCTTATATCTTGTATTTTTACTATACTTACCATATATGATTAAAGACCACACGCTTTTGCCTAAAGATGTCCAAATAAAGCACTAATAAGCTACAATGATTTTCAACAATCTTATCTGCAGTCAGACCAAGCCCTCAGAAATGCCAGGGCAGCTCATGAGAAGGATTGTAGAAGGTTTAGCATCCCAAGTCACTGAGCAAGTATCACAAGATGTTCTCCTGGATGGATTCGGATGGATGGATTTTTCCAAGAAAAAAACAATTTCAGGCCCCAAAGACTTTGCTTCTGGGGCCTGAAACAAACAAACCGCTAATATCCATGATGACAAGGCCCAGAAACCCTCAGACTATACAGGCAGGCTCCTAAAGGCACGCTTATGCAACCTAAGGGAGGCAGAGGCCACCAGGACAAGCTGTCATGAGTGACCAGGTGCAAGACTGGCTGCCTAACAGGATGTGATTTGACTCGGTCACATTTCTATAACTTGGGAGGAACGTTAATTTAACTTTGCTTGGAGGAAAGCATAAGATGAGACTGAATATGTCTGTGGGCTGATTGTTTTAAAAGCCCTTTGCCTGCTGTTTTGTTCCAGTTGCTAAACAAACAAGCAACCAAACCATCAAACAACTTCGTTTTAATAGCTGTTGATCAGCACTGTGGCACTGGAGATGAAGGAAGTGGGTGTCTGAGACAGTCACAGGAGTAAGGATTTACATGGCTGGAAAAAGCCCTATATCAACTGGCCACAGTATTCAAGATGCAACCTCTCCTTCAGAGAGACTGTTACAGCTGGGAGGGCATCCCAAAGGCTGAGTCACTCTCTACCTGCCCAGTTTCTTATGTGCTTTCCCTGAGCCTGTCCTGAACACTGATAAGGCAGGATTCTAGGTGAAACACACCTTGGTATGACTAGATGCGGCAGAGCTTTATGTTCAGTCTAAGTGAAGAATTTTTAAACTATATCCAAAAGCAATTAAAGGTATCTAACATTTAAGGAAAGTACCTAGAGACATTGAAAAGACAGAAGGGCAGCTAGCTCTGTAATGTTGGCAAAAAGGCAAAATACTGTTTTGACATTTTTCTGTTGAGGCATGCTGGTACATATGTTTCTACTCATAACATGCTGTCTCTGCTCTTTGAGTTACAAAGCTGAACCTGCCTCATCAGCCACAGATGTACCCTTAATAACCTTATAATTCCACATTTCACACACATTCTTTTCTGTGTGCTCTGTGTCGTATCTCATCAAAAGCTCATCTCTCTGTCCCATTGTTTATCAAAATAGAAATGGAAGAAGACTAATATAATCTAGTATTAACAGCCAGCCAAGAAAAACAGTCACACTATTGGACAGTGAAAATGAAAAACTGTCCATTTTCCTCCCCACCAGTGAGCCAGTTCTTCAAGCAGTTATCTAGAGCAAAATATCTAGCAGTGTCATGAAGCTGACCATAGGGAAATTAAAAAATGTACCTTTATCACATCTCCAGCCACGTGCACTCCGAATCTGTATCCTACTCATAACTTTTCAACTATTTTTTTGACTTTTATCCTCTTTATCTAGGGCTGGTATGCATTAAAGCTGATGGTGGAGAAAAAGTGTATTATTAAAATTACTGAAAAGGGAAACTTAAGAAAATATACATTCTACTGAAGTTTTTCTCAAAGTCAATGCCTCCTTTTAGATTACCCAAGTAAATATGAAGAAAGTTGCTCTCTATGTTCACAGTAAAGGAGTGTGGCATCCATTTTAACTTAGCTGGACTCAGCTCTGATATAAAACTACTGCCTTTATGTTCAAAGCTTTTTATTCACAGAAAACCTGTAGTAATTTGAGAAGATGATGGTATGTGCTTCTTCAGAAGAAGCAGAACTGACCAAAATAACAACTAAAGAACAAACAAAGACAGAGAAACTTTTTAGGACATGAAAGTGAGGGGAATGTAGCGAAGCTTAAAAGGACAACATTTCTAAGGCAAGGACCTACCATTACAAAAGTGAGCACGGTCAGTTCACTGGAATGAAGCGACTTTGGGAACGCTGAATCTGAAAAAGGCACAATTTTTATGTTATTTTTCTTGTATAGCTCAACATCACGTTGTGGTTCTCAAGACTGTTAGTTACCTGCTCTTGCTTCCTAAGTGTAATTGACTGAAGCACACAAACCTCACTGTTAAACAAATAAGCAGTTTGTGATAAATTAAAAAAAAATCTTGTGTGTACAAATTAAAAATGGTTTTGTGCTTAAATACAAGAATGCAACATACAGAAATTTCTCCTAACCATTTAATCTTGAGTGTGAACTGGCATCTGAATTTAAACAAAAATTTCAGAGGGTAAAGTTCTGCCACAAGAACTACTGCCTTAGCTGAGTGGAGCAGCTCAACTTCCATCTTTCTCCTTTCTGCCACGTGGGATTCATGAATTAGGTACCCAAATCCTGTGAGGGAACGGCTGGGAAATTATGCTCGGATAATGTCCGAGATATACTAACAGCCTTGAATTTAACACAGAGTGCAGGAGTGTTTTACATATCCTTTCAGTGATGACAGTGGCTCTGTGCCTCACCTTTGCATAATGCTCTGGGGACCAAAATATTCCACCAGAACGTCAGAGGCGGGGTTCCTGTTGCGATCACCCTTGCCCGAGGTGGAGTGGCTGTGCAGTCTCCAGGCCTCTTTTTGTCACATTGCCGTTGTGCTGTAAAGAACTGACGGAGCTGATAAGAAAGGGAGAAGAAAATAAAAAGAACATGATTTTGTAATCTAGAGATGAGATCCTTTGAGATGCAAATGCTTCTTTCCAATGATTTTTATGCATTTTAACTGTTAATACTTTTAACATAAAATATGTATGCAGGTCCTAGAGCTGGGGCCATACCTTTCCTTTCCTACCAGTTCCCCAGAATTCTTATCACAGAATTATATTCTTAAGTGCTCCAACCAAAGGCTGGGCACCTACAATATTTTTTTCAGGTCTCCCTTGAACTAAACCCATAGCAGGTATCAATCCCATTTTTTTTCTAAGTGCTTACACTATTCTCCAGGAGTGTGTGGACTGAGTTTCCTCCTTGGGCCTGGGTAGGGTGATACGCTCAGAACGCACCTCCTGCATCTGCAGATCATCCTCTTCCCAAAACATACCCAGGCCAACCAAAGCCTTCTGCATGGAAGTGTTAGTGCTCTGATGCGTCTATATTGGTATTTCAGCTCTGATTAAAACCAGCTCTCCATTTACTTTCTTAGGTCAGCAGCTTAGCCACAAAGCTGATGTTTCTAGGTGCAAAATAGCTGATATTTTCTTTGGGTGAATCTTAGTTTATGCTTTAAAGCCACAGTTTCAGTAGGAGGGGATGATGCTTTCCTTGGCACATGCAGAGAAGTGTCTGCAGTCTAGTATTTAGGACACGAACATAGGAGGTAGTGGACGTGAGGTTAAATCTGCTCATGCTGACCTTGGGTCTGTTGTTTGCTGAGTGATGCTCTGATGAGGGAGTTGTAATACCAGGGGTCAGCTGGAGAATCACAGTTTCTTCATTTTGAAAGAAGGTGGCAGCTGCACCTGCATTTTTTGTACGATCCGTGTGTGCTGCACAAGTGCCGAGTGTATGTATAGCAAGATGAGGGTTTCCATGGGATACTGGTAAAGAAGAGGCCCACCTCCCTTACCCTGTCTGATTATCTGAGCCCCACAAAAGGGGATATTGTACACCGATGCCAACACAGAAGTCAGGGCTCTTTCAGGAACTTCCAAGTCAAACAGGGACATGTTTCTGGACACTCAGTAGCTGAGGACTTCCTTGTTTGGGGTTTTTGGTTATTGTGTGCAAACCATGAAGCCATCTTTCTGATATGTGAGTTCCTGCCACTCACCATTTACAGATCTCTTCTCTGAGTTACTAAAATGAGAATAGAGAGGAATCAGGGTCAAGCCCTCACCATCCGTTAAGAAGCTGGACCAGAGAGTTGTTTATTTCTCAGACAGTATTTTTGTCTCTTCTCCCCAGTCTCCCACTTTCCACTTTTGGTTATTTAGGTAGGACTGATATGAGCAGACATTTAAGGTCATTTACCGCAGTATCCTACAAACAAGGACAAAGATAGTAATAATCACTGATCTTTTATTGTTAGCTGAATTGTTTTTTCCACTTTGTTTTTTGGAGTGCAAGTTTTCAGTGAAGCATCTCTTAGTATGATTATGATCTTTTTGTCTGCAGAATAACCTCTACAATCAAAAACCAATACTCATGAAATGGGCAAACCAGACTGTTCCTCCCCACATCTTATCTGCAGCATTATGTTTTAAGCAGCTGTTGATTTGCCTTGATTTGGAAGAATGGCTTATCTGCAGAACTGTGTATGTATTTATGCACGTGGTCGTTTAAGCTGTAGTGAAAAATGTCAGGGCTTTAAAATCATAATCTAAAAACAGGAATGGGAGAGATTTTTCCTTTCCAAATGACAAATGACATTTCCACTTTTGGTCTCAGAAAAGAGTACTTCTGTCTTGTCTCACAGTGGAGACATTTTAATAGAGGTTGTTTTAAAGTCTTTTATGGAACCCTCTGTGTCTTAGGTAGTTGAGTCCTCAGTAAATATTCCTCCTGGCTTTACAGCCAAGTGACTATGAAGGCCAGTACTACCACCACCATCGATAACAAAAATTAAAAGTCAGTGAATTATCCCTAACTCATATTTCTGTAGAACCTATGGATGAAAAGGTACACAAATATTATGTATCTCATAAAGTTTATATTGACTATTATTTGGGATAATATGGACAGCTCTTCCATTAATACATGTAATGATAATTTTGAATTCATGTAATATCCAACACAAAAGCATCACATGAATGCTCCCTTGCTTCATAGTTTAAATCAGAAATAAATCCAATAACATGGATAAATGGCTGTATTCATGATTCATACCTGAAAAAGCAAGCCTAGTGCAGACTTGAATTGGATCAACATCATATTAGCATTAAGAGTTTACATAAATAGCTGCACATATGGAAGCAATCTGCAGTACCAAGCAAGAAAAACAGAAGTTTATTAATCCTTTAGAATCCAGGAACTATTTATGGATGTCATCTTCTGCAACTTTATTAGCTAAACATACAAATATAACTACCTATACACATATATATTTATATACACAGTAGGCAGTATAAAGCAGTGAGCAACATGCACACTTCAGGCATACGTTTGGACTGTTTTCAGACTTGCAGAGGTTTCATACAGTGATCTTTGAGCTGTCAGACAGAATTTCTGCATAATCTTTTCACCTCTGGGTAATAAAAAATTTACAAAATTTACATACAGAAATACCTTGAAACAAATGTGGTGTGACTGATACTGGTTCTATAAGCATCCAGCAAACTGCTGGTTCTGATTTTACTCAATGTTATTGAGGTCATATGTCGGATTTCTATATCCCAGTAGTGCTACTAGACTCTCTCTGAGCACCAGTGTCTGTCTGCCATCAGTGCTGAAACCAGTCAGTAACATTTGGTGTAATAGGGACATTTTTTTACTGTGGTTCTTGGGTTCCTCTGCAAATAGTGAAAATTGGTGGGAGACGGTCTTCCAGTGATGGTGTCCAGTTGTCAGCACAGCTGGTATCAGCAGGACCGGGGGAAGGCAAAGACAGATGGCAGTTTGAAGGAGAAGCCAGACTCGCTGCCAATCCAGAGTATCAGCAATTGTAGCAAAGTATATCTAGCATCTAAAGGAATGAAATGAAAAATGACAGGTACACCTAAATGTAAGAAAGAGACTGCAATCCCATTCTTGAAGGAAATGAGCACAGCAATATACTGCTGTAGAAATCTGTTTCAGATCTCCTGCTATAAATCACAAGAATAACAATATAGCTGGAGGCTGAATACAGACCGAAGTGCTGCTGGGTACAGGACAAAATGTTCAGAGAGAAAAATCATCATCGCTAACAGGAATGGTTAACATTTTGTAACTTTGGTGCATTTTTAATCAATCAAGTGGGGGCTCTAAAGAGACTAAGAAGCTGGGCATTTTCAGAAGATTGTTTTCCATCTGCCTTTTGTTCACAGTTCAAGATACACTTGATCTTGCTGATGCTGAGCATTGCTACAGAGGAGCTGAATGTGACCAAGTCACTCTGTCTTCCGTGGCAGTAGAGAGCACTAAGTACTTTGCAGGAGAGCTCTGCACCTTGCCAGATCAAGCCCTTTGGACCTCATTTTTATGAAGCTTCAGCTGAAAGTGGCACAAATAAGCTCTATCTGCAACAGTTCAAAATGTCATTAATATTATCACACAGTCTCAATTTTTCTATCACTGTATACCAGTCCTTAATTAAAAGTGCATTCGCATTCTTCTATCTCTGTAAGGCTAGGTCTTTTACTACAGCCCTCTTAATGGGGATTATTTGTCTGAAATGATGCATCTTACAGCCTGGAGGCAAATAGCTGCTGCTGCTTCTGTTTTCTTTAGCAGTGGAAGCTGGTGGTTATACATCCCGCAGTGCAAGGAAGGAGGTCTGCCAGCCTCTATGGCCAGGAACTGTGTGGTAGGAGCAGAAGTTCAGCCTTTCTCCAGGGGCATCCACTTCATAGCCTGTCAGGCAGTGATGGAGCTTTTGATCCTGCAGCCTGCTTGATACCAGAGTTGATGTTATGCATTTGATATACAAGGAGCAAGCATATATTATCAGTCTAAATGGCTTTAATTTTAGATTAAAGGTAGCAGCCAAACAATGAAGAATAAAAAAGCCATCTCCTGGAGAGAAGATTCTTTTATGTCTGCAAATGACCCGGCACACTTTTGGGTATAAACAATTTGAAACAAAATATGCTTTCACAACATCCTGCAGATGTGGTACAGTAGAGTAAGTCAATAGGAAACAGTGCTAGTCATTTCTACATACAGGTATTTAAAGCTTTGCTTTGCTGCTGCTTTACATAACTCTATTTGTAACTATTGTCCTAAATTATATTTTTTCCCTGTAAATATAGTCTATTTAATAGAATTAAATTATAGCACATAAAAATACATACAGTAATCAGAATTCAGGAAAGAATCAGTTTCTGATTTTCTTTAAATTCCTAATATGTAATAAAACTCTTTCTGTAGACATTATCCGAAAATCATAAGCTTTAATACATATTTTGGACCATGTAACATAATTTAATAAAAAATATATCCCCAATGTAGACTTGAGGAATGCATTTGCATATGCAGGAAACATCTTTCCAAAACATGTACATAATTACATTGCAGAATGCTATTTAAAGGATATGGGGGGATGTTAACTGTTGCATATCTTTCATTTCTCTACACAGGCAAGAATTTTGCCTCAGAGTAGATTTATCAGCTTTGCAGACCTGAAGCTACAATATTGCATATAATTCATAAGGACTGTTACAAATTTGACAGAACATATCAGAAGAATTTGGAATGATTTATATAACTCCAAAGGTGAATAGATTTTCAACAGTATGCAGTAGCCGTGAACTTTTCCAGTGCATTTCCTCCTCTATTAACTACGCATGCCTTAACATACCATTATTTACAAATGCTTTTGACTGTATATTGGATCTGCACAAGGGAGAATTATACAATCAGTTTTAGTTTCACTAATGTATCCTTGTCTATGTTCTTGTATATGCTCCTACATCCTTTAAGTCTGTGTATAAAGATGTAACTGGACTACACAGTTCTGTTGTGGCAGTTAGCACAGGAGAGATAAATGCTAATTACCATTTAAAACACTATTGACCTCATTTTGTATAAGGAACTGTTCACTATTCTATAATTATTCGTGTAAGAACTTATATAAAATGTAGTTCTATCCAAATTTTGTGACACTTTTCCAATAGAATTCCACATTAAAAAAAAAAAACAAAACACAACCCTCTAAGCTTTTCCTATTAACATACTGAAAGCAAGGTACTTATTTTCATTCTTAATTTTTAATGTGCAGGTGTAGTCTCAGGAAAGTAAGAGCATAACCGCCTTGCTGACTTTACCTGCGTATTCCCCCTTGTTGAGTTATTCTCTGTACAAGCTTGATATTATAGTTTGATGCAATAATGCATTTCTTTAAATCTGGAATATTCCCTTCTCTGCCTTTTCCTTGCTCCTCATTTTAAACTTGCTCTTAATATGCAACACCGTTCACCTAATCTGTAAAGGGGTCAGCTCTGTTAAAAAGTACCTTCCTTTTTATCTTTTTTTTTCAGGAGCATGATAAAATGGAGTTTTTCTGGATTTGGCCTTTGCCAATGGTTAATGATAGCCAGCTAAGGGGATCATCTGATCTCTGTTCCCATCAGTTATTATTACTTTATTGGGGCCTAATTTGTATTTCTTACCATTTTCATCTTTGTCTAGAAAAGTGTAAGTATTCTTAATTGAAAAATTGATTTTTGTTCTATAAATGATCTTAGAATAAACTGGCTCTTAATTATTCCCTATTACAGTCTTTGTTCCTTATATTGACCATGTAGCATTATTTTAACTGAGTCCTGTTTTTCAGTTTTGTTAAAAGTTTATATGGCCGTCATATGTTCTCAGATTCTATGCTGACACTGCAAACCAGTATGCATGTCATGATCTGCTGAATTGTTCTATATTATTCAAAAAGTAATCAATGTAGTCTTCAGCAACACTATTTCTATTGATGAGTGATGATTTCTTCCTGATTATATCCTTTTTCATTTGAATTATTTCCAAACGATATTCTTTCCCAAGTAAGGAGTGTTTGAACAAGGCTGATTTTTCATGACACATTGGAAGTCTTTGCTGAATAACATTAAAGAATTGATTAGGCCAATGAAAGAATTCCAAAAAGAGGTGGTTACATGATTGCGTATCATCATCAATATAGGCCTGTGAATAATGGAACTATAGTGAAGTTTCATGTACAATCTAACAAAGGACACAGATACTTTTATTCATTACGTATTTTAAGATCATAGTATTTGTAAGTCCTTTGGTGTATAAGAGGCTTAGTCATTAATATAATGCTTTCCTGACATTTAAATAGGCTATAAACTTTGTGCAAGTTATCTGTGCTGTGTGATTTTTACAGAATAATTTTACAGAATACAAACAATCCTCTGTCTTAAAAAAAAAAAAAGTGCCTATACCTCATATGATCAAGGCACAACACAAAAGATAGTTTTAAGTTTAGCCTTTATTACTAGCTTGAAAAGTGTAGTACGTACTAACAAAAATCTAATCATCAGAAGGGTTTGTCTGAATTATGAGCCTCATAATATAAAAATACATGATCAGAAAAATTTCATGATGAAAGATATCAAAAAAGAATTGTTTTATTAGAAGGCAGGACAGCTACTGCATATTTTGTTAACCCAGGGAACAACAGACTAGGGATTTTAGTCAACTGTGGTATGGAATTTTGTGGTCTTAAGGTTAACATGACTAAAACCTGTGAGGCATTTTGAGAAATTTTGTTAGGTTTTGTTGTTGTTGTAAGGTTATTCTGGCCTCATTAGGACTTCAGTCTGTTCAGCAGACCTGAAGAGGTTTTCAAATGTAAACACAATACGAAAGTGAGAAGCAGAATATGTATTGTGCCCATGATCTAGCAAGAACAGTATGGCTCTGGTAACAGGGGACATCTGAGGAAAAAGCATAGGACAATGACTAACAGAATGGCACACATCTGCCTGTTGTGCCACAGGCTGTGACTCTTGACACTGACTGTGCAAGAAAAGGGTAGGAATTGCCAGGAAGCTGCAGCCACCCAGGATTCACCCTCCTCCCTCTCTTGAAGATAGCCTTCTAGTGCTGCTCCATTAAAAAAGAAGAAAGGATGAGGGAAGAATGCTTCCATTTTCTGAGTCACCTATTGTTTCAAAAACCTTCCCATCAGTGAGAAAGCGAGAGCCTGGGGATTTGAACCCATGGCACATTAGGCTGAAGGCACCATTCACTCTTCCCTTTGAAACAGAGGACTTGTGGGACTAGCAGTGCTAGAGTTTCATGCTAGAGAGGAGGCAGCAAGAGGTGTGACTCTCACCTAGGCTGGCGCAAACCTGGCATTGCGTTTTGCACTAGCTACCATCAGCAAACTTCCAGCAGCCATTACGAAGAGTGGTGTTGAGCCTGAGTCTGCCCTGTCAATCAAGTGCCTGGATCACTGCTCCAGGATAAGGCTCCTGGTCCTGATTCTTGTGCTCCCTTTCAGCAGAGAAAGTGCTTTCACTCAGAATACATCCTCGTGTGGTAGTTCAAGCTCTTAGGATGTGGGAGGGGTGGGATAAATATGCATGAGGGTTCACCATTTCCTTTCTTTTTGGGTGTCTCCTTAGAGCATGACTTGCTCTAGATAAGAAATGGCATCTGTCTTTCTCACAATAGAAAGTTTTGAACATTTTTCCTAGTGATAGGCGCCCATGAGAGAAGCACATACTTGACTTTAGGCACTTGCAATGCTGGACAATGCTATGAAGGAAGCAGACTGGATTTCTGCATGGGAGCTAGGCAATCTTGTCTAGGCAGGCAGAATGACACTTGGAGTAAACTGACACAAAACTCTGTGATGCACAGCTGAATGCCAACCCTGCCTGCTAGGATTTCAGACTTTCAAATGCCCTGTCATCATCCTGGGCTTTTCTTTTTGACTTTTATTCTTTGAAAATAAGATTAAGTCAAAGGTATTGAAATTCCCACTCTGCGGGATTTTTGTACATGTTTGTCAAATAAATCTTAGGTTTATTGTTTGATTAGAGTTGTACTGAAATGCCAAATCCTACGTTTCATGCTGTATATTGTGCAAAGTCTTGTTAGCTCAAAGTCTCAATATTTTAAATAGTTCTGCCCCATTTGTTTCAGCAGAAAATTTCACTTGGAGTTTAAATGATATTTTGTTTCCAGTACAATTCATGAGATTCATGTCAATATCGAACTGTGAAAATTCATTCCTCAGCAGCATAAGTGCTTTCCACAGATGATCTAAAAGTATGCTGCCCTTTAGAAAAGTATTGTAAACCCTGCTATATGTGTATTTGTAACTTTGGCAGGAAAGAATATTTCAGTCATCTAACGCCTGTGCACAACACATGAAAATAGAGTTATGGGACCCAAACACAACCGATTTGTTACAAAACAATACTCTATATCATACCTATTTGTTCCCAAGTTTCTATTGCATTCTTTTATCTTTTATCTAGGTACGACCTCTAACATCACAAATGGTTTTATCCTGCTATTATCAGTTAGGTTCTTCCAGTTATTAAGTAGGACGCTACTGTTGCTGGGGCAGAAATCATCTGATGGTCACTAAATAGAACCTTATTGTAAGCATGTGCCTATGACTTCTCAGGCTAGCACCTCAAAACTTACCTCACTGTCTTTGCAATCCCATAATCCTCCCAACCCCAAATTCTTTTCTTTTCTTTCTTTCTTTTTTTTTACCATTCTTTCTGCCATCTCTTCTTCCCATTATGTTATTATATTCCTGTTCCTGACACAAAGGTCAGGGTTGATCTCACCTCGGTTTAGATGTCTACATGTGGAGCAGCCAATCTAGGCTCTTTATAGGTGATGAAAAGGTCTTTAAAGACAAATTGTAATTATCTGTAATGAATGGCACAAATAGAACTGATCTGACCTTGATGCTGGAAATGGAGTAGGTAACGTCTTTAATTTCCCTCTGGCCCTATCTTCTGTGATTCAATATCAGTATAAGGTTCTTATATTTGTCAGGTTTTGAATTTAAAAAGTAGCTGAATTTGGGTATTATCATAGAAAATTTTAACACACACATTTTCTGGCAGGGCAAGGATTTCATGGATTATATTCTTGTATTTAGGTACTTAAATATTGAATAGAGTAGATATCTAGCTCCCAGGATGTGGTTCAGTGACTTTACTTTATTTTATATAGTTGGACAGTTACAGTAAAGGGAAATTCACAGTAGTAGTAGTTGTAAGTGTGTTAAGAAAAGGTCGAACAAATCCCTAAGTTGTAGTGAAGATTCAGGCCTTGGAAAAACTCTATACAAAAATTCCATATAAACCCAATGACAAACTCGTGCTAGATACAGTCCTTTTTCACCAGTCTGTGGCCAGTTGTCTCTAAACTGGAATACTCTTTTGTGCAGAGTGCCATACTATATCAGTAAAGATGGCTTATATTCTCAAACAGAAACTATGGTTTTCTACAACTAAATAATATGTAATGGGTTGCTGATGCCCAAAAGCAAATTCAACAATAATACCAAGAAGCTTAAACAGAAAAGAATACCCTTCATATTTTTAAAATAAAAATGCTCTTATTCTTTTTTCTTTTTCTTCTATGATTTCAATTTGATATAATCTTGCCTTTCAGCTTTGTTATCTCTGTCTCTGTTGTGTTTTCAGATGTAATCTATTGAGCGGTGGAAAACTTAATTATTCTTCAAGTGGACAACACAGGTCTTCTCCAAGTAATATTATATCTCCTAATAGGTGTCATGGCACTCTACAGAAAAGAGTAATTGTATACACTGGGAAATATTTCCTCAGGTTAGCACGTATATGCCTTCTGTTTGGTGACCCATTTCTTTCTTACACTTTATTAAAGTTTTTTTTGTTTTTTAATATTGTCTATCACACACCGATAAAGGACTTTGCAATATCTGGGAGATTTTTACCTGTATAAATCATTAGAGGTTTTTGTTTTTTTCCTATCCTGCCATTATTTTTCATTTCGACAGTGGCAGAAGTGTCCTCTTAGATCATAACTTCAAGCACATTGTTATTCAAACAGCAAGGCAAATAACAACCCAAAGGTCTAGTTCAGAGCAGTGTTCATTATCATCTTGCTCTGCACTGTAAATTACAACAATTTGGTTTGTCAAAATCATATTCTATGTTTGTATCAAAATGTTAACTCTATATGGTATGTGGAGAAGTTCTATACAGCAGAGGGGAAAGGAGAAATATGGAATAGGATGGAGTATGGATAGTAATTAAAGGAGAGTAAGGAAAAGAAGAAAAGATTTTACAGGTTAGGACAGTTACATTAGAACCTGGAGAAAATATGGGTCATGGAAACCACAAGCAGAATATCAATTTTTATGGTACTTGGGAATCTCACACTGGAGGCAGCACAAGAGCATAATAAAAAACAGAATATAATACCATTATAAGAGCAAGCATCCTTCAAAAAACAGCATTAATCAAACCAACAGATACAGTATGGAAAATGACAGCATTTTGCATGCACTGATGCTTCAGTCTTAACTTGGACTCATTATAGTGAGGCAACATCCAAAAGTCCTATTAAGATTGTGATTTGTTTGGCAAACATTCTTAAAGCAAATATAAACAGTGAAATAGAACAAGCAAATTGATATAAAACCATAATAGAAGAATATGAATAATAATTAGAAAATAAAATTAAGATTATGATGAGTAGGCATACATCGTCTATCAGCTGCACAGCCAAAGTCTCTTTAGGATAGGTTCCCTGATTTCAGTGTACAAGAAAAGTAGAAAAGAACAACTAGTCATCCCTCTCCCCTGTATTGCCACTTTCTTCCACCAAAATCAAAAACCCCAGAGTTAAACTCAAAAAGATTTTAATGAACCTTTTCATGTATAATGAATATCCACTCCTGATATGCAAGACTGGTTTTGCTGATGAAGCCAGTATGTTAATATTTAACCCAGGATTTTAAGTCTATAGTTCCATGGTCACTCAAAACAGAGAAAAGGCATAAACACTGTCCTTTCAAGCATAGGTTTAGTTTTGAGAGAAAATGGAGTTTAGTACTGAAGTATTTTTCTAATTTATGCAATCTAACTTTATATAGGAAAAATATCCAGAATCCATGTTATTCATTCCCCCTTAGAATTACATAATCTCATCCACAAAGAAAAATATAGTCCCTTGTGGGGAACCCCCCCCCCCCAAAACATAATAGAAATTAATGAGTTTTCTCAGTGTTTATATTTATATAATCTCTTATAACTGAAAGCAATAAAACTCTCAGAACATACCTCTGTTTTACAATGGTTTGAAATAATAGACACTGTAGAAAGGTCAGCTTTCTTTATTAAGTTTATGGTTCCTCAGGATAAGATTGTTGCTAATCTGCTGGTTTAATTGCTAATAAGTTTTATTCCATATTTCTATTAAAGATAATTTTTCTGTTCATTTTTTTATATATAGCTACAGATATAACACTGTTTTTTAATTAAAAATAAAATTTGAAAGGAACTTCATCATAATTTCCTCTGCTAATGATGGTTATTGATTCTTGGCTCAACGTCTGCTTAAAAATTCGATCAGGAAAGAGGCAATAATATTTATTTCTTCATTTTGATATCTTAAATCAAATAACTGTCTTCATCAATCTTAACCAAATATCCTAAATTCTGAAGCTCTGAAGACTTTCTTTTCTGTAAAACAGTGTTTGCCAATATTATAATAATAATTTTATTTGAACTCCAGTAACTTAAGTAAATAGGGTACTTAAGAACTGTATGTTCCTTCCATGAAACCTCTTTGACCTTGTAAGAACTTTCACTAAATGGTGGTAGGTACTTTCTTGATGCTTTAGGGAACTCTGGTGTATACCTTCGCTAATGGCAGGACATAGGTAGGCTTAAGTGTGTGATCCAGCTGTAATTATTAGAGTCCCTAGGCACAGCTTTCTGATGTCACACGGCAAAAAGTAAACCAGACAATGGGGCATTGCTAAGCTCAGGTTATGAAGTGGACCAAGCGAGGGATAGGCTATGTCAGGAAAAGCTTTGCATTGACGTGTGCATACACACAAACACACACACACTCGAGTTACAGCTCGCGGGACCTCTCAGCTCCTGCTCTGGTGGGTTGGGGCAGCGCAGCTGGGGGCATGTGGCGCTCACCCTGGCCAGGCTCAGGGTCAGGCCCCGGCCGGCAGCTTGGCCACAATATTGGCACTCTGCTTCTACAGGGTGTTGGCTGTCTGCATATCGGCGTTTCCCCCCCAGTTTCTATTACTGGGGGGGTTGTAGCCAGATGTTGGCACAGGCCAATGAGTCAGTCCACGCTGTGCCTTCTCAGCAGTTTCAGCGATTGCTCTCCTGTCACTTGTTGCTCCAGGACTCGGAGCAGCGCTCATGACATTCAGTTCTTGTCTGCACCGTCCTGTCGGCCAGAGCTCATTGCGCTCAGTCACTCAACTCCTGATCAAGGCGAGATCGTGATGCTCCCGTGACACCCACCATTTGCTCATGTTGGAATGAAGCCCTGTTATTCTCCCCACCTGCTCTCTCCTGCTTCAGAGTGTGGAGAGAAGCCAGCATTGACTAATTAGACATAAGAATAATGGATGTGGGAAACTCATGATGGTAGCTGATTGAAGCTCAAACACTCATTTTGAGATTGCGTTTACTGGGAAGGATAGCCGATTACAACAGGATCAGAGCTAAGACCTATACTTATTAAATCAGTGTAGAAATGAGCACATTTGTATGGATATCAGCTAAGAACTAGTACAAACTGGGCAATTTGTATTCTACTTCCTAGGCAACTGCAGATCCAGCCATTCTCTCTCTCTCTCTCTCACACACATGCACACACACAGAGTAGTTTTCACTGGAAATGGATCAAATGGAGATATAGTCACAAGAGAGTACCACAGTACCCAAACTATTTTATTTTTCTCCTCACCTCCTATACTGCAGAGATAAGAGGGCTCTCGCTTTGCCTGAGTAAGCTTCTATAACAACTTCCCTATAGCCAAGCTTCCTCTCTTCTTTCTTACTCTACTGTATTCTGCCCCAAAAGTCTAATTTGCTTAGGGAAGATGCGTGTGTGCTCCCTGAAGTGACAGCTTTGTAAATTTCAATTTTCAATTAGCAATTTATTTTGCTAAATCAATCAAATAATTAACAATCCTTACTGAAAAATTCCCTTCTCTCCCCTACTGGAATGGTTGTCCTGTTATTATCATAGATAGGTACTTCAAGTTACACTCCTGAAATCTGTATAACAGTGTTGAATAGCTCAGTGTATTTAAGGCAGTTGAAACCGAAAAATTTTCAAGTGAAAAATGGTTGTCTGAGTATCTGTTGTATAGAATAACCGCACTTAGCATGCAAAAGATTAGTCTCAAAATCTGTACATTTACAAATAGTTTTATGGAATATTATCAAAGCCAGAAGTCTCACTTTTGTGGATTTATAGACCAGTTATTTTAATTTGATATTGACTATGGATTATACGAATAGAGTGGCCATTAGATATAACAAAGAAAAACAGACAAACCTTAAGCTCATAGTCTGTATTTATGGAGGGTCTCTATTGATTTTCTCTGTGATAGTGTTTCTGGTGGAGCTGAATTAATTAATGCTATATCCTAAGGGAAAAATGTTATGTCTGAAAAACTGTTTTTATTTTCTTTTGGAAATTTATTTTCTTAAAAAAAAAACAAATTTGAAAACTGCTGAGACTATCAGATTTAAATGAATGCATTATCCTCACATTGATGTGCAGTTATGCTGCTTAGTGGTTGGAGAAATAAAAGATGGCTTATCTTGCTAAATACGGAACATGACATTTTCCAGAGGGCTGTTTGTTTAGTGTTTTACAATGCCTTAGGAGACTTTAAAGTCTAAATGTTTTTAGGGTAGTGAAATTAACAGGTTCAGATGGGATGAAATCCATAGTATTATGTCACAGCAGGCTACACAGCTTAGTTAGACATTCTGATAAATAGCAAAAAAGTTTGGATGCCCTGGAATAGGATTTTTACCACTGCCAGTTCCTATTAATCTCCACTTGGAACTGCATGGGCAGAACATCAGCTGGAATGCTGTGACCAGTCTGTGCTGCCGCAAAAGCATCCACAGAAGAGCAATCGAGCATAATTGGAGCGCTGCAAAACCTGACACGCGAGCAGAGATACAAATATCTGGAGTTTATTAGTTGAGTGAAGGGAATGGTGCTGGGGATGTGGTAGCAACCTTCATATACGTAAAAAGTTGCTGCAGACAAGAAGGAAACAATCTATTATCCAACTGAAAAAGAAGTAGAAGGATTTATTCCAGTAATGAAAACTCACGTTATATTTTAAGGAAAAAAATCATTCTAAGAGCAGCGATAGTAAAGTGCTGGAATAAGTTGTCTAGAACTTGTGGAGTCCATCAGTACTGATCATCAAGAACAGATTAGACAAATATCCTTGTTGAATGAAAATGAAATTATAACATCCGTTTTTGGAGCAGAAGGATAAATTCAGATTGTCTTGTGAAACTTCTAAAGGTTTATGATAAATCATTCTTTTCAAAAGCACCTGCTTCAGCCCAAATAGAGAAAGGATTGGAATAAAGGTTTTCTAACTCTGGATGGGTGAGCTACATAACAGATTTCTGGGTAGGGGAGAATGGTCCACCACATTTGGGCTCACCTTTCCCTTTCCCTTCTTGTGCTTTAAGTAAATGTGACAACATTTACAAACAGCATTTAAAACTTAGGCTTAGGCCTTCTGAGAGTTGTTAGGTTTGAGTGCATTTCTAGTATGGACTAGGGCACTTTATTGATGAAAATGTAACTTCTGCAGTCTTGTTTTCAGGGTTAGACAGCAGAACAGCACAATATTAAAAGAATCATATTTTTGACATTGGTTCCTGGAGTAACGGTCAGATACCAAAGCCACAAAGATATTTAGGTGCCTTTTTCATCCTTTATGCTTTTAAAATTGGTATTGAGCTTTGAGTCACTTGAAAGAACTTGAGATGGTTGAATCCGTGGGCTCTTGAGCCTGAATCTGTTTGCCTATACTTAGACAACCCCAGTCTTGATTTCAGTGGGATTATGCCTAAATAGAGAAAGTAAGAGCAAGACCTCAAAGGCTCATGGAAATGCTCAGCGTAGTCTGACATGATACATAAAAGCCAAAAAACAGCTCACCCATCCTGGGGTGACATACTCTTGCAATCACCAGCTCTCAGCTCCCCAGCTAGCATATTTTATGTGACATAGGCTGGTGATTTCATTCTTCAGACATCAACTGCTAAGAAAAACCTCATCAGAGAAGTATAGATAAGTATAGGGCATATAAAATATTCTGCAGTAGTTACACTGCCCTATTTGTGCACATGCACAATCCACAGGTTGTGGATTGCAGCAGTTGGGGGCTACTTCTGAGTCTGAGATGGAGAAACGTGGCATAAGACTACACACAGAAGATGTACAGTGGGGAAAATAGTTTGTTTGGAGAAGCAAAGCCTGTTTGAGAAACTTTTGGTGCTGATATCTTAGTATCTTCCATTTTAAAGTGTCACTATATTCTTGATATCTCCACTGAAGCAGGAAGGTGGAAAGAATCTTAAGAGAGAAAGAAATAAAGTTTAAAGATTATTTATCAACTAAATATCCTCTCACCAATAGACAGGAATTCTGATAGCCCACTGATGGCTACAGCAAAGTCAGATAAGATAAACAACCAGCCTCTTGGGGCCCTTCAGTGTATAAATGTAACTTTAGCACATTTCATGTTAGCTTTGTTCCTCACTTTAAAGCTATATTTACATTAGAAAGAGGCTTCAGTTTTTCTGAAGTGTCACGGAGCTGAGGCAGCCTGTAGACAGGAGGCTCTTCATGTAATCGACTTTTGCTTTTACAGTTCAACATTTTTGTCAGTACTGTATATTACTCAAAGTGTGTTCAGTGTGTTGTAAAAATAAGGTATTTCATAAGAAATATTGTAAAACATCATGTGACAGGACATCTTTGGAGTGATGAGGACTTCTTCTGAAATTGTTTCTTATCACACTTAAGAAAGGATGTTTTGCAAGAGTTAGTCTGACATACAAATTTAACTATAGTTTCCATTCTCACTCACTGGCCATCAAGACCTTTTGGCTATTTGAAATAATAATATTGCAGATGTTTCAAATACTATCACTTTGCGCAGAAATCACCTCTAACAATATTGCAACTACAAAAAAGAAGACAAAAATCAATCTAAATTTTATCTTTAAATTTGACCCCAATAGTTCTGACATAAAAACAGAAACTTAATAATAAATATACATGTACATACATACATATATGTGTGTGTGAGTGTGTGTCTGTATTTGTTTCACAATCTTTCATCAGAATTAAGATAATAAACACCAGACTATCATAGAAACAGTTTTTTCAATATCAATAATATCTGAGATGAACTTATTATAGTGAATTTGTCAGCTCATTTTACCTATTTCAAGAATGTTTTGGGAAACATTTGGATTTAGAAGTATGGTTATAGAGGTATATGTCAGACATTCAAACTGCTTATATTTCTCTCATCATTGACTACAGCTGTGATCACTTGGTAAGGCAAATGGCTTTGCTTGTATACCCCATCTTTCTCTCACACTTCAGAAAAAGAGGCAGATAATGGGTAAAAGGAGAAAGTATGTTAAAGAGAACTGTTTCATCTGATGGCAGTAGAAGGGATTAACTTTTTTTTTTTTGGATGAGTCTGATATCTATAGTCCTAGCTTGTGATGTGAAGATGCTTGCTAGTTTTAGAGCAGGCCTTTGGACATGAGAGTAGAAGAGAAAATAAATGTGTGATGGAACTTCTAAGCAATGTAAGATGATTTCTACCAAAAAAGAAAAAAAAAAGAAAAAAAAAAGAAATGTAGCACATCAAACTTCTGAAACATGGCAGACACCCCCCCCAAAAAAGATCTTTTTCAAGCCCTATATTGATACCACCGAGGAGAATACTCAGAGAGAAAAAAAAAAAAAAAAAAAAAAAAGAAAAAGGTGAGTTTGGTAGAAAGAAAAGAACATTGTCTTGGCCCCAAGGATTTCTTTTAGTTTTGAGTTTGTTGTTAATGTTTTTCTTTTAGTGAGGCAATTTAATCTGGTGAAGTTGAATAAATCCCATAATTTTTGTCTATCAATAGATCTATCAGTTTAATCTAAAAAAGAATAAAAAGTGTCGGATAAGAGTGCTAGCCATGAAATGAAAAAGACCTGCACTTGATTATACTGCACTCTATTATAAAACACATTTATAATCTTAATCAAGTCTCTTGGATGAAGATCCGCAGAAAGGCCTAGAGGCTGATTCTGCACGCTCAGATTCTGCATGCCCTGCCTTGTGCCTGCAACCCCAGCTGCCACTGCTTCTTGAGGGCACAGCGCTGCATGCAGGAACTGCCCAGTAAATCCATGGGGAAGAGTCCTAAACTAGCTCTGAGAGGGCTGATACTCAGGCCTCTGCATGCAGAGGTCATAGACTGAAAGCAGTATAGCTGCCCCAGTATGGTTTGGTGCCTTTCTGGTACCCGTTCTCAGCAGGCCAGTTAGCTCAGAGCACATTCAGATGGAGCTATACCACCTTCATTGTCTTGGGACTGCCACAGTTAATGTGGCATTAGAATTTTCTGAAATTAGCTGGCTTTTATGGAATGGAGTACAAACATACATGAATATAGAGCTATTCAGTTCCCTTCTATATATCGATAGATATATGGATATCTGTATGATAGAATAACACATGGAGGGAGGGGGAAAGCAAAAGGAGACAGAGACTGTTGAGTCTACTAAAATGTTCCACAGTATCAAAGCTGTAGCCAAAAATAATTTACATTACATGATGAGTCATGCATCCTGCCTCCTGTCCCTGAGTAATGGCAGGATGTGGGGCAGAACATGTGCTACCTGCTTAATGAGGATTACAAAGAGATTCATCTAAAACCGTACCAGCTTGCTACCACAAATTTTGTATCACATCGAATTAATTCAGTCAGCCAGAAAGCTCTGCTGCTAGCCATGCTCTTCAGCCCAGACGCTGGTGCCTCCCTACCTAGCTGAATGCATCTCTGTTACTGTATTTTATAAAATGATTCCTGTGAATATTTTATATTTAAGGGCTCAGTTCAGACAGGCTATTGTCTAATAACAGTGTGGCCACACAAAGCATAATATTAGAAATGTTGTCTTGTATTAGTAAAGGGTCAGCTTGGAATATATCTATTGTCATCACTGCTAATCAAAAGTGGAAATGGAGTAACACTGAAAATATTGAGTCAGATTTTTTTCATAAAATGATTTGCTTTGACTCCGAGTATGCCCCCATTATATTCTCTCCACAGCTGCTGACAAGAATACAAATACAGTATATCTCAAGACAAAACAAACTTAGAAAGCTCTGCTAAAATAGAATTGAGTAAACATCCCCATTTGAGCATGGCAAAATCATAATGAGACACAAAGACAGGAAAAGTAATTTTACAGTTACACAAAGGCATAAAAATATAACAAGATTTGATGAAACAGAGTTAAGACAATCAGACAATGTAAACTCTGTATTGTAATGACCCCATATAATAACCATACCCTTGAATAACATTATATTAATTTAAAGTTATATCTATCCTCCATATCAAGACATTACCAAAGCTTCAGAATAAAGCTGTTCCTTTCAAATACTCATGGAATATTTGGAGAATTGTATTTTCTCATGAACTGCATGAAAGTTCAGAAGCAGAAAGCTATATTTTTGATAGAAAGTCCAGAAGCAGAAAGCTATATTTTTGATAGAGATACCTTATTGTCTTTTGTGCTTAACAAAGAGGTAAAATCCTTTGTCCATCTACAAATCAGATCCTGGCATTTTCTGTGGGGCCTGGACTAGTGCCTCAACAATGTATTTATATACTGTACCCAAGTTATGTTCGGAAGGTTCAACATGCCAGTTGACCAGGCACTGAGATATGCCCTTTGATACTGAAGATGGCATTCCTCTGAGCTTCCATATCTAATTGGTCTCTTTTAGATTTCCTTTAAAAATATGAGTGAAAGGAACCAGGAGAGAATCATTCATGTCATCCTTTAATAAGTATTTGAAATAGGCAAGATGAATCATCCTCCTAAGTTTCCAGTAGCTACTGGACAGTTTAGGTGAGATGATGCCTGTGATGCATTGTAAGGTAGTGTATAATAATAATACATTGTCTTTTCAGCCCTTGATCACTTAAGATATAACGCCTGTGCATACATGTCGTAACCTTTCCCTTACTACATGTCTTCACCTATTTTTTATGCCCTGCTAGGCTGTTAGTTCAGGGAGCGTGCTGCTTTCCAGTTTCATACCAGGCTTTTGTGGATTCTATCAGAAGTGAACTCACAAAGAAAGAAATAACGGACATTATGAATAAATGTCTTTAAGTCCTTTTCTGAATGTACAATAGAAACATTCATATTTTATCCCAATGCAATTGCACTTACTGAAGATATGCTCCCAACCCATAAGTTATGAGAGGACTAAAACTCAACTTCTGTCATCAGCAATATTAGCTTGTGCTATCCTAGGATCAATGCTATCACCTCTCTAACTGTTAAATTCAGAAAGTGGTATTTTCCAATTTCAGTGTGGTCTCTATGGTCTTTAATCATCATGTAATGGTTTTTGTTGACACAACTGAAAAGTTCATTTCATATTATAAACTTTCAATCTTCTCTGTCAGAACAATAATGCTGATATAGCAATTCTGTAATCAACATAATCAGCTGTGATGTTATTCATGGCATGGAAAAAATATTCTCTTTATTAGACTTTTCAAATTAAGATGAAAACATTATGATTACCTAAGGAACTTATGATTTTGACTAAATGTCCCATCACATGTAATGTTCCAAAGGATATTAGAAGGTGAATGAAGAAAGACTCTGTGTTGCATTTCCTAGTAGGAAAAAATGTATTTCCAGTGACACATTTAGAAAGTACTTGTAGCAATTTATTACTAAAGAAAATTGTATCATATAGCAGAAGAAGACTGGTGAATAATGTTAAGAGAAATGGCAGAAACATCCATTCTGGAAAGTTTTAAGAAATGTTAAAAAAACAAGAATAAAATTATAACCTATGTGACCTAGCTATCTATGATCATTTATAGGATTTCCTACAATGAAAGCTGTCATAGTATCTGGCATACAACAGTGTTTAAAGTCATTTTTGTGTTTTTTTTCAACCCTGGCATTATTAGACTGCAAAGCTCTGATCTATAAAGAGGCCACAGATAAAATTTGTAGTATGAGCCTTAAAATCTCTGGTAAATGTCTGTCTAAGTACCCTAAATCTAACTGCGTTCAGATTAGTTTCTTTATGGTGTCTCACATTCTTTATTGCGTTCTCCTCTTTCTTCTCCTATACCTCACTTTTGTTGGAATTACCAGTGGTAGAAACACTGGTGTAGATAACGGACAACATTGCATTGTCAGACAGAGAGGGGATTAAACAATGTCCTTTATTTTGTGGCTGGATGTTTTAACCACTTTTTCTTAAAAGCAAAACAAAGCAAAACAAAACAATCTCGAAAATGATCTGTGGGTCACCAGAAGCTGTGGTTGAGACACTAAATTTCACATGAATATTTTGGCTAGTGAGATAGGATAATTCAGGTTGGAAGGGGTCTTTGGAGGTCTGTAGTCCAACTTCCTGCTCAAAGGAGGATCAACTGTAGTCAGCTATGAGGTCAGATCAGGTTGCTCAGGGCTTTATTCATTTGGGTCTTGAAAACCTCTAAGTATGGAGACTGGCTCTCTGGGCAACCTGCACTACTGCTTGTCTGTCCTCATGGTGAAAAAGGTTTTCTTCATATCAGGCACTGCCAACTCATGTTCAGCTTGCTGTCTACCAAGACTCTTAGAGCTGGTTAGTCCCCATCTGGTGTTGCTGCCAAGGATTTTTCCTTCCCAGGTGCAGGACTTTCTGTTTGTCCTTACCGAAGTTCAGGAGGTTGCTGTTGACCCATTCCTCCAGCCTGTCTAGGTGCTGAATAGGAGCCTTGCTCTCAGGTGCATTGAGCGGTCCCCCTAATTTGGCATAATCTGCAAATCTCATGAAAGTGCCTTCCAACGCTTCCTCCAGTAAGTGCCCTCCTCTTTCCTGATGAAGATGTTGAATAGGGCAGGTCCCAGGACAGACCTTTGCAGCACTCTACTTGTTACCACCCTCCGGGTAGAGTATGACCCGTTAACTGTGACCTTCTGAGCCTCATAATCCAACCAGTCTTTTAGTAGTTGACATAGTTGTCCACCCAACCAGTCCATAGCATCCTAATTTGGATGCAATCCTAGTTTTTAAATGCGTATCTATCTCCCACATGATCTGCTTATAGAGCACCTCTGAATGGCTTGTGAATAAAAATAAGAAATATATTACTCCACTAATGTTTTGTTTGCAGAAATTGATGTAATTACACTTACAGAGACTTACAGTTCTCATATTTGTTTTGTGAGCCAAAGGGCCAAGTTTTGTGAGCCAAAGGGCCAAGTTTTTAATGACACTTTTATTATGAATATGTAGACTGAGATTTAGAGGGGTTCTCAAAAGTTCCTAGCTGCCTAACTTCAACTCTGTGGAAGCCAAGGGAGCCAAGAGAGAACATATATGAGCCTAGCAATAAGCATAAAACATCAAGATGAGATGGCCATGCAGATATCAGCTAGTGGAAAACTACGGGCAGGGATTTAAGCACTTCTGGACTTAGGAAGAAGTTTAGCAGCAGTTCTGAGGGCTTCATTGTCGCTTAGCTGTTGGATCTACGCATTTAAAGAAGCTTTGGGAAGGATGTGAGAGAAAATCACTTTTGAAAATGAGACTTTACATTTGAAATTAGTGAAAAATTATAATGATGAATGGAGCAACATCTAAATACCTTTAAAAATTCCCAAATACCTATGCTTATTTGCTGACTAACATATTAGTTATGTTAGTCAGCAAATTAGTTATGTGCATAATAATTGTATACAAAGTTCTGGTCATTTCGAGCTGTGAGTTAAAAAATAACTTATGAAAAACAAATATCAGCTTGCTTTATTGTCAGATGCATGGCTCTAATATGAAGTGATGTGTATAACAGAGCAGAATGAATTGCCACTATATTTTGAGAACATTTTGTTATAATTAATTTTTGTGAGTGAATTCAGAACTCATATGACTGCTCTATTCAGCTGTAGAAGAGATGCATCTAAAGCAGTAGTAATGCACATTTCTTCATCTTGCCAAGACAATATCTCTCTCCTGTGACCAGGAAAAACCATCTTTGGGGATTTCAGTCTCTATGGCTATTTTATCCTTGGCCTCACTATTTAGACTCATAAAATGGTGTCAATTATGAGAGTGTTTTTTGTAACATAAGCATCTGCCTACTAGGAACTGGACAGACTTCCAACTTAATACATTTGAGCTGCTAAATAAATATCAGATGGCCGGAGCTTTCAATCATCATCCATCTGAGTTGGACTTGCAGAAATGACCTGTGGGGTAGAAGGCTTTAGATCACCTATTTTTCAACTTTTTTTTCAGTTATGTATGTCTGCACCTATACTAGCAAATTAAATAGGATGAGGTTGTTCGTTCAGTACAGCCTCAAGTTTATTCACACTATTACATTGGAGGGGGTCTCACTGAGTTATCAGTGTCCTAAATTCTTCATCTAGAAAAGTTTGATCCTGTTGGTCCCTTCCTCTTTAATTTTTAGGATCTGCTTGGGTTTGCTTTTGTACATTTGTTTAACACAGTCTGCATATATGAGCTTTCTCTCCATTCGTTCTAAATTATTCAGTTTTCTGCTCTTTGTTTTCTTTCTAAACTGTTTTAACAAGATAATACTCCCATAGTGACCACTGATGGGCCGTTGTGATGTGTGTTTACAGCCTGGGACTTCTTGTATAATCCTGTGTTTACACTCTTGCAAACCGCAGTTTAGTTTAGGATCACTGATAATTCAATCTACACAGAGTAACTACTAGTTACACTATATACTAAATCCAACCTAAACCAAACTTGACTGCTTAGACAATTGTTATTACAGCTAAAATCAACATAGGCCAAGATGAGCCCAAATAAGGCCGGAGACCATGCAGTGTCAGCTCAATACAAAGACTGTGGTCTTTTACAAAAATTCTGTTTACTGGGCTACATATATGATTTCTGAAGTGACTCAGGCTTTCCTTCACCCAGCTCAGAGCCCAAGAAAGATTTTATTCCTGGGTTTTTGTCTGCAAGACTTGTCAAAGTTCACAGAGTGAATTGAACGTCCGATGTGACAGACAAATACCCTAAACGACAGACCTACTTTGCACTTAAACACTTCCATGCTGTACAAATGAAACACCACCAATCCTGTTTTATTCTGATATGGTTTATGTTACTGAAAGTTATGCATAGATATTTACTTCCCAATGCAGTAATCAGCAGAAAAGAATATTCACTTCAACAAGGTAAATATAATAGGATTTAAATGTGAATTATGCTTTATACTTTTAATTAAGAATGCTGCAAATTGTTCTGACAGCCATCAACTTGATTTGGAATTCTGTCACTGATGTGCAAATGAGCAGCATATGGAAAATAGGGTATAAATTCTATTTACTAGGTATACACATCTCTGTCACTTGTCAAGGAACAGCAAAATGGATGACCCAGTGTGCATTGTAAATTCTGCTGAGGTGAAGAGCAATAACTCATGCTCTGAATGTCCTGCACATTGCAGGAGGAGCAACAGTGAGCAGCAGGTAAGTGGAAAAGGGTCAGCTCACAGCAGTGATGAAATTTTGTGAGCTGTGCTACTGTTCAATGAGAATTGGCTTTAAGAGATCTTTCATAGGTAAGCTTTTACCCAGAATAAACAGATAGGCATTTTAAGCTCTTGTTATGGACAGGCATTGCTACATGCCTGATCTTACTTTCCTGATATCTGAGTCATGAAGTGTTTTGAACTGGCTTGGATCAAATGAACAAGTGTCCTTGGATCTGATATAATTTAATTAAGAACTTGTAGTTTTATTTGTCTACCTGTAGCAAAAAAACTACCAAATAAGGGGCATACTGAGCACAGTATGGGGATTAAATGGCTATTATAGCCCTTGGTTATGGGCATGAAACTGAGTTATCTTTAAGATAAAAAGGGTGTGGGTTCATGTCAGATAGGATTAATTTAACTAAACTACAGTGACTACAACTCATCTACTGTGATCACCCTTGAGGCTTCTGTTCCTGTCAATAAAGAAAAATAGACACCCTGAGAAAGCAGTTTATCTCATGCTAAAGTACATGTCTAAAATAGGCTGAGTCATGTCCTAAAAAGTTTGCTTCTCAGCACTAAAAGGGAAAGCTTCTTTGCAGATAGCATGAAACTAGGTAAAAACTGGCATATGGGCAACTAGTGCAGACTAGGTACCATCTTGTAAATTCACACCCCAGCTTTCCATGCATCAACTTGTCTGTGTGCCCAGACTCTTTAACTTGCTGTCTTTCAAATCTATGCACACACGCAACCACAGGAGACTTTTCAGAAGATATCTCATTCTCAAAAAGGAAACTGGGTCCAGCTCACTCCCTAGGGGTATGGGGAATAGGTACAGGGGTCTCAGGCTACTGATGGAGGACATCTGAAGATTGCAAAAGAACCCTGCTGGCTTATATGAGGTGGGAAGGCATGGTGGACATGAATGGCATGGAGAAAGGGGCAGGAGACTATTGACAGGAGGTTTTAGGACATTCACAGAGAAGACAAAAATAGTGTGGAAGGTTTGGGAGTGCGAGTTCTCCAATGATTTTGCTCATGGTGTAGTTTTAATTGCAAATTCTGTTTTTCATGATGGCAGTGTTTGCATGGTTTTGTGTCTGATTGGGCTGTGAATCGTGAAGAAGAGCCCCCACTGTCAGCTCCTGTAGGAAAGGGCTAGTCTTATTCTTTCCTTTTATGCCATGGAGAAGCCTGTATTACAACTGCACCATGGGCCTTCCTTAATAACTGTGTTGGTGAGAAATTCTAGCACACATGAGGTCAAGGGCAGCATTGACATTTCTTACAATGGTGCTTTCCTCCAGTGCTTTCCTAGCCTAAGTGAGCTACTCCAGCAAGCTAGCTGTATGATCCATATATGCACAAGGCTCCCTCTCACATATTTGCTGTAAGCTTTTGCTTACTGGGAAAACAAACAAAAAAAAACACTCCAAGGAATCCTATGAAGTGGATATTCCCCACCTGCTGCCTCGTATATCTTTCAGGACACCAAGTGAAAATGAAGGCCACTTTTACATGGATGTATAATTCATTTGAATTCTATTTCTGAGTATAACTTTTTGCAATTTCTGTTTTCACAGTGGAATGTGGTGATCTCAAAGGCATAGAACTATATGGTATTTCCGTTGCTTAATCTCAGTGTTGGTTTTTATTCACAGTGAAGTATCAAGATACCCAAATGCAATGCAGAAAGTCACTGATCTGAGATGACCACCATAATGTACAGGACAGACTTCTGAATATTATTTCTGCCGGAATATGCAGCTTTTGGCTGATGTCTCCAGCCCAAAATACAAAATGAGTGCTTCATATTCTATCTGTCATGTCATATTGCATTGCTTGATACACATGGCATATTAGTCTGATACAAGAAAGCACAACAGTAAACTTTGTAGGTAATAACAGTTATTGTTTATTAATTCCTAATATTTGTGATGAGAGATGTTAATGAAGCACTACTGCTCTTGCATTTGTTTGGATTTTATACAGGTAGTGTATTGCTCTTTTATCCATGTCCTTTAGCAGCAATGATGAGAGGGCATTTTTGTGTGTTATGGAATCCAAGCATTACATACACTGACGTGGCAGGAATATTGCTTTCTAGCTAACCTAACTAATATAGAGTAATAAATGTAGTATTTTCTTTATTATTTCTCTCCATCCATGTTATTCAAATGAAGGAAATTTAATCTGAATCGTCTCACTGCTGCTATAAATATGCTATGGAAAGGCTGTGCAAACGGCCATTTAGAAGCAGTGTCTGATTCACAGCAACAATATACCAGGGCTGCTGAAAGCAGCAGTCAAATGTACATTCAAATGAAGTCTCAAGTTAGTGGTTATCTCTTGCTGTGTACCTGCCTGAACAGAGCAGCATTATAACACCTGCAATGAAAATCGTGCTAAACAAAAGTTTACGTCTGTCATAACATTGAACCAGCATCCCCCTATTACAACATACAATGTTAAAATTAAGCCCAGAGGCAACATGCAGTGAGAACTTGGAAGGTTTTAGTTAAATTACTTGATTACTCCATCTGGACTTCAGCTGCTGAAGTGCTCTGTTAAAACAGAAACCTGCAAATCATTTTCTGTCTGCTGGCAACCAGAAAACTAAAATGGGATTAAGTATTTTTCAACATCCTTCCCAAAATATTTCTGACTGATAAAGATTAAACTTACTGCCTTTAAAGAGAGGAGTAGCCATTACAGGATAGCGTAAAGATACTCTTTTAAGGCTGTATTTATGAAACAATTTCCCATCTTCAGTTGTCAAACTGTTAAAAGTCTTTTATTTAAAAGGAATTATTTAAAAATCCTATTGTAAAACTCATGTAGCTTTTAAAGGATATAATAGTTTCTAAGTCCATACAACTCTGAACTTTCTTAAGAGGTCAGCATTCATTAAAAAAAAAAAGGTAAATAAATAAATATTGTGGTCTTCCTTGCTGCAAAGAGAAGCTTAAAAATGTTTTACTAGCTCAGAAAACAGAAGGAAAATTTTATTGCAGGTTAATTATGACATATTTTGGATCCCAATAATAATCTTTGAACATCTGGATCTGGCAGTACAGGTGGTAATGCCAGTGTACAGAGAACACATAGCCAGAAATTCTCACCAAATAAAACTTGATACTTTTTTGTTTTGTCCACTTACTTCAACTGGGAATTTTGTCCAGTTGGTATGCTTTGGTGAAATGGGAGATAGAGAAACATTATTGCATTGTCAAGTCTGTTTAAGTGACAAGAGGTTCAGGGATGCCATTGCCCATGTTTGTGTTTGACACACTTTGTGGAGTTGTGTATTATATAACACAGACATGTCTATGTCAAATTATGTATTATCTAACAGAGACAATGGAAAAGCCACATTATTCTGCAAGTCTCAATTTATTTCACCAGTACACTATAAAAGACCTATCAAATGCGCCAAGTGTTCATTCAGTAAAAAGAAACTGAGGACTGTGTTTCAGTTCCTTTCTTCATTGACGGTATTACATTTTAATATTACAACTGATATTTTAAAATATGTGTATTTAAAAGTCTGTTAAGATTTCCATGAAAGCATACAGATCAGATTTTCCTACTAATTCAGCTCATTACATCCAAGCCGTTCAAATGCTCATGTAAGCTTTTCTATGTATTGGATGCTTTGAAATAAGAAAAACCCATGTACTTAGAGGTTTGTCCTCAAGTTTAAATACATATATATGTGGGTGTGATTTTTCCCCTACTGAACATATAAAAATTATTATTAAGTTTTATTGCATATGTATTGCACTTATATACTGTTCAGTATATATAACCATGGACTGATTTTACACCCTTACACTGAATAGTGCTATTCTGTAATGGTAGATTTGTTCCGTAGAGTAGTAGCACTTGTGAAAATTGTATCAAATGTGACTTCTATCTCTTCTCGTTGATCTCTTTAAAAAAATATGCAACACACTGAGACTTAAAAAGTCATAGTGAATAACGTAGAAAGTTTTATACCAGCATTAAGCACATATTCACCTCATCTGGAGACAGCTATCTAAGAAAGGCAGATTCAATACCCTTCTGAATTATCCTATCTCTTTCTGGCAAAGACAGAGTTACCTTAAGAGGCTAGCATAAATGTAAGTGATTAATTTTAGACAGATGAAATTATGTGAGAGCAATGCATGCTTTAGTAGTAATTTGTGCAACAAACAAGAAGTCAAATACATTTTCATTTTTAACCCTAAATAATAGATTATATTGTAAACTCTTAAATATTTCTGAAGTAAATCTGATTAAAAGGAAAAATCTCTTTGCTTTATCTATTGCATATGACTAATTAGGTTGTCATTTGTCTGAGCTGTAATGATTGTCATTTTTATTTTGTATGTTGATTTTGCAGCAATATTTTATTAGAAGTATATCTATTATTGACTTTCCCACTTGTTATTAAAGTTGAAATTTGGTATTTGATACTTTTTATTTGCTTAATTTATTTACCACATCATTCAGTAGCAATCTATGGAAGTCACTGTCCCCAGCAAGAGCACTGTAGCTTCTGAACTGACATTCTGTCAGCACTGCAAATGCACCAGGAAAGGAATATTGCTCTTAAAAGGACACCAGGGATAGAAAATATATTTCTATTGTGCTAACATGTAATGTAGCTGTGACTATGTAAATGTTCTTTAGTGAACTTTTTTTCTGCTGGATCATTTGTTTGTTTTCTATTCTTTCTTTTCTCACAGAAGCTGTCAGATGTGGGCTTGTTTTAAGCTCTTTATTTCAAGATTTAAGCTTTTTCTTTCAAGCTCCATTTTCAAAAGACCATATTAATTGCTGTTAATCAACAGAAAATTAATGTGCATCGTGAAGGATCACCGAAAAGTTACACACATGTATCTACTAATCGCTTTTAGCATTTAGTAAGCCTTTCTTTTTCTTTACTTATATTGGTGGAGTCAGTTTTTGACTGAATTTAGATCAACCATAGTGATTCAAACCATCTCCATTTGTGATTAATGCCAAGAAATACTCTCATGCTCCCCGTCTTCCACTGTGGTGGGCAGTAACCTCTGGAAGAAGCATAACATAAAGCAAAACGGTAATGCTAAGTCCTTAGACCACTATATTTACAAAATGCCTGGGTGTTCAAGCCCAGTTGTTTTCATGAACAATTTCAGCTCTCTAAATTATTCAGTGACAGCTTGAATAATTACTGAAATAAAATCTCTTTCAGCATATAGAGTATATGTGAACAATTTGCAATAACCATTTTGCATTCTGCATTCCAAATTCCTTACTAATGCTGAGGCGCAAGACGTTGTTTTTATTCCATGGTTGGAGGTTTTTCAAGCTTATAGGACATTTAAATAGCAAAAAAGAACACTTTTGTTTTGAACATTTGCACTCATACAGAGTGCACTTCATTGAATATTCATAATACTTTCTCTTTCTATGTGATTTTTAGAACAAATATTGCCTGATTTCAATGTTTTGTAAAGACTATCAAAGAGGTTAAAATGTCATCAAGCACAGCATGCAGCATTTGTTCTCTATAAATGTCAACAATACATTCATTGCTATATTTGACTATCTATTATTATAGGATTTCAGGACTTCAGCTGAAGTGTTTGATGTTAGTTTTCTGAGTTTGTTCTCAATGGCTATTTCGTTTGCAGTTTGGCTTTTGTCTGTGTATCCATATTGATGTTAGTTTTCTGAGTTTGTCCTCAATGGCTATTTCGTTTGCAGTTTGGCTTTTGTCTGTGTATCCATATTTCTTTCTATCTATCTCTTTACATATTTCTCTGTTTCACAACATAACTGAGAAACCAGATATTAATTTACAAATTATTTTGGATTGTTTTAAGCTGTCTTGATTAATTTGTCCTTTGTAGTCATTTAACTTGCATATTTTTATTTAATTATTTTTTATTTATTCATGTTTATTCATATTTCTTTATACATGTAGTTCACTAAAGCTTTTTTTAAATAGTTTAATTCATAATGTGAATATTCATATATATACATGACGGTCTTAGGAAAGGAAGATGTCTTTTGTGAAAAATCAGAAATATAACTATACATACTTAATGACCAGTTTCATAAAAAGTACATCTAGAAATATGCAGGGCTTTGAAACCCAATTATTCAGGATTTTGTCAAACTTCCACACCATATAAACTAAAATATTTTATTTCTGAATGAACATCATAGCTATCCAAGGAAGCAAAAAAAGGGAATCTTAGGCCATTCTTGGCAAAAAACAAATGAATAATGATTTTTTTTTCATGACTTCAGGCTAGTTGCAATGTTTTCATTCAATTTCTAACCTGCAAATCCTTAAAATGAATTTTCCCTAGGGTTCTTAATTTGAGGCTAAAGGCAAAACTTCCACTGACATAACTACAGGATCATGTCAGAAAGATACTGTAAGCTGTCCTTACCCTTGCTTCTAGGCAGGAGTATATATGTATCTATGCCTTTCTTTGCATATGCATGGTAACCTATTTTTATGAGCTCTAGTGACAAGATAACTCAGTCTCTGCAGCCAGCTTATTTCAGCTTCATTTTTTTACATTTACATAGAAATTCTTTCCAATATAACCAATCTCAGACTCCCTTACCGCATTATTCTTTCTGCTGTTCAACACAGACAGACAAAAGATTTTTCCCTTATCCACTGAATCCTGTTTTGCACCTGAAGACAATTGTGTTGTGTCCCATCTTTCAACACCTTAAGCTGAGATGTTATCAGTGCGCAGCTGAGGATCAGGCTACTTCATGTGTTTTATGTGCTATATTCCTGTTTCTCTATGCAGGCATGGTATTTTTTCCTTTCACAACAGCATGACATTGTCATTCTGTGTTCAACTTGTGGCTTCATCCTCCTTTCAGTAAAACAGTGACTTTTTTTTTGTCTGTAGCAGTGCATCCTTGCATAATTTTAGTATCTTTTATTTTTCTCCACTGAATAGCAAATTGAAGAAGCATATGAAAATATTGAATAACTTTAGGCCTAGGAGAGACCCCTGGAAATCCCTGCTTGAAACAGTCTTTCTTCTGACAGTGAAACATTAATTTTGTCTCTCTTCTGTATTATTTTTGTGAAGATTATGTCTCCCAAGGCTGCTTACGAGAATGTCTGTCAAAGCCTTGCTAAGGTCAGGATATATGTAATCTACTTTTTCTCCCCAATTCACAATGCCTGTTACTCTCTACTAGAGAGAAATTATATTTTGGTTGAGACAATCCATCCATGACAAATCCATATCAGTTGTCACTCACCTCCTTGTTTTCTTAAAGTTGCCAGTAGTAGTGATAGCCTCTAATTGCAGTAGGGCTATGTTTTGAAACTTGATGCAAAAATCAGCCGTAAAGATATTAGCCCTCTTGGCATTAGCTATGGTTAGTTTTAGCACTCTGCTGAATAGCAGGCCAGCCCTTTCCTTTGGTTTTTCCCTTATCACTAATGTGCTTGAAATTCTCATTGCCCTTTGCTAATTGTGGCTCATTTTTTTGCCCCTGTGGTTTTCATTTTGCCTCTATATGCTCATGCTATACTTTCATGTTCATGCTTATTAGCCTGGCCTAGTTTCTACTTCCTTTTTGCTCATTTCTTTTCTGAAATTCTTGAAGTGTTCTTCGTTCAGACAAATAGGTTTCTTACAATATTTTCTGTCTCTCCTCTGCAGGGGGGTAGTTTGTACTTGAGCCTTTTATCTATTTCTTTAAAGAACTGCCAGGTTTTTGAAATATCTTTTCCACTCAGACGAGCCTCTCAGGATATCCAGCTCACCAATTCTCGGAGTTTAATGAAGTGTGCTTTCCTGAAATTCATTGGTTTTGCTTTGTACTTCTATCCTAAAAATAATAATAATAATAAAAAGAAATCCTGCTGCCTCATGCTTCTTCCATCTTAACATTCAGCAATTCCCTAATTTTAAAGGGAAAGAAAATCTGGAAGGTCTTTCCCTCTGATGATTTTCTCTACCGATAATGGTCATGAGCGCACTCCAGGCATTGGTTGGGTGCATCCTTTTTTTTTCCAGCTGGATATCAGGTAAGCTGAGAGGATGACACTGCCAATTCTGTATAAAAAGCCTCACTCCTGATTTTCTGTGTTTAGTATAAACCTATATCAGACTCTGTTGCTAGAGGGAGAAAATACTGTTATACATACTTTTAAGCACCACTGAAGAACATTTCAGTGTCCTACTGTTACAAGACAACCCTGGGAAGCTCAGAAAGAATGTTTGAACTAGGTAGATTAGGATAACTTCTATCTCTAATTTCTAAAAAGAAGCATTCTTTAATCAAGGGCATCCTAGAACTGCTAAAGCCCTAAAAGATCCTTAACTGAAGACCTTGGGACTTGAACTGTAAATTATTGAACTGAAGCTGTCTAGAGGTAGCCACTTAGATTAAACTTGCTTAGCATGAGTATCTAAATTTGCTGAAGCCTTAGGCCGCACTCCTAGTTCAGTAAGAAAGGGCCCCAGAGCTGGTGCAGGCTGGAAAGATAAGGGAGTTACAAGCAGTCTGCATTCCTGTGCCCCACACTCCGAAAGGGAGAATGTCAAGGCTTTGAAATAAGGCCTGCTTGGGCGCCAGAACCTTGGGAAACAAAGCCTCCTCTCACTGCTGAAACAATGTTAATTAAGGGGTCTGAACTATCTCCCCCTTGTCAGGACCTTGGGAGATAACACCTACTGTTGCTGCTGGGGCAGTGTTAATTGCTGGAATTACTATCTCCCCCTCATCAGGACCTTGAGAGACAGGGGTGGGACCCGGGGAATGAAGAAATCACTAACCAATCAGTGTAAAAGGAAAAATTGCAAACCTGGCAATTTGTTTGTATAAATGCTACTTGAAAAGTTGGAGGGGTGTACTTGATTTGTGGGAAACCACCGAGCACCCAGGCTTGCGCAACTCTGAAATAAATGAGCAAATGTCTTTCCTGAGTGTGTAATTATTGGCTTATTGCACACTGGGCAATGAATCCGCTTTTCGGACAACACTACCTCTTTCTGTATTCTGGACCTCAGAATTGTCTATAATAAGCAAGGAAACATTGTTTTCCCTATTTCATTGCTTATCCATTTTGAATGTGTTACAAGCTTTCCTAGTAACATTCCAGTCATGCAAATTATCTCAGCATTTGGCATAACCAAACTTGTGAGAATTGGATCCTTGCTCTAGTTATGGAGAAGGACTTTTCTGTTTCCTCCTTACATTTCATGTCTTACTTTGCAGCCATGTATAATGTTTAGCAAACCAACACTATATTTCCTTCCTTCTCGCCGCTCCTTTGGGTGTATTGTGAATATTCATAACCCCTCTCATCTGAAGGCCAAGAGCCAGGCTACCATTTTTGTAGAGCTGTATATTTAGAAAAATTGACAGATCCATATTTTATTGTTACATTTGCTATATTGCTGACAATTATGAACCCAAATGAGGTATTATTCTGCTTCTCATAATCCAAATATGAGATGCTGCTGAGACTTTTTCAGGTTTATGACCTTTATCTGTATGTTCATATCATGACTAATAACAGATCTGGGAATGATCCAAAGTGCATGAAGATGGCAATAGAGGAAGAAAGAAATGATGACTATAAAGGGACAAACACTGTCCCTATATGGTATTAAATGGAAAATCCTCCAAGTGGGAAGAAGCCACACATTTTCTTCACTCTTTGGAACCTCTCTCTCCTGGGAGAAACCTGATGTTATTAAGCTGTTTTCGCATAACAGTGGAAAGGAAAAAAAAAAAAACAAAAACCAAAAAACTACCAGCAAATCACCACTCAGATAAAAGGAGCATCACCCTCTGCTTCAATGGAAAAATTTGGTTTTTCTGGTGTGCCTTACTAAAGATTTCAATAAATGATACACATACCTTTGTGATTTCTGTTAAGCAACCACTGCAGAAGATGTGTAAATATAGGGATTTGCTGGTAAATACCCTAAGGGAAGTAACTCTTTGTTTGATAATAAATACTGCATATGACCTGCTGTTTAAATAACAAATGTAGCATAAACTCTCTGGACTATTCAAATCGTTTGTGTAACAAAGCCATTGAAGTGAAGGATACTTCCTGAGTAGTTCTGAGTTTTACTTTGGTGGGAAATATATGATTCATGCACCACCCTTTGTGATTTGTTTACTTAAAAATGAAAAAGGGCATTTATTTTCAAAGTACGGTAGTTAGCTTTTGCATGCTTTCAAGAACTGCAGAAAAGTGTGGGGTGGCATACAGACTACAAATTTGAGTTTGTGTTTTGAATTCACCCAACTGTCGCTGAATTTTTAGAAAAAAAATGACAACTTATCTAACTTATTAATGAATTTCTGTAAGTCATTAATTAAGCATGTAAATCATAGCAAACCATTTGAATCTATTTGTTTATATGTCACTGCTTTGGAGCTATGTTCTTATTGATCTAAAGATTAAAAACTATGTCGGTGACTTTCACACCTCCTTATTGTTACTTCATAGTGTTAATGAACACTGTACAGCTACGCACTCTGTACTGTACTGTACTTTTGCTGTACACTCTGGCAGAGTGAGCAAAGTCACTGAGTTTGGGACTGATTTCACTTTCCTGTACTATATAAATGTATGACACATGGTCTTGGCCATGGGTTATGTCATTTCTATGGAGAGGTGTTGGAGAAAGACATCCAAAAGGTAATTCATCACATTTCATAATACATGCTTAAAATAGCTAAAATGAATTGTCTTCTGGAAAAGCCTCTTTCTCCAATGAGTCTCGTCAGAGCCTAAACTACGAGTTTAAATTTAGCACACTTTCAGACAGCCTTCAGTCCACTTTTAATCCTCTCTCATGCCTAGAATGTTTACTTTCTGATGCATTTGAGTCCTGGCTAGAATATCTGCTGCCTGCTGCTCTCAGCAGTCCCTCGGGTGCCACGTTCTCTGCTGTGACTCTCCTCCTTCTGCTTTCTTGCTCTGCACTACAGTGTCTGGAAATCCCTTTCTCTGTGCATGCTCTTCAAGGCAGGAATAACCTCCTCCTCCTTTCAGACAGGAACATTTGACCTGCTTACCTTTCTAAAGGAAGATAACATGCAAAGTGAGAATAGACAGATACCAAATAAATACTGCCATACACAGTAAGAAGAAAGAGAGATAAAGACTCTTTCCCCAGCAGCTTCTAATGGAGAAAATGCAGCTGCAAGTTCTTACCAGACACAGCAAGAATTCTGAGTTGAGTTTCAGGTAGACATATAGATCTGCAGTCTACTGATTGATCAGTTATTCCAGCCTGAATCAGAATGATATCTTACATAACTAACTATATTTTGCAAGCAGTTCTTGTGTTTAGTAAGTCACAAATTTCCTTCTTACATTCATCATCTCATATCATAAAAAAAAACAGTCATAGAGATCAGGGGAGGTTCCTGGCTACTGGAGAAAGGCAAATGTTATGAACACTTTGAAAAAGGCTGCAGGGAAAATGCAGGGAAAAACAGGTTGGTCAGTCTTGCTTCAGGCCCTGAGAAAATCATGGTGTGAGTCCTCTTGGCACACACTGCTGGGCAAATGAGGGAGAAGAAGGTGACTGGGAAACTGGATGCCTGACAAACCTGACTGCCTGCTGTGATAAAACTGGCTTTATGGCCAAAGGGTGAGCAGTGAATATCACTTCAACTTTAGCAGTGCTTTCACCAGCATGCACAATATTTTTGTACCTGAGTTGCAGTCTGGAAGAGTGCACTACTAGATGGGTGAAAAGCAAGTTGAATGGTTGGGCTCAGAAGGTTGTGGTTAACGGGTCATACTGCTGCTGGAGGCTGGTAACAAGGGGAGTGCTACCAGGATCCATCCTGGGACCTGTCCTGTATAACATCTTCCTCAGTGGCCACAAGGAGACAACAGAGTGCACTCTCGTTGAGTATGCAGATGATACCAAATCTGGGGGAGAATTCAATGCACTTAATGGCAGGGCTGCCATTCAGAATGACCTAGACAGGCTGGAGGAATGGGTTAGCAGGAACCTTCCTAAATTGAATAAGAACAAGTGCAAAGTGCTGCGCCTAGAAAGCAAGAACCCCCTTACAATGCTACAGGCTGGGGAGCAGCTATGCTAACCAAGACCTGGGGGTCTCAGTGGATGGCAAGATGGGCATGAGCCAGCTGTACTTGATATAAAGAAATCTTTTTTTCTCCATGAGGACAGCCAAACTGTGGACCAGGTTGCCCAGAGAAGTTGTGCAGTCTCCATCCTTGGAGGTTTCTAAGACCCAACTGAAAAAATCCCTAAACAATCTGGTTTGACCCTTCTTTGAACATGAGGTTGGACTAGAGACCTCCTGAGGTTTTGTGCTACTATAAGCATAAAAATGACTTGAATACATCTAGCCTACATCTGTAAGGAGCATTGTTTATTCTATAACAGTATACACTAGTGGCTGGTGTTCTGGAAAAGCTTAATGCTAGAATCTAGGCACAGAAGGACTGATCTGTTTTTATTCATGTCAGTGTAGAACTTGTATTGCTTAAATCATGCAAAATTAATGCCCTATCATTGCTACAGAATAAAGGTTTTGTAGATATGCAAGATAAAAGCTAAGGAGCTCGCAAATCATTTTGTGCTAGTTCTGACATGTAAAGCTATGCTGAGTGATGTGTCAGACAGCTTTAGTTTGGTAGAAAAGTGTGTTGAAGCTGGGACTTTTAAAATGAAGTAATTTGAGAAAGGGTATACTATCAAGTCTGCTTTAAATGACAAAGACAAGAAAAGAATGAAAAAAGAAAAGCAGAGGAGAAGCAGGATAACAAGGGAAACAGGGAATTTCTCAGTCATCCTCAGAGATAGCTTTAATCTGTGCATGTCCCTCCCCACCTTCCTGATCACCCTGTATTTCAAGCAATAGCACGCATACATATGAATGTTATCTTAAACCCTTCATGGGCTAGGATCTTCAGCAAAACATCCCATTGTCAGACACAGCACTGCCAGCCAAGAAGGATTATTTACATTTCAAGACTCTCCAAGGTTTGTTGTTTTCCATCTCCTAAAGATTCTCTATACTTCTTTGTCTGGTAGTGCATTCAGCTTTACCTTTGCACTTTTCCACATAAATAAAAAGTCCTTCTGACATCATTTATGGAAGATTACCATGTAGAGGGTGCAGTTCAACATACCTCTCAAAGCAAGGTTTCTGCATGGGTGATGAAAGTGTTTTGAATTTTATCAAGAACTATCATAAACCTAACAAGTATAATGCACACAAATCAAATGTCTGAGCATGGCAGTGTGAAGGAATAAAACCAACAATGTTTTCTAAACCAGGAGGCAAACCTATTGTGTTACTTTCTAAAGACTTTTTTCTGAGTGATTCATAGGTACTTCTGGAGAAGCGTGGAAGTCCTGCCACTTGCAGATCAGCTTAAGTGGCTTCAGGGGTGCTCTGGAGGGTAGTGACCCAAAATCTGTGTTGCTTTCCTTCACTTTTCAAAACAATACAGAATAATTCTTCAATACAATGTGCCTGATCTATGGTTAAACTTTAAAACAAACTAACAAATCTTCTAAAAGCTTTTTTGGTAGATGACACTGTAGAAAGTGTTCATATGAGACATTTGCGGCTTGATCCCAAGAGATTATATACAGTAGGTTTAACTGGTCCTGAGCACAACGAGACCAGCAGGTCAAGATAAATACTACTGATGAACATAAAAATGTAACTACTTTTTTTCAATTTTTACCAAATTTTTCTCGAATCATACCATAATTGAAGTAATAATTCTCAAGGTTTTACCAAAGCCATGGGTAACGATTTATAACACTTATTAAGAGTCTAAGTCACGGCACAGTATCAAAGGGAGGAAATTTTAAATAGATAGAAATGGTGACAGGAACAAGCCCTGATGCATCACATAGAAACAAGGGCCTCAAACAGGATTTAGGCTGGAGGTATGTGTCCAAACCTAAGCGGAAGAACAAGTCCTAGTGTTACCCAAGTCTGATCACTCCTCACATCCTCATTTTGGACTATTAAATGACAAAGGTATCCCAAATTAATATAAACAGACAGGTATCTCCTGCCTAAGCCTTCCTTAGCCTCTTAATGGCAGCTGGTGGATATGTAGCTTTAAACATCTTCAGCCTGTGAAAGAAATTAGCTGCAATCGAGAGAGGGGCCCAAATCTGCTGACATCCCTAGTAATTTAGTCTCCTGTTGCTGAACATGATAATCTGAGTTAACCAGAATGCTCTTCAGGCACAATCATTTGAAAACAGGGGTTACTATGGAAAAGAAGTGTGTTCTGCCAGAAGGGAGACTATGGTGCTTTTTTTCATTTAACCTGTCCAGTAATAGCCTCATACTTACTGCAGTTGGCCAAGAAATAAATGGTCCATGTTTTATTTCCACTTACATTTGACTGGATTTAAATCTATTTACTGTTTCCTAAGAGTCAAGGTACAGAATGGCGTTTGAGTTGGGGATATGGAGTCTGAAGTGGCTCAGCGCGAGAAAGAAATTAGCTTCAAATCTCTACCTTCTTGCCTGCATGATACAGCTGCCAGGCACTTATAAAAGGAGTGGTAGAACAGATAGCTTTTTCCCAGTTAAAAGAGTCAGATTTGCTTCATTTTTTAAAGATTTGTGCACTCAGCCTCTGGATCCCAAGTGATCAGAGTTAGATGCCTAAACTCCAGAGTGCAGTTGCAGATATTGCTCTGTGCTTAGTGTTTCTTGTGATATGGACACCTCGTATTCAGTATACAGGATTTTTATAACTTCAGTGGGGACTTCAATCTGTCCCCAGACATGATAGGAGCCTCATGGCTGTATTGGGACATTGGTTTCCATGTAGTAGCAGTGCTAAACTTAAGCAGCCAAAATTCCTTAAAGAATTTCAATCACTGATTCACTGAGAAGAGAAGTAGAGTCTGGGAGGACTATCAATATCCAGTATCGATCCCTAATGGAAGTTGCTGTTTATTCACTGTCTTGTGAGTGTTTCTAGATCAGATTTTCCATCATCCATTTCTATTTCTGAAGTGAAAAAAAGCAATGCTGTACTGCGACTCAGTGCTCTTTATATATGGCCAATAGCTTGCTATGCGTTTTATCTGTTCTGTAATAGAAAACCAATAAAAAACAGTAGTATAAGTTCAATAAAATGCTGGAGGAATATACAGTATGTGGCCCTGGAGAAAATATGTATGAATAGGAGGCAGAAACTAAAATGCGAAGTGCATATTGATTTTTTTTTTTTGCTATGACTAAGGAATGCAGAGTGCAGAAACAGTGGAGGGAGGAATGTTGGTCTTTCTCCCAAGGCAATGTGTTGGTCTTTCTCCCAAGGCATGACTAAATTCATGCAGTCAGTCCTCAAGCAACAGGTAGAGCTAATACTTCCTCAGCATGATTATTGAGCAATATGTACTGTGAAGGGTGCATCTCCGCTCCTAAGGATACAGCTAGAGTTCGGTTGTTGACTCTTTACCTAAATTTCTCTGAAAGAGGCCAACATGGGGAACATCTCATCTTAGGATGAAATTACCTGAAGATGCCATTTTCAGAATTTTTTTGGCTAGAGGGAAAAATCCTTAGCAAACAAAAAGCTCAATAAAAAGAAAGTTTAAAACAACTCCCATCGACTCCATTAGAGCCAGAATTTCACTAGTGACTTTTTAGAAATATCAATGTAGTTTATAATTTAAGGCCCATCTTTACTTTGTGCTGTTCCATGAAAAATATAAGCCACTGCCTTAAGGCATCTTAAATAAACTCTTAGCCAGACTTTGCCTCCTATCATTAGCAATTTTAGTCTCTCCTTGTAATCGCTTAATGGCACATAATGATGAAATTTCTCTGTGACCTCAGCCACAAAGAAAAATATTTCTGCCTAAGTCATTCTTTGACAAAATCAAAGTTTCCTAATAACTTGTATTCATTAAAGATTGTAGTTCTTTAGCATGTCTTCTTATTGAGAACATCCTGAAAGTGGACAGTCCCCTAATGTGATTGTGAGCTTAGAGTCTGTATGACGTGTGACGTAGGAAGAGAATGAAAATTCTCATCCTTAGTGGGCATCTGATGACCTGCAGACAAGCCATCCAAGGTATTCACAACTCTCCTGGTATTTTTCTATATACTGTAATATCATAACATAGAGTCTATTGAACTTCCACATGAAAATTCTCTTTGAGTCTGAGCACTCTGTAGATATGAAAAGTGGTAAGCTGATTAAGCCTAAAAGATTAAAATGCTGATAGCTTTAACTGAGCAAAGTTCTATTTGACAACAATGGCAGAGTTTTATTTGATTACTGATTGCAATATTTAATTTCTAAAATATGAAATCATTCTAAACCTTTCTTTTATTAAGAATATTTACAATATTAAGTTAACATTGGGGTTCTGCCTAAAGAATCAGGATATCACCATAATGGAAATGTTTCATAATTCTGAGAATATAATCATTCTGCGCTTAAATTGCAGATTATTCCCCAAAACAGTGTTTTCCATCCTTCTACATTTGATCCAAGTTAAAGTGAACTGAAGGTATCCATTAGGTGTTTCCCCACACACACACTCTAATTACAGAAACGTATTTTGATTTATGATTTAAATGAGTTGCTTTATGTCGGGTTTTAGTGATCCTCTAAAGAAAAGTTAATCAAGATAGTAGATTAATAAAAAACACTTATTTCACAGCTGATGATTTAAATAGTCAAACTAAGCTCTGCAATAAAATAATGCTTATTATATTTCTATAAAATGCTCCATAAAAAAAAAAAACAAAAACAAAAACCAAAAAAAGCAGCCCTGCAAAGGGCAATCCATTTCCAGTCATTTCAGGAAATATATCAGATATGGTAAATTTAGAAGAAAAGACCTTAAATAAAACTGTAAACTTATTATAGATATGGTACGTTAATGTTGAATTTACAATAAAATCAGAGAAATTATTGGAGCAGTTAAAATGATTGAATTAAGCCATTAGTCATTATGAAGCGAGAAATAAAAGAACAGATTTTTCTATAAATGTTAAATTGGTAGTTTACTATTTTTCACAGTCCATGGAAAATGTCTCCGTTCTGATTTCCTTATCCATTTATTTGTTTATCCGGATTTCTCAACTTTGCAATGAAAAGCATGCATCTAGCATTCTGGGTACAGTCAAATTATTAAAAGAAAATTCATACATTTCAGCTTGCCTCAACACATCAAGGACCCTAACGGCAAAGAAAAAAAAAAAAAAACTTCTCACATTGTCTGTAGAGTATTGCTGTTAAACCTTAACTAACCGCTGTGTTTTTGTGAACATAGAAAAAAGGATTGATTGTATGTATGGCATGCCCTGAAAAGAAGAACGGACACCAGATGTTATGAACCAAGACTGGAAATGGTATCGAAGATAGTGAAGCAATAATAAAATGATGCCAACTACTTCTCTTGTATATACTAAAGTTCAGGCCAGCTTTGTCTCATCTCAGAGTTATAGATGCACAGCAGAGGGTGAAAGACTGTAAGTCTCTTATATGTGTGGGTCTTCAGCCATTATAGATCTAAACCCAAATCGTAGTATCAGCCTGACAACACCAACAACAGCCAGTACAGATCATAGTGCACACACATAATATGCTCATAAAGAAAAACACTATTTAGCAAATGATGCACTTCATCTAGTAACAGAAAGAGGTAGCACTTTTTTTACTATGCCAATATAACTTAAATCTTGAAAGAACGAAGGCATGGAAGAAATTGCAGGGCTGCCATCTAAAAGAAATGAGCCCAGACTTTAAGCAGCCTATAAATAAAAACAGTCATCCTGTCTATAACATTTATATGATCATCTGGATGCATCTTAAGTCATCTGGAAGACCTGTAGATTTCAAGCTCCTTAGTACGAACTGTGGACAACCAGCTTTGTTTCTGTCAGTCATCCCCCTCCTTTCAAAATGCTTTTCCCAACCAGCTCAGAGTACATCAGGATAGGGTCTCAGGCAACCAGTCTTCGCCCAAGCCTTAATCTTCCCCAAACAATGTCAGTGTATGTACTGTGAGTAGGTTGCTGTAAATGATATCTAGAAAAATATGAGCTGAAAGCATCCTGAAAGCTCAGCTGGGGAGCAGGACTCAAAATTTATTATTTTAAATTATCCTTTCAATTTTATGAAGTCCAACTCGTTATTTCTGAAGGCTTAGGTTTAGTAAGAGCAGGTGTATGCTATCAGCATCCTGAGACATATGTGCATACATATGAACGAAGCAGGAGAGAGAAAAGTGAGATCATCATGAGCCATGGAATCAACTGTATACGTAGTACTCAAAAAGTGAATTATTTTTATCTAGAATCTCAATTTGGAAGGAGCAGGAAGGATATATTTTATAATTCAAAAATATTGTAAATAAGTGCTCCAATTTACAATATATAATTGTTTTATGCAGGATCAAATTGTTAGTTCAATATAATAAAAAAAGAAAGGCTCTTCTAATTGTTTTTAAACATCAATGTAAGGACTTAATAAAATGTCTTTATTTTCTTACGTATGAAACATATTCTATCATCACTGTCTCTAAATTATACATTCAGTGATGTGGTATCTGTCTCTTTTGCATTTATTAGAACCTTTTCTTAGGTGTCAGATAAATTTTGGAGGGTTCGTCCCACAAAATATGAACCTGATCCAAAGCCCATTGAAGTCAGCATGGCCCTAAATGGCCACGTAATCTCATTTCCACACTTTTGTTCTACTCACTGAACATAATAGCAAAAGAAATGTGAAAGAACAGTATGAAGGCAAGGTCAAAAACATTATGTGAGCACTTGGGAGGTTAATACATGTGGTTCTGCTTTTTTTCATAAGCTAATACAAAATTATTTTCTTCAATTAGATTACATCAGTTAAAAAGCTTAACTAATCAATTACTGAAGAAAATATAAATAGAAAAAAAAAAGCCCTAAGGACCTTAATTTCATGTTATTTAACAAGTTAAACAAAGCCAAATGAATGCTAGTCATGTACTATGTGCTTAAAAAAAAAAAAAAAACTTTTTCAAAATTTGTCTAGCTAAACTAGACCTTTTCTAGCATCACCATTTAATTCTGTAATGAACCTTTAGAAGATTGTTTCTGATACTCAGGCATCTGGAAGATGCAATTTCCCATAGGCCTGCCAATTTCCACCAATAGCATTGCATGGTGTTCAAAATTAGGAGTGGTAGGGTAACTGTTAAGTCTTGTAAGATTTAAAGCCAGTGGTAATCACACAGTATTTTTGAGTATATATGTCATCAGCAGGGAATTCTAGAGAATAGGTGCTTTTTCTTGGTGGACTAGTGGGAACGGCACTCCCAAGAGATGGCTGCAGGAGGTTTTTCCAAAATTCCTCTGAAGTCCTTATGGCTGATGTCCTTGGGCTTCTGTCTTCTCTTGCTCTGCAGGCAGCCCTCCTGCCCACAGAGGAAAAACCAAAGCATAAGAAAATCAGGAAAAGTCATTGGACAGGGAAAAAAAAGACAAACCAGATCTCCTGAGGTTATTTGTATATATACCAGTTAAAGCCAGTAAAAATCAACAGAACATCTTACCTTGTCTCCTTCATAACAGTCTACCAGATTGTAACTGGTTACTTCTGTATGGCTCACAGTAACAGGACTTGCTTTTGCTGAAGCATGTTTTACTCGTAAGTTATCTATTTTCTGATGCAAGTCTTTATTAATAGAATGTCTGCTTTCGTTAGTACTCTTGCAATTGCTGATTACTTCTTTCTTAAAAATGATGTCTCTTATTTCAATTTGTATATCTTCAAATTGCAGTCATTACTTCCTTCTACAGCTTTCTCCACTGGATCAAAGACTATGCAGAAACTCAGTTTGTTCTCTCTAGGAAGATGTTATATATCGTGACCAAGATATTTCTCAACCTTCTTTTGATGAGACAAGCAGAGGAGTCTCTAAGACTTACATGGTATATATAGAAGCATTGTGTTAGGAGGTCATGATGAGTTGTCTTTTCATTACAACCCACAGATCTCCTGCAGAGACACTTTTTCCAAGAATTTGGTGATCCTTTCTGCCTTTCTTTCTTTCTAAATTCCTGTGAATTTTGCTGTGTTAAAAATGGGTCTGTACATTATCTTCATCACTATTGAACTCTGCAGAAAGTTGTGATACCCAAAGAATTTTGTCAGTAGTCATTCCATATTTACTTCCAGATAATTGATTAAAATGATGAATAACCTCAGGTTTAATACTGATCCCTGTGGAACCCTTGTAGAAATACTTCCATTCATATTGATTCCATTTGGCAACTACTTTGGGATATTTGCTAGGTAACCAGGTCCATATAAAATGCTCTTTGCTGTCATGAGTAGTGTTAATGTTTTCTAATGAAAATGTCACAAAATGCAAAGTAAAATGCTATGCAGTAATTTTAGGAAACAAACTTTCTTATCCTCAGGAAATGAGTTCATCTTGCACATATGATGCATGTTTTTTGTTCCTATGTGCTTTGCCTCACTTTTTGTCTTAAAACTTGTATTATTAATCCCTACTTTACAAATTTAGAGTGTTCTGTAGAATGGTCCTGATTTCTTGATCATAATTATCCTGATTTAAAAGAGTCTTGCCATGATGTTGTAACCTACCATTGTGGCCTGAGGAACTGGTTTTTCTGTAATATCACATCATTTTGTCACTGCAGTTTAACCTGTTTTTAATCCATTTAATACAAATTATAGTGATTTAATATACACTGTTCTTTTTCCCCTTAGAATATTAAACCAAACTGCATAAAATGCTATACACAGTATCTCGACAGTAATCTGTATCAGCCAAACCTGCAATTGCATAAAATAATGAAACTGGGTTCATTTTACAAGCCCTAGTTTCTATAAAGCCGTACTGGTTTGGTATTAATTACATTCCAGTCCTTGACTTATTAATCAGCTGAATTCCATGTCATCTTTTGTCTGATTTTGCTGGGGATTAATGCCAGACTGTTATTTGTAATTAACGTTCATCCCCCCTGCCTTACTGGCACAATATCAGCACTCTTACAGTCTTTGAGTCTATCGGCAATAAAACGGAAATTAACTCTTTTGAATACAGACTGTTGAATAGAGATCGAGTGGAGCTGCTGGTTTAAAAATATTTACTTGTGGTAGATATTGTTTAATGAACTCTTTACTTGCTAATGAAAAGAAAAGGGCCTCATACTACTCTTGTGATATATATATTATCTACCTTAAAAAAAAAAAAAAGAAGAAAAGAAGAAGAAAGAAGAAGTTGTATGTTTGAATATGGTTGGATTTTCTGCATATTATTAATGCTACAATCATCTTAACTCAGTAGTGGGCCTATGCCATTCCCACAGTTTGCTCGGCTCTTGATTTAAATAAATCGATATAGGTTTCTTTCATATTCCTTTTTCCCCCATTCAATTTGTATTGTTCTTATTCCTAATAGTTGCCTTCACTTCAACACTATTAAAATAAGGGCAAAGATAGCGATACCTTCTTTTTGTTCCTCTTGCTCCTCAAAAGTGCATATTATTCTGTGAATAGTTGCTTGTATTTCCCCTACTGATAAGCAAATGGCAACATTGCTATATAAAGATCTCTGTATAAAGGTGCAGAGAACAAGCTGCTCACTTGTAGCTCATTGCTTTTTCATATCCCTTTCAAAGTATTTGTTGATCAGCTTTAATGATAGATTTCAAATATTCCTTGCTTAGCTGTTTTGTACCAGATTTTTAAGATTATTTGAACATATGTTTTCCTTTTCAGGCTGCTTTTATATTTTAAAGGTAGCCTATGAAAATAATAACCGTAAAAAAAGGCAGAAGGCTCTTTTTAACACAGTGTTTGTACTTTTTTCAAGATTCTCAGCAACTGAACAAAATTATTGGAGCCATCATGTAAATTGTAAGAATAAAATAAAATTATCAAAAACAATATACAATTTCAAAGTAAAATTCTGACAAAAGGTTGAACTCGGCAACGTAAGTTCTTTAGGAGGAAGGTACAATCACTGACATTCTTTAAAATTAAGTAGTCCACTTTGTTTGCAAAAAATTAGATGTTATTTTATATATGAAAACGTATTCTTTAAAAATAAACAACTTATGCATTACCAACCAGTTACTAAAGAGCTAAACAAAGCATTAAAAAGCGCTGGAAAGGAACCCCTAAGAAAAGGAGTTAAAAATGTACTGCATAACTACAAGACATCTTTTACCACAGAGTTTCTTTTTCATTAAAATCAATTACCATCTTGGCTGTGTCTTTAAATCCTTACACTGCCTTTCCTGTCTTTAACAGCTCTTCCATGTCTGTGAGTTTCTATAATTTACAATGTTGTACTTTTTATGTGTCTTCTTTCATATCTCTGCTGCACATATTTTTAAAAAATAGAGTTAAGGATATGATTATAAATTAACATATTTCTGGTTTTTGAAACAGTAGATTATTTTCTGGCAAGATTAATTTTATACCAGTAAAAACATCAGACAAAGGTTGGGGGACCTAAAAAAATCTACCTGGAGGGATTTTAGTGATGTGAAATACAGTATTCTCCACCTCAGAAGTTCGACTAGGCTAGATGAGATCAACTGATTCATTGTGCTCTCCTATGGGAAATTATCTATGAGCCCCAGTGAGGCAGAGATTAAAGCTCCCACTTCTGTCAAAGTGTTTGACATGCCTGGTAGTATGACTTTAAACATCTCTAAATCAAAAGTATCCAAATCAATTTACATAAAAGGAAGTGAATTAAAAGTGCCTCTCTTCTGACTCTGATGTAAATTGGCACATAGGAATTAACAGAGATATGATAGCTGTGAACTGAAAGAGTTATCATCAGTTTTTAACAGAAACAATAATCCCTGTAGGCAGAAGCTCTGACAGAACAGTGGCTACCACAGTTCTGTCATAAATCAGTCCTTGTACATTAAGAGAAATAGGAAGAAGAAATTTTGTGTCCATCTGGTTATTTTTACAAAGTTGATTCTGCTTAAGAGTAATGGCTAAGCGTGGGAGCTAGAGTATTTCCTCCAAAACAAACGCTTAAGTTAGCTCCAAAAGCACAGAATAGAAACCAGTTTACTCACCTGGAACAGATTTCATATTTCATTTTAAATCTAATGTGATACCATTATTTTAACTAGGGTTAGTCCATTTTTACAGTAGCATAAACAAGAAAATGATCTGCCCCAGATTTGTATCTCTTCTATTTCTATTTTTTTTAAAGAAGCATAACAGTTAATTAAAAAAGGATTATATGGTGAAAAACAAAACAACAACAATAACCCCCCCCCCCCCCCAAACCCTTGCACTGTTCTGAAAATGAACTTCCTGGAGGAAGGCTTCTGAAATAACAAGAACAACAGGTGTTGACATCTCTCTAAACTAGCAAAATGAAGTAAAACAAGTTCCAGTGGCCCAAAGCTAAGGCAGAACAATTCAACTGCCCAACTTTAATATGGCTAATTCCCATTTCAATTATTTACCTAGGAATATCTGATAACATTCTTCTGAGCAAAGATATTTGTCAACATTGCAGATGTCTACATCTGGGCTCCCTCGGTAGGTAGTGGCATTTCAAGGATGCAATTTATTTCATCCAAAATAAGTTGGGTCAACCTTAAAAGTGCCTATTTCTCTCCACTGATCATAAAAGCAGATTAAGTGATTAGCTCGGATGTAGGTGTCTATTATACGGGTATCTATGGGTATGTGAGATGAATCCAATTATGTAAAGTATGTCAGACAAAAGTTGTGATGTAGACACTTGTGATAGAAGCTGCATGACCTATAATTTTTCAGAAGGTCAGGGTATATGTTCATGATGTACTTTTTCAATTTAGAACTTAGGAATCTGTGAGCAAAATTATTTCTGGAAGAAGTAAAACTTTGTCCTCATTTACCCATTAAGTACTGCAAATTGTGAATCAGACAGCGAAGATATAAATAACTGAACATAATTCTTCTGCCTTCCTACTCCACACTTTGCATTTTTGAATATATGGATTTTACAAAGTCTATCAAATCCATTCTCTAGATGAGACCCAGAGCTACGTTTCCCAGATGTTTTGGACAATGGACTGCTACCAGTTTTAAGTTACCTCTTCGACAACACTGAATTGACCAATTTGTAAATTTTATTGCTTACTCCACAGACCGTCCGCAGACTGCTTTATGGGCAAGGAGAAGAGGAAGATTTGGAAGCTGAGCTTTACTGCCTCCTGCTCTCACCAGTTAGTACCAGCCAATGCTATGGATGGTCCCATACCATGTTGCATAGTTGTGATTGTTCAGCTGCAGAATACTTGGTCAAATTAGGTGTTCATTCACAGATTAGGCAATCTGTGGGATCCTGTTATTGTAGAAGGGCAGCTGGGGAAGACAGCATGTGGGATACTGGTCCTAATCCAGGGCTGATGTACAGTACAGCAGTGTCACAACTGTTTATGTAGGAGGAATGATTATAAAACCAGCTACAGTAGCAAAATATGGATTTTGTTCTGAGCAAGGCAAACATTGCTACTCAAAGAAATGTGTTTATGTGTGTGATAATGAGCACCAACATTTTTCAGACTGCATGACTGAGTCCTGCTTTCTTATTCATTCCATGCAACTAAATCCCATTGTGGCCAGGCAGAATATAGATGTATGGGTGGAAGAATATATCCTACAGTATAATGTCTAAGTGAATAGTCCAGAAAGAAATTACATATGTGAAAAAGGCAAATGATTTTGGAAGACGGACATTGAAATACTAATGACAGGAACCTTCTTATGGCTGATGCATCATCATCCAAAATTGTCTGGAGATTAGATTTTTTTCTTTTTTTCTGGAAGACACTATGTTTCTCAGAAAAAAAATAAACAGTGTCTTTGTTGAAAAATACCTGACTGACAACACAGCAGAAGCTCAGCAATTTCATGACTTAATTTAGATGCATGTGGGAAACTAAACTTTGACTTAAAATCCTGAGGTCAATTTTGTTCTCAGTTACTCCCTTTGAAGTCAATGAGGTTTGCATCATTTAAGTGAGAGAAGAATTTGCCCTCTAGTCTTTATATCAGGAATTGCTGTTTTTTAGAGTTCAGGGCTCTGGTGACTGCAATAGTAAAAGAGAATAACAACAACAGTAACAATAATAACAGAAGACCTTTATCTGTTCTTTTAAGAAGTATTTTAGGTATAGTTTGAAAGATCATTCAATGTGTTCAGAATTTTTTCTTACTTATCTATACACTAAATGCAAAAAACCCCAAGCCCCATACCACCTTTATGATGTTATGAAAATTCAAATAGTTTTATAGCAGTCTCTACTTGTAATGCTAATTCAGCACTGGGGATAACTCACCCTGATAAGATAACACAGTAGTTTTGGTTTAACCAAACACATTAGTCTTCTTTGGGTGTTGCTACCTCACAGCATGATATAAAAGGGAGGAATGAAGCAGGAATTCACCTTGGAATGGAGAATAGGAAGTATGTTAGCATTCAGTTTTCCAGCTGGAACCTTCACAGTGAGTTGTCTCTGGTCAGAAAATTGAGAAGCACACTGGTTAAACGCTAAAGAGACATGTATTGGCAGACCCCAAACCAAGACCTGAGGTGCATTTACATGGTGCAGTGCAACGCTCCTTCAAGCCAGCTCCAGTTAAGACAGGTCCACAAAGCAGAGATATTCTGAGATATATAGTTCAGGACTGGGGTGCCAGAAGAGTGCTGTAGCTGACTGGTTAGCTGTGTTATTACGGGTACTGCTAATGTGGCTGTTCTGCTTCATGGCCGAAGGTGAGTTATTCAGAGCTAGTTTAAGGAATGTCTGTACTGTACCACAAAATACAGTAAATATTCCTTTAAAGAGAGGCCCATTTTCAGATGGACATTAAACACCACAGGGAGACAAAACATCCTTATCACTCTAACGGTGAAATTTTTCAGAGGTTGTGGAAACTGTTTTGAGAAGAGCTGGAGAGATTTGTATAACATCTGAAAGAAGCTTTCGCCGGCACTGTGAGATGCAGGGAGCAGGTTTTCACATTGCCCCTTTGAAGTGGGGTCATTGTAAGCAGACACAGGAGTTGTATAAACACGGAGGGCATGCAACTGTCCTTTCAGATAGCAGATCGACACAGAAGAAATAGAAAGAACCCTGCAGTCTATTTATTTGCAAGAAAAGTGAACTCCACTCCTTTGGCTGGGAAGAAAGTGATTTTTTTTTCTATCTCATGAGCATGTGAACTCTTGAATCCATGAATATCTTCAACTGGTTGTGCTTCATCGTGATAATTACTGAAATTTTTCTAATACTTCCCTTTTTAGAACTATATGCAGTTATGAATTTGAATATGAAATCATACATCCAGGAAGAAAAATTTGCACATTTTATTGAAAGCAAACAAAACATTTTAAAATTTGGAAATTGCTTTGACAATTTTACTTCATTTATTTTAAAGCCATGGAAAATGATCCTCCTTCTAAAATTTCAGGCTCCCTGGATAATATTTCAGAAAAAAAAGTCTAGAGCTGTTAATTTTCAACTTTCACTTTAGAACTCAAGAGAAAGTAGGATTAATATACAATTCTGGGCAGCAATGAGACACTCTTTCCTTACTTTTAAAACTTCTGAGAGAATGTTTTAAAAAATAATTCTCATTCAGAAGGTGACTTTAGCCTATCCAAAGTTTTGTGCTGTAGTAGTACATTCAGTCTGGCTACCTGAAATAATTAAATTGTAATATTGTGGATACACATACACTTTGTGGGGTGGGGAGAGGGCAAAAGGCAAACCAACATCTTGGAGCAATAGAATTTTAATAGAATTAAAATGCCAAGATATATTTGTCTTAACACTGTCACTGGAAACTTTGTTCATGAGAATAACGTGAGGAACAAATGTGATGAATTCCAATTCTTAAATTCATTATTTAAAGGAATAAAAATCAGCCTCATCACATAAAACTTATATTTAAAATAAGAACAATTTTTTAATGCTTTTCACCCAATAAGAGTTTATTTAAAAAGTGGCAGAAGTGCACTCTTTGCATCTTTGCCTCTCTTAGGGGATAAAATACCTATTTCTTCCTTGACTGACAAGACACATGAAATGAAGACAGAGACTGAGCACAGAAATAGTGGATGTGAAGTGTTTAGACGAATAGAAAACTGTCAAACATTCAATTAAAAGTATCTTGGGAAAAAAACACCATCAATCATCCTTTTCAGTCATCACAAAGATCATAACAAAAAGAAGTGTCATTCCACCAAAAGCAGACAGAATGGCATTAATATAAAAAAAATTGCTTACCCTGAACTCAAAGAAAATCAGTGGCAATCAGAATGAAATGTTGCATAACAACATTTGCACAAAGTCAAAGAAGTACAGTTTTTAAAATACATATAACATTTGTATCTTTTTAAATTAAATATAGGTGGTATTATGGGGATGTGTATGTCAACTTTCACATATTTTTTATTACATGCTGCATTTTTATTGAAGCCTAAAGTGAAGCAATATCAGAAATATTATTTCTTCCTCCTCCCCCCAAAGGTATGGTATTGTTTTGGCATTTCTTTTTGAAGTTAGTGTCTTTTTAGACATTACATCTGCTGACATTATAAGGTTCAGAATTTGTACTGAATGGCTGGAATCCAAAACTCATTAATTTTTAAAAGCTTATTAATTTTAAGCCAATCACATGATTTGGAAAACCTGATTCATGACTATGAAAAGTTTACAGCTGGCAATACAGAGATTTTTAACTCGATGAGAAAAACATTATAATTTTATGATAGGAATAGGTCAATGTAGTGATTTGGCTACACTACTTTATGAGGTGATGCCTGAGAATGGATGCAAAAGACTGCCACATGCCCTTAAGGTGTTTTCAGAAAAACTCGAGTGACTTTTCACTCCCGGAGGAGATGTGAACCTGCTGCAGTGAGAGAGCAATATCGGAGCAGTCTCCACAGAGCCACTTGTCCCTGAGACAAATGCCACACTGACTTATCTCTGACAGGTTTCTGGAGGCTGCTAAAATCAGCTCCACAGAGTTTTGAGATCTCATTGTTCTTTAGATGGAGAATGACAAAAGATGCAGCTGATTTATAGATACAGAGATTCATAGACTGGACAGGAACTAATACCAGTTCTTGAACAGCAGCATAACTGTTTCAGGGACCCACTCTGAACTTGGAGTTGTTGGGCTTTCCCCCCTGCCCACCCCTGCAGCTTCTCCACACTGTTACACAGCTGTGGCACTGCAGTTTGGCATCATGCAGACCTACTGCCCTATGCTGGCAATGATCCTAGGCTGGTGATGTGCTTCATGAACGATCCCCGACGTGTCATTTCCTTTGGTGCTGGACCTCGTCTAAGTGGTCCCTGCAGTGCTGGAGATACCCGTAAGGGAAGGGGAAGTATGGAGCTATGTGGGTGTATTGGATATTGTATCACCACCCTTACTGTAGCTCTCTTCAGGACTGGAGGACTGAGTGCCTGCTGCCTTCTCTTTTAGGGTTATGATGGTCCTCGCTTCCATCCAAGGACATGGCTGTGAATCACGGGGTCTGGTAACTGACTGATCTGTAAGTTCATTTCTTTCATTACACAAGTTTTACAGGGAGATCACAGAGCCATACAGCAGAGCCCCTGTTCCCTTTCTTTTTGCGCATCACAGAGGAGTTCCTTTGGCCAGCTCTTGGAAAGTGACTTTGCTTACTAGCTATGAATCAAGTTATCCACTTACAGCAGGCATGTGAAATCAAAATAAATAATAAATAAAAAGATGAAATAACAGCAGCAACTCCTACCAGCTACCAAACTACCAAATGGTGTGACATCAAAACTATTTCAGATGGGTAAAAATACACTATGTGGACCAAATGCTACGAGTGCTGATATTTAAAAAAAATAATGTGATATATTGATGATTTATATCAGATCACAGCCCACTGTAAAACCATTCATTTGCCATGATTTTTAAGAGGTATTTTCACAGTAACTTCTTGGGCTTATGTTTCGTGTCATTTGGGAGTTGCAGTTATTTTGTTGTTGATTGCATAACTGGTGATGAAAAAATGCAACTAGTTCATCATCTCAACATCTATCGGTTTACTGAAACAACATGAATTTCAAATTCAGGGATGGCTGCACAGCCAGCCTGATTAAAAATAAAATCCCTGCTCAGCCTGCATCCACTACTCCAAGTCCAACTGCAGCAAATCATTTCTGAAGGCTGAGACTGGAAAAAAAAGTTTGATGAGGAGGAGAACTGCTGTGTGCAGACTGACAGGTTTGTCTCCCCTCCATGTGTCGCCTGGCTGCCTCTACTCCTGCCTCTCCAGCTGTGCCAGCACGGACAGGTTTAAAATGACATACGAAGCACTGAGGTATTGTGGTGATTAGTGCCAGACAGAGAACTTCAAGAGACAGATTAGCTTAGATAACCATGAGATTTAGTGACAGTTGTGCCCGTTCTGTTAGCAGCTGGTAGTTTAACTCCTGCAAAAATTCCGTCTAGAAAACTCTGTCTTGTCAAGCACCAGAAAAAGCTGGAGAAATTCAGAACACAATGAAGGCCACATGTGAATTGTGCTTTACTGTGTAATCCCAAGCACTGGACACCCCTAAGTGCCTGGCATGTGTTTATTTTAGAAAACAGAAATGGACTGGTGTGCAGAGTGCATTGTGGAGTAACAGGAATAAGCCTAATCAAGGGCAACCAGCTATGCAGGTGGGTAGATGTAGGAAAATGCTTCCTTTGCCTGACAACTCCTTTTCCTTACAAACACGTTACTACCTGTCTCCATTCAAACATTTATTATTCATGAAGTATTTTACTGACTGTTTATTAAGAATCAATTTGTCTTTGTTTTGCAAAACTTCAAATGTGGACTTACCATGACATCTGGCCTAAGCAAAAAAATGTTTTCCTGAGACAAACTGTAATCTGCTTGGGCGGTGATTATGTCTTCATTTCTGCCTGTACTATCAACATCGCCAATGGCTATCAAAACAGAAAATAGAAATAGAGCCATGGCAGAGACTGAATATTTCTTTTAATTAGTTTCATTTTGATTCAGGCAGTATTCTTGTGTTCCTCCTCTTTTTCACCTTTGAGAAACCATTTCTCTTTTTTAGTTCATTATATCAATAATTCAGGTTTATCTCTGATTCTAGTCTGGCAGGGCACTTCAGTGCTTAACTTTAAGGAGAGAAGCAGCCTACTGATAATTTTGGTTGAAGCACTTTATGAATTGAGATTATGCATAAACATGGTACTAAACAGGGCAATGCATCCTATTTCACTAGCAGATATGCTACAGAAATGGAACATCAGTAAGCCCTCAAAATTTCACATGTGCTAGAGAGTCGCAAAAAGTATAGCAACATATGTCTACCTTGCATGTTAAATCCAGATTAGAACCTGCATTTATGTCCTAAACTGTTCATGTCACATTAATGTGCTCTTAAAGTAAGCACTTCTCAGCTTCCGGTTGCTGTGTGCAAGCTGAAAGCAGAGTCCAACCCTTCTTCCTCTCTCTTCTTAGGAGACAGCAGACATTATTTTATGCAAGGAGCGAGCCTAGTTGTCTCCTTCTCGACACACTTATGCAATGTAGTTTTCACTCCATTTGAAAGATAGAGCTCCTCTCTTTTGCCTCGCAGCTGAAGCTGGGATCTGACTGCATCTTTCTTCCTCGACTTGCTTTGCAGAGATAGTGGGCTCCAGGCTGACAGGGAGAATCATACTGTCAGATTTTGATACTCATCTTAAATCATTCTGTCTGTTTCTTTGATCTGTCCCTACCAGTACTTGCATAGAATAGTTCTGCTTACGTCAAAGGTGGGACATATTAGAGGGGAGGAAGAACTCACATGGACAGGATTTCATCCTGGGTAGGAAATGGCAGATGCTGGAAATCACCATTTCTCAGCCAGAAGTGATGTTTACTCATGTGAACTTTACTTCTCTGCCCTGCTGAACCAGGAGAATAAATCAGATGACCTGATTGACAGGTGGCACCTGCAGAGGCTTGGTGCCCCATGAGGAGGCTGATACCCATATGTCTCTGGCTGCAACTGTCGCAGAGCTGTTGGTGTCTGGATCAGTCCCTGAGTCAAGCCAGGTGCCTATATGCATAACCAGATTTATTCCTTCTTCAGTGGAAAACCATACAGGGCAAGCTAAAGACAGTAATTTAATTACTGAAAGTAGGATGTCTTATGCAATCATTCTTCAAAATTTTTGAGTGTATATGTAACAATGACAGTGTTGATGGGATACAGAACATCTGTGAAGCAAATCAGCAAAAAACGAAGAAATCCTTGGCAGTAAGGAACAAACACGTGCAAGCAAATTGAAAATATAGTGACTGCTGTCTTTAGGTTTATCTGTGAACCTCAAAATGATGTTGCAGATATGGCTGTCCTACAGTTTCTATGGACTATTATTAAAAACCTTTCTACTTTGTATTGTATATATTTATATATACAAACATGATTTCTTCTGTCATTTAATAAGATACCACATTGTGATCTGCACTGTCTGAGGGACCCTGAGATACATGTGTTTGGAAGAAGTACAGATAAAGGAAGTGGTTTCCTTAGCAACAGGAACTCTGTGCAAAAACTCTCAGAATAGATTCTTGTCTTTCTCTTTCCTATTTATGCCTTGCTCAGTGTTTTGGTTAGTGCACACTGTACAATTAAGCATTTAGAGCAGTATTCTCAGAACATTTACAGTGCCAATATGCAAAATACCCTGTCCCCTGAAAAAGCTGTGAGTGCCTTAGAAGTCCTTCCAATGAACTTAAATAATTCACAAAAAAATGTACATTGTACATTTGAACAGCTTTCTCAGAGACACTATTTAGTGAATTATTTAAGATCTAGGTTATAAAAATAGCCTTATTCACAAAGCTCATTCTGAAGTTCAATTTCATTTCTTTAAAATTTCTACTCATGACAGATTTAATGGATATCTTTGGTCTAAAAGTTCTCATTTCTCTCATATGCACATGTACAGTTGCACACACATACATACACACAGTCTTTTTATATAAGCATATGTTAATGGCTTAATAGATTGGTGAATGGTCTACTACACCATGAATTTCTCTTAGTATATTTGATTTAACTCAGAAAAGATTGTAATGTTTTCTCATTGACTCAGTCTTCCTAACACCCCAGGGGATAGCTCAGCTAGGGGGATGCTTTTATTAATACTGTTTTGCTGGTTGCAGTCTATGTGTTTTTGCTAGCATTATAATACATATTCATATACAATTATTGCCTTAATGTTTTTCCCAGAACGAAAGCAGGCTAAACTATCCTTTTCCCTTTGCAGTTTGTTTTGCTACTAGTTGTATTACTGGTGAGTCAAGAGCAAGCAAAAAAAGCAAGCCGACCCATATGTTCCTCCTTGTTACCTATGTATTTCTCCTGAGAATTTTTCCTCCTTCTCACCTTTCAAGATTTGCATATCTGGCAAATTCTCAGACATAAAAAAAGGTCTTTTGTACAGAAGTCTAGGTTCTTAGAATTAATTTCAACTCTTTCTTTTTCTCTGGGAGTTATGGTACTGGATACAGCCTTTAGTTAAACTGTCTATAAGAAAGGGAACATTTTTTAAAAAAGGGAATTTCTGAGATTTTAGTACAGACGATGGAGCAATATGCAGCATGCTTAGAACAGCCTTCACACAAACTTTATAGTCAATCAAGAAAGCTCTTTCAGGTTGCTGGGAAGGGAAATGATGCAGAAGTAGAATGCACTCACTGTTCCATAGCAAGGTTAGGAGATGGGGCCAATAGAGACATGGCAGAGAGTGTGTAGAGGGGGGAATTTTTAGAAGTCTCTCATTTGTCTTCTCCCCAAAATGCATGCCTAAGTGGGGGTATCATGGAAAAAATATACACAGTAAAAATAGTGAGAATCATTTCTGTGATGATTTTGAAAACTGTGGACTCATCAATCCCCCTTTTTTGTAGAATAGCAGTTGTGCTGAAATAGATTGTCTGCTCCTAAATTGATATTAATTTTTGCCTTTTGCTGAATGACAGCCATTCATCACTGATCCAAATTATATACGTCTCAGGAAAACAAAACAAAACAAAACTATGATTAACATCATTAATGCATATAAAAATATAAAATTGGGAACATGGTGAATGTAGGGACACTTTCAAGGAGAATGAGAGATGTGTCTGTATCATGTCTACTGAACAGAATTTTTTTGTGTTAACATTGAAGGTCTTCATCATAGCGGATAACAGTTTCTTGCATAAACACTTTGTTCTGCCAATTTCTTTATTTAAAAAAATCCAATTTGGATGTGACTAAATTAGCTTGCACTTAAAATGATTTCTCCATTGGCTTGCCCTGCCAACGGCTTATGCTGTCACATCTGGTGTATATTCTCCTAGTCTGTACTTTTGAACGAAATTCATATTTCTTTGGGAATTACAACATTCTTTGTAGCTCTGGTGATACTCTGGCAGTGAAGCATATGCCATGTGAGAAATTTATTTCCATACATGTAAGAGGTGTGGCTGCAGAAAGCCCAGATTTCCCTTCTCAAAGGGAAGTTCATCTACTTATTGTCACCTCTGTATTTAGCCCGCTGTATTCCAGAATGCCTAAACGAGAGACTGGTTACTTCATTTCAGAGAAGTATCTTCCATTTATAGATTTGCTTAGAAATGGGGACCCCCGCCTAACATTTACTGTTGGACATATTTGATTCTTAGTTAACAGCTTTGCAGTAGGGGAAGCTTCCAAGTTAGACGCTTCCAACTTTTCAAGTTGTCCCATTTGTTACTTAACCAAAGAGTTAAAAACTAACATTTTGCTTATACTTTGACTTCCAGTGGATTTTGTTATACATTCATTTGCTGTACTATGTTTATTAGCAAATGTAAGCTCCCTATAAGAAATCCATAACCATGGATTAATTCGCCTTCAACATTTTCTTTGTCATGCTAGTATCCATAGGTTGAGTTTCCAGTAGGGACCTCACCATTAGTGGATGCTTTTTGGACGATTTGCATACTATTTGCACACTGATAACAAGAGATGGCATGATCCTGATGTGCTCTTCAGTTTTGGCACCTTGATAATGCCTGTCTAAGAACGTACTGGAGCATAGCGTGGCTCTTTTGCTGTCAAAGATGGTGCACAGCCTTGCTTCCTGCTAATATGAAGTCAAAATGTGGCCCTGGTGCTCTCCGGAGCCATGACTGCAGAGTGCACAGAGATATCAATTCTTCCACTACAGTGTCTTTTCCTTAATCAGTTTCACAGCTCTTCTTTGAAACTGTCATTTATTCTTCTTGAGTTTGGATACAGTATTTCATCAGATTTACAACAATGCCAAAATACAGGCAATATAATATCCTTACTTCTGTTTGATATTCCTACATGCATATAATAATAACAAGTCAAGGTAAAATTTATGAGCCACCAAACTGGTCTCAATATTAAATTAGTTAAATCACCAAATAAACATTAAAAAAATAATATCTTCAAATAGTGCTTCTTCATCAGAAACAGATGTCCATTTGGTTATGGATGTCAGCTAAAATAGGTAACTAAATCAGTCAAATCTATAACTTTGAAGCTGATTAAGTATGTTGTTATTGAAATCAGTTATTTACAAAAGACTGAACCACAATTTGTAAATCAGCAACATAATGTCTTTCTTAAAGTTTCGTATGGTACCTAACCTGTTCTCTCTCTGTTCTGACAGGTAGGTTAACATACAATCAAAAATTCCAAGAAAACATCTTTTTGACAGCTCTGACAGTAATTCTAGATGACTGATTCAATTTTTTTTTTAAGTGTAGAACACATTTTATGGAATATCACGGCACAATATTTGCTCAAGAAATTTTTCTTCTTATTGTCTTACTTGAAAAGACTTTACGAGTCTTTCTTCCAGTAAAAAGTCACACTGACTTCTAGAAAAAGAGTAAAAGTAAAAACACAAATGGCTCAGAGCATCTCTTGGATAATAAACAAAAAGCCAAGAAGGAAAGAAAGATGATGACACTTAATAGAAAGATGAACAGAAGGCTTCCAAAATGTTTTTCTTAACTTCCTGGCTCCCCTTCAAGAATATCTGTAATTGCAGTCAAGGAAAACATTGAAATGTCCTGCTGTCACAATTCTTCTTATTAGTAGCTCTACATGTAGTGCTATAACAGAGTATCCAGAACAGAAAATGACCAAAGGACATTCATGCAAATAGACCAGAAACTTGAACCTGAATCTTCAAATCATAGGCAAGTATTGCAGTTATTGGACTTCTGACAATCCTGTCTTGCTCTGTGGCAAGAAATTCTACTCTTGGAATGTGAAAACTCTTCCAATTAAGCATTTGATCAAGTTATTTCCTTCAGTTTTACCCACCTTTCAGTGCCTTTCTTGAACATCATTAGGTAGAGCCAATTTTAGAAAATGTCCTAATTAAATCAGCACTTTAAAAATGTAGATAGTGTTCTGCATGTTTCAAAAAATATGTCTATGACTCTCCTTCCTCCCAAATGACTAAAAAATGAATTTGACAGAACTTTCAAAAAAAACGGTGTTATCTTATTGGAATGAATGAGATTAAATTGTGCCATTAATTCATGATACTTCTGGCACAAAAATCTTGTTAAAATAACTGACTACTAGGTTCCCTTCTCAACAACTAGTTGAATTAATATAACCAACAGAAAAATTAAAAATAAATTCAAGCTTCTGATATTTCCTTTACAATCAATTTCTTATTCAATTTGAATATTGCAATAAATTCCTGTTTTAAAATTCAGTGGTAGGTCAAACAGCTGAAATGCACATCTTGACAAAAGTTCTCTAAACTCATCAAGGTGCAACCATTCAAAATATATAATTTATATAATCACTGTGCTTCTGTAAAAACTATTGAGCTCACAAAAGGGTAACTGAGTGAATCTGTATCTCCCTAGTGAAGCAATAAATGTACTTGAAAACTGACATTTCTTTGGGCAGTACCATTTAGAACTATTCAGAGTCCTTAAAATGCTGACATCAGTTAATCTATTTGTTACATCACAAATTTAGGCATCTGTTAAGTTTTTTGCTTGATTACCTTGTTTAAGGATAATAGATGTAAGTACAATGTCAACCCTCCTCTTTCTGGTGTTACTTTACTTTTATGGTGTTTATTCACTTCACTGGTTTTCACTTTGAAAATTATCCTGGAGTGCTATTATTAGTGGTAGTGTTTTCCAAAATTCTTATCAGTTCATTTTCACACTGAAATTGAGATTTTTATGGGCCATATACATAATAACTCCATTTAATAAGAAAAGTGGATTTAAAACTGGCTTGTCTTGCTTAGTTACAGATATAACAATTTAGTCATGAGGAAATAGCTGCTGATCATTTTTTGTCTCAGATGTGATATGGGATATTTCCAAAATACAGCAATAAAAAGCCATCCCCCGTAACCAGCATTGTCACTTCATTTGGAACAGAGCTCTGCTTGAGTTGCTACTGAACAAAAAGATGGAGAATCTAATGCCTTTTCTTGTCACATCTTTTATGAAGTCAATTTTTAAGACTAGGAATGTACAACTGTTTTGTGATACATAATTTCTTTCAATTAATGTTGAAATGTTTTCTACAACTGAAAAAGGAATCGGCAGGACAGACTGAAGCACATCTTTTCCCTTCCACCCTGACTGCAAATGTCATTCTGTAGCATTATCCAGAGTGATGGGAAATCTGACAACAAATTCCTCCACAGTAAAATACTAAAAGATAGATCACAGTGAATGTTTCGATTCAGAAAAAAGAAAAAAAGTGGTTTTGTTTTTATGCGATTTGATTTTTCTTAAGAATGTGCTTAAACTAAAAAGAAAACTAAAAAATGTTAATTACACAAAGATTCCAAAAGATTCTTTTCCAAATCATTTGAATTGGCAACCATATTAAAACATATATATCCACAACTTCCTACCTGTCCTAAAATTTGCATTTTCTTCTTCTACTATCTGACTTATTACTAGAGAAAACAGAATAGATGGTGTATAGAGTGAAGGGATAGCTGTTTTTATATTCTCTTTCACCTTTTTTCTGGTCCTGAATTATTTTTCAAATGATATTTAATATTTCCTTAATATTGATTTTAGCAAGTGCTACAATATTATAAATAATGTAGGCAAGCACCAATAAGAGACTCTATGAAAGACAAGATCAGGTGCGAAAGTATTACTGTTACTGCCTTAGGTTCCAGCATTGAAATATAACTCAGTGCTGTTTTGTAAATCGGTATTGTTACTTAAATCTGACCACTCCAAGATTCATTTTCCTTATCAGCTTAGGCCCTTTGGTTTTGCAATTTCTTCATCTTTTACAGCTGGCTGTCTCTGATACTTAAGCACAGTACCTTCACATTTCTACATCTTTTCCATCCTTATCCTTACATCCCCCTTGTGAGACAGGCAGATACAATTATCACTGTTTTACAGATGGGGAACGGAAGCACAGACAGATTAAGGTCTAGGTCGCAAAATGATTTAAATGTTATTTTGAAAGCAAGTGTTTTGTGTTGAAGCTTTTCTGCTTCTATGAATATTTAGTATATCCATTAGGCCAAAGAAAAATTCAGGGACATGTTTGGGTCTCCTACTACAGCCTGTAAAGTGGAAGCAGCTGGAAAGGAAGCACTTAGGTTCAGGACACTATTCAGACTGTGTGTCGGCCAGAGATGCCAAGCCTCAATATGTCTAGTTCCATTTTGGACTGCAAAGTTCCCACTGTACCTGTGGACAGGCTTTTGCACATTCACAGAAGTTGGTATTTGAACTTAGAAGTTTGAGCTGGAGATTCCTTAACTTCACTGCAGCTCAGAGGCAGTCAAGAAAACACTTAAATGCCATTTAAATCTCTCAGGGAACTCCTATCCACACTACACAGATGCCTAAGTATGGTCAGAGATGTTCATGCTTTCGATTTTCACTTTTGAGCATTTGCCAGGGAAGTATGAAAAAAGGTTCTAAACTCACCTCAACTTCAGAAAATACAATTTTGTCATCTCTAGTACATGCCAAACAAAGATCCTACACATTAGGGTAGACACAAGACAAGGACAGTGAATATAATAGTCATGAAGCTAGATGAAATTAAATACAAGGGAACCTAATTTTCTAGACCACTGGAATGAGAATATGGATAGGAAGAAGTGGACTCCAGATTCCTGGAACTGCTTTTGCAGTTTTTATTTAAATTTTATTGGAGAAAATGAATAGATTGATAAAAAATGAATAAATTGACAAAAATGAACAAAACCTGGAGTCAGGTTCAGAACCCAGGCTCCTGTCTCTGAGGAATGTTCTTCCACCCATTGACCCTTTCAACTTTTTTTTTTGTTACTATTTATTTCAACAGGGAATGCTGGATGTCACCACCCATCCAGCCTTTAGAATAGCTATATGGTTAGGATACATATAAAAATAGAGATAATGAGTTCACAACAAATAATTTGGAGAGCTAGACTTACAAGACTGGCCAAAGACAATGTAAAAATACCATGGTCAAGCACAAAATGGAGTCAAGGCTTTAGTTTTGGTTCCTGAGAACCAAATTCTGTCATTCAGTAGAACCTGATCATAACCTTCAGCATGACACAAGCCAGAAACACTTGTACAGTTGGTTTTTGTTAGTTTTGTTCTCTTGGTTTCATTTTGGATTTTAGATGGAAATATATTTAATATGTATTTGAGTGTTTCTAGTATATATTTTAATATTGTCATTACAGCTCTTCAGGTCTAAGTTTGACCATTACATGAATCAGAGCTGAAGTAAATTTGGTAATACAGTCAGGTTAATTTAAGTATGTAAATGTATTTACACACTAGTATTCCCTCTAAATGTTCAGATACCATTTTTTCTATGTGCTCTTTCATGACACATTTTGATTTTTTTTCTATAGTCATATTTCAGATTCATTGAAAGCTTCTAGCAAATAAGTATAATTAAAAGTATGGTGAAAACATACTGAATAGTCTACCTGAAAGTAAACACATTCTTTTGCAATAAATCTTTGACTTAACATGTGTAATAGAGGAAAGCTAACATTTATAAATGTCTGTGAATTTCTCTTCTTTACGCTTTGTGGTGAAAATGTCTGAGAAAGATAATCTTGGCATGTAAATAATAACCATCCAAAGCATAATTAATTTCACTATGTGATAAAAGTATGATTTATGGAATAAAAGTATGATATTTTTTAATGATTCCTGAACAGAAATAATTGTTAATAAAGTTCTGGAGATCGTATCTGCCTCTCCTACTGTAAATTCTGACTATACCAGCTTAGGGATAAGAGTCCAGCTCTACAGTTTTTCTGTCAGAAGACAAATTATTGAATATGTAAAGCCTCTGAAATTAGTGCTCTTGAAAAGAGCTGGCTGGTTTCTCTGGAAATAGAGATCTATTCTGCAATGAAATGGATGACATTGGTATCAGTATCTGAAGTTTTACAGCCTTGTGCCAAGTCCTACCACATCATCTCACCTGGAACCACAAGATATATCTCCAGTAGGCAGGGTGAGGGTGTGAACACCAATGCTGTACTACAACAGTTTGAACTGAAAAACTGTTAACAAGCTGCCTAGCATTCTTTCAGCCAACGACAAATAGATTGAGTCTGCTCTGAGCATGGGGCTGGACCAGTCAACTTCCAGAGGTCCTCTCCAAAGTAAATTATTCTATGATTCTGTGAGTCTGTCCCAGACACTGCCTGGGTGAGACCCAGTCACTGTGCTCAGTGGGCTGTAGTGGATGGAGCTATCCTATTTTTAGTTAAAAAAATGAAGGCAGAGACACTTGTGCACAAACCATAGGTGTTTGTACTGCTTGCCCTTAGGACCAGAAAACAGACCATGACTTTTTTTTTATTTTCTGGCATAGCCGCAGTGATAGGAAAAACCATTAACAACAGGAAAAGTAGGGCACAGTTAAACTCTGCAAGCTGTCTGAAAATATGCAGATGTAAAAGTACAATACGTATTTTCTTTTAGCTTTCTGTGAAGCTACAGATGAGTCATCAGATATACCTGCTGTGATTACTGCCCAGGCAAGGTGTAGACCTGTAAGTATAAATCCTTGGTATCCTGTTATCTGTATCATTACAATCCAGTCCATGCTATTCCTATAATTAATATGCCTTATCTTAGGTGAATTTTTAGACATGGCAATAGATATCTATGTCAAGATATATTTTAATATTATACTTTTGCAAAAAGCTATGTTCCAGTGCAGAGCACGTCTTTGACAACATACTTTTTAAAATGATTTCACAATCATTAAGTTAAAAGTGTGTTCTATAAATAGATTACCATATTTCTAGTGGGCTGGATGAACTTTTTTTAATCATGATTTCAATAAGGAATATTTTGTGCTGTTTTTCTAGTCATTCATCAAGACAATTAATGGCATTGTTGCAAAAGCCCTGCTGCAGTTCATGCCACCTTGTAGAGCATTCTCTGTGAAAGCTGCTGAGGCTCAGATTAAGTACTGCAAATGCAGAAGCAGGATAACTAGGTACTCCAAAATTCCTCTGGAATCCACAGACTATACGTAACAGTGATATTGGACATTTGGAAACTTTGATAGCCAATCTGGCTACTACACGATTTTGCCTTTCTTGTGAACGAAGTCCTATGAATGTCATTGAATTCCTGCAAAACAAAAACACTACCAATTGGAGGGACAAGGGGATCCTAGTGGGCCATCAATGTACTAGTGATTAAGCTGGGTTTTGTGTAAATTGTGCAGAAAATACTTACAATATTTAGTGCAGAAATACTGTAGAAAATGGTGCAGAAAACATAGAAAATAGTTCATTACCACCACAAAAGTCAGTAGCAACTATTTATCATAGTATTTCAGATTTTCTTTTAGTGCCTAAATTACCTTTTATTACCTAAATTACCTTACCCTAATTTATGTTCAGGGAAATGTTTGACACTTCTTACCATATTCATTTATTGTATATCAGAGCTAAATTAATAGCTATTAATCAGAGTTATTTTGTTGCAGTAAAATGTTTCATTTGTTCTTTTTTTTCAATGAGTACAGAAGCAAATATATCTGTAGTCTGCAAACAGCATACAGGAGTGTATGACTGTCCTCTTGATATTAACCTTAAATGAGCTCCATGGTTAGCTTCATTTGTATACCAGTGCTTTTGTTAATTGAAGCTCAACTTTGGGACTTTTAATGGTTTCTAAATCTCTATATGTGTATGTAACTGTCTATCCAGCTGGAGCAGCATTTAGCTCTTTCTTGCATGATACTTTTGTCCCATAATGCTGCAAAACAGACTATAAGAGTCTTATTATCTGACTCTTAAGAGTCAGATTATAAGAGCTGCTTTCTTTGTATAATATACTTTCTCTATGCTATGTACTTAGAAGATGAAATTAATGTTGACCTCAGTTTAATGCAATAAAAGCGATGATTTAATTTCCGTTGCTGGAAACTATGAAAAGTTTTTTGTTTGTTTGTTTGTTTGTTTGTTTTTTAATTATCTTTGTGCACTTATTTAGCAGCAGGCCATATGTGATGTCTTTTTCTTAAAGATTTTCAAAATGGCTTTACAACTGAGATGAAATGTACTTCTTGTAAAGACCAATATAGTAATTATGATGACAAAAGTATAGAAACATCTCTAACAAAAACTCTTGCCTTTCAGTGTAACGGACACCCCTATGCCAAATAAGTGCATCAGTTAGTGAATGTTGTTCATCTATACTGACATATAAAGTTCTTATCACACATTGATAATATATGCTTGCTTTCTCTGATTGTCAGAGATGGTAAAAAATGGTAGCAAGTGGACTGAGTTTATCACAAAGCAAGAGAGATAAAGAAAATGAAGCAGAAATAAAGCTTCTTAACTGATGCTTAGATCAGTTTAAATTGATGGGTTCTAGAACCTTGAAAATCCGATCTTCAGACTCCAAATTCAAAGTGTTATTTTTAATGATATTTTTATTGTAATTATTAAAGAATTTTATTCTTGTAAGCTCAAAGAAATAATCGAAAAATGAAAATTGCCTCTCATATCCTATTTTATCATTATAAAAAAATAGAAATATGAGTTAAAATGGGTTATGATATAGGCCAAAGAACAATCTTTCCTATGTTGTCCCAGAAAAAACGATCTTAATTTTCCTGGAAAATACGTCCAATTTCTTTAGATATCAAAGCAGTAATGGAGACATTAAATCAGTAAGCATCATCTAAGTTGACAGTGTCACTTTTTAATTTATGATAAATAAATTTAGAGCAAATGGAGATTTCCTACTGAAACTAAAATTATAACAAGGAATTGGACCTCAGAAGTGTTTCTGAAAGAACTTAGAGTGGTTCCATGTATTTCGGGTTGATGTTCTCTTAGTATATGCTAGTAGAAAATCAAAGGTCAATTTCCAGGCACAGTGGAACATCTTCATAATGTGATATATTTTTCTTAGGAGTTGCCTTTTTTCTGAATTTTGGTCTTGTTTATTACAGATTTTAACATATTTCTTCCTCAAGCCTTCTCACTAAGCCAAATATAAGTATCATATTTTTGTAATATAATGTTTTGCTTTACTTAATAGATTTCATTCCTCCCTGAAGAAGTCACAGTTATTAAGTGGACAAAAACATCAAAGACAAACAAATTAATGCTATTTCTAAACTTCTTTAAATCTTCATAGGAATAGGTGATTATACAAACAATGTAAAAACGTACTCAAATTTGGACCACCTAAGAAGAAAGCAAATTTAGATGGTATTCTCATGTCATTATTCTACAGATATTGCATTAACATGATTCAGGGCTATGCAGATATTCAGTTAAATCTATTTCTTCCAAAAGGATGGGAAGATCATCTTTAAGCTACTTGGTTAGTATCACAAAGGGCATCAAGATAATTGACAGTTGGGAAAGCAGCAGAAAAAAGCAGAATGAAAACTCCAGCTGAGTTTAAAAAATCCCTAGTGAAGGTAGATGAAAATAGTCTGGATATTTGTGCTGCTTCTGTCCCCAAATGATAAGAAATTGTGCAATAGTTGACCTTTTTGAGTTTTCACATTACCCTTAAATAGAACAGACACAAACTATAGAAACACTATAGAATGATATTGTGGGCTGACCCTGCCTAAAAAACTCAGCTATTACCTGTTGCAGTTCGTAGTGGGCTGAGGAAAATTTTTCCCATCATTCAGTTCCTGGAGAACAGCCAATGGATATCAGAAACTAAATCATCATCTCCCTTGGCTGAAAAAAGGGAGATGAAAATGCTTTTCTGTAGGTATTGGATAAGAAGATAAAAATAAGAAGATAAATGAATACAACTTTTTGTGGGGACATGTTGCTGTGTGTAACGTACAAATCCACTTCTTACAATATGATAGTATTTCTACATATACTTATTTGTGCAAAATACTGCAGTTCAAGCAAAGCTCAAAGAGATACTTCCCTAGAAAAACTGATTTTATAAAATAAAAATGTATTAAAATGTATTAAACACTTTTTAAGGTTTTCCAAAACTCAAAATATCTTATCTGTTTACCACTTAACATATTTGTTTTAGGCATATGGGATAGCATCATCTCTCCAATTTAGATAGCTAGTTTTTTCAGGAACTTAATCATAAGCTAATTGCTATGGGCTCCTTTTATAGCCAACAGAATTAAAGAAATGTATAAATAACTCCATAAACATACAAATGCTTCCAGAACCCAAGTCCTCTTATCTGTGCTGTTATTTCAGAATAACATGACTATCAGTTGTTTACACAGACATCACAAACTGGTCAGCTTTGATTTAGACACTAAGCCTTTTAGAAATCTAAGTCAGGTAAGATAAATCCCATTCGTGGTCATCAGGGTGTTCAAATACTGCTTTTATGGAATATAGAAAAGGCATTAATTTATTGCAGCTCAACTCTGCCTTCAAGAGTTATTACAATAAAGTAAATTTAGACAGAGTTGACCAACATACACTGATATTATGGCTAATGCACTTCACAGGACCTAATTAATTTTCTGCTCATTTAAGTAAAACAGGCAGACTGATAAATGACATCATTAGGCTATTCTGAAAACATATCTAAATGATAATGTCTTACACAATGAGACCAAACCTATCACCTTATAAGATATAACCACTGGAACAGCAAGGGCATAAAAAAAAATGAACATGGTGCACTGACAGTTTCAGCAATGTTGCAGAACTTTCTTATCTAGGTCTTCATATAATCTTGTCTGTCTTGTACTCATCATACCATCAAATCAGCTCATACTAGACATGAATGTATTTTCTTGAAATGGATTTAAACGTAGGTACTTGTTCTTAATCTTTTGTATTTTAAAAAGCCAACTATGACTTTAAATTTGCATAAGAGCATGAGAAGGGTAACATAAAGCCTTTAGATTGGAAACAAGAATTCTCCTATATCATGTTTTGGGAAAGCTCAGAAGTTATAGTGAAATATTGATTGTTATGCTTAGATGTATACGTTGGAACTATACTGATCCTTTCTCAAGTTAAGTTGCAGACCAGCTTAGCAGAAGCAAAAGACTTCTGGTTCAGTTAAGAGGACATCTTTCATGTAAAAAGAAAAAAGCTAAATATAAGACTAATATTTTGTTTCAGCTCTTTCATTTTCAAGGGATTTTAAATAACAAAGATTTTGGTAGCTGCAGAGTTGAATCTGATATCTTCCTTTTCCAGGTAACATAGTTGCAAGATCCCTTCATATTTGCATTATTCTTTGGTGACAAACCACTAGAAATCCCTTTTTCTTTTAATGTTTTTGAAAACAAGCCCACAAATAAATCCTCAAGGCCCAACTGATTTGTTTTGAACAAAGATTTAAGATAATTTATTTTAGTTCATTTACCCCACATCCCTTCATAATTGGTACAGTAAAATTTTATTCCCTTAAAATGACAAAATATGTATTACGAAAGACTAATAATGAAGTAATGCAGCTAAGCTTTACTAAATAGTATTTCTGAAGACCTCTTTCTTGAAATGTTTTTGCCTCTACATACCAGCATGGTATTTTTTTTCCACAAAAAAGTGACCGAGGTTAGGTTACATGATTAAGGCCTATCTCTCTGCATAGGAGGGAGCCCTGGGGCACTGCCTGGTGGGGGGCCCCAATCGCCCCCGCAGAGACACGGGCCCCGACCGCCCCCAGGGCCGTCCCAGGGAGCATCAGCCCCCGGGCCGGGGCACCGTCAGCATGAGCCCACGAACACGGCTCTGCGGTCACCTCGCGCTCCGAGGGGGGACTGCCTCGGGGTACGGGACGCGTTGTGGGATGCCGCGGATGAGCAGCTGGGGGCTGTGCAGGACTGATTATGGGGTGTTCAGGGCATGAACCCAAGGCAGGGAAAGGCAGGGATCAAGGCAGTTTGGGGAGGAACAAAAGTGGGGAAATAGAGGGATGAGGGGATACAAGACGCTGGCCACACATACCCAGGCTGCTGGTCAGTGCGCTTGTCTGGCCATGCCCTGTGCCTGATCAGCACAGTCTGCCCCGTCTTCTCATTAAACTCCATTTGTAGCTATTTTCCTGGCTGAGGGACTCTATGTGCGTGTGCATGTGTGCAGGTCTGAGTGCCGCAACTGGAGGGGGACCCGGCTCAGAGGGACCCGTGCGCCTGGGGTGCCAGTGACGGGAGAGACCAGAGTGGGTGCGTCTGGTGTGGGTGTGTCGGTATCGGTGTGGGCAACAGCCAGCGAGCATCAGACCGGACCTGCTGGTGAGCAGGAGAAGAGGTTTGGGAGCCAGGTGTTGGCGTGGCCATAAGTCTGGGCTGCATCCTGTCAGACCAGTGGATCTGAGAACTGGCTACTGGAGGGGCCAGGGGGTGCAAGCCAGGTGCTGGAGGTGCTGTGGGCCTGGGGGTTAGCTACTGGTAAGGCCATAGTTCTGGAGCAGCTACTGGAGAGACCCAGTGAGTGTTTGTGTCTGTGCTGAGGCAGCCGGGAGGCCTGGGGATCTGGGAGCCAGCTACTGGATAGACTGGGTGTCTTTGCACAGTTACTGGGGGTATTCATCATGTGTGTGCCTGTGTGTGTGGGGGGTATATATATGCATGTTTTCCACAAACAGACTTTCAACCTGAACTGCCAGAGAGGGGAGCAGGATAAAGCTGTTGATGCCAGTGGCCAGTAAGTTGTATATGTGCTTATGTGGTTAGTGTGTGTGCGTGTGTGTGTCTGTGTCTGTGCGTCTGTGTATGTATTTGTGTGTCCTTATTGGGAACACATGCTCAGCCTTGCTACTGTCTTGGACGTGTGAGCATGGAGATGCAGCAGCCTCACCCTTATGAGGCTACTGAATTTTCTGATCTCTAACTACCAAAGGGTAGGCAGCTTTCCAATGAAATCCAGCTTGTATTGACATTAGTTGCTTATACAGATGCCCCTGTTGCTCCCTTGATGCCCATTTCCAGACAGTCTTGAGCCACGGTGATGCTATGGCCATAAACAAAAGATAATTCCCCAAAGTTTGGGCAAAAAAATTCCTTTTGATGAAAAAGTAGAATGAAACAGTAGGGCCATTATTGGTTGATTTCCTCTTGTTTCTGTTTGGTCAATATGAGCAGAAAAACTTTTTTCCTGATGCATATCCTTCATTAATCAATACAGAAGGTGGCGTTCACTCCAGTTCATCATCCTTTATCCCTTTCTGGTCTTTTGGATATTGCTTTTTAGTCTGATTTACAGCTTATGAATAGCAGTTTAGTACTATTGAATACTTTCTTGGTGTAAAGTGGTAAGATTAAAATATATCAGTTCCCATCATGCCATCAGGAACGTCCATATCCTTGTGTAGGGTACTGGTTTTAATAATCAGTATAGGGGGTAAACTGGTTTAGCTTTTAATCCTTTTATCTGGTATAGAATTCTGATGGAAAGGACAATTTTCCTCAAATTTTCGAAGGGATTGCATCCGAAGTTTAACGTAGTTGTTGCTACCTGCTGAACACATTTTTAGCCTTGAAGCTGTGTCTAAATAAATAATGACTTGCACTACTATTTGAGGAAAAACTGAATTAATGTTTTTGAAACTACATAACAAGTCTACCAGTTATCTGTGGAATGCTAGTCCTGGAACAGAAATTATTTAAGGTGGTACATAGTTATGTAACACACACATTCCACATTGCTGTCATGAAATGTTACATCAGTAACTCCCCATTACTCACTTTGGAAATATTCTCCTGCAAAAGACCAGATAGTTCTATATAACCTTTTGCCAGATGCACAAACTTACTTGATATCAATATATACAGTAACAAAACCTATCCATGTGAAAAGCTAGTCATGCTGAACACAGAAATGTAGAACTCAGGTAATAAAACCAGGGAATATTGTCCTTCTGTGGGCATATGATATGCGTAAGGTTCTTACAAAATCCAGAAAATTTAGCAAGTTAAAGATAGCAATTATTTCAGGAAATGGAGGCATCTTTTGATGCTGAAAACAGATGTAGGCTTCAAAGGAATGCAGGATGAGTAGCTCAGATATAGACATGTAGCTATATCACAAATGACACTTTCAAATCACACAGAAAATTTACTGTGATAAATGTTCACATAAGTCTCATGAGAATTATCTTTGGGACACACTATATTTTAAAGATAATAAAGCCCACAAAGCTTTAATGCAAAAAAGTTGGTGGAGAGAAAATGAAACCCAATGATAGTGTAGAAATACCAATGGGCTATCCAGATTCTTGGCACAGTCAAATTCTGTGGTAAATGTTGAGGTAAATCGCTTGGGTAATTTAAAAGACGTGACTAAGAAAAGGTGAGGAGAACACTAAGTTTAACTTTGTACACCTGAAAGCCCTAAAGTAAATTTTGGACCAGTTCTACCATCCATGTATACTTTTTAATGCAGATTTAAAGAGTGTTCTAGCCATTCAGAAATAACATTGCTAAGGAATAGAAGAGCTAAACTTCTGATTCACATATAACACATGTCCAGGTTTGCTAGATATGCCATATCAAAAGGAAAAATGACAAAAAATGGACCATGGTTCAATTGTTATGATATAGATATTTGCCTAATTACATTATAATGAGTCTGTGATATTTCACAATCTGAAATCTTGATGAAGGTGGTATCAGAAATGTTAAAAAGGATACTTAAATTCAGAAGTCTTGCTCAGATATAGAATATTTACTTAAATACAGATCATCTATTCAGAGTATCGCTGGTTTGAACATGAATGGTTGTGAAATTTCACAATTTGGTCTTAAACTCACTCTAGACCAAAACATTGCAGGTAGCACACCCAAATCAGACAGAACATAATGGTTAGATAAGTTGAAGTTTTTCAAATGACCAGGCAGTCTATCTATGTTTAATAGAAAGGTATGGGTACAAAAGATGTGTAAGGGGGTGAAAATGTTCCTCAGGCTACATGATAAAGTTATGGAACAGGGACAGAGCTAGAGACAGGTCTCTCCCTCTAGGCTTCCCACATGAACAGAGAAAGAAAGAGAAGTGAACTGAGTATCTCTAAACTGTGAAACAGAAAAAAACCCTAAAGTACTAACAGAGAACGTAGTGGAAGAATAGTACAGAAACCTTAAGATATTTTGGAAATCTGAGAGAGGAAATCAAATCAGAGACCATCAATGGATCATTAACAGGTGCTGTATTATCTTTATCATATATATTTCCTCGGCAAGACAGGGTGGAAGAGTGACCGGCTCTTTAAAAGCCTGGGACTTTATAGTTTGACCTAGCTGTTAGAAACAGACAAGTTCCCTCTTCTCTCCTCACAAAATCCTTCCTCTGCCATGTTAGTCAGTCAGCTTTTCCAGTTATATACTATGGCTCAGAATTCCCCACAAGCCACAAGTCAGAGTACTGCACCTGAGATGGCAGGGAACTGACTTCAGGAGGTTCATAGGTATAGCTACATAGTTCTGCCTTCTTATCTATAGGATAGGCCTTATATTTATAATAAAAAAACAGACAGAAAACTCAGCTTTTTTTTTTTTTTTTTTGGGGGGGGGGTAAAAGCTACTCCCTTGTTTCTCATGCTATTAACTCAAAGCTGTAATATTTTGAAAACTCTGAATTGCTCATTATTGGATAAAAAAATCCTTATTCTTTTTTAAAAAGCTTTTATTTTACATTACTGTTTTCTATCAATATCATACATAGACTGTGGCCTATTCAGTTCATGGTTCAGCAAGCACCTCAGTATTTGAATTCACCCAATAATAGCTGAACTGTTTGACACATCTCTACAGAAAATGTTTGACTAAACAGTTAAAAGTTAAGTGAAGGTAAACTTTCATCTAATTTCTGAACTTCAAACAATTCCAGGAAAGCAGAGAATGAGCCAGGGCTATCTACTTTGTCAGCTGAAGTAAAATTTACTTCTAAAAAAGAATGAAATTCAGAATAAAATTAATAAATGCTTTTATATGGTGTTTATGCATTCCATTTCATTTGTTGTGTTATTTTGCTATGAGTGCATTTTGCTTTTTCTATGATTAATGAATTTTACTTTCAAATTTTTGTATGTTGCTGTTTTGAATAATATGGTATGTATAAATATCAAGCTTTCTCTACATATAGCTAGATGCTGTATGCTAATGAGTTTCACAATATGTGGGTTTTTCTAGAATGTTTATACTGGCTGTATATCTGCTGCATAATGTATAATTTCATAATTTGAGATAAAGTATACCCTGCTAGAATCAAGCATTGCTATCTGTATATGTTATAAAATATAGCTTGAGTTTTATAGAAGTTCATAACCCAGTTTTGAGTTGATCTTACAGTTTTGATTGAGTCCCTATAAAAAATTATAGTAACCCTCTTTCTAACAGAACCCTTTCTGAAGTATCCAAAACATCCAAGATGCTACAAAAATTCTTTCTTCCTCATTTCCCTTATGCGTCTGTCTCTCTTTTACACTTTAATCTACTTTTTCAACCTTTTTCTACTTACTGACTTTCCCTATTAAATGCTCCTCCCCTTCACAACTTGCTCCTGCATTACTTATAAGATGGCATTGATCCAAGAGGAAGGCAGGTGAAAAGTAGCTTTCAAGGAAATGACCTTTTTTCCTTGGGCAGCAGCGTGAATTCTTATATGAAGACAGAAGTTTGGTTGACTTTTCACTGCTTGGAGCATAGTCATCCTCTCTGCAGTAGGAGATCTCAGTATCATGGAACCAGTGGGAGAAATATATGTCAGTGATGGAGTGGGTCAAAATTAAATCAGTTTGAAATTTAAAACCAAAGGGTAGAAGTGATAGATAGGGATACATTTTATAATTCTAGTTCTGACACTGCAGAATACAGGTGCCTGTGCTAGATCATCCTGAAAAGCAATAGTATTAGGGGGTAAAAAGAGTGTAAAGTTCATAACATCTTAAGTTATATCAATTGCAACATGATGAGAAGAGTCATTTAAAAATATACAGACTGAAATTCCATTTGCCTAAAATTATCATATTTTGCTCAAAATTTTGAAATGCTAATCATACTGTTGTAGATACAAACTCTGTCTTCCACCCTTACATTAAAATCCTAGGGGAAACTATTTGTCCATTTAACAGAACCACACTTTTAATATTTTCTGAAATACTATTTGTGTGGTTTTTTGGTTGCTATATTTAAAGGGAAAGGGTATTTCTGGATTATGTGCTATTGCATGTATGACTACAGTTTTACATCTGATTGTATTCTGCCTTTCGAAACTCAGGTTGCCATTGGAGTGACATGGAATGCACCATGCTAGTCCAGTACTACCATGGCGTGGCCATTAGATAAAATACAAGGTAACAAAAATGACTGGAAGCTACTAGGCAGAAAATTAAAAGATCAATAATAAATTAAATTAAGTGCTAAATAATAGCACTTTCATGGAGAAAGCTTACTCCTGTGAGATAAAGTATGTTGTCATCTAACTGTCAGTCATACTTGAGAAACATGTCAAACTGCAGAAACTGAATGATTTTTATGCTTAATTTGCTAAATAACTGCACTATTCAAATACCAAATACATTCTAGTTCACATTAAAGTTCTTTTTATATTTTTCTGTTAGACTATATTTATATTTATATATTTATATTGCATTTATTTTGGCACTTTGCCATTTTATACATTCCTTAGGGTCCAATGCAAGCCCATTCACATGGAGAGAAATAGCTGACATAATTCAAAGATTTTTTTTTTTAGTTTTCCTCTTTTGATCATCTTTTCATTGAACTATGAAACAGCCTGACAGCTCCTGTGTAGAGGTGTTTTGCACTCATACTGGACAAATATATGTATGATTTCATTTGCTCACCTTAACAAGTACCATTTCTCCAAAAAAACTACTAGGCAACTGATCCCAAATTAGTGTAGACATATCAAGAATTCATAAGCTGACTGTGTCACTGGGGAAATGAATTACTTTGATTTGACTACCAGCAGCAAATCCTAAAGTAACATTGATAATCCTAGGGACTCAAGGTGTGAAGGTTGTGGGGCTGGCTTCTTTTAACATATAAATATGAAGGTCCAGATTTATCTCATTTATTTTAGAGTCCAAAATGCAAGTGTCCAAGTTAGGAGCTTAATCACTTAGGCTACCTGTACAGGGATAAGCACCTTCAAGGGGTTACTCAGGTCTTTGATGGAATGGTTTGCTCTCTTGAGATAGTTCCTAAACTATCTAGACCTAACTCCAGAAAGAGAATCACACTGATCCACTTAAATTCTGAAATTCTGTTCTTTGACAATCTAGGACAGTTTAGAAGCTTAGCTTAGTCAGTTCTGTTACTTGTGGTAAAAAATTTAATGAAATTAATCTACTTTCTTATGTCTACATTTGGTCTGGCAGTTTTCCCTGAAATGAGATGCATTCATTGTATACATGGGTTAAGAGATAAGAAAAATGAGAAAACAGTTCTAGTTAAAATTCATTTAATATTTGTAGTTCCTTTAAAAAGTTCTACAAAAACTTGCCATGACTGAAACTGAAAAAAAAAATGAAGGACTATAAATAACTCAGAACTTTCTATGTCAAGAGATGGAATGCTAATTGTCAGGAACTTTTGCAAAGAGTGGACTGACACAGACGAATCTTAATAGCTAAAATAATTAGATCTTCCTTAGGCTTCCATGTGGATGTACAACTGCTGGGAACATGGCAATGGGTCTGTATTGCTGTTGACTGAAAAGCTTTTACCTAATTATAATTTGTTCTACTATTAGGAGTAAAATTCATTGTCTTAAGAAACCGGTGCACTCTTTGTGGAGATTACAGGACACACAACTTAAGTCAGGCTATGAAGGTACCAAATTCAGTCAGATTTGATGCATCGGCGGCATGGTACACAAAAATCCATAGCTTGACATCAAAAGTAAGAGTGAAAGAATCTTAAATTTCTGTGGAGAGAGGCAAGAATGGAAAATGTAATCTATGATGTCAGAAACATAAAAGGTAGCAAAAGATAGGGCTACTTTTGCAATCGTCAGATATGGTACAATCAGTGCTCTCCAACTATATCAAACCTTGAGGATTTTAGTATTTGTAGTGGCACCAGATAAGGGGAAAACTTTCATGATCTCAGTATTTGCCATATTTTGAAAAACTTTACATTTTAAAACAGTTGGAAAAAAAGTTCAGTGTGTTTCTTCTTTTAGAGGGGATTCTTAGGCTCTACTCCATTCAGTGCTTCCTGCTTTCATTGGATGACTGAATAGCCTACAGCTATTACTAGTTATTACAATATTTTATCTGAAAACTTACGGTACTTTACAATCATTCTGAATTTTCTAAATGCATTTTTTCTGTCTACTCAATAGGAAAGCCAAGTTGCTTGCTATAGCTACACAGAAAACGGAAGACAAAAAGGGAAAACAGGATGATCTTGCTACTTGTTTCTGTGGAACTGTGAACTAAACTACTGTAATTAATTCATTTTGGGTAGTGGGCTGAAGAAAATCATGAATGCTACAATATAAAGTTACATTATGTTCCATCACAGAAAAATGCCAAATTTTGCATCCTTGACTGAGATAAAAGTAATAGTAAATGTCTTGTAGAATTTTGTTTCAGGCTATTTGTGGTCTCAGACTGGCATTACTGCACTGTTTTATGCTTCGGTTCACATTTCTAAGGTGCTCTGGAAGTAGAAGAGTTTGGAACACTAAAAAAATGAAAACAAAACAATTGAAAAAAGGAGGAAGAGCATGCATTTCCTATATGCCTGCCCAACCTTAAGGGATCATCACCACATGTTGAAAGCTTTACATTTACTTCTGTGGGAATATAGAATGGATAAAGATGAGAGCAACTGAAATCCAATCCTTTCACTTTAATATAAAATATGAAAGTCCTAAGTCAAAAAAAAAAAAAAAAAAAAAAAAACTGAGAGCAAAAATGATGGGTCTGCATCATTATGTATGAATTAAACATTGACCTAGACTTCACATCAAATTCTGGCTTTGAAATTAATCCATCCTGTAATCTCTGGTAAATTATTCTGTCTCTCAGATCCTCAATTTTACCATACCTGAACAAAGTAAAATGTAAAATAAAAAAGAAGAAATCTTATTTTAGAAATGAAGAACTCATGCAGTACATATAGATGTATACTATATATAGAGAGACATATATATAGAAAGGTAGATACCTTTTTTCTGTACAGAAATGCAGGAACTAAATACTAGTCTAATTCACTTTGCTAAAAACCATGCTAAAAATTTCCTTCTAGGAAAGATCATGCATAATAGTGCCGCCACAGCACTACTGCTACAGGTTCTGTCAAACGAAACCAGATTTCAAGCTGTGCTTCTTCTCAGGCAAAGCTACTTCAGAAAGGAATGAATTGAGTCATTCATACTTAGTCCTCTCTTCTCCCAGGTCCTCTCATTTGCTTTGGATGAAACCTATTCTAGGCCTATCTAGCAGCTTATTGCTAAAAATTTAGAATGCTAAGCTCCATCTCCGGCAGACAACCTAGAAATGTCCTGGATCTCATCCAATATTTGTTAAGCACTGTGTATGTTACTCTGTGTATAACAGTACAGCGTTATTAAGTTTCATTAGTGGCAGAATAACACCTCAAAAATTCTTGGCTTTCTACTCTACTCAGAATCTTCTCTTCTTTTAATAAGCAAGAACAAGTTCACGCCAGTTTTTTGGCAAAAAGTTATACAAAAAAAGATTTTTGAGTTATCATTTGTTTTTCTGTGAAAAATGTTTCTCTCATCTCTTGTGCATCTAAAAGTTTTCAGTTTAAAACTTAATTTGCCTTCATCTTAATATATTTAAAATAAAAAAATACTTATGAAAATATATCTATGGAGCTCAGGATAATGGAGTAATGCATTTACAGAAGAGTAAATAAGGTAAATAATGAAGAGTTATGAGGTAACCATGCTTATTAAACTGTTAGAATGCTCTGAAAGCTACCACTATGGAAGGTAATCTTATAGTCCAGACCAGTCAGATAATTCTCTTTCTTCTTGTTCAGGCTGTGTAGTTTAAGTCTTAGGCAGCTGCAATAACACTGATCAATCACAAATATCAATTTTATAGCTTTTTGTCATAAAAAGAGATACTCTAATTCATAAAGGACGATACCTTCCTGTGCTGCAATCTTTCTTTATTTTTAAAACACTTAATAGGAAAGTGTGCAGCAAATATGCCATGCATGAATATCTTCTATTAAGCATCAACAAGGCATTTATGGATGATGCATATGTGTTGACAAAGAAACACAAGCCAGGTTTTCACTGGTGTCAGCTCTGTTTTGGAACTTGAACAAACTATTAGCTGGGGCACTGCTGTAGGCTTCATCAGCTATTCACAGCGTGATGGCACACTACATCATTGGACACAGACAGCACATTATGGAGCTGTGTTCTGCTTGCAAGCTTACTTCATGCCTGGTTGGAAGCCTTATACAATAGCAAGATTTCACACAGAAACAGTGGACAAACATGGGCCTAGCAAAAGATGTACACAATATAGGGGACAAACCTTAGTAAATCAAAAAAGGTTTCATAAAAATGTGGAGGAAGGAAAAGGGAAAATGGAGGTATTGCAATAGAACAAAAAGGGTAAAAAAAAGAGTGTTTAAAACCATAGAATCACAGAAAAGTTGAGGCTGGAAGATCTGAAGACCTTCTAGTCCAACCCCACTGCTTAAAGCAGGGTCACCTAGAGCAGGTTGCACAGGACAGTGTCCAGTTGGGTTTTGAATATCCCCAAGGATGGAGGCTCCAAAGCCTATCTGAGCAACCTTTTCCAGTGTTTGACTACCCTCACGGTGAAGAAGTGTTTTCACATGTTTAAGTGGAATTTCCTGTATTTTAGTTTGTGCTCAGTGCCTTTTGTCCTTTCACTGGGCACCACTGAGAAGAGTCTTGCTCTGTCTTCTTCACTTCTTTTGTAGGTATTTATACACATTGATAAGATTGCTGCCTGAGCCTGGTCTTCTCCATGCTGAACACTGTGGCACAGATCACAATCCTTTGAGCACAGCCCTTCAGCCAGTTTTCAGTCCATTTCACTGTCCACTTATCCAGCATGTACTTCATCAGTTCGTCTATGAGGATGTGATGGGAGTACTGCTAAAGTACTTGCTAAAGTCAGGATAAGCAGCCTCCACTGCTCTCCCTCATCTACCAAGCTAGTCTTTTCATTGCAGAAGGCAATCAAGTTGATTAAGCATGATTTCCCTTCCATAAATCCATGCTGATTTCAGATCACCCCCTGTCCTTCATATGTTTGGAAATGGTTTCCAGGATTAGTTGCTCCACCACCTTCCCAGAGACTGTAGCGAGGCTGACTGGCCTGTACTCCCCTGGATCCTCCTTCTTTCCCCTCTTGAAGACAGGCACATTCACTTTCTTCCCATCCTCAGGTACCTCTCCTGATCATTATGACCTTTCAAAGTTAACAAGGGTGGCCTCACAGTGACATTGGCCAGCTCCTTCAGCACTTGTGGGGGCATCCCATGAGGTCCCATGGATTTGTTTATATCCAGTTCATTTAGGTGTTCCCTAACCTGGTGCTTCTACACCAAGTCTTCCTTGCTCCAGACTTCCCCTCTGGTCTCAGGGGCATGGGATTTCTGAAAGCAAGTCCAATCAGTAAAGACTGATGTGAGTAAGTCATTCGGTAGCTTGGCCTTTTCCTTGTCGCTTGTGACCAGGTCCCCATTCCCATCCAGCAGCTAGCCCATATTTTGCCCAGCCTTTTTTCACTGCCTATATACTTGAAGAAGCCTTTCTTGTTGCCCTTGGTGTCCCTTGGAAGATTCAGCCCCAGGTGGGCTTTGGCTTTTCCTAACCTCATCCTTGCATGTTTGGGCAGTGTCTCTGTATTCCTTTTGGGTCAACTATCACTCATTCTGCCTCCTGAATGCCTCCTTTTTACATCTGAATTTAGTCAGGAGCTCCTTGTTCATCCATACAGGCCTCCTGCTGCCTTTGCTTGACTTCCTGTTCATCGGGATGAACTGTTCTTGAGCTTGGAGGAGGTGATCCTTGAATACCAGCCAGCTCTCTTGGACTCTTCTTCTCTCCAGGACCATCTCTTATGGGATTCTTTTGTGCAGATCTCTGAGCAGGCCAAAGTCTGCTCTCCTGAAGTCCAGGGTTGTTATCATGCTTTACACTTTGCTCCCTCTTCTCAGGATCCCGAACTTCACCATCTCACAGTCACTGCTGCCAAGGCTGCCACTGACCTTCACACTCCCAACACATCATTCCTTATTCCTTGTATTAGGCCCAGCAGAATTTTTCCCCTCACTGGGGGAGCTGCGAGGGGATGATTCATGGTCTTTTCATCAGTCTGTCTTCATGTTCTCTGACACAGGTACTATCAATCTTGTGTAATCCTTTCATCTTTTCTATATAAAGTGGTGATTCTTGTAAATGATGAAGCTAATGCAGATGGCACGGATAATTTCTCCAGGTAGGTGAAAGGCTATTTGATCCTGGTGTATACAATGATTTAAGGATGAAAGTAGCATTACTCATGTTTATTTAGGTACTGCTCAGGAGCTAACTGAGAACGAAACTCACTGTGAAAAAAAAAAGTTCTTGACCCACAAAATTTACATATGAATGTGAGGAAACAGTATAAAATGCAGCAAACAAGTTAAAATGAAGTTTTACTTTTTAAGATGAATGTATGATTCTCAATGAGCATACAAAACAAAGCAAAACACTATGAAAATACTCAAAGAAAGATGAATTCAAAATAGATGACTGGATATTTCTTCTATTCTGTACAGTGCTGAACAGTGATGAGTTAATAATGTCACTAAGCAGGCCAGACTTGAATAGATGGGAAAACACAGATTTGTTCATTCTGACAATGTTTACACCATTTTTCTCTTGCTCTTAGAAAACATGGCTTTTCTTAGCAAATTTCATGCAATACAGTCTCCTGAATTCTGAGAACTCTTTAAAAATAATGAGAAGTTTCCTAAAATTGGACTAAATAACTATGTTATTACATAGATAAATAGACAGTGATTGAAATAATTGGCTGAACTGCGAGGTGCAAAAGTTGTGATCAGTAGCGTGAAGTTCAGGTGGAGGCCAGTCATTGGTGGTGTATCACAAGGGTCAATACTGAGGCTAATATTGTTTAACAAGTTCATTAGTGACCTGGAAGATGGGACAGAGTGCATGCTCAACAAGTCTGCAGATGAAACAAATCTGAGAGGAGTGACCGACACACCGAATTGTTGCACTGGCCTTCAGAGGCACCTCAACAGACCAGAGACATGCATAGAGAGGAATCTCATGAAGTTCAACAAAGGGAAATGGCAAGTTGTCCACCTAGGGAGGAATAACCCCATGCACCAGTACAGGCTGGTGGAGACATGACTGTCTGGAAAGCAGATTTGCAGAGAAGGACTTTGGGTTCCTGGTGGACAACAAGAGGACCATGAGCCAGAAATGTGCCCTTTTAGCAAAGAAGGCCAACAGCATTCTGGAATGCATGAGGAAGAGTGCTTCCAGCAGGTTGAGGGAAGCAATCCTCTTCCTCTATTTGGCACTGGTGAGGCCATATCTGGAGTTCTGTGTCCAGTTCTGGGCTCTCCGGTACAAGAGAGACATGGAACTACTGGAGTGAGTCCAGCAAAGGGTCACAGAAAAGATTAAGGGATTGGATTATCTGATGTTTGAGGAGAGGGTGAGCGACCTGGTGGTGTTCAGCATAGAGAAGAGCAGGCTCAGGTGGGAATCTTATCAATGTGTATAAATACCTATGAAAGAAGCAAAGAAGACAGAGCAAGACTTCTCAGTGATGACAGGATGAGAAGCACAAACTGAAATACAGGAAATTCCACTTAAACATGAGAAAATACTTCTTCACTGTGAGGGTAGTCAAACACTGGAACAAGTTGCCCAGACAGGCTTTGGAGTCTCCATCCTTGGAGATATTCAAAAGCTGTCTTGACACGGTCCTTTGGACCCTGACGACCCCCAACAGGAGAGTTAGACTAGGTGATCTTTGGCGATCCCTTCCAACCTCAGCCATTCTGGGTTTCTTGAATTCCACAAAGTATCTTTAAGTACTTAACGTGGGCTTCTAGGTGTAGAAGATGGCTAGAAGGGAAGTGTTGTACTCCTTCATAGCGATTCCCCTCACAGAGGCTTAAAATGCTCTTGCTGCTTTAAAACAGTGCTCACTGGGGTTTCACTTGCACTAAGACTCACACTAAGGCACATTTTTTTAAATAGTATGGTAATAATGGAAACTACTTGGTTAATGTGAAACAGCCAACCTGAGCATCTTGTTCAAGAGCAGGGCATATCCTCATGCCTGCTTTCTAAATGAGACCTTATGATGTCTTTACTCAAAATTACTGCTAGATGAATTTATACCAAAATGGGACCAAAAACTATGATACTGTAACTTCCTACTAACCTAAAAAGTCTTTTGAATATTATATTATTTATATTCCCTGAGAATATCCTTTCAAAGATAATGTTTTCAAAGTTGGAAGACTTTTATATAGTAAAAAGAAGGAGGATTTCCATTGGTATTAATCCCTGAAGCTAAAAAAAAAAAAAAAATCACGACATGACACAAGAATGGGAAGCAGAAAAAAACATTCACTTTATTCTAAAATTGACTGCATATAAAGGTAAAAGCAGTATAGCCATAAATCTGAAAAATAATTAACAGACTCCTAAATAAGCATTAGCAGATGGCATATTCATTAGCCAAAGATTCCCACAAGCCATCTCATATAGCTATGGAGGCAATGAAAGCTTTTCAGGAGGCAATATTTGGATCAAGGGAACCTCTCAAAAGTTGTACATCTTCCACTCACAGTGAGACAAATAGAAAAGTATAAATCTCTCTGAAGTAAGGTGCTGCTCTCAGAAAAAACAGTTCATTATATCTTGTCCATGCAAAGGAAAAAACAGCAATAAGGTAGCCAAGAAGACAAGGAGTAAGAGTGTACAACAGCCTGAAAAAAACCAGTCTGGTATTGAATCTGCTACATGATGATGTAGTTGAAATTTTCACATCCAGGGTGAAATAGAGGACTGCCAAGGGACTACATTTAATATTTTCTTGAAATGATTTAAAGGTATTAGAAACTCAGTATTGGAAACCACTCATTGTTCTTTTCTTTCAACCTCAATGTTGTTTTAGAGAGAAGACTTTTGTTAACTTTTCTAAAGGAAGACAAACTGTAGGATTTAATCTGAAATTGTGGCCCACAACTGTTATTAATTTGTCTCAGGACTTATCCTTAAGGTGAGCTGGTGGGTCTATAGAGGAAGAATGTTATTTGAAATGAGTAACCCTTGAAAAACTGCTTCTAGTAGCTGGCTTCAACATTTTTTTCTGTTTCACAGAACTTAGTTAAGAGTGTTTATTCTGCTCCATTCAAGTGGTGGGATTTAGCTAACCTAATGTTAAACTAGTTAAATCTGAGTTAGTTAATGAAGATACACAACAGATTCTTCTAGGATACTATTCATTTGACTCAGATATCATTTTAAGATGAGACAATATTAAATTTAGATAAGCAAAAAGCATCTGCTTTGGTTTTCTACAATAAACACTGAAACATTTGGAAAACTTCAAAATCATTTCATATCCTTATGTGCCTGTAAGGCATGACACTTTTAAAGTAAGGCAAGAGATTTAGCATTGTAATCAGCTGTCTTATACACCTAAGCTTGAATGAGCTGCTATCTAATTAGATTTGAGCTGACTGAGAATATTTGAGAACAATGAGCTAACTCATATACCTCAACTCCTTATCTGTCACCAGAAATCTTGACATAGTTATAGACCATAGTAATCATCCACAACCTAATGCAACACCTTCGGATTAATCTGTAAACATATATATATATATATTTGTACACTATGGCTCTTGTATAGAGTGCCATCACCACAGACACCCACAGCCAGGGGGATGGTAGGTGCTGAAAGATTTTTTAAACTAGAAAGCTTGACTCCTACTTCCTCCCAGCAAGGTGAAGAACACCTCTGACACTGCAGCAGTGTCACTGAGCTGCTGAAATTGCAGCAGATGGTCCAAAGAGAAGTAGATGGCCAAGGCAGGATGAGGGAAAGAGAACAATGTTGACAGAGCCTGGGCTGGACTATACATCTTTCCTCTTCCCCTGCTGTACTACTGCTCTTGCCAGGGAATGTGTCACCAGATCTGTGCTGCTCTGCTTTACTTTTTACCCAGGAAGTCTTTTTTCCAAGAACTGCTACCTCCAACATTACTAAGAAGCTCATGTGACTAGGTAATTGGGGGTCACATCCGTGCATTAGCTTTACCCAATATCTGGTCATTTCTTATTCTCTAGATTATCAATTTCAGCAAGGTAGAGAATAAAATTACCAGACACCCCCAAATTTTCTCATTACAAAACATCATGCATGGAAAAATGGAAAGCCTTTTCTGATTACAGACACTTGGAAAATTCATTAGAGAAATAACAAATAATAACCATAATACATTTTCTATCAATGATAATGAAATTATTGCAATTTAAGGAGAAAAATATTGAAGCTTCCCTCTAAGGGAAATTATAGATGAAAAGGGATGTCTAATAGATATTTCATATTGAAAACTCTGTGACTCTGAGGACCAAAGTAAGATCAAAACATTTAACATCTAAATGAGAAGCTGCTTTTTTTTGTATACTTTTCTTCTTTCTCTTAATACGTATTGAATATCGATAGATCGTACTGTGAACACCCCTCCTTTATGATCTTGCTCTATGGCTTATAATTATATCAGTTCTGACTCAAAACCAGCAGTGTCAAACATGGAGAAGTGCAGAGAAAGGAAAACAAAACCAGTGGAAAAATAATACCGTCTCTTCAACCTTTACATTTCACACTTTGAAGTAGTTCAGTCACACACTGTAAAACTTTGAGTGCTGCAAAGCAGCTTAAAAATGGAACAGTAGGACCTTGGGAAAAGACTATATATAAAAGGAGACAATCAAAAACCAGGTATATATGTGCTAAGGCTGTGAAAGAAAAGTAATAATTGCCACCACTCCCTGCTTTTCACTAAACAAATTATGTTATTTCGTGCAGACCCAGAATATCTAGAACATCTATCTATCTCTCAGAATGACTTGTGTTACTAAAGAAATTCATTTCTCTCCATTTCACTATTTTGTCACATAAAAATTGATCACAGACAAATAACCTCTATCTCCATGTTCCCTGACATTTATTGAGATTGATTTTTTAAAGGCATGTCAGAAGTTTTGAAACAAAATGAATTTTCTTGTAGCTAAATAATAAGTGGATAAAGCTTACCCATATCTGGTCCTTGAAGAGTTTTAACCCAGAAATAATAGTTACATGTTCCCATCAGACAGATATTTAAAAGGAAAAATTCAAAAGCATAGTATTCAGTTGTGATGTTTTGATTGTCTTGTTGAAATTCAACTCAATGTAATTTACATTCATGCATGATAGCACTATCAACTCTTATGTCTGCTGATGGCATTTATAAACACAAAGAACAACCTTTTATTTTGTATGACTGTCAGTGGTGTCTAACACAGAATGCAAATGGAATAGAATGGGATGCTTACTACAGAAAGGCAAAACAGTGTTTCACATATCCCAGTACCTTATTTGTGACCATGAACAGGATTGAATACTTGAGAGAAAAAGTTACACAACTGCAGAGAGCAAGTTCAATGATCTTCTATTAAAGCAAATGTTTTCTCATCTTCCCTATGTCATAAAAAATAATTTCTTTGTTTCAAGAGATAAATAAATATTTTGAGTGTCTGGCTGGTAAGCATTAGGCCTGAACTGACTGTTAAAACATGCAAGGCTTTTCTAGATGCAGTTAGAACCTGAACTATTTGGCAACTATTTTTATGAAATGGTATTTTCTGGGAAAATTCAAACTTTTGGAAAATTTTATCAGCCTGGTGAAATTTTTCTGAAATGTTCCCTACACTGGCACTCATAGCAAAGCAGAAATGAAGGGGTGTCTGAAATGGCTAGAGACCCATCTTAGATACAGATGTGAGCTGCGCCCATCTGCTCAGCCAACTCTGCCAGTCACTGTGCTGGCAACTACTGGAGTCTCCCTCCCACTTTCTTGAGGGGAATAGGATCTAGATCCATCTTTCACACTAAGATACTACCTCACCTACCAGGTATATATGACAATTCTCTCTGTTTCATCAAGTATTTCCCTCTCAAGCAAAATAAATACGAAAAAACACTTTGAAGGGTCTCTTTCTCTCTATATATGTGCATATATGTACGTATATGTATGTATGTATGCATATGTACATAAATACTGGCTAGAGTACAGAAATATTTTCAAATCTTCAAATGTTTTCTCAGACAAGGAATATTGTTTCCTGTCCTGCTATATCAGCGTCACAGAATCACAGAAGGGTTGAGGTAGGAAGGCACCTCTAGAGATCATCTAGACCAACCCCCCCCTCCCCGCTCAAGCAGGGTCACCTAGAGCACCAGGATCACGTCCAGACAGCTTTTGAACATACCCAAGGATGGAGATTCCACAACCTCTCTGGGCAACTTGTTCCAGTGCTCTGTCACCCTCACAGTAAAGAAATTTTTTCTCATGTTCATACAGAACTTCTTGTGTTTCAGTTTGTGCCCATTGCCTCTCATCCTATCGCTGGACACCACTGAAAATAGCCTGGCCCCATCCTTTCTACATTCTCCCTTCAGATACTTATAGGCATTGATAAGATGCCTCCCCCCCCCCCCCCCCCCCCACAGCCTTCCCTTCTCCAGGCTGTGTGGTCCTTGCTCTCTTTGCCTTTCCTCATATGACAGATGCTCCAGTTCCTTCATCATCTCAGTATCCCTCCACTGCACTCGTTCCAGGAGCACCATGTCTCTCTTGTATTGGGGAGCCCAGAAATGGACACAGTACTCCAGATGTGGCCTCACCAGGGCTGGGTAGAGGGGAAGGATCACCTCCCTCGACCTGCTGACAACGTTCTTGCTAATGCAACACAGGATATCATTGGCCTTCTTGGCCACAAGGGCACATCACTGGCTCACGGTCCTCTTGTCCACCAGGAATCCAAAGTCCTTCTCTGCCAAACTTCTTTCCAGCAGGTCAGTCCCCAGCCTGTACTGGTGCATGAGGTTCTTCCTCCCTAGGTGCAGGACCCTGCACTTCCCTTTGTTGAACTTCATGAGGTTCCTCTCTGCCCATCTCTCCAGCCCGTCCAGGTCCCTCTGAATGGCAGCATGGCCCTCTGGTGTATCAGCCACTCCTCCCAGTTTTATATCATCAGCAAACTTGTTGAGAGTGCGCTCTGTCCTTTCATCCAGGTCACTGATGAGTAAGTTGAACAAGACTGGACTCAGTACTGAGCCCTGGGGGACACCGCTAGCTACAGGCCTCCAGCTAGACTTTGCACCACCAAGCACAACCTTCTGAGCTCTGCCTTTCAGCCAGTTCTCAATCCACCCCACTGTCCACTCATCTAACCCACACTTCCTGAGCTTGCCTCATGTTATGAGAGGCAGTGTTGAAAGCCTTGCTGAAGTCAAGGTAGACAATATCTACTGCTCTCCCCTCTACCCAGCTAGTCATCCCATCGTAGAAGGTTGTCAGATTCATTAAGGATGACTTTCCCTTGGTGAATCCATGCTGACTGCTCCTCATCACCTTCTTATCCTTCACATGCTAAGAAATGGCATCCAGGATGAACGGTTCCATCACCTTTCCAGGGATGGAGGTGAGGCTGACTGGCCTATAGTTTCCTGGGCCCTCCTTCTTGACCTTTTAAAAGACTGGAGTGGCATTTGCTTTCTTCCAGTCCTCAGGCACCTCTCCTGTTCTCCATGACCTTTCAGTGATGATGGAGAGTGGCCTCACAATGACGTCCGCCAGCTCCCTCAGCACTCGTGGGTGCATCCTGTCAGTGCTCATGGACTTGTGGATGTCCAGTTTGCCTAAATGATCTCTAACCCAGTTTTCCTCAACCAAGGGAAAGTCTTCCTTTGGTCTGAATTATTTTTGGCCTGAATTATTCTGTAACACTGTATAATCAATAATATACAATCATTACAATACATATGAACAATATATATATTTAAGAAGGAATATGTAGATTTTCCTATCTATATTACTACAAATATTTTAATTAGATAGTTAAATTGACCTTCTTTGAGTTGTTTTAAGCTCTTGACACCGGATATATCTTGCAACAATTAGTTCCACAGGTTAGTTATTAATTTCATTAAATATCTTTTTGATTTGTATTATCAGAAGGTATAAATATAATGTTTGAAGAAGGGCCTTTAAATCATACTGTTCAATATTTCTATCACAGTCTTTCTTTTTTATCATTTTTCAAATTAATCTTTTTTTTCCAGATTTCTTTCATAGTGAAATCTTTTCACACCTCTAATCTTTCTTATCATCTGCCTTGAAATCTGTTCTATTTCTGTTATATGTATTTAAGAAGGATGACCAGAACTGAATACAGCATTCCAAGTAATGGAAAATCATTGTTATAATAATCTCAGTATATTTTTACTGATTTATTTATTTATTTATTTGATTGGCAGAAGTTCTCATCCTTCTGTCCATAAAAAGCCCAGTTCCACTTAGATAATAATCTAATACAAGATATTAAAAATATGTTAAAATCACAGACTTTGTGATATGAGAACTCAGTTTATCTAACAATATATGCAGTATCTTTACCAAATTTCATTACTGACATTTCTTCTAACATAATACTTCAAGTATATAAGTTCGAGTATATCAGTTCTGCTCTTGTACTGAAATATGATGTTCTGGAGGAAGTACACTTCTAAGAGCAGCAAGAAGATCACATTCTTTTGTTGCATCCTTTTGCATTATTTATTGTGCTGAGGTTTCATATCATTTTTTATTTTCTGTTAAACTCTCCTTTCTCTTTTTTTAGGGTTCAATGCTGCCATCACACAAAAGTTTATATTTGTATCTGACAGCAGAATTTGACTCCAACAGTAGTTCAAAAAGAAGTTTAGCTGCCCCTTGTTGGTGTCTGAAATACTAACTGCATTTCTTTTTGTCATTCCATTACTCAGACAATTGCTATCAAAACTTTATAACTCTCTAGAGAGTGTTCTCTGTAGGCAGACAGACAGAATTTACTTCCTCTAACTGTAGCATAGACTTACTCTCTCCTAGCATTTTTCAAGATGTAAAACATATTCAGCATTATAATTTTTTTCATGGACTACTACCTATTTTGTGGTAGTTTGTCTTGCTTTTCAATAGATATCTGCTTTTCTTTTCTTTTGCTGTGTTTGTTTTTAGCAATTTAAGGCTTCTGATGAGCTATATGACCTTTATTCTCAGAGCTGCATTACAGTCGTTGTATCCAATCATATCTCTAAAATAGATGTCTCTTCACTGTTTTTTTTATGTTATAATTCTTTTCTCATCTTTCTTTCAAACTTATTCCACTTGTCACTTCTTGGTTCTCAGCTGTTAACTTTTGGTAAATCCTACTGTGCACTGTCAGAAATCTAGATACCTTTGAAAATCTAACCTCAGTCATATCTGACAATAGGTTGTGAGAGGATATGGGACTTACTTAGATATTTTATTCAAATATTACATTAAGCCAACTGTTCTGCTCAAACTAAATGTCTGTAGAACAAACATTTAAAAAAAACCTTCTTGCTGTTTTGGCTCATTTTCTTCATGCTCCTCCTGGCTCCTTTGACTAATCACAGTAAAAGCTCCCACATTAAAAGTAGGGAAATAGCAGGAAAAATTGCTATGAGTGAAAGTCAGAACTGAACTGAGAAATTCAAATGCAGGAATGTCTGAGCAGCCATAGAAAAATGCCAGCACAACCTGGTAGAACAGTAGCCCATGTGCAGCCTTCATTTATGCATTTGCAGTTTCTTATTTGTCTTTATGTATCTATAATAAATATTAAGGATTTTCTACCCTTGGGTGACTAGAGTATGCGTAGACTGTAAAATGGTACACAGCTCATTGCTGCTGCCTAAACTGACACAGCATTAGTCTGAATATAGTAGACCTTTGCACAGTGTGATTCATTCAGAGTTCAAGACCGTAAGAAATGATTAAGGATCATCTGCTCTGACCTTCTGCATGTCAAAAACTATTACTATTCCATAAACTAGCCCATGCTCAGCTGAGTAATTTGGGACTAATGAAAGCACAATCTGTTCTTTAACTAAAATGTGTCTTCCATGAAGGCATCACCCTTGAGCTGAAGACATCGGGGGGGGGGGGGGGGGGGGGAGGAAGAAAAGGAAGAAAAGGTAGAAAATGAAAATCCACAACTTTTCTTGTTTCTCTGTATGAGGCAGATGCAATGTGCAAATGAGATCGTAATCCTTAATGTACCTGTCTTCCTCTTGTGTATCTCCATACAGAGAGCTTCCTGAATTCCTGGGATAAAACTAACTCCTCAGAGCTCCTTTTTGGGGTAGAAAAATAGGAAGACGAAATGATCTTAACCACCTATAGAATACTTAGAGCCCATAAGAAACTCACTCTCCCTTGTTCCCATTTCTTTGAGATAAGAGAAGATTTCATTCCAATAAATCTGTCCTTTTCTTATTTTCCAGAAGAAATTCAAGCACGTTTATAGGTGGCTATAACATTCTTAAAAAATTTAATTCTTTGTTAAAGTACACTAAAATCTTAAATTGAAATTTAAGGGGCAAGGAAGAAGAAAAGTCACTTGCATTCAATTTGACTGTTGGCTATTGAGTATCATTTGATTAGACTTCAGGAGTGGGAAACATCATGTCATTGTACTGTATGTTAAAAGGCAACCACTGAATACATAGAAGAAGATTTTTTTTTCTATTCTTCTTGAATCTTTTAAACATTTTATGCCCTGATAAATCTGCTGAAGAGTTCTAAAATAAATACGTCTGATTGCTTTTCTGAAGGATTCTGTCTTTGAGAACTGAAAGAACCAAACCCTAACATTTCAATCCATCTTAACAGCTCTTCAGTATTTACAGGCAAAGTAATTCATCCAGACTTTCCTAGCTTCTCTGAGTATCTAAAATATGAATACATGAGCCTATGAAACTTGTGCAGTGTGGAATGGGACAAATAAATTGATCCTAGTGTCAAATACTAAATGGTAAAGGGTCTATATAGGGTATATGAACTTGAAAAAAATAACATTCAATGATATTTTAAAAATAAAACTATAATTACTGTGCCAATACCAAGAAAAAAGCTTTAGGCTGTCAAGAAAATGCTTTAAGATACAAGATGGAATTGATCGCAGTAACGTTGTACATTTCAGTAACAGGTTATTGACTCATGTGCCAGCTTGCGATGAAGAACATTGTGGAGACTTTTGGAATGCAATAGTATGTGACCCGCACATGAGAAAGTGCATATTATTCCTTGTGAACAGAGTAGCCCTGCGTAAAAGACTTACTCTTTTTAAAAAATGTATTAATATTCTTTCTTAGTGACATTCTATTTACAATACGCTGTATACCTGGAGGGTATTTTCTCTGGTAAAGAAAATATTAACTCTGGAATACCACTGAGATTCCAGTGAGTAAAAGTTCATTCTTTTTTCTAGAATGAGCACAAGAAATTTGACAGGGAAAACTGATTTATTCCCAGGAATACAACAAACTGAGCAACTCCTTCTTGTGATATCTGTAGCTAAAAACATCTTGGTTTTCATAGTCTACTGATTTTGTTCCCCGTTAGCTGGATCCCACCCTGTGAAATGCTGTGTATTTTCCAAGATAGAAGTAGTATTTGAAAGAGTACTCGACATCTTTAAGGAAAACTAGTAATGGAACTAATATTAGCCATTGAGGTCAAGAGGTATTACTCGTTTTTTGAATAAAATCATTAATTTATGCTCCAGTCTAGCAAACAATGACTTTACAGTGGCTGCTTTGATGTACAAAGCTAAACCGCATCCCAGGTGGGATTTGCAAGAAACTCATTAAGACTATATTTCTCACTGCTTCCTGAGCATAATTCTAAGGAATAATTATGACGTTACTATCTGAATGTGAGTGGAAGGAGAAAAGTTGCAATGTCCTAACCTTTGCAGATGGCTATAGAAATGTCTTAGGAAAATCTAGGTCTTTTTTAAAGCTATATACTAAGATAGTTGCAGATTTGGAAAGAGAACAAACATTTTTTGCTTCATTGACAAATTAACAGTAAAAGTGTTCTGTCTAACTGAATCCAACAATTTCAAAATTCCTGAAGCAAAGCAATCTATCATAAACATTTCATCAATACCTATCATGAATAGCAAGGTTCACTTTTTTGCTAAATTTCTTCCTCCAATTTTGGGCTTCACCAGTGAATTTATGAGTTATCCCACAGTTCCCAGGGAATATACCTAATTGGATATTCATTTTATACATACAGAATTAAATAAGAAGTACCATAACATATAAGTAGGATTTTCTGTGTCTTAATCTTTGTTAAAAAAACAATAAAAAAATTTAAAAAGTTAAAGCACAGTTAAGGGGGAAAATGTAATAGGTATTTATTCATATCCAAAACACAGTTTCAATTCTAATACTATTTTTTCTTTCCCAAAGGCATGATAAAAAAAATCTTCCTTTATATTTGATGAATACTACATGTAGCTTTATCAACCTGCTTGCATAAAATTGACTTCATGTGAACAATTTTGTGAAACTGTGGCATTAGAGAAGCTTCCTCAGTTTTATGAGCATGTCTGACTACATGAAACTACTTTAAAAAACCCACCTGTTAATAACATATGAAAAAAAAATACGGTATCTTGAAATTCAAAGATGTAAATTAGGAAATGTGTATGTTGTTATGCTGGTCAGATTAGCACACTTTTTTCTCATGTAGATCCTAAAATCAAATAATCTGGTTAAAACCCCTACTTTTACAAGAGGCTGAATTAATGATAAGATGTGTTTTAGAAGACAGATCACAGAAGAACCCCAGGGGACAGCAAAAGTGTAGGAGATGAGTTCGCCCTCCAGATTGCAGTGGGCCAGGTGGGTCTGTCAAAAATTTCTGAGGGAAAGGTGAGGCCCTGATGTTTTGATGACTCCCTGCTTGCTGGCTACATTTTGATAAATAAACACTCATTTTTAAAGGCACTGCTAAAAGTTCCCTTAAGTAGATGGTATTTTTAAGTTGCTAGGGGTGAAGCTTCTTGCCAACCTTAAATTTTATCATACAGGTTGCCTAAACATTGGTAAATAGGGGGCTGCTAAGCTGAAATACGGGGTAGCATTTCAGGAAACTGCAAAATGCCTTCTTGTGAGATATGGTGGAAGTAACACCTCTGTGTACCTCACTCAGCGACCTTGACACTTGTGAAAGAATAATTCCACTTATCATGAATTAATAGCATCTCTCTGCAGTTTGCTTGTAGCTGTAGCTCCATGCTGAGTGCATTGTAGAAGTCCAATTAAAGGCTGCAGAAGTATGCACCATAGCCAGGATAAATGTTCGCAACATCTTATCTACTTACAGGTGGAAAATATCAGCCTGATCATTTCAGCCATTTGACAGACAAACTGACAGCATCAGAAGTTCCAAGTCTACCTGAAGACCGTAAACATGACTAACAAAGCAATGGCCTATGGAGTTTTGAAATGAAAGAAATGACCTTCGGCATCTTTTCTGATTACATGGTTCATTCTTGCCATGTGCAATATGAAATAATCCCTTGAGACATAATGGAGAAGTAGGTCAGAACCTTATAAAAATAGAACCACAGACTTCTGGCACTGTACAGCGAAATCATCACTGGTGTTACTGTGCTTCATAGACTTACTGAGGTGACCAGCTAAGCAAAATTTCAGTGTAGTGTAGCTCAGTTGAGCCATCATAAATTACTGATGAGATAACAAGGAATTAAAATAATTTCAGTTTTCACAACTGAAACAAGAAATATTTTGTAGCTGTGCTAATATGCTGCTGCCTACATCCCTTTCTCACCTGTGCTGCAATTCTATTCCAGAATTATCAATACAATGTACACTTGCAGAAATACAGCATTTACTAAGCATAAGACTGAAATTTTGATTTTATGCTAAAAGTAGTCTTATTTCCTAGTAAAGAAATGAAAACACATAGATCCACAGAATGGCAGAATGACTGAGGTTGGAAGGGACCTTTAAAGACAATCTAGTCCAATGCCCCTGCTCAAGCAGGTCACCTAGAGCACATTGCCCAGGACCCTGTCGGGTGGGTTTTTAATACCTCCGACAATGGAGACTTCACAGACTGTCTAGGCAATCATTTCCAGTGTTCAGTCACCCTCACAGTAACAATATTTTTCCTTATCCATCTTGTTCTTGTCAAATTAAGATAGGGTGTTTTTGTCTGATGGTGATACTAGTACTGCATGGGATTTTGTGTTGGTTTTGTTATGGCATGACAAATCCCACTGATTTTTTTTTCCCTTATATGTTGATTTACTTGTATATTTGAAAAGTAATCCATCTGTTTATGTACATATGCACATAGCTGAGAAGCAGCAAATAACTCAAAGCTTAAAAATGAACGCATTTCTGATTTGGAATTATGTTAGGTCTTTTCTTGGAACAGGTGTCACATAAATATCTAGGTTGTCAATTATTGTCAAAATGTTAGAAAGTCGATTGAATTGCAGCCATCAATAACCACCTTCGGACATCTTTACTCATTTGGAGTGCTTTACTTTCACAACTACTCTGTGATTCTGGCTGTCCAAAGTACATTAAGGGAACATGTATAACAGGTGCACGCTCTGAAATCAGACATCTTTGTTTCTATAATTGGTTACTGCATCACTTTGTCACATAACACATACATTTGAAAATGTTCTTTATTATTTAGGGTGTAAATATCTCTCATTTTACTCATTTGACTAATTCTGATGGGCCTCCGTCATAGTGCAGAAAGATTAAAGGCAAGAAAAGCTACCTCCTTCAGCAGTTTGCATGAGTGGAAAAACATAATCCTGTTCTGACGTGAGGTTTTGGTACTTCTTTTTCTTTGTTTGTTAAAGCCACTAGTAAATAGCTAAATATGAACCGAAGAGAGGATAGAACTGCCCTGATGTTTTCAGAAACCCCTAAATGTTATATATGCCTGTGCATAAAGTATGCCAAAATGATGGTTGCCATGATTTCAGTAATGAGATGCACAAATTGTAAATTATGCATCACTTTACTTTATTCTATCTGAACATGACTGGAAATAAATGTCATTTCAGAAGATCTTCTAGTTGCAAAATATAGACTTGAAAAGATCTGTTGTGAGAAGATGTGCATTTTCTGCCTTTGGATACTTATTTGCAGACTTCTTTGTTCCCCCCACACCCTAAATTAATAAGCTTTGCGGACAGTCCACACTCATCCCTCCTGCACACTCAAGATGCACTTCCGAATGCACCTCTGGAGAGCTTCCCAAGGCCGGAGGAAGCCAGTCAGTTTGAGTGTGTTTGGTTTAATGCAGGCCTATTGCCTGGCAGTGGAGAGGCTGACTTCTGTCCCAAGCGCCTGCAGGAAAAGGACTTCTGTCGAGTGAAAAAAAAGAAAAGCCCACCTTCCAACATACATCAGGTTTCTGTGTAGACCCTCTGGTGCTGCAACTGCTGGGTTCTCTCAAATGCCTGCTGCCCTCCTGGAAAGGGAGCCCCTTCTCTGAAGGCTTCCCAAGTGAGAGTCGAGACCATTGCAGCCCACCTAGCAGCTGGAACACATCTTGCTAGAGTCAGCCTGGAAAAGCAAAGGCAAAAAGGGACACTCACTGTACAGCTATGCTCCAGCTCTGTTGAATGCAGGCAGTTTCCTTCCAGCTGCCTGTCTCCTCCTGGAGACACAGTGGGCTGTGTGCAGGGAATCTGGGCTGCGGCGCACACCAGCTTATCACCATTAGTCAGTGGCAAGGGGAAGGGACCAAAACTTCTACACCAGAGCCCCTCCTTCTGCGCCCAGTGGTATTTCTGGGGCCAAAAGCTGCTGCGTGCGTCCAAAGTGGCCCAGGCAGCTCAGTGGGGCCACAGGAGAGGGACAGCTCGGACAAGACCTGACTAGTGTGTGCCGCAGCACTTCTCCCAGTTTGTAAGTCCGTCCACCCTGAAATCATTTCCAGATTCCAGATAAGGGCAAGCATCTTTTGCGCCTCCCACCAGGACCCTCCACCGTGGCCTCCTTGGGAGGAGGGTGCCCCTGCTCACCAGGGCCAATGGGGCAGGCATGCTGTCTAGCTGCAGCCTGCCCGCATGCTGCTGCTCCCAGGCACTGCTCCTCTCAGGCCAGCTCCTCTCCTGCCCCTTTCCTTGGTGTCCTGGGAAAAGCCACAGCTGGAAAACATGACATCGCTGATGCCTCGGTGCCCCTTCTCTAGGAAGGCCCCTCTGGGGCAGCAGCACCTCTTGGTAACTTCTCTCCCCGCCCACTGGGAACTGCTCTTCTCTGGGGCCATGCGAGTGAAACAAATGTCTCCCTGCTGCTGCTTCAAGGCTACCCTGAGCCCTAAACAGGCACCAAAGTGCTATCCGATGCAGTCCAGGTTCCTACATGTACAAATGGATTGCCCTTCCAGGCATTCTTACAAGGTTACAAGGATGCTGCTGAGTTCTTCTTTGATTTATTTTTTATGTAGTTTTTATTTTACAAATGAGGAGCAGGCTTAGCTCTTGAAAACTGGAATCCAGACTGTTTCCTTACCGGATTTCCGACTTGAACAGTCAGAGTGTTTCTCATGGCCTCTTCATAGGAGTGTGGCCTTGCAGCACTCCTCTGCTCCAGCTGGCTGGCTGCACTTCCTCAGCTGACCTGAAATGCCGCCTCTGCTGCTACCACACAGGCAAGGCAATGGCTTCTTCTCATCGTACCTCTTTTCTTGCACAGTTCTGCAGGAGAACTGCCTTCCTTTTGCTGCGGAAAGAGAGTGGTCAGCTTTCAGAGAGCTGTGTCTCGCAAAACCCCCGTGTCTGCAGGCACCCAGCGCTGGGTTGGTCTTAGTGTTTGCCCATGGTTTGCCAAAGAGAAGGATAGGGAGTGCTTTTGGCCCTCTCTGCTAGGTGTGCTGCTGTGCTGTGTGGGCTTGCTGGAAAAAGACTGGGGCCTATTGAGAAAGGATTTGGGGGACAAGAGGGAGAAAGTCTTGCGGGGCTGGTGAAGGGCAAGCCCTGGGGAGCAGAAAAGGAGCTCTCCAGGGAGCACCTAGAAGATGGTTTGGGGTGAGAGTCAGAAGAAATGTGGGAAGGCAAGATGGTGAGCCCTTTCTCCAGTGCTTCCGGAGTGGAGGTTTATGCATGCTGGACATCTGGCCTGCATTCTGTTTGGGGAGTGCTGTTGTTTGGAGCTTCTGGGAAGTGTCCCAGCAGCAAGAGCCTGCCAGAACGTGTTGAACCCTTGGCACCTCTCTGCACATCTCTGCAAGTGATGCCTTCTGCTCTCCAAGTGAAGCAGTGGAAGCAGCAGCCTGGGGTCAGTGACAGGCCTCAGTCCATGCTCCTACCTGTGGAGCTGCCAGCATGCTTGTGGCACTCCTCGGCCGAAGGGCTAAAAGGCAAGGCCACGTCCTCCCCAAACACTGGGGCACAGTTGTCAATGAGGAACTCCACCAACACCGTCACCTGCACTTGCTGATTGTTCCCCATGCCTGTGCTAATAACATTTTACAATGAGTGTCTTGTTATTCCTGACTGGAAGAGGACAAGAACTTGTTCCATGATTTGACTCCAGGTCACCCAGTGTCACACAAGACCTCAGCGGAGGCGACAAGCTATGAGGCAGTGCTTTGGGGAAGCCCGGCATGACCACACTTGCAAGCCTCTTCTGCCTCTGCCTGCAGCACTCTGCCCCAAACCTGCCAACAGGCCCAAGAAGCCTAAAGCACTGTAGGCCAGCGTGGCTCCCACAGCAAGGCCATCCTTGGTGCTGCATGGAGCAGGCACCTGTGACGAACCTGTCCATCGGTGGCTGTGGAGTCTGCAGAGCAAGGACCTTGCCTTGCGGTTGGTCTGGCAGTTCCTCATCTTCGCAAGTGTGGCTTTGCCACGTCTGTAAAATGCCCTTTGGAAGCAGTTTTTGCCTCTACTTTTGGATATTGGAAAACCGTGTGGAGAACAGAGAAATTGCATCATGGTTCTCATTCTCCTTACGTTGCTTGTACTACCATGACTAGCTTTGGTCACTTGGGAGTTCACGGAATCACAGAAGGGTTGTGGTTGGAAGGGAACTCTGGAGACCATCTCGTCCAACCCCCCTGCTCAAGCAGAGTCCCCAGGAGCCTGTCGAGGCAGCTTTGGAATAGCTTCAGGCAGGGAGACTCCTCAGCCTCTCTGGGCAACCTGTTCCCGTGCTCAGTCAGCCTCACAGTAAAGAAAATGTTACCTCGTTTTCAGACGGAGCTTTCTGGGTTTCGGTTTGTGCCCCTTGCCTCTCATCCTATTGCTGGGCACCCCTGAGAAGAATCTGGCCCCATGCGCTTTACGCCCTGCCTTCAGATACTTACACGCAGTAATAAGATCCCCTCTCCGTCTTCTCTTCTGCAGGCTGAACAGGCCCTGCTCTCGCAGCCTTTCCGCAGGGGAGACATGCTGCAGGCCCTTCCTCATCTCAGGAGCCTTTTGCTGGACTCGCTGCAGGAGCTCCACGAGCTTGCTGAGAACTTTTAACTTAGACATGTATAAGGAATAAATTAAGTTTTAATACATTTTTAAGAAGCACTTTTTTGGCTCAAAACCATCATGCCTGGTATGTTTGTAAAGGCACCTGTAGCATGCTCCAGTTAAGAGTCTTAAGAGTCTGTCAGTGTTTCCATTCTAAACCCTCCTTTTCAGAGGTTTATATTATAATTCCAATATAAAGTTCAATCCAGGCAAGAAAAAATTGGCATTGGTCTTGGCCTGGGAGTGATGTTTTCATTACTGATTTTTTTTAATTTAGTTTTTCTCTTATCGCCATTTGATTAATGTTAATAATAAGAATGCTTTCATCTTTAATTACTGTTAGACTTAAAATGGTATCCTGACAAGGTACTTGGGGCACAAATGAAATTCTGAGTGTTTTTCACTCTTGCATAGATCAAAAACATTTCTAAAGCTCTACTTCAAATTTTGTAAACCAGGAACTCATGTTCCGCAATACCAGATCATAGCATTTAAGATAAAATATTATCCAAAATTGGAATTTTAAGAATGAATTCCTAGTGAAGCTCTCTAACTACCCCTAACTACCCCCGCAAGCTTAATAAATCATTAAAAGAGAATCTGGTTTCTTTAGAAGCTACATTCTCTTCACTAGCAACAAATATACGATCTGAAAAATCTCCCACCTTTGTCCTTCTCCCCCTACAACTCTCATAATTAGAATCATAACAAATGACAGAAGGGGTGTCAAAAATTACTACAGGAAGCAGTTCAAAAGGGTCACACCACATTTGTTAGATCTTGGACATGTTTTGCAGTATTTGCTGCTGTAATTACTAACTCTGAAACATATTATTATAATGAAAGAGGCAATGAAAAGCAGTGCTTTTTGAGATGTCTACCTGACAGAGTGAATTTATGGCCTTTGAGTCCAATCCAAAATTGATGGAAAGAAAAAAATCTCCCGATCATGTCTGGACAACACTTAAGTAAAACCTATTGACAGAGAAATGTTATCCAAACAAAAATCAACCAGTAATGCCTATCTTCTTCTTGTCATGATGCATTGTGAGTAGGTCAGTGAGTTGTGTCTTGGTTGTAGCTGGTTTTCACTTTTTTTGATTTTTTTGACTTTTTTGATTTTTTTTACAAATGTATTAACATACTACTTTAAAATAGCCAACATTCTGCTTATGCAAAGAATGCTAAAGTAATGAGCCTCCAAACTCCAAAAAAGCTCTTCATCTTTTTTATTTATTTACAAGCAACATGCTGGATTGTCTCTGGCTTTTGCCTGAAACATTAAGGATACAATACAGCTTATTTTGGTTTAATACAGATTTGATTTAAATCACAATAAAAATCCTCTTCCTATGTATGCACAGAGATCTTACAGTGTGATTTAATAACAAATAATATTACAGAAATCCTCCTTTTGTGTGTTTTTGCTCTCCCCTCCCCCCAAAAAATCAGTCCGGCTGTATCCAGCACAGGAAACCTGAGTTCATTTTTTCTTTTTAATTTCATCTGATTTTAAGAACCATTTCCAGGCCTACTCATTTTGTATTGCTTGTCCCTTTTACCTGGGAAAAACAGCAGTGTGCATGCTAGACTGACTACTTGACAGGTTTTTTTAATGATTATGCAGCTTCTCCATAACTGAGATTTAAGAAATGTTTGGTGCCTGGCTTCATCCTGGCTTTTATCTCAGTTCAGAGAAGATGCCACATACATACATTGGTTTTGTACCTATAGCATCTGATAGCATGAAAATGTAAGCAATTTTTATGTGTTTGTGTAGGCTCTACATGTACAATACCTTTTCATTTGAATAGCTTTTTCATCTAGTTCTAGAAGTTTTCCCATGGACATATCAAGTATGTGTTACTGTTCAAAAGAGAAACAAATATTTTTTTGACTCAGCTGGAAAATTGGTCACCTCTGTATAAAATGGTAGAAAATTGCATTAAGCAGATTCATTCTTCTATTTGCACAGAGGGCAGGAAATAGTCTCTTAAACTAAAGAAAACAGCATCCTTTGTGTTAGATTTTGGGCTGTATTTGAGATTTCCCCTTTAATGTTTTATATATGATTTACAACATTTCTTTAGAAATCAATACTTGCCCTTTTTTTCACTTTGTAATGACTTTGGGTCCCTAGGAGCAAAACATGCTGTGCTGTAATAAATATACATTTTAAATATTACTTCTTCATATTTAAATTCATTTCTCCTCTGTCCACATTTCTGGTTGAATGCTTGCAAATGTCTACTTGTAGATGGTATTAATATGCAGATGCAAACTTGTTTCTTTAAAGAAAATAGTCATAAAAATCATTATCGCCTCTGAGATAAGAAACAAAACCTCAACAGGCATTTTAATTAATATTCAGGTACATATTACTTGATAGAGGTGCTTTGTAAGTTATAACAGAACTGACACCATGAGATTATAAGAAATCATCCACTTAATAATGAAGGTTACGTCATGGATAACAAAGTTACTTTAACTATTTGGAAAAAGAGAAAAAAGAAGTAGTGCAAATCCTGCTCACTATGTAATTTCAGAGATTCATGAAATTTAAAGCCAGAAGGGACTATTCAATCATCCAATCTGTCCTTCTATATACCAAAGTTCATTAAATTTCATTCACTTATCTCTGTGTTGGCCCACTAATTTGTGAACTTCTGACAGATCTTCAGTTTAGGAGCTATGTCTTTGACTATAGTTGTTAGGAAACTACCAACATGGAGCCTCAAACTCCACTTACATCTCTGCACATTATTCCAATGTAAATATACAATATTTAAAAGGCTAGCATATTAGCTGGAAAAGTGGTCTGGCTGTCAGAGTGCAGTGAATAGAAAAAATAAAATATGAAGTACAGTGAACTGTATGGCACTCAGTCACTCTGCATCCTATGAGAACTCTATCAACAGATTGTAATTCCAATCTTTATGTTTCTTTTTTTTCCACTAGTGTAAAATCAGCTAATACCGTTACCAGAGGAGATTATATCCTGACTTTTCAGGAATGTGTTGTTTCTATGACTCATTAATATGATGTGAACTATTATTTTATAGAAGAATATATCATGGAAATGCCAAAGAAATCAGGTTACCAATATGTAAACCCCATAAATGCAGTATAATATAAAAGTGTAAGCAAGATATAGAGGTGATTATTGTAGCTAGAAAACCGTTTGCTTCCTTAATTGCAACTTATTTGATGATGGTCAAAATTGCAACAGATAGTATTTATTTTAGAAGCCAGCTCCATGCCCTCTGCCCATGTCAGCACCTTTCTCATGTTGGCAGTGGCTATAACTGCTGCGATGGGCACTGTTACTCCTTCTGTGGGTTTCCTTCTTCCTGAAAGCTGTGTGGACTTGTGCAGGCTTTTTTCTTTATTTATTTTCAGTTTAACTAGTTTACAGGTAATGAAGGTGATCATTGGGCAATGAATTACATTCAGTGAGATCATTACGATTGAGCCAAATCTGTTACATTCTTTGTTTTTGTGGGTGTCTTTTTTTTTTTTTTTAATTTCTCTTTCTTACTCTGTTTTGAAAAGAAAAGGAATGTATTTTGGAATTAACACAAAGTTGAACATTTTCTCTTTTTTCCAGGCAACTAATTAATTTAAAAGGTTACTACCACCAGCTATCCATGAATTTGAAGTGATTTGAACTGACAACAAAGTATCCCTGATAATTTTAACAGCGCTAGTGTAAAACGTTAATGTATTCATAAATCTGTGTAAAGTTACTTTTACTGCTGGGATATAGAAATTAAATGATGTTTATAAGGTTAAAGAAAGGAGCAACGCCCAAGTTTAAAAAGCTGATATTCTTAGCTTAGCTTCACTAATCTGTCCTCTATACTATGCACCTGGGAAGGAACAATAGGCTGAGCTGTGTATATTATCAAAAAAAGACATGTTAAGACAGTTATAAAAGAAATTAAGTGAAATCTGAAAAAAAACCCAGTTCTTTGAAACAATACTTTAAAAGGATCCTATGGACAATCTCTGGGATGTAATTCAAAGATATCTTATTACAGGAATGTCTTTCATATTTTGTTTTTTATTAATGTAAAATATTTTTCTTTGTCTTTAGTAGAAATACGTGAAAAGCCTTACTCACATCACAGCTCCAGCTTATTGAGGAAAAAATATTTTTATGGAGAACTCTATTTACTGCATGTACTTGAATTGCTTCTTTTTTTAGAAAAGGAGACCAGTCTTAGGGGAAAGTCAGTTTAAAAAAACAGATAATTGAGCAATGACAACTCTGAACATGAAGCGATCCATGCTTTTCTTGAGATCTGCTCTGGAGTGAAGAGGACTGCTAGGAAGGAGTCTGCAAGGGCAAGCTCCATCCTCTCCACAAGCACACCTCTGCGAGAGCTCTGCTCCTGGCCTGAGAAACGGAGCGTGAGTTCCCCAAAATACGCCTGTCTCACCAACGACAGTTTTGAACTCTTCCGCTCCTGCCTGCATATAGGTGCCTCAAAACCATGCAACGTGGTGGTACAGAGTATACCCTTCAGGGCTCTCCTGGCTGTGGATTGAGTTCTCAAGATGGTTTGTAATCAAAGATGTTACTAATTACAGATGAAGTAGCAGTCTAATATATTAATAACAAAAACATTTTAAAATGAACTTTCAGAAAGATGAACAATATTTAAAATTACGGGTAAAAAAGTACTATGTCTAAAGTGTTTAACTGTATTTGTAAAAGCCAAAATTTTTCATTTTGACATTTACTAATAATAAATTTCAATTTCTTTTGATATCATATTTTTCCATTTTAAAATCATGTTATTTTTGAAGTGAAAAAAGTATTTACTTATGAAGAAAAGCATGAACTTTTTTGCTTTGGGCCAAAAGATATATATTTTTTTAACTCATCCAAAAGAAACTTCTTTTCAGCTTCTTCCTTAAAAAAGCCTAAACAGTTTCCACCCCATTTTAGCCTTCTTTGTTATGTCTGACATCAGAGCTACTAAAGAAACTTTTTCTTCACCTGTGGCACCAGTGTTGGAACCAGAGTTTGCTTTCCTAGGAAAAAAAGCTTTTTTTCCTAGTCCAACAAAGCAAAATTGCAGGAAGAAGATCTTTTCAGAGGACAAAAAGTAAAATAAGTCTCCTCCCGTTACCAAGTTTGCACTGATGGCAGTTCTTCAATGTGAGTCAAGTTTGGAAATGGAGCCCATCAACAAAAAAAAAGCTTCAGGCTTTTTTTTTTTTTCTTCTTCTCTTGGTTAACTGCCAATCACCCACCTATCATAGGGGAGTGTGATATAGCTATTGCTATCTATTAAAATAAATATAAATTCATCCAGACTGAATTTTTAGTTTACTAAAGAAATGAAGGCAAACACAATTTCTTTCCATAATTCATGTCCCAGCTACTCTAGCTCAAGATAATTTTATTCACAAGACTCTCTGAAGTAGCACAGATGTAGCACAACTTTATTAGATGTAACTTGACTTGTACACAGTGTATAAAAAAGGAGAGTTCTCATGCTCTAGTTAATTAATTGGATTATGCCTTCAAGAGGCTTGACACTTAATATGACCTCATTTTAATCATAATTTAACAAAGTTTTGCGGAATGGACTTCAGAACAACAATCTAGAAGCTGTACCTAAAGATGAACATTGAACTTGTGGTATAATACAGTCTTGTTTGGAGAAGACAATCTTAGCGTGCTGGAAAAAATAGTAAGGGAGAGGCATTTTATGAAGTATGGCACCTAAAGAAGATGCAAGTCCCCAGTGGCAGTTTACAAAATGTAATTGCTGTGATTCCTAACTTCTTTCTCTGTTAATTCCTTCTTTTTCTTAACAGATAGAATATAGGCTAAGGGACAGAACGGATACACCCTGGACATCAGTGAATATGAAGGATTAGATATAGAATCTTACAAATACTTTTATTAGCTAATTATATAGATCACATTCTTTAACACACTAGTCTCTAGTACTATAAAGACTTAGGAATAATCTGAGGATTAGCTTATCTCATAGGGGATATAGTACATATAGAAAGTTCTGGAAAACTGAAAATATTGTCTAGATGGGGTTTTGGGCTGTATTTTCCCCCAAGAGAAGCCCTGTGTTGTATACTCAGCAGACATAAGCGCTTTGTCCTGAAGAACTTTGAAAACAGAGCAAAAAATTTTAATTCTTTCCAGCTTTTAATTTTTTGCTAACACTTGAACAGAACACATATGAAGGATTAAAGAAGAATTTTGTGATTTCAGAAGATCTTTGGACAGATAAAAAAAATCTCAATGAAAGCTGAAATATAGCCAGTCAAAACCTACTGGAGATACTAAAAACTGTTACAAGATAAGTGGTATATTTAGAGGTGCACAGTGATCCCAGGTTTGAAATAAATTCCACTAGCACTAGGCTGTAAAACAATTTTTAACTGAAAGACCGGTTAAACTGATTGTTTGGCCAATATAACCTGTTTGATGTCTGTAGGTGTAGCATTTATGGAGAGTGTACAGGGATGGTTAACCATAGTGTACTACTGAAAGCTGACCTTCACACTATGTTATATTCTTTCTTCAGACTCAAAATTTCCTTTTTTTTGTGATAGTTTCTGGATGCCCCAATAATCAAAATTCCAGAACATTACATGTTTCATGAAACCTGATAAAATTGTATTCTTTAGATTAAACTCCTTACCATTAACCTGAGCAATATTTCCCAGCTGAATGTTTCTGGGAGGAGGAAACAGCACAGTGTTTGTTTAGAGCTATACACATATAGAGGATTGTCACACATTGTCATATATATGAAAATGTTCGCATCTCAGTGGAATAAATATCCCAAGAGAGATTTAAAAAAGCTTAAGGGCAAGAGAAAAACATTTTTATTGAATGATTGTTTATTAATTCTGCTCCAGAGAACAAAAAATGCTGTTTGATGGTTGAGGAAGCTGTACTAAAAAAATGCATTTTTACTTAGACTTTGTTGACTATAAAATGCTTGGGGGCAGAAATAATGGTTCTTTGTAACTCAAAATTGCTGCGGGACAAAAAAACCCCCCATAGTTCTACCATACAAGTAGCGTTTAGTCTTATATATTTTATACCGGCACTTTCCATTTCAAGGAATTCTGAATGTCTGCATGCACACACACTGCTCTATAACCTGGCATTCAGCGCAGACAAGAGGAAGGAAAAAAGATCTTTTTTTGTCTTAATATCAGAGTCCCAACTACCTAATCTCAATTTATCTACAATTTAAGTCCTCTTTTCAAATATCAAAATAAATACCAAGTCACTAAGTCTAAGAATGGCTTTAAGGATTGGAAAAATTAATACAGTGATTAATATTTAAAACTTGCCTAGAAAGAATCTTCTCCAATATTTATAAGGTTTCTTAAAACTGCACCCAAAATGCTAAATAGCTGCAGAATTACATATAATCCAGAACAAAAGTCTGTTTCACTAACAGACTTTTCCTGGTGTATACTTAGACAGCTTCCTTGCAAATTCTTGCAAAAGATACACTTTTTCATAAGAAAGCCTTGCAAAGTACAATTATTGAAGCACTCAAGATATATACTAATTACTATTATGCAAATTCTGCAGTGACTATCTCATAGCTGATTTGGTTTACAGAAAGACAAAGAATGAAGACTCATCTTATTTCACATTCCAAAAATTTGCCCTACCCTGATATAAAAAAAGAATGCTAAGATTTTACAGGAGTTTTAAAGAAATGATAAATGGGAATTAAGAACTTCTGAATCTTATCTTTTCAAGATAGACAAGGGATAAGAAATATATATGAAAAAACAAACTAACAAGACATTTATGGATAGATCCTGATTCTTCCTCCCAGTTTCTGGGTTTGGTGACTGCTGTATAGGAACTGATAGTAATAATTTTATGTCATGATCTCTTTGCATCCCATTGATATAACTTGCCTTGAGTTAGCACCAGCCACATGCTCTGAGGGCCTTCAGTACAGTAGCTTTCAAGAGACTTTAGCTAATAATGGAAATAAGGAAATCACTGAGTTGGCACTTTAGGATATTGAGCAGAATCCACACAGAAGTGATGGCGATGGAAACTGCTTAAATCTCTCCTTTCTATATTCTTTCTAATTTTGTATTTAGGACTGTACTGGAAAATATGTCTTTCTGATAGATGTTCAGTTCATGGACAAGCCATTTCTAAAACAGTGGATTTCTTGGCTGTTTCAGGAGCGTCTACTTTTCATCTCTCTGTTCAGTTTCACGAGGTTTTCTTCATGTTATCTGTTGCTGAAACCAGATCAGGATTATGTAGCTATTGTTCCTTGTCCATAAGCAGATGCTGGTGTTTTGCATGGGTGTACTCTGGTTCAGTGCTGCTGTATCAGTCAGCTTGCTGTGTGGGAAGCCTGGAGCAGAAAAACACACAGGCATGCACACACACACGCACACACACAAATGCAGAGTGCTTCTTAAAGTTCTAATTTACTTACCTCAAAGATGTAATGAGGAGAAATGCGCTACTGTGATTGCTGAGTTGCAGTTGAAAATGGTGAATGGCAAATCAAAAAGCAGTGCTCCCTTTTCCAAAAAAGAAAGGAGGGTCTGCAAAGGATAAGCAGCAGCACTAGTTGAACTCAGCATCCGTAACCAGAGGAGACACTGCTCTAGTGATAGTTCTCTCTGTTTTCCTTTGTGCCTGCTCTTGTAGGAGCTGTGGTAGCCACTTATACCTCTGTATTCTCACCAAATATAGAATGCTTTACGTATTTTGGACATATTTTCTCTGTTCTCTTCTAAAACTGGTGCTACCCAGCTCCCAAAGTTGCTTTCCTTTCATGATAAGTAATTCTGTACCCAGTGCTGGAACAAGCTTTTGCAGCTGCATCATGAAATGCTTCTAGATGCAGTGTTTTATTATGAGCTTGTTGCACCAAATTCATACTACATAATTCAAAGAGGTTATTCAATAATCTTTTTTACTGTTACTGTTCAGGGATGTCCAGAACCCATGCTATGTTCTTTACCTAGGAACTTGCAGTTTAGTCACTAAAAATACTTCTGTTGAAAGTACGCCTCTGTGAATGAATGACCTGCTAATGAGAGACCATGCTTGGTATACAGAACAAGAGGGAGAGAAAAGATTGCCAGAAACGCTCTTCTCTCATTGTCTATGCACAACAGCAGAAATGAAAGTATCTACCATTCTTAGCAACATTACCAGTCTCAGCATTCTGCCACCTTTTTAATTACAGAGAAAGTCATTAACACAACAATATTTCCTGAAATTGCTAATGTAGTTCAGATACCTGATGTCGTGGTATGACAAAAGCGACTTAAAATGCTTAATTCATACCTTTATCAATACCAATTGGTTCAGTTTAATGAACATGTTTTAAAAAGCCATTTCAGATATGGAAATATATGGAGACTTTATTTTTAGAATCTCAGTGAAGTTTGAATATATGTCATAAGCTGACAAAAACAATAGTTTAGAATTTCAAGCAGATATGAAAAGAATAAAATTGAAAACTATTTTCTTACTGGGACACTTTACATTGTTAAAAGTTCAGGATAAATTATGTCTTTGGTCAAAGCAGAACAAAAATGTTAAACATAAGCAAAACAAAAATCTAAGTTATTATAAAAAGCTACTAATATTGTGTGCTTTGAAATACTAAATAATCAGTATTTAAATGTAAAAGTGAAATCTGCTAATCTAGGACTTCAATCAAACAAGTGAGATTTTATCATATGAAATGATAATTTTCATAAAATCTGAAAGAAAAAGGGGGAAAAAAGATACCCCTTTGTCAAAGTTTGAAGTTACCCAAATCAGTATAACATGGAGAATGTGCTAGATGTGGCAAATATATCATCATTTCTAGTGTAATTATACCTAATGAGACCATTGGCCCACTTTAAGATTCTTTCCTAATAAAGATGCCCCAAACACCCAAACAGCTTATAATTTAAACCGTGAATAAAATAGGTATGAAGCAGTAGAAGCTTTAGTAGAAGTAGTAGTAACATAAGTTTTATTGTATCAACCAATGAGCAACTGTTGAAAGTTTTATCAGGCTTTGGAAAGTTTTCTTTTTTCTTTTTCTGATAAAAGAATTTTGAAAGCATAGTAGAAGGATGAAAATAGACACTCAATTTTACCCCATATTTCTCAGAAATTTTTGCTCAATCACAGGAGTAATTAGACCTGTAGCACACCAGGAATCACTTGTAATGTGTAGACACAGCTATGCAAAACTCATAAGGAAAAAAAAAAGCTACCTCAAATCACAACGTAATTCCTTCATGTGAAGCCAAAGTCCAGCCTTCATCATATTAGTGTGAATTGAAAATAATTACATTTATTAGCTCTGGACCAGAGTTAAAAATAGAAAAATTTGTTATAATATACCATCCTCATTCACATGAAGAAGTAGCACCCGTACCACAGCAGGCAAGGATAAATCAGGTTGATTATGCTTGTAGTCTTGTAACAGTCAAACTACAAAGGAAAGCTGCTGTAGATGTCATAAAATGAAATTCTGTATTTGAAAGAATGATCCTTTTATTGTTTCCTGTTTTGTTAGAGTAATTCCAATGCAAGTGTGTTTTTTTTCTATTGAAAAAAAATCCATCTAATTTGCTGCACTTGCAAATAAATTAATGTCAGTAACTTTTTTAGTGTTGACTGATAGAATCTTCTCATTGGAACTAGTAGCATAAATATCTTTTAAAATAATATTAGGGCTATTTCAGTATCTTTGGACTTTGAGAGTTAGGTCTTCTCTCTTCTTTACCCAGCAAAAAATTATTCTGCTAGTCTGAAGTAGTTATCTAGAATTCTTTCATATTAAAGAAGAGAGATAGACAGAGAAGACAACTAATCCCATCCTAAGACAGATGTCTTAAGTGGACTGAACAATGCTGTGGAGCTAGTAATCCTTTTATATGGAAGATGTCTAAAGAACTAGCTTAGGTTACTTTTGACTTAAAAACCTCTAAAAGTCTGGTTAATAGAGCTGAAATCCTGCTGTCATTTTACCAATACAGACTAAAAAAAGAAATGTAGATTTTATTTTGTAAATTTTGCTAATTTTAATTTAGTCAATTTAATTAAAACTCCCATAATTTATCAGTGTTCTTCTGTTATAATTTTGTAACTGCACAGGGAGCGAAATACCTGTTTAATGCGATTTCTCTTGGCAGTTACTGTGAAATTTTTTACTTGCAACAGAAAGCTAGTATGCAGAAAACAAATGAACAACAACAAAAAGAACTATTGAAGCAATGCTTAAAATGTTGGTTTTAACTTATCTTTTTAGGAAAAAAAATGATGGAGTCATAAAGAAGCCAAAATTTTAAATTTTAAAACTTTTGTTAAAACTCAACTAGGCTGCTCGAGTGAGTATAGACCATTATTTTAATGAATCTTCAGTATGTTCAGAAAAGGAAGGAACATACAATGAGAGCACTTATTAAAGAGACAGTAGTAAATGATTTATGTTTGTGTAGGGTCCAATTCTGCAACTATTACACTTGTACAAATATATTAGGTATGGGAAAAAAAAGACCATTCATATAAAAATTATCTTAAAAGCTGATACTAAAAGCAATAAATAGACTTGAATCTGAAGTTCAATCAACACAACTGGCAAGTCAAGACGGCTGGTGCAATCCATTTGAAACATACTTGAGTTCACTTGTAAACATAAATAAATACAGCATCTTAAGTGCAAGTATTTTGGTCACCTATTCTTCTGTCCAGGGTGTCTGTGGATTACACAGGTAAGAGATTACAATTTTTCAAGAATACAGCTTAAACTCTCAACAATGGAAATAACAGACCAAAATTTCCAACTTTGATATACATAATGTATAAATTTTATATTTTCAGTTATTTAATCTAAAGCAACTAAACAGAAGTGCCATGCCTGCTATTTTTATGGTTTTGAAAACTAACTCACCCTGGGTCTTAAATTTTGCTTAAATATTTATCATCATCAAAACTGTTAGCACCTATAGTGTGAAACTAGTGAGCACAAAATATAACTCAATTACAAAATGTTCATTAGCCTTTCTAGCTATTGCAGCCACTTCCCTGTTTCTGCTTCTAGAACTATCTGTTTTTTATTTTCTTTTTTTTTTTTTAATTTTTGTGATACTTCTGCTGTCTCATTTGGTCACAGTTTCTTTTCTCAAAAAAAATTCAAATTTCTGAGCACAGCAAATCCTACTTAATAATTCCCATGTATAAAAACATCTTCACATAAAGTTCTTATATATAAAATTACAAAGGAAGTCATTGTTCACTGGACAGATTCCTTATTTTCATAAGTAGATCTAATTTGCAGAGTGGTATTCAGGTGTCTGGACAGGGAAGTTATGTGTCAAATTTGAAACACAGCTAAGGGGAAAGACTGAGTGAGTTTTGTCTTTACCGTGAATTTTGCTCACCAGTTTGCTCCGGGATCCTGGACCATTGATTGTTCATGCTGCACACATGCTTGTTTGCTCACTAATTGATTACATTCCCCCCAAAGGAAACCCATGTCTGACTGACTGAACACTGTGCTTTTGGAAGCAATTCAGACATTCATTTTGTAACTGCACTGTGGTAAGCATTGTGCACAAGACTGTTCCTCTAACGATATCCCAGCAAGACTTCTGTTCTCAAATACCCTCATTCTATACATCAGAAGACACAAAGCATGCCCTCAGCAGCATGTCATGACATACCATTTTCGCAATTTATGATATGACCCTATTTCAGGTATTTTGAAATGGAAATCACAGAATCGCTGGGGTTGGAAGGCACCTCTGGAGGTCATCTGCTTTAACCACTCCTGCTCAGGCAGGGTCACCTAGAGCATGTTGCCCAGGATCCTGTCCAGATGACTTTTGAATATCTCCAAGGATGGAGACTCCACAGCCTCTCTGGGCAACCTGCTCCAGTGCCCTGTCACCCTCACAGCAAAAAAAGTGTTTTCTTATGTTCAGATGGAACTTCCTGTGTTTCAGTTTGTGCCCGTTGCTTCTCGTTCCTGTCACTGAGCACCACTGAAAACTGTTTGGTTCCATCTTCTTGACACCTTCCCATCAGATATCTATGCACATTGATAAGATCCCCCCTCAGCCTTCTCTTCTCCATGCTCAGTGGTCTTGAGAGAGTCCCAGCTCTTTCAGCCTTTCCTCATATAAAATCAGTTGAACTGTAACAGACTTGGACATTATAGAAAAGGCTCATCTATCAGCTGAGGACATTGCTCAGGACACACCTTTTCACTCTTCACCAATTTAAGTAAACCAGTGAATAAACGCTGTGATACTAGACATATGAATGTACACAGTTCATGCTCAACAAGACATGGACAAGTCTTTTCAATTGGATACATTGGTTTATAGGGCATAATCAGTAAATTTAACAGCATTCCTATGCAGCAAATTGCAATGTGGAAAAAAGTATGCTTACTTATGAAAGTGTGAAGAACACCTTATGAAACTGTGTGAAGAACAAGTGAAGAAAGCTCACTTGACTATGTGCTACTTAGCAGCTATCTCTTTGGTACGCTTAGAAGCAAATTGGCAGCAATGGTTCTCATGATGAGGGAAGGTGTAAGTCTTTTTGAACAGAAATATAGCCTTGCAGAACAAAAGTCCCCATTACTGCTTTAGCATAAACAGTATGAGTAGCAGACCACTTTAATTAATGATGCTGTGGGTAGTGCAATACTTTTTATATTTGGCCTGGTCCATCATCAGAGGTTTTCTCACCTGCTTCCACTCTGCAATCATCAGCCTCTGCTCTTAGGGATTAACCAGAATGAAAAGTGCCTAAAGCCTACAAATTAGATGAATGCTGAAGAGTATTAGACCTGTCTGGTAAAGAGAGATAGTGCAGTCATTATCCCTGGAAAAGGGCAAAAGACAGGAAATGCTATTATCACTCTTTTATAGATGGGGAGGAAACATTGAAAATTTAGGTGATTTGATCAAAATCATCTAAGGCTTTGGGTCTTTATGCAGAATTTAACTCAGACTCCTAAGCTAACAATTTAACCACAGCTATTTCTTCCCAATGGGCTGAAAATATTGCTCCTACTCAAAAATAATTTATTTTTGACTTAGTAAGTGAACTTTTGGTAGAGACATGAAATTCATTTCACAAAGCCATGTACAACCATATATTAGTCACACCCAAAAAGCAAATTAGTCACGCATCAAAAAGCAATTGGTAAAAGAAATAGAAACATTGAAAATCAAAATCCCAAATCCTTTCATATAATAAGTAAACCTAATTACCAGGCAATGCTGCTGCACCTTTCTGGTCTTGGTCTAAACAGAGAAAAGGAGATTGCATCTAAAATATTGAATATTTTCTTTTCTTCATTCAGAATCTGACTAAATGGATGTGTTCTTCCTGAAATCCAGTGTCTGTCTTGTAGCCAAGAATTATCTCAGTTCACTTTCCACCTTCTTTCTTTTAGTTTGTCTGGGCCCTAATCGAGGCTTTGGACCTAACTTTGCTGTCCTTCTTATCTCTGACATTCTGTACAGGAATCATCGTCTTTGACCTATGAATAGATTATTTTGTCCTATTTTGCTAGGAAGTTGCCTTCTGATTTCATTCAATGAATTGAAATTTACAAATATGAAATAGAACAGCTTTTTTACTTGTGAAATGGCATGAGAACTTAAACTATTGGCTTATATGTCATGGGAAAGCATGCCATATAAGCTTTTTTTTGTGAAGTCTAAAGTTTCTTTCCTAAGTTTGGTCTGATTTTCAAAAATTTTGACTTCTGTCAAATCTCACTGGCTGGTGGGAAACAAGCAGTTTGAAACTTGGGGCAGATCCTTTAAAAGGCTTAGTTTCAGATACCATTTTTAGGTACTCCTGGACACAATATTGTCTTTAAACTTGCTATTGATTTTTGCACAATGACATTATTTTCTCACTTGGTATTAGAATAACAATCATTTTTAATCAGTTTTAGTTTTATAAAGAAAATAGCACAAAATAGGTAGCAGGAATATTTAATACTTCACACAAATTACTTTCTGTTCTTTTAATATAATTTCTTCCTTCATCTTCTGAAATATTAGCCTTGTTCTATGAATTTGTGCAATTGCCTTGAAACATAATGGATTATGTTCTTGCACACTGATTTATTCAAACATATTTGTCTGTCTGTCAGGGTCTTTTTGTACTGTCTCTATTTTAAGAGAACAGTATAAGTATATAAAAGTTCTAATCCAAAGTCAATGAAGTGAATTGAAAGAATCCCACTGACTTCAGAGGGCTTTGGATCAAGCCATAACTCATTACAAACATCCAGTGTTTCATTGCCAATGCAAATCTTAATCAGACAAATTAAGATATTTATGCTTTAGCTTCAGTTGCGAGGCATAAGAGACAACTTAATGACATGGTGTTTAGGTTTTCAATGAGAAAAGTGTATCTAGCAACTTGAATTTTAATAAGTCTATCAGGTTAAATTAAACTGGCAATAAGCTTCAAAGAAGAAGTCTATCTACTGGATTGTTAAGGTGTGTTATAACTCAATTTTAATTTCATACAGATAGTGGTGTGGCATTTCTCAATGCTTTACACAGATAAATAAGTTCCATTATCCTCTTTTTCATTGAAGCAATGGTTTGGAAGATAGAAATGTCGAAGTTACTTATTCCAAATACTAGAAAAGTTATTTTTGCTGAAAGGGTCATTTTGTTGAGCTCCTAGCTGTATATGGGAAAGAAACAGCAGTGACTTCAGTGGCACCAGAATTTCACATGCTACAATTAGATAACCTCAAACACTCTTCCTCATAAAAATTCTTCTAATTAGTAGCAGAGACAGGGAATATAGAGAAAGTTCATAATCTCATTTTCAGGATACAGCATTGTTCACACTTTTGTGTTTGAAAATCAGCTACATATAAAGCAACTGAAACACTTTTAAGTCTGCCGAGTCTGCATTAAAAAAACAGTTAAATGTCCATAAATATCTGCTAACATCAACGTCATTCTTTGTTCTAGGTTTATTTATTATCTTAATTATCTGGAAAGAAGGGTAGGCACATTAGTGGGATGTCAATAAATACTAATGAAATCTTCACAAGCTACAAAAACTAAGGAGGACAGAAAATATAAGATAAAAAGGAACGTAAAGAAATTACAAACAAGCGTAGTGAAACTGAGACTGAAATGTGGCTAGTCCCTGCCTCTCCTCTGAAATGTGTATCTAGTAAGAGAAAGAAAGCTTAGATGACTGTTATACTTTAAAAAATGTGCATTGAAAATGCACAGTGCAGTATCTGCAATGCTGTGCAGTGAGGTATCTTATATGTGGTCACACATCCAAGCAAAAATTCAATTTTTTCTGCATTGCGCAGGACTCACTTCATAACACATTGATGTTACAGTCCTGTTTTGTAGGGAGTTCGTATTGTGTAATTCTGTAGATCAAAATTTCTTCAACCTGAACTAGACTGGTACCTAATCTAGTCTAGAGTAGTTGTTTATCGTGGCTACCAGGGAAAAATAAAATATCCCATCTTTTTTCAAGACATGTCTAGTATTGGCAATAATGAAGAGAAAATACCCTCTTCTCCACTCTTCTCAGTTTCCCTACAAAGAGACAGTGATGAACATGCTTGTAAAAAGCTGTTATTGTTGATGAAATGGTGGAACAAAGATGTCTTATTCCACAGTGGCACAGAATGAAAAAAAAAAAAGTTCTAGGCCATTTCTAGCCACACAGCTCTCAGAATGTTACCTAAAAGTATTAGAATGCAGTTAAACCACGTTGCTGACTTTCTGCCCTTCTTTTTCTAGTGGCAGGCTAATGGAGGGAACTGAGGGAGTAATAGCAGAACTGATGACTGATTTGGACGAGTTATTTTATAGTAATGGCTAAGTACTTGCAGGTTACTTGAGGAGCTAGCAACTTCATAGGTCAAAGCCATAAGTATGCAATAAAATTAACCATCCCTTTGTGACTGATTGCAAGAATCACCTACAACCTGTACAAGAGAGAGAACTGAGAGATGTATCTACTAGATTACTCAGTTGTATCTTAGGGAAAGGAAGGAAAAATCCTATATATAGCTTCCTATGTAAGCTTTTTTCCTCTAATCTCAGTGGATCTCTTCAAGCCTTCATTAGTGCATGATTAAATCCTAGAAGATGTAGGTACACAGGTAGATAGATACAGGAAATATCCTAGATAGATAGTTTCAGCTATTATATATATGTGTGTGTGTGTGTGTGTGTGTGTGTGTGTGTGTGCGTGTGTGTGTGTGTGTGTGTGTGCACACGCGCACGAGTGTGTGTGTGTGTGTTAGAACAGACAGATCTATCTCTATCACAGAATGACTATATCTTTCACAGAATCATAAAATAATTCAGGCTGGAAGGGACCTCAGGAGATCTCCAGTCCAAACTCCTGCTCAAGCAGGATAAGCTGAGATCAGACCAGCTTGCTCAGAGCTTCGTCCAAGTGAGCCTTAACAACCTCCAAGGATGGAGACTGAACGTGTCAACTTGTTCCAATGCTTTTCTGTCCTCAAAGTGAAAAAGTTACTCCTTATATCCAGTCTGAAGCTCTTTTGTTTCGTTTTATGACAGTTGTCTCTTGTCTTCTCGCTATGTACCACTGTGAAGAGCCTGGCTCCGTGTTCTCCATAACCTCCTCATAGGCACTGGCAAGCTGCTGTTGGGTGCCCGCAAAGCTGTTTCTTCTCCAGGTTGAATAAATCCAGCTCCCTCAGCCTCTCCTCACAGGGCAAACACTCCAGCCCCAGCCATCCTGGTGGCCTCCACTGAAATCACTCCAGTTTATCAACGTCTTACTTGTACTGGGGGCACCAAACTGGATGTGGTCTAAAGAGTGCCAAGTAAAGGGTGATACTCTCTTTCTTCCATCTACTAGCTTTGTTCCTGTTAATACAGCCCGGGATGCTCTTGGCTGTCTTTGCTGCCAGGGCATGCTGATGTCATGCTTAGCTCACTGCCCACCAAGACTCTTCCCACTAGGATCTTCTTCAGTAGAACTGCCTTCCAGGCATGCAGGCAGGTACGCCCCAGCCAGCATCACTGCCAGGGGTTATTCCTTCCCATGTTCAGGGCTTTAGATTTGTCCTTACTGAAGTTCAGGAATTTCCTGTTGGCCCATTCCTTCATCCTGCCCAGGTCCCCCTGAAAGGCATCCTTGAGCACAGGAGCTGGTGTCATTCCCCCCTGCCCCCTGCAAGTTTAGTGTCACCTACAAACCTCATGAGAGTGGCCCCCGTGACCTCCTCCAGGTCACTGATGAAGATTTTAAACAGGACACGTTCCAGGACAGACCTCTGCAGCACTCCACATGTTACCAGCCTCCAGGTCAAGTATAACCCATTAACCACGGTCCGCTGAGCCCAGTGGTCCAGCCAGTTTTTTTCCAGTCTAGTTGTCCACCCATCCAGATAGTAACAACCTGATTTGGATCCAACAATATGGTGGGAGACAGTGTCAAAAACCTTGCTAAAGCTGAGGTAAATGGTATCCATTGGTATCTCCGCTTACCCATACAACCAGTCCTTTTATCATAGAAGGCAATTGGGTTGATCAGGCACAATTTATCCTTGATGAATCACTGTTCCTGATCACTTTCTTCTCCTTCATGTGCCCCTAAGTGTACTCCAGGAAGACTGATTCCATGACTTTCCCAGAGATCCTAGGATCTTAGGCTGCACTAGCAAAGATACAGAGGACATAAAATTCATTAAGGTTGGAGAAAGAGAAGTTTTATAGAGCTAGCAATTTCCAAATCATGCATTTGACACAGGAATACACAGATATTCATAATACACTAGTAATACACAGGTAGACATATACTAGTAGGAAAAAAGTTATCTACTACACTTGTAGTTAAGGCTAGCATTATTTATTTGCTCTACATATAAAATTAATTAACCATGAATCAATCTCTAGCTTTGCAGCCATGTTCCACGAAGATATATAATATGAAATCACCTCCTGAAATGAAGTGTTATTCAGTGAGAGAGGTTATAAATGCTAGCAAATTTTATTTTAAGCTTTCTGAGACCTCATCAGGTAATATCACATCACACCACACACTAAAGCATAAATTTGCTTGCTGTCTTATCCAGCAAAGTAACCAATTGTAATGTACAATGATGTGATAGAACCCAACAAGTTCTAAAAATCCATTTGGGCACTCCAACGTTATTACATCCCATGACACTTTGATAACTTTTATTTCACCTATGACATTCAAGACTGATTTGCAAACTAAATATGAAAGATCTGGTTTGAACAAGTATACCATACACCTGCTTGTACCTCTTTTCTTAGGCACCAGAAGAAATGACCTAAGTGTATCTATAGCTAAGTCAAACATGACCAGGAAATAGAGCAGTACTGTTTTTCTTTTCATGAAATTACTTCAATAAATTCAAAAGGATAAGTTAAAGGTTTATCTCATGTTTATTCTTAACAGCAGCAATCCTGTGAAAGGAAAAACTAGTATACTGAATACATTTGATAGTATAAAGTGTCCATCACCTCTTCCTTAAGAAAAAAGCACACCCACCTTCTGAGGAAAAAAAATTATCAATTTACTCTTCCCTACATGCTAAAATTGCAAAGTGACTCCCTTCCCCCCACACTTCTGATCTGTCTATTCTACAATCTTAAAGAGAAAGAAAATGCAAGAAATTCCATATCCTCTGTTATTTTCCCACCAGAGCTTATCTGGTACTGGCAGAGCCTACACCTCCTACAGCTCAGCTTTCCACAGTTCCAGAGGCCTAAGAAGGCCTAAGAAGAATATTTATACTCCCACTAAATAAGGAGAGGTGGGAGGCACATCTCATCTCAGTAGTTCTGTATTTACAGGAAGCAGACTATTAAACTTGAGTATGTCAGGAAAGGATGTACTTGGGGGCTACTAGATTGCAAGGTCTTTCAACTTAGTCCCTACCATCCCTCAAGTATCAGAGGTAAAATACACACACACACACACACACACACATATAAACCACACATACTACATTCTAAATCCTGTACCCGCATACTCAGCTCTGTCTTGTAGTCAGTAATACTTTGCAATTTAATGGAATCGTGCAGGTATGTTTTTCAATGTAGGCTTTTTGCACATTACAGTATCACCTTGAAATCTGAACTCCTTTGCTCCACTGTTAGAAGTCTAGTTCCCTCAGTGACTCTCTTCACACTCCAACACCCACATGAAAGTTCTTTCTGAAGAAGCTTTCTCCTTGAAATATCTTGATTTTGTGTTCAGTGAGAGCAATGTGATTATAGATCTCTTTTGTGCTTCTCTGTACCGTTCTGTTCTTCACAGTGGATAAAACAGGCCAAGAACAAAAATACTATGTTCTCTCATTTATTTTTAGAACCATTTCAAAAAGTGCACATTTCACAGAGATGGTGGTGTATTTTGATTCCTTTTTTTTAAAAAAAAGACTAAATCAGCTTTGTTCTCAAGAAGATTTTACTTTTAAACTTCTCTCCAAAAAAATCAAAGAAACTTGCAACCTTTAAGGACATAATAGAGAATATTTGTTAAGTTTTCTTATAGTATATACTCAAAAGGAAACATAAAAACAAAACCAAAGCACACAAGCAAGAAACCTATTTACAAAGAAAGAAAAAGCATCAATAAGACAGAGAAGAACAAATGTTAACCTTGCCAAAGCCCAAGACAGAACAAATTAAGAATCTTTTCTAAAAGGCTACTGAACATCCTCTCAGAAACTGCTGAATTGAAGGACCTTCAGCAGGTACAAGATGTTTTGTGTTTTTCCTAAGATCCTGTTAGACTGACCCTTACTTATAACTGAGCTCTGAGTATTTTTCCTTTTTTGCAACATTTTTTCAAAAGAACACTAGCTCCCACTGTCCATAAAGACGGTCTGTATCACTTAGATAAATAAGATATTGTAGAAATATATTGAGCATCCTGTACATACATGTCATTATTAAAACACTTACGTGGTGATCTTTAAAAGATTAGGAAACATACACATTAAAAGGTTAAGAAAGCAGAAAGCAATATAACTCTATGAAAATCTGTTCAGATTTGTTGTAAATATGCTGTTTATAAATCTTCCTTTTCTATAGATCCTACTGATACAGCTCCCAGAATAAATCCAAAATTTCATTTCAAAGAATCCTACTAGACAAATGTATTTTTTAAACATCTGCGCTGAAAATGAAATTTTACGTGGACTTTGAAGCAATATTAAATGGGATTTGATTATGATTTTACTGTGCAAATTTAAGCAAAATCAAAGAGCAATTAATTTGAGAAAAATGAGTAGAGTATTACAATATTTTCAATAGCACTATTTTAAAGTTTAATTTTAGTATAATTTAAAAATATTAATTAGTTTGCTATATTCCCTCACTCAAACTTTGGGAACCCTAGGCTAAGCACATATCCTAGCATTTCTGGCATGTGTGCACTAAATCTAATCTAAACCTCTGTCTTAATGAGACAAGGGCACTATCCATTAATTGTCAAAGGGTATATTAACTTAGTTAATGATCCCACCTCTGACAGATGCTCTTAGAAATCACGTTCACTACTTGCTAAGTTAGACGCAGTAACTCATTTTATGGAAAATCTGTTAGTAAGATCTGTAGCAGATTACTAAATTTGTTTACTGGGAATTTACTTCTAATCTGCTGTCCTTCCTTCTTTCCTTCTTTCCTTAATAAGCCATTCTGATTGCTCCTTTTTGCTTGACTTACAAGTTATGCAAGATAGGCTGTGGACTTGATGCTAGAAACTAATCCTTTCGCAGGAAAGTTCATATAAAAATTTTAGTAAGCCTGAACTTCACTGTAAATAATTTAGGCAATAATTCAGCAAGACCGAGTTCTGAGAAATAGATATCTTCTTTTATATTACTGCCTATAGTAAAAAAGGAATTGAAGTAGCAATAGGAGTCTTCTGGAATTAAATACATCAGTAAGTGTCTATTAAGCACTGTCCAAATTCTAGTTTACCCAACTCTTCTATCAATTGCTGTATTGACATTCACAAACAACTCGGTTTCACCCAGGTAACAGAAGCAATATCTGGCTTTCAGAATCTTCTATGTTTAAGACCCTCAGCTTTTACCTCAAGCCTTTTGAAACATTATGGTCAAAAACTGTTGTGATATTTCATCAAAATCTATGTCCACAAAAGTATTTGTAGACTTTCAGCAAAGCTCTACTTCACTTTTTGACACCTAATTCCCAGAATTCACAAACTGGACTAGACACCTAAGTTTACTTTACTATAAGGAGAGTATTGAGACTTCTAGTAGCCAGCACACTAGCCAGGATAAAACAGCCAACATGGATTACCAAAGAAAAAGTTGTTCCACCTTGACTTAGACATTTATGTGATGTTGGGAAACAAATTTCTAAGACTTTCCCCATCATCTTTGTTCATAAGTCTTCTCTAGACTGTGGGCTATTGTCTTTTTTTCTTTTCTTTTCTTTTTTTTTTTTTTTTTTGAGATGAAAAGTATAAAAAACTAACTTAGAGCCAGTTTTAAGCCTTTAGCTAAAGCAAACCTTAGCAGATGAACAGCTGTCAGGAGCCATTAGAGAATTCCAAAATATCACAGAGATCTTGGAAGAATATAAGAACCACCAGCAGCTCTAGCAAAGCAAGTAATAAAGTAAATACATTGTAGAAACATCCTCAGAACATAGTGTTTTGATTCAATTGAAGAGTAAGGTACACAGAGCAAAAGCTAAGTTGTTATAGATATAGGCATTAATTGATTTATGAGTTTTTTGGAGAAATGATTGTTGATGCAATATTGAAATAGATATGTTATTAGCAGTTTATGTTCCATTTATCCTCAGCAGATAGGAAATCAGAACAGGAAAGCTCTAATGAATTGCTTTCTTGTAATGAAAAATCACTCAACAATAAGGGAGAAGAAAGTAATATGGAAGTCTCTGCATTTATGAAGAAAGAGACTACAGACAGTCAGTAGAGGAGGAAGAAGGTAAACAAATGTGGGCTTTTAAAAGATTTCTTTGTAAGGAAAGAGAAGAAGAAAATTATAGAAACAAAAAGATACTAGGTAAGTAAAATCTGACGTAAGTTTGGAATAAAGTTGTAAATAAAGTGTTAAGGGCAGTAACTGATACTTGGAATATGCAGAGGTAGAAGACGCCACTCTGAAGTAAGGTTATTAGATGTTTATTACCTTGAAATCCCTGAACCTCAACGAGAACCCCAGGAACCTTGCGGGAAAGTGACCACGCTGTCCCAGGCACCGCAGAGCATCAGCCCATGACGAGGTTTGGGGGAGGTGTGGGTTTAAGGTGAATTAATAGTCTACAATATAAGGTACTGCACATGCGCTACAGATAACAAGGGAAGCAGTAATTCTTTAGGTATACAGATAACAAGGGAAGCAATAATTCTTTAGCAGTACACAAGTTGAGGTTGATGCCTATGTGGTGCAAGTCTAAGGGTCGCGACCTCCCATTCTTTATGAGTTCTGCACACTAAATGTAACAGCTAGAATAACTGATGAGTCAACGTGCTCCTGACTCCTCACCAAACTTCCACTGTTTACCCACTACATCAAATAAAAGAGAAAAGGTAAACTACTGAAGTCAAGAAAATTCAGATTATCTTCATAGACTAGGAATTGCCACTAGGGGGAATCCATCATGTCTGACTTTAACCGTGGAAAAAATGAAGTATATAATCTAAATTAGTTCACTAGGCTCTCTTCATAACCAGTGGAAGGAGACGGAGACTTCTGAAGTATTTAAAACATATTACAATAGGGTGCATCACTGTCTGCATATGCCTCTGTTTAATAAAGAGAGGAAGTCTCAACCAAAATTGATGAATTCTGACTTGCTGGCAGCAAAGTTACACAAGAAGAATCTGACTTTTGTTGTTTAACACAGAATTTATATTAAGAATACAAGGCATTTTCACCTGTATTAACATTATCAGCGTATTGCATATTAATTGTTATTGGAAATTTTAAAACCAAGCAATAAATATATGTATTTGGCCATTCAATAGAGAATTAATGAAATAATGCTTTGTATAAGAAAACCTCTCTATTTATCTGGAAAAAAAAAAGAAAAAAAAAAGAAAAAAAAGACATAGCTTTTTTCTAAGACTGTAAACTCCTCAGAGCTTTGACTATATTCAGTCACTTTTAGCGTAAGGCTTCCTAAAGTTATCACAATCACAAGCACTGAATAATAAACATGTATTTTACTACAGAGCTTTTGCTGTAGGAATTTATTCTGAGGAGTCTTCTTTTCCTTACAAGGCATTCTCTGAAGCACAGCACATTTTAGGGTAGCATCTAGTTGCTTGGTACATATTTAAAAAGCTCAGCATATTGCAGTTCATTGCTGATGTTACTGCATAGCAAATAAAGGATAAGAACCAATCTTCACTATGTGACAGTTATGTGCTAATCTCTCTACTTTGGTGACTTGGTCATGCCTTCAGGGTAAAAATCCTATCATTCACTATATAGCAGACAGTTTTAAAAGATCTGTGAGGACTCGGAAGCTGGTCCTTTATTTTATTCTTTCCTGTGCATATTTTTGTGCTTCAGATGCACAAATGCAGTGGTAGCTCTAAAAGTGGTGGGGATACTCCCGCACCGTGGATGGTTGCTGCAAAGACACAGCATGCCTCCCACCCTGGTGTGCCGTGGCACCAGGTTTGGTATCAGCATGTGCATCTCCACACTTGGCATGGTGGGGAAGTAGGACTCAGAGGGTATAGAGGTCTGGTGGGAAGGGACCCCACTGTCCCCATGGTAAGTGGCACCCCTGCACGTATGTATGACAGAAACAGATTCAGTGTCTGTTATATGTGATAAAATACGTTGGGCCTGGCTCAGATTTTATTTTAAGAGATGAATTGAAAAACTGGTGTGAGATAAAATAAAATCCTTTAGAACAATTAAATCCTTTCATTTTTACAAATAAATAAAAGGAATATCATTCTTCCATCTCATTATGGAGAACTTCAGGTTGGTCGAAAATGATATTCCATGTACCTAGTCATTAACAATGACTATAAACAATTGCTTCTAGAAATCCTTCCTTTCCACAGAAAACTCCCAAAAGCACAGAAGAAAGTACAAGTCTATTTCTTCTGCAAAACAGTATTCTGAAGGTTCAAATGCTCTTTTTGAAACTGTTGTCAGACTTATGACTGGTTTAGTAACTTCAACTATGCAGATTATACCTAAAGAATCTGATCTGTGTGGAAAAGACAAATCTGTGTGGTGTATGACGAACATGTACTATTTGTCTTTTCCAATCTTTACATCATTTAACTATGTTGTACTTTTCATTTTAGACTAAAATACATTGAATAGAAACAAATTTTCCTTTGATTTTTCTACCAAAAACCCTGCCATCAGTTTTATGCACATCTGACTCCCACGATAGCATATTTTTCCAGTTTGACAAATTTTTTAGTCAACTCATTCTGCAAGGAAGCTTTTCATACCACCTTATTATTAAAAATATACAGGAGGCAATTTTAGCTAAAGTAAATGAACTGCTGTTACAAAATGAATAACCATATTAATGATTTCAGTGCTAACATTTGTATCATTTATGCTCAATGAGAACATAATTATTAATGTTCTCCCCATTCTCTGACCTCAGATAATGTTCTTTCTTTTCTGAAAGGATTCAGAGGAGGAATTAAAATTGCCTCATAAATTTACGAGGTAACGAAGGTGTCTGTCCATTTGAAATTATGATTTTTTTTTTCATTTTGGTGCTTCCCTATAATCTGACAATATCTGCTTGCTCAGAAGTTTTGCAACTTTTGGAACACAATCAAGCATTGGAAGTTTTGGCAAGGATTTCAAGGAAGTATTAAGAAATTCTGGACAAATTTCTGCTTCCTATGAATTCCAATTGAAATTATTCCCGTAAATCCTACAGAAGTTTTCAAAAGTTTTCAAGATCTATTTTTTAATTGTTGGCTACTTTAAAAAGTGATACAGTTTTTCATATGCCAAATAACTTTTGTTTTTTTGTGAGAGAGAAGAGAAATACTTCATTTAGAATTTCTTGCCTTCTTTCTGTTTTTCATAACTGGTTTCTCTGTGCCTTACAAGAACTACTTAAAGGTTGAACAGTGTGAAACAGAACCTCTTGTACAAATCACACTCAACAGGTACCTTGTAGATAATCGGTTTTACAAAGATGAGACTTACCAGAACAACAGGGTGAAAGAGAAGCTAAACTGTACACAGTTCACCACTGTTGTCTTGCCATGAATATCATTAATGACTTGTATTTACTTGCGACTGGAAAATCATATCTGTGGCAACTAACTGTTGACACTCTGAAGCTTGAAAAGTTCTGTCTGTAGATTTCAATATTAGCAAATTTTACATAATAAGAAACAGTAAAATTACAATTTATGTCCACTGTTAACTTTCATATTATCCATTAAAAATAGTTTCAGGTTCAGGAATAGAAGTACTGATTCAGATTTCTGCACTTTCATAGTAAAATGATCTTTTATGGAACTGTCATCTTTTATGATTGTATAAATCAGAAAAGAGTCATACCCTCCAATGCTTTAAAATTAAGTCTAATATAATAAACATACTTTTTTTTTTTGTAGATTGTGCTGTACAGCATGCAATGGAAAATGCTGTCACATACAATAATTCAGATAATCTAAAGAGCATCTGAGTTTCACACATTGCATGTTCCTGTGAAGTGGCATGAAGTTCACTGTCAGTCTGAGAACCGTGCATGCCCACGTCGTCTTCACACTCATTAAAGTCATGATGTGAACTCCCATATGCATCAACACAAAAACATTACAGGTTTTAACTGTAATAGAACTGATAAGTTCATTTGAAAAAATGCCTCAGTTTTTGTATATGTCCACCGTTCACAGAAGATGCTCAAGCTGCTGAGCTGTGGTAACATAGCGACCATTCAAATGAGAACAGAAAGTAATTATCTTCAATATGTTAGACTGAGTGTCTGATTCCTAATAAACTGAGTGTCCTAATTTTTAAACTTTCTTCCTCAAAGTCCTACAGTTAAGTTCTATATAATTTTGGAATACTTTGCTGGAAATAATACTGATTTTTATAAGCTTTTCTTCATAGCTAATCACTGACGATAGAACAATAGCTTGAAAAAGATAAGAAAATAATGCCTTTTTGGCTAGTTTTGGCTTCCTGCTGTGGCATAACATATGTGCTCACACTGCCTTTTTCCTGCTATCTTAGTTATTTCAACAGATACTGAATTCCTTTCTAGGTAGTATTACAGTTTGAATAGGAGTAGCCACTAACTTATTATTAACATATTATTAAATACCTAGCATACTTTCCTTAATTTTTTTCTTTGAAATATTATCTTTCAGACAGAAGCTGGTTATCATCACAGAGTGTAAAACAGAATTATAGTGCTGGAAAAGACCTCCAGGAGACATTTAGTCCTTTGCCTGCTACAGCACTGTAATTATTATTGTAAAGTAATTTGAGAATGCATCAATGGTACTACTATAACTAGTAGGTAGTGATGGCAAGTATTTACCAGAGCATTGCATCTGTGTATATAGGAGTCTGTATGTATGTGTGTCTTCTAGTACATCATTTTTTTTGTAGAATTAACTATTAATAAAAAATCTGTGTGCAAAAATGTTTGCTAATAAACATTAGTTGTGTTATCAGGAAACTACAGCTTAAAGGTTGTTGAAGAAGGGGAATTGTAATGGGGTCCTCAAAAGTATAAGCAGAAAATGATAACCAAAGGCCTTGAAAAAACAAGGCACAGGATGAACTCAGAGGCCCCAGAGCATCTCACCAATGGTCAGTTAGTGGTCAGTAGAGAAATGCAGCCTTAGGAGCTTGGCATAACTCGCTTCAGGAGTAACAAAGAGAGCAAAGAATACGTACACAGCATATGTAAAACACACTGTAGGTAGCCCATATAAAAATGGAGCTGTGAACTCACGAAGAAGGAGGTGAAGGTGTAATGCACATTAGAAAACATAAAAAAGGACCCAAGCATACTCTAGACTGAATATCAATTTATCTTTGTCGAATAACTTGGGAAGCTAATGACTTGCTCTAGACCCCTGTATTTCTTCACCAACTTTAGAATCCCAAAGAATGTAGGAAGGGTGAGCATAAATCAGAAAAAAGAGAAAGCTATACATCTGTTTTAACATCGCTACTAGGAACTAGCTGTAATAATTGGATAATTTGGACTATAACATTGTAACAGAACTAATAATAATTCTTTGATTAGATTTTTAAGATTTTAATTACACTAACCATAAATCCTTGGCTTTGTAGATAAGACTTTGCACATAAGGCTTTGCACTTTAGTCCACATAAATTGCTCAGAGTATTTTTTCTGGTAGCCCACCCACGAGGACTGGCTATTAAACCTGTATGTAACACTATGTCATTCCTAATATTTCTGTTGCTCCATTCGTAAGGATTTCTGGGATAAAAGAATCCACAAGTGTCTAGATTATCCACTAGCTCACTACCCCTAACATTTTCCCCTTTTGTTCTAATTTTTTCTCAACCTATTGTCTTTTTCAGTGTTTTCAGTGTTTCAGTGTTAATATAGCGAAAAGATTGCTCCCTTCATCTTTGGAGCAGCAAAATTGCTCTCTTAATCTCAAACATTGTTATGGCATGCCCTAACACTGAATTTAACCTGCCTTGTTTCAAAGGCAACCCGTTATTTCTTCTCAGGCTCACAGTGGCCATGAAAACCAACCAAGTTTCCCATCAGTTTCTACTTTGTTAGAATGTTTAAACTGATTGTGATTGGTCTTTCCTCAACAATCACATTTTGTAGAAACATGATCGTGACCATTGCTGTCCTCTGGACTCTTTTGAATTGGTTTATTTAAAACTGTGCAAACTCTAACTCATTTCCCAAAATGTGACATTTCAGTGGTGCATCATCATCACTGAAGATTGTCTTCAGTTTCTAGACTGAACTCTTATTCATACATCCCACAGTGGTATGTGCGCTCTTTGCAACAGCGTAATGTTATTGACTCAAGTGTTTTGTGATATATAACATCCACCATAATCCTTCCTTGCAGTCTGTATATCTCATTCCTTGTTCTTGCGTACCTGTAGCACCTTGTAGTTCAAATTCTAAACTCAGTGCATAACTTATTTGTTGTTCTTTCCAGCTGGGTATTATTTGAAGCTCCTTATAACATTATTTAACTATTTAATAAATAGTAAGGAATCCAAAAGTCATTCCTGTGTCCCCTTCATACCTCCTTCCACTAATTGTGAATATGATATCTCTGCTTGGTTTTTGCTAATTTTACAGCAGTTTCACATACAAAATATGCATGTAGTTTCATGAATAGCCTTGCCTATATAACTTCAATATGAGACAGTATAAATAAAAAAAGAAAATGTATCTTAATTCTAAACTGACACACAGAAAGGCAAATGACCATCTTCACTCATCTCAGCTGCAATAGAAACTTTATTGTAGGTCACAATATCCAAGTTTTAGAATAATTTTAAATTTCACAAAGTAACAAAATCCAAGAGCTTTCTAGAGAGAACATGAAGAGATACATTAGCAAATCTAATCAAGTCATCGGTATGCACTGACTTAGTAAGAAGTCTTTTAAAATCATTAATCAGTGATCTATAATTCATCTCTCAGTTGACATCTGCACCCACATTACATTGAAGGAATGCATAAGTATATACGTCTGCATACAGAATGATGACAAATATTTTCTCACACCAGCTATTTAAATGTAATACTGCAATTTAGTAAAGAGTATTCAAAATATAATGTTAGGGGTGTCTTCCAGTATCAGCACCTGTGCAGACCAAAAAAACCCTCACAAATCCTTACCTATTTCAGTGAGCCAGCTGTTTTTACTGAATTGTATTACTTCATCCTCTATCAGTGCTAGTAGTAATAATCACTGTAATAGTAGTAGTAACAGCTATGCTAGTTATGATAAACCATTAATATATTATTACAAGATAAAAAGACCTGAAAGATGGACCCAGAATCAACTGAAAGTGAGGATTCAAATGAGGAAAGGAAAAAAAAAAAATCATCACTGCGGACTCCATAGCAAGAGTAAACAGAATATTTTTACATGGACATGCTAGTCATCTCTCAAATGTAAGAAATTTTAGTTATTATTTTAATAATATGATTTCAATGTAGGCAGGCCATATTTTAGCAGCAATCTACTTTGGCTGCCTCAGGCAGTACACCATAGACTTCTAAGACCGGCAAGAAGATGAGTAGAGGTGAAGTGACTGGATGATCTTGAAAACCCTTTCTGAAGAAAAGCAGAAATTGTAAGTGAGCAACTGGTCATGCCTTATATGACTGAAGGTTGCGGCATCCACTCTGGAAACAGAATTTTTCTATTACTGGTATAGCAGTTTTCTCCTAGAGAAGGGATTAAGAAGGATAGTCAGCTCGACTTGAAGGCCAAGATGATACGGAAATCATGGAGCAGTATAAATAGCAGCTCCAAGGAAGTGACAAATCAAAGTGTAGAGACACACCTTTCCAAATAGTTGCTAATGCTAAGCACCTATGTAATAAAAAATTTAAAAAAAGAATTTTGAGATATTTGTATAGGAAAATAAAAATTCATGGTTGGTATAATGAACTTTATGATTAAAATACTTAGTCAGTCATTATAACTTGTCTCACAATGATAAATTGAGAAAAAGGGGGGCACAAGGATATACCAAAGTCTCTATCTCTTGTTGCAGAAATGTAGAAGATTAGAATCAAAGGACTTAAATGCCCATAGACTACATTTCTGAACTAGTAAAAATGAAAATGGGGTGATGGTGGTGTATAATTGGGTAACCTGAAATGGGAAATATTTTCTGGGCACTTTATATATTCAGAAACAGAACTTTGTTGGACTTAGTAACTTAATATGACATATGTGGTACTCAGCACCACACCGATAAGACCATCGGAACATCTCCTCTAAGTTTGGATTTCAAGGCATTCAACATGTGGAACTGCTGCAATTGCTACATTTCAGAGAAAGAAGAAAAATTATTGCAGATCTGGAGAAAAAACCTTGAAATGAGTATACCTCATCTAATCTACTTTTTGTTATTAAAGAGATGATTTTCTCTGATATGTTTTGATATCTATTTTTTGTTGTTTGTGGCTTAAATTGTTGTATCCCAGTGAAACTGAAAAGTTTTGTTTTGCCCAGTATTTGTATTTGGTACCTTGTATTTAGACTTTGTGATCCCTCTGAAGTACAAGGTAAATTTAAAATTTAGGTAATTCTTTATAGTCTTACATCCATTGAAATTTACTATATTTTTAGTGGTCCCACCCCTACACTGGACTGAATGCCCCTGGGATTTCAGGAAATTTGTTCTGTCACCATCCACAGTACTTTGCTGTAGGATTCCTCATCAGTTGGTTCTTCTCCATAAACATACATCCTAACACAGTTCATGCTGCTGAATGGAGGTGCACTTTGTCAGCCTTGTGGTGCTCATGAGAAATCTAGGGGGCTCCAGGGCACTGCGATTCAGGTTTGTACACTGGCATTGTCGTTAAATGGAATGGAATTAAATGTTTACTGCATTCAGTTTACTCAGAGGCAGTATGATCTCTGAAAAGAAATACCAGCCCACCTTATTATGGGAAGCGAGATAATCAACATGTCTTAAAGTTGCTTTAATATTTTAGTCTCTAGACGTTTGACTGCAACTGGCTTGCTTGGTGAGAGGAAAATATCTGTACCTCTTTACTGATATTTGATTTTTTTAATTTGCTTCATGTCAGATATAATATTGACTATAACAGCCAGAGATCAACTAAAATATTTAACAAAGTTTGTTTAGATGATATGATTGGGGGGGGGGAATAATCTATCCTTTTAATAATGTAATTCCTTCTCATCTACCCATTTCTAAACACATTTCTGTTGTAGCTGAGGAGTCCTAGGTCAATAGTCCCCTAGAGGCTAAAAAACATCTGCTCCACAGGTTTTTCACAGTCTTGCCAGAACCACACAGACAGGACGATTCTGATTTTACTGTCAGCTGAAGGAGTTTGCCATCTACTGAAGACCCCTGTTATCAGGGAAACAAATACTGCCTCCACAGCAGCAAATTATTAATTTATATTCTCTCGAAATATCTGATATTGCGAGCAACTCCCTTGTCAGCTTAGCTGTAACAACAAATCTTCAGAGTTTCACCAGTCTGAAACCCAGAGCTCAGAGGAGGAAAAAAGCCCACATAAAACCTCTTAGGAACAGTCCAATCTGTCAGCCAATATGATCTGTAGAAAAGCTGCTAGAGGATATAGCTAGAGATTTTAGCTCAGAAGAACAAATCTCTGTAGGCTTACTTGCGAAAACTTATATACCCAGTGACTGGGTCCAGTACACTGGAGTTAAGAAGCGATCCTGAAAACGTCTTTTTTTTTTTATAAAATTATCCTTGAAGGTGTGGTTGTCTAATCAGACAACTAGTTAAGGAGGAAGCGTGATAGTCAAGCAGAACAGCCCCGCGTTGTGCTGCTGCTGCAGTGCTGTACGTCGCTTCACTGCGTGGGCAGAGCTGCTCTGTTCTAGTCAGGCTTCGTTGCGGTGCCCATCATCATGGGGCGTGAGCTCCTCTGCAGACACGTGAGCAGCGTTTGACATGCAGGCTTCTCCCCTCTTCTGTCCCCCCCAAAGATTACCGATGTGAGAACAAAAAAAATGTGTTTACTATCCTATTTGCTTTTTAGTAATAAAGACAAGGTAAAACATATGACCTTACACTTACAACAAGGACTGAGGCGAGTTTTGAAGAGACTTTTTAGAAAGTGTTATATGTTTTTCCTTCTATAAATTAGCTAGTGGAAGGAACATAGATTATCTTCTCCTTAACTAACAGTTTTCAATAATATCATTAAGCTATTTTATCTGTAATTTATAATTAGTATATGTCTTTTATTAGCCCAGATTGGATGTGAGAGGAATTGGAAGTTTGTCTAGTTCCTCTACTCAGGAGAAAGCAGGGAGATCTTATTAGTGAGGCAGGAGTGTTTGGGTGACCTAGAGCGTCAGGAAATATCAGTGCTTTAAAACTCTGAGATGACAGAACTGGGATTTCCTTTTATGAAAAAATAAAATCAATTTTGCTTCCTGGACTCCAGATTAAAGTTCTAAGTACTTTTTACTTTCATTCCAGGGTTATTAGTCAACAAAGCAGTTTAAAAGGCAAATTCTCTGTCTCCATGATATCAGTAGGCCAAAAGGCATTCAAAGGAGAGGGGAAAAACAGAAAGAGGAGGGGAAAAAAAAAAAAGAAAAACGAAGTGAGAAGTGAGATCCATTACACGTACTTTAGGCATTGCCTGGCTTGAATGTTAGGATGTCAAGTTTTCAGCACCTGGAAGAAATTTATTCCTCCCAGAGTAAATGCCCAAGTTTCACTAAAATCAGAAAACATTCAGAGAACAAGCTAATCTGCTTAACTCAGCTGCCTCTTTCTATCTATTAATGGTACAGTGACTACTCGGGAACTGTTAGGCATCCATTGCCAATCACAATCTACTTTAAATAGCCTTTTTATGAATATAGAGACCTAATGAAATGCAGGCAGCGGTTCCCAAAAACTGGAGACCTGGGCCCAGAGCCTGAAGGGGTTTAAAACATCACAGAACATTAAAACTTTACATATTTATTAAATAAATATCTACTAAATGAATCTATCTAAATTGTCTTCTTAGGTTAGTAGAAAATAAATTCTTAATACAAGCAATGAACTCAAAATTTATTCATTGTTTTAATGTAGTATAATTATATTCATTAATGTAGTATAATAATACATAATAATGTAGTATAAAATTCACAGATTAAAGCATACTGAATATATTGTAGACACTAAAGACCCTAAAAGTAGGCTTAATTTCATGTAATTTCATACATCTACACTGTAGATGTGTAGATCTGAGATAGTCATCCTGTGCTTCTTATAGATGTAGAAAAAGGAAAATAGACATTTTAAGGCATCATCCATTGGGCATGATGTCTCTGCTAGGACGAGATGTATCACACCACCTAAAAGTGCCTAATAGTTTCTATTAATTATAAGGGAGCCTAATTTGACTAATGTGAAAGTGAACATTTACAAGATGTATAATTTTAATAGTTTAATTTCCCTCCTACTACTTCTCCATATCCCTCTTCAAATACTGTTCTCCCTATTTTTCATTTATCTCTCATAAGGAATTGCTGACAGTTTGCACGTCTTTATGCATTTGAGTCTCTTTTTAATGTGTATGCATTTATTGATTTGGATAGAATGTCCACAGTTTAATTTTGGGTGCTTGAAAATCATTTATCCATTGCATGTCCAAATGCCCTTTGGTTTTACAGCTACAACATTTTGAACTTATGAAAAAAGGTTCAAATTTCATAGACTGTCTCCAGTTTTCTGCCTGATAGTTTTCACACACTGCATTCTGGGGTGGATATTCTTTGTTTTTTGGAAGCTGCCTGAAACAAATTTCATGTTTTTTTGGCCCCAAAGTGCTAATACTTGCATAACACAGCAATTGTATATTTTCTGTGGTGTCTGGAAGAAAAGCAATGAAAGCAGTCATGCTTGTCCAAACTGGAATGAATTTTCCATATATGACTGTATACATTAAAACTTGACTCATCACACTTATCAGTCAGCAATAAACTTAATATGCTGGCTGAAGAGTTTCAATAATTTTTCTATCCTATTTCAACAAACTAAAACTAACTTTTTGTACATTGCTTAAGTTACTAAATGCATTAAAATGCCAACTCTAAAATTGTATGTTGCCAAAATGATGTTTTATTTAATGCTATATGCTCAGAGTCTACTTCAGCATTGCATAATACAGTAAATTAGTGTTTTTCATGAACATCTGATATAGTCTGGTTTCATTTGTTGCCTTCAGTGCTCCTCTTACAGTTTCTTATGCAGCTGCACAACTAAGAGAGGAACAACTCTAATGCGTTTTTATGTGGGACACATATAAATCAATGACCTCTTCAACAGAAAGGCCAAAACCAAATAGTTCTATTTAGACACCTATTTGTTCATTTGTTGCATGCAAAATGAATAAAGTTTCTTACTGACAAATTTTTCTTTTTCCATAAACACTCAGAATATAGATTCAGCATATAACGTTATTTAGAGGACATTCTCTATCTTGTCTTTAAGACTGCCATGTAATACAGTGTCAACACCATTATCAATGTTAAGATATAACAGGCATGGCATATAAAAGACCTCTCTATGGAGTGCTTATTCCATAAAAGTAAAGTCTATTACTCAGTTGTAAAACAAACTGGTTTAATACAATCCATTTTGAGAAATCCATGTTGCATGATACTAGTCTTACTGTTACTGTTCAAATACTTTTCAATAATTCATCTTATAGTTTGTGCCAGAAATCTTCTAATAACATAAGTTGTCTGGTCTATAATTGCCTAGCTCCTTTTTTTCAGCCTTTTTCTAAAGATAGATAATATGTCTGCCTTTCTTAGGTACTTCATTCATCAGCTGCCTGAATTAGATAGCTGAGACAAAGCAATATTGCATTTAGATATTTTCTTAATATGGAGTGAATTTGTCCCTGAACAAATCAGTAGACTTGTCTTCTTGCTGATGGTTCTTGCATCTCTTTGCTGACAAATGTAACACATATATACTGTTATTGTGAACGTGCCCGCTAACCCTGTAAAGGTACTGTACTACTGTACAGTTGTGTAATACTGCCCTTAATTCCTTTTAGTCACACATTTGGCTTAGTAGTATTTATATTTTTCTGAGATATTTCAGTTCTTTTCCCTGATTTTTCTTCTAAAAACTTCTGCTGCATTTTCACCCATCTTATTTTCATTCCACCCTTAATAAGAATATTTCATTCCTGTTTACCTTTCATGGTCTGAACTTGGTAACATAATTACTGCTAAGCTTTTCCCAATTTAATGTCTGCTATCATTAAGGCAAAAAAAAAAAAAAAAAAAAAAAAAAACATTAATACTTATTCCTTTTAGAAAGGTTGCCTTTTCTGTAAAGCAGGCTGCTTTTCTTAGTAGAGTTAGTTGCCTGCCTGTCTGAACCTCACAGTATTTATTTTTGTATTTTCAGAGATTTGAGGGGAAGGGTATTGTTTTATTTTCCTAGCAGATAACATACTACCTTTTTTATTTAACTACTTTAAAAAAAGGAGAGTAAATTCAATTAGCAAAAAAGTAGTGCAGTCTGTATATATGTGTGTGTGTGTGTGTGTGTATATATTTTGCTTAATGATATTTTACCAGAGAAGGGAGCTATATTTCATACACACAAATATCACTCTGTTCTCCCTACTCCTTCCCACATCCCTTGGTAAATGTCAGTAGTCATTCTGGAGATTATTATTTCCATGGTAAAGATCTCTTCCCCTTCATACTAGAGTTAGGGAATATCATTTGACAAACCCTTTCCAAGCAGTTGCTACAGAAAAGACAAACAAACAAAAAAAAAACGATTAAAAAGAAATTTTAGACTTGTGGCTGAAAATTGCTAGAAATTAAGAACAAACCATGTTTCCTTCACAGGTCTGCTTGTCTATTCCTGACCAAAATGGATGAATGTGAAAGTAGAAAGTGGCCTCATCTTCTGGGTCACTGAATTTCATTTAATGCTAAAATATCAGCCTGACCACCCAACAGTAAAACCCATAGAGAAGATATATGGAGAGGCAAGTGACAAGGATGTCTGCAAGTCTCAGGTGACAGTGCAGAATTCATTAGCTTTTGAGTCTTGTACTGTTTCTGTCCCACCTATCCCCAGCTGATATTGGGACTGGAGATATATAAAGTAACTAAAATGGTAAGGGATAGGAAAAGTAAATTTGATACAAATAAAGTCTTAGAAAAATAGGTGTTAAAAATCCTGCATTTCAGTATAGCTTCCATACAGATTTATGACTTGGTAAGAAAATCAATGTCAAATGGCACCCAAAGTAAAAGAAAATCTTTGTGTGCTTATCCAAGAAAATTGCAATAGATAGAAAATTGATGAAGTGACATTTAGATATAGGTTAAAAGAAAAGTCCAGATCAAAAAATTTCCATTATTCTTGGGGTTATATACAAAATATTTGATCTACTTGTTAGGCACGGCACTGATGTTTTGGCTCACAGCATAGTGTATGTCTAGTTACTTTCAATATAAAGTTATTTAGATTCTTTGTAGCAGTTTTATTTTAATTTAAAAAATAACGTAAAATCTATTCATGTTAAAATAGTCTAAAACAACTCTCTGTGTGAAAGTCTCTATTAAAAACAAAGACAAACAAAGAAACTATCAGTATTACCATGTTATGCCAAAAAAGGGAAAAAAATGAGCCTGACAATTAAAAAAAAATAGAGAGTGATTCCTCTAGATTGTTCTTAGTCTTTGCAGCAGAGTTTACTGCCGGCACAAATACACCTACTATAACAGCTGAAATTCAAAGTTAGACATCTGTTAAACAATATTAATGAACTGTACATGACCTATGACCTTTGTTAACAATGAATCTTTTGTAGCAGCAAACTAACTTGCATTTGCATGGATTATGACCGCTGAGTAAGTATTCCTGTGGATGGCATTAGATATCAGCATATAGAGATCATCATGTAACATACTGAATGGAATGATTTCCCAAATGAATAGGCTTTTGGTTTTATTGTATCAGACAATGTTTGTCACTTAGTAAAATATCCTTATTCCACATCAGGGAAATATTCTGCAAATATCTAACTGATTCAAACACCACTTTATTAATTTCTTTTGCTGATAATTCTTTAGTAGATACTTAACTACAAAGTTATGTAGTCATCCAAAGACAAGACGAAAAGATGAAAAATAGAGACTATGAATCTTGGCGGTGGGGGGGGGTTGTCCATTTGTTGTAGCAGGGAGCAGAAGTGACCATAATAAAAACAATTAGCCAAAAGATACATGGAACAAGTCAATAATTCAAAGACAACATTGCTTTATTTACTTTTTTCTGAAAATGTAAAAATATTTTGAAAATATTTTAAAGGCAAAACAATTGAGAATCAGTAATTATAATGAATTTCTGACACCATTGAGTAATGAATTTTAAAAGTCTATCTCTGTTCACAAGCTTTGCTAGTAGCTGTAGGGTGCAACTTAAAGCCATGGAAGCATCAGGGTTTCAAACCTCTGCACTAAGTCTTAACTGCAGTCCTTTTATGGCCTTCCTCATTTCAATATAGAGAAAAAGACTCATGTCTATATTCATGCTCTTTTCTAAAATGGAAATTGTTTACATGCTTCACACAGAAATACTTTGCTCTGAGAGATAATGTTAGATTCTGTAAGTTTTCTGCATGAAGTCTCCCAGCAGTCTTTCAGAAAATTACACCTATTAGGTCTTCCATATGCACATTTTATGTATATGTTACTTATAAGTACAAATACATGTACAGATGAACATGCTTGTTTATATGCCACAATTTATATAAAAGTCCATAAATGAAAGTAGTGTAATAGATGTGTGATGATATGAATTCATTGCAGCAGAGATTGGAAGAAAAATACATCTTTTTATGAGCCCATCAGAAAGCTCAAGGGGTAAAATATATTTCTTTCCAAAAGTCATCTGTGAATATTTTTGGAAAATGAAATTATTAAATTGTTTTTTAGGAATGTTGCTGGTGACAGCCATCTTATTAAAGTCAAGGAGCTAGTATGAAACAGCTAAAAAATGGAGTTCAACATTGCTGTCTGGAAATGTGTTTTTATTAAAAGAAATAGGTTTTGGCTAAAATTAATTTTAATGTTTATTGAATCATGTCAAGATATCCAGAATTAATAGAAAAATTGTATGACAATATTGGGAAGTGAAAAAATAAACAGTTTTTAAAAAAGAGATAAAACCTTCAGAATAGTTTCCATAATATCTTTTCTGATTCAGCCTGCTTTATTTATTTAATACTTAGGACTAAACATTTATTAAATGGTCAAAACACTTTTTTCATGGCATATCTGCTTCAATACTTTTGCATAGGTAGCGACCTCACGTGAGTTAAACATAACCTGTCAGTATAACACTTGGTAGAACAATTCAAACACCTAGAGAATGGAGTACAAGTCACTCTAATCTCAGTTTTGAGCAGATTATAATCTTCCCTTTATAGTCTTCTCTGCATAAACAGAATAGATTTAAAATATATTAAAGTATGATATTCTTACACCACAATAAAACAATAAAATGTGCACTATTCAATTAATATATATTCAATTAATTCAATCTATATATTAAAGTTTTATATATATATCTTAATCATTAATTTATAGACTAAACACTATATTCTGTATAACATAAGATGACCTGTGTGTCATGTAAAAATGCAAGTAACAGCACTACAATACCTGGAGACTTTTTAATGAGCAGGGCAGTTCTCTATATTCTGAGTAGATTACTTCCCTTATTCTGTGAACTCTTGTAAAATAATATATAGCAAAAATGAAAGTTACACCATGCCTAAAATATGGGATCTCACTGTATGGTCATGTCCTCTATAAGCATCTATAAGTATAATTAGAATTCATTTAATATTTTAATTGTTTCATATTGTGTATTTGGGGCTTCACTAAAGGCTGTGCTATAAATCTGTCCAGATATAATTCATAAGAATCTTCTATCAGGGAACATAAGGAGGATTTTTTGGTTCAGTTTTTGTTTGTTTTTGTTTGTATTTGTTTTTGTAGGATATTTGTGCAGAGCTTTCATCCTCAAATAGTTACATTTATGATGCAATTATTGAGGACAAATTTCACAGTGTTGGTTGGAATGACAACTTTATATATATATGTGTGTGTGTGTGTGTGTGTACACACATATATATATATATAATGTGAGGCAATATATTCAGTTCTAGATAAGGCAGTAAGCAAACCATTCATGTATCTGCAAATCAAAAGGTAACTTTAAAAAGGCAAAAGGACATATAAGTCCAAGGAGAAATGTCCCTAATTGTTTTCCTTCTCTTATAATCTGATTTTTCTTCCTTCAACAAACAACTGAAGGGAAAAACAAATTACATATGGTGTACAAGCAAATGTGAAATCCTCATTAAAAAAAATAAAATAATCCCTCAGGTAACCTATCGTTAATGTAATATATTTAATTTGTCACTGGCAATAATTAGGAAAGAGGTTAATTGAACTATATCCATAAAATATGCAATCAATACTTAAATGAATCCAAGCAAAAGTTATGGGATGTACTGCAATACCGGTTTATAATAATCCCAAATTGCCAAAAATCCTCTATGAATTATTCTAAAAATAAACATAGCAAGGGCACAAGTTTTAGTCAGAAACATAGAAGTTCAAAAATACACAGTCACCTAACTTAGACAGCATCCTCTTTTTCTTCTTTTCATTGCACAGATAAGCCTAAAGTTTGATGTCATCAGTAACAGAGGCATTTATTCCAGGTTATTAGTTAAGGGATATTTAGTAACCAATAAAAATAAAATATCAAATAAAAAGTCTTAAAAAAATCAAATTGCAGACAAATACATGATTTTTCAAGGGTGTATTCTATCAACTTAATTTTTGTAGATAGTATGAGACTAACAAACAGAGACTTAAATGTGAAGGTTTTAGATATGCTGTCAAGGGTGCTAGAGAGCTGGTAAAGGAAAAAAGGCAGGGTGTTTTAGGCTGCTAAATGAAATAAGCATGTGATCAACACAGATTTAAATAGCACAATAAAGATTGCAGCTCTTCAGACAGCCCTGGTGCCCCGGAATCAGATGTGAGGGCAAAAGCCCATAGTTAAGAGAGACTGATGTTAGGAGCTGGAGAAACTGGAGGTCTCGCACACCAAACTAACCTTCGGAGGAGAGTCACAGTCAGACATGAAGTCGAACTGATGAGGAAAGGGATAAACTCTCCTCAAGGACAAGATGAGGGCATGGTAAGAAACTATGCCAACAATCAGCAAACATGTACGAAGACAGAAAGAGCAGGACAGTGATGGAACATTGTCTGCTAAGCAGATAATGAATAAGAATCAGGACCACTCACAGCTAGGGCATAAAGAGCTGAAATAAAGAGCTACACTCTGAATTGCAACTGCAATCAAACTAAATGATGAGCAATAGAAAAGAAAGTGGATGAATTGTCCCATATATCCGACAGTGGAAATAGGCATGGTCAGACTTACTAGGGTAGATGGTACACAAAGAGGACTGAAATGAGAAGCTCTAGAAATAAGAACCAGGAGAAGGTGCAAATCAGAGAACAAGACTGCTTGAAACAGCGTATGGTCGAATGTGTCAAAGACTTCCGAAGCATCAAGGAAGATAGAGAAGGAATACTGACAATGAGATTTGGCAAGGAAAAGATGATTTAAAACTTGCAGTTTTAAAACACCCTTTTAACTCTCTATTCTGGCAAGTAACAGCAATGATATTTCATCAGAAAGAAATGATTTGAAACTAGCAAGAACGTAGCGGACTAGAGATAATAAAAATGAAGTAGAGAGGTTCAATAAGAGCTGGAGGGATCAAATGGAGTGACTGTGAATATATCAGTTTGGAGGTGAAAAGTAAAGGAAGATGGGATGTTACTGAAGTTTTCAGGGGTTCTTGGGCTTTTTCATGTAGCAATGTTACAGCATATAAGTTCACATAAATTACGTATTTATTTTGCCAGTTATGTGTATAATCACAAATATAGAATTTCTCTTCTCCATAAAATTCTGATATTTCAAAATTAGCATATTTTGCTAACTGCAAAAGTTGACAATCTATGGTATTCTCCTAAACAATTTTGAAACATCATACTATTTTTCCTGTATTATCTATAAAGTTTCCCTATATGCTATAGAAAGATATTTATTTTAATAAATGCATTTTCATCAGCAGACTAACATTCTGTTCTAAAAATTGCATTCTGGAGTTTCGTATATTTTTCATAACTTCCACATCAAATGCAAGCAGTTTAAAAGTCAAAAGATAAAAGTTCTTGATAGCCAACTACTCTGAATTGTCAGCAAAGGTTCTTAAAGTTAATCCTTAAAAAAGAAAAATAACATGTTATTGTCCATACTGCAGTAACAAGAAAATATTTAAATCCAATCAAAAACTCCTTTGTATTATGTATGTTGTATATACTTTATAAATTAATGTTATCCGTTATTCATACAGTTATCTGCAGCTCAACTTCCTTGAGAATCTCTCACTAGTCAGTGCACATAAAACCTTAATCTGGACTGACTGGCTTGCATGGGTGCAACAAGTTTCACAAATGACTCTAGAACTAGAATGCGTTTAATAATCTTATGATGATATGCAGTGTTGAAGAAAATCCAATGTACTGACCTCACAGTTGAAAATAGACAGAAATAAGACAAAATAGACACCTTTTTGCATTAACATAAGCAAATATAATGGAATAAAACTCTGAAATTCAACCTGTATAAAGAACTAGCAAAAACGTTGGACATTGCTTAAGCACATCTTCAAATCTTCTTCAAGCTTAGCTCTATGAGGTTTTCTCCTGACTCTCTAAACTGTGGTGGTTTAAACAGTAAGGATATGAGTATAAATTAATGAGAAAATTAATGAGTGCTCCCTCATTCCATTCTAAGTTAAATATTTGGAACTATTTTGATTCTCTTAGAAGGTTATTCCTTTGGGACTAATCATTATAATGGTCAGTTAGATTCAGCTCAACTGTGAAGCTGATGATTTCAGAAACATTAAAAGTTAGGAAAACTGCTTTTCTGTTCTGAAGCTGAATGTTAGTATTTTATATATTTTGCAATTTTTGATCAGCTTAAAGATAGGTGCCCCTAGCAGATTTAAATACCATTTTTCTCCACATATTAACATAGCTGATGAGTTTGGCCCTTTTGGGTTACTGACAGTCTTCCATGAACCTAAATGCCTCGGACATATTTGACAAGTGGAGATACGAAAATCATTGCTGCCATCTAACAGCTTTCCATTCATCTGGAACACACAGCAAATTTTCAGTAGAACATTAACCAAATTTGTACACATCTTTAAGGATTTGAGGTCAGTCTATACATAGCTGTGTTTTCATGGTGTCTGACACTAGCATCTTTAGGACTACCCAAAAAGGGAACAGCTTGACTCTACAGTGGGCTTTCAGACCTGGACATGAAGTTTATAAAAGACTCTTCCTAAAGTTTGCATAGTTAACTCTCGGAGACCTCTTTTTAATGCCCCTTTGCTTGTATCCCCTGCACTTTTCTTTCTTTTCTTTCTTTTCTTTTTTTCTTTCTTTCTTTCTTTTTTTTTTTTTGTTTTTACAATACTGATGTATGAATGCAAGTCAGGAAAAATAATTTATAGCCATCACATTAGCTTTAGTCCCCATGACATTGTTCACACTGATGATGGCTTCAGCTGTCTTCACATGCCTTTAAAAGCAACTACTCCGATTCTCTACTGCTTGATACTTTGATTAGCCTTTAATACCTGTGCAATATGACTGCAGAGTTAATGTAATTTTATTAGATTCTGGATAGAGGATTGTTTTGTGCAGGAATATGTCCTACTAAAGAGGCAGGACTGTGAATAATCATGACTATCATCTTTATGGCGAGGAGGGAAAAAATGAACCAGCTTGTAATGGGATTGTCATCATGTCATATAATTTAAAGATTTTTCTCAAACAGACTCAGTTTCAAATAGTTTTAGCCATCTGACTTCCATTAAAGTCAGTTGGAGTCATGTGGCTTAAATACCACACAACACTGTGCAATGTAGGAGAAATAATTATGGGCAATATAATTACATAAGGCTAGACTCATATTGCTTCCAGTAGATGTCCCAGCTGTGTTGTCTGTGCACATTCCTGTGTATTTAAAATCTGATTTCTCAGTGGTATCAAATAAATTTTAAATAGCAAGCTTTAGAAACACTAAGCAAGTGTATATGGTTTGTTGATGCTGGAAGAGTAGTGGTTAAATGAGTAGTCTAGTAAAACTGCAATGAACAAGAACACTAGAATGTCCAGTTTTCTAATTAAGTGACAATAGTAGTATTGTGCTATTTTATGAGGTTATAATCCTGTTCCAAAGCTATGATACTGAAGGATGTGTGCTTTATTCCAAGACTGGAACTACATTATTGCCTTGTAAAACAGTGCAGCAGCACATTATGGCTATGATGTGACTCGAATTAGTGCTGTTGTATCTTTTTGTACTTTTTAACTGTTTAGATAGTCCAGTGAAAAACTGATTAGAGTTATTTTTCATTTATGAAATACCTAGAGCGAGATGACAAGGAGTTTGGAGCAGAAGATGCAGGTAAAAACCACAAAAGACTATGTTTGAAACTGAGAGTTCTGCCAATGAGAGTAATGAGAGTAATGAGAAATGAGAGTAAAAAATATCTGAGTAATAATGCAGTTTTTCAGTCTGCATACAACTGTGGGACTATTGACTTACACCGTGCCTTTAGTCACTCACTGAAGTAAAATGCATAATGCAGATAATGCTGCCTTAGGGCTGATTGGCAAGCAGCTATATTTTTCTTTTGCATTACTTACTTATGTGGATAGTCATAATGAAGTTGATGCAGCTACTCACATATGTAAATTTACTCACATTTATTAAAAGATTCAGGATCAGAATCGTAATTCCTTGTTGATTTTACTTTAAGCATCTTGTTATTAGACATTAAATAGAAACACTTCCCATTTTCAATATAAAGCGAAAACAATATAGTTGGAAGGCAGTCACTGACTGCAGGTCATCCGCTGAAGTCAGTGGAAGTCAGTTAAGTCATTCAGAATGATGTGATGCACACTCCTTGACAGCTGTAGGCAGACTAAGCTTCATTCTTAATCCAAACCTTTTTTATTTGCTTGTTTAGAATGTGACAAAACTCTATCATTCCTGTCATTCCAGACAGCATTTCTATGCTAGAAAGCATTGTTTATTTCCCATATGTGTCTAGCATCTTCATTGTTATTCTTTTCATCAGATTAGTCCGGTTGTCCAGGGGAATATCTTTGACGATTAAATGTCCTCAAAATTTCCAGCTTTTTCTCTAGTTACTTTTCAAAATGTGGTGAATATTAACCTAGCCAGTTAAAGAGAAATGCTGAAGTGTTCTAGGGTGACATGTTCTATTTTCTGTTCTATTACTGACTCTTGGTGGCTTTGTATAGGTATGGTCAGGTTCAACCAAGCAAGCAACCAACCAACCAATCAACCCACCCTACATTATTGAATGTCTTATCCCTGGGAGCCAGGCTGTCCCTGAAGTATGACTCTCAGCCATTCAGATGACCGTACACAAAGATGAATGAAATAATTTTGGTGGGTTTTTTTCTGCTGATTGAAATGTTTGCAGATAGATAAGAGACACTATTCAAAAATTAATAACTTTAATCATTTTCGTTTACTCCTTTAGATGCTATAAGTACTAGCAAATCTCCTTACAGTTTAACTCAAGGTCATTTTGACTTCCTTTGTGACACATTGCAATGTTGTATTCCTCTTTTTAAGAAAATATGCAATAACAATCTTAAAGACAACATTTCTTTTCTTACAAGTTTATTTTCCAAACGCAGAAACATCTAAATAGCACAATAGGGAAAAATGAGAAAGAGAAAAAAAATAGTATTCAAAAATATATATTTCAAAATTTCTAGACAATTCTGTAAATTATTCTCTACCATTTTAGATTATCAAAATTGTATTATACAACATAAAATTTAAAAGTTCTTACAAGCTGACTACTACCACAGCTATTTATTTACAGAAAGGAACTCTGTGAGTAGCATTTACTTGGAATAATTATTTTGAAGTAAATAATGGCTCAATTTTTTGTAGTAATTTACTGAACTGAGTTGTTTTCATAAAACATAAGCCTTTTTCTTAGGATGTTTGCGTTTCAAAAGTAGAATCCTCATATAGGGAATTTTAGAACTTCCCCATTGGCATTGTTTTAGCGAACAAAAAGGTTAATTTGGTGTACCAAAAGTTTAAGACTGTCATAAATTATTGTCATTTGAATAACTGAAGTGGAGGAGTCATGAAAGGAATAGCTTTCTACAATTCTGTAGCCAAAATTCTAGAAAACCATAGATTTTAGTGTACTAGAAGCACTGGTAATGGAATCCACATGTTGCATTCTCACTGGCTTTTTGTCTGAGAAGAGATTCTAAGGAAAAGGCAAAAGAATTAAATTTGTCTTATCCAGATTTTCTTGAAGGTGCATATGTGGCTCACTCCAACCTAGAGTATAAAACCTGAACAACCATCAAAGGAATTTTGAAGAGAGCAATGGGCTTGAGGTGACTTCAACTCATGTATTCTTTCCCGGTGACTGGGGATGCCCAGCATCATGACAGTGAGCATATTATAGAGACTGGTAATGGGCACCACATTGGTGTGATTGACCTGTATATTGCAATTGCTATATTTTGCTAAGTGTATACACTTATATTGTGATTTCAGCATATTGCAGTGTCACTCTGCTAAATCAAAAATCCCAGGTAACATCGAATATCTTCAAAGTAAACTTTTATATTAAACATTACACTCTCCATGTGTGGAATATCTAAAAGCACCTGGTCAGAGAGTACTGGACTCTGACACTGTTACACAGATTCCTTGAGCACAGGATGAATTATTACTATTTTATACACTAATTTAGGGTTTGAAAATTTGATGTTTGTTGATGTCCAAAATCAGTACTTATTAACGCACTGATCCTATAAGATAACGCTCCATTCTGACTTTGGCAAAATGACTGAACTAAAAACAGTTACTTAAGACAACTTGCTTTGAAAGATATAGGTCTTCAATATTTCTAATGTACAATGGTGTACATTAAAAAGACTGTAGTTTCTTATAGAGCAGGATTTTTTCTTGAGAAATTCTTTCATAACTGCAAGCATGGATATTAACTGTCCATTTCTAACGTGTCATTAAAAAATCCCAGTAAGTTTCTGAACTTCAATGTGTATTTTGTGCGTTATGGCCTCTAGATTTCACCATAAAAGGATTTGACTATAAAAGTAAATGAAGGACAACTTGTATTTTAAGATCTTTTCCCTTTAATATTCAGATCAAATGGAGAAAAATTAGACAAGGGTTTGACCAACTAACGTATCCTTGCTGTATGTCTTCCATGGAGATCTCTCTCAAAGAACAATAATAAATCAGTGAGGCTCCCAAATTTATTTGTCTATTTTCATTAGTGTATGACCCCTTACCTGCACTCCTTGCCTACCATTTAACTTCCTTTGAAGTCTTCTTTCCCTGATAAGACTACTCAAACTGCACAGGGCATACAGCATTTGCTCAGAAATGGAGTTTAGCTACTGCTGTGAAAACCTGTTTTTTCTTCAGCAAACACAAAATACAGCAATTTTTCATGCAAGTTACTGCTAATACATAGTACACTCTGTCTTGTTCCACCTTCAACTAGATGCAACAAAAGACTGGCAATGCAAGTTTCAGTAAGTGAGAAGGCAATAGTAATACTTTGCCTTTTACTTCACTGTATAAATACCATCCCTGAAAGGTTGACAAATATTATCCTTCTCTTATAGATGAGGCAGTGAACACCAAAGACTAAAACCAAATGACATCAGCAGAGGGTTATTAAGGCTTTTGTAGAAAATCACAAAGTTAAAGAGTCTCTAGCTGCTAATTCTGTGGCCAATCCAATAGTTTAAACTATCTAATAATAAACACATTTTAGTGCTTCTCTTGCAGAACCACAGATCATCTCTAAATATGCTACATACAAAAGGGTATAACTTATCCACGCCATCATATATCTCATATTCTCCAGGAAGCTATAAAGACATGAACCGCAGAATATTTTCCTCCCTTAAAGTTACATTTTCCAGCTCTTTCCTTTTGCCATCGAGAGCCTCAATCCATTTATTATTCAGTAAAAGTGAGAACTTATTTTAATCTCCTCCTGATTAATCCTTTTTAGGGTTTATAACTCAACTATTTTTATGCTATGCAGCATCTGCTTATGGTAAAAAGTAATACATGCAGTTTGGCACAGAGTAAATGTGGGAAAATAATACAAGTCTTCAAATTTTGAATGTTATTCAAAAATCAGCACTGTGAGCTGATTGACAGCTGATAGTCACACCATAAAAACAGACAGGACAATGATATGTATGAAGTGCGTGATGTAGAGCTATAGAAATATGACCCAAAACAATAAATTTTAATGGGTCATCATTCTAATAGATCATTTATCAAAAAGAAGGTGAGCTATCCTCTACTTTACCATGCGCATCCAGGTTACTTCTACTGACTTGCTATTTCTGCCAGGAAATTTAATGCAACAGAGTACTAAGGCCAGCTGATGTGCAAATTCTTAGCCTCCTAAAAAAAGTGACCATGCAGAAACTACTTACTGGGAATTGTCCATCTCTCATCCTATCTCTCAGACCCTGCCCTTGAACTGCTTAGGAGATTTCCAATCAGCAGGCATCAAAAGCATGCCAAAGACTGTTCTAAGCATTTTCAATATAATCAACTAAAATCCCGCACCCAGCAATGTGCTCACAAACTTCAATCTACTAGCATAGAGATAGCCAAAGAGACCAATGACAGATGTCAGCATACTGTCAGATGAAATTTAGTCCTTATTTTGCTTGCTTAGTTAATCTTAACCATATGAATAAGTGTGAGGTGAGATAGTAAGATCTCTGCATCAGGTGTATGATTACAGTAAGCAGTGAGTGGATCTGTATCTCTACATGTGTATCCAGCACCTAAAAACAAACATTTATGGTTATTCAGGTGACTACCAAGTTTTTGTGTGCTCTTTTTCTTACAATTATTGACCGTTACTTCTGAGAACTTGAGTTTTAGCCTCATGGCCAGGATTTCCACCTCACCTCTCTCAAAATGTCTAAAATATAGACATCCATACTGGTCATCTAGACTCCTAGTAGAAAGGCAAGGGAAAGAAAAATGAACTCCTAGGCCATGAGCCATTTTGTCCTCAAGGGACTTCCAAAGCACAGGAAAATCAGCCATGCCTGGAGGTGCCTATTTCTCCCCAATGACTATAAAGAAAGTCTTTATACACAGTAATTAGATGACTGTAGATATCTAAAGGTAAGTGAAATTAATCTCATCAGAGGAAGCTAGGCTGCTAGATGTGATTGTACTTTGGACAGTAGAAGGAATTGCTCTCACAGTGAAATGAGCAACAAGATTCCTCTGCCCTCTTAATTAATCCATGTTTTGGAAAAGGTGCTTGGTTTATGCTTTCAAGATTTGCAATGCAGCCCATTTTAAAGAAAACAGCATTGCACCTTGTAGCAAGATTTTTAAAAAAGTAATACAGTCTATTAGATCAGCTGATAAAGCTAGCAAAAGTAGACATGTCTTTGGGCAGTGTTTTCATCAGGCATCTTTGCTTGTCCCGGTTCTATCAATTAATCTAACAAATGATATTACCTTTCCTCAGTTTATGTCTCATACACACAAACACTCATATTAAACAATTTGTTTTGTCTGAATATTTTCCCATAAACAGATTTCACATGTCTTCAGGATTATTTCTGAGGATTTTGTAACTTAGAGATTTTTCTTTACTTGATTTGTTATCATTACCATGCATATTCTGTAGATAACAAAAAGGGAAAAGCCAGCCCACTGAAGCATATACAATAATTTAGTGGGCATGGCATCATGCAGAGGTTCAAGAAAAATAAGTTTACTTTCCAGCTTTAAGCAAGTCAGTTGATCTATCCTGCAGGGGATGCTGGGGTGATAACCTACATTCAGCACTATGAAGTACTCAAAGTAAAAAGCTATGCTGCATTGATGATTATGAAGTGAAAATCCATTTTCCAAATCATCACCTAAATGTGCATTATGGAATAGGTGCAGTGCACATCATCAGCTATGGCATTTTGCCATGTACCCACAGGTTGGAAAATCAGGGAATTTCCTCGAGAACACCTCAGATCCTTTTCTGCCACACGCCCATATCTCCTTATCTCCAGTTAACCTGCTCCCACTTTGGGATTGCGCCCAGGGGCAAGGACTGCAGGGCAGACTATGGCCAGCCAGCAGACTTAGCTCATGGCAAAAGTAAAGCAAAATGAAGTACTTAATCTCAGCAAAATGTTTAAGTTAGCACGTTGTAGTTAGTAGGGTACACACAATTACATTATGGCAGGTGAATGGACTCAATAAATTTTTAAACTGCAGTAACTCTGTTGCACATCTTTGGCCCCAGACGCTGAATTACAGTAGGGATAATCTTACTGAGTTTAGTGAGCTGGGAGGCAGGAGCCTGAGTATAGGCTTCCAAAAAAGAATACATTGAAGAATTTGATTAGAAAAAGTACTAGATCCCTTCTCATGAAAAACAAACAAACAAAAGCTCTGTGGCAAGGATAGAGCATGTATTTAAATTCTATAGACTTCGTTGTAAGTCCTGTTGGTCTAGCTTATAAAAGACATCAGCTGTCACTTCAGGAGAACTTTACCATACATGCTGTACTCCATATAGAAATCATTTCTGCAGATTCCTGACCAAATCCTGACACTAAATGTTAGTAAGCAAAGCAACATATGGGGCATTTCAGGTTGTGTGTTAGGTAGGAAGCTAGTATAATGAAGTTAAATTCAAGGAGGCAAAAAGCAGAATTCAGCTTTGAGTGATGAGGTGCTAAGGACTGGTGTCTATTAGAGACGAGGGAAGACACTCACCTTCAGATCTAGAACATTGTACAGAGATTATGTGACAATTGTGTTGGGATTCAGTCTACAAATACCCAGGCTAAATGACTGAAGTCTCATTTTGCTTGATGGCAATCTAGTCATTACAGCCAGTGGAGACCAGAGATTGATTCAGCTCACCTTAAAGTGGATGCTCTAATAGCTGGTGAACTGAATTGTGCTGTAGGCTTCATTGTCTTAATATTGAATAGATATTCATTGGCTACAATGGGAATGAAGACACTTAGTGCCCCTATAAACAGCCGAAAGAAGGCATCAGTCTCATCCTAAATTCTGTCCTGTCATGTCTAGAGACAACCTTTAGATCAAGGTGCTGTCCAGACCAAAGGGCTTACTGAAACTAACCATGGCTGCATCCTTCCCCAGACTGCTGTGTTGCCTTCAAAGGAAGTCAAGATGTGTAAGGGGATGGCACACACTCCACAGACAGGATTTCCCACAGAAGGCAAATGTAATAACACCACTAAGTTGCAGACTTAGCAAGAGTGAAAAGCTTCTGCCTCACCTGGACAAAAGACAGCAATGGTATAATGAATCTTAGCAACGGGACCCAGCTGCCACTGAATTTCTACTTATACACCTAACCTCTGATTCGGAGCAAAGAAAGTCTTGTTCACAGTCCCCACAAGATTCCTGGCTACTGACATAGGCAGTGCCTCAGAAACAGGCAGAATTTAAAGTAGTAGTCCGGTTGTAACCCTTAGCACAGGAAGGCACCACAGTGATGGGAAAAAATATAAAGCTGAAACACTGGTAGATAGAAATAAATTATCCAAATAGTTTCATTAAAATCTGTATAGAGTTACTTCACATCTAACTGCTGGATGGCAGTGGCTTGCCTTCACCTTTTCCTGACCTGCCTCTCAATTTGGAAAATTCTGCATTAAGACTAGGTGAGTTAACTAAAAATACTAAGTGTATATTTTCAACAAAAAGAGACTTCTTCTCAAATATGTGATTAAAAGTAGTGCCAATAATCCATTTTGAATAAAATTTGCATGATCTTTCAGCTAATGAGGTTTTGTTTTCATGAATAGTCTGAAACCATAAAACTAACGGTTATTTTCTGGCCATAGTTTATTCCAATTAAAATGGCATAAGAAAGGGTTGAAAGTCTTTAAAAATATTTCAGGATGAACATGGCCTCAATGAGGCTATCAGTGGTTACAAGTAATTTAAAGAGCCCACTCAATCATTCATTCTCAAATAAAAACATTTTTAAAAAGAAAGAAAATTAATAGGTAATATAATAAATTCAGCATGTAAATATCAGGAAATTATAAATGGAGTCTAGCAAAACTTAGTAACTTTACTTATTCTAGCTATTTGCCTTTCATTGCATAGGTTTACAATTCCTGTAATTTCTTCCCAAAGTGACATTTAGATCAGAAAAAAAGACAAAGATGAGCTGTGCCAAGATCATTGCCTGTGCTATATTACCCACAGAATGACAGAATCACAAAATTACAGAATAGTTGGGGTTGGAAGGCACCTCTAGAAGTCATCTGGTTTAACCACCCCTGCTCAAGCAAGGTCAGCTAGAACACATTGCCCAGTACTTTGTCCGGATGACTTTTGAATATCTCCAAGGATGGAGACTCCACAGCCTCTCTGGGCAACCTGCTCCAGCGCCTGGTCACCCTTACAGTAAAAAAAGTGTTTTCTTATGTTCAGATGGAACTTCCTGTGTTTCAGTTTGTGCCCATTGCCTCTCATCCTGTCACTGAGCATCACTGAAAAGAGCCTGGCCCCATCCTCTTGAAACCTTCCCACCAGATACTTATGCACATTGATAAGATCCCCCCTCAGTCTTCCCTTCTCCAGGCTGAACAGGCCCAGCTCTCTCAGCCTTTCCTCATAGGAAGGATATTCCAGTCCCTTAATCATCTTTGTGATTCATCACTGGACTTGTGCTGGTAATCCCATGTGTCTCTTTTATTGGGGAGCCTAGAACTGAACACAGCACTCCAGGTGTGGCCTCACCAGGGCTGAGTAGAGGGGATCACCTCCCGCGACCTGCTGGAAGCACTCTTCCTAATGCAGCCCAGGACACTGTTGGTCTTCTTTTCCAAATGGGCACATTGCTGGCTCGTGTTCAGCTTCTCCAACCAGGACCCCCAGGTCCTTCTGTGCAAAGCTGCTGTCCAGCTGGTTGTCCCCAGCCTGTGGTGAACTTCATGAGGTTCCTCTCTGACCATTTCTCCAGCCTGTAGAGGTCCCTCTGAATGTCAGCACAACCCTCTGGTGTATCAGCCATTCTTCTGGGATTTGTGCGATCGGCAGACTTCCTCAGGGCACATTCAGTCCCATTGTCCAAGTCATTAATGAAGATGTTAAATATTATTGGCCCTAGTATTGACTCTTATGGGACACCACTATTCAATTTTATTATTTAGTTTTCTGCTTGCTTTTGGAGCAGGTGTTTGGAACAACAGCAGGAGGGTTAATACTAGGGAAAAAATAATAAACTTCAGAAAGCTTGGAAGGATTTAGGTCCATACTTGCTTAGAAAACAGAGGTAGTGTAAGTGCTACCTCAACTATAGAGCTTTCGAAAGTGAAAAATAGCATATTTCCCTTGGTCAGACACGTGTGATCCTCATATGTTCCAACTAATTCTATTTTTAAATTGAGAAGGTGATGAAAACATGCACAGATATATTAAATTAACTTATAAAAAATATCTACCAGATGGTTTAATCACAGGAAAAAACTTAGGTTCATTGCACCATCTGCCTAAATTTTTAATTTTTTAATATAAATTTTTAAGTTTGTTTAAAAGGAAGCAAAACTATCTGGCACCTTAAAGAGCTTCTGCATAATTATTAGTAATCCAATTTTGGGTTTAATCACTTTTTGATCAAATGCATTGCCTAGTGATTGGCCATATGGTATGAAAACAAAATTATTATAAAGAGGAAGGAGATGATCATTTCTCCAAATGGGAGGTTGACAAGGACCGGGTTCAGCTGAGCTCTAATACAGACTTTGATTTGAAATATTCTACCTCCTTGGGTTACATTTAAGGAGGGACATAGGTGACATGTCAAAGACCTGAATGAGGCGTTTATTTAATTCCCATGGATAGTTACAACCAGACGTACTGGTTGCTAAGTAGTAGAAATGATAAGGGAAAAGTTTACATCTCAAATCATCTCTTTCTTGGGGATAGAAAGTGTTTTATGTGGATCTGTAAGAGGATGCTTGTTTCTACTTGAGTTACAGACCTCTGGATTACCCTTAGAGCTAGGTATCTAACTTTTTTTTCTTTTTTTTCTTGTTTTTCTTCTTTTCAGTCCACCCTGTGTTTAAGCTAGCATGGGGCCAGACCAGGCCTTCATTTAGTCCAATGTCCTGTCTCTGCTGTGGTCAGCAACAGATGCCTCAAAGAGAATATCAGTACAAGACAACTGCATATTCCATCCCAGGAAGACTTTTTCACTCAACATTTTGTGGTTCAACTTCAGCTAAGGGTTTTAGCGTCTTTGTCATGATGTAGGAGAGCTGACAAGATTGAAATGCATATCTCTTATCCTCAGAGACATGAATTAAGCATCAGGTTTTTGGTAATGATTTGGGAATGGGCCAAGATATAGCAGCAGTTCTGTTGCAGTAGTGCAGATAATATTAACAAGGGACAAATATATCACATATAGCTGTAGGACACTGTCTAAGGCATTTCAAGTTCCAGAACTTGTGCAAATCACTAATTTGCTTTTTTGGATTTAGTATTACGTGGCCAGACCTCTGCTTCTCACAGTGGATACTCTCCAGATAGTATTTTCTCCTTCTGAACCACATACATGACATTCAGAACTATCGCAGGTGTTCAGCCCTTGGTATAAAAAAATGAATAAATTTTTTTTTTGCAGAAAGGACGGGAGAATTTTTCTATTAAGAAACTAAACTATCAATATCAATAGTAAACTGCTCTTCTCTCATAGGGCGGAACATATAACATCTGTAATTCCTGATACCGTGAGCCTTTTAAAAATAGTAGGTGAGGATTGGAAAAATAAGAAAAAAGGAAATGTCAAATTTCCTTAATAAGAATATTAAAATGTATCAGAATCTGTTGATGCATTGTAAAGAACAAACAATGGTATAACTGCCTTTTTTCAAGTCATCTATCTAGTAAACTACTCAGTTATGGTTTCTCAGCTGCATACAGTCAGGGAAAAAAAGATTTCTAGGTAAAAGTAAAAAGACCTATGAGCCAAAGTTGAAAGCAAGAAATATTGAGGTCATTCTTAATTTGGACAGATATTTGACATATCACTGTATATTTAGAAAAGATGCTTTTTTGCAATCAGTGTTGCCACAAACTGATATTCAAAATGATTTAATTTTTGAGGGTCTCAGAAGTGAAAAGAATTATTATTAAGTATGGTAAAAAAGACATTTTTAAAGCTTGCTTGGTGACCTGTCAAAATGATGGAAAAGAGTAAGCTGAACAAAAGATATAATACTACACATATTATTTATGGTAAATATGATTTTTTTCACTTGAATTGCTAGTATATTTTTATTAACATTTTAAAAGACTCATCCCTTAGAAATATCTCACCAATAGTTGTTTCCATGCAAGAGAACTAAAGGGGTCTGGAGAAACAGAGTAGGGTATTTTTAGTGTTGGTGCTGTTATACATGGTAGGAGCATAATAGACGTATAAATACAAGAATTTTTATTTACTAATTGAGAAATTTATTTAAAAACAGAATCTAGACATAGAAAAATTGTTAATTTAAGTATGGTATTACATATTGTTATTATTTATGCTCCCGCTTTTCTATGCTTCCAGTTACCCATGAGAAGACTTAAAAACAACCTAAACTGGCAAAGTAGCCATTAACCTACAAGTCAAAAAAATCAGTCAAAAAATATAGCTATATCATAAACATCAAAAGGGTCTGAACCTCAGGGGATTTAATATTCTAAGATGCTCAATATGCAAAGCGAAAGACTCTTTTCACTCATCCATGGTTCAAATGTTAACATTCTTTAGCCCTGATCCTATACAGATATAATTAACAACAGAGCATTCATTGCCCTGTTAAAATGAGGAAATAAAGTTACTAAACTCCTCCTTGCAGGATGCGGGCCTTAATAGTAGCAACAAGACACAGTGATAAATTAAGAGAAAACAGTATTTTTTTTACTGAAAAGGCTGGACTTCGACTTCTCTAAACAAGTAAAGTATTGTTGATTTTCTAAATCATTTCTAAATTTCTTAACGTATGAGTATTTTTAATTTATATAAATGTAATTGCTTATGTGTTTTTATGTTTTATTTATACATGTTTATATAAATATGAAAATATAAGTTCCCAATGCAACAAAAAGCTTATGCATGATGATAATCTATGAAGTATATCCATTTCTACTCAGGAAAATACTTTGAGCAAACATGTAAAATTATAAATTAATCCTACTTTCAGAAGAGTTTAATTTGCCTTTATCATTTGCAATTATATGAATATGAAGAAGGCTTTTTTATATTTAAAATCATTAGATCTCAAATGAAAATATATACTTCGTACAGTGATCAGTTCTTTCTTTAAAGGTGCACCATGATGAATCATACTTATTTTATTGCCTCTTCATTGCAATTAGAATTCCTAATTCCACTATGATTAGCCTTTGATTATCACAGTGCTTTGTGATTAATAAAATAATGACTTCACTTAATTGGTGATACCAAACCATAGATAAAAGCATCACTTTTTTAAACATGGAAATTTCTGGTACTACCTACACAAGATATAACACTAATCCCTTTAATCTAAACCTCATCTTATCTGTTACTGTGTATAAGAAAAAGGAAGGTCACAAACAGCTAAAATAATTACTCTCTCCCCAGTAAAAATCCATACAATACCACTCATAAAAGGTATTAAAAAATAAAAGCTGTACTGAGTGTTAAATGCTTATTGATTAATATACATAAACTTTTCTTGAAGTAAGCATTGAAATACCAAAGGATTTTTTTTCGCCCAAAGGAGTGTTCAAAGCAGTAGAATAATAAATTAAGAAACTCATCATGCTCACTTTAATACTCTTTAGACCTTCTTTTATACTGCTTATACTTTCACTCAGTAAATCATTTGGATCAAAATTCCATTCTGGTTCAGTTATGTTTGTCCTCAGTCACTGTCACAAACTTTATTTAGAGCTATATTATAATGTGATATTGTTATGGATAATACAATTTCAAATGTATTAGTCAACCAAAGCTATCAGCATACTTTGCATCTATTTCAAGTGTTCAGTCCAAGGCGTCCTTTCCTTCTCCAGAAAAACGACTGAGTTATTTAAAGGCCATTTCTGCGATTTTGTTAAGAACAAAAGCTACGGTTCTTCATACAACACACATATGAGCAATCCTTTTGTGAGTCAAGTTTAATGTACTACTGTTGATACCTGTAAATAGATAGATGTTTCTATGCACAACTTCATGTAGCCTGACAACTATTGAAAATCAGATGACATGTCTGGTAACAGATATCCAATATCCAATAACTGTCATGTGTTAGAAATACTTCTGATTTCCATACACAAATATTCTATATTGAAACACAGTCATGAAACCAACTAAATATTTTGAGATTCCTTTTTTCATCAAGTTGGCAAGGTACAGTGGTGTTGTTCAACGTGGTGGTGAGGTTCTATCGAGAACTTAGCATATAGCCTGGGCACACACTGTCAACAGAGCTGAGTTTAACCTGGAGTTTTTAAAAAGAGGCTGATCAGGAGATAGAGAGGTTTTCTTAGAGGAGATGGCTAGAAGAAGAGTTTGCCTTATTTACACTAACAAAATGAAATATAAGAAGGAAGAAATTATATTAAAATACTCATTAATAAAAATGGGCTGAGAATTCGAAGTTCATAAATACATGAGTAACAGATTCTGGAGTAAAATTCCAATAGGAAAGCTTTCTATGTTTATGTTAGGAGGACTCTAAACTTTTTTTAAATAGAATCTGATGTTAAATGACTAGACTTTCTGATCCTTTCCACCCTCTATTCAAATTCATCCATCTTTTCTCCCTCAGCTGCTGTTTTGCACTTAGGCCCTTCAATGCTTCTTACCACCCTTCCAGTTAAGGAACACTTTTTGTCCTCCTGATATACCTGCTTAATCTGATGAACTATTCTCTGCCTTTCCACATACTAAACTGTTAGCAGTTTCACGCTACCACTTTAAATCTTTTTTTTGATTGTCCTGTGTCCACATATATTCCAGTCACAGGCCTGTTATTCTCCGCCTCACATTTTTTTTCATTTCCTTTCCTCCGCTTTCTTTTTGTCTTTTTCTCCCCACATACTAACATGTCTATCATGGAACAGATAGTGGAGGTTTGGTTCACGACTGTGTGTGATAAGTCTTTGGGAGCTTATTTCAGTCATATCCCACTTCTGCATTTTATGAGACAGTGAAGGAGGCTTCCTGGCATTTCTCTATTCCTCGACTGAACTCTACAATATTGTTCACTATTGTTTTCTTCACTTATAAGAGAGCTGAAGAGAAAAGGAATTAGTTTTGCCAGAAAAAATTATTGAAATAAGAAGGAGGTTAACTGGTATAATGCAGTACCATTGCCACCAGCCTTTAATTGCCACCAGCCTTTCAGTGGAAATAAGTGTCTTCACTCTGAAAAACTCCATGGAGACTTATTATGGAGTGCTTAAAGTTATCTAAATACTACATATTTTCCTTTTATTAAAAAAGCCTAAATATTACATATTTTCCTTTTATTAAAAAGCCATATAGTTTTGAATCACTAAATTAGTCAGCTGATCAAAATATTTTATTATGGTCAGACTTCAAAGCCCAAAATTGTAGTTTATTTTCAGTTTTCATTTTTAAGTAATCTCTTACTAAAGATACTGGCACATGAATTAAATGAACTCAGTCAGTTGTTCAGTCAATGGACTTTATATGTTTTAGTTTCAGGTGCAGCTCTCATTGCTTATTTTTCAGTTGCTTCCACTAGTATGTACAGAAACACAAGGTGTTAATCTTTAATGTGCTCCTTTTATCAACTTTGCTCTCTTTATTAATGTAAAAGGTGTACACAACCTCGTATGCTGATGCAGCAGTATGACTCTTCCAATTTACATTCACTTTTCTGCATCCTGACTACAGTCCTTTTGCTTCAGGACTACAAATTAAATCATTGTTAAGGTGAAGGATGAAAGAAAAGGAAATGAAGCAGTGAAGACAGTATTCTTGTAAAAGCTTCATTCTTAATAAATAAACAACAAAGATCTTGACTATACTCACAGAATTTGAGAAAAAGTGGAAAAAAGCAGATGTTCATAGACAGAAAAAGAAATAAGTTGAATATGAGGAATGAATGGTTTGCAGTTAAAGTCCAGTACTGGATATCAAAACACTATTCTTTCTCTGTCTCATACATAAATATCTATTGTGACATGTTGAGATGAAAAGTTGGTAAATTCTAAACTGATAAATTTTCTTTTTTTTTAACATAGCACATAATTAGACTGTGGAGCTCATTGTCTTAGAAAATCATTAAGGGCAATAATATAATGAGATTCAAGTAGATATTGAGTTGAGTCTCCTACAAATGTCTGCTTTTCACTACCACTATGTGAAAAGTTTTCCTTTTGTTACTTTCTTGCTGTTTATTCCCAACAATTCGAGCACATGTTATGTAATTATGATATTCATTAGGTAAGACCACAGAACAGGAGCAATTTAACATCATGTTCTCAGTGTTACCCTAGCTGATGACCTTGTGGTCTACTCATCAGTAAATTAATCCAGCCAAACCAAACTCCCAAACAAGAGATCTGAGTAACCTCTGGGTATGGACTGAGTGAACAATTTATTATATACACTCAGCTAAACTATTTCTTGCTGAAAGAGGTGCTAGGTGGCTTTCCTTTGGCGCTCACTGAGCTATTTTTCCCTGCATAGAAGGATGGATCCAAACATGAATTTTCTCAAAGTCCTTTCCAGTGAAAAGGGTCTTCTTTATTGTCTGAGAAGAAACACATTCTCCTTATCAAATGCCAAGAATATTAATTTACTTCATGAAAATGCTAATTTCTTAGGCTCTTTTTACTTTAAAGGAACCGATAAGCTTTCTCTGCCACTAAATCTATTTTCATTAACATTTTAACAGTGGTAAAAAATGTTTGATTTGTTTTCTGTATTGATACTGCCCTTCAATTAAATGTCTATCATCCCAAGTCCATATCTGAAAGACTGACCTACTGATAAAAGCATTCCCTAGATAGTTCTACTGTAATGAATCCTCAGAACCACCTGGATCATCAAAATAACTTTCAAAAGCAGTTGATAAAGCTAGCCTTTTCAGTTATTTTCAGAAATGTTTTTTCCATTTCCTGAGCTGACATATCAACCTTCACTCAGTTGCCTGAATAACAACATATCAACAATATGTCAGTTCAGAAAATTCAAAATGGCATCTTCTTTAAAACAAATCTGAGAAACATCTGTGCTTAAGAAAAAGAATCATTCTAACCAGAATGCATTTTCATATAACTGCATAAGTTGCTTGTCTACATGAATTAAGTATTATGGTTTACAACACGTATTACTGCATAATCTTGTTGAAATGGATTGAAGACTCAAATTCTCATTTAGCTAGAGAATTCCATAAAGGGAATCCTAATTAAAAAAAAAAAAAAAAAGTGAGCTAATTCACAAGAATATGATATCAAATTAAGATAAGATTCTACATACATTGATGTGAATTTGGGTAAAACAAGTTTATTTTCTTTTACTTGAATACAAACATCCAAGTAACATGAAATCTTTGCAATGGATGAAAACTGTCAGGAATAGAGTCACAGCTTTATAGTTGTCATCATTTCTCTAGTGACCCAGATGTGTCATGTTCTGAACATCTAAACACAGAACTAAAATGTGGAGCTTCCAAGAAACAATTTTCTTCAGAGCTTTAAAATGACAATGGCAGTTTGTAGTTTTTAGAAGTGTCTATCATGACAAAAACAGATACCTAGTAAAGGATATATTTTAAAAATGAAAATTTAAAAATAAAATCTACAAGAAAGAAAATGTTGAAGTAAGTTTTCCTTTTGCTAAAGGAGAGCTGCCATTTTAGTAAGCAAGTCAAATTGGTTTCTGACACTGGCAAAATAATCTGGAGAATAATCAAACAAAGCTTAATCACTGCTCTTTGAGAAGCACATTGTCCACACTGCTTCTAGTGAATTAAAACTTCATCTTCTGTGGAGAATGGCCTAATAAGCATTTGTACCTAACATAATTGCCCCCAAAGTGCTGCTGAGTCAAGGAACATGAATTTAGAATATTGAATTTCAACAGTTTTGTCATGATTATTTTCCTAAGAACAATGGTTTCTGCTTTTAACCAGGCCTTATAACATGTGTCTTAAATATGGATGGTCAAAAAAATTATCTAGTTTGATAGTTACAAACTAGATAGAGTGATTGGAAGGGAAACAGCTGCTCACTATGATACACATCTTCATCAATTGCATGAGTATTCAACACCCATAATTGTTCAAGTGCCTGGAAATTCCCAGTTCTGACTGTGCTCAAAGGATTATACCAATATTATCAGCAGCCATGTATATGTTGACATTACATCTCATTTGCACAGTATTTTCCACATCAACAACTTGATTCTCACCCATACAATAAATACCTCTATACATGCTCCCATACTGCCTTTTTACTTGGAATATGTATCCATACTTACAGAGGAAAGCTGAGAAACCTGAGCGGTGGAAGTCTGAGATCAAAAAGCAAGTAAAAAGAATTTTTAAAAACAAATATTAAGGTACTTTTTTAAAAAAAACTTAACTCAGAAATGCTTCAGATTAGTAATGGATGAAATTTTGTTTTCTCTATCTTCTCTCATGACTGTCAGTTGTATGTCAACTTGAGTGCTCCTGAAAGAGAGGACTGCATAATATTTCTTTCTCTTTCTTCCTCCTCAGTGTAGATACGGTCTTGTAGTAATGGTAGAACCTAAATATATGAATATCGTTGACTCTGAATAATATTGATTCTGAATATATGATAATATTGACTGTAAACTGGTTAGGGATATACCTCAGCTATGTAATCAGACCAACGGCTATGACTTTCTAGCAAAAAATTCACTTAAAGGCTCTACGTAGTCATGTTATAAGGCGCCATTTAAATTATTGATAAGAGGCTTTAAATAATGTTCAAGAAATCATTTCCTCCAGACATCACTAGAGTTTCATATTACCTCAAATCATGATTTTGGCCAGTCTCAATAAACGGTTTTTCAGTGAGGTAGCTGCAACTGTTTTAAAAACTTTAACTATTTAAAACTTTAAAAACTTTTCATGGGTTTTCTTCAATCATCTAATGGCAAATGTTCTTAACAGAATCTTAGGTACTATAAATTCCAGCACAATGCAAAATAATCAACGTCCTTTCTCTTTGAAACTATAGCTAAACACTTCAATCTAATTCTCAGTGCATTTCAACACATCTTGCACTGAAAATAAGTCATGTTATTCAGGGGCCAACATATCTTTCATCCTAAATTATAATTATATTTCGTAAAATATTAATACCCAAAGTTAAATGACAGAGAAGCATTTCTAGTCCCTTTAGTGCTTTCAAATATTTAAGAATTTCTATATAAATTATTACGCCATATTGTTCAAGAGTTCACTAACTCCCTTGGATTTCCAGTTAACAAGATCAGCAGAAAAGGGTGGAAAACTTTCAGCTATTGGGTTAATTTTAAACACACACATACACAAACAAAGAGTTTATTCTGAAGAAGAATAAAACAAGAAAAACAAAACAAAACAAAAAACCCTCCATTAACTTTAAATAAAATCTCAGCCTCTATTATATTTCAGCTAATATCCTCATCCTTAACATTTTTTTCGTAGGACAAGACGAAAGATAGCACAAGTTTTGAAGCTGAAATTAAAAAAGCAAATGTCTCAACTATGTTATTTGCAAAGGCAGAAAGCAGTACAAGAGTGACTTCTAAGCACCAGTAAACTCAAGGTTGATATGTAATGGTTAATACGTATGCTTAAAAATGTTTAATATGTGTGGTTAAAGAGTAATTAGTTTAAAAAAAATGGTTGCAGAACTGCCCCTAACCAAAATTTTATTTATTCTTCACTAAATACTACGCATATTTTAGTTTCCTTTATTTTATCAAAAGAAGTACTAAATCATTAAAATGGGTATTGTGTTTTGATTTGAAATTGAATGTTAATGTAGAATTATCTCAGGTGTTTGCAAGTCTTAGAAGGCTTTCTTTATATTTCCTAGACTTTTCTGCTGTAGAATTTCTTTTTGTCTTATTTTTATAACATGGGGCAAGTCACTTTAACATATTGCTTGAGTTTCCATGTTAAAAAAAAAAAAAAGAGAATTACATTAAAGGTTGCAACCTAATTAAAGTTGTTATGAAGTTCACTTAACACATGTAATTGCTTAGAAGACAAAAAATGATGCAGAATGCTGTGTAATTTCCATTCCCTGAAAGTTGTAATTTATGCATGTATAAATTGATGTATTCATATACACACAAGTATTGGTTCCTAATCAGTGGCAAGTGTCTAACCTGAAAGGCACATTAGGAGTGAGACAAGAAACACGATTCAAACGAAATAGCTGGACCCATGCTAGTTTCCCATAAGGCTAACTCAAATGGCTGCCCAGTGCTCCTGGATCAACAGTATTGTAGAGTAGGGCAAAAACTTGAATATCCTGACACAGAGGATGTTCAAGGGGCAGACAGGTCAAGCCATGCTTACTAGTTCACTATCAGTGCCTGTAGCAGAGCTGATAGAGAGTAAGAAGGAGGCAGTAGCATCTCTGATAAAGGAGTGTGATATATGCAGCCACGCCTCATGAAGCATCAGCACTGTTTCTAAAAATGTTGGGAATCGCTGTGGGTGAGACTGAAATTAAAATGAAAACCCAAATACAACATAGCCAAGTAAATTATAAATTAAGCAGAAATGAGTTGCTTATATTGAAAAGAGCAGTCCAGGAAAAAAAGAAAAAGAAAAAAAAATCACCTCTGCCCATAGCCTCTCAGACATTTACATTTCCTGCAAAAATGTTCCGCTACTTTGCAGGCCTGGAAGTGTTGCTAGATATATTCCAGTGAGCATCTAGGTGCTTCTCTCTCATCAGCCATGACCTGACAAGCAAGAACTAGTTGTCCCCTCAGGATCCTGATCTGCTAGGCACATTCAGATCACGTCTGGTGCACAATCGCAGCACTGAGTTCAGCAGTTGCAGACACTTTCATAAAGACATGGAAACACTAGGGTTGCCTGAATGCAGGCTTTTTTACAGTGCATACATTATTCATCCAGGAAGGGAAAATACAACCCTCAGCTTGTCTGAAGAAATTTGGAAACACTTGTAGGTTATATTGCTGATACAATTACTTAACCCATAAAGAACATCATGTGGTTATAGTTTTTAACTCCCAAGCTAGTTTCATTCAACTTTAGAACTTTCATTCAACTTTAGATCAGCTGTCTCTGCACAATTTGGGAACCAGGACCCTGCTCCTCCGGTGCGGTGGACCTGAGTTCTCTCTCCACTGTTTCTCATCATTGGTCTTTTGACAAATCCTCTAGAAGGTGAGATTCAGTGGAACATTTCCTTTTTGCAAATAATGCTGCAGAATCTAAGGACAGTATCTAGGTCAATCAATATTTATGTAGGGTCCTTCCTTTGATGGAAAATATTGAGCTTGCACTCTCATCAGTGCTGATAATGCTACTTTCCAAGGTAAATCTATTACTATGTCCACCATTCTTCTCAGATTAGGCCAACAGACCAACCTCACTGTGTTCATATTTCGACATCCAATCTCTACGTACAACCCAGGAAACCCAGCTGGGTGGGAGCATAAAACAGATGAGAAATCAAAACACCTTTAATTTGCATAAAAATATTTCAGATTAAATTTATATTCTCTGCCATAACAATGAAGATAACTACTAAATATTATACTACATGTAGGATGTTTCCTCTCTGATGTTTTATGTTGTTTTATGTTTTATCCATTTACTATGTTATTTAGTATTACTTCAAGAGCAGACTCTTCTGTGAGCCCAAAGCAATGTGACTATTGCTATATTTAATTGTCAGGTTTCATTCTCTTTTGCTTTTTGAACAAAATTGGAAAAGGTACCTGAAGAAGCACTGAAAAAACTTGTCCCCATAAATTCTCTTCCTTTTCAAATTAAAATAGTTCAGCTAATACAGTGCTGAAGTTAATATGAGAAGTCATGGAACACCTCAGCAAAGTTTGACTCCTATTCCACTTTTTTTTTTTCCTGGCTATCTAAGTATTTCACTCCCGTGGGTCTTTTTCCATGACATACTACAGCTGCATCATGCCTAACTAGAAATAACTACTGAAAGAAGATTGCACTGAAAAACTAGGTCAGAAAAGAGACGACTGCAATTATGGTCACACTTGCATTTCTACACATCCATTATGTAACTCAAAAGATTTGGGAAGATTTGCAGAGAAACTGGAAGAACCTACAGGTTATGGCAGGTAACGAAAGGCCAGCTGGAAGAAGGATGAAAATGACAAATATCTGCAAATTAATCTTGTCTCTACCTAACAGAAACTTACCCTGTATTAATGAGGGATCCTGCCCCAAATTTGGGCTTGCTAAATGATACATGCAAATATGCTTCTACACACATACATATACATGCACGTGTGTGCACATGCGCATACACACACACACACACATACACCCCCCCACCCCCCCAGTGTCATGTAGGGAAGATTTTATGAGAGAGGTAGGTTTAGATCACTTATGAAAGGGAGGAAAGGAAAAGAGCAGAGATCATTCTCACAGTGAGAGAAGACTGGGAAATTTTTCCAGAGGGCAAGGGCATAGGGACAGATATCTGTCTCCTGCTTAAGATGAAACCCCTCGTTTCTCTCTTCACTATGCAAGAGCACACGTACATTGTTTGAACTGTGTACTCTGAGACAGATGCTTAGGTACAGGACAAATAGGCTAGTAAGGATTTATAGAATGTGGAATAAGAGCAATATTTAAAGCCTACACGATTTAATTGCTTAACATTGCAGTAAATGATTTGCTGTGATGTTGGACCTTCAATCCTTCCCTAGCCTTCATAAATTGAAGGTTCACCAAATTTCAGTTGTTAGAATGCAGCTACCCTCTGCCATCTACTCTGCTTTCCCTCCTCTTCCATTCATAAGGAGAAAGTCAAATGTTTCTCCAGTGTGTACAGGGTGAGTTTTCACCCAACACTTCTGATACCAAGCACAGCACAACAGATTTCCATGAGCACATACACACACAGATGCAGACACATATATAATAAAACAGGCAGCACACTTACCTAATTCTAGTTAGAAATGGCCTCAGTTTCAGTGAGGTAGCAGAATTTTACACTGTATTGTGCATTGGGCAGCATGTATTTTTCCAAATCCAAAATGCACAAAAAGCCCACTTTTTGTAAAATATAAACAAATTTCATAAAGTATTGAGAATGCAATTTTCACACTATTGGATAGTGAATGAGACCCTACCATTAGTATATAACAACTGCTTGTCTTCATAGTAAGGGTAAAAGTATACCAGTGTTTAATGAGAAATTGCAGTTGTAGTCTGTGTTTTTACTGACACTGCTCATGGTTAAGCAACAGGGCATCAAGTACACTGCTAAGTGGTGTGTGAAGGGCCATAGCCTAAATGCTATGGCCTCAGTCAAAGACTGAATAATTAATTTTAAATCCCAATGGATCATGCAGACTTCACAAGTCATGAATTGCTGTGCTCCAGTATGATATTGCAATCTTAAAGGATAAAATTAAATGTAGTTTTGAAAACAGATTTTTCATGCTTTGCAATACAAATGAAACAAAAAGAATGCTTTCCTGATTTGAAAGAAAAGCACATTTGAACTAAACTCACTGAGAACTGGACATGCTGTGTTCAGATTTGCCTTAGCATTCTTCCTCCTCATGGTGAATTCTTAGTTTAGTGATAACAAAACCTCAGATTTTCAGAGCTGACCAAAATCAGAAAACTATTTGGTCTCAATTATGCAGCCAGACCAAATTTTTATACTGAATTCTCCTAGGTTTTTGTTTGTTTGTTTGTTTTAAGATATAGATTTGGATTCACAACAAATTAACAAGGCAGATCCATCTTTGCTCAACTTTTTGCTTCACATTCCTTCAGTATCTGCTTAGTACAGACTTTCTTTTCTGGATTCTTTAGTCTCAGTTTGGTTTGACATACTCCAGTAAGTACTATAACATAATGTATATTTTTAAATATTTCAATTAAGGGACTTGCAGTTACAAAGTATTTTGTAACTCAAATAGAAATACCTCAGTGATGGAAACCTTTTGGTAAAAATGGAAGAGAAGATTAAAAGTGGTTTAGTATATATTTTTAGATTAGAAGTTGCAGCTATAAGACACAGGAGCACCTTAAAATACCTTCATGCTCTATACTTCATTCTTCAGGTGTGGTATGAGTTATTTTCAATTCTGTATCAACGTAAGCAGCAGAACACCTTGGGAATGGGTTAACATCTGTCACTCACCCTTGTTTTATTTAGACACTGGTCTAAAGCCAGTCTTAAAAATTTATGTCTTCCATAAGACCCATCCGTTTTAACTACCTCTTGCAGTGATTCATGAAATGCTTGTTTTCTGCTATTCTTTTAAAGAATAAAATGTTTTTGACTTACTGCTTGTTTACTCTGTATCTTTCCTGAATGTAATTCCTGTATGAATTACAGATAGGTAGAGCTGGGAAAATATGGTAGTGAATTTAACCCACTATACTGAAGAAATGGCCATGCATTACTTTTGAGAAAGCAGAGTAGTTCTGATGTAAATTTCTAGATTTGGCACATTTTGGGAATACGGCTGTACAGGCAAGAAGAGAATCACATATTAATCCTTCTTACTGAGCAGCAGGAAAAAGTATGTCACAGCCATAATACCAACAGCTGCTTGAATCTTTCAAATTATATGTGGAAAATAAAAATATGCAGAATGCTAATTGCAAATTGCTTCCAAAATCTTTTTTAAAACAGTAAATATGTTGACTTTTTCAATCCAACTCTTCCAGCTGAGCTACAGTTGTTCTTAATAGGTCAGTCGTGAAAGTTTTAGGAACAGAATTTATAGTAGAAAACATAAAAAGGGATCAAATCAAATGAGTGTATTTGAATTTTAATGTTTTAATGCATCTTACATTAAGATTCACAGTGTAATGCCACTTTAAAAAATCCATCAGAGTCAAATGCTGCTGTCCAAAACAAAATAAAAATTCAAAGTAGCTTGATTTTGGAAAAGTTTTATAACATTCAGCAGACATTGCATTGTACCAAATTCAGCTGAGACAAAAGACTAATGCAGATAGTTACATCCTTTTGTTTCATATTTGAAGTTGGACACGTGGTCTGAGAAAAAGTAATAGTTTGTTCTTCTTTTTCAGCTCTCGTAATAAAAGATGCCGAATTGTATGTAGTGCCTTACCATAAAAAAAGTTTTAAAAAGTAAATCTACGTGGGTGTTGTAATTAAATATGCTCTGATAAGTATTTCTGAAATGGTGTCTTTGGAATCTTTGAACAAACTATAATGCTAATCAATGTAAAAGTTTACTTTAGAGCAATTCTGCCAAAGTACTAAATCTCATATTTACCTAATCTTGTATTACACTTTGCAGAAATAACTAGAATCTAGTACTTAATTATCATTGTGTTATTTTCCATTTTAACTGTCCTCCTTTAAAGCTTTAATATTTTCTTACAAAAAATGAAGCTGACCAATTTAATAATCTTCTTTTCAAAGATCAAATATATCTATAACATTTTTTCAATGTCTCTGGCTTTTCTATCTATGTACCTATGCACAAATGACGAATTCTGTTTATTTTGAATTCACTTCGACACTAAAAAGTACCCTTCATTCTTCATTCACCTTAAAACATTTGGAATACATGTTTTATTTAATTATGTTTCTCCTAATATGTAAAGCCTTATTATTTTGATAGTACGGTATTTTCAGGCTGACCAAGACATTCATTTTAGATGTGTTCCATCTAATGAGTGGCTCTTCATTTTCCTTAGAGACTAAGAAAACAACAGCAACAGCAGCAACAAATACATTCTTTTATCAGCTTTCTTTGAATTCTGATGACTCGAAAAAGTAGTCATAATCTTATATATTTTTGAGGGAATGCTGGTTGGTTTATTCCTGTTTCACATGAAGGTGATGAGCTCCAGTCATCCATACTGCATATATTTTAGTTCATCCCAAGCTCTCTTTTGTAAGTAAATAAATAATTCCTTTGGAAAGGAAAGCAAGGCATGGAGTATGGGATTGTGAACATAGCAGTGCTACTGTCTCGCACACCCTATTGACTTGACCTGTAAACTACCCATCTTGGGGAAGCTTTGTGGATAGCGATAAGGCAGCCTTCTAGGATCCAAACTTTAACAGGGGCAGCAGTGACACTGCGAGGCCAGCTGGATACCGGGAAGCAAAAGCAAAGCAGAGGCCCAAGAGCTGTGCTGTGCATGACTCTTAAGGCATTTGCCAATGTGTGTATGGGGCAGACGAGCCAATGTGTCTGTAAAAGTCTGAAGTACAAAATGTTTTGGGATAGCTTTCTTGCTGTGATGTACTCCTGGATGCAGGATGGATATGACTTCTTTGCCCCGGTAGACTGAAACCCTTCCCAGAGAAGAGATTGCACTACAGAGTCCCAGCAGTGTAGGGTACTTTCAGATCACCTTCTGAAAGATACAGAGATGTAGCCTTCAAGAACAAACCTGCAAAATATTCTCAGATCTTGCAGATTCCCCTTCCCTCCCCAAGGCCAGATCTCTAATCTGCTGGATGTACAAAGCCATGCACAGTAGCTGTGTGTAGAGATTTTGAGTGCCAGATGGGAAATTTATTCCACAGTGCTTACTGAGTTCTGCAGATGAATCTCTTGAAACATCTTAGTGTCTATACATCATACTGTCTCTGGGAGTTTATGTCTTCTACCTTTAAGTCTAGTCCCATGCAACGTGGAAATTCCAATCTCATTAGAGGACATTCTGCAGCAACATCCATCCATTCAGTTTGGCATTAACAGAGGTAATTTTAAATCCCTCAACTGAAGTGAAACCATTCTTGGTTTATACTGGTACAAATGAAATCAGAAATGGATTTGAAATAATGGAGTGAGCAGAAGGCTAATATCCATCAGAAAAGTAAGGAAGAGATTTAAAACAGATAAAACCCAGCCATGACAACTACATGGCAACTGTGTCAGAAAATGAGTTAAATATCTTGCTGCTTCAGTCTGCCGCTTCAGAAATCCAAAGGCAGAGATGATGTAGTGGAAAGACAAGTTTTCTTGAGTGCTTGGGAAAAGCATATTGTGTTCTCTCACTCTAATCTCTCAATTTCAGAAGTGCTAGGTCCTCACCAACACATTCTGAAGGTATTACACACTTCATATATATATAGTCATAAAAATCCAAATCATTTTAGGAAGCTTTTTTGTTGTTGTTGTTAATTCATTACTATTTAGCTCTTAGTCACAGCTCATCCACTTTCATGGTTTGTTATCCTTATTGTTTTGTTAATTTTACAGTGAATGAAATAAATTAATGGCAGTAAAGAGAAAAATTAAATAGTAAGTAAGTGCAATGATAATAAATGGCACAACCTGTAAAAATGGCCCTTTTCAAAGAGGGTAAAGACCATTCTTTGCTGTGAATGACATAACTGTAACTTTCAGCTTCTTTGTCTAAATCAGTCTGAATGGAACAAGAGGGTGTACACCACCAAATATATCAGGCATATGGATTTCCTGCAGTTCCCCACTGCACGCTGACAAGGTTTGACTGAAGGCAAAATTGGCAGACGGCAGGGGACAAGAGGAGCGTCTCTTTGTGAAATGGAAAGAACTGGAAAAAGTGAGAATATTTATTTGCTTTGGCCATATTATTCATTAAGTAATATTTTAATTTCATCAGAACATCTGTGAATTAGGAATATACCCTTATAAGAGAAAAAGAGAACATTACAAGAGAAGTTCCCCAAATACTGATTCAAAATACATCTCTCTCAGTGAAATATTCCTCATTTCTTATAAAGAGTGCTCTGGAACTCTTCTTTGTTCTGATATGCTACCACAATACCTCTGAGGCTTTATGGTGACCTACAGGAGCATTGGGAACAGATTTATTTAAATATGCAACAGACTGATTCTCCAGAAAAAGAGAGTTTCAAACTAAATATTATTACAAAAATTCCTTGCAAACAAAGATCTTTTCTGTTGATCAGTAGATGGCAAGCTTGCTACATCCAGCTTTCAGAAAATGTTCTCCTGTTAGTGTTTACAATGCAACTGTTGTGCCATATTATTATTTCAGATATCATTAAATTCACCATATTTAGCTTGCTGTAGAAATGATTTGTGTATAAAGTGCTCTATATAGAAGATATACCTTTTAAGAAATGCTCTAAAGAAATAAATTATAATTAATTATTGTATGTGGTTACTTCCCTGAGCTAGTTTTTATCTTAAATGATGACATGCTTTAATTCTTCAATGTTTTTATTGTTATTTGCAAAAATACCTATTTTAATAATGCTGGTTTATTCCTTACTGCTTGTATAGCTTCTGTATTTTATTATTTGTCTTCTATTGGAAGCTTTGCAAGCAGCTCTTTGTAGGAATTGCAACACACAGCTAATAATCAGGATTATCTATCATAGTTACTACTGGAAACCACACAATCAGAATAGAAAAATGTTTGATTTACTATGTATATGAAATAATTCCTTGATGTTCTCAGCATCTATCTTTTCTAATAGCATACTAATCATATTTTTATAGCCAGGCATGTTTAGAGGGAAATAGTGTGGCTAAAGTAAGTAAATAAAATAGACAATATGAATACAAGATGATGCAAGAAGAATTAAATTCTTAAAGAAATGAATAAACAGGATTAAGGGAGATGACAGACAGACTGAGAAATTACAATTTTTAATTGTCTGGGGCCAAAATACACACCGCGTTTGTTCTTCCCATGCTCTTCAATAGTGAGCCTTGTTTGCTGTCTTGAATATTCTGGAATGAATGTGTGGAATCTGTATTGACTGTAAGTAATGGAAATTGTTCTCTAATATTAGCAGGGGGTTGCTTCAAGATTGGCACTGAAGTTCATTTACACAGCTTTAGGAACTGAGCCGCACACTGCTACTACCTGACCTTGGGACTTGCTATAGCTTTGTAGGAGACTCCGTTTTTCATGTTTTGCCTGTTTGTTTGTTTAACTTAGGAGAAATTTTACTACATATTTATCATAAAATATAACTAAAATTGCTTTATGGAGATAAGAAAATACAGTGAAAAACCTGTTATTTTTAAAAACACTATAATCTATTACTTGTAATAGCAGTATAAGCTACGTCAGAAACACTTCTTTCAACTATGTGTTATGCATGGGGGTGGGAGAAGGAAAAGTACACTGAGGTGATCAAGGGCTAAATATCTCAGTCTCCACGGAAGGAGGAGTGGAGTTTCTGCTGTTTTCCTTACTAGCTCCTCCAAATCAATGGAAGTTGTCCTTGTGGATTTGGTGACAGGGTAACTGAGCCCAAGAGACAGGCCAAATCATTAACAAGCTCATTTGCAAGCAACAGAACTGATTCACCAAAGCTTTGTGAAAACAAGGAAAAATCTTGCTTGTATTGAATATATAGGATGAATTTTAATATATTATGTTGATTATTTAGCTGAAGTAATCTGAAGCTGTTACCTATGCTGTTGCACTTCAAAACTGATTATGTTCACAGCTGCGCTAGAATGTATCTCTGCTAGCCTCTCTTCTGTTGGTAATGTGATCCGAGAGCATGGAATCACCCAAAGTTTTATAGGTAGCTCATCCAAGAGACCAACATTAACACCAAGTCTAATCGATGGACCCAATAAGTGGGCAAACAAAGCATAAAGACTTTTAATTAGTTTTCATTTCTCTTTATTGCAGTTTAGAAAGACCAAACAGTGAAGTGGAAAATAGGAAAGCACAAAGAAAGCAGAAAAATATACATATATACATGCACACAAGTTTGAAATCCCATATGCTTTGAACATAAAAGATAGTTCACAATAAAGAGATTTTAGTTATAGCTTATTAATTAATAAGCTTTCAAGAAGACTATAGTAAGTCTGAAATATTTTAGATTTTTTTTTTCAAGAGTGCTCTTTTTCACTGTAGCATAATATAAAAGTCCATGGTATTGCAGCTGTACTATAGCAATAATCAGTGTATCAGGGAGAAACTGTCACTCTTATTGCAGAGGTGGGAATAGAATAATAGCTTCAATGGCCTTTTGCTGGTCTTTCCTGTTACTTTCTAATTACTCTTCTTCAGCATAACAGGATTATCTAATCTGGCTTTATTTTACATAAAACTAATACAAAAATAAGTTTGGAGACTTTGGTTTTCTATCAATATACGCCATAGCATGCAATGCACAAAAATGATTTAATACTAATCTATTTTATATATTTTTGTCTTGACAAAATGCAAATAATTAAAAATGAAATTCAGTACCTGATATATAAACAATTTGCAAAAACCACAAATGTTTTCTGTCAAAACCACACAAATGTTTTCCATCAAACGTTAAACAACATTTAACATGATAAAAAGGTCAGGATTATCATATCTTTTCAAAAAATTAAAAGACAAACTTATCTTTCTTAGAGGAGGATTAGACAAAATAAGCAAATTTATACACATACACACACAGATATAAAAACACATACAGTTTCTAAGAGGAAAATTTTTGATGGTTAACTCTATGCAGCTTTTTTAATACCCTTATATATGTAAGGTCCACTAGGGAAAAATCATTGGTTAGTTCATATTAGTTAACCTCCAGTAATTTCTATGTAGTTTCAGAGTTCATCTGACCCATGCTAACAAATCAAAGTCCTATCATACAATACAATCAGAAAAGACTCAGAAAATGTTTCATGGGATAAATTCAGAAAAAAAATTCAAATATATTTTTGATTTTTAGTTGCTGTAGTAACAAGACATTTCTTCTTTGCTGTGCATTTCTTTACAGTATACTCAGAGCTCTATGTGACCAAACAACATTTTTACAGCCTACAGTTTAGTCTCAAGAAAAAGATTTTCCCCCCTTTGGGAGAATATGATTAGACTGGTGCTTACAGATCCTCTAAAAGTTTGGGGTCTGTCAGCATTTCTGTCTAATTTTCTGGGGTTTATGACCTACTTACAAAACTTCTTTATGGAAGGAAGCTTAGCACATTTGTCTCCTCCTGGAAACTGTCTTCAGTATTTTTAATCAAAATGTAAGAAAACCATTTCACAGCTTAATTTATAGGCAAATTAAAAACAGTAGACTAGTGACTTCTGATATGAGTTGTGCTAACTTGATTTTGTGTGTGTGTATGTGTGTGTGTGTGTACTAGATAAAAAGCTGACAGGCTGAACAAGAAGCATAATGTCCAGAAATGAAGGAATAGATGTAGTTGAGCTGGTAAAAACAGACTAGCTTCACTTAAGCCCCACAGATCTTTTCAGAGCTTCATATACACATTATCTGTAGGCTCTTAAATAATTTCTAAGCACTGGAAAATATACTTTTCATTCTCAACTCTAATTTTCTTTATAAAGTGATAGGATATTCTTACATAAACAGACTTACCCTAGTGGTTTATTTTTCAATTTAAGAATGATCTCATTAAGAGATTAAATGTTTTCAAAGAAAACCTCAGGGCCTACAAATAGTCAGCTCATATAGCATTGATTTCTCACTACAGCTTCTTCTTTACCAACAGTGAGAATTCAGAAGGGAGAAAGACTTCTTTTCCTGCAGTCTGTTTTTCACGATATCTGGGTATTAAGTAATATCTTTTTGTATATGTATAGACATAGCTTAATCCAGAATGATTTCTGGCAGATAAGATTTTACATAAACTAAATATGATACCCTACTTCTATAAGCTGAATAGTAGAATATGATCTTTACTTCTCTAAACTCTGGGTTATAGAGAGTTTTCTGTCCCACATTTCTATCAAGAAACAAAAACAGGAGTCTAAATAACATGGCCTCTCAAGTGATTACCACTTTTTAGCAGATATTTAACTGCACCTATCGAGGGATCATATACCCTTGAGAGTGGTAAGGACTGATATGAAATAAGTCATGACACTAGTCAGAGATGGCAGCGCAGGATCAGTCAGGAGCACATCACTAACTCAGTGAATCCTTTCCATGGCTTCTAGGCACAGTAACAGCACAGATAGTAGTACCCTGTGCTCAGATGTGTTAAGGATATGTATAGTAAAACTTCATTAAAAACCAAGAAACTGAATATTTATAGTAGGAGTTACTCTGTGTGACATTTCTGCTATTTCTTTCATTGAAGTATTCTGTTTTCAATGATGTTTTAGAGTTCACACTTCAGTGAAGTGAAAGGGACATAGGAGATACGAGTTTCCAGCTTTGCTACTGTTGTTTGAATAGGAAGCTATTCATTAGTGCTTTACTAATGGTTGCGATGGCTGTGTCTTTGCAGTGGAAAAGGTCATCCTATTATAAAAACAGCAGGCACAGCATTTTCTGAACATTGTTGCATGCAGCCAAATCCACCATCAGAGGATTCACCACTTTTTCTCCACCTGCTGTTCTCTTCTTTTTTATGAAATCATGACTTTTTTGCACTAGTGTGTTGAAAGTTTCAGCAAGACATTTACAAACTCTACAATCTTGTTCCTGTTGAGACCCCCTAGTTAGATCAATGGAGGGAATATTCAGGAATTTCAAAGTAATAAACCTTTGATCTGAGTGCTGGTGGACACTCAGGTATTTATGAAGATTTTTAATGGATGTAAGTGCTGCCTGGTTAGTACAGTTTCAAGTATCCCTGTACTGCTTTGATATGCTGAGGAAGGGATAGGGTCAAGTTATGGTAATTTGCTTCTCACTTGATTAAAGGACTACAGAGACATAACTTCATCTGATACAGCTTGGGAACCCTCTGACACTCACTCGCCCCCAAGGGAGAGAGGAGAATGCAAAATTACTTCCTCCCCATCTCCACCCACAATATAAGTTGCATTCTTCCTAACTGCACTCCTGCATGAAGGTCATCACAATCTAGTTCTTCGAAAACATCATAATATCAGCAATTAAATTTCAATAATGTTATGTGGAAACCTTACTGATTCAATATTATTCTTTATTCCTCTCTTACAGATTTTAGGGTGGGGGGATGCGATTTGATTAAGAAATGGAATTTGCAATAGGAAGAAAACTATAGAAAAGAAACATTAGGCTAGTCACAGAAAACCAAATGGAGAAAGGAAGATATTTTTCCTCATTCCCATAAGACAGCTTGGTTATTTATTGCTCCCTTAGGCAGAGCTCTGCCCTGGAAAGTGGCTGTAAAACCAGCATCTTGGGATTCCTTGTTGGTGGCTTCATTGATTCTGAATTGCACTTGCTCAGTTTTCTAATTTTTTTTTCTTGTAAGTGCCAGCTTCAAGAAATAAATTGCCCTTATGCTCCTAGAGACAATTTGAGGCTTTGCCTGGTCACAGATTAATACTAGCTGTGGATATTTTTCAGTCCAAAGGGTAGCCTTCATTACAGTAGGGCAGTCTCACCAGAGGCTGATATCAATAGTTAGGCTGCATAGATGCACATGAGGTCACCATTTAGCTTGAAGGATGTCAAAACCCAGTGTAATACCCAGATAGCAAAAATAATCAAATAACGCTACGCTATCCTGTTACAAAAAGACTCTGGTCTCATATACCTGATAGGTGATATGAGAAGAAAAGAACCTAATCCCAGGCTATGTTTGCCAAAATGGTAGTTAGGAAAAAGAGAAGCATAGTTTTATAGGGAAAAAAAAATCATAATAAACTGTAAATCAGATCAGAGACATCCAGCATCTTTTTTGAGTAAAATATTTAACCTTTGAACTCACTCTCAGGGAATGTCTTTCATTCACTTTGAGCTAAGGGAATGACCTTCCTTCACTCATCTAGTATCTTGCAGGCTGCAGCACAGCCATCCATGTAATAATTTTTGTTCTTTAAGTCTGTCTTGTGTCTATTGGGAGAGAGAGAAATCAAGATCATAGAATTATGGGGTTCTTCCAGGTAGATTTCCTGCGAGTGAAACTATCTGTAACAAAGAAAGTCCCTGAAGTACTGTGGAGAAGGGGAAGAGCTACAGATACAGTGTTTGCGCAGGAACTTGGTGCTCAGCAAAACTAGGTTTCTGCTCAAATGGTGTTTGAAGGACCACAAAAGACAAAGAACTTGAGTTTAAAAATCTCGTGGGCATCATGCTCTCAGCTTTGTGAAGGACAGGATTCTTGGACAGACTTGAACTTTTATGTTGGGTTGCATTTGCTTTCCCTACTTTGCTGTGTTTCTCAACAGCTTCTTGCACAGAGTTTTTGCCTAGAGAGCCAGCGATTTGATTCTAGGTCTTCCCAGCTCCCAGCACTGCCCTGTGTTTTATTCAGTACTTCTTGAGCAGAAAATACATAAGCATTTCTTTGAATCTAGGACTTCTCTTACCACTGGGTGGTAAATCAAGTTTCTCTTGTTTCTTCTTTTGCTGATTTATACATTCTTTGTTATTCCATACACTGCAGCCTCTCTAAAACAGAGGAGTGTAAAGCAGCCACACACCTTGAGCTTTTTTATAGTCTTAGGGGTAGAGAACTCTTGCGAATTAGGAGGAGAACATTGACATGGACATAATTCATACTTCTGTTTCCGAAGCATCAGCTTTCTTAATGAAAAGAAATATGGCCATAATGCTTTTACTGAATATATACTGTTTGATACTGGCCATACTTAACGGAAGGATCCTCAAAGAGCTTAGGCAGAAATTGAGTAACTGTCTTCCAAATTTGAACTATCATGGACCACTGGTACTATCTGAGCACTGAGCTTAGAGCTCCAATCAGACCACCTTGCTTTAAAGGTTCCTTATTACTATGCCTTGCAGTGCAGGAAATATATGATCTACAATAAAAGAACCAGTGATTTTTGGTTTTGTTGTTTTGGTGTCTCTAAGGTTAGAATATTTCTTCTCCATGACTATAAATAGCTGTATGTTTCATTCCAGCTGAATATGAATCAATACAGAATCTAGGCATTCTATCTCATCCCATTGATTTAAAAAGCTCATCTAAAAGGTAGGCATACAATTACAGTTTGAGTTAGCAAACTCCTTAAAGCTAAATTTCACATTTTACCACCACGTAATCCATAACTATAATAACTTATTATTTAATGAAATTTGTGCACCTGATCTTTAACATAAATGTTATTAATCCTAGAAAAATGACCCGACAGAGATTCTTACAATCAGTGTTTGGATTAGTTAATTTTCAGCATTTTAAGTTAAAACTGAGTAGAAACTGCAGGAATATATCCAAATCTACTTGGACATATATGTCTTTGAATTACATACTTAAAGAATACAACTTAATGGTAACATTTCTAAGTACACAAATTAATAAATTATGAAACCTAAAATTTATCTGATTTCCAAATACAGAACAAGATCAGGAAATGAGAAAGATTAGCAGTAAATGCTCACAAAAATTGTGGGAAAATTCCTCATTTTGAATGACTTTTTTTACTCTTTATGAAGAGATTTTCTACAAGCAATGGATAGTTGTTTCAGTAAACCTTACTACTATTTAGCCAAGAATGGCCTTTAACAAAATGAAAATAATGTATAAAGTATGAGAGTAATTATTAATTGGTTCTGGGGGAGAGAAGAGACAGTAATGTGAAGGTACCTTACACCATGCTGTATAGTACAGTTCAAGCAGTATATTATCTAAAAAGATGGTTATTTATCAAAAACAAGAACTCACTTTACTGCATACGTAGCACAGCCAACACATCACTACATATGGCACTAGCCACTCATCTAAAGCTATGGCATTTACTAGGATATCACTAGCTCAGGCACAGACAACTTTTTTTTTCAGGACAAAGCTCTATTCCTCTGTATAAACATGAGTGGGTGCCCTATTTTTGCTGTTCTTTCCTCACAGCTTTTTATCCTAATCCATATTAACCTGGTATATATATGTGATGTAAGGGTAATTAAAATTCAGCTTTTTCCAGAAACAGTTGGACATGTTTTGCACACTGTACATTTTATTATTTCCTTGTTATTTCAGTCAGCCATTTGACACAAACTGAAATTTCTTTCAAAAGCAGTTTCTCTTTACAGATTGAAAGATAGAGGGATCTTAAAAAAAGCTGTCAGTGTTGAAAGCTCAGTAGATGTAAGGAACTGCTAATTGTATAATGTTGTGCTGCAAAGCTAGTTAATTTTCTTAATGAATGCCATAAAGTAGTTTTTAAAAAGGCTCAAAACAGGAAATCATGCTGAGTGACCCTTCTTTGGAAATCACTTCTAAGGCAGACAGGAAATGTATATACAGATCTGATATCTGATTCTTCAAACACGAACATATGTTCCTCGGTTTCTGCACATCACAGTTTCCACAGGGAGGGAAAAAGCAGTTCCACTGAAAGCAGAAACCACGACTTTTGACTACCTAGTGTGAAAAGTGCTTACCGAGAGAAGAAGCGGTGTACGCTCCCCCTTGCAGTCTTGTGGCAGCTGTAGGAGATGCAGTATCTGCACCCCAATACTTTTATTCCTTACAAATACTGATAATGAGCACTATCATGTGTTTCTTATGTGCCCTAATCTCTAATGATAGTTTCTTTGACTTTCTCGACTACTGATTTTTACATCTGCGGCCTACCACTGGCCTAGCTGGAAATAAACGATTCCAGACATAGTGTGACTGGGACATCCCCCAGCAAATAATTGCTTTTGAAAGGGATCTCCATAGGTTTTGGAAAAAAACTGAAATCAAGCTGCCTTTCCGGGTCATTACTCTAACCTAGTGGTCTCCACACTTTCTGCCAGACAGCGCTGTGTGGGCTACCAGAGCTGCGGTGTGTGTCTGGGCACTGCGGCAGCTGGGGGCTCCCCGGGGCCAGGGCTGGTGGTGTCAGGGGGGCTCCCAGCAGGGCTGGGCCAGGCCTGGCCGCCAGGGCCTGGACCCCACCCCGAAGGAGCTGGGCCCTGGGGGAGCCAGGCAGCCTCAGCCATGGGGGGCGTCAGGCTGGGGCCGGGGGTCTTGTGGCAGGGCAGGGCCAGGCCATGGTGGGGCTGGAGCTGGCACCGCTGTGGCGTTGCGAGTCAGCAACCCATGGCCCGGGCTTGGCTGAGGTGGGGCCCAGGCTGGGCAATGGGGGGAGGCTGGGGAGGCAGGAACAGGGAAGGCTGGGGGGTCCTGTGGGGCCCTGGTGGTGCTCGTCCTTGGTCCTCCACCTCTTTGATCAGCTGTCTTCAAAGCATAGAGCAAGGCTGCCATTTAGAAACTGAAACACAAAGAGGGAGTTTCAGATGCCGAATCCCAGTTTGACACAATTCAGCGCCCAGGTCTGGGAGTCAGAGAAGAATTAGAAATGCTGTTCAGCATTTCCAGATGGCTCTCCCAGGCATCCTGTGCTCGGCATGTTGTGAACGTCACTCTCGGGTCGCTAATTCCCTCTTTGATATATAGGGAACTGGACGCCTCACTCCCCGGACAACCCCTGGAGCCAGTGAGGAAACTTAAAGGCATTTGTAATTCAAATATAACAAGGCCCTTTTTGAATCTGGTCATTTGGCAAAAGGACGTAAATCTTTTTAACATTTATAAAAATACTTTTGCAGTCCATATACTTAATTACTAGCCTTGGGATTTAAGGTACAGACATATAAATTTTTGGAACAAAGTCGTTATTAGAAAAGCAGTCTAACACAAAGGAATCATTTATTCAATGGCATATCTAAATATATAAATTTTATTCTCGAGGGTAGAATTTCTTATATAGTTGTACCATACACTCACCCTTTCTTAGCATTTATTGACTAAATATGTTCATCAAATTCAAAATATTCCTACTCTTTTTGTATTGAATATCATCTATAGGTAAACTGACACATAATTGAAAATACTGCATTATAACAGAGTACTATTATGCATATTATCTCCAAATACTGGGATTTTCTCTTTATTTAAACAAAACATTAACCAACAAAACAGTGCAATAACTAAAAAGAACAAGAAATGGCATGTTGAAAGTAAAAGCCTGTGATTACTTTCTGATAACCCAATTTTTTCATTTTTTGCCTTGAACACAATTATTATGGATTAAATATTATTTAGGCTGTACTCTGCTTCTCTGTCTTTCTCTGAGGCTACTGTCCTTGGAATCCAAAATTCATCAGGACCATGACTACAAGTGGAAGGAGGCTGGTGCCATGGAGCAAGTTCATCTGTGGGTGAGAGCTTCACTGAGCCATCGATATGCATGCAAAATGAATGGCATTGCGTAGCAAATACAAACTTCATCCTTTTTTGTGTCTTCAGCTAATATAGGAAAAAATTCACCAGCAAAATTAAAGGATTTACTTCATCAGAAACCTCAAATACCATTACTCATATATTATATTTTGAGAGTAAATTGCATGTTTTATAACCTGGATATAAGGATTACTTTTTTTCTGATGAGAATAACTCCTAATACTAAAAGCAAAAGGGCATTTCATTTCTATGTATTATATTTAACTCACGCACTCAGAGTGTAAGCACTTTTTCTGTCTTTTGCCAGTTGGTAGTTTCAGATGTTTTATTTTATAACCTAACAGCATACTGACAGTAACCTACTAGGGAGGTTCAACAGTAAGCCTAAGGGCCATTGAACATCAATTCTTCCAACATGCCAGAATTACACAAACATATTTGCCTAATAACAATTTAGTACCATTATAAAATTAATGTTTTATGGTAGCACACATTTCAGATTTCCTTCCTGTGGTAAAAAATGGAATGAATATGACTCTCTAGTGGTTAGCAGATTTGCTGAAAATCCATTTAGAGAAAGAAATACAAGTTGTCTTTCTGGGGTGTTTCATTAAAAACTCTCTAATTACTGGAGTGTTTTCTTTCTTTTGAATATAGGCTATTTCATTTTTCTAATATAATTAAAGCTCATTCAGAATGCACTAAAGGATAGGGAAATTTTATGAGACAAAGTAACATCTAGTGAATCTCCACTAAATTCAAGATTTGCATCAGGGATGAATTTGTTTAAAAGATTGAGCAAAGAATGTAAGCGAATCAAAGATCCTCTCAAACTAGAGATGTGCCATACAGAAGAGGAAACACCTCGTGCTTCTATTCTTGAACCTCAGGTACTCCACTGTAAGAGGGGAGAAACATTGTGGCAGAGACAAAGAATCACCTTCACTATCACCTTTTCTCCTGCTGCCTTACACTGATGTGAGGTATCCAAGTTTGTTCTAAATCCCAAAGTTTCAAGTATAATACCCCGTTCAGGTGGTCATCAGTAGTGACTGTAACTCCTAAAAATAGCCAGCCTTAGATTCTTACTATGTTTCAGTTGTGCAGATTTTCAGTGCCAACATAGCGTCTATCAAAAATCATCAATGTTTTACAGATACTGGGTCAGGGGAATGTTAGGGAGGTGGAAGAGAGTAGCAAGGCAGAAACAGAATCATTTAGTTCTTTCTCATACTTTCCTCACTACGCATAAAACCTATAGCTGTTTGGTTAAATCCCTGTTTGATTCAAGCATGTTTTTTCTCTGGTTGAAAACATTATTATAAACTCTTAAAAATAGAATTTTTAAAAGAAATCAGTTGTTTAATTACAGTGCTTGCATCTTGAATTATTGGTTTCTCTCCAGATTGCTTCATGTGCCTGACAAGTTTTACCCTCCCTTCCTAACCCTTCTTGCATCTAATCTAGTTTGGCACTGGGAATACTGTGGGGATGGCCCATAGAACCAACATTTCCTCCCATCACGCAGATGTATTATTCAATAACTTTAGCACAAGTGACCTTGTCACTCCCATATTTTGAAATGTTCTTTTCATCTGAGCACTAATCAAAAGGCTCTCTGTTCTTCCAAAGACAATAAAGATATATTTATCTTAGATTCTGAGCAAAACTCAGATGATAATGAGACATATTTTGATTATTTATTCCAAAATCTAATTTTAGAATTAGAACTAGTGCCTGTCTAAGACCAATAAGTTTCAGTGAGGTGCTGAAGCAGAAATGAGACTTAACAATATTTCAGTATAAACATTTCCTTATAATAGAGATGGATAACTGTGTATCTTAGATAAGTTGTCTTGCAGGAAATGGAGAAAAAGTCAATTTTATACTGAATTTCTATTCGGGACAAGATGGAAATTTTTGAACTGCTGTCCAGGGATTATGCACTTTGAAGGAAACACAAGGGAACTGTTAAGCAATAAGCAAGCTAAATACATTTTCTAAGGGAATTTAAGTATCTAAATCGTATATATATATAATGCTATATTTTATTTTTATTAGACTATTATTCAAAGGAAACTTAAGTATCAAAATATCATTGTACCAAAACCTGAGCAAAGATATAGTAAAAGATGGCCCCCAAATTTTGTTTCTTTTCTCCTGCAGAGTATGGATAAGATCCTTTCAGTGTTTTTGTTTAAAAAATTTAGATGAGTGCCTCGAAAGAATATAGTAATCTGACTAAATCTAGACATCTGTTTCTGAGCAAGCTGTCTTGACTCCCTTTTCAGTCTACAGAAGAAAAGATATTTTCTACTGTATGTTTCCTCTCAGTCTGCAGTTATCACCTAAATAGGTCAGTTCAGATTTGCCCTGGAAATGCTGATTTCTCTCCAGTGACTATAAAATGAACTTAGATCAAGTAATTCAGAAGCACAGGCCTACCTTTGGGGCAGTTAAGTGAAATGAATCCCATACCTTGAATCAGCTTTAAGGCAATTAGGTACACAAGATCTCTGATAGATCAGGTCTGCTTAATCTTGCTGTGGTAATTTAAAGTATTGCTCCTTTCATCTGTTGCAGGATTTTGCCTTTACAACATAGTCAAGGGAAGGGAATGTTTCCTAACCCCTCAGCCACTCTTTCAATGACATGTTGGAGTAAAATGCAATTCAGGCCTCTCTTTTCCTCTTGCTCAGTAATATTTTACTATGATGTCTGACATTTTTCCTGGAGTATTTTCTGAAGAACTAAGAGCCAAGAGAAATTTAGTGAAATGTTCCCAACATTTACATTAATATTTTAACAATACATTAAAGTTTTCATGGTCTAGAGTACTTTAGTTTTAAAACCAATGGATTTGCACTGATAAGGTGGATACGGTGTCACTGATGTATTTAAATACATACCTAGTTTGAAGGGCAGGCCAGGTCCGCTGGTATTTAACAAAGCAATTACATTGACTGAAAAAACTGAAAGACATTAATGTGTTTCTGATGAATTGGGATGGGGTTATTCACATTCTTTATGCTAAGGAACATATTTAAGTACATCTGATAAGAGTCTGAACTGGGCCTCTAATCAGTGAAATTTTGTCAGGATTTCAATAGCTCTTGTTGGACTGCTCAGTTTCACAAATTATTTGTACTTTACTTTCTTAAGACTGTCTTTTCCTTTTCTCAGTACCTCATCTTATGACTTCAATTTTCAGATCTTGCTCATAAAGATACGTCTTTTTCAGCCTGAGTAGACTGTTTCATTATGTCTTTTGAACTATTTTAAAATTTTTTTAATGAAAATCTTGCATCCCTTCTTCTTTTGTATACTGATTGTAATTCACTTTCATTATAAGACCTAGCCAGTAGAATATATCTTTTGGGTCCAGCTTTCTTTTTCAGTGGGAGGGTGAAAGAAGACAGGTCCAGACTCTTCTCAGCAGTGCCCGATGACAGGAGGAGAAGCACTGGGCACAGACTGAAATGCAGGAAATTCTACCTGAATGCAAGAAAACACTTCTTCACCAGGACAGTGGTTAAACATTGGAACAGGTTGCCAAGAGAAGTTGTAGTGTCTCTATCCTTGGAGATATTCAAAACCCTACTAGACATGATTCTGTGACTCCCTGCAATAGTAACTTCATGGTTCATTTGTATCGCTTATTAGTGTTAATTTGGTACTGACCGGTTTGGCCCTGCAGAGGCACTTGACAGTCATTGTATTAGAAAAGGTTATTAGGTGAAGAGTCCATATGACTTGATCTGGTCTGTGAAGTGTATTTCTACATAAATAGCTAAACATGGGTGCATTTAGTTGTCAGTATATAAATTATTCCTTTCAACGAGCCCTTTGTAGGCAAGGACTGGTGCAGTTCAGGAGAATGATACAGATCACAGAAAGCAAAATGGACAAAACCCCGCTGTTTTGGGAAGAGAGAGTTTAGCAGTGTGGAAAATGAGTCATGTTATGCTCTTCTTTCCAGACCAGAGGATGAACTTAAGTTTTCATGGCATTGATAAATTAACACGATACCTGCTAACGGATATGGAGACAGTGGCTTCCACACAGTGACGCTATGAGCCTATTAGATATAAACTGAATCTGTGGGGAACCTACAGAACTGTCCTGGAAATGTGGTGTGCAGATGAAGAGATGGGTCTGTATGAAGACAGGCAAGATCTGACAAAGATTATTGTATCTGAAAGCAGCTGTACTTCTTCCAAGCTTGTGCTCTGCTGGCAGCTTTGTATTAGCTATACTTCAGGTTGAACCCAAGCTGCCTGTCCTCTCTGGCTGGGATAACTTGTCCAAAGATAATTCATAGTTGGCTATACCTCATGGTAATATATCTAGTTTTAATATTTGGAAAAAACTCTTCCATCTAGCATTAAATAAATAGGGAGTTTAAAAACAATTCAGTGCACGTGTGGGGTTGTGTTATTTGCCAAAATCACATTTCTAACGTCCTTACTAATTTAATGGACGACATTGTTATCTGTTCACAATATATTGACATGCAGTAAAGCAAGGAATGATAACCCACCAGCTGTTTGTTTCTATCTGACTGATAGCCCTGTCACACAAACAGTTGCATAAAAAAAAGAAAAAAAAACTGATTATATTTCCCCTGCTTCATTCTTCATATGATACAATATAATTTCAGGAAGGCATACTTCAGTTTACATGGTTATACAATGACTACTTCTTTCAATACAGTGTTGATCTACAGTGTTATGAATACAGTGAAGTACTGTAGAAAACACATTCTACCTCCAGAGCATATATTCTGGGTAGCTCTGAGTCAGTGATGATAAAACAAGATTCATAAGATAGGATTCATCTAATCAAAGGTAAATGTATGTTATCCAGAGATCTACTCTGAGCAAATCGCACTAGGCCCTCTCTACAGTCAGCGCAGAAAGCGAGGCATCTCTAGTGTGTGATTTTTCTGACCTATATTAGAAACATCCTTTAAGATGAGACAAATATCGTAGAAGTGCTTTGTTTTTACTAGAGCGCAAAAGGAGTTTAGATAACCACTTCAGATATAAACAGTCAAATTAGAGACCTTTACATTTGGTCAGATGAATCCTGCACATTACTTTTTATTCATGTTCTGCACACTGATTTCCATTTAACTGAGAACAAAACATTATGATTTTTTAATTCTGTTCAAAACAGTACACTGATTTTAAAACATGAATAAGTAGTGAAGAAAAACATGCAATAAATATGCATGAGATGGTTACACAGGTAGGAAAGTTGAGCCTGGACTAGCAGTAGGGAGAGAAAAGGAAGCATGAAAGAATGTGGATATTTAAGAACTAGTTACTCCACAGTGGGCTCCATCAAAGTAAACTTGTACCTGGCAGCAAAATTAGCATTTCATCACAGACCTAATTTTTAATGCATGTTCATGTGTGATGCTATACAGTATTGAAAACAGTTCAATGTGAAAACGTCAACAACCACAGTAGTTTGAAGAATGTTTTGTTGACAAGCAAATCATTTTAGTAGTCTAAGCTTTTCTTTAGGAAATACAAAAGCATAATCAGAGGTGCTAAACACATTACAAATGAGACAGTTTGCCTGCAAAAAGACTTGCAATGACCGTTTATTTGACAGAGGTGTATTGGAAAAAAGAAAGGGCAAAAGACACTTGGGTGATAATTTAGGTGTGCCGGCAGAGTGCAAAAGCAGATAATCTTTAATTCATCTCCAATGATTCTCAACAGTATAGTTAAGTGAACTCCTATTTGGTATTGATTTTAAGACATGCATGATTTCTCTATGGAGAAAGAAACTTTGTAAAACAATCTAAAGTTTGTAGAGGAAAAGTCAAACTTTTAAAACCTTGTACTGTGTATATAAATGAGGCATCATATTTCTATTAGAAACTTTTATTGACAATTTCTATCAGAAACTTTCTTTGACTGTTGCACATATCATTAATTGATTCCAGGATCCTTATAACTCTAAAAGATGCACAGATCAAAAGATAGATCCAGAACATAATTTAAGTAATGAAATGTTTAATATTTAATGATTATGATTTGGGCATCTGGCTTGGTGGCACGTTAGGTGACCCCATTCCAGAGTTTATTGAGAGAATTAGATTCTTCAGAATGGGATCCACAAAAACATTAAAAAACAACTATAGAGGTAACTAGAGTTACTCAATAAAGAGATGCTGAGTACAAGGTAGTATCTTGATTCTCATCCTTTACATGGTTCTTTGATATCTAGCTAAGTGCTAGCAGGGGCTATTTACTTCTGTTGATGCAATAAAAAAGCAGAAAGTGGTCATTAAATTATTTCCTTAAAATGGTGGCAGAAAGGGTAATCTTCGTCTTTTTAATTTCACCTGCTAGACTCTGCAGTTTCCTATAGCCCACCTTTCCAACCCTTCTCTCCCCACAGGGACATGTTTTTGTACTGAGGTTCACAGTTCTCAGAGGACTGCCCGAATCACAGATATGTAGGCTTCTTTGTTGGGGAAAGCAGACTGAGATGGTAGAATGAAAGGAGATCAGGATTTGAAATCAAGTTTTCTCCTTTTCATGCTGTTCAACAGTGCAGAAAATGATTAACTCATTGGACCTAAATAAAGTATACGTTAGCTACAGCGTGCTGTGGACTCCAAGAATAATTTGCTCTCTCTTAGCTACCACAGACATAAATATAAATGAACAAGAATTTAACTTATTTTATTTTACTTTATTTTATTTTATTTTTTAGCTTTACTATAGATTGCACTTGATGCTGTAGAATTTGAGGCCTTCTGGTCTTGCAGTGGGCAACACGGCTAACATCTGCACCACATTTAGCACATGCATGTCTAACATACATGTAGGTCTTCTGTTTAGGATGGATTTTGTTAATCATTTTTCAGATAGAATTATTCTGCATGCATTGACAGGAAACAAATAAGTTTTACTGAGTTGGTTTAAACATTATGTCCCAATTTAGATTATGCTGGGGCTAGAATATTAGCTTTAATTAGATGACTATGTAATTTTGACTTTGGCTTAGTTTTTCATAAGCTTTTTAGAAGCTGGAAGCCTGACTCTGGGCAGTAGTTGCCTAGAAACAAATGTCCAAGGTGGATGTCTTATTTGAGCTGGGCTGCTGAGTGCTTAAAGGAAAATTCTCTCCTCTTTTTGGCAGGAGTGCTCCTAGTTATTCATGACTCTCTTCTAATAGCCAGAAAGGTCCTTGAGTCAGACTTGCATCTTTTAGTGTGTGACTCTTACGAGTGTTCAATACATTTTGATTAATGAATGTTCTGAGCCCCAGAAATGCTAGTGAGTTGTTGCTCAGCAGATATAAAGAGAATGAATCCATAATGTCTGAGAAGATAATAATTCCCATTGCATTCAGTGCTTAGTTCTGTTGCATACTGTAGGCAGTCAGGATTGATGAAGCAATATACACCTCTCTAGCTCCCTGGGATTGGATTTGGCATCTCCAGCAGAAAGGATGAGGAAGGTTCTCTTAGCCTGCAGAACAGTTTCATTAGGAGCTTTGAGCAATTTATTGTAATTCATACCGATTTTATTAGCTTTTGATTTTTGCCAGCGGTACTTAGGCTTCCACCTCTTCCTTCCTCTTTATCCTTTCTACAGTGCCAGAAAACAACTTTGTGTATGCTGCAAAGGAAATGGGGTTGGTGAAGGTAAAATGTGTGAATGGAAGAGGCTGGTATACAATTACAATGATTTATTGGATTCTTAGATCTTTGTCCAGCGAGTGAAATGTCCTAGTCCAGATTACGATGGGGATGGACTATTAGCTTATTAAGAGTCCTTCACATGATATTTGACAAAACTAGTAGAAAGTGATGATCCTATGACTTCTTTGGGGTTGGCTCAGGTTTATTGTTCTTTCTTGAGAGCTCAGCGTTTTGTTACTGGCTTAATGATAGTCCATCCAAGAAAGTCTATGGCTTGTAATATCCTTGAGTTTGATGTTTGGGCTAAAGATCAGTCTCAGCCTAATGGCTTAAGCATAAATGATATTTAGAAATCCTAATGAAGGAAGGAAAGAAATTGCTCCAGTGTTTTTCTTCTCATGTCTTTACCACTTTCTCTTTGGGGGAAAAAAAGAAAAATCTATAATATTTCTGCACTTAAGTCTATATCATGCAAACTGCATGCGTTGTTATACTGAATACAGAATGTTCAAAGATACACAATTTAAATTTAGGTAACTTGTGTGTTCATGGCTAGGCTGAAATAAATAAAATAATAATAATAAAAAAGATAAAACAGCTATATAGCAAAAAGATATTATTCAATATCCATTGAATAGCCATTCAGAAATCTAACTGTATAAATACAGTATGGTTAGTTCATTTTTTTTCCTTTAAAGAGACAATGTTGCCAATCCTGTTTTGCACTTGCACACATTTCCTAGTTATTAAAAAAGAATATACATATGCAAATTGTATTCTTCCCAGTTGAGAGGATAACATGCATAATGCATTATCAGTTTAACATCCAATTAATACCATCATTTACAACCCATTGGAAATAGACAATGATAACAAGTTATTATGCTTTGAACTAACAATAAACTGCCTGAGGTGTAACTGAAAATGAAACAATGTGTCAAAAAATACTAACTAGCATTCTGTAAATAAGCATTGTGTAGAAAACAATTGCTTTGAAATGGAAAGTAGTCGGCTAGTCCATACATTATAGGATTTGGCAAGCAATACTGTTCCAGAGCTTACTGCAGGTTGTTCAAAGACTAAATCCTTCTTCAGTATAGTGTAGTGCCATCTTTACTGCTGACATTGCTAAAGCAGGGTCAATTTCTAACTGGAAAAATCATACTGGCAAAACTCTTGCACGGTTAATATAGTGGTGACTTTGCCATTTGTCAGAATGTTGCCAGAATTATCTCTTTTTATAAAACAAAAACTTGAATAAGCTTATTGATGTTGGAATGGCATTATAGACCTGAAGTTATTTAAAGCTTTATAAAAATTTATTGGAAATGTCTTGATGATCTTGGGTTTTTATATTTTTTTCAGTTAAAATAATTACGTCATCATGGTTATAATTCATATTTTTTATTATTTAAAAGCTATACCTTCAAACATCTTGTATGTTAACAATAAAGTAAACTTAGGCAACTTAAATCCATGAATGCATGTGAGTATAAGAAAGATAAAAGGAGTGAATCAGCAGTGAGGAAAGTACAAATAATTGTTCAAAAGAACAAACAAACTTTAAAGTGCTGGCTCAGCTTCAATCTTGATTGCACAAAGTAGAGCATAGTGAGGAAGTTCCTGTCTGAGTTTAGCTATGTAACAATATAAGAGCTGAGCTATGTAACTGTTCATGTCAAGTCAGGAACACAGTCACAATCAAAGCACCTATAAATAATTAGAAAGAAAAGGCTACAGAGAAAACATAGATCTATTGTTTAGTGAGAAAGGTGAAATAATGAATCTTGAGATAGTGAAGACTGAAGCAATTGTGACCACCAGTTAACACGGCTGAACATAAAAGAACAACAAAGTAATAGAAACACAGGTCACAATGGGAAAGAAATAGCTTAAAGAATACATACTTAATCTAAAAATTTAAAAGTCAGTATGACTAGATTAAATATACCTTGAAGTTCTGAAGGAATTACCTGAAACAATTTGATCTATTAATGATTATTTCCAACAACACGAGGAGGATATACAAGGTCACACAGTGCAGAACAACTTTAAGGAGAAAAAGGAGTACCAGGAAAGAATAAATTAGTAGGCTATTTCCAATAAGCCAAAAAATACTGGAACATATTCTTAGATAACACATTTGTGAGAATTACATGAGCAAAATCCAAAATGGATATGTTGAGAATAAATTACATCACACCAATCTAATTTCTCTATTTGACAGAGTTGCTAGACTTTTCGATGAGAAGGAAGCATTAGATGTGATATGTCTTGACACAGCTTTTGAGACAATCTATTCTATTATTCTCAAGAAAAAACTAAGAAGTCATGGTCCAGACAGAATTAGAAACAATTTTAAAACTTTATTAAAGAATACTTACCAATAACTCAATGTCAGACTGGGAGGGTATTTTAAGCTAAATCCCACCGGGACTTTTCCTGAGTACTGGTCAATAATTTCATTAATGATTTGGATGATGGAATACATCGTGCACTTCTATAATCTCAGTACAACATCTCTTTAGGAAGAGTTGCAAAGATGCTGGAAGACAGGTTTAGAATTCAGAATGATTTTGAAAAAGTGGCTGATATCAATACAAATACATTCAGTAAAGTAAAGTTTATGTTCTACACAGAAAAGAAAAAGTCTGAGGTACAAATACAAAATGGTGTCTAAATGGCTAAGCAATAGTACTATAGAAAAAATGGTCTGAAGTTATAGTAGGCCACAAAATGAATCAGCAATGTGGTGTTGTTAAAAAAGAGTAGATAAAGTTTTGAAATGTATTAACAAGAATGTCATAAATAAGGCATGAGGTAATTGTTCTACTCATTTTGATACTGAGAAAGCCTCAAGGAGAGTCTGATAACCACTTTGGGGAAAAATACTTTTTAAAAAAAGGTGTAAAACAAATTGGAAAGTCTAGGGAAAGTGACAAAAATACTTTATCATTTTAAATTTCAGCAAGAGTGTTTTAGGTTTCATGTGAAATGTTTTAATTCCAAAGACCTTAATGCACTGGAATATTTTACTTATAGAGAAGTTGTAAGATCCCTTTCACTGAAGATTTTTAGAGATGTATCTGTGAGGGGAGTTAGAGGTCTATTGAATATAGCTTGAAAAGATGAAGATGAATAAGAAAACCTCTTGAGGGCTCTATATTTCCAAGTTTTGACAATATTTTGATTTACTGTCATCTTTCTTTTACTTCTAAAATGCCCATGTTTCAGAAATGTCCTCTCCATATTGTTTAAAAACTTTACAAAAACCTTTTTTGATTATCTTTGCTTTAGGTTATCACCATCTGTATGACCTGCATAGCACAGAGCATAAAGCTACACTAGTGCATCCTACACAATATGCCCCTCATTATTGAAAAATATTTTAACTAAATATCTGAAATCCTCATAAATAGTATATATGTTAATTTCATACATTTAAAAAATACTTTTTGCTGCTTTTATTCTGCACAGTAATGTGCCTCCATCAAGACTGCCTCTAGCCTTATCGTACCCTTTGAGCAACCCCAAATGTATGCTATTTATATAATGAAGACAGACAAGACAATGTTGCACCTTAGGTTTGTTTGGAGCTCAGGATAGATAACAGATAGTCTCAAACTAGTGACAGATTTGAAATATAATCCCATATAGTTCTTTTGAACTAGAAATAAGATTGCTATTCTAAAGAGTGTTTCCAGTATAAAACTGTGATAGACTGTAAGTTTGCTCTGTTTACTCTCAGTGTACTATATTCCTTAAGTAGACTGGTCCAGGAGGGACTCCCTGTAGGAGCAGCATTTGAATAGACTGATTGAGGAAAAGTGCAAGACTGCAGTTGAGGTAGAAGGGGAGAAAAAGAGAAAATTTGCAGCAGAGTTGCAGGAAGCTGGAATTTAAACAACGTTTGAGAGACTGATGAGAACTGAACAAGGTTCATTGCAAATCAAAGTCACTGAATTGACTGAAACAAATATCAGATTCAAGAAACTCCCATAAAAAGCAAAAAAAAAAAAAAAAAAAAAAAAAAAAGCCAGAGGAAAGTTTGTTTGTCTCTTGCGTTTCTATTCAGCCTAGCCATTTTGACTTTTTGCTAAAAACAGAATGACAAAATTGGTTTAAATCAAGAGTCTATTTATCTCAGCATTCCATTTCTGAAAGTGACAGTCAACAGAAACCTTAGAAAAAGTAAGAATAGGAATATGTTGTACCTTTTCTCACCTCTGCCACTCCATATTGTCACAGCTGTTTTCATGTCAGGAAGTTTCCTGACCTGTTTTCCTTTGCGTATTTAGTAGCAACAACTGGATTTCTCCTCTAAGTACTTATCCAGTCACCCTCTGAACCCTCTATTTTAAAATATGAACAAAAAAGCTATTAAAATTTTTTCAAGTTTATATTCTAATAAAATCTCTCTTTATATACATTTGTTTAAAAGCCTTTTAGCCTTCTTTCTTGGCTCATTACAAGAAGACGAAGATCCAAAGACCTCAAGGCTTTGTTCTACTTAAGTTCTCATTGAAAACATATGATTTATTTCTGGCACTGGAAAACTATAAAGCTTTAAGGTAGTTCTGTCTTGCCCTGAGGAAGTCAGGTCTGTTCTGGCTGTTACTTCATTGATGCTAGAAACAGCACCCCAGTCTCCCTTGGCTGTGGAAGTAGGACACACACATGGTCAGACAATGGATTCATTGCCCTGCTGCATTCAGTGACCAGCTGAAGGGCTGCCTGACATGTGCCACTCTTGTTTGAACTTTCCTTACTGGCCCAAGTTTTGCCAACTTTATATCTTCATTTTGTATTCATGATATGGCTGCCTTCAAAATTTCTACCTTGGCCAGCAAGCCCATTAAACTAGTATTTCCCCATGTTTCTCATGCTGGTATCTTGTCTGTGGTGCCACTGGTCAGGATTAGCTGTTTGTACCCCTACCCTAACATATATACTTAGAGTGCTTCTTAGATACTTAAATTGTTATGATTTATTTTTCCTTTCTTGGATGTCTGAATAATTAAAACGTACTTTTGTTAAGCAGGATAGGTAATAAGCACAGCTGATGTAACAGCTTAATCAGATTTAATATCTGATTATTCTCATTCTCCAAACTACCTCTATCTTGCGAAAAACTTGTACTGTCATTTATTTCACTAATACATGTGTTCCCATTCTTTGAAGGGTGACAGTACAAATATAGATCACAGATCTTTATCAAACAGACGTACACAGCTAACTAAATCTGGGAATCAGCTTTCAAACAAGCATAGTGAGAAGATGTCTAAAGGAAACATGAGGAAGTAAGATCAAATATAATTGTAAAGGTGGAGGAAGATAGAAATGAATAAACCATATATATCACAATGCACTTGAACACCTATTATATACTAATGAACACCCAGAATTAGTTATGTAAATTTCTTCATCACAGACTAAACTGACTTTTCATGTTCTTGTGCACTAAGCAAAGGAAGTGTGGCAGAGACACTTAAGTATCGAGTAAGAAATATAGACGTTTGTAATGGTGACAACTGCAAATTCATAGCTATTAGAGCTGAAGATGGGGTCATCTAGACTGTCCTTTTGCTAATGAAAGGTTGTTCCTAATATTATTTTCTTCCAATCACTGTGTGTAGGCTTATTCTAGGGAACCTGATATCTTACTATTCTACCACATCCTCTGACTTTTTTCATATTTTAATGGCTCTTGTTGCTCAATACTGATAAAAAGAAAATTATATCAAGATGAATTAAAGTCAGACACATGCTTATTGAAGGATGTTTTGAAAGCTGACTGTATTAGCATTGAACTTTATTCTGTTCTTTTCTTCTTGGGCAAAATCAGAGAGCAGCTGTAGCTGCATCTTGGATAGAGTGACACACAGTTTGGTTCTGTCATCCGTTATCATGAACATAACCCTGCTGGAGGAGGAGACTTGGCATTCAGATCATTTTATATCTCTCTAAGCTGATGCACAGCGAGTAGATAATAGTCTTTCTCCTGCCTGACAGAGTTTGGGGTTAAGAAGACAATTAGTTTATGGAAGCTCAGTCATGATGAAACAGATGTGGTTCTAGCAGGCTTTAGGAAGCATTCATAATAAACTAAAACTAGTAGCAATTTTTTTCTGTGAAAAAGAATGTAATGGGGGATCTGGGACCATAAACAGCATGAAAGTCAATAATATCATGCTGTTGCAAAAAAAGACAAAGATCAAACTGGGATGTATACACAAGTATGACATTTTCACAACACAACATGAACATGCTGGTTGAATCAGCATCAGAAGGTGTCTTATTTTAGCCATTGCATTTTCAGACTAGGATAGAATCCAGGAAAAGTAGTGAGAATAACTAGCCTCTAGAAAGCATGTCTTAGAAGGAAGGACTGAAGAAGTGGTGTTGTTTATTCTACTGAAAGGAAGACTGCCTGAGGCACAGTCACAGAAAAGGTAGCTACAAAGGGGAAGGGAATAACCTGTTTTCATGTCCACTGCTAACAGAACAAAAAGAAGTAGACAAAACTGAAGAAAAAGTCAACAAGTTTGTTATTAGGATGAGCTTCTTACTGATATGGACAATTAAGCTAGTAGTTTCTAGCATTTAAGGCTTTTAAGAACAAACTGGACAAGTATTTGCAAGAATTATGTCAGCATTGTTAACCCTGCTGGAAAACTAAAGGATAGGCTAGCTGACCTTTTGAAATTCCTTCCAGACATATTTCTCCTTGATTTCTATAAGGCTATATCTGCCCCTTACATCGCAACAACATTTACCTATTTCTTGCTTCCAACATTGATTATCTAGGTTTCCTGTTGTACACCTGCCACTTTCCCAAAACAGCAGAAGAGAGATTTTCATCTGCTGTTGTATCTGAGTGGATTCCAAAAAAACTGTTTCTGTATACCCCTGAAAGGCAAATAAAGGAATGACAATGTCTTTGTACATGCACCGTACTCTGAAACATAACAAATTCTCAGGGCCTGGAGGTAAGTTTCAAAGGTAGGACCTTTTCAGCTGAGAAAGGTCAAAAAAAAAGAGTTCGCTATTTATTTATTTATTTATTATCACATATATGACCTGGATAAAATGCACATTTTTTTCAAACTTCCTTATAGCAGCAAATATTTTTTTGAAAATATAGAATATTTTGAAAATATAGAATATGGAGGTAGATTCTCCAAAACAAACCATAGTATACGTTCTTGAGGAGATAAGCACTACAAGAATTCAGAAGTGATATTCTTAATCTAAGTTGCAGTCTTATTTTCACTATATTTTTCAGGCATGTTCCATCCAATACAGATCAGTTAGAAATAATATTTTTATGAAGTCCATTGCTTACTATTTTAACCAGAGTTCTGAATATTATGAACACATCATAAATTCCTTTTACTCATTTTCTATCAATAATTCTACTCCAATTTTTGACACTAATTTGATATGCCATAAAACACTGATTTAAATTATATTCATACACCATCCAAAAGACCAGGTGGTCATCTAATTGTCTCGTTATTTCTCTAAAGGGAGGATCTTTTCTGAAAAAAAGAAACTTTGTCATGCACATATCTAGGCAATGTGAGAAAAGCCACAGCAACACCATGCTTTATTCATATAGTGCAAGTGGCAATTTTATTTGCTTTAAAAATATTCTTTACATTTAAAAAAAGAAATTGATCCTTTGACCACAGTTATTTATATTTTCTTTATACACAGTATGGAATTCCCTTCTGTCTTAATCTTATCACTGCTCAGGAATGATGGGTTTGCTGAGACCATCTGTTTAATCTTTTGCCAAAATTATTCCAATTACAGTGGCAGAATCTCTAAATGAACAGTGCCTAATATGAGTGTTTAGTGGACTCAACAACAGAAAATCATCCAAATGATGTAATTTTGATTTTTAATCTGATCTGAACACGCCATCCATTGGATGAGTATCCTAAATTTCACAAAGGCTAAGTAAGATATCATGTACTGCTTAAAAATAACTGCAAAAACCACAATCTTGTTGATGAAAAACTACAGACAGAAAGCTCAAAGCATTTCTTAAAGGTAATATGTAAGTAGAACCCTTTAGCTTTTTCAGTTATCCTTCACTACGTGTAGTGAACAGGCATGCAAATACATGAACAAATTTCTATGTTTTCTTTTCAGTAAAGAAGGTGGCCTGCTAGCCTTCTACTTTTGGTCGGGTGGCAAATTCTTTCTAACTATTGTCATCCTCCTCTTTTGGAACTAATGTAGACCTCTCCTCATTATAATGCCAAGTGTATCTTCAATTTTGAAGTAAAATATGAGCTGGAACTAGTGTAGATATTTCCTGATTCCTTAGCAATGAAACTGATGAGCAGGCTACATGGCTTCCCTTTCAGGGTGACTAACTCAAACACGATTGAAAGAGAGAGGGACAGACTAACATCAGAGGAGAACAGCAAGCTGCTGGACTTCATGATCCACAGACAAAAGAGAAGAGCAAGTCTGAATACAAGGAACAGTGCCATCAGTTATTTGGCTGCAGTAAGAGGTATTAGAATAGTCTCCCATAAACTGATAGATGGTAGAGGAAATGGATGAAATAATTCTCTTTTCTGTCCTTTTTCTCTATCAATTTTTAATTACATTTTTTAATTATAGATTTAAGCACAAATTTTGTTTTAAAGACATTTTCAAAGCAGATACCATATCCTAAGTATTTTCCTACTGTCATGCGGATGCAAACTTAATACAGGATTTTCTCTGGAGAAACAGTTTTCTTTCAAATCCTAGAAGTTTTTACTTTGCAGCCTCCTTATAATGAAAGAGTAAAACTTCAAAAAAAAAAAAAATCACTCCCCCAAAATATGAACTTTATTTAAAATGATCACTATAATTTTCATCAGAATTACAAAAGCCAAACGAGATCTTCCTGAAGTGATAAAGAAGCCCATATTACTTTTGTTACTGAAAAAAAGTGAGGGAAAGAAAAATGAAGAAAGAGAGAGAAGGAGGAGGGAGGAAGGAAGAAGAAAGAAAGAAAGGAAAGCAGGCAGGCAGGCAAGAACAGAATGTATTGAGGTTTTTTCCTTTTCTTCTCGATGGATAACTTATTATCTCCCATCACATTCTATAATAAATGGGTAACAAAATATTCACTATACATAAAAACAGAATTTGTCACATTTTTTTAAAAAGAAGTAAGCATTTCCTTAAATTGTTATTATTGTTAACAAGGCACACACTTTGAGAACTCACACTTATTCTACTGATTGATATTTTAATTACCTTTTCAAAGGGAATGGTTATGCATCTTTATTTCAGGCAGCCACCTCCTACTGCTGTTATTTATAATCCAGGTAAGAGCATTTGTATTATATAAGTACTTGTACAGTTAATCTCCAGTGTCATATACAAAAGGAAGACATTAGTGAGCTGCAAAAGCACAGTACTGACCACTGAGAAAATATACCACAGACCATGTGCTTCACCCTGGGGAAATTAGACTAAATAGATGCCTCTTTCTTGAGACAGCACATAAGAATATACAAAACTTTTGGACCAGAAAAAGACCATCTGGAAGAGCTTCACTGCTTTTTATTCATTTCTCTTGTTTAGTGCTAGTTGCATTATTTATTATAAAGCTTTTATTTAGAACATATAGTCTGTCTTCCTGTCCATAAAGAGATCTCAACTTTTAGAAATGCATTCATTCTGTGAGATTGTCTGAAGAAGTTTAATGATGCATTTTAACCTAGAGCTGAGTTACAAACTGTCTGTTCCAAAAATATATGGGAAAGTTCACTATTTGGCAATTACTATTGAAACTATATTTTTTAAACCTGGTTGATGCTCTACCACATTATTAAAACAAAATTTGCATACCTCCCAAAACAGAAAACAAATAAAACAAAACAGAACAAATTTGAGTTCTTTGATGCTTTTGGGTGAAGAAGAGGCTTCATTTTTAGTAGGACTAGAGAAAGGAAAAAGCAGATGAGCAGCTGATAGGAATTTTAGTAAATAAAAATAAAAATAAGTTTCTATATATTCATCTCAAAAGAATATTATACTCTGATTATCAGTCACTTTCTATTATCACAGATTTGAAACTTTGGGTCCTACCAGACAGAGAAATAAAAGAAACATAAAATTGCTTACTCTGTAGTATGACAACACTCAATTCTTCTATCAAAGTTGTCTAGGAAAAAAAAAAGTAAATACCTGAAATTTCCAACATTTAAAGGATGTTTTGTGTAAGCAGTGCTCTGAAATATCTATTTTGTATTTTTGCCTATTTTTCTATAAATTAGAAAATAAAATCTGAAACTTTTAAATCTTAAACATTAAAATCTGCTATGACCTAAGATGAACTTTGTCTGTGTCCATGCTGGCAAAAGATACAATTGGAACAACTTTTAAGAATACCTAACAATGTACAACCTAAATAGTAATTTTTTATGTATTTCTGAAGACAATGAGAAACACATCTAAATGCACAATCTGTAGCTCAGTAATAATGCCGTATTATTATATTTCCATATAAGATACATTGGGAAATATTTTTTTTATATGTATTTTCTAAGACTAATACTGCATCCACCAAGTAGCAGTGTTCACATGGTTTTGGAATGCTGGGATGTTTAGCAGTGCTAAGAAAGAAATCTTACTCATACCTGAGTTGTTAATCAAAGAGTTAAATGACAGTAAGAGGAGCTATGGTATTGAAGAGAGTAGAAAATGGAGGTTGCCATTTTCCTATTTTAAATATTTCATGATGCCAGAGCAGTCTTTCCTTGTGGAAAAATGTTACATCAGAAAATAACATTATTTGTTTATGAGAACATCGTTTTAACAAGATTCCCCTGCAGTATCCAAATTGTGCAGAACTGAAGTAGGTCCATCGGACTTTGGAAATGACCTCTAAATGTTTACCAGGGAAACAGAAGCCCTGTCAGGGAAGACAACGCAATGGTATATCTCTGCAAACAGAGGACAAATATGATTTTGGCTACTATTAAGATGGCAGAATTAACAATGTGAGAATTTGGCAGAAGTGCTAAAGAGACAGCTAAGGAAATTATTGGTGCCTTGAAGCTACAGGTGCAGAGTTGCAGCTGCTGCTTCAAAGCAGATGTAGTTCCCATGGGAAAGTAGGGAATGGGATTGCAGCTTCTTATAATAAAGCAGTGTTTCTTGAACTGTATATTCCAATGAGAGCTGTAAAGTATTTGCTTTTTAAAGAAAAACTTAAAATTATACAACAAAAAGGATTACACTCATAAAACCAAATTATACAACCTAAACATTATTTAAACAGATGTAAACTGTACAGGAGAGCAATCCTACTCCTTATCTGGATAGAAGGGGTTGCATTTTCATGAAGTTTGAGATACACCAACTGCTAGAAAGACACCAACTCCTCCACATCTTCACAAATCTCAAGGAGAGATGAATTAATACTGGATGCAGAACAGCCGCCCATTCCTTAACTGCCACTAACCCTCCAGCCTTTCCTGATGTCAAACAGTTTGCAAAAGAGTCAAGACTTGCACTAAAGCAGTGAATGCAGAAAAATTCACAGTCTTCTTCCTTGTTAAATGGTTGTATTAGAATATATGTTGTCCTTTAGAGGGTATGAGAACAAATGGTACCATTGTGATCATATAAGTTGATTCTGACCACGGGATTTTCATTATGTGAATACTATTTTGAAAACAAACAAATAAACAAACAAACTGACAAAAACATACAAGCAAAAAACCCTGACCCAATCCCAATTTTTAACAGTGAAATACTCCATTAAATTTAAAGACTAAATACATTTTTGAATGTTATGTTATTTTTGGTAAGATATAGCAATGATTATGGCTAAAAATTTCCTCATTATTTCTAATCTGAACTTTAACATCTACAATTTCCAACTTTTTTTCCATAGACTAAATTGTATTTAGGATAAAAGCGGAAGAATGGATCTGGAGGAGTACTAGTCTGCAGATAGCATGGCACACTTCCTGGGTGCAGACACACTGGAGGCAAAGACAGCTCAGAAACCATCTTGTGCATTGCCATGGGAGAAACTGCAAGAATCATCTCTGCTGCAAATTCTCAGCCTAAAGTCAGAATCAGCCTCTACCATTTCACAAGATGCACATCTGGCTGGAACAGGTCTCAAGCCACATGCCAGATTGCCCGGCATCTCAGCAAGAGAGCATGTACTGCAGACAGCATGGGAAGCTGACGACTATATTGTTCAAATGAGCAGTCACTACTGCTTTACACGCATCTTAACCTTCCTCCACCCTCTTGAGTTTTTTAACCTCATATGGGCTATAATTTATCCCTTTGATAATACGCATCAAAAAAACCCCTAGGTTTATACGAAAACTCAAGGTGAAGCTAGCTGAAGGCATTTGCTTAATGAAATTATTGATTGTCAAAGATATAATGTGAACTTCGTTGTTTATCTTCATGAACTAAATGCGGTTTGACCAGCATTTTCTGATATCCTTTGCAGCTGATTCCTCTAGCTAACATGTTTTTGGTCCTACCACATCATATTTCTTCCTAGGTAATTTGTTAGGAGAAAAAAAAAAAACTTTGAAAGACACAATTCCCCTCTTAAGAAGGCATTTAGTCTACTATCTAGTCAGATGTAAATGGTCGGCAGAGAGTAATGATGGTATAATCCTGCTGTCATTTACAAAGTAACAGTGCTTGCTAGTCCTTTGTATAGCTTTGTTACTCTTGTACGTTTTTTAAAATGTCTGTGAGAGTAATTGATAGACAGAATGTTATAGACTGATAACCTCTAAATATACTTGAAATCCCTATTAGAACCAATATGATAGATGACAAAGTCCTTGAATTCTATGTCTGCCTGTTAGTCTATACTACTGACCCTTTCCTAGTTGGTTCTTTTCATACTTCAGGAAGAAAATCAGTATTTATCATGTTCCACAAAAAATGTAATGTAAAATAGACCTGGAAATGATAGTTCTTTGTGTCATACACTTCTTAATATGTGGAAATAGCAGCTAGATAAAAATATTCTCCAGAGATTTAAACTCGGTTGAATAAGTAACTTCTAGAAATATGCTCTAGCCTATGAGCTCTAATTAACATTAGAGCTATGCGAAGCCTAGTTAGTTCCCTTTCTAGATGTTCACAAAATGTTTTCTTTTCTTTTTTTCCATTTGATTTGGAGTTATGTTGGTTCACATACATCAAACTCTTGTTGAATTTCAAGGTTGTATGAACTCCAGTTCTTCAAGGGGTAGTGAGAAGGAATTCTTTTTCAGATTGAGTTTCCTGAGTTTGTGAAGAACTGTATGATAGAAAAGTGAATTCCTTGGGATAGAAAATTGAGTCTTCATATAACCCTTGCAATATCTGCCTCCTTGGTTTCTCCAAAGAATTTGGAGACTTTGACTTTGTACTTGGTTTCTGAGTGTTCAAAATGTATACCACACTCAGTGCTTCTGTTAGCTACCTAGTGGCTGGGGAAGAAGAAAAATGTCTTGATCAATTACTTGGTTCCTATTTTTGCTTGTGTTTGTTTATTTTTCTGTCTTCTTCTAACACATTGGAAATTGACATCTATAGGAAGCTATCAATCTGGAGAACGGAGCATTCTGCTCTGTAGATTTGACTTGCTTTGGGTTGAGCTGGTCACCACATTTATGGTTATGAGGGAATTCTTTCCTAGGTCAGAAAGAAAGTTGTTTTGACTTGTTTGATGGTCTTTCTCTCATAGTCTGGGAATGTATTCACTTCCATTTCCAATTTGGAAACACTGTGATGCTAGGCAGGGAGGACGGTCTCTTAGTAGGACACATACATACATATGTATGTATGTCTATACACGCACACATATATGTATATACATACAATGTGGATCCCTCCAGGAGCTGGTCTGAGACACTTGGTCCTCTCAGCAGCTGGATCCCTGGTTTTCTCAGTTGCTAGCACCTGGACACCCAAGCCCCTGAGGCCCAGGGCCCTGCTCCAGGTGCTGGTACAGATCCCCTCACACACATGCACGTGTGCGCACACGCGCGCGCACACACACACACACACACACACACACACACGCACAGTGGATTCATGACCTTGGACAAGCTGTCTATCTAGTAGCTGGACCTGGATCCTCACTCTTCCAGGTGCCTCACCCCCAGAGACACACACGCACACACACATACCAGACACACATACACGAATGGGTATCAGTCAACCCTCAGATCCAACGGTCTCCCTGGCAGTCAGCTGGGACTCCCCTGCTCCCCCCCGGTAGTCAGTTGACCCTGCGGTCTTGCCTTGGAGACACACACACACACACACACACACACACACACACCCCTCGCTCCCAGGTCACTGTGCTTACTTGCCGGCTGGTCCAGCTTGATGTTCACTAGCGATCGCAGACTCACTCACAGATCCTCACATGCTCCCGTCACTGGCACTGCAGACCCGGGCCCTCTGAGCCCTGGTCGCCCTCTGGTTGCTGACATGTGACTTCATTCCTCCAGTGTCTCCTGTTGCTGGCACTAGAGATACGGTCCTGTGACCTGTGGTCTGACTCCAGCTGCTGGCACTCAAGACCCTCACTCCCTCCAGCCATTGGCACCACAGGGGCCCTCTGACTGATGGGCAGGCTACAGATACTGGCATTTAATTTCACTCCCTCTGGTCTCCCCAGTTGCTGTCACCAAGGACATGTGGGCCCCTACAACCTGTGGTCTGGTTCCATTTGCTGGCACTCAGACTTCCACACACACAAATGTGCTCAGAATAGAGCCCATAACCCAGGAAAATAGCTACAAATGGAGTTTAATGAGAAGACAGGACAGACTGCGCTGATCAGGCGCAGGGCAAGGCCAGACAAGCGTACTGACCAGCAGCATGGGTATATGTGACTGGCCCTTTTTATCCCCTTACCCTTCTATTTTATCAGACTGGCTTCTCCCCAAATCACCTAGATCCTTCTCCTTTTCTGCCTTTGGTTCCACCCATAAATATTCCATAATAAGTCTTGCACAATCCCCAAATGCTATTTCCTGCATCCAAGTGTCCCATACCGCTAGGCAGTGACCCCCTCAGTCCAGACAGTGCTCCAGAGATCTGCTCCCATTGACTTATCATGATGGGTTGCACACCTGGGCCATGGGGCTGATGCTCTCCCAGAGTAGCCCTGGGAGGAGCTGGACAGAGTGTCTCTTCTCTGAGTAAGTAATTTGGGTTCCCCTGCCTGCCATTGTTCCTCTGTGCTCCTTTGTGTTTGTTGAGATTTTTTTTTATCACATAACCTAACACACATCACTAAATCTCCTTTACTAAAAGGAACTTGTGACACAATTGTAATTTGTAATGCCTTTGTTCCCTTTTGTTTAGAGAGTGTGGGTGCCAGCACTGCACACCAGTGTCTAGAACTGAAACCCAAATCAGATGTTTCTTACTGAAAATCAGCAGAACTTAGTCATCTGGATTTGTTTTGTAATGGGAATTGCATTTTTGAGGCTTTCCAATGCCCATAAAATTTTTTTGCCTGTCATAAACTGTTTTTCCTAATATTGTATTTTCTGAGTCCATCTTCTCATTTGTAGCTGCACCTCCTTTCATTATGCAGTAAGTGAAATGATTCCCCTTTACTTTGAAATTTGAAAGATAATATTGTATGTAAATTTATCAATATGCATTAACTAAAAAAAAAGAACTACATACTGCAGAAGCATTTTTGGCTTGCAGTCAGGATTATTCCTATTATGGAAGGGAATATCTGCAACTGCTGAGGTCCCCAGAGCCAGAAACAGGTAGCTCAGGAAGACCCTTAAAAGAGAGGGGAGATAATAGCAGTTGGAGAGTACCAGCTGCCATGAATTTGCAAATTCTCAATTCCACAAAGAGCGTGGCAGACTTTGATCACTGCTAGGTAATACAAAATTTCTCTGTTAAAAGTCCAAATCCTACTGGACAGATTCCAGTACTCAGAAAAAATCATGGCCAGATAAACAAGGAAACTCATCAAAAACATGTTTAGGAAAATGATCAGTACAGGTAAGTTATCTGTCTAAAGCTGTTGTATATAGGATTTTACACAAGCATCTTCATCACTTCTGGCAGACCTGCTAAAGAGATTCTAATGCACCTTGGACCATGTACTCCACACATTGTCCTTCCTGATTCTTTGACTCCTAAGGTTTGGGCTCATATACTCTATACTTACATTTTTGACAATATTTGGTTCATGTACACCAGAATTAAATTGTGATCTTTTACAGGTCATTGATTTGTCAGGAACAATATGTACATATCACTAGTTCTCCAGCATCTGTTGCTCAGCATCACATAAGCATTCATCTACGTAGCTCACCAGTAGGGTTTCCACTATTTACTACAGCTGAACAATCAAGTCAATGACTTTGTTTACTCTGTTCCATTTACTGCCTTGCTTTGCTATGAATAAGCAAATATCTGTTTTGTTCATTATTTTGGTTTAACGAACCAAAATCTTTGTAATTCAGGCTTTTGATAGGAGTTATGCAATATTTTATTTAAGGGATTTTTGGGATAGATCATAGCCATCTCACCCATAATCTTTTCCTTTTTCCAAGGTAATGCATCATTTGGAGCAATTTCTGTTTTGCTGTAAAACACATTGGATTTGAGTTTATGACAGGCCAAAATGGATTCTATCAATTTTCTCACTTGACAGACAAATCCCCTTGGTGTTTGCCTGTACTTTCTTTGTAATTTCCATCACAGAGAACTAGCTCTTTTTTTATTTATTTTTAACTTCTCCTTTTACTTTCACCAAGCTAATGCCTTGAATGTGCTTATAATGTGAATACTGGCAAGTATTTTTTTGCATGTTTGTAAATTAAGGTAAAAAAAGCAGTGGAAGAGTTTATTTTCTTGAAAGATCTTTATGAAAAACTTCCAGCTATATCACAGATTGTATCTGATGTCTCTTAATATATCTTTTTTATTCATATTTGGTCTTAACTTGATTACTGATCTTATTGTTGGGAGGACCATGTCCTCATGGTCTTATTTTGAGGTTAAAAATGGAATAAGACATTTTACTTTTGCATCAGTTTTTACTACGAATTTTCTCTGTTCTTCAGCTATTTCCATTTCTTTGCATAGACTATTTATTTTACAATTTTTTGCATCAGCATTTGAAGAAATCGTACAACTATGTTCTCTCTGTCACAGATTCCATCAGAATGATATAACATATCATTAAAAGTGTCAAATTAAATGCAAAAAAACCCTGTAAATTTGTTGTCATAAGTATAGTACTTCATTTTCATCTATGTACCACACAAAAAAAGCTCACAGGGGCTTTCTGACAGAGTCTTATTCCTTTATTTTGAGAATAATGATATTAAAGTTAATCTTTATATGAGCTCTTTGATGTTATTCTAAGTGATTTAAGCAGTCCACACCTGTTGAATATTAATTGTGCAAATGTGTAGACTAATTCCATTGTCAAAATCTTCCTATAGCTTTTTACTGAATTTGACCAATATTTATGTGATTGGTGTGTTATGATTTTGTGTGTGAAAGCACAGCAAGAGGGCAAGTTGGACCCCCTGGAAGGAGGGAGGAGAATGCTCCCCCTCTCAGCTTGCTATCAGGCTGCTCAAGGAGGAAAGGCTCCAGAGACTGCAGAGGAGCAAAGACTAAGCAGCCACAGCGCAGAAGTGATGGCAAGATACATATCTGAAGCTCCACAAGAGACTACGCAAAGTCTGCCACAGCTCAGAAACCCACTGAATTGAACAATGATTCACCTACAAGAACATACTAGAAAGGAGAACACTTGTTAATAAATCCTTTTTAGTTCCAAGCATCAGATCTTTGGAATTTTCTCTATTTTTAAAGGAAAACCTTTCTTGTTCATATTCTAAAAATTCTTACTTTTTTGAATTTAAAAGTCTTTAAAAGTTCTGATCTTTTGGGGTGAGTTTGCTATAAAGAGAAGGCGGCGGCAGATCCACCATAGATATTACACTGACTCTGATTCCATCACACAGCTGTTTTACTCTTTTTGACTTGAGACACTATGACCTAAATATCTATTTTTAATTGCACTTTCTTTATTTTATTCTAAAAGGGTTTGTCAAAAGGCAATTAAAATTTGATTGAAATAGCAATACCATTTTCGGATCTGATGTATGCCACTACTGAGAAAATAAGTATAGCAGTAGCGGAAGATTAATCTCCTATGGCTCAAGCCTGATTGTAGTGTTGATGGTGAACGAGGTTTCAAGTTTTTGATTCATATCTGTCACAGGTTTCAATTGTTAATTCAGATATCACATAGTGTATCCATGATAGACATGAACAACAGTGTTGCAGTCATCACAGCTGCTCCTTGACAAGCCATCATTCTGAAGAACAAGAAAAGAAAGAAAATCTTTTCTTTTCAGGTTAAAAGGAGCTTTATTCTGTTTCCCTTTAGAAGAAATAACAAACTCCGATATACTATTCAGATAAACTGCTCTTCTGATGGAGATAGCTGATGATAGCTGATCACATTCAACTAGATCATTTTATCAGTCACAAAATATAGTATATCAGATCTTGCGGCGGGGAGGGGGACAGAATACGACTTCTATCAAATGTCATGGAACAGGACTTGTAGTATGATGATGCATTCCATTTTGGCTGAGAAGTCCTTTCAGTAGCTCATGACAATATTTTCCCTGCAGATATTTTGCTAGAATTCTGATGAGTTGACTAAGTGGTTGAGATGCCTGTCACAGTATTTCTTTTGAATTTTAAGAATACTAATGGCTGATTGTACTCTATTTCCTTTAGTTTGGATTTTAGCAATGGATATTATTATTGGCCTTCAGAGAAATCCGAGAGTTATAAGGTTCTTGTTTTGCTTCAAATATTTGTGGTTAATGTATTCAGTATTACAATCTATTTTTTTTCCTTATGCTTTGTACCTTGCTATGAAGTTATTTCCTTCTTCTGCATTATATACAGGTACAGTACTGTATATACAATGACTTTAGCAAGTGAACTGTTTGTAACATTAGCATCTTATGTGGATAATTGACGTACTATTACATATACTCACCAAATGAAAGAGTAGGTTTGATGAGTTTTACAGATTCATTAGAACATAGCTCACTCATGCCCATTCAACACAGTAGAATTTTAAGTGTCAGGAATTTTTTGTTGAATTAAGGGGATAATCTGGCATATACCCTCCTTTGCAGATGGTACAAAGACCTCCTGCTAAATCTTACCCAAATGGGGTCTGCTTCTTTCTTGCTCACTTTTAATTCAGTTTTTTCTCAAAATAAGATTTCTTAGATGACAAACCCCTTCAAGAACATTTATGTGATGTGAAAACCAAAAACAGTTCAGGAGGGACATTAATTGTAGGGGCCATCAAACAATATGCTTGATTCCTACTCACCTCTTCTTTTAGGATTTAGTATAATCATAATCCTTGTGAGGAATTCAAAATCCTGAACGCTTCAAGTATTGATACAACAGTCTATTTCTTCCAAACTTTTCATTCATACCACTTAGAGGATAGTGTAAGTCTTCCTAGATGGCTGTTGTACCAAAATAATTAACACAGGTTTAGCAATCAGTCCTGTTTAAAGAGTGCTTTCCTAGTGTCAGTGACCAAGAGCTGCAGCTCCTTCTCTGATTATTTCTACTGCACCATGTTGATATTTTTCTTGACCTCCTAATCAATTTTTATATTATGACAGTATTTTATTACTAGGAATATTGTATTCACTGACTGTAAGTATTAAAATTCCATGTTAAAATTGAAAATAAACACACAGTCTCAGTACCTAAAGTAAATAAATTTCTGCTCTATTTCTTTTCCCAGTTTGCTTTATAATCAATGTGCAATGAAGTGGTCTGCATTACTAGAGTCTCCCATGAACTCTTAAGTCTGGCACACATGAACAGTTTCACCTATGAATCAGATATGGTCTCTCTCCTAAATTCCTCTCAGGTCTTGGGATCTGTTCTAAGTTCTTCTGGCCCCACAGAAATTGTTTAACAATATTGATTACCAAAGCCAGTCAATTGGCAAAGGTTAGAAAGTAAGTATTTTCTATTAAATTTTGAGTTTTCATATTTTCTCTTTATAGGAATAGATAGAAATACTGTGCTTTTCAACATAAAGGAAACCAGACTGGCCATGGTACTCTGATAATCTGTGGGTTTCTTGAGGTTAAAAATTCTGAAACTCATAATCCCTGGATTTTACAGATAAAATACCGTTTGCATTTAACATTATAAATTGCCAAACTGTGCCGTAGTGTCTGTAACTTGGTCAAGGAGCAAAGGACTATCTTTATTCTTCTCTGTTCAGGTATCTAGTGACAAATTTCACCATTAAAATGTGCCCCTATGTAATCCACTTTTTCTGTTCTTTCCTTCAGTTTCATTCACTTTCTGGATGCATGTTCAATTCAGTATAAGTTATTACTTTCTGGTTTTGACCTCTGCTTTTTACTCTTTCTCAGAAGGCAGTTCCATCCTCTTCCTTAACTCCTTAAACTGTAGCTGCACCTGGTATGTGTTCTCTTCCAGTTCTAGGTGCCTCCAGGGGATTGGCTACCAACCCTAAAATTTCTTCTCTGGTATCACCTACTTCTAATGCTCTTTAGAAGAATCTGTATGATAGTTTAATTAATAGCAGCTATTTAAAAACTGGATCACTATATGAGTTGTATTGAAAATTAAATATGAATCTCCCCACAGAAACTTGTCATAAGTAAGAAGGCTTTTGTTCAATTTTTGCTTTACATTTAACACACTGAAATATAGTTTTCTTCTCCAAACAGGGATGCAGTCAAATTAGTTTTGGTAATATACAAGAAATGCTCATCCTTCTTCATTATCCTCATCTTTGTCTTTGCTGTTCTTGGAAGAAGAGGGGAAAAATTCAACTTCAAGATTACCCTTATAGAAGCTAAATTGCAATTCATTTCATAGAATGATCTTTTTTTTTCTTCAACATTCATAGGAAATGCATATTTTAACTGACCAGTTAAACCTGTTTAACTTGTATCATTGTCAGCGCAGATTCTCTATATCCTCTGATTCTTTTTATACATACTAAGTTCCTCTTCAAGTTCTTTAGATTTCTTTCATTAGTTGTTTTGCTTATAGCTGTAAATGAAGAGAGAATAAGAATTTGCAGTACACTGAAGTTATTTTCATCTTACAAGACTGCCCTGCAATACTCCGTTCATGGTGTGGTTCTGCCACAGTCCAGGAGGGATTATGGAAGTAGGCTTTTAACAGGCTTGGGAGGCCTGTCAGAGCCCTGACACTAAAATTTCATTGGAGTCTCAATAACGTATGAAAGACTATTCTTAACTCTTCACCTGTAATTATCCCAGTGAGCCATTTTTATAATTTAGGATGATAGCAGTGCTGCTGCTGAAGATTGTCTTGTTGAGAACTTTTAACAGGTTCACTATGATTTTCATATCCAGCGAATGAAATAATACATCAGTCAAGTACACTCCATTGAAATGTTAAGTTTCATTTTTATCAAAAAATTATTTTGATATTACAGGTGCTCAGAAAGGAAAATCAAATAATATCTCATTTTTATTCTGAATTGAAATTTTTCATGATATTTAAATTTTGATTTTTATTTATCTCTAATGATACTTTCAGTTCATACATCAGAGTGACAGGCAAACATCATATTACCAAGCTTTTGAGTTTCCAAATACTTTTGAAACTCCAAAGCCTTTACTGAATTCATCTAACTTCTCTCCAGACTGAAGAATTGTTTGTCTTTCTTTCTGCCATGGGATGATTGTTCTGCTCTTTATCCACAGCAGTATTCAGCATACCTGCTGCTATTGTCTTCAAAGGGATATGTGCACATTAAATGTCTTTAAAGATCAACTTTAGGTTGGTTCAAGTCTTTCGCACGGCTCCTTTTACTGAGTTTCTAGTGTTAGTGGCTTCATTCTTCAAATTTAGCAAAACTAACAAAATATACCTGAAGTTGCATTTACTGTAAGGAAAATTTCCCTCTCAAATCTATTCCTTTATAAAATATAAGTAATTTTTGCTAATACTGAGGGAAGCTATGAAATGTCAAGATCAAAACTAAATTTGACAACAGCCTTGACTTCTTAAGGCTGTTATTAAATCCACAGTTTTATTAGGGAGCATAGAGTTGCTTACCTTCCACCCAAGAGCTGAACTCATATCTATGATGCACAAAAGCAAAAGAAAATCAAATAAAAGTAGAAAGAAAGTAGTATCAAACGTCTGCTTTATATCCTAAAATTTCAGTAGTGAAATTTAAAGCTTTTATTATATTCACTGTAGAGTACAGTAAAAATCGTCTTTTTTTTTCCTCTCTCTTTCATTTGTGACTCCCTATTTCTCAGTAAATGAACAGATACACACTTTTCTCATCAGGGTTTTTTTATTATTATTTGGACCCTAAAACAAATCGTTTTCATCTCTAAAAAAGAAGATAAACCCATTATTATTATTTGATACTTAGAAGGAATCATTATTTGTGTAGTATTGTATAGAGGTAAATTCCCCTTGACAATATGACTTCCATCAATCAGTCACAGAAAATTAAAGCACTTGGTTCCTCATAATATAGTGATTGTTAATGAAGGTTATTAGGAAGTTCTAATTATTTTTTGGCAGAAAATGAAAAATAGTTTTCATCTAGTTTAACCTTAGAGTTATAACTTAGTATTGCATTTTGAAAGAGAAGAGAAGGAAATAATTTTAAGGTTTCTTAATCTTTAAATCCATTTTAAACAAATAAACATTGATTCTGGTAGAAGTGTTGATTTTTAGCTGTGATCTTTTATTAAATGCAAAAAACAGTTAAAATACAATATTGTAATATCATACAGCTGGGGACTTTAATTGAAAAACTGAAAAAGATTAAAATTTAAAGTGGACATATTTCATTTGGTTAAAAAACATATTTTGTGAAAGAATGTTTGAAAATATTTCACTTCAGTAATTTTGCTGGTATATATACTAATATGAACTGCATATATTCAGTTATTTTAAGTATACTGTAGGAATGTCTTGGTCCCACTTATCCTCCTCTATTATTATACTTAATATTTATTTAGTACCTTTTCTTTTCAAGATGCTTTACAAATGTTAATAAGCTAGGCCCAAGTTTTTACTGACCTGCTTTTAGTTCATCTCTGTGGTCCTGCGTGCAGTAATACTGGTTTCAATGGGCTTCCTGTGACACAGGGATCCAGTTATGCTAATGTCACTTAAATTCTGGGGACTAGTATCCATCCACTAACATCCATGGAGAAGTGTGAAAGCAACATGTGGGTTAAATACCACAGACCCCCCCAATCAGTTTATCGCACAATAGAAAGGAACAGTAGGGCCCACCAAAGTCCATAGCAAGTCAATGATATCAAGATTATTTGGCAAAGTTTAATTCACTTAATAGAGACACTTTGTTTTCTCGCATCGTCTAACCACTTCTAAGATTTCTTCACGTGTCATTTTAGCTGCTGCCATAAGATCCTAAACATTATCATCTCCAGTTTGCTACACCTACTGTTTGCTTGATCATTCCCCCAATATTTGAGGGGCTTCAAAGCAGCAGAGGCAGTAATACCCGGCAGAGCGAAGAGGGCAGTTATAACAAACAGGGACGGAGTGAAAAGGGCAGAGTCAAGCCCTTTGCAGCCAATTACAAAACAAGGCCAACTAGAATAGCTGTTGAAATTGTGAATGGTAGTCCCAGATGTGTCCATGAACCATGGCATCTTGGAGCCACTTTTAGAAAAAAATGGTTTTTTTCCTCATTCAGGCATTTTAACTTTTTACTGTTTTAATTCCTGACTCAAACTTCTGAGCTAGTCATTTGTTTCCAGAGCTGAGAGCAAATAAAAATGGACATGTATCTAGTAGGTTGTGATATATGACTATGGGGAAAATGTTTCTGTGAATAATGAATCCTCTCTTCTCCAAGTCTGACAGGAAAATCTGTTCTATAAACCTTCATTCTTCAGTCTGCCAATAGCTGAGACAGTATATATCTGTCACAGACAAAGTATTGGAAACTAATTGCACTTAACTCTAAATCTTTGTTTTCTTCACAGTACATTTAAATTTGTATTTAACAACAACAACAACAAAATATGTCTAACCTTTTCCTCAAACTATATGCTTTCCTGTAAACCAGAAAGGATATCTTGGAAACTGTCAGTTCTAGCTCTGACAAATATATAGAAATATACTATCTGATTACATACAAACTTTAGAAATAAATGCCATCACTGTTGCAGGTCTTATTTGGCTAGGAAAAATACACAGCTGTTGTAAATCCAATAATATGATATTTGCTTACTCTTCTAAACAGCTCTTAACTCAGTTTCATTTTTCTGGTTAAGAAACCAATTTTGTTGGTAAGTAGAGAGCTATAAATGCTATTGTGTATCTTCCTTATTGTACAATAGTTGTATTTCTTCTGAATCATATTAACCATCTTCTGAATTATATTAACCATACGAACAGGTACTTATCATGTTGTTCAAATACCAAAATGTAGTCACATGTGTGAGGTGAAAATATGTTTTGGAAATAGGACTCAAAGGTATTGTGCTCCCACTATGCTACTACAGTGGCTAATAGAAAAAGGCAGCTCTTGGGTATATAAGAATAAGAATTGCCAAGCAGAGAAAGGAGAATCCATTACCAACAGATGTATACTGTGAGACCATTACTGAAAATCTGGAATTCTGTTTGTGGTGTCTACGCTTTAAAAAAGCTATTTGCAAATTGGAAACAGTTTGAAAAAGGTCTGCAAGAATTATTTAAAGTTTAGAAAATCTGCCATACCACTCAGCTTAAAAAGGAGAATATTAATTGGTAGTTTGATCACAATCTGCTATTATCTGATTAGGAAGACTTCTGATACTAGACAGAACTTTAACCTATCACTCAAAAGAATAACAATACATAAAGGATGGAAGAAGGTAAAAAACCCTCAGTTTAAAAATAAAATGCCCATCTCAAATTGTGAAAATATTTAACCATTTGCTAGTAATGCGATAGATTCTCCATAACTTCAAGTCTTTAGATTAACGCCCATTATCATTCTAAAAGGTAGGCTCAAGAAGAAGTTACAAATTTGATGCAGGAATAATTATTCAAAAATGTTTTGCCTGTGTTACGCAGCAAGTCAGACTCAGTGATCATGCGCTCTTTTATCCTTCAAATATTCCACGGTTCTGATGGAAAAGGAGGTAAAGTGACATTTCTCTTTGTAACTTTGAAATTATTACTAAAACACTTTCTTCTAGCACACTACTTTATCTTTTCTTCCTCCTGTGTTCTTCCCTTCTGTGTCAGCTAAAAGACCTACTTCATTTTGACAAATAACTGGTAATAAGAGTCTGGTGAGAAATTAGAAAAATCACATTACTTCAGTAAGTGTGAGTGATTAATTCAACAGAAAGCACATAAAGAAGCTGTATTGAGAGTGTTTTAGTTCTCTCTCAGTCTACACCTCTTCCACTTTTCCAAACCCTAAATGAGGATATAAAATTACCACTATTGCATCATGACAGCAAACTCCAGATGGTTAATTATAACTTCAGCATTCAATATGGGTTGCTATTACCCATACCAGTAGCTATACAAGAAAGCAGAATTTTTATGCTTATTAGTAATTCTTTTCATGGGCAATTTTAAAACCCTTCTTCTGCATCTCCCTCTATTAAATTTTGGTAAATGACTGATCATTTTAGTATTGTTTCATAACACAAATACCATGTTACTGCCATTTCCATGATATTTAGGATGTATTTGTGCTATCACAGAAATAGCAAGATGACCTTTCCATATGGTATTTTAAGTAGGTCTAAGATTTCTCTTATGCAGTTTTATACTTTGTTAGACACCAGGGGTATACTTATGATTAACCTCTTATCACTTAATTATGTTTGTATGTACTGCTCACAGATTCATATCTCATTTCTATTGCTTAGTAGGAGCCCTTCTTTAAGAATGTATCTAACTATGGGCAGTGCTGGTGGACGTAACAGCTCCCTTGTTTCAGACTAACTGGAAAGACACTACTACAAGAATCACTAACCTTCAAGATGAGGCTGAAGTAAGACTGCAAATGCACAGCGTAAGGATTTTCATGTGTATACAGACACAGAGGAATTGTATTTTAATTAAACTGTACATCTGTAGTAAATAAAATAGGGTCAGAGAATGCGTTCAGTCACTGGGCCACTTCTACCCATACAGCTTAGCTGTTAGCATGTCACTGATATGGATTTCTCCTGCACTAAATGGCCTTCTCCCACACAGTACCCAGCCACTCTTCTGGAGACAGCTCTCGCCAGCGAGTATGATCACCAGGGAGCCTCAGTGTGGCTTCCTTTGTTTTGGAGGTGAGTAGAGTCTGGGGGACAAATTTAGATATGCAAGCAAGAACATACCCCTTGGCTTCAGGGTGACCTGGCTCATTTTACTGAGCTCATTATAGTTCATAGAAAATACTTATATTTTGCCTGTCCCTCAGTCTGTTGAATTCTGTCTAATATTAATACCTTCAAGTATGCTCAGTTTTATCTTCTGAAAGTTTCAGTAACTAGGCTTTTCACCGAACCTGAGAGTTCTCTAGATGGATTCTTCATACAAAATAGAAAATGCATCCATAAATAATGGAAGGTGGTAGACCATTGATTTACAACAAAATAAATGACAGTACTAGATGTATATTTACTCCTAGATTTGTAATTGGGTCTATTAATAATAGATGTTAATATTAGATTAAGGATTGGTTGCATAAATAATGTAAAAGTATATTAGAAGGAAGTACAATAAGACTTAAAACTATAATTTCCACATATGTAGAAGGCACAAATCTGCAGAGCTGGGGAGAAGAATGTGGGGGAATCTGTGATGTCTTGGAGCACACACAGCTGGAAGCCTTGATTTCTAGACTCTTAGGCTTTCTGTGCCTTTCTGCTGGTTGTATTTGGTTTTAATTTTTTGTGATGATATTACACTGACTTTTTATTTCACTGAATTTATATTTCATGTTAGACTATCAACAAACAACAGTGACAACATATGAAAGGCACCTTAATCTATCACTGATTATATTGCAGGGTGTAGGGAGCTCTGCACCTTCCCACACCTGGCCATTGTGTACAATTTAAAGTTCCCAGCATAAAACCTCTTAGCTGAGATTGTTTTGCTCTTAGTTGTGTGGGGAGCTCTGTCTAATTCTGAACTATGGATGTCTTTTCAGATTATAAGTATTAAAAAAAAATATATATATATTATTAGCATCCATGTTCCCTAACCTGCAGTCCTCACCTCCCAGTCCTGCTCTGACTCAGATCAGTTCCTTGTCCATATCTAGATATTTCAGATACTGGTTCTTGCTATGGCCCTATGATATGTAAACCTCGCTCTGTGGAGGTAATACTTCTCATCTAAGAGATGCAAAGGAGTCATCAAAGGACTCACACCCTCTTTCTTCTGTGCTAGACACCAATTCTTTACTCTTTGACAGCAAATATAAGGTGCTATTTAAATAGAAGAGTTTTTTCATTTGTGGGGCGGGGGGGGGGGGGGGGGGGGAGAGCATATATCTGCTTCCATTTTTTTTCCCCTTCTTAAATTCTCTTGACCTGTCCCGGACAGCTCCTACCTTGTTATGGCTTTGGCAATGAGCTTGCTGTAAGAAAAACTAGTATAGATTAATTTTGCTTTTGGATGGTGAAATATGGGAATAAGTGTATTATAGGAGGACCAAAATCCATTTTCCCAAAGTTAAGTCCCACCTTCATCCCTTCTTTCCTGTGCTCTGAAATATTCTACAGAACACCTGCAGCAATTGTTGAGGCTTCTGAATACAGATTTTTCTTACATAGATTTCAAGTGGACTTTTGGCACACAAATTCCTGAATATCATATTGCAGTGCCCAGTGTTCCCAGTAGTCCCATACAGAGCAGACACACAAGAGCTACAGGTCACCTGTACTCACTTTGGAAAATTTTACCTTTATACATTACATGCAGTTTTGGAGATATTTTGTGGACTGTTATCCACAGTGAGACATATTTGAAAGGACATTTCACTTCTTTCTTTCACCTTATTTTACCGTTTGGAAAATGAAATGAGTGTTTCAAAGTGATGTTATTTATTCTTTATCAACAGTAAGCAACCCCTGAAAGACTAGGCCAGGCTTCAACAAAAAGTGTAGAAAGACATGCCAGTTCACAAATTGGTGACAAATACTTCAACAAGTGAAATAGAAGTGATTTGATAAATTGAGTACATTTCATGCTATTTAAAACATTTTTTATAGTCGCAGAGTTCTGAACATTGTAAGGGAAGTAGATTCCTTTCCTATTATTAATTCAAACTCAGTAATTACATATTCCAAACATATGTTTTTCTATAAATTTTTCTTTTGGACTGCTACCCACTCATCATTCTCCTTTGCCATTTTCCTTTCCTGAGTTTTACCTCTGCTATTTTTTTCTTTATCCCCTCCTTTTTTTTCCTCTCTCTCTTCTCTTGCCTTGTCTGCTTCTGTTGTAGAGGTACAAAAGACTTTTTCCAACCTGTACCAGTGCCTTTCTGTTATTTGTTTGAATTTTTATTTTCTTTATATGAACAAAGAACAAGGGTATAATCAAACAAAAAAAGAGTCCCTCAGCTGACAGATGCTAAAAGCAGAGGTGATAAGGAACAAAAGAACAGGAAACAATCATGGAAACAAACCAGGACTGGACTTCTTGTTCCTTCCTCACCCTCTGTTCTACAAATCTGAATCTAGGAACAAAGTCTGCCCTGCAAATTTAATTCAATTGAAATGTTTCAGGTTACTTCAGCAGATACCAAAGTGAGATGAGAATCAGAGGTTATGTGTTTAAAATGTCGGTAAAGAACACTAATTGTCAGCTTCATGAAAATACTGGCAGCTGACTACGCAGCCCGCCGGAACCTAGAAATAGTAAGTAAGCAAGTATTAGCGTGCTTAGAAAACAAAACTGTAGGTGGGGAACAGCATTTGGCAAAAAGTTGTAAAATAGTTTAACCAGTAAAATCAAATGATTTTATCTGACAGTTAACCGTTAACAATTAACAGTTAATTACCAGTATTTAGCAGTATTTAATTTAACTGTTAGTTAACAGTATTTACCAGTTAGGGCATGCCCCGAGGGCTGGCATATGGCCTGAACTAACATACAGAGAAACCTTCTCAGGCAGCAGAGAAGACAATGTAGCCAACATGGTAACTTCAGGGAGATGCAGAAAGGACAGCTCTGCTGTGGGATGTGCCTACAAGACACAGTCATGCAGAGGCACCTTGGGCTAACTTTGAGTGATCTAGACCAGATACCAGAAACAGTATCAGCATTCTGTTTGGAATAATTAGTTTGTAAAGAAGATATGTGCACCTGCACAGAATAGTAGATTGCTTCCCATATACTAACTCTAAACACACACTCTATTTTTTTTTACTCCTCTTACACACATGCATTTACATACTTGGCACATGGGTTGCTCTTGTTTTACTCACTCCATAGAATATTTTGATGATGAACACAATGTAAGACTGTTATCTATACAACAGAAAAGAAGATGAGTAAAAATCATATAGTTGCAAGTAACTTCTATCCAGAACATTACTGTCGAATTCGGCCTTAACTTACTAGAGTTTGAGGAAAATCAGTCCATTTTCCTGTCTATTTGTATATCCATATACTCAATTAGACCCATTCAAAATACAGAAGAAATACATCAATATAAACAGGAGATAATTAAGTTTAGACTATTCAAGCAATATGTTTGCCAAAAATATTTGTGTCCAGAAAAACAGAAATGACATCACTCAGGAAAATAGGATCACCAAGGATTAATGACAATTTGTTCTACTCTGGCATGAGTCAGAAATAACTGTGTTTACATTATGTCTGTGCTGATGTTCTCAATGCATAGATTCTATTAGAGGTGCATTGCTTGTCATTCCAAAAAATGCCGTAACGAATATCTTTATGATAGATTTGCTTAAAATTGTGTGCAAATTCTTAAAAAATAGTGCTATACTTTTAGATTTCAGTAAAGCATGAACTATAGTACACACCTGCTATGCTACTGAAATTTAGAATAGTCACATATTGATGCACTTTGCTTTATGCATAAGCCTTGTCCTCAGAGGAAAGAAAAATACATTCATCTTTTTCTCTCTCCTTCCCAATAACACAGGTATACAACTTTCAGCCTAGGAGAAACAAGCAATGCTCTTAATAAAACTGCATTGATTCTTGGGTAGTTATTCCTGATTTACGGCAGAATAATCGAGTTTAGAATATTTATGTATACTTTGCACAAATATAATAGAGGCAGCAATAGTGTCTTTATAATGAGGGTTACATTGAGACTAGCATTTGAAGTAGGATGCATTTACAAAGTCCTAAATATTCATGTTTCCGATTGGAAAATGCCAAGACTATAATGGAGTTTAACATACCACTGAAAGATTAGAGGAAATAGAGTTGGAGATACCCATAAACTCCTTCATTCAAGAGCACACACACACAAAAAAAGGAAAGTAACACTTTTATTACAATTTCTTAGGAGTTTATATTAAGAGTTGAGATAAGGGCTTTTGCTTGGCTAGGTCTTCCAGGTGTGAATGATATTCAGCTTCATGTGCTCACACTTATTAAAATATGTCTCCCAGTATCTCAGTAATGTCTGCCAACTTGAACCAGAGGATAACGATACGGTTATGTAATGAATGATGCTGTGTATCAACCATAAATAGTTTACTAGATTAATTAATTGACTGAACATATATTTTGTGATGCTTCCTTGTCTACTTAAGTATTGTAAGTAATATTTATATTTTTACCAAGGACATACTTGTTAGTAAAACTGTCTTCTCCAGGTTATCATTTCAATATGAATAACTCAGCTTCTATAATCAGTGAAAAAATGGGTATAGAGCTATATTGCAGCACAGACGCTACTCTCTGAGGCAGGACAGGAATGAGGATGAAGGCTGATGGTAAGACTTCAAATTAGCTCTCAAGGAACCTCTAGAAATAAGGCTACCCACTGTGTTATTGTAGGTACTACTGTCACAGCTGGATACAATTTGCTCCCTAGGTAATATGTAAAAGCACTAATTGGCTGATGTGGAAACTGAAAACCTTAGAGGATGTCACACTTCCACCTCTACCTCCACCTCTGTTTTCCGTTTCAGTTTTTGTACTAACTTTGTAAGTGGAAAAAAAAAAAAGAACTCGATCATCTATCTAGGATTTCCCGATAGTAGTGGTACAGTTAGGGTGGAAACCGTCAGTCTTTCAGACCACACTACTGGTAGTCCAGAAATCCCTGATGAGTGGCCCTAAACTAAATCAATTGTAATCCACGTGTGAAGATTTACTCTATATGAGTCAGACAAATCCAGAACATCAGCTCCTATGCATTGATCTGCTCATTGCAGCAAACCAGGTAAGTTTTCTAGACATCTGACTTTCTACCTGGGCTCAGGCCCACTAAACAGCACACACAAGAGAGGTCTGATATATCCAGACATGACAGACTCAAACTATGTAGTTGCAACCAGTCTGACATGGCCAGAACAGATCTGACATACTCTGCTTTCACAGATCAATCGTTTGGTAAATGCACAGAGTCTTCAGTCTGAGAATTCCCGGATGGTAATATGTGAGTCCCACTCCTTAAAAACAGAACAGTCAGCCAGATGTCCGGAAATCTGGCCTGTTTTTTGAATTTCAAAATCCTGGCAGGTCTAATATTGCACCCATTAGGGCCTTGCAGAAAGCCTAGCCAGGACTTGAGCAGGGGGATTGGACTAGATGATCTCCAGAGGTTTTTTCCAACCTCAACCCTTCTGTGATTCTGTTTTTTGTGATTCTGTGACTATGATGTAATGAACCAAGGGTGGTAGTAGCCATTTCTGGATTTGCATATCCCTCTGATCATCTCCAGAGTAGCCAGCATTTCTTAAGGTTTATTTTTTATGCAAATTGCAGTTTAGCTTTAGCAAACTGTATAGCTATAAGGTATGTAAATATTATCCAATTTAAATTCAATACTATAGAAAATGCAAGTTTCCTGGTGCACTAGGAAATATAGTAGCAGGTTGCTATTTATTTTGAAGCTATTTTTTCATCTGTTTTATTTCTCTTACCACTGTTTTTCATATTGTCTTTTCTGTTAAGGACTTGCTATTTCAGCTATGCTGAGATTTCTTCCAGATTTTGCGTGTATCTCACTTCTAGTCTCTAGCCTCTCTTTCACTGTGCATTTCTTTTCAGTTCTGCCTATTCCTTTTTGGCTATACTTATTCTGCGATGCAGGTCATGTGCCAAGAAGCAAACAAATGCATTTAATGATCTCATCTACACATAACAGTATAGCTAAATTCTCTCATACCTGGGATCATATGCAGCACATGCAAATTGTTCTTGTGGCAGACAGGTGTCATACTGCTCTGGTGGTCCTTTGATTCTTATGATTATATAGGTATACAATCCGACTTTTCTCTTTAACAATAGACACATGTTCTCACCTGGAGGCATTAAGAGGTGTATGACTGTAGGCTCAAAAGAGGAAGCAGAGCAACAACATCCATGTCTGGACAATACATAGGAAAGAGTGTGCTCAGGTCTGTGTCAAGAGGCAGTGCTACTTCAAGTCTTTAGTTTTTTTTTCTTTCCTTGACTTCATCCAGACTTTGTATCTGAACTGAGACTTGTGGCTGTTTGTGGACGCCGGACAGCTCTGTACCCAATCAGAACCAGGAACTCACACTTAAAATGCAGTCCAACATAACTGTTTTAACTGATCTGTGCAATATGCCATATACAATTTTTCAAAAATGGGCAATTTATGTTGTTACTTTTAATAAAATTTGATTCTGAATATAAATACGACTGTTCTTGGCAAATTTGTGGTTATGTACGTGAGTTAGGAAAAAATATTAGATGGCAATGAAATTCCATCATGTAATAGAAACAAGAAAGATGTAATTCATTGTAGATATACGTAAAGGGATGCAAAAAGAGAAAATCAAACCTAGCTTCATCATAAAATGATCACTCTGAACTCCCCTCTTAGAACCTTAGAATCAAGATCTTCAGATTTTGATAGATAATGCCATGAAAATGTCGGCTCAGCACTCAATATTGGTCAACAAAGCAAGTCAAACAGTAATAAAATGAAGAATGAAAGAGAGTTCTAATGAGAAAACCCTATTATGCCATTGTATATGGTTTGCCCATGTCTTGAATACTGTGTGAGTTATGGTCCTCCTTAAAAAGGATAGTAGTACAAGTGGAGATGGTTCAGAGAAGGATACAAAGAATAAAGGTAAGAAACAGCTGATTGAACCAGTTAAGAGTTTTCAGTCTGACAAGAGATGATTTACATGGTAGTAAACTTGCAAAACATATTACAAAATGGTATTGGGAATGCAAAAAGTGCACATTAGCTCAATGGGAATAACTAAGATGTACATTCGTTCAAGGGGAGACTAGACAAATACATGAAATAGAAAGGATTTGTAAGTAGATAGAAATCACATTTGTGGAGGAGTCTGCATGGATTTTCCTTGATGCCTGATTTCTGCCACTGACAAATATGTGAACCTTAGCTTTAAAATAGTCGGTATAGAAATGAAATTAACCATTGAGCTGCAAGGTGGCTGATTAAAAATAAAAAAAACAAAAAGGAAACTAACTGTTGACCCTTTTGGTGATTTGTTGAAAGTAATAGCTGAAAGGCATAGTCTGCCTGACATGGACAGTGATTGCGTATAATCATGGCAACATGGCCCATATGATGCCTAGTGGCAGGTCAAGTTTGGGGAAGTTTGCTGGATTACTCGGGAGGAGACCCCATTGACGACTAGAGAGAAGAAGAAGATCTTGCCGTCACTGCATGCCCAAGGCAGAGACGCTATGCAGGTAGGCCCTGGTCCAGACTGGTAAGAGTACCCCCAAATCACTGACCATTGCCCACCATTATCAGTGTGAACAACCTCTCCCAGTCACTGCTTGGAGCATGAATAACCTGGTGTTACCACACTTAGTCACTAATGGGCTGGAAGGTGGTGGGTCAATTAGTGTGTGAACAAGCAGGTGTGATTTATGTTTTTATGACTGTGTGTGTTGTTGTTGTGTTATGTTATATATTGTTGGTGTATAATTCAAGCATTAGTAATAAGATTAATAAAAATAGTTGGAATATTGTTTTATGTAGTAAAGCATATAACTCAGTATTGCTTGTGTGGTTTGTCATCATTTCAGCTGTTGTTCTCTGTACAAATTAATCTTTAAGTTGCACAGCTTTAGTACCCCTGTGACACAGCTCTATTCCAGGAAATCCCCTCAGGCCTAGAGAGTGATGGGGAAAATATCATATGTCTAACTCACCCTGGGCATCCACTTAAGGCTGGTGTTGGAGACAGCATAATGGGCTTGATGTACCTTTGGTCTAACCCAGCATGGCTGTCCTTATATTCTTACATTCTTCTATATGAGATTTTGCATAGCTTATTTCTCATTTGAGCCAAGGTAAGAATTTTCAGCCACATCCAGTTCTAGCATTCAAGTGATTGGAAAAAAAGTGCACTTTCCATTCACATCTGACTGGTCTGGGAAAGCCTGTTAGGCTTTACCTGTTTGGAGATATTCCTTACTTTCATTTTCAGTCCTTGCTATGCGTGTCTGGTGAATTTATCATGTGTATGGACATCTGCCCTATTTATATTTATTTTTTTATTTGAAATTTGTACTGACTGACTTTGATATTTCATTAAATATTTCTAACTGTATGCAGATTAAAAACAGCCCTTTCTTGAATATAATATGTGAATTGTGATATTAACAGTTTATTCTCCTTTAATTTTATCTTCAGTAATTACTTATGCTTGTTTCAATTCATGCAAAAAACAAGTGAAAAGTCTCAGTATATCAAGACAATTAGGGATATCATTAATTATATTTAATATTGTCATTTTTATTGGTGCAATTGTTTTCATGCTATAATATTTCTTCATTCAAATATTTCAGATCTGATTCTTGACCAGATTATCATTTTGGTTTACATATCAGAGCAATGCTACTGAAATCACTGAAAGAGTTTTTCACAGAGATTTCTTACAAACAAAACTGGAGTTGTTTTTCCTGTTCATGCATAGTCTTATTATAGCAACTTGGGATGGAAGAAGCCCAGAAATTACTTCATTTTCTGTTTATTCCCTGAAAAATCTATCCATCCTGTAACCTAACAGCCCTAGTGTGCATCTATGTGATAGATAGTCCTCTTGTTTGCTGGAGAACTGTTAGTACAACCTTCTGGAAACCCATCAGCCTAGATGGAAATTCTTTAATCTATACATTCTTGCTGAACTGAGTCTGAGTTTCTTTATTGTCTATTCCTTACTGTACTAAAATGAAAGTACCATACAGCACAACAATAACATAACATAACAACAACACATAAACAAAAAGCACATAATTAAACACAAATATTTTAAAATGTCCCAGCTCTGGCACAAGTATGCAACACACTTTTGTAAAAAAAAAAAAAAAAAAAAAAAAAGAGAACCATTGAAATGAACAGGCTGCATTGGAAAGATGCTGGAGGCAGAACTCCAAAGTAAACGAAAGACACTGCTTTGTTTAGAACGAACCTCTTCACTGAAATGGGGGGAAAAAAAAGAAGTTGCATAGGTATGTCAGTAGGCAGACTTTATTCTCTAGTTTTATATTTGCATTTTTAATTTTTTTAAGAATAAATGTACATAACCAGTCAGCTATGTTTCTATTCCAATATAATTCTGGGACAAAAGATGCTATAGTACACTAAAAATTCTTTTAATAAGTTTTCCAGTTTTCCAGTTCCCTATCCTTATGTTGTTCAGTTAACAGTCTAGTTTATGCAACATAAATGATTGAAAACTCAGACCTGCAGAAAGCTTAAGCACATCCTTTAGTCCTAGCCATTTGCTTGAGTGGGATTATTGTGTGTTTAGAAATAAAATTTTGCTTAAACTTTAGCTGAGAAGGAATATTAATTATATTTCAAAATCAAGTGCATTTACAGCTGACTGAATATTAGTTGATTATATTCTACATTGTTCAATTTTAGTTTATTCTTCCAGTATTTTTATTCGCTGTCAGTGGAATTGTTGGACCTATTCCAGTGACACTTGCTATACTGCAGTTTCTCAGAGGCATCAAATCTTTCCAATGTCAATAAAGTACGTAAACATATATCATTTTAGACATTAGACGGCCACCTGTAGCCATCTTACAAAAAAGCAAGATAGATAAAATCTGACATGGAAACAGTGTTTTTTAAAAAGACTATTCACTGTTAAATGTAGGTCATATATATGTGTGCATATATATATATACACGCCTGTATGTATGTCACATATATGCCATGCTTGTCTACAAAAACCAAGAGATGTGAATGTTTTTGGCATATGGGAAAATTCATCTTCCTCTTTATTTTTAAGATTCGTGAGGGCAGTTCTATGTAGCTATTATATACCATTTTATTTTTTTTACAGACATATAAAAGCTGTCTCCTTCAAGTGCTATATAAAAACAGTCATCTATTAATGAGATCTCCACCTTCACAGCTATTTTGGTATTCCCACATGAATATAGTCCATCTAAATCAGCCAATAAATAATGCTGGAAGTTTCAAAGTAGCACAAATGCATGAGGCATCTATATCCTATTAATTTTAATGAGATGTAGGTACCTAAAATTTTCCTATTTTTTAAAAAGATCCCTGCCTGAGAAAACATCTAGTTTTCTTAAAACCCTCTGTCTTAAAACTATAGTTCACCTGGTTCAGCCCTTGAGAGTATCCCAGAGAACTAGAAGCTGCACAGTTTATCTCTACGAACACAGAATTTCTGTGTCACATACCACTTTATATAATGAGATCATATACACACAGATTGTCTCAGGGTAATGAAAGTCAGATGATAAAACTGAGGAAAAAAGTTGCAAGGCAACTAAAACCAAAACCAAAATCATGACTGCCTAAAGCCATAGAAAAAAATCCATGGTGGAAATGTGAGAAACATTCAGAACTCATGAATTCCATTCCAATTCTATGAATGTCAGGAATGCAAACTATGCATTCAAGCCTTTCTATAGGCCATATAGAAAACATTTATCTACAAGACATATTTAAATTATTTATGAAAAATAAGTGTATCCTATTCCCACTGAATTAAATGGTACTTGCACCTTTGAGTTAAATGGAGCAAGCATGGATCACTACCCTTGCCTGAGTCCCACTGAATGTGTACATGACATATAAAGCATAAACTAGATATTTTATATGAAAAGAGCTGAATAAAATTGATGTAAATCTCCAAATAATAATAATAATAAAAAAGTGAATGAACTGCAAAGCAAAAGTTGAGAGGGCATTTACATTCTTCTGTCCATAACTGAAAATGCAGAGTTTTGATCCACATTTTCAGCTTTAACAAATGAAATATTGATAGTGTGAAGGTGATTGTTATTCCAGTCACCATTGTCCTTGTTGATTTTAGCTAGAACTCTCTTCCGCTGTCAAGATCAGTTTATATTCAAGTATGTCATAGGATCTAGTGACAAGTACAGACAGCACTGAGATATGGTCAGTGTAATTTAGTTTAAGCAAGCAGTGACCTTGATTAAAGATTTGTCAGACTGTTTACTTATTAATTTCTTTCTCTATTGCCATTTAAAGTTAAAATAAAATCGAAAATGGTTAATCCAACTATTAACATTTTCATAGGTAAATATATGCCCATAAAATGGATTGATTTCAGTTTACACATTAGTGTGAATTTTTCTGCTTAAATGTATAAATCTGTAGCAAAATAGCCTGCAGTGAATTTGTTCTGGGTCTTCCTTACAGCCCTTCTTGTTCAAGTGCCTGTATGTTTATGAAAGATGCAGGACTGACAGAGTTGTGAAATTAAATTCTACTGTTTATTTCCCAACATAGAAAATAAAAGTTGAGCAGTGAAAGTCTCTGCACACAAACCAGGAACTGTCTCAACTTTTTCTCCAAGGGTCCAGTTCTGCATCTGCAAATGTGCCTGTACTTCAGCCCCTTTTATCTTCAGGTCTGTCTGTGGAAACTGCCAATTAGTTTGCTGGTTCTGTTGGTGCTCTCTGTAATGCTGACATGACACTTCTCCATCAGACAAGGCATCACTGATTTGTTTAGCATGCTAATTTGTAAGTGTCTTTTGTCTGATTTGCCACACCTGTATCTCAAGTTAGGCATCATATATCTAGAATGAAATAGATATTTCACTAATATATAGTTTGGCGCTTTCTATTTTTTTCTATAACTAATAGATAGTTAGGTTTTACTAAACTTTGCACTTTATTTTGTGTATTATATATATGAATATGCACACATAGTGCATATAAGTATGCACATATCCATACTTATATATATAAAATATACATATAGACATGTATGTATATGTATATACAAAATATACAAACAGTGCAAACAAAAATAAGTGCTATTTGTTTGTACAGAAATTCCTTTATACAAAAACAAACTAAGCATAAACTACATAATTCACATATCAGCTATCGCGTTTTCATTACTGTTTATCTGGTCTTCTACAGGAGGCTGTATTTGTGAAGGTATTTTCTGGACAATGCAGAGCAAGCAAGTAGATAAGGCTATTGTCCTGTAATTTAAACTGCAAACATTTAAAATGTAAAAGAGCACTGCTGTACATGTAATTTTTTTACAAAATATAATTACTACACAGAAGAATATCATTCAAAGTTTGCAAATACTAGGCCAGATCCAGAGATATATAAATCAGTGGAGCAACAATGCAGCTACAACGACTTTTGCCAACCATTACTTATGTCAGCCAACTTGTTTATGCCAGTAAGTCTATAACCTACTAAGTCTACAAAACAGAATGAGTGTCCTATATACATCTATCTAAATATATATGGTTCAGCTAGCATAATAATACAATTTTTTCTTATCCTTTCATCTTACTCCACTTTGGTGGCAATAATAGGTTAAAAGATGATTGTGGAAAAGTCACTGGAACAAGTTACTGTCCAATTTTATGAACAGTGTTGGAGTTTTTAATTTAACAGATTCCTTTTACAAAAAAAATGTGGGAAAGTAGTTTTCTTTTGGGGATATCTGATTGGTGAAACCAGTATTTTGTATAATATCTTTTGTAAAACCTATACTTTAAACAGCTTGCCAGAATCACTTCAGCCAAGCATTAAAATAAGAATAGCTAAGAGAAGAAGAGTGAAATTAAGATTCAGAGGCAAAGGAGAAAATATTTTTACTGCGGCTTTTCAACAAAAGTGAGCTGTTGGTGGGACTGATAGTTATAGAGGTTCGCAGAAGTGAGAAACTACTTAACTGAAAAGGAGAAAAGGACAAATATATTATGTGACAAATGAGTATCGTCACCAAAGACACACATATTCAAATTGTTTTATAATTTATGGCCCTTGTCTTAAGCAAGGTAGAATTTGTTCCTTCCTCTCTTACATATGATAAAGCAGTCAACACTGGAGATATCTGTAAGTTACTCAGGTAACCTGTATAATTAAATAGATCTATTCAATCATTTTTGCAGAGTTCTTCACAGAATATTTTGAAGGAGAGCAGTTACTTGTAAGGAAAATGATGTTGGAGTAGGTCTGTCAAAGCCTATGAAAACAGTAACTGGGGGCTCCATTTTCTTCAGGAACACTGTGCCAAGAATGAGAGTCTTCTCTTTCATCCGGATCTTAGATGATGATTTCATCACCTTTGTACTGCCGCTTGTCTCCTCTTCTCCTCTGAACTCTGCATGATTTAGGACCCCCACACAAGATAGGCTGGAATCTGGAGGATGAAGGGAAAACAGCCATTCCTGTCCTTACTCTAGTCTTATAGATCATTCTCACAGTCATGCACCCCATATGTCTAGCTGGTTTGCTGGGTTTTTTTTTTTGTTTGTTTTTTCTCTTTCTCTTAGCTGTTTTTTCTCTCTAAGCAGCCAGTGCAACTCCTTTGAAATAGCGTCCTTCTATAAGTCTTGGCTTCTCCTGGTTACTCTGTGAATAAAAAAGCTGGTGGTTGACAAATCCAAACACTACCAAGTAGATATGCAGAGCACTCACTAAAACTTTCTCAGAGAATGGCTTCCTTTTGCTAGCATGCCAGGGACTCATCGTGCATATGATTCCAGTAATACTTTGTCAACAAACTGTAATGATTATAACTGGCTTAAGGGTGTAGTGGCTTTCAGACTTCTAGCTTGATATGTTTAGTTTCCCTACAGCTTAAATACCACATGAATCTAATGAAGTAGGTAAAATAAAATTCCATAAAAATTACTCCATAAAGCCACCCAAGCAAAATATTGCCCTTCACTTTGTAAAAGCATTAGATTTTATAATAGTAAATGTACATGCCGTGATGTTTTTTTTTTTCCAGAATTTGTATTTCCACTGCATTTCTGTTCATTAATATGTATATTACATGCACAGAGGGACATTATCTTTTCAGGGGAAGATGGAGAGAATCCTGTATGAACTATAAACACTTTATTTACTTATTTATTTACTTTATTATTTTTATTTATTACTTTCATTTTAGCTTGATAGACACTATGGAGATTCAGGATATTGTCTATAATAGATGCATCCAAGGCAATAATTTGTAGCTGTGGAAGTGCACAAAGGTCATGATTCAGGACAAAAAGTACAAACACAACAAAATGCCACACTGGTTTGAATGAAGTCTAGTACGGAGAAACAAAGAAAGAAATTGCAGGTGTGAATGATGACAAATTGTGTTACTTCTTGAGACAGAAATGACAGCAGAATGTTATACTCACTGTCATTAACTTTAAAAGTTTACGACTGGTGACTGCTGTTGTGTCATGGTGCTACACAGAAAAATCTTCCATGGCAGATCATTGAAAGTATGTATAGTTTTGTTCTTTCTATTCATCTAATTTATAAAAACAGCTCTATACAAACTTTATTACAAATTTCAGTAACTTAAAAAAAACCCAGTTAATGGCTGAATTTTTTCTCATGTATCAGTAACAATCAAAACAAAGGAAACAGTGACTCTCACTGTCGGATACCTCAGAGAATTTCCAAGCCTGCAGGCTGCCTTTCCATACTCTCTATTTTGCCTAATTCTTATTATGCAAGCACAGTCCAATGAATATACATTGGGTTTTTTGATGAGTACTGTATCTGTCTCATAAAGACTCATTTCTGAGCCTTTCAAGTTATACTTAAGAGAATGACACCGTAGAGGTTATTCTGGACAAAATGGTTCTAATATCTTGTGCGAAAAGCATTAAAATGAAGGATATGGAGTTTGCAGCTAACAAACATGCTAAATCACCTAAGAGCTGAGAGACCCTGCAGGGACCAGTCTGCTATTGCAAGACATAGCCACATGTTATAGCCCTGTGGAACCCTTAGCTTTACACCTTAGGCAACACCAAGGATGTCCATAGTTTTGGACCCCTCCTAGGGGTTTGGCTGCCTGTGCTCAAGGCCAGTTCTCATATGGTACAACCTGGAATCAAACTGCTGTGAAAAGAGCTGTGACAAACATCTGTAAGAATCCTTGTCAGCTCCCCCTCCTTCACTTAGGGGCTGCACTTAAGCTTGGGCCCTCACCTTTGGTCCTTGCTTGAGCTACGTTGCAGCCATGCCCGTGCCCAACCCGGTACTTCACTGATCCTGATCCTGGTCCACTCACTCGACTTCCTGGCTTGATCTTGGACCTGCCTTGTCGCTGTGAACTTCCCTGGTGATCACTAGACTGTGGCTGGCCCATTCACCAGACCTGCTCTGCTCTCCTTGCTCCTGTGGGTCTGGCCTCATCAGGGAGGTCACTGTCCCTGCCAGCATTGCTGCTTCCCTTCACTCCCAGCTTGCTTTCCCATGCATAGCAACCTAATCTTGCTGGTCCCTGACATTCGGTGGCTGACACCAGGAGCTACAATTGAATTAACTCTTCGCTGTCCATTATTGACATTGTTCATCTACAAGTAATGTAGCAACCCAGCCCCATTTTTTTCAGAAAAGTGAAGTTTGGGTTGTACACTGCCAACACTGTTTTTCAAATGTCTTCTCATCAATGATAAACTATAACCATCATGTAATTTTCTCTCTTTTACACATGACAGTTCTTTACTGGACAGCTGCCCAGAATAAAAATAATGAAGGAAAGCCTCTTATCTCTGCTGCAGTGTAGATTCCTAGCTATATATGGCAGAAGTCAGAGTAAGATGGGCCATATACTGATTTATTTTGCTTTTCATCAGCATCAGAGCTCCTCATTTCCACAGTGTGAAATTAGCTGGATGATGTGTGTGTCACATTTCATTGGTGGGATCTCATCTATTGGGCTAGTTTCTGCTGGTGCCATGCAACTGGCCTTAGATTCCTAGGACTGCCTTTCTTGGTAGCTATTAGCAGACACTATACTTGGATATAGAAAGGTGAGTCATGTATGTAATTCTACACACGTGCAGAGAAACATGCATTCTAGACTGCTTAAAGAAATCTGCTCAAGATGATTTAGTAGGGAATTTGGTCTATGTATGTGTCAATAGTAACTAGGAGAATCTGCATACTTTGGATGTTTTCTTTTTCTTAGGACCCCGCTGATCATGCCCTGTATTTGTATAATTCGTGATGGTTGAGTCATGACTCGTAGACTCACAGACCAAGCTGTATGCTTAGGCAGTTAAAAGGTGCTTTCCTCTTGACAAGTCATTTCAAATCTGTGAGTTCCTATGCAACATTACACATTCTAACCATTTTTGAAGATCTCGACAGTCAGATAGCTGAGAATACTTATATATTTATCAAAATCAAACTAATCTTTCCAGCATCCAAGCTTGTCCATCATATATTTCAGGTATTTTTCCCCTTTGTAAATGTACATGGGATTTTCAAGCAGATTAAAATTTTATATGTATGTATGTATACATATATTTCTATTCCTATATTTTTTACTACTAATAAACCATACTTTTAGCCTACCTACTGTGTTCATTGGTCAGATACAATAGTGAGAATAGATGCAATTAGAATAAACTCCCAATTGAAAATTAGTGTAGAATCTCTTTAAGTTATTCTCCCTGTACCGACTTTATTGTTATGAAACAGGTAAGTAGTCACATTTCCCTGGTGTATTACTATTTTGAAAATAACTATCGTCTTCATCAGTGCTTTATTTTGTATACTAATGTCTACTTAGCTCATAGAACATCACACTATTGTGCCAAAAAACAGATGTTATGAATTTCTCTTTCCAGCAGATTCTAGAGGTTTTATATTTGTTTTAGAAGAATTTAGGGATGAAAAGATATCTGGCCAAATTATAATCGTTATGTAATTTTCTCTCTCTTACACATCTCAGTTCTTCACTGGACAGCTGCCCAGATATAAACAAACAAACAAACAAACAAAAAATGACTTCATTATACTGCTAATAAACCTGTTGTAATTTGAATAATAATTCAGAAAGTTGGACTTGATATGAACAGATAGAGTGCATTGTTTACATACCGTAATATCTAATTTCTAATGATTCTGCAAAAACTTTAAAAGAGCAGCATGAACAACATGAACAGGTAGTATTAAATATTAACCTTGGCAAGAACTCTCTGCAGCTGGAAAACCAGTAAGAGCTTTTGCTCTGAGTTTTTTTCTCAGAAGTGGTATCTGAAGTTATACTGCAAAAATAAGGTATGTCATATCATGTCATGTGTGATTAAGCTGTGTCATCTCAGGAAAAACTCAAAGGAGAAAGAGTCATGGCATGCAGACTTCTGGCTTAAAAAGAGGAAAATTAACTAAGAAGCAGCTGATTAGATAGCTTTTAAAAGTGTTGTGTTGATGTTATTTTTTGCATTTTATTTTCTGAAATATAGACATAGCATCAGCAGTCTTAACTGCACAGCCATTGACATAACAAGCAAGAGTTATCATGCCTGTCCCCCACTAAGTAACAACCAGTCTTTTTGAGTGAGAAACAAATACCACAAATAACACAAAACAGCAAAATCAAAACAAGGAGAAAGTTGTACTTTACAGAGAGCCAAGGAGAGATATCAACTACTGGCCTTAGCATCTCTGTTTTCCAGAAGATGAACAGTATTAGCAAATTAGCCCAGATACATTGATTGGTATTGGTTCAATGCCTTCTCATTCAATTCTCCCAAAGAATGAAAATAGCCTCATCTATAAGGGAGATAGGCTGCACAATACTATAAAAGTAACCTAGTGTTAACCTACTGCTGAATTATTCACTTGGCACTACAATTAAGAAATTTCCCTTTTAACATTAAAATCTAGGCTTTCAAGTTAGGTCTTTTAAATGAGATTTTTAATCTGAGGTCTTTTAATCTGAGATTCAAAATCTCCTGTGTTTCATTTTAGCATGAGTAGGAAACTAGAGCATTACAGCAAACTTTTTATAGTTATGCTTCTGGATGGGAGTGAGAAAATACTTAGAGAATAATCAGGCATCAGGCAACCAGGCCAGCATATAGAAACGTTACTGGTGAGTGATTTTCTATTGTCCAGGAACCAGGGTCAGACATCCTTACTCATATGGCTGAGCCTGCTTGCAGCATTTGTTATAAATGATATATATATGTTCTGTTGTTCTGTTTTACAGGTTTAAGCATGATTATACAGATTGTTTCTGCATAATGCTGCAACATTATGTTCCAAATGCTGCGTAACGCTGCAGGTATGTTCCAAACGTACAGTATTTAAAGCTTCACAGCCCAAGGGATGCTGCTATCAATGGGTTATCTTCCTTTTTGCATTGCGTCCCAGAAAAGATACTGCTTTCGGCACAGAAATTTCTTAGCATATGCCTTTCATTCAATATGAAAAACTGTTCTTCAGGATGAATTGACTCTACACTACAGCTCCCGATTACATGTAGGTCTCTGAATGGCCCCACAGTGACTTAGGGGCTTCTCAAAGTTAATCCCCCCCACCTCCTCAGACTACTGAAGCTCAGTTCCACAACAACAACAAAAACAACAATTTTTTAAAATGTCTTTTTTTGGAAAAAAAGAATTTGAAATGCTGACCTAAGGGCTAAGTATAACATGCAGAGAATGGGGAGCTCTGGGTGACTTAGAAGGGAATTCATAAAATCCAGTGCACTGAGGAGAGGGGTGTCTAAGCCAGTCAAAAGACATGTTCAACAAAGAGCAATAAAATGTTATCACTTTCACAGGGTATATACATAAATACAGCCTTGAGAACATGCTAATTGGGATTCTCAACTCTAAATAACCTGATTGTGTGTATTCACCGGATTATGATAGCATACCTACCAGCTGATTCAGTCTGTTATATTAAAGAAACATGACCAGAGAGTGAAAAAAAGAAAGAAGCTGCTTGACTGAATTGCGGAACAAGCTTCTGGAAGGAAAGAGTCTTTGGTTCTGGTCTCTACTTCAGGGACTGTTTATACATTTTCCATTAAAGGATGACTGGATAATGTATAATTAAAGTCAAGAACAGAGAGGACCTAGAAATAAGATCATCTAGTCCCTGTGCTATGTTCTGACCACTAGGTTATTAGATCGAAGGTGAATATGCTTAGGTTGGATGATTTTCAATGATAAATGTAGCTGTTCTGCTTTCAGCTCTAACAGTGCAGTTTGGGTAGCTTCCAAGCAGTCCAACTGAATCATATAGCAGGAGGTGGAGGAAAGGGGTGTGAATGATCCTAAATTGTCATAGGCATCAGCTAAGATGACTTAAATTCTGAATATCCACACTTGCACAAATTTAGGTGACAGAGCTCTTCTATAGACAATATCTTAGGTATCTGTGTTCTCCCAGACTGATAAGCAATGAACAGGAAGAAGGAGAAGGTATGTGTGCAAAAATGTAAGTAGTACTACTAGACTCAGACCGTTAAAATAGAACTTAGGTCAAACTTGAGTCACCAGTGTGGCTTTTTAGGACTGATTTAATATCTTTACAATTTTAAAGATTTTTTTTAAGTATAAGGTACTAACTAAATAAGATACAAAAATCTTACAAAGGCCCAAATAGTTCTGAGTTAGTTCTGGATAAGTAGTGCTTGGAACTTCTTGGGGGGGGGGGGGTGATAGCATATTCATATGGGATTTTCTTCACAGCAAATCCTTTGAAAAAAATAAATTCTCAGTTTCACAAGTATGTAATCTAATAATTATTCCAAACACATTATAAATGTTTTTCTTATTTAGGTGATCAGACACAATTACATGAGATTGGGCTGAAAACACCAAAATAGAATATATTATCAATAGAAAATGGATTATTCAAGATGATCAGTATTGTAGCATGAAAATTAGGGGTAGAACATTTGGAATGTGATCCTGTAGTCTTACTTTCTGAAAAACATGAATTAACTTCAAAGGTGTTTTTGCTTCAGGGAGGGCTACTAAAAATCAGGCTCTTGGAAAGGAAATATAAATGGCACCTAATTCAACTTGCACTGGATAAATAATTGTCATTATAAGGTTCAGAAAACAGAAATGGTACTGTTGCTACCCAAAGTATTATCGTATCACATCATCCATGCTAGATCCTATTTCTGTTAGCACAAGCAATATGCAAGGGCAGAATAAATAGTGCAAATATTAAAATTCTGATATAGTCTCTACAATGAATTTCTCTAAATACAAGTTTCATCCCCATCCAGGTAAGTTTTTTGCACATGCTGAAGAGGATATCAAATTAAGTAAGTGTATACTTGAAGCTTAGAAGATTGGTCTTACACTTTGCTCATAACACTCATTATTTCTACAGAGAATGGCATGTGCAAATGTCGTAGGTAAGTTTGAATCAGTGTGAAAAAAAAGATATACAAGCTGTGAATAAGAGTTAGTGGTAAAAAATAAATCTAAAATATTCAATTAATTGGTCTTCTGCAGAATCAGATAAGTAATGCATTTCCACATAATGATGAGGGAGAGCAGAGGGAAAGAATTAAATGTTTTATTTGTTCATGCTGCATGGTCAGGTCTTCAAAATACTTCATTAAAACTACATGAAGATTATTATAAATGTAATTTTTGAAGAGGCAACTTACGCTCATTGAAGAAGTTTAAGTCCAGATATTGGCAGACAGTCAATCATTGTTTGCCTGCTCATATGAGAGCAGTTCTTCATGGATCTCCTTAAATTACTAGAACTTCTGCTTTCTCTTACAAGATGCACTCATGCTTGCAGATATTTAATGCTCAAAGTGGAACAGCAGAGGTCAAGCCTGATTCTTATTTCTTATTTAATTTGAAGCAGGATCTGCCAATAACATTTTACATATATCCTTGAGAGAAGTAAGCACTGAAGCTTTAAGTTCTTTTAGCTTCTAGTGACAGCTTTTTTGGTATGTCTTCACGACATCCCTTGTGCTATGTTAACAGCTTGACAAAGGCCCTATAGCTTAATTGTATTGTTTTTAATCTTGTTTGTACTGTTTTCTAGCGGAGTACTCACTGAAATATATTCTTGTATTGTCTGGAACTGTTATGGACTAGTTCAGACATGGGCATTTCCTTCAAGATGCTGACAGATTGTGGAAGTTTTCTTTAGGGTCTCAAAGGAAAACCTAAGTATTACAGTCATTTAAATTAATTAAGGTTTTCTCTTTGATTGTCTGCCATTATAAGCTGCAAACTTTCCTGTGTTTCTAAAAGATAAGACCTGTGAAAGTTCTTAAGCTGATGTGAAAGGAACCAGAAATATATACACAATGAAATTAGACCGTTACGCTGGAAATTACATTTTCTACCATTGCCATCTAGGTAGCGATAGAACAATTTTTTTCATATTCATTCCTTGTATTTCTCTTTGTGTGTGAGACAAAGCACCAAAAATAGCTAGAACAGAGTTCTCAGGAAATAATAATAATAATAAAACACTCTAAACCCATACAGCATTGTTCAGTCAAAAAACATTGTAAACAAAATATTTAAGTAATTTAAAATAATTCAAATTTAAGACTTACATAATCTATCCAATTCTTTTGCTTTGCCAAAAGTTTTGGTAATTTTCTCCTCCCCATCTATAACTAAAAAATTTGAACCAAATATTGTTGATGCCATTATATTGTTCTTTGGTCTTCATTGTCTAATCTTATAAAAATAGCTAACGAATACATTATTTGTGAATCATGAAGAAGGTGTAGAAATGGTCTTAATATAGTACCAGAGTATGTAAGTTTTGAAATTGTGCCAGTGCATAATATGTACAATATAGTATGAGAAATCTGTAAGAATTCACTATTATTTTATACTGTTTCAGTTTCAACTGTGGGCTCTTTGCCAAAACCAACAAACCCCCTGAAAATTTTACTCTCTTCATTCAACAACTTCATCAATGCTGTGGAAGTGAGATGGAAAGCACCTTAAGCATGTGTGAAGATAAATCCGAATTGGGGTGAATGACTGACACACTGGAAGAGGGCTGCTGACCAGAGGGACCTCAAACATCTAGAGAAATAGACAAACAAGAATTTAATGGAGTTCAATGAGTTTATGCTCATAAAACATACACTAAGCATATGTTGATTTTACACCTACATTTTAAACATTACTTCATTTTGCACTCTCTTTTAAAACATGCAAAATCTGTAAATTAGGCCTGTTATTATTCTTATTTGTGTTTCATTTTATGTATAATGCTATTGATGGAAATTGGTGCTAATAATAAAAATAAAATTAATTGTCTCCATGTTTGCTGGATAAGAATCCAAACTAGACTGGCATCATGGCCTTATTAAAAGGTTTAAGTAACACATGATAAGTGAGATATAACTTGTGAATAAGATTTAGTCAATTCTATTATAACACTATTAAACGTACTGAGGGGCAAAATTGTGTTTGGAGGGAAAAGATGAAGGAAAAGGCAGAAAATGAAACAGGAGAGAGAGGAAATCTCATTTCTGAGTTTCCTGGCATTAGTCAGTTTATATATAAAAATCTATATTCTGTTAGCAATCTTTTGTACTGTATAGTCCTATGCTGTTTTATGAAAGAGTGAAGAGAATGACAGAATGAGCACAGCTGAGTTTGGCCTGTATGACAGCATCTTTTTCTTGACAGTATTACTTTTCTCCTTTAATTTGAGCAGCTCAAACTGTGTTTGAACTCTTGAGGGTGGACAAGTAAGGGAATAGGTTGTTAAATTTAGGATTTACATCATAAGCTACAAAATATATATTTTTTTAATTAAGGAATGATGTAAGAGCAATTAATCAAGTTAAATCCCTCGAGGTAGTTTCTGAAGTCTAAGTCAAACGGAATGTTTGAACTGAATGATTTATACTGAAAGTATGATCACCTGATTGTCCTCATTTGGCTTACCGTTGGTGACTAGTGAGTGGAAGTTATTAATGACTGGAAAGGGCAAATTTTTTTGCACTATGTGTTAGAAATATTTCTATCCTGTTTTCACTGCTACATCTTGAATTATTTTTATGGTCATAGGCTATTTTTAGTCATAAAATCATACTAAAGTGTTACAAATTACAGCACAACAAATAAAAGGGTGATGATTCTCACTCTTCTCTATAATCCTATGGCAGCATACAGATGCCTTAATTCACATCAAGTTCAGGTCCTAGTTTGATAAATTTCTACTGCATTAAAGCATCAGTTAAAATATTAATTCAATGCACAGTGGGAAGGCTCGGGTTGGCTTTAGGCATGAATAAGCATAATGCCATATGGCTAACTTCTGATCTCTATCAGGTATGATGAATTAACCTCACAGTAATAGGTTAGCAAAAGGCAGTATAAGGAATAACCTACAGGATGAATTTGCTACTACTATTTTCCTACAGCTCAGGAGAGATGTAACTTACCAAGAGGAGGAGCTTCTTGACAATTATCAGAGTTGTTAAAGAGAAGGTTACAGAGGCAAAGATGCAGGCTTAAATTTCTAGGGTGTGAGATATTAAGAAAACCCTATACTATCATTTTTCATTGTAGCATGTTTGTTTTAATTTACATGAGGCATTTGTTGCACATAATCTTCTGTTCACAGTTTATCACATCCTGTGTGTGCTTGTGTGTTCATCAACAAAAATATTAGTTATGTAATTTATTTTAATTATTCATGATGTATCCCTTCCATTAAGTAGCAAATGCATCTTTGACTAGTATTAACTAGAATGAGATGAAGAAGACTGAAAGCCTTCCTGCTGGTATCATCAGCTGGCAGGCATCTAGCAGAAATACTAATGTCACAAGGGGTTGAGCTAAGAGAGACATATTTTGGAAGTGGCAATTCCTCATGGAAAATCTTGAGAGAAACCCTGAGACTCTGAAATATCTAGTTCAGGGAGCAAGGTATGCTCATTTGCTTCCTCCTTCATATGCAGTTAGAGAGCTACAACTTCCCAGTAACAGCTGGGACCAGCTGTAGCAGGACGAAGGACTCCCAGAAACCATGGGTCTCACGAGGCAAAAAAGAACAGTTGATTTGTCAGGCAGAGCAGATATCTAATAAAATTTTACATGACAGCTGTTGGGAGCTCTCAAGAAATCTTATGCCCTGGGAGGAAGACATAATTTTTGAAGCAGAAACATGACAATTACATTAAATGCAGACATGTTATGTGGAACTTTCAGATAAGTATCTCTTCAGTGCCCATATAGATGATGTCAGGATGGACACAGGCCTTAACTAATGTAATTGGTTAAGGAAGTAATTGGGATCTGCTGATTAATTAAACTACCTTTCCTGTATCTTATCTCTCTTTGCCTATACCCAGGAAGTTGCATACTATGGAGTAAGACTAGCAATTAAATAAGTTATATTTACATAGTGTCATTATATTTTTATTATTTTTTTACAGCCTCTTTATACCTACAAGAACAATACAATACCCAGATTTTTTTCCAGTGATAGTATATACATATATACATGTATTTAAATATATATATATATATATATTTTTACAGGTGTATAAAAACTTAAGCATAGCTATTTTCTGTTTATGTTGCGCAAAGATATTCTTCTAAGCTCTTCACAGTATTTATAAATTGGAGATTAAATTGTAACAACTATTTCATATATATCTTTGGTGTTTTCTTAGTCTTAAAAAAACCTGCATATATACAAGTCATAGCTTAGTGAAGGAAAACCAGACAGGTCTAAGAACTCCATATAAAGTTATGTTCTTTTGCTCTTTCGTTTGATTGCTTCTGGCATATATCTTTAATAAATTGCTCCTCAGCATAGAGAAGATAAAAATGATCTTTCTCAATGCTTGTTTTTATCTGCTTTTCTCTCTCAATAACATGTATATTTCTCAATAATTTCAGGCCTTCTCTTTTGCTTAGCTTCCGAGAATTTTACTTCTTAGCTGACTCAGGCATTTAGTTAAATCTTCCCTGTGTAGAATGGGTTTGTTCTTCCAGGAGACATTGAGATTTCACAGGGTCATAATCTGGATTTCCCCTTAAAGGCACTTGTTAATTTGACTTTTGAATTACTATTGCCGTCAGCATTTTTACAGTATACCATCTTTATTGATACTATGATTTGCTCCAGTCTCTGTTTCTGCCTTTTATACCTAGTATCTTCACTCTGCATATAAATGCAACTTGTCTCTCGTGCACCCCACTTCTCCTTTTTTTTTTTCCTATTATTACTCCTCTGAACATGTGGTTACACTTCAAAAGTTTCTGCTCATCCATTAGGCAGAATCCCACTGTTTACTGCTGAATTTTTCTTTAACTGTATTTGCTACTGTCACTGCAAGGCCTGTTCTTTCATTACCTAATTTAGTTCTGCCTTATGATTTGACATGTTCTGCCATGAATATAAGCTCAGATCTGAGTTTCAATTGCTCATCATTGACTATGGGCAACAGTGGACCACTGGATGGTTTTGTTGATTCTACATAGCTAAGAGTGTGAGATATTTCATATATTGCTCCCACTAGGTGGGAATCAATAGTTGATTTGGCAGACGAAGGAGATATCTAGTAATGAAATTTTACTTGACAGCTGTTCAAAAGCTATCAAGGAATCTTATACTGCACGATGAAGAAATATTTTTTGAAGCAGAAATATGACAACTAGATGAAATGCAGCTATGCTACATGGAGTTTTCAGATGAATTTGACCTCACTGCCAACAAAGATTTATTTACAGAATGACATTAGAGGCCCAAAGAGCCCCTATTTACAAGGGGAGACTGTCTGGCTGTGTGAATGCATGATATGATATGGAATTCAAACCATTAAAAAAAGGAGATGCTATTTCCCCCTCAGTCTTTCAATAAATTACAGACATTTTGTTTTAATCCTGTTTAAAATACAGCTTAAAAAAATCCTATCTTTTCATAAATAATTCTACAATACTTCTGTACTGTGATACAGCCTTATGAAAACCAAATGAAAAAAAATCCTCTTCAAGTTGCTTTGTTTTCCATTCCATAAAAGTTTTTGAATTTGATGACATCTAGCCCCAATCATATGAAGAGTAATATTCATCATCTTTATAAAAAGTCACTGATTATTTTCTAAAAAAACTTTTCTGTTTCTCCACACAAAGAATAATGAAGAGGCAACAGAGAAAAACAGGAACTCATTTCCTTAGCCTGTGTCATCACTGCAAGCAGATATCAAGTCAACAGCAAACCTAATGTAGGTTTTATCCTATAGATCAGGGCAAGCTAAGCCTTGAGCCCATATGCAGACACTAGTGAAAAACATGATTTATATGCTTGTGCAAACCATATCTGTGCTTGCATTGTCTTTCAACTGTTTGTTTCTCTACGGCAGTTTTTCTCTGTCTCTCCTTCTTTCTTATTTTTTTAAAGGCACTTCCATCTTTTAGCTTATCTCTTTTTGTACAGCTCCTAGAATGAAAAACTCAATTGCCACAGATTTGAAAGCCATTGCTGACTAAAGTAGTTATATGCACTCTCAAAACCTACAAAAACTGTATAGATGCTAACCTTCCTTGTTAGACAGCTGTTGCTTCGGCCAGCAAAGGTAGCCTCTTCCTTGTCATGAAGAGTGGCCAACTTTGGGGAAATTAACTTCTGCTAGTTGTTCTGCTAATAGCTCACTACTCTCTCCAAACCTTTTTTCAGCCATAGGGTCATGATCCATTCTTTAGCAAAAACAGACCTATATTGAGTTGAAAATTTAGTCATTCCAGTGTCTGTGGGGTTGACTAGCTTTGAATCTTTTCTACCCCAATGAGAAGGAAAGAAATCTGTTCTTGGAAATGGTTCTGGTAAATTAATTTATACTTTCAGATAAAAATGTATGTGTAATTCTCCAATAAAATAGTGAAATTTGTATTAGAGATAATACAGTAAAAACCAAACCAAAACAAAACAAAATACCCCCATAAACCTCAAAATGTTGCATTCATTTTCTTTCTTGTGACATAATTCATGAAGTTTTCAAACATGTATGTTTCCAAATATTTTCATTACTTTGAATGGATCTAAATCTGTAGAGAGTAACATTAGAATGTGTTGCTCAATCTGTATACCGAAACTGCGTGCATCTGTGATTTCTGCTTATGCCTATACATCTAATACATATGGACTAACCTTACAGCTTTCATTTTATTGAAAGAGAGATTGTGAAGTTTTCCAAGAGAAAACCTCATGATGTATTTCAAAATTACAGGTGATTTATGACATAAACATATGAGCCTTCTCATTTCAGAATCATTTTTTTACTGTAGGATTCCTGAGAGACTTTTCAATCTCACAAATAAGAATTGGACTATGTTTCACTGACAGAAGCAGATAGAAGGCAGTAATAAGACAAACAGCATTTTAATTTTCACCAAGCTGAAGTTGAAACTATTTGTTGTATTTCAAAATCTACAACTGGGCAAGAATACTTGAAAACTTTACCGGATTTTTTATTAATTCCTATAGAATTCAGCTAAAATAATAATAATAATAATAAAATGCTATCATGTTATTATGCCTAGTAACATTTAACTAAAAGGTCCGGACTGTTGCATATTGATCCTTAATATCACAAACCCTTCATAGCTCAAATATGGTTTTGCTGAATTTTTTACTTATTTAAAGTATTAATTTCTTGCAGAGATAATTCCAAGTTTTGCCACTTCCTTCCGATGATTTAGATAAACCTCAGTATTCACCAATATCACAGAATAATTTGAAAAGGTATGCCATTGTTTCTCCTTTCATTTCTAATGGCAACCAGGAAGCAAGGAGAAATTAGGAGCGGGAAAGACTTTCAGGGATCATCTAGTACATCCTCTTTCCTCAAGTCAGGCTGAGCCATTACCATAAGTGTGTCTAACCTGGGCCTATGCAAATCCTCAGTGAGATTCCACAGTCTACTGAACAAACATTTCTCCCTCATAAATCCCTTTCCATTAAAAAGGTTTTTCTAATGTCTATCCTTAATCTTCTTTTGCAACATAAATCCATTACTTTGCCCATCCACACAAAATTGCAAACGTTAACTTGGAGCCGCATCTCACCTGCCTTCCACTGTTCCTGCTCCCACCATTTTCTGCTGCCTAAAATACTGACAGAAACCTAGGTCTCGGTTCATACATAGGTTCCTCATGCTATCTAAGATGCCATAAGTTATTCTATTTGGCCTCCAGCTATTGCTCCAGAAAGGTACAAGTGCTATGTAATGTCTGCCAGGCCATGTGAATGCTGTGTCTACCATAAAACATTGAAATGGGATTAGCTGTTAATGGACAACTGAGCTGAACACCTTAAATAGTCTAACAGTGCAACTTTCCTTGAATTTGACTTTGCTGGTAACAAAACTAGCAAGGCAATATCCTGTACTTTCACCTCATGTTGCTTTTACACTGTAGGACCTTTCACTGCCTGAAAAGAGGGATCTAGCTCATTTTATTGACTAGATGAGATCTCATCACTCTCTCATCCATAAAAACATGGTAACCTCTACGAGGATTCCAGCACCAGGCAACAGCATAACCTGCAGAAATCCTATTTCCCTGAGTGACACCTCGTTGCACTAAACGAATTTTCACAGAAGGCTGAAAAGTAGAAGGCTGATTTAATTTTGGATAGAATAGATGGAGAAGGGGAAGTGGGTCTGAGTTGGTCATAATTTGTGTGCTCATTCCTAATAATGAAGACGATTTTTGTTCTATCACTCGTTCAGATATTACGCTGCGCTTATAAGTACACAATGTCATATGTGCGCCTTTGCAACACACAGTAAATTATGTTGTGAGTTTCCTGTGTGAGCATTCCTTTTAAGTGAGAAAAGATCAGAATGTTAATAAAACTGACTCTTTTGCAGATGGCTTTTAGATCCTTTCATTTTGATTCACGATATAGTTTCTGATTCACTAGTAAACACAGAAAACATTAAAAGCAATTTTAAAGGGATGATAAAGCTCTGAAAAAATATTTTTTTCTAATCTTAAATTCAAGTTACTATTTGAATTATATTCCCTTAAGTGTACAGAAACAATCTACATTTATGTATTTTCTTGAAAGCATTTATTAAAATTCTTAGTAGAGCTTCTTTAGCTCTATAGTATTAAAGAATTTATACAGGATTTTATTTATTTTTAAGATGAAAGGAAAAGATCTAATGAAAAAGAAGATGCAGAATGTGGTCAAAGAACAAAAGTCTTTAGTCCAAAGGACTGTACACACACACACACACACACACACACACACTTACTTTTTTATCTTTAGTTCATTTATGTTTGTCATCAAGCAATTTTTGATCATTTATGACTACTAAGTTTAGTGCATTTAGTTAAAGCACAGAACTCATTTTCATATCAGAATGCAACTATTCCGTCACATCTTACGTTTATTTCACATTTGTTTTATCGCATCTGAAGTCTTTAGGGTAGCTTCTCAAAGTTAACACGGCTACTCTCCATTACCTAGCTAGAATAATATAAACTGGGTCCTACTGGCCAGCACAGGGGGTGGAAAGGGTTTCATAGACTACGTGGATAACTACCAAGTTCTTTTCAAAAAACAGTAGCTCAAATTCTGTTTCAGAAGAGGTAACTTTGATGCTAAAACCACACACCTCTGAAACTAGTATGAAGTTTTTGTTTTGGAATGGTTGAAATACCTACTTTTCTGTTAATGAGTTGTCGCAGTTAGTACTTTGAAGAGAAAAGTGCAACACAAGCTATTTTATTCTTATCTTTGTCATAATTTCTCTTCAGTGTAATCTTGTGTTGTAGCACGTTTCTTTATGATTGAGATCGTAACTCAACTGGTTCTGGTCCAGACTGTGAGATCTTGGTTCCTGCTGGGCCTGAGACATCAGCACCCTTCTGAGTCAGACCAATGTGAGACATGTTTCCATATCACGTGTCCATCTTGCTGCCAGGGTGCCATGCAGGCTGGCTGCTCTGCAGGGAACGTGAGCAGGAGCAGGGGAGATAACACGGTGGGCGCGATAATGAAGCAGGCATGAGCAGTGACCTCAGCAACAAGGACAGGGATGTGAAACAGCAAGGCTGGGGCTGGATCAGGGCTGGAGACAGCAGTCGGGGTCAGGCGGCACCAGTGATGGTCCAGGAAGGGCACACATAGCTAGTGTGAGATAGCAAAACTGAAGAGAAACTCCTTTAGGGTCTGGTTCCACCACACTTATTCACGTTGAATACTCCCTTAGACTGTAAATAATCTCAGTAGGAGACTCAGGCTCAGGTTTAATTATTTTAAAATCAATAGCTATACACATTTTGAAAACAATTAAGTGAGCAGAAGTTTGTGATGGATTATTAAAAAGTAAGGGAAAATAAAGTAGAAAGCAATTCTTTAAATGACTATCTGAATTTTGTTAGCTCCAATCTTTACTCTTCATGAGATTTTCTTCCCTCTATAGAGGAAAAACAAACAAACAAAAATACTAGAATGCTACCCTTCTGCAGCATTCCACCCAATAGAATTAGAAAACTAGGGAAACGGGGAAATTTCAATCAAAAAAAAAAAAAAAGAGGATGAGAAGGAAAGGTATAGAAAGAAACTAACTGTTAAATAATATGGTTAGTTCAATACCTGTACAAATAAAGGAATTATTAATGTATATACTTAGCATATGTGGGCTACTGATTTGAGCACAGGACTAAAACTAAAAAGGCATGAGTTTCTCAGCTGCAGCCCCATTTATGGACCTGATTCACATCTTCAGATTAAGCAAACCACTGTGGTGAAATTCATTCCACTTGCACGAAGCCTGAATATTTGCCCTGAATGTGAACAGGCTATGAAAAGATTTAAGAATATAGATTGCACTAAATCTCTCCTTGTCTGTAACTCTAGTTTATAAATGAAATAGTGGTGGCTGATAGACACACTGCAGTTCTGAACTCCTTCCATCTTACCCTTTTAATTTAGGTTAAGATTATCATTATTATCTTTCCTGTGATTAACTGGAGTACATAAGCAAAATTGCACAACTACTTCACAAGTTTTCTCACTTAGCCCTTGTGTGAGCCTGAATGGGACACTGATTTTTCTAATCCATTTTTTCAACTGGTAAAACAGGACTAATAACAGTCTAAAATTCTTTTCACATCAGTTATGTAAATAGACAAGAGAGGACCTGAAAGATCTAAAAAATGAAATGAAGGTCAGCCTGCCTTTTTTCATGTCTATACAGTTAAAATAGTTCAACTCCTCCTCTTGCTTTATGAGTTCAGCCCATCCAGTTAGAGAAATGATAGATTGTTTTTAAGGGTTATATTTGGAATCTTTTGTTAATTACAGAAACTCTAAACCTTATTGACAGCTCTTGGAGTTTGGTAATACTTAAAGGTTTTTAAAATAGAACATTTTTTTTTCTTCTTTTTTTCTGAACTCCTCACTCTTCTGCTCTTCTCTCCTTCTTTCCTTCTTTTCCTCTTCTAAGCCTTTACTCAGAAAGCCTTGCAACATGGTAAGAAAAGATCTTCAGATATACTTTTTTATTTTCTGATGGAATCTTTGTCCTTACAATTACAAATTGAATGAAACAGTTCTGATTAATTGTAAGTGGTCATAACTCTTGAAATATAGCTAACTATGTAACAAATGAATGATGCTGGAAACATGGTGCTGTTCATTCTAAATGGAAGAAAAGTATACAAAGATTAACACTTAAGCAAGCTCAGTACATTGGTGATTTGATTATACTGCTTGTATTCTGAACTGATAGACACTGATTATACTATAAGCCTCTTCTAAATGGTGTATCTATTATTTTTGCTCATTAGTACTGTAAATAAAAACATATTTTCTTCCAAGAATGAAGTGAGTTATGTTCTGGTATAATGATTTCCTGTAGAAGATAAAAATAGAGATTTTGATCTGTTAAGCCATATATTACATTATATGTATGCACTCTCAGCTTTTTGTCCCACTCCAAGAATCCGAGTTCCCTTCCTTGCATATATTATACCCAACTGAAATGTAAATGCAACTGATAAAAGAGTGAATTTCTATTTCATAATTTGCTTATTATTAGCAAATCTCTAGGCAACTTCCATTACTAGTGTATTTGGTAGTGTGGCAACATGCATCTTAGAGATAGAAAAACATCAAATTTCTATTCCCTTAGCTAATGGTTAATGTGTTGAGGCAGATTACTTTTGATGCCTTTCCTGTTTGCCTTTTGTTGAAATTGCACAAAGGAAAAAGTACTAAACAGAAGATGGGTACTTAAATATATAGCATTGGGGTGGGGGGGGGGATTTTATTTATCTTTGGCCTATCTGGGAGCTTGTAATTTTTAAAATCCTGATTCTCATTCTCCTTATTTGATCATTTGGCTAGTCCAGTTGACCCAGCTCCCACATATTAATGTTTCTCTGTATTTTTTTATAGAATTATAGAAAATAATCCATAGAAGTGATTTATGTTCCTCAGATGAAGGTCAAGAAATGTAGCAAGAAGGATGAGTAAGTCCTAAATTTAGATTGCTGCTTAGAAGATATGCCATAGGAAGAACACATAGTCAGGGAAATTTGGGATTCTGGTTGTTGTCTTATTCAAGCTTTTTAATGATCTTAGTGGAGGAAGGAGAACATCATTGGGCCTTAAGCTTTTTTTTTTTTTTTTTTTTCCCTAATTTGGCACTCATTTAAAATACTCTCCAAACAGCTTAGAGGTAGTCTTCAATATTAATGTGGGAAAATAAAAGTTTTTACCTTCAATATCAGAAAGAATGCTTTCAAAATCTGAAGTCATCTTTTTATTAGTTCTGTTTACTGACATGTACGTGAAAAAAAAAAGGTGGAAAGAGTTTCGAAAATCAGGAAATGCTGAAGCCCTATTTCCCACAGGCTCAATAATATCAAGGTAGTGAGAAGCTGCAGTTTCTGAACCATCTGCTTCATGTTGGTTGCAGGAATGCTGTAAATGATGTGGAATTGTCTTTATCTGACCTATGTTCAGGAAAATTATTCTTGCTGTATTACCATAGACATTTCAAAACCAACTTTTCCCCTTCAAAATTGGAGCTATCTGTTGATATTTGAGACTAATTAAGTGGTACCATGTCATGCAACTATGTATGTCCCTCTTTTGGGCACAGAGACATTTAACAGAAGTTGTTCTTTCATCTAAAATAACAACAGATAAAAAGAAGAAGAGAAAATATTTTAAAATTTTTATAAAATTTTCTTGTCCAATGATTCTGAGGCCATAGAAGAAAATCTGCAGCTTGGTATTAGCGCTCCACACTTCTGAGTTATTTTGGATAGATTGTCAACATCAGCTCTATTCAGAACACTTTTGGATCCTTCTGGTACTGACAGATTTATTGACTTTTATCTCATGTGCTTTCTATGATCTCTACCTTCAAGACTACAAACTTCATATCACCTTTGTGTCGGTTTTGCTAATGTAAATCCACTCCAGTATTATATTGCACCCCTTGTAGGTAACTCATGGCCGTTTCATTCCCTTTTCACTTACCGATATTTTATTATGCAGAAGGTTAATGTCACGTGGTATTTGTGAATACTGCCATCTTCCTTTACAGTCAAGGTTTGGCACCTGATTTCATCTTTCAGTTTGAGTGCTCTTTAGAATTAACTCCCTACAAGCTTTGACTGTTTAATTTTAGCTTTGCTTTACATAACACATTACTGCACCTATGTCTTCAGTCTCCTCATTTCACTTTTGCTTTGGAATTTTCTTTCATTCCATCATTAAGGGATGGGAGTCAGGCCATGCAACAGAGCAAAGTGTAAGACCACATATTTAACTAACTATTGTGTCTCACTAGTCTTGTCTTGTCCCCATAAACAAAATTGCATCTGATCTGATGCTGAGTTGGAGAAGAGTGGGACCACTGTATTTCTGCAGAAAATTATCTGGCAGCAAGAATAAAGATTCTGTGTACCACAATATTCCAAACTTGGTGCTTTCACAAAGCACCAAAATCTGGGAGAGTTCTTGTGCTCAGCACTAAAGGTCTGAAATCCTTGTCCAAGGATGGTAATGTATAGTGTGATATGAAGAGGGTGTTCACTTCATATTCTCTTCATGGGGTTTTTGACTGCATTCCTGAACCTCAATACAGACATAGCACTAACGTGTAACAGAGATTTCACAATGGTTCTAGGTCCATTCATCTCCTAGTGTGGCTGGGGAACTTGTGGATAATGACTGGATCACCTTGGGAGATGAAGGTGGGCTGACTGACCTTGCAAACCCCAGTACGTTTTCCAGTGATGTAAGAATCCCAGGATCAAAACAGTGAAGATATTACCAATGATGAATGGCATTCTTACCTAAAAACTCTGCTTTTTAGGCTTGTGTCAGGAATTTGAATAGACTAGATCTTGGAGGGCAACTGCCTACAACTTCTCCATATGGTGAAATAGCAAATCAAATCAAAACAAAATCAAAACAAATCAAATGAGATCATCTTTTTAAACAAAAATCTCAGATTATTAAACTAGAACAAGTAACTTTTTAAACAGCAACACTCAAAGTGAGCGGTAAAGAAGAGTAGAAATAAAAAGGGGTTGTAAATTCTCCTCTTGCTCACTGAATGCTTGCAGTCACTCAGTAACTTCTGAAATTGCTCAGTCCTTTCTACTCCCTAAGAAGATTTTTTTGTTATCTCTGACTGGCTGTCCGCTCCAGTCAGCTTACAGGCTATTCATGAGCTACAGAGTTCCAGCTTTTTACTGCGTTTTTCTCTCTTCTTTTTTCCTGCAATAACCTACAGTCTGGTTATTTTTCCCCAAAGGATGCTCAGAAGACAATAACTCTGTCTGTCCTTCAAGCAAATTTCACCTTGACCTAGTCTATTTTCAAAGGAAAATAATATACAGCTGAAACAAAAAGCTATCAAAAAAACCCAAAAGCTTACAAAAGACAAGTGTCTTTTCTTCTTTTTTTCTTCTTCTTCTTTTTTTTTTTTTTTTTTTTTTTTTTTTTTTTTTTGATGGGGATGATCTAATATTGCCTGTCATTACTACTCCCCAGTGCTAGTCTGGCATGGAAACTAGATCCCTAGGCCTGTGTCATGTAACAGTTATGACTTGGGAATTCCTGCCCTAGGAATATCCACCTGCACCAATGGCACCCACATCTCTACAGCCATTGCTGGGACTTCAAAGGCTGAAGATGAAGACCTGCAGAAGCTTCTGCTTCGGACCAAAGTGGCTGCAGGGATCGGAATTCAAGGGACTGTAGGCTTAGCATGTGAAAGGATGAAAGGATGAAATACTGCAATTTTAAGTGCTGTCTAGGAAAGTAGCTACTGGAGAAACAGAAGTGGTTTATTGTTCAAATTAGAGGCATGAAAACGTCATCATTACAGCAAAAATCTGTTAAAATTTTGGATAGCTACCACAAGGCCATTTTTTGTGATTTGTCACTTGTGATTCCCACTGCAGAGTAAAAGCTGTGGCTGGCCAGGTAGTGGCTCTAGTTGCAGATGACCTTCATGCTACAATCTTTCCACCATTTCTTCCTTCTTCGCAAACAGTACAAGTCCTAACTCAGAAAGTCAATCTGTAAGAGGAAGTGGAAGCTTCTCCATCTCTTATGCATCTAGCGAAAAGCACTTCCTACCATCATGTTACCTTGGCATTAATTGAAACATTACCACTGAGGGTCAAGATTGCTGATGAATGATTAAGAGCCAAAACAGTGGGTGGTGGGGAGTGAAGTGAGCACATTTGCCAAGTAAAAAGAATAACTTCAAAAATAAATAACTGCAATTAGTGCATTGAGTGCCACCACATGCCACCATAGTACTAGGTAGGTTGGAATTGAACCGTGCCAGCTGAAGGAGACATCAACAAAGGCTACGTCTAGACTAACATATTCTAAAAATTGCAGGGCACAAGCCTAGACACTGGAACTCAATTGTTTATACTGCCTTGTTTAACAATATGCTGTTATAAGTGTTCAAGGCACACTTTTGAACTGGCCTGCCAGCATGTTTTCGGTCAATTTCCATACACAGCTGACAAGTCCAGACCAGGGACTATTCCCCAAAACCAGCTTTAATGCAGTCAGCCTGGGCTGAAGGTAAGAGGCTGTAATAATAGGGACATGACCAAGCATGCCATTAGCCTTAGTGTTGGTCCTGGGTGTTAGCTGCTGCCAAATCTGATAGACCGATAGGAGTGAGGCTGCCATAGCTCCATGACCCCAGGTCCAACCAGCAACAAGGCTGACCATGTATTCCTGACAGACAGATATGCACAAAATATATAGCTATGTATATACATATATACACAGCAGGCCATACTGATCAACAAAGACAGAAATCACAGCACTCACACAGCATAACCAGCACCAATTCTCTGCCTCTCTAGCTGATCAGGATGAAAGCCCATTAGTGGAAAATATATACATATATGTGTATGCACATATATATATGTATAAACATACACACTCACACACACATATACACTTGTTTATACATATACATACAGGTATATATATTTATAACACTATGGATTCCTCCAGTAACTGGCCTTAGACACAGTCTATCCAGTAGTTGGCTCCTGGATCCCCAGGTCTCCCAATTGCCTCACATACAAACACACACATATGCAAATGGGTCTCTCCAGTAGCTGCTTCAGAGCTATGGCCTTACCAGTAGCCAATCCCCAGACCCATAGTCTCACCAGTACCTGGCCTGGACCCCCTGTCCCCTCCAGTAGCCAGTTCTCAGACCCACCAGTCCCTCTGTTATCCAGCCCACAGTTATGTCCACTCCAATACCTGGCTCCCAAACCTCTTCTCCTGCTCACCTGCTAGTCTGGTTTGATGCTCACTAGCTGTTATCACACCAATACAGATTTACCCGTACCATATGCTCTCAACCTGGTCTCTCCAGTTGCTAGGTGGAACTATCCTCTACGAATTTAATTAATCCCTCTGGAATCTATTTACAACATTGGTTTCACAATTTAAATATATGTTATGTGAGGGGAAAAAAATAACTTTTTGTTTGGTTTTAAAATTGCTACCCAATCATTTCACTGGACATCCCATAGTTCTTGTAACAGCATGGCATGCTTTGCCTATTCCTTATTTCTCAGGATTTTATAGGGAGTTATCCTGTGGAAAGAACTGTACTACATGAAGTATCACATAATTGAGGGCATTAAGGGTTGATGCACTGGTTTAGTGTTGTTTCCTCTTTTACATCTGAAGTTTGACCAAATCAAGAGAATAACTTGGTCTCTATACCAGTCTTGTAACAGCTATTTTTTAAGGCACCCAATAAGAGAATCTGATGCAACACGTTTTCTAATGGTAGCACAAATAATTTACCTGACATTCATCAACTTATCTCACATATGTCATAAATTAGTTGGAAAAGGTTCATAATTGCCATCTTCGAATTAGGTGCAGGTATATCAAGTATCTGGAAATCTTTTGCCCGTAAGTATTATGAATACCAGCAGACTCAGTGACAACTGATAGCCTTTCAATCCCTAAAATTTCTAGGTGATAATAATCCAGCTTTGGATTTCCAGTCATGACTATTTCTATATAATTTATTTTATTCTTTATTCTTAGTTGTAATATGTAGTATACATACATCATACACTATGTGCTGCATATAGTTTAAATGCATATATAAGTTGCATTATATTAACATAAGGATATATTTGTATTTATTAATGTATATACAAGTGTACATATTTTTCAGCATTTCAAGGTTGAAAGACTATAAAATGCATTATAAAAAGACACATTTTAATAACAAAGTAAACTTCAGATGTGTCAGTTTTTCATAGCTACAGTGGCTTTGTTTAATCAGTTTACAAGGGTCTGTACTAAGCAGCAGTTACTATGGAAACCTGAGAAGATTGGAACTCAAATAAATGTATTGCTTAATAGGGTGATGCTGAAGACTGATATTCAGAGTGACAAAGCTGGTGTCTAGTGATCAGGAGAACCATCTAAATTAAAGAAAAAGCAATCAAATAAAAACAAAAATCTGCCCTCTCCTCCTTCCCCCCAAAAGCAGAAAGATTAAAGCAATGAATGAAAACCAAAGTCTTAGAGGTAGGAATAATACTGTGTTATCAGTAAAGCAAAGCAATGTGCTGAGAAAATCCAACAGAGTATCTGAAGATTAGGTGATGATGTGAAAGGAAATGTTCAGTGAGCAAAATGTAGACCGAGCTCTTAGAGAAGAGTTACAATGACAGTATGGTGTGAAGGGAGAATGCCATTAATATGTCTATATGTTCACTAGCAGAGATACTAAAACAGCTTGGCTTTTAGTGCCAGCTGTTCACTAATGGCACTTGACTCTATGACTCTATTTCAGTTGACGCTGAAAATGCAGCTGCTTGATTTCTTCCATGATTAGCAAAGACAGAGGTTATTTAATGGGGGCTGTATCTTTGAAACACCATCTCGATAGACAAAAGTAGTGATGGTAGATTGGATGTGACCTACGACTCTTATGTCTCACATAAAGTTTTCTCTGCCAAATAGTTTTATCTAGTAAAATTCTTGAATTTTGAACTTCCTAAATGCTTTCATTTTCTATTGTTGTTTCCCTAGAAAGTAATAAATTATTTTGTCCACTTCCCTGATGTATGAAGAACTTTTGTTGAACACATAAAAAACCTGAAACTATGAAGCTATTTTAATTCTTCTGTGTGAAGAGCATCTGAAGAAAAATGTTGGTGCTTCTGTTTTCTTAGATCAAAAACGTCAGAAATACCCTCTGAAAACCTGAGATGTTTATCTAGTGCTTATGAAGAATTTCTGAAGTCACACAAGTTTTATAGTCATTTGATAAAGAGGAGTTACAACCCTTAGTATCCCGGGTTATGTGCTGCCTCATAATTGTTCAGTTCACAAGACAATTGAGGTAGACCTTCAGCATTCTTTTTGCGCTTGAATTCTTTTCTCTGTTGATACTCTTGCGGCTATACAGTAAGATATCATTTTTGCCTCCAACTAATGGATTGCAGCCTGCGGCACTGATTTAATTATGTAGGGTATAAACATTAAGACATAATTGCTTTCTTCTGAACCTTCACCAGAACTTCTCTTTCTCTTTTCTTCTCTATTATGCTAAATCACTCCAGTTGGGAATGCAAATAGTTTTCCAAATTTAAAATTAAAAAGCATTCAGTCAAGCAAACAGGAAAAGAAATATTTACAGCCTATGATTTTGATGTTAACTGACAAGGCACATCTGTTATTGTGGTTAACAGAGTGAGGAAGGTTAGAAAGAGCAACTCTAACTACTGGATCTTAACATGACATTTCAATTCTGTAAAGGTGAGTCTTTAAACACTGTCTTGTTCGATAAATGAGGGATTAGTTTGGGAAAATTTCACTTCTGGATTGTGTATGAAATTAAGTTTACATTCAAATTAATCTGCACTGCTACTGTATCTGATTGATATGATTATCTGTCATCATTATCCATTTAGCCTTCCTCTGTCTTTGACATGAGAAAGAGTCCTACTTTTTCATTCATCACTGATTGGACAAAATCTGCAGCTTCATTCTCCATCTGTATTGGAGTTGAAAGCTGAAGATCTAATCCCTTGGCATTTCATTCTATCCTTTCTTGTACTTACTCTCTTTTAAATGTCAATTTCCGTATTATTTCACCTAAACAAGCTAGGATTTTACCTGGTAATCTGCCAAAATGTCACACCAGGAACCGATTTATACACATTGTAGACTTCATTCAGTATAATTTTTCTCAAATATCCTTTTTCTGATTTATTTCATTCTTTAATGTTTTGTTTCCATTAGGAAGTTTCCAAGCATTTCCACTACTGAGGGAAGTGGCTGACTGTCATAGGAACATGGAGGAACAATGCTGATATTCGATAGACTTCTGACATACGTGTTTGTCCCAATCCAGTATCTGGAGGGTTTCATTACAATCCCAAGGACGAGATTAAGAGCTTAAAACCAGTCAAACATCGTACAACCTTTTAACTTTATTTTCAATGGAGTGGGGAGAAAAGGTGGGGAAAGGTGAAGGGGAAGCAAAGAAGAGAGGGGAACAAGGTAGGGGGAAAAGACAGAGAAAGTTGGAAAAGCAGAAAAGAAACTAGCTACCGCCACTCCAAGTCCGATGACGTTCCACTGATTCCACTCAAGATCTCCAGTCATCACAAACACCCTGCCCCACCCTTCAACGCCATCTGCAGTTTTTATGGGTTCCTGCCCCGCTTCTGGGAGGTGCTTCCTCACGTCCCATGCAGATTAGCTGTCATGCGCAGTCTGCCCTCTCGGAACCTTCCAGAAACGGGCTGGGGGCATCTGGGAGTCTCCTACTCATGCGCAGATTGCAAATGAGTACGTGCAGTTCGTGCCCAACGTGCTGTTTCCCTAGAGGCGACCTTCTGCCCTTTTCGCACCTTATTTCCCTGTGCAGGTGCATGAGGTTGTTTACCTCGCGGATGGCTCCCGGGGGCGCCGGCGCGGCACTGCCCGGTGCGCCTCGGCGGCGGCGGCAGCTCCGCGGCAGCGGCAGCAATGTCGAGACAAAATTGCATTTAATACCGGTTCTCTATAGTGTCATCAAAGTAGTATTTTGATACATAAACTAATACATTAGCTGAAACTTTTATTTCTTAATGAGCTAAAGAATGGTACTATCCATACTTTTAGCTTATTACTTGAACAAACCCATAAAATCATTTTACCAGCATCAGTAGAAACAATGTAAAACCAAATTAATTTATTAAAAATGGAAGATTTACCTTATCTTCCAAAAATAACATTTTGATTTGAAATTACTTTTAGTAAAAATTGATATTATATACAGTAAAGAAGAAATAACAGAACTATGAGTACATTTGAACATCTGACAAAAAAGCACGGGCATTATAAATGTTCTTCATAAGATAACAATAGGATTTGATGGAATGATTTAAATGATTGTAGAAAATTTTTTTAGAAAGGACGACAAGAAGTAGGAAAAATTAAGAATAAAAAAATACGAAGAAGTAGAAGAGTATTCGTATTTCATACATTTTAATGCTACAGAAAAAATGTGAGTGAAGCAAGGGAAGAAAGAGTAGTCTCCATTTTAGGAAGCAAAATGAGAGAAGATTTAGAATTGTGATTTAAATCTGGTATGATTTTCTTGAGATCAAATTTACAAGAAAATACAATTTTAAAAACCAAAAAGTACTTACAGAAAAAAGAAAATGTATTTACAGCTAATTCTTCAAAAGCACTGAAAAAGAGCAAGAATTTTTGCAGCAGCCAGTGCAGAAGGTAGAAGTAACCTCTGAGGAAAACAGCAGCTTATTTTTCTCATTTCTTAACCATCATGCAAGAGAGATGGGGAAAAAAACAAAAAGAGATATTCTTCTAAGAAAGAGTCTGAACCTAGTACTTAAAAATAACTTTTCAAAAGAAAAGGTAAAGAACATCTGCAAAAGAAAAGAAAAATTTTTATATCTAATAGCAGGAGAGAACTCCACACCAGAACACACGATTTCAATAATGCTGGAAAATAAATGTATACATCTTTTAAAGAAGAAAACATAGTATAAAAGCTGAAGTTTAGTTAAGAATTTTTATGTAAGATAGTTGCACTTTTTCATAGTTTTAAAATGATCAGTGGAAGTTTTATATAAGAAACCTTCATGAGGATTTATTCATATTAAAATTTCCAATCCATGCTATTGCGAAGACAGGATTTGAAATACTCTTTGGAAAATATCACAAATTCCACCCTAAGACTATAATGTTGTACAGGAAGCCCAGTTTCTCTTGGAAAAGATCTATTCCTGGGGTATAGATTCAGAGATGAAAAAATACAACTGCAGGCCTGTAGGACTGATCTTTTATCGAGCCTTTTAATCTTGTCATGTCATTGTGGATAAGAAATTATTTCTTATAATAAAAAGGGTTATGCTGTTCAGTGTTTAACTGAGCAAAACAAGACTGAAGTTCACCTATCTGTATAGAGAAATCTTGAAAATAAATATTAAAAAGCTTGTTATACCAAGTATATTATCTTATTACATAATTTTATATTATTTACAGAGCATTCAAAAATACCTACCTTAGCCTTTACTGAATGAAATACCAAAGTCGGTACAAAGTTTATTTCTGCATCTTCAAATTCCCAAATTGGCACATTTACTAAAAAATTAAAAAGTTATGTATCTTATTAAAAATATTGCATACAATTTTATGTAGATGATAAATACTTTTAAAATAATTGTATATAGTCTATATTTTATAAAATATGTCATTATCACAAAATCCTTCTTCAGAATGAACAACAGGAACATTTCGATGTGGGGAATTGTTCTGTTCATACCACCACCATTTTCAGCAGTGCTTAGCTAGAGCTGACTTTAACATTTAATTTTTATTCAGAATTATATTTATTTATCCATCCAAAAAGCTTTTAAAATACTAATTAAAATGTAAAGATGCTGGAAATAAGCCATACTTAAAACTTCTGTCTTTATGAATATTCCTCAATACAATTATGTTTACTTTCAACTTTTTTTTTTTTTTTAAGGCTTATGATAGTTATTTTGCAGCAATGAAATATGATCTCCCAGTCATACAAAGAGTAAGAATTTCTAAAGGCTTTTTTAATATTCACACGTGCACCTCTTGGGTGCATTTAGCTATATCTTGCAGATGTGCAACTAGGACCTCAACACATAGTTATATGCAAACAAGCAAAATCTCACTCCTACATGGAATGCTACCAAGGTTGGCTGAGTCCACACCGATGCTTATCCATATACACCCAGCTGCAGTGGTATGGCCTAGATATTTCCTCTCCAGCATATTTCTCCTGCATGTTTTCTTCTTAGACTCAGTAAGTACTCTCTATGCAAAGACATTTGCTCGGGAATTTCAACATATACATGACCTAATGAATCTCTGTATTATATGGACCAGAAATATGAAAGTATCATATTTAATTTAATTTGAAACTTTAGAATTTAGTTTTATTCACATATGTAGCCTCCAGAGTAATTCTTTCTGTTGTGGGTTTTGAAGCAATAGGGTAGCCACTCTTTTTATTCTGTTAGCTGCTTATCCTTTCATGTAAGTTCTTTCTGTTCTCTGACATTTATTTTAGCACTCAATTAATGCTTAAGTTTTAATCTTATTGCCTTATTCAATGACCAGCTGACATTCATGTAGTATATGTGAGCATGTGATTTCTTGCCCTTCTCACTAAAGCTAAGTTTTCTCAGAAATAACCAAATGGATTACATTAATTGAAGAAGTATTTAGTTCCTCAGAAGAGTAAACAAATATTGATCATAAAATTCAGGAATAAATTATCAAGAGAGTCAAAATGACATTGGGAAAGAGGATTTAGACATATACATATATCTTCATACTCAGATCTAGACTGATTCTCAAAATAGATAGAAAAGCTTTGTTCAACTTAACAAATTCTGCTTCCCATTCTGGCTTTTTATTATCTTCATCATAGGCTGATGAAGTTTGGATATATTTTCTATTAAACATATGGAAAAATCACTGAGAAACAGAATATACATTATTTAAAAACACAATTTTTATAGTTATTTTAAGGTTTTTAAATAGATGTTGGTCACCACTTGTTTTGACAACTACTTTCTATGTAGCATTTTAATTTACATGAAATTGCATTTCTAATATTAGAATAAATCATAATCCATTTACTGAAATAAAATTCCCTGATGTTGGTGTTGGGCACACTGATTTTTTACAATATAGCAAAATGACCAGTAACATGCCATTTAGCTATAATTATGGAATTTGTGTGCAAACTGACAAACATACTGATTGTGTGGACAACTAAATTACTTTCCAGATGAGATGAACTTTGTCTAAGAAATTGTAGGTTAATAAAGATACGCATTTTAAAATCTCACAAAAGAACACAGAGATTGAACTAGCATTAGTCACAGGATGGTTACAAGCCACTGATCTGAAAAGGACAAATGAAATTCTGGGGATCTGATGAGTGCTGAACTAAACAGCTCAGACCAGGCAGAGTGACAGACAGAACACAGGGATGGCTACGGATGCCACAGAAACTACAGCACATCTACAGCAGTGACTGTCACAGAATGAGCTCCTCTGAGCCATGTATGGTCCAGTTCTGCTGCAGAGAGAGCATAACTTATGTAGAATTATGTAACTTACCATAACATAGTCCCTGAGTGCAACCTCTGGTAGGGGGTTGTGTCACATTTGGTGCGCTCAGGCAGTAGAGCAGAGGAAGGGCCCTTTGAGGAGATATGTCCTAAAAAAGTTTAGCTTGCATAGCTTCCTTGGGCAAAGGCCAGGAATAGTATTATTGTTATACAAATACATAATGGAAATAAACTGTAAGGGAAAAGGGAATTAGTGTTGAGAGAAGACAGAAAAAAAATCAAAGAGTAAGGTATATAAACTGCCTATGAATAAAATAGAAGGTGTAAATGAGAAGCTCCGAATCATGTTTTGAGAACAATGAACAATGTCTGCCAGGAGATAAGAATTAAAAAAAAAAAAATGTCAAGAAATCCTCCATAACAAAACTTTAAATAGCATTTATATGGAGCTTCATCGTCCTATGAAAGGGATTGAGGTAGTTTCTTGAGACAGCAAGGAACTGGATTTGATGACCCTGGAGGATTTTTATAATCCTTTGTTTTTATGAAATACAATGTAAATCCCAATGCAAAGTGGGATAGAGTCAAAACAACAAATACCTAAGAAACAGAGGACTTCACTCTGCCAAAAGATATCTTTCATAGCTGCGTACTTCTCTGCGGTATGTCTAACTCAAATACTTTGAGTTTGTTAAATCCCTTGAAAGAGGAAGAGGTAATGAGAATGAGACATGGATTTTAGTTGAGATGTGCTGTGATGAGCTAAATTACAGATCCATATCTCTTTTACAGTGCACATGAAAATTTAAGTGTCTAGGTATAGTACAAAGAAAAGTGCTGAAAACAAGGACATGCTTCAAATTACACTAAGTTCTGGTACTTTTATGTCTCTGCCAACATAGGATTCACAGCTCTGAAGCCTCTGAAATAGGCACCTATGTTGTTCCTTTAATGAACTTAGCTGTATCTCCTTCTATGCAATGGTAGAAGATTATCAGAAGTTGTCTGTCCAGACAGTGGGAGAGACATACTCTGAGATTCAGTTGCTTAAACATCGGCATCTTTTGCCATTTGAGATGCCCTGAATATCTCACTAGCTCTTCAGCTGCTTCTTCAGAAGGTTATGGGTGTTCTATAAAGCCTAGTCACAGGTATGTGACTAGGACGGGCTAGGGACTCTCAGTGTCTAAGCTGAGGTAACTGAACCCCGTGCATAGAATTTCATGCTATCCTCATGGCAATCCAAGCCATCATCTCTAGCGCTGGTGGTACTCCCCTGAAGCCAATTTACAACTATCATGAATAGCAAGCGCAGGGCTGCTTCCATAGGAAAAATGTGCCAGAACTGAGAATGACCAAAGCACAGGCAGAGCATTGATGTCCCACAGAACCTGAGCAGAACCAGCTCAGTGGTGGCAACAGGTTCCACTGAGAGCCCAGAAACCATCAGACAAGATGGGGTAATGACTCAGGTCCAGGTCTGTGCAAGAAGCGCAGTCAGGAGACAGGATCAAATACACACACCCCCACAATGTAGCTCAGGCAGGGACTCATGGCCCCTGGCTGAGCTGAAATGGGGCCCTGGGCCCTGGACAGGGCTGGGGGAGGCACCAGGGAAGGCTGGGCATGGCCTGACAATGAGCTAGTCAGAAGAAATAAATTCTTCACAATTTTTGCTGTAGCGGTGCCTATGTGCACAAAGAAATCAGGATCTGTTGCAGTGCCCATGTGCACAAAGAAATCAGGGTCTGCTGGATCACAAAGGAGGCACAGCTCTGGAGTTTTCAGACACTCCAGTGGAGGAAAAGAGATATAAATTCTATCACCAGAATAGTTCATGAAGGAAAAAACACCCCAATAAAGATGAGGTTAATTTTTTCAGAACAGACAGAAATATCTCCAAGCTAGGCAATTGTGCTTTCATTGCAAATTGATGGATCGAGTTCTCCTGCACCCAGCTGAAAAGGGCATTTTACTTTTCACATAGTTAAGGAGAATAACAAAGGAGGAGTAACCAACTGTAAAAAGATTCATGTGTTTCATCTGTGAATAGCAAGGTATTCTCAACAGATGGAGAGCTGTAGTTCACCAACTATTTTGTGAAGTATCATTATCTTTACTTTGAAGATAGGGATGCAACAGTGCATAAAGGTTAAGACCAACTTTTCAAACTGAGCGGGCCATTGAAGGTTACACAATGAGTCACTGACGGAACTGGGAGTAATACCTGGGTTTCCTAAATTCCACTGCTGTCCTCCAGCCACTAGCTCACTCTTCATTTTTTGCAGTATTTTTACAAACATGTAAGCTGTAGTTTGCCAGCTGTGCTTGCTGTCTTTCTCTTTCTCACAGACACAGAAACTTTAAAAAGCACATCGTTTATATTTTTCTACATTTACAGCAGTGCTTATGATACCAGAAGAGCAAGTTAAAATAAGCTTTTACTGCAAGTAATATTTAAGTAGTACAGAGATGAATCTTACCTCACACTGGGAAGATAAATTTCCTGAACTAAGGAAGCACACCAGTATGATGATCATTTGAGCACAAAACATATTTCTTTTAGATATAGATACTGCCGCAGCCACTATGAAAACTGATCATTCAGGTAGAACTGTAAAAAAGGTAGTGATGACAACTTAATTTAAACATTTTGTAATATTTAAAATGAACACAGTTGTGGTATTAAAAGTGATGCTTCAAGTGAGTATAGCATTAGCCAGCACCTCAGCATTTGCTGAAACATTTGGGATTAGGGCAAGTTCAAAAGGCAAAGAAACAATGTAATAAAATTAACCATGTTCTTGTTCTTCTCCCCCCCCCCCCCCCCCCCCCAAGGAAAGTTAAAAATCAGTGAAGACAGAATGTGCTCAAATATAGCTCCGAAGAAATTTGGCATGACTATTTTCCTACAGAATAAGGCATGACAAGATAATGGAGATGGAATAGCATCAAACTCAGGTCTCACTGTCAACTAGAGCTTCCAAAATTTTATTTTGCTGCAACTACAGGGTTCAAGTTTGTCTGATGCCACGAGAGCAGAGATAACTCTGCAGACAGCATGATAGAAATATCTGCTACTGTTAATATATGGGGAAATATAAATGGGGACTAAATAAACTGAATTTAGGCTTCTATATTATTCACAGATGGATAGATTTTCAAAGGTAAATGGTACTTACTAGTAATTTTTGTTGATTTCCACATGAGCTGGACATATTACTGCATCTGACATTCCAAGGGGAATTGGAAGTTTCTCAGTTTTGACCATTAATGTTGGATTTGCCTGTTTTTTGATTGCCTGTTAATATCACTATGAACTAGTTCACACATAGGTAGGCAATCACATTTCAAATGAACATCAGCAAGTTAATAAGAACACCCTAGAACTAACTTTCTGATGGTGGTACCATAAATACATTGTCTTATATCTCATTGCATGGCCATTGCTTGCTCAGGCTGGGCACTAGAGAATGACAGACTTGTTAAATTACACTGATATTTTGCACAGATCTCCTGGGGAAGACCATCCTCTGAACTTGAGACTAACCACTGTCCCAAGCCATGTGTTGTGGCACACCATGGTCCTGGCCACCATTTATAGCTTAGTGCTGTAAGGATAATTTATTATTTTTTTTCCTTCTGTGCAGCAATAGCAACAGTGGCACACATCTGTGGCTGGTCATGATCAATAACCTATGGCACAGTTATATCAGGGCTTTATTTGGCAGAAACAAACATTTTTGTTCAGTATGAACCACAGTGGGAAGAACATGCAGAGGTAGAGTTGAAAAACCTTCAGATGATTGTGTTAGAAATTCTCATAACAATTATAGTGAATAGCCAGGCATTGTATGCAGCAGCAGGTTCTTGAAAAGTGTGATGACTTGTAGTAAAAAATTATTCTTCTAAATATGTAGAGAAGGTGGTGGAGGACTGGATAGGCAATACTGATGGAGTGCAAAATAAGAGTGCCACAGAACACTGAGATGAGGATATATGGAAGAGTCCATCCTTTCACTTCACTACAACATTGCCACTTAGTTCAGGCCTGTGCTTTCCTCTTGATAGTGGAAATTTATGTGGTTAATATGGACTACGTTAATAACAGAAAAGATTAAAGGGCCATTCTCTTGCCTTGAGGCTGAATGGCATGACATTTTTTTGTGTCCACACAGCTGAATAGTCTTACCCTGCAGAACAGGGAGGCTGCATCCCCACAGATGATTGGAGATGGTCCTTGGCACATGCTCTCCCCTGAGCCATGCCTACAAAAGAATCAGCTGGCCCAGTCTGAAGCAGAACAGAGACTGTGCTAACAATTTGACAGTATAAAGGACACTGCTCAGACACATGCCCTGCTCTGTTTCATTTACTAGTATAGACATATGAATGAAAACAGTGTAGTTTACTATTAGCTTCTGAGGGAGATTTGGTATGATAGACTCAAACACATTTGGAGACTGTAGTCCATTTAAAATAGATACATTCTTCAAAACTGGCTCACTGAAACTAGTGAGCTCTGTTACATTTTCCTTAAGAGGAGTGCTGTCTTCTTTCTGGTAGTTATTAGAGGCAATGTGGTTTTCAGTTCTCCCTAGGTTCTGCTAGCAAGTCTAGAATTAATTTATGGTGATAAATTGCTGTCTATTTCTCGAATATAATGCAAAACTTTCAGGCCTCTCAGACAAATTCAGATTTTCCTTTCTGATCATGCAGCCGAGCTATGACTCACTCTGCAATATTAAACATATTTGCAGTGGATTGTACAGCACAGTTTAGTAAAACAATATTTTAGGCATTATAAATGCCCTGGTTGGAGGTCTGTCCTCTCTGTTGTGCCTTTCATGTAACTCTTAATGCTCAGATAAATGGTTTATCTGACAGCAGACATACTCCTGAATTGGGACCAGTCAGAATCCACAATCACCGAGTATAATGCAAAACCTCTGATACTGCTACTTTTTCTAACATGCTGTAGTAAACCTGTATACCAGGACTTGCCCAGTTCTGTCTATTCCCGGTGGGAGCAATTAAGACATTTCAACATCAAAGTTTGGCTTCTTTGTATCTGGGTTCAGTGGGATGATACTAAACTCTAGGTCTTCTAGAAAGAGTTTTATGACATACGGAACATCAATTTGTTATATTTGGCTGCTTGCTACTCAGCAGCTGCAGCTGTTTGCTCTGGTGTTCATTATTGTCAGCTCTGATTCCTCTTTTCATGTTCATCACAATGTCTGCGAGTGTCTACCAAATTTGGCCTAGCAGAGTGCATATTAGTATTCTGGTGGTCTAAGCCATCCAGGTGATGAATAGTAAAATACCAATCCTATAATCTGACAGACCTTTTCCAATGTGACCCTCAAGACCACAAGATTTAAAGCACAACTTGACTTAAACTCTTGTGTACAAGTATTGTACAAATGATGAAAAGCATGGATTATGACGATGCCTTAGGTGATGCAGTATCTTCTTTCATATAGTTAGTGCTTGTTGTAAATATCGATAATTGATTGTTTGCTGTTTCCATTTAAAATTACACTGCATCATTATTATAAATGAGGGAAAAACTAATAACCCCAGGTCACAAAATCCATCTTGGACTTGAAACACTAAAGCAGCTTTAATAACTGCCACATTATAATAATACACAGGCAGGATGTAGGCTTATTATATTATAGCAGCCTGCTAAAGCAAAAGCATTCACAATAGTCTATCCCTGGAGAAGTCATTATCAGGCATTAAAAAAACCATACTGACAATCCCATAACTATTTTTGCTGCCCTTTTAAACTTATTTTGGAATAAAGTGAATGTTTAAAGGGATAGAGTCTATCCAATTCCTTTGCAGGCATGGAAGGTAGGAGCATCACTCCACAGGTAATCTTTCTGTAAAGGCTCTGAAGACATACGATGTTTGTCCATATCTGAGGACAGGTACTGAGATGCCAGGATGTCAAGGTGAGAGTCACGGTATAAGTTGATTAGAACATTCAAAAACTGTGCAAATTACTGTTTTGCTGACAGTGTTAAGCTCTGATAGCCACTCCAAACAGCTCAAGAGGGTGTAAAAAGATGGGACTAAACTTCTGTAGCTGGTAGTTGGTCATGTCTGAAAACAAGTAAGACCTACAAGGGTGGTTATGGATCTCGTACAGGAGGAGGAAGAATAGTGGCCACGGTTAGACCTGAGATGAGCCAGTCTATTATGGCAATGGTTCAGAAACTTGAAATTTTATCCCAAATAAGAACAGATCTTTTAAAGAATAGTCCAAAATTGCAGTTAAGGAGGAGCTGTTATGATGCTCAGGCAATGGAAACCCTATGTGACCTGATTTAAAGGAAACTCCAAATGTTAGCAGGTAGGAGCTTGGTTGTGCCTTCATTGTCCTTCAGCACAGACATTCTAAGAACATAAAAATGGCCAAAATCAGTCAGACCAAAGATACATTTTGGCAGTACCCTGCCTCCAGCAGTGGCTAATAGCAGATGCCTGCTGATATTTCATGTACTAGTAGCCTTCAAGAGATTTGTCTTCTGTGAACTTGTCCACTTTTGCTGTACTTCTGGGACTTTTAGCATCCCCTACATCTTCAGGTAAGGAGTTCTATAGTTTCTCGATACAGTGAGGATCATTTATTTCTGGTTATTTTGAGTCTGTTTCCTAATAACTTAATCTGATGCCTCCTAGTTCTTGTATGGAAAGAGTGAGCAATCAGTCCCAAACCATCTTCTTCATGTCACTCATGATTTTATAGACTTCTTTCATATCTGTCATACTTTCATTGACATATCATGAATATCTTTTCTATCACATCTCCATCCAAATTATTCCTTTTCATAAACTCCAATCAGGAATACTAGCTTATTTGATATTTCTATTTACAGGAGTCATTCTATGCCTTCGATCCTCTTCACTATCTGGCTATGAGCCCTTTTTGGTTCTTTTCATATTTAGCCCGATGCTTTACAGTTCAGTAATAGGGTCATTAAAATAGATAGACCTTATGTGTAAAATCCTGGTCTCAATGCAAGTGAAATTCTCAATACAGTTCCTTCAATGCAGCTTTTTGCCTGAATAAGCAGAGCAGAATCAGGTTTTAAAGTGTTTGAAGAAGAAAATTCATTACTATTTAGTAAAGAAAAAATATAAAAAATGAAACTATGAGGGTTTTTTCTTGGCCAGTAACATCTGCTTGATTCCTATGCACATATTTGTACATATCATTAAGGCATAAAAAGTCTAATAAAAGCAATTAGTTGGTCTTATCTGAGCATAAAGGAAATGTTTTAAATTCAATTATGCTTACTAGACTAAAGCTTAAAAAACTAATCATCTTCTTTCATAGTACTAATTTTGATGCAATGCACATTATTTGAGGTTAAATGTAGATAATACATAATATTTTTACGATGCAGTTCAGCATTTTCCAAAGGAAGGAGTAAAAACATTTTGAGATGAACTAGGGCTACTTGCCTCCAAAGGTAACCATCTTCCTTCTTCCTCCATTTATTTTAAGGAACATCACATATTTCATTTACGTGTCACATAAGTACGGGAAAGGCAGAATCAATGGCTGAAATTGATAGCATGCAAAGATTTGTTTTAAGGGATGAAATCCAGCCGAAGATGCCTAAGCATTGGCTCCACTGACAGTTTTCTCAATGGTAAAATTTCTTATGTGATCCCCATTCTATACAACAAAGGGTTATAATTAACCTGAATCAATTCATGAATATAATTCCCTATAGAATTCAACAAATAATTTTGCCAACATGGAGAAGAAGACAAGGAAGAGGTATGAATGAGCAGTGAGGGTTCCCCAGACTGAAGGAAAAGACAAAAAAAGAAAAATGTGTGTGAAATCACAGCCCTATAAACTAACCACAAGACTCAAAAAAGAGGAAAAAAGTTTATCCTTTGGGTTGTCTTGAGACTAGACTGAATTCCACAGAGGGAATAAAAATTATGAACAGCTGGGGCTTTGTCTGTAAGGCCAGGAAGAAAATCAAAGTGTTTGTGTTTGCAACCTGGATAAGTGAATGTCAAATACAAAAAGAAAGTTGTACTAAACATACTTTATGGGGTACACGGAATAAATGACTGCCATATGTAGGCATTAATAAGTTGTATTTCAAAGGACCTCTGAGTACTGTTTACAGTCTGGAGTTTTGAAACAGGGCAGTCAACAGTGTCTGGAATTTCTCCCTAGAAGCCTTATTAGAGATCTCTGAAAACTTTTATTCAGGCTTGGCACTCTGACTGTGGTCCCTAGGAACTTCGCTGTGTTTTGTTTTTGTAGTGTTTTGAGGAGATTGCAGAAGGACTGTTGGCTGGCGAAAATGGGCCTTTAGAGGAGTGCGTGTTTCAGAGGAGAACAGAGGGGAGAACTGAGACTTTATCGAAAATTGTCTCAGATCCTATATTGAGAATTCTGCTTGAAGACTGAGAAATCTGGTCAGTGAGAGAAAGAGCTAGAAATCACTAAACAAAGAATTAAGAGCACTCATTCCCAAGAGGAGCTTCTGAATGCTCAGCTCACATCCGTCTTAACTTAAGGCTATTTTATTTCCCCAGATTGACTTGTGTACTGGACTTTATGTCAGACAACAATAGCATTTTTATAATAGCTTTAAACCAAAAGGATTCTACTTGTCTTTATAAAATTTGTACTTCAGTAACCCCTGCAATGCAAAAAGGCAAATTTGGAAAGCATGTTAAGAATGGATTAGTCTACCTTCAAGAACTGAGGAATGGATAGACATATATAGTCAAACTTCTGATGCCTAAACAGTATTTTGTCTTACAGTATGGACTCTCTGGGGCCCAGACATCAATGGATAAGTATGCAGAACACAGTGACAGCTATCTAAGACTGAATATAATTAATGTTTATGTGAATATATTGTTCATAGTTGCTTACATCTTTACTCTGAAAATGACTCTGACAAATCAAGAAACACTGAGTAAAGATGTGGTTTTGCACTTCCAGGACAGAGCAGATAAGTGGTTTTACATGGATGAGTAAAGATAGCAATGGATGTCCAAATATGCTGCGGTTTATGAGGCAGAAGTTTCTCAGTTGCTCATGATAGACTGTCAGCTTTAAGACAGCATACAACTAGAGTAAAACAAAATAGAAATTATTTTAACACACGGTCTAGGAACGAGAGGCTTGAAAATAGTTTGCAGATAAGAAATGTGAAAACACACACCAAGTCATAGGAGAACAATGGATTAGCTGCTTGATTATTTTCAAAATAGAAATTAAAATTGTATTAGAAATACCTGAGAAAATAAAAGACCCAGAAAACAATTGATATGAACTTTAATAATGATGTTATCATTTGCAGAAGATGATGCTGATGTTAACTTTAGTGGACACCACTGTGGTTACTAGGGAGTGTAAAACGAAAGTGACTTTCTTCCAGCTAATTGCCCAACTTATTGACTGTATGATATAGCAAAATACACTACTGATAATTCATCATTTTACCTTGAAGATTGTGAAACAAAATGTTTCAAATAATTTTCCCCAGCTGCTAAAATATTTTCAGAATTACAGGAGCTATTTCATTTCCCCACCTTTAAATATATCAAAATATGGTACGGTATGTTCCTAAAAGATGAATGCTTATTCCTATTGAAAGGACCTGAACGTGTGTTCCAGCAGCTAGCTGTTATTTCTGAATATTAGGTGGGGAATAGGAAATTCAATTTTTTGAGTTATTGAGAAATCAGGTATCAAATGGTGGTGACAACTTCAAAGACTGAACATTGAGAAGGTGATTTCTAGTTACTTTGCAGTAGGCTAAAGATGTGTCATTTCTTTTTGTGTAGTTTATTTTGGCTTTTTTGTAACATAGCATTAAGAGTAGAACAACATGATTTTAAAAGTGCTGGACTTTATAAAATAATTTTCCTGAAAGTTAAATTGCAACAAAGAACTGATGAGAAATTTTCTAGTCATAAATGCAGCTGTTATTTTCAATATGTCATAAGAAAGCAGAAGAAATGAAAGGAGATTTCATTCACCGTTAGAACTTAGTTCTCAGGCATCTGATACCACATTTTTCTTTCAGTATACAGAAATTACTATAATGCAATTCAGCCATTCTGAAAAATAATGATTTTAAATGCTTATAAACACTAACTGAAGACTTGAAACTTGATAACAAGATGGATAAAGATGTGCTTGTATCAGGAATGTTGCGTACTGAGAGATTTCAAAGGGATGTGTGTGCCTGTTTCCGCAGTCTTGTCGGAGGAAATGGTCTATCTCGTCTTTGGAACCTAGTTCTTGATATTAGTGGCATGTATTACCTCTGAAGCAGTGGTGGAAAAAATATACACTGTATGACAGATTGAGAAAGTTGCTAACTATTGATTCTGTGAAGGTTGAGTTTCAATTTAATCTAAAGAGTCTCAAAAATTGTTTTCAGAAAAAAAATCATTTACATGCATTAAAACTGATAATAAATATAACCTAAAGAAATTTATTTATATCTATAATTGAATTCAAATTTGGTAACATTAGAAATGTACAGAGGAGAGAAAGGTGCATGACACATAAGGGAAAGGTGTCTCCTTAAAATGCACTTAAATTATAGCATTTCCTTTATTTTACTGGTTTTATTTTAAGTAAGTTTGTGCTTAGCTAAAGGAAGCCAAAGCAATGGATAAATATAGTAAATATCTAAAAAATTTTAAATGCTTTTAACGTTATTTTTTTAAACATTTTTAAATGTTAAAATGAGAGTTAAAGACAGTGCAGCGGACTTAGAGACTGACTGATAAAATAATTAAGATGTGCCATCTGCGACAACTCTCCAGAACTCCGACACTTTGGATAAAGAAGACTGCTGTCCTAACTATAGAAGTGGTTCGTGAGGATAATGTTTGGTCCAGTATCATGTGTATGTGGAAGTAAGAGGACAACTGATAGGGAAGCAATGGTATGCTTACTCAGAGTGGGTTTTTTTTTTCCATTTTTTCCGAGAAAGGAGCAGGGAGAAACTTGGCTCCTGATACTAGGAGCTACTTGGCATAAGTTAATGAACTGTGAGTGTTGTTGATACATGAAATTTACCGTATTTCCCCCAAAATTATAGTACCTTATTATAATGTCTATTGTAAAGGAAAATTTGCTAAGGCAGAATTCCTCAGGCTATTTGTTGAGATTACTTTTTAGTAAGTGACAAAGTGGAAAGTTAAATTGCAATAATATAACCACAACAATAAGACAATAAGCAGCAATACAGAACAGAAAGAAATGTAACTGAGTATTTCAGGTATTCTGTAAGAAGAAGGTGGTATTCACTAGTGTTCTAGCCTTTGCCAGAGACAGCTGCAGCACTATTGTTAACTTACACTTCCGTTTCTGTTTGGTGGACCTGTGATTCTGCTGTAGTAATTTCAGACTAACTGGTTAGAGATTAATTTACCAAAGTCGCAAATGTTCAATTAGATTTCCTTCAGCCTAGAGTCATCTAGGGAAATAACTCAGCATGCCAAGTAGCCCGGATTTGATACTGTGCTACTGCTAAACTACTTCTGTTACTCAGGCCAACGTGACCAGAAGCATACTACAAGCTTGCAAGGAGAGAGGAGAAAGTTACACAGTTAAATATGAAGTCAGCGTTAGTCAGTAGGCACCACAGAAATGTTTTTTTTCCTCATTTGTATCTTATTTTCTGTATAAAAGCCTTGCTGCCTGATTCTCCTGAAGAGTCCTTCTAGGAATGAAGCATTTCTAATTCTAGGCAGTAGACTAGACTGACTTGCCCTGAGACTCTTCCTGACTTTCCACTTTACACAGTGTAAAATGGAAAGTCAGGAAATTTGTCAGAATAGCCATGACCAGCTGTTTGCCTGAGTCCCGAAATAAGCAATTAAGTTTCCTGAACCCTACGGGGGCACCAAGAGAAAACAAGGCTATTGCAGAGAATTTAAATGAATTCTCTGAGTTGTTGTTCATTGTAGAAGAAACCTGTGAGATTAGCGTGCATAATTTTGGTGGGGCAGGGAAGAGGTTGGGGGGAATGTGACTTGCCAGACAATCTGTCTGAAATCAAAGTTACAGTGGAGGAGTTAATGGCACAAAGAAACACAACAAACATTAAGAATTAACTAGGTTCGAAAGATAATGTTGAACCTCTCACTTAAAATGTATTTGGTATGTGAAAACTGGAGGATGGCAAATGTGACACCAATGTTTAAAAAATCCTGAGTTGTAGAGCAAAGCAACCAGAGACTTGTAAGGATTAGTGGACAGCTGGATAAATATGACATATATTTGAGGAAAGTCAGCATGGTTTCTGTAAAGGGAATTCCTGCTTCGCAAAACTCTCAAAGCTTAAGGAGATCAATAAGCATGTGGATAAGTGTGATCTGGATAATAATAGTCTCTCACCAAAGGTCTTTAAGAAAATTAAACAGACATGAAAAAGGAGAAATACTATTGGTTAGCAAAAAACAGGTAAGAAAAGAGACAGTTCCCACAATGTACGAAGGTTGCCAGTGGAGATCAGAAGGCATACATGCTGAGACAAGTGCTGATGATACAGGAAAGGGTAACCACTATGCTTGTGACACAAAGCATTCAAGGCAGTAAGGACGAGGGCAAACTATGAAGAAAAAAAAATAGTTGATGAAATTCAATAGAGAAATAGTCAATAATGTGATGCATACAGGGAAAACCTCCCTTCGCATATAAAAAGAGCTATGAGCTTATCATTCTCTCTCAGGTGTGAGAGCCTGAGATTATGGTAGATAATACGACTCTAGTGAAACTCAGTGCTCAGTAACAGTCAAAAAAGCGATGTACGAAAAGCGTATTAGGAAAGAAGCAGAGAACTAAACAGAAAACATCATTATAGAAGAACCAGAAGGCGTTCAAGAGAAGGACAAAGAGTCAAAGGTGTGGCAGCATTTCCATTCAGGGAATGGTTGGTAGGCTGAGACTCTTTGATCTGGAAAGAGACAGCTGTGGGGAATATGCTAGCGGTCTCCAGAATCACGAGCGTCAGGAAGAGGTTCGAAGCAAACAAAAGGAGTTGGTCATAGTCCTGTGGAACTTCTCACCAAAGTAAATTGTAGATGCCAGAAGCTTGCAAGAATTAAAGACTGGACATAGAGAAAGTCTACTTGAAGTAGAGACTCACTGGGACATACTACATAGACAAACCTTGAAATTACTGTGCATTGAAAATAATTGGCAACTGGGAAAATAGCGGTCTGGAAGTGTTAATAATGCTTCATTCTTGATCTTCCCTATGAATGTGCCTCTGACTGCTATTAGAGATAGTCTACTGGACTGCGTGAGCCTTTGATCTGAATCAGTATGGCTATTTTTAATGGTTTTATAAATGGAGGGATGGTTTAGCTAATTAGTCTTAGATGTTGGCTCTCAGAACAGAGCTGCTGAGAAGAACTGAGAAGAGCTAACGGTTGAACTGAGAAGCACAGGAGATCAATGGGAGAGAATTTTGTTATAGATCTTGGCGAATCTGACCTTGACAGAGTCATTAAGGTTGGACTGTTGACAGGACATTGACTGTCACTGTAGATGACACTTGGGAAACCACTTCTAACTGAAAAATAGGAAGGAATGGAATACTGCATTACAAATAGAGATGTTGACATCTAACATTTGAATAAATGAAACTGAAGCACATATACAAAGTTAAATATACAGATTTGAAGTTTGTAGAAAGAATACAAATTCTTGTACAGTTTAATCATTTCTTGTTTCAAGGTTGTTATAAATTACCATATAAATTACCTTTTATTATGTTTATCCTATTTATAGTATTTTTTCTCAATGCTGGTTTTTTACTAAAAGGATATGTAATATTGTCTTTTGGAAAGTTGAGTAGGAACCATTACTTGACATTTACAGAGGTTTTATATGAAACAGTGCTAAGATTTAATTCTGCCAACTTTCTCATACTACTGGCAAAGACAAAACCCTGGTCTATGTTTACTAGAGATATACACAGAGGTGCCCCAAAAGAAAGGGAATATTATAGTTGTAATAATATTACTTCTGTATCCACTTGCATGCTTATGATATCATTGTTTTTCTTTCTGTTTTCCTTCTATTTTCCTTTCCTGACCATCTAAATGTCTTTAATCCCTCTTTCAGAGGTAGCAAAACTTTTATTTAAAAAGGCCTTTCAAGACACAGAAATGATCCTTGCAGGAAACAGTGAAAACCAAAATATATGATACTTATTCTGGGACAAGATTATTTTTGATTTATAAGGAGAGAAAAAGAATGTAAATGGGGGGCGGGGGGAGAGGCCGCATGAAGGAGGAATCATATCAAAGCCTTTAGCTTTCTGAAAATTTCCAGCTGAAAAGTACTTTTTAATATTCTCTTTCCAGTACATAGTGAGATATTTTTATTTCAAGAAGGGGTTCTAAGTGAAGATAACTCCTTTGTTAGTGGGCACATGGGCTATTCAAAGCACAGAGGGTATAAGAACTAATCAAAATATATATAGACTACATAGCTTTTAAAAAGTAATTGTGTCATTATTATGCAAATCCTTGCAATCTTACCACTTAGTGGAACCACTCAGCCAATTAGACTGAGAGGAAATATATCAATATTGAGAAAGAGCTACACAGTGATTTTGTAAAATACAGTAATAGCGTAGAGGCTAACATACCTGGGAAAGCCAGTGAGGCTATGCATCTGGATCTGAAGTTACACAAAGACTGGGGAAGCTCATTTTCAAAATATTTTAAAATAATTATTAATATAACATCTTCACAGTGAAAATTTAGGTAGTGCAATAAAGTCCTCTATTTTCTAACGATTTATGCCATTTTCTTTTTGTATCTGTCTTTGAACTAGAAAGCAGATTGAAACAGCAAGAAATAAGCAGATAATTGTTGCATGGAGAATGGTAGTTCAATGAATTCTCTCTGACAGATATCTTAAATTTTCTATGCATTTCTCAGTTGGCATTGGAAATTTCTTTCATAAGCAGTGAATTATACAGAGATGTCTAGATAAACATGAATAATATTCCAAACATTTCTACATTCAATTTATATAGATATATGTATATGTGTGTGTGTGTGCGCACATGCATAGACAACAATGGTTTGAAGGGCTGAGCCTCTCTTTTATGCAGGAGAAAGATAAGTAGTGTTCTTGAAACTGTTAACTTATTTTAGGTAACCTAAAGAAACTGAATTTAATAAATGTCATTTCTAAAAAATTCTTTCCGGGGTCAACTTCTCTGATGCTTTTTGACAATCCAGACTCGAGATTCTCTATTACAGAGGAGATCCTGGTTTACATTGTTAAAGGTATAAAATCAATTACAGAATTAATGTTATATTACTGTTAATGTTACAGAATATAGCCTATCTTCCATATTTGTGAAATGCTCTATGTGCCTGATCCTACTGATCTGAAAGAGGTGAATTACATAAGTATGGAAAACACACAGCTCAATATACAGAAATGGGTGCATACAATGGAGTATTAAAGTCCTCAATAATGATCGTACAAGATGCATTTGGAAAAAAAATAGTCTAAAATGAGACAAATATTTGACAAAAATATATATTCTGCATTAAACTTTCTCATTTATCCTGTACGGTACGCATGCTGTGAGAATGTATGTGGCAAAAGGATCCCCTATGTCTGTTTTCTTTGGGTTCAAAAGTTGTTTTTATTAAAGTGAGCATATCCCCAGGATTTAGGCACCTGCATAGTGTTTTTCTTTGCAGGGTGTTTGAAGCGGATTTTTGAGGAAGGTTTTTAAAGCATCACGTTCATGGTGCTAAATACTGTAAGATACTTTTATTGAAATTCCACTCCCCTAATTATAGACACCTGCAATATAGACAACTACATATGAGCTAGCTATTTTGATTCTGTCATAGTCAATGAAGAGAAATAAGCCTGATTTTATCTGACTGAGTTTAGACATGTCCCTTAAGATGAGCTGAATTTATTTCCGGAGGTGACTGATTTCATAGATTTTAAAGACAGTGAACACAGCTAAGACATAGATGACTACTCTTAAATATCTAAAGTGAGGCTCCTTTTCCCCTTTTTCCTCTTGTAACATTATGGTTAGTTAATCTGATTCCAAAGTGCCTTACTGCATGAATAATGTAATGAGGTCATTCTGTAGCAGTCTGCTCTGTCACCAATGTAGCCCGGTCTGGACTGATGCCAACTTACTTGTGTATCAATACACAGTGATAAAATTTGAAAATCATTATATTTTACAGCATGCCCTTTGCTTCATGTTTGATATTACCTTATATTTTTATATGATTAGTCTGCAATAGAGCTAGTCCACTCAAAACTGTGAGTGTAGACTTAATGTGTAGTAAAATGTACATGGCAAGAAGAACTCAGAGACTTAGGTAACATCTTAGCATACATATTTTTGATGGCATTATGCTTTTCTTGGGATTCTATATCGTTCAGCCCTGCTCAAAAAGTTGGCAGAAGCAGTTAGAAATGTGGCCTGCAAAAAAGTGACCATACCCTTTTAATGATCCCTTGGATCTATGTTGTTATCAGGAACTGTCAACCATATATACTCACATAAGTATTTTCCCCAGTAAGAAGGGTATCTCTTCAACAGCAGTGCCAATCAGTTTACCACAAAGGGAATGGGTCCAATCTTAAAAAAAATATTGTCAGGAAAAGAGTGAAATCAGGGAAATGTACAGGCGTAGGGCACAACAATCCATAGATTTTTATGCCTGGAAAATTTAATGGTGAAGGTAAAAAATAATACTCTTTCTTACTTCTTAAGAGAACCTGAGTATACATGACTACATGGAGATTTGTGTGAAAATATTTTTAAGAAAATATCAAATCTAACAAACATTTTTTCCCACTTGTTAACATTACTATGTTTATCTTCTAACGTTTTATCCTTCCTTTGTTTCAAAATAGTACTTTATGATTGTTACATACTGAAGGCTGATTAAAGCTCTTCTTGATAAATGAGGGGCAGAGCCAATGAACTGTAATACATTTCAATTCCCTCAGCTGTAATCCATCAGTTCCTATTAGCAATATTTGGATATTCTGTATGTGTATGTCGATAGATGTAATTACTGTTTTCAACAGTTGAGAAATATTTTTGAAGGCAATATATGAAAATGTCAGCCAAAGACTCTACAATATTAACATAATTTTTCTTTATTTTCAGGAACTTTAGACCTATTTCTCAGCAAGATACCAGATTTTTACTCCACACAAAAAGAAAAAAAAAAAAACCTAGGGAATATAGCTTTTGAGATAGTTTGTGGCTTAAGAATACACTCTAGATACAGGAAAGTATCTGAAATGAACTAAAGTAAAAACTTAGTGGTCCTTACGTTTCAGGAGATGCCTTATTCATAAGTGAAAAATGTTGCTGGAAAATTGTTAGCAGTGTTAAAATGAGGAAGCAAAGTAGCAAAATGCAGCTATGCTAAACATTAATAAGATATTATTTTATCAGAAAAAAAGATCAAAGAAGACCAATAAAATACGGCATGGTTGAAAATATAAATATTACAATAATTCCATCCAAATAGAATTTTTAAGTCTCTCTCAAGGAAATATCTATCCAGCTGGGAAGTAAGCATAGAATAAACGGTAATTAGCACGTCTCTGCATTACAGGATATCTGAAGAAGCAAATAGCAGTCTTCTAGGAACAGAGATAACAATTACACCTATGGGGCACTGAAGAGATGGGAGAAGAATTAAAATTCCAAGCAAACTTTTCATGCAGTTTTGTGGTCTCTATTGTTCCTCATAACACAGATCATGCAGTAATTTGAGGACTACTGCTCCCTAACCCTCAGGCAAATTCCTCCTGATCCACTTTAGCTAAGCTATGAGAAGAAAAATATATAGCCAAAGTGCAAGAAGTTATCTCAGTTTATAGCAGTTGTTCCTATCTGATCATTAGATAAAAACAGAGAGTAAAAATAGAACCATGTTTTCTCTCTGTCGCTTTGTCATTTCTTCCTTAGTTCTGTCTATTCCGCTGTTGTTAAGGGAGAGAAAAACCTGTTGGGGAAGGGGGGAGAAGGGGAACAAGCAAACACAAAAAGGAAACCCATACATAAAACAGATCTGTTGTTTAAGAAAAAAAGGAATTGTCTCTGTAAAGTCTAGATACTAAAATCAGCAAGCTACTTACCTTATATGAACCTGGTTAAAACCAGCAAAGATCTGAAAGAGTAAGAATTTCAGAGAAACTGGTGTGCCTCTTTGCTCTCCTACTCGTGTTAAAGACAATGGGTTTTGATTTGGGGGGATTTTTTTTTGTTTTTTTTGAGAAGACAGGAGTGCAGAATATTGCATTAGGGCAAAGGTCACTAATACATATGGAATTAACTTTCCAGGAAGCTGACTTTATATTATATTAATGAGTCACATTTATCATTGGTATAATACTTATCAGTCCTATGAAAATACATTATTAAATCATGAAAATATCAATCAGACTTTCAGCTGAATTACGTGCTGAGTGATTTGTTATATTGCTTTGTGGAGGCTGGTATAAGCAATACTAGAATCAAAGGCCTTGGCTTTAAAGGTCCGTTCATGCTCTGTGTTACTCTTGGATTTGATCCTATGCCTTAAGTCCCAAGCTCCTCTTTTGAAACTTTAAATTTCCAAGACTGGGCACTCTGGATGTTCAGTTCCAAGATCCCAGGCTCTCCTAGGGTCAACAGCATGATGGTATAATGAAGCAAGTTGTGCTGTATTAGACAGCTTCTAATCTAAGGGAACTTCATTTTGAATAGTTTCATTTTTGTTTAGTAACAGGCTGCCAGTGCTGTTAATTTCCTTTCAGTTGGTTAAATAAATTACCAGTTTCCCCTGCCATTCTCCTTCAGTCTCTGTGGCCACATAACTGTCAGCCCTTCAAAATCAGTTTGTTAACCCAGCAATTAATTGATGAACATAGAGTAAAGCTAGAATTACTCAAATGACATTTATCAATACTTGTGGATGTTGCAGATCACCAAAAAAAGTTTAGCTATGTGCCTAAATTTTGTTCTCAGGCAAGGGGAACTACAACAACATGGTAGACATAAGAGGTGGGATTTATCTTGTCTGATTTAGACATCTTTAAGTCATAAGGAGACTACTCTCTTTATCCAAGAAATGAAGAGAAATAGAAAACTCTAGAGGAAAATTCACTCTAAAATGAGATCTCTAAGATAAGTAAACTGTATCACCAGAAATGCAGTGCCTATTTTGGCTATTGCCTATAAAGGAAGTTTAGCATAGTTACTTCAGTGTAGGTTTCATGGGCAACATAAGCTGAGATAGGACTATGCTGGCTCTGGGTACAATTCCTCTTCCACGTCTGACTCTATCTTTCCACTTTGTCCCTTGCAGTGGCACTAATAGTTCTACGACCCTTTGGTAAAGCAGATGAGGCTGTTAATCCACAGGGCTGTTTTTCAGCTAAATCAGTGGACGAACACTGCGTAGCTCCCCATGCTGAACTCGAGGAGGGCAAGACCATTTCTTGCAACAGGACAGATGCTTTAGATTATCTCGAACCAGACAGATGATGTTATCATTGGTGAGAGGATCCTGGCAAAAAAAAGAACAGAGGTACAATTACATATGTCCACTCTCATCTAACAGCTCACAGCTACTGAGAAAGAGAGGTCCTGCTTCCTCTCCCCATTTCCTCCTCATCTCCCCACCTCCTAGCTCCTGAATATTCCAATATTTCCAATTTCTCCTATGCAGCCTGGTGCTTACCTGACTGCACAGAGGACCTATCTAACTCTCAAATCTGGCAGATGAGCACTGGTGATGATGCAAGGGAGGGAACATGACTGTGATCAAGAAAAAGTAGGAATTCCTTTTTCAGCAGCAGCAGCCACAACCTCATTTTGAACTTGGTGATTTCACAGCACTCTTCATACACCGCTACACTGGCAAAAGTGATTGAGATGTGAAGAGAGGCCAGAAGCAGCTGGAAATGAAAGGCTGAGGACTGGGAGGAGCTGGTATCAGGCACTTCTTGTAGTGGGACTGCAGCATAATATAACCAATAACAAAAGGAATCCTACCTAAATCCCTTGTTCACCTTGCTTAGTCTCTGTAATATGTAACATGAGCTAAGTGGTATCCGTGCTCATAATGATATGTCAGGGGTTGAACAGAATGGAAATAGTCATGATCATCTCCTTGTTATAAAATTACTCAGTCAATGCAATTACCCACTAGTATTGAATTTATAGGTTAGAACAGAAAAGTTTTCACTGATTTTGCTTTGACAGATGAGCTCTATAAATGATATCTGTTGTCAGCCTTGTTAAGAGAACCATATTTGCTACAGAAATGTACATAAAATGTAAAATGTAAATTTAAAATAAAAACATTGACTTTTTTGTAGTATAAAATTGTAATAAAATATGGAGTCAAAATGCATTTTTTGAGTTGTAACAGCCAGTTGGCCTACACTTTAAAGCTACTGATATATAATTTCTCATTCATAGCTGCCAACATTAATATATTCTTTGAAAGTGTGCAAACGATTTGTTTATTTTTATACATTTGAGACAATAAAAATGCTGAAAACTATTAAAATTAAATTATTTCCTCAAATTAATTTTGTAATGTATATTTAAAGGCAGGAGTGGTGTTCAGAGATTGACAACACGCTTCACCCTATAGAGGGAGAGATAATTATCCCCTGTCAATTAGACACTAAATCACTGAGCTCCAAGCAGCTGGTGATGCATAACCATCATTATCATTTCAGACTGTTACACCATTTCTTCTAGTTTTATTTAGCAGTTTTAAAGGCAAGATAAGATATTTTTATGGCAGAAAATTTAGTGAACATGTGGAAATTAAAAAAAAATAAAAGAAAGGGTACTATAATTTTAAATTGGGATGATGGTTATATACCACCAGATGTTTATAGTTCAGTGACTGAGAATCTAATTGACAAGGAATAATTACTGCTTCTCTAAACAGGGTGAGGAGTGTTTTTGCTGTTGTGTGGCTGGAGAATAGCCATATGAGGAAGGACCCAAATGTTTGACAGAAATAATTTTGTCTTTTCCTTCTGTTTAATGGCTTTAACATTTGAGGCTAAGTTCTGTTCTGAATTGTATCTGTATATCTCCACTGGTGTCAGTTAGTTTGCTTTTACGTAATGGAATTTGGAAAAGCAATATAACTTTGTATGCATATTTGGAGCAGAATGCCACCCTTGTGTTTGTGTGGTGGTCTAGCATCCTACATCCTATCAAATATGTATCTTATTCTGTAACAATGGTTAAATTCCACATAAGTCAATACAAATACACAAAGATTTAACTACATGTTATATGTTTTATGGCATTATGAGATGCAAAACCTTTTTCCTTTCTTGAACTGGAGAAGAGATCCTGGCTGATATTTGACAATAAATCCTTCAAGAAAGTAAAAATACTGAGAGAGGAAAGTACCACTGAATCATCCGACAGCACAGTTTGAATAGTCATTGAACTAAGGTCCAAGGAACATTTGAAGTTAAAAAAAATCCTGGGACGCTAAGGAAAAATACTTTGGGATACTTGCAGAGAAATGGCATATTTCATACATGCCATTATCCAGTTCTGCAAAAGTGGCCAAACTGTATTTCATACTGCCTTTGTGTCTATCTACCTTCCTTTAATAAATTTAACAGTGGGAGAGAGGTTCAACTATATTAGGTTCCTAAAAATTTCATAAAGGATATGGCCAGGTGAAAGAGAGAGTCATCTGTGATATTTTCACAGTTTGCCAGAAGAGTTTTCTATTGTCTTATAGATTTCACTTGAAGGGCATCATCGTATGACAGCAGGCCTAATTCAATTTTGCTTAATTTCAAAATGTTATTTCCAGTTTTTTAATCCTTTGGCTGATTAGTAATCTTTTTGCTGCTTGATGTATACAACAGTCAAATAGGTGGGGACATTATAATATGCTGGTGTTCTTTCATTTATAATTTCATCAATGTTTACTAGTCAGCCCTCAATCCTTATTTCGTAACCTCTTTCCTTCATACCTGAATGACTAAAGTTACCCTTCAGTAATCAGTTTTTCTTGGCCTTGAGGTTTTTTTCTTCCATGTCTTTTTGTTGCAATCACAACTGTGCCATGTAAAGTGATATTCCTGGTCTTTAATATTCAGTTTGTAGCCTTTTACTTCTCCACATAATACCGGAAACTTAGACCAATTTACCATCAATCAACTATGTATATTTGCTTTCTGTTGATTAAGTGCCCCAGATGATTGGTTTTTTTTCCTCTTTTTGGTATATTACATGTCTCAAGCAAACAGATTCTTATCAAGTTTAAATACGTGATCCTACCTTCAAAACCAGAGTGCAGAATAGCTAAGTATGTCTGAAACTCTGAAAAAACAACTGCAATAAGCAGCTGACATAATAGAGCTTACTATAGTTAAGGTAAACCTTTTCAAGGAAAGGTGCTTCCTTGAAGGTCAAGGGAGATAGGATAATTAATTTCTTCAGGAAATAAAAATCATGAGAATCCACATGATTTTCAGCTCCAAATGTAGCATAGATACCTTTGAGCTTGCTTTCACTGATATACACAGCACCATGTATGCACTGTGTATAAATACACAACCATATCTATAAAAAAGGAAAAATAATTCCCTACTAAAATAAAACCAATCTGTTGCACCATCTCCTCTTTCTGAGGAAAGGATAAGAGAACAACTAACACATACCAGATGTTAGTAATCATGTAATTTTATTAACTAAGCATTCAGAGTGCAGTATAAGAACCTATACAGAATAGTATTTATAGTTATCGTAATTATCTTGCAATTTCCAAGCTGCAGGCCACAGGATAAGTTTTAAACAAGAGAGATCGGTGACATAATGGTCACTTATTCAAAGTCTCTAATGAAGTAGCAATTGCTTATCACAGTTTCACTACTAAAGGACTATTCAGAAAAAGAACTATTTGTTGAAAAGTAACAAAGAGAAGCTGTTGATTCTGTTAGTTATCTAAACAGCCATATTCTGAATTAGAAAACTATTTAAAAGTTTTCAGGTAAGAGCTAGGTCCAGGAGGTCCTTTATTCAGCAGACGAGAGATGAGTGCATCTCTGGGGTGAGATTCAGAGTCACGCTCCACAGACTACTAGGCTTATGAATTGTAGAGAATAAATCAGGTCATCAATATTTCAGCATAGCCTAACCTTGGAGATCTGAAATTCAATCAAGAAATATACAATGGATGATAAAGTTCCTTAAATGCACTCACTGAATACACTCCATTTGAGCACCTATACATATTTTCTGATTAAATCCCACCCAAGCCTGATCTTTTCAGTGTATTTAGAACACTTCTGATGCAAACAGAAAGCACTGTGGTCAAGACAAACTGCTGGATTAATAAGCACTTCAAAGCTGAAGTCTTTTGCATAACATCTGGTCAGTTAAGAAGCACAGACAAATAAGGTTCAAGTCCATTTTCAAACTGTTGCAATTCAAATACAATTCCTTTACTTCTGAGAAGAGTGTTCTAACTTGTTCTAACTTGTTTACTAACTAAAAGGTGAACTAGGGTCCTTCCAACATCTGTCTTAAAATACTGAGCCCTTCTCTGTAGGGCATTTCAGAATTTTGTATTTTCTATATCTCAGATTACTGGAAGAATCAGACATCTAGTTCTCATCCAGGAAAGCTGAGCTTAGAGAAAGGCAAGAGTATCTTTCTGTGTTCTTAGTGTTTTCATTCATCTAATCCTATTTGCTATGAGGGGCTTTGGAAAGGCACCACAAACAGATGTAGCCTTTTTGTCATCTTTCAGAAAAGTTTTTGCAACTAATGCCTAAATCTATCATTGATAAGTTTTAGAACTGTTACTGTAATATTTTACCATTTAATTATTCAGTCTTTTTTGTGTTTTTTTGCTTTTTTAATAAAATGATGCTGTAATAGCAGGAAAGACAGTGCAGTTACATATAAACAAGATTTCTAAGTAAGTCACTTTTCACAGAAGAACTCAATTACTCAGAAACTGGACAGAATTCTGCTTTCATCCTCATAAGACATTTCTGTTCTTATTACATAAAGTATGATTCAATCTTAATCTGCATTTTTAGGTTACTCAGTATCATCTATAATTTTAAAACATTGATTTTCCTTCCAGAATACATTTATTTATACAGAACAGACAACTTTTCTGGTTCTCTCTTGCCTTCCAGCTGACACCACTGTGAGGTCATACATTGATATAGGATGTTAGCTGTCACATTGTTACTATGTTAGCCTAATGAAGAATCTAGTGGGTGATTATGCTGACCCAATTACAAGATGTTGATGTTTCTTCGAGACATTTTTTACATTATGCTTTTGGTAAACCATTCCTTTTATGTTTGGACAGTGTATGGATCATTGCAAAATGTCTGCGTGAAATCAAAGAACCTATAAAAATGAAGACAACCTACTGAGATAAATTTATTAAATATACTTTTTTCACAAGACAACTCTTTGAGGTTTTTGTCATTGTTTCCCATCTGCATTATAAAAAAACGTCAAGGACACAGTGTTATAACTAAAACCTTTAAAAGGTAATCAGATGAGTATTTCAGAAATCACCATTTTAGTCTCTATTCAGAAAGGATAATAAAAGTGCATTGGGAAGGATCACTGAAGCTGAAGAAAATAAAAGGGAGAAGAATACACAAAAAACAATAATTTGTTTGTCCCCTAAACCAGAATGAATTTCAAAAAAAGATGTACTCTGGTTCGTACTTCCTTGAATGCGAAGAGCAGAACCCCCTGAACCATGGTTTGGAAACACAGAAAGGTATCAGACTGTCTAACCTACTGTGCTACCCATGAGAAAAACATCAGACAGAAGAGGCGCAAAGCTAGTTGCCATTGCTGCCTCTCTACACTCCCTCTAAATGTGAAGTGATTCTCTTTTCACATTGCAATCCCCATACCCCAGAGAGTTTCACTTAACAGTGATGGTGGTCAAAACTTTTAAGAGCTGGGAGTGAGTTATACAAAGCAGAATAGCAGGATCAACGCAGCAAAGTTCTACCCTAGCAGAAAAACAAAAATCATCTCGAACAAATTAGACCATACAATAAAACACCATGTACTTTGATCACTGTGTATTTATCAATGAAATTAGAGATGGAAAAGTTCATGCTGTCTACCATGTTTTATTCCATCCAAAGTATACAGCTCAGAAAGTGGTATTATAGCATGAACAATAAACAGGCTTCAGTTGTCGTTATTATCCACTTCCTATGCAGTTCTATAGAGAGTTATTTCACTGAAGCTGAGGATGAGGTAGAGAGAAGAATATTGCTCATATCAAAGGTTTGATAGGAATTCTTGGTAGCTTAGCTTTCACTTCTGCATCATATGGGTCCCAAAAAATCAAAGCCGTGGGGAGGCATTCTTCAGAACCCGTGACAACTTCTTTCTTTATACCCTCTCTTCATGAGTTGGGGAAAGGCTGGAATTATTGGAGGAGGCTCCCCTCTCCATCCCCTTGCCAGATGTTTTTTTTGTGTAGTCTGGTCTAGGTGCACATCAAGGAAGAATTCTTCTGGTTCCAATTTCAGAGCCTATTAGCCTCCCAGAGGACCTTGAGTATCATCTTTGCTTGGATTTACCATCCCTCAGCCTCTTACCCTTTCTGAACAGAATTTATTTCCCAGCAGAATATAGTTCATTAAAGGATCTGGTAGTTTAAAATAAATTCTTCATGGAATTTGGGGAACAATTCTAGAGCAGTCACTGCAATAATGCGTGCTTTACGTAACTGTGGATTTTCTGAAATTCTATTAAAGCTGTTCAGCAATTCTAAAGGTGCCTAAAATTGTAAATCTGCACATACCAAGCTCTTCACCAGTGTTGACAAGGCTGGGTTGGTTGGCAGCTAGTTCACACCTAAGCTGAACTGAGTTCAGAAACATGATACTTTTCCCTGCAAATCCTCTGAATAGCCTAGGTAATAGCAGCCTAATACATGCAGAAGTGACCTTTGCACAGAAGCAATGGTTTGGCCACTGCCGTTGTTCTTTGAAAACACAGACCAAAGAAGAGGAGATAGCAATGATGTTGTTCCCGGAATCACAGAATAGCTGAAGTTGGAAGAGACTTCTGGAGATCATCTAGTTCAACCCCCATTGTAGTGAGAACACCTGCAGAAGATCTGGCAAGGAGTCAGTGACTGGCAGAGTACATGGTAGCAGGACCAGCATGTGAAACTATACACTGACCAAATCCCCATCAGGGTCAAGCATGCATATTCTGTTTTGTCCACAACATCTAGCTGCTTCCTGGGCAGCAGCTACTCAAGGTTAGCACAGCTGAGATAAGGAAACAGTTCTAGGAGGTTTAAGGGGCCCTTAGGAACAACAAGTCGCCCATGCACCCAGCCTGTGCGTCCAACTCGTACCTCCAGCAGCCTCCCATCAGCGACCCCTTCTTGTGGTTCCCGAGGCTCCCCATGCAGTCTGTAGGGTAAGTCCTTTATTAAATCTATCCTGTTTAACCGCTTATGAATCTTGAGTGTCTCTCTCTGCTGGTATCCAACCCTCTCTTGCCCGCCTTGCAGCCACACCCATGCTCAAAGCAGTGTCAACTACAGCAGGTTGTTCAGGACATTGTCCAGTCAGGTTTCGAATACCTTCCAAAACTGGAAACTCCACAATCACTCTGGAAAACCTCTTCCAGTGTTTGACCACCCTCACAGTAAAAAAGTGTTTTCTCATATTTAAATGTAATTTCCTATATTTCAGTTTGTGCCCATTGCCTCTTGTCTTTTCACTGGGAACCCCTGAGAAGAGTCTGGCTCTATCTTCTTTACTCCCCCACATCAGGTATTTATACACCCCTCCGATCCTTCTTTCCTTTAGCTTCTCTCCCAGCTCTCTCAGCCTGTCTCATGTCAGGTGCTCCAGTCCCTTAATCATCTTTGTTGCTCTTTGCTGGACTTACTTTGGCTTGTCCATGCTTCTCTTGTAGGAGGAGCCCAGAACTGGACACAGCACCCCAGATGTTGCCTCTTCAGTGCTGAGCAGAGGGGAAGGATCATCCTCCTCAACCTACTTGCAGCTCTCTTCCTTATGCAAGAAGCTGTTCTGTTCTCTCTAAACAAGTCCATCAGCTTTCACCATGCACTTCCACTACTTGAATGAGGATATAGATAGTATATGTTGCATGTTTATCTTTCATCCAGGACTCAATAATTATGTAAAGATAAGTTCCAGAGTTGTGCTGCCTCTTACCTTTTGATAGGAAGGGATTTCTTAGTTTTATAACTTTTTAGGACATGCACTGGATATCTTTCAGGAAAAAAATGTTTTATCCAGTCATCTAGCTCACTTGTTAATGAGCCTATCCTTTTCGCTGAGAAAGTTTGCATTGCCATTCTATGTAGATTAGTATATAGTTAATAAAATACTAGTAAGAAAGTGGTACCCTTTGCTGAAAGGAAGGCACCAAAACCATATATCAGCAGTGGCTTCACCTAAATAACATATATAAGGAGGATGAGTAATAAAAAAAAGGTGTATTTACACAGTCACTTTGAATACTTGCTAATTTTCTCCTGGTTTTATACTGTCAAAACACTTCCAGCTTTTCATAAATAGCCTCTCTAGGTGCAATGTAGATCAGTTGCCACCTACATATATATAACTCTATTTGTTCAAAGTGCCAAATCGCTTGCAATTTATGCAGGTGGATCTAAAGAAGCTAAGGATATTGAGCTCAAATGCAAAGCAATAGAAGTGAAAACTTGATCTGTCACCAGTCAAACTTCTAGCATGCGGATCTCCCCTCAAATCCTGCACAAACTGTTACAGCAGGTTCTGTGATGTATACAGTCATGTCAAAAAACACTGAAAAAGAACACTTGGAATTATCCTGCCCTTAATATCCTGAATCAACCAACTTAGTGCTCAATCTCTTACACACTTCACTGAATCTTCTCACATCTGAGGACAATGCAGCTTTTCAGATCATGAATGATCAGATTCATGGATCAGCTTTTTTCACCTTAGAAGGATCTTTTGGGAAAAGGAACTGATCAATCCATAGCTCACTATTCAGTGTAATCATGAAAAAGATCCATAGCTTGTGTCTCATTTCAAAGTGGTTTTTCTTTTAAAGGCTGAGCTTCTAAATTCCTCTGTGTATCACCCTCAAGCCAGTGAAAAGTTGAAAAAGAATGTCAGAGGCTTGATAGTGAGGGTGGCATTCACTTTACTTCATCTTAGCTATCTGAAATCTTGATGGGTAGGTTTTTAGTCAGCACCTCAATAGTCAACAGAGAGAAAGAGAACAAGGCAAATCTCTAGGCAACTAGCCATTATCTTAGACACTGAGCAATGGATAGCTTCAGGAGGGGATCCCTGTTGGTTATATTTTATTGTCTGTAGAAAAAAAACCTAGATGACTAGCTTTACCTAGATTCCCAACCTCTAGATGGCTACCATTATTAGTTGTGAATCCCATTCTCAGTGTCTGTGCAAGAGTCACTCTTGCTGTGGCCTTACTTTCAGCCTGTCCAGGCTAGCTCCTATTCATGTCCCTAGGAGCGCTATTCATCCCTGTTTCTTTTTCACATATGTCTTCCTTAATGAAGAGCACTCTTTGCCCTTTTGAAGATTTCTCATTCTATAAAAAAGAATTGCATACAAATAGTATTTAATGTCAAATATAGAAACAGTTCTTAAAGCAAAGTCACATTCCTTGTGTATTAAATTAACCAGTGACAGTTACTTTGCCATTACTCTCAAAGTTTCTTTTGCCAAAAACCTTCAATATTTTCATGTACTACCAGAGTCTTTCTTGTTTTTATCAATGGATATAATGTATCGAAAATATACTCTCACATGTCAAAAGTATGGTTGATTATTTCAATACAGGATTGCACAGATATGTAAATAGCAAATACAGATTGACATTATAGCCTACCACCAGTGCTGTAAATTAAAGAACTAATGGCATTTCACGTCAAAACAAAGAGAGAACTCTTATGATTAGATGCTGGTAAGAGATCAAAAAATATACTGTGGAAGATTAGACTTAAAAATATGGTAAAGAATAATGAAATATTTCTATTTCCTTGCCTGTAAACTGATAGTCATTATGAATTTGCAAAAAACTCAACTCACTTTGTACTATTTCTGCTCTACCGTTATTTCCGTGAACTCTGCATTTTGAGAAATATTGTAAAATATAATTTCCAAGGAAACAGAAGGGGGAATGCCTACAAGATGCTATTAAAATAGCCATAAGAATAGACTAAAAAGGACAGCATTATAAATTTGGCTTCCAGGAGGGCTTCCATGAAGCAGCAAAAAAGAAAAAAACAAATAAATAAAAAAGTGATGTTTTCTTTTGCAAAGTAAAAACATCATATAGTAAAACAGAATAATTAACTAGGGTTGTCTGCTTGAAGTCTTAAAGTAATTCAGCTTCATTGTACACACAATGTAATAAACAAAAGTTTATTGTACCAACTGATTAGGTACTTTCTCATAAATCACAACCTCCATTCATCATCCCTCTACAACACAGACATAAAAATGTCACAAAAGGTATATGCCATTCAAGTTTTGCAGCTTTCTAAAAAGACCATTTTTAAGGTCACATTTGAAAAACTGTTCATGATGTGTAAAATGTAATGCATTGTCAAATGTTATACATTTAAATATGCTAATTAAAAAACCCTTTTATTATGAAAGACATTTTATTAAGTTTTAAGGATTGTTAGCATAATGAGATACATATAGAAAATAATTTTATAAAAACTGAAAAGAAAAGTATTCAAGATTTAAGGTTAATTCTATCTCTATTTACACCTAGTTCTCAGGCTGAAGTTGATGGAGTGTCAATGAAATTGCTACAATACATGGATACGAAGCTTGACTTAAGATTTTTGTTTTATATTCTACAGATATTACACAAATTATGTACATCAAAGAAAGAGGATATAGCCCTAAATCCTTATTATAGCAGAGCAACTCAAAGGTATTTTCTTTATTTTTACTGTCTCCTGGAATTGTGGGGGAAAAAAAATCCTAAGCTTTTTCTGTAGTTCCCTACACATACAAGCATGCTGAGCAGTTGGATTTTTTCTCATCATTTAAAAAGTTTTACCTTAGCATAATTGTACTTGTTCCTTTTGTTTTATTAATAAAAACCAGTGAGAATTAGATCTATTAGTCTAGCTTTTAAATAATATGATTTGATTTGCAATGATTTGATTAAATAATATGATTTGATATTACAAATGAACACAGATAATCTCTATTCTTCTTCCCAAATCTCTGTAAACAAATCTGTAAGGGTAATGACACGACCATAACTTGATTCTTGACATACACACAACTATGTGGGAACCTTGGATATGATCATCAATGGAAATGTCAGTAACTGGATACTACAGTCAAAAGTAATAGAGGGAAAGAAGTATGCCTTTGTTTCCTCCACAGCTCTACAAAACTTCAATTCCCAAGGCTTTAAGCAAGAATGATTTAAAGAGTCTAACTTATCAGATGTTTGAGTTCCTAAATATTCTTTTAATTTTGTATTTGAACTAAAACTTCAAGTAACACAGCCAAAGCTCCTTTGCTGGGTTCGGTCTGTTTTTTAAATGGCATCACAAACTGACAAAAGATGGCCCAGATCAAATGGCACATAATTCTATAATTGTCCTAGGGAAAATTTGAAGAAAGTCTCTGAGCTATAGAGAAGTCTGAAATCAGGAAAGATGTCATTAAAAATGTTAGAAAAACCTTACAGAACTCTTCTTTCTATCCAGAGCATTTTAAAGTATTACATAAAGACAAAAATGACTAGATAAATGCATCCAATATTCTGCTTGGTAGTTGACTTCAAAAACACTTATTTACATGCATTTGAGTTTTTTGGGACTTTGCTATTATTGTGATTGACATGATAGGAAATGAAAAAGATTTATGATTTCTCTTGATACCGTGGCCTTTCTGGCCATAAATACCCTTTTCTTTCCCCCACAAATCCACATTTTTCTTTCTCTGCAGGTCTTTCTACTTCTGTCAGTGTTAGCATAATCAAACTATAGCAGAAATAGCAGCCAAGACATCTCATACTGCCTGTCACT